>NC_056662.1:27258500-28494500 GCF_018350195.1 Panthera tigris
GGGGGCAGTAGTCTTCTGGGATGTATCCATTCTATCATGTTTTATCTTCTACAATCAATCTCTGAATCTAAATGTCTTTTCAGTCATTTTTTGTTCCATAGTTAGTTGTGGAAGGTATTTGCTTAGTGTCTTCTCTATCTTAATAAAGAATGTGTTTTGCATTCCTAATGGTTAGTGGTTTTGTCATTTTTTATCTACTTGTGACACGTGGACTCATGGTCTTTTCTTGACCTCTGATAAATAGTGATCCCCAATGCCCCATTTAAAGACCGTAATGTCAAAATATACTCAACACTTTTGGAAATTTCTATTCATATTCATATTGCTATGATGTCAATACTCCCTTAATTATTTGATACCCAAAATACACAAGGAAATCATACAACTCAAAAGCAGAAACTCAAACAACCCAATTTCAAAGTGTGCAAAATACCTGGATGCACATTTTTTCCAAAGAAGACATACAAATGGCCAACATGTACAAGAAAAAGTGCTAAACATCACGAGTCATCAGGGAAATACAAAACAAAACCATAATGAGGTATCATTTCACACCTTTTAGAACAGCCATCATCAGAAAGATAAGAGATATGAAGGGCTGGTAAGGATATGGAGAAAAGGAAACCCTAGTGTGACAGCTGGTGGAGAGGCAAATTGGCATAGCCACTGCGGAAAACTGTGTGGAAGGGTTTCCAGAAGGTTCCTCAAAACCTTCTGGAAGGTTCCTCAAAAAACTAAAAATAGGGACAGATGGTAGCTGCACTTGTGGTGAACATGGTATAATGTATAAACTTGTCAAATCATTCAGTGGTACACCTGAAACTAATGTAACATCGTGTGTCAACTATACTCAAAAACAAAAAAACAAAAAAAAACAAAAAACCTAGTTGAATAAACCTACCTAAAAAAATAATAATATAAAGTTGAAATTGAAAAGAAAAAGAACTACCATGTGATCTAGCAATCCTACTTCTGGTTATATATCCAACGGAAATTTTAAAACTATTTTTTTTTTAAGTAGGCTCCACTCCCAGTGCAGAGCCCAACGTGGGGCTTGAACTCATGACCCTGAGATTAAGACCTGAGCTGAAATCATCACTTAACCGACTGAGCCACCCAAGTGCCCCTAAAACTATTTTAAAGAGATGTCTGCACTCCCATGTTCATTGCAATATTATTTACAATGGCCAAGACGTGGAAACAACCTAAATATTTGTCAATGGATAAATGAATAAAGAAAATGCGACATAGATACACATACACACACACACACACACACACACACACGCACGCACACACTGAAATACTATTCAGCTTTAAAAAATAAGGAAATCCTGCCATTTGCAACACAGATAGGCCTCAAGGGCTTTATGCCAAGTGAAATAATTCAGACAGAAAAAGACAAATACCAAGTGATCTCATTTATACGTAACACCTGAAAAAGTCAAACTCACAGGAACAGAGAGTAGAATTGTAGTTGCAAGAGCTGGGGTGGAGGAAATGGGAAGACGTTGGTCAAAGGGTACAAACTTTCAGTGATAAGATGACTAAGCTCTGGGGATGTAATATACAGCACGGTGACTACAGTTAATAATACTATGTTAGATACTTGAACATTGCTAAGCCAGTAGATCGTGAATGTTCTCACCACACAAAAACAGAATAATTATTATGTGGGGTGATAACTAACCTTATTAGGGTAGTCACTTTGTAATATATATACATGTTTCAGATCACCACATTGTACACCTCAAACTTATACAATGTCACCTATCAATTCTATCTCAGTAATGCCAGGCGGTGGGGGGGGGGGGGGGGGGGGGGAGGGGAAATTGGGCAGTAGGAGGTCCCTGAAGAGCGTCTCAAAGAATCCCTCAGGTACCCCATGAACAAGCTAAGATTTGAACACCTGCCACACAAAACACATCAGTTACCTCACAGAGCACGAGCATGTTGCAGTGTTGGCCCAGTCGCATAAAGAGGGATTTACTCTTTCCCTCTCTCCTCCCCAGAGATAGTAACCCATGGAAGATGGAGTAGAAAAGGGTAGGGGGGAGTCCTTCGCATAGCTGACACCGAGAGTGGATCACTTTTTATTGCCACGCAATAAAATACAACATACAACAAAATCTGCCTGTAATAATCATGTAAAAATTAGCAATAATTTTCATTAATTTATTTTCTTTTATGTTGAGGGAGAGCGAGCAAGCACATGAGTGCACAAGTGGGAGAGGGGCAGAGGGGGAGGGAGAGAGAGAACCTTAAGCAGGCTTCGAGCCCAGCACAGAGCATGATGCCAGTCTCAGTCTCATGACTGTGAGATCATGACCTGAGCCAAAGTCAAGAGTTGGACACTTGGGGCGCCTGGGTGGCTCAGTCGGTTAAGCGGCCGACTTCGGCTCAGGTCACGATCTCGCGGTCCGTGAGTTCGAGCCCCGTGTCGGGCTCTGTGCTGACTGCTCAGAGCCTGGAGCCTGTTTCAGATTCTGTGTCTCCCTCTCTCTCTGACCCTCCCCCGTTCATGCTCTGTCTCTCTCTGTCTCAAAAATAAATAAACGTTAAAAAAAAAAATTTTAAGAGTTGGACACTTAACCGACTGAGCCACCCAGGCATCTCTATTTTTTTATTTTAAAATAAGACCTTGGGGCACGTGGGTGGCTCAGTCGGTTAAGCATCTGACTTCAGCTCAGGTCATGATCTCATGGTTCATGGGTTCGAGCCCCATGTAAGGCTCTGTGCTGACAGCTCAGAGCCTGGAGCCTGCTTCGGATTCTGTGTCTCCCTCTCTCTCTCCGCCCCTCCCCCCCTTTCAAAAATAAAAACATTAAAAACATTTTTTAAATAAATAACTAAAATAAAACCTAAAAGAAGAATAAATTTCAATCTTAAATATACAATTCAAATCCATAAAAATATTTCATATGTGAATTAAAATTGGTACTAACCATACAAAAATATTACAACTTGCATTATCTTTCACTGTTTGGATAAACACAAAAGTGATCACACAGAATGACAGAACTGAAGTAACTAACACTAGTGCTGTTTCTTTGTATCTTTACAATCACTCCGGGATCATTGTTAAGTTCAAATCCACTATTTACACACGGAAATAGATAGCACTTGAGGGTTTGGAAACATCAACGGGACCTGAAGCAAGCGGAATCATCATGAACTGGTTCCTAAAACAAATGCGTGTATCAGAATCCGCACATACCAATGCAGACTGTAAAACTTGGAGTTCTCCAAGCTCTAGAATTCTCCCTGTAGAATACGTTTATTTAATCATAAATAATTTTAAAGTGTGCCAATTTGGTGCTTACACATCACTGCGAAAACATATACATTATTTAGAGAACAGTCTCGAAGAGTGACATTACCAGACATCAAGATTTACTATAGAGCTACAGTAATCACGATGGTGTGGCATTGTTGAAAAAGACAAGCAGATCACTAGAACAGAATAGAGAGCCCAGAAATAGACCCACATACTTATAGTCAACTGATCTTTGCCAAAGGAGGGAAAGCAATTCAATGGAGAAAAGGTAGTTTCTTCAACAAATGGTGCTTAAACAACCAGACATCCACATGCAAAGAAAGAAAAGTGAAAAAACAGGGCTCGTGGGCAGACTGCAGGACACAGGATGATGTTGGAGATGTGGGCGAAGGAGACCAACGGACTAATAGGGCAGGGGCTAGTAGACCATTTTCATCTTTAACTGAAGAGGAATAGGAAGCGAAGCCACTAAGAATTTTAAGCAGGAAAAAAAAATAATAAAGTTATCAATGGAAAGATAAAAAAAAATTTTTAAGCAGGGAATAACGTGGTCAAGTCTGCACTTTTTAAATTGCTCTGTATTGAGTGAATAAAATGCATTGAAACTGGGAGAAAATAGGGAGAGAACAGATACAACATACCACAATGGGCTAGGAGACAGCTGGCTTGGACCAAAGTCAAGATAGTGAAGATGGAACAGAGTGGGTAGATTTGAGAGGTATTTAGTAGCTATGATTTATAGTAGTTGATTATTCATTGGAGGTGGTGGGAGTGAGGATGACTCCCTGGTTTCAGCCCACAGTGACATGAGAAACTGGGTGGTGGTGACGTCATTCCCTGAAGGACGGTATATGTCCTTGTGTTGTGTCATTATCGCAACATCAGCCGCTGATGTAAGCCCCTTAAATGAACTCTGGAAGCCATGGATTGAGCCAGTAGTACAGTTTTAACAGTTACGGCAGAGTTGACAAATGAAGCTCAGTGAGATCCTGACAATACACCAAACTGACAGCAGCCTCCGACACTGGATGTGTATAGTAAGTCTGTTGAAATAATAAATAAATCTTCCTTAGTTTAAGCTACTATAGAGGGTGCTGATTCTGCTTCCTTCCATACAGTCGCCCAAGTCACCTACCGTCCACTGACCTTGCTACAATTTCATGCCCCAATTCACTCTCTGCCTCACCTAGCCCACTCTTAGAGGGAAAGGTGACTGTGTCTTCTGTGCCTGGGAATGTGGTGTGATCACATTGAGGTGGCTCTGAAGCTGAGACATTGCCCTGAGAAATATCGAATTTTTTCCTTGAACTGTAACCCAAGAGCGGTGTCTCTCGTTTCCTCAAAAATCAAGCACTGTAGGTTGTAGTGCAGTGTCTCCTCACAACACGCCTGTTCCCTTTCTAGTGGGATCTCTAAGGCTAGGCCAATTACTCTGATTCTGTCCCTGAAAATCTACTCTAGCTCCAGCCACATGAAAGGAAGAATTCTTTATTCTTGCTCCTGAATTCTTATTTCAAAACTAGTGTCATGGACAACTGTCAGGGTATTGGCTTCTAAACACTTCTTCAACACAATTCTTATTTTGGTTGTAGGAATGAGTCTGTACAATCCAAAGTTGTTAAAAACAAACAAAAAAAAAACAAAGTTGCTCCTAGGGTGCAGACATGTGACCTAGACTATTATCAATAATGGTGCTATGAACACAAGTCTTTATGTGGAAGTATGTTTTCATTTCTCTGCATATATAACTAGAAGTGCAATTGTCAGATCTTTTAAATCTGTGTTTAACATTTGAAGAACCACCAGACTGTTTTCCAATATGGCTGCACCATTTTATAGCCCCACCAGCAGGGTATGAGGGTTCCAAGTCCTCTACATCCACACTGAGACTTGTAGGGGCACCTGGGTGGTTCAGTTGGTTAAGCATCCAACTTTGGCTCAGGTCATGATCTCACGGTTCATGAGTTCAAGCCCCACATCAGGCTCTGTGCTGATAGCTCAGAGGCTGGAGCCTGCTTCCGATTCTGTGTCTCCTTCCCTCTCTGCCCCTCCCCCGCTCACACTCTGTCTCTGTCTCTCTCAAAAGTAAACGAATATTAAAAACATTAAAAAAAAACTTGTTATTATCTGCCTTTCTGATTATGGCAATCCCAGTGAGAGTGAAATGTTATGTCATTATGATTTTGACTTGCATTTACCTGATGGCTAGTGATGTTGCGTATTTTTTTCATGCATTTACTGGTCATTTGTGATGTATTTTCTTTGGAGAAATATCTATCAGATCTTTTGTCCATTTTTTAATTTTCATATTGTATATATATTTTATTAGTTTGTACTAACACATTCTCATTGCTTATAAAAGCAATTTAGTGGAAGAATCTTTCTTTTGATACTTAAATCATCTCAAATAACACAAACAGAGGGGCGCCTGGGTGGCTCAGTCGGTTGAGCATCCGACTTCAGCTCAGGTCATGATCTCACAGCTCGTGGGTTTGAGCCCCGCGTCGGGCTCTGTGCTGACAGCTCGGAGCCTGGAGCCTGCTTCGGATTCTGTGACTCCCTCTCTCTGCCCCTAACCCACTCGCATTCTGTCTCTGTCTCTCTCAAAAATAAATAAACATTAAAAAAAATGTTTTAAATAACACAAACAGAATGATACTTTTTTTTTTTTAAATCGTCATTTGGATAACAAAAAAGACACATTAAACAACAAAAAAGTTTTCCTTTCTGACAGGTGACATTGAAGGGGACGTAATTCAGTTTTCTTCTTTTTTTTTTAATGTTTATTTATCTTTTTTTTTTTAACGTTTATTTATTTTTGAGACAGAGAGAAACAGAGCATGAACAGGGGAGGGGCAGAGAGAGAGGGAGACACAGAATCGGAAGTAGGCTCCAGGCTCTGAGCCATCAGCCCAGAGCCCCACGCGGGGCTTGAACTCCCGGATCGTGAGATCGTGAGATCGTGACCTGAGCTGAAGTCGGACGCTTAACCGACTGAGCCACCCAGGCGCCCCTTTAATGTTTATTTATCTTTTTGAGAGGGAGAGAGAGAGACAGAATGAGCAGGGGAGGGGGCAGAGAGAGAAGGGGACAGAGGATCCGAAGTGGGCTCTGTGTTGACAGCCCGAGGTGGGGCTTGAACTCTCAAACTATGAGATCATGACCTGAGCCAAAGTCAGAGGCTTAGCCAACTGAGCCACGCAGGTGCCCCTCAGTTTTCTTTCTAAAAGCCTCCAAAGACAAAAGCAGCTTAAAATCTCTAATTAAAATGACTTAAAAACTTGTTTCCTATACTTGCTGGTCGCCAGCGACCATTGTTTTGTTTTCTGTTGTTTCCACGCAGCTTCTTCTTTGTTTCTGCTCTTGCTCTTTTTCCTCGGCCAGCTGCGCCATTTTTATCACGTTCATAATCACTATCACGTTTAGTTTTCTTGCCCTGAGACTGAACTTTTCTTTGCCCATTCCAGACAGCTTTATTTCCCTTTCTTTGTCCTTTAAAGCTGAGACCTTTAGACTTCCACTTATTTAGGGGTTCTTATTGATTTATGACTTTTCTCTCTTTTTTTTTAATGTTTATTTATTCTTGAGAGAGGCAGAGCATGAGTGGGGGAGGGGCAGAGAGAGAAGGAGACACAGAATCTGAATGAAGCAGGCTCCAGGCTCCGAACCGTCAGCACAGAGCCCGACACCGGGCTCAAACTCACAAACCGTGAGATCATGACTTGAGCCAAAGTCAGATGCTCAATCGACTGAGCCGCTCAGGCATCCCAGATTTATGACTTTTTTCAATGCTTCTGGTTCCATGTCTTCCTTTTAGTACTTCCCAGATCACTTCTCTGTTCCTTTATTATAAGTTACCATCATTTGCATCTTTGGTTTTATCCAATGTCTCCTTAGCTCCTTCATTAAATAGAATCATTCCCTCTTTTGCTCCTCTGACAAAGTCCATCCATTTTATTTCACCATGATTTAAGAAAAAGATATGCAAGGGGTGCCTGGCTGGCTTAGTCGGTTGAGCATCCGACTTCAGCTCAGGTCATGATCTTGCGGTCCGTGAGTTCGAGCCCCGCGTCGGGCTCTGTGCTGACAGCTCAGAGCCTGGAGCCTGCTTTGGATTCTGTGTCTCCCTCTCTCTCTGCCCCTCCCCCGTTCATGCTCTGTCTCTCTCTCTGTCTCAAAAATAAATAAAACATTAAAAAAAATTTTTTTTAATATGCAAATCTTCTCTATGGTCTTTTCATCTAAGCTGCCCCAAAATTTCATCAAGCATGCAATCTTTTCTGCAAGAGATTTCATTTCAGCACTTTCTGCTAACTTTTGTTTTTCTTCTTTCTCTTGTTTGGGATGTAATTTAGCCTTTTCATTTTGCCTTCTTTCTTCCTCTTTTTCCTTTTCTTTCTCCTCCTCCTCCTCACCATCCTTCTCTTTCTCCCTACCCTCCTCCTTCACTCCCTCTGCCTTCTTTTTCTCTTTCTTCTCTTCTTCTTCTCTTCTTCTGCTTCTGCTTCTCCTTCCAAAGTAGTCTTCCTTGAAAAGTATTATCAGGTCCCTGTCTTTGTTCTTCTGTCCAGGAGTCTCAACAAACTTCTTAGATTCAATAGTATCAAACACAGCATATATTGATCCCTTAAATACTTGGTGCAATGTTCTTTTCATCTGAATATATAGTATTTGGCCTTTATCTCTCATCACTCTTGTATGTCATCAAGAGTTTCATCAGTTGGGAAGTTTTTAATATAAACAGATCTTTTTTGGTATCATTTTTATGCTCATCAGTCACTTCAAGATGAGGTTTGCTTGGAGATCTTCTGACTTTAGTTTTAGCTTCACTTATTTCCATGAGTCCTTCCTTTGGTTTGCTCAATGCTTCTATAATGATTAGCTGGTTAGAAGAATTTTATCATTATCTTTAAAGGTAACCAACCCTTATTCAGTTTGATCCATGCCTTTAAGATTTTATCACGTGGCACACTGAAGTCACCAAAATCTTACTCAATTTGACGACAGATTTTGGCCTCCAGAGCAGCCTTCCACCCCACCCCCCATTATCACCATTTCACCCATTCTGGCTGTCTTTAAGGTCCCGTTCCACAGACCTGAGGTCACTAACAGTGACAACAGACAGCTATGTATCCACTTCCCAGCACTACCAGTTGCCCTAATGCACATAAAGATAGGGGCCATTTTCTGTATGCTTTTTAATTGGGTTGTCTTTTTTTTATTGAGATGCAATAGGTCTTTATATATTCTAGATACAATTCCTTATCAGATACATGATTTGCAAAAATTTTCTCCCATTCTGTGGATAACCTTTACATTTTCACCATGATGTCCTTTGAAGCCCCACAGTTTCTAATTTGGGTAATGCCCAATATTCACTGTACATTAGCTTTTTAAAATAAAGATTGGCTTTGTGCGAACTTTGGGGGATATTCTGTGTGTCTGTGTAAGTCATTAATTGCATATTACTTAACATATGCTTTTTGGGGGCACCTGGATGGCTCAGCCAGTTAAGCGTCTGACTCAATTTAGCTCAGGTCATGATCTCACAGTTCATGGGTTCGAGCCCCACATCAGGCTTTGCACTGATAGCATTCGAAGCCTGCTTGGAATTCTCTCTCTCCTCTCTGCCCCTTCCCCCACTTGCATGTGCATTCTCTCTCTCTCTCTCTCTCTCTCTCTCTCTCTCTCTCTCTCTCTCTCCTCTCTCTCCTCTCTCTCTCTTTCCCTCTCAAAATAAAGAAATAAACTTTAAAAAAATAAATAGGGGTGACTGGGTGGCTCAGTCGGTCAAGTGTCCGACTTTGGCTCAGGTCACAATCTCACGGTTCGTGGGTTCAAGCCCTGCGTCGGGCTCTGTGCTGACAGCTCAGCCTGGAGCCTGCTTTGGACTCTGTGTCTCCCTCTCTCTCTGCTCCTCCCCCACTCATGCGCGCTCTCTCTCTATCTCTCAAAAATAAACATTAAAAAATGTTTTTAATAAAAAAAATAAATAAAATGTGGTTTTTCTAGGAGGGAGGGAGCTTTCCCAGCATGGCAATGCTTATACCACTAACCTTAACTAAAGAATACAGATACATTACTAAATTTACATTTTACTACTTCAAACTGGTTAACTATACTTTAACTATACATTGTAATTCATTTTTATTTGTAGAAGTTATAGGTAATTGCCTTCCAACGCTTACCAGGTTGAAAGATAGCAAAAAAAAAAAAGTGCTACAAGACAGCTGTACTATCATTTCTGTGCTTCCATTTTGACATAAGGTAGCGATTTCAGATGTACGTAACTCTTACATGACCTGATTCTTGGACTCAGGAAATATTACTTAATGGCATCTGGGCTTTTCACATTTATCTAACCTGCACTATTTGAGAGGGATTATTTAATAATATCCGAATTATTATTCCATACAATCATTTTCCACTCATTTGATCGTGTTTTCTTTTTTTTTTTCTTGTTTATGTTTATTTAGTTTGAGAGAGGGAGAGAGAGAATGAGTGGGGGAAGGGCAGAGAGAGAGGGAAAGAGAGAATCCCAAGCAGGCTCCATGCTGTCAGTGGAGAGCCTGACCTGGGGCTCAATCCCACCACCATGAGATCATGATCTGAGCCAAAATCAAGAGTCAAACACTTCACCAACTGAGCCGCCCAGGTGCTCTGATCATGTTTTCTAATATTTATTGGCTATTTTTAGAAAGCTTGAAAAGTATCACACTGGGTCAATGAATATCTACATATTCCCAAGGGCCACTGAGTAATCGAAGCTAAATTAGAACTTAACTACAAACACAAAATATCATCATAAAGTTGCTTTGAACATGGCGTCTCTTAAGTACTTGGTTATCTCTAAAACTAGTTGTTGGGCATAGAGCCCGACACGGGGCTTGAACTCACGGACCGAGAGATCATGACCTGAGCTGAAGTTGGATGCTTACCAACTGAGCCACCCAGGCACCCCACCCTAGTCTTTACTAATTAAGTATTACTAATGAGCAAACCTTCTATTTGTACCTCTGTGCCTGAAAACTTGCCCTATACACAATTTTCATGCCTTAGATATGAGGTCATAGGAACATACGCCCACTCAAGCCCACCTATCATAAGAAATGTTAGTAATTACATGAGGCCTACAGGTCTAGAACCAGTAACTAGAAATCTCTCCCTCTCTCTCTCCCTCCCTCCCACCTTCCCTCCCTCACTTTCTCTATCTTTTCCTATTCATCAGTGCACCAGGACCCAACTTGGATATCCAAAAGAGTTCAGTCTCTACATATACATCTGTCATCCACCCTGGTCCAATTACTCGTAGTCAAAATAATAAGGTTCTCTGGCCCTCTACTCTCTTGCCAGGGCGTATTGAAATAGATTCCCTGAGAAAGGCTATGAGCAAACTTTCTAAGAAGGTGTGAATGTGGATGGGAAATGATTACTATCTCTGGCACCTTTCATGATCATTGTCCAAGACCCCCCCTGCCCCAAAGAGATAGTGGTCCCAAATGCTGAGACTTCTTAGAAAAATGTATCTGGAACATTCTGGAAATTTCACAATATTCTATAAATAAGACTTCAGAGAGTGTTCTAAGATCCAAAAGAAATAAGGCACTAATAATATTGCCTGTGCCACAGGATACATAATAAAAGTATCGGATTTCAACTTAACTTTGTATATAAAAATAAGGACCAAAAAAAAATGTATCTAACAATACTGACCACATCCACTCTTCTATGAGTATAAAGGGGATACAAAAAGTATCATAGGGGGAAAGTCCAAGCAAAGATTAGGTCCACCACTCAAAGCGGAGTTTGAGGCTTAATTCATCTGTTCAGTTCATTACACCTCGCTCCTGACTCAGGCAACACTTCACTGGTTGATCTGAAACTAAGCCAAAACAGATTCGTGTATCTAATTTATCAATGGACTCATACAGAATAGAGGACACACATAGATTAAAGACAATGGACAAGATCCCTCTTCATACCATGGTGACAAAATGGACCCTCCCTAAAAATGCCTCTGGTGATCCACAGTGACAGAATACTGAAAAAGAGGGGCTTATGAAGTATTGAGATAAAGAACGGGCTTTCTTATCTGGGCCCCTTGAAAAACCCCTCTGAGAGTTAGACTGAAACAGTCATACATTAGTTCCTATGGCGAAATCATCAACAAAATAATTTCTAAATTTCTACAATTTAGTCTGGTCCTGGTTTCCTGTACATGTCTCCAGAATTCTCGAAATCCACAACGACTAAAAGTAAGATCTTCGTAGATTCTTAAAATGTTAACGTATCCACCTAAATATGTGTCTCTCTGTTGTCCCAGTGAGACAAGCTGGGTGCTGCGCATGGAGGGATAAGGCCCATTGATTTCTTTATCTCAGATGAGCAAATGTCAGCTCCACAAAAGTTATTTCTGGCCAATACTTTAACCAAGCAACATTAATGGATGTCACCACAAAATATTCTGTTCTGTTCATCTGGAGGGCATCATCACTTACTGAAAGTTTGCCTCGCTCATGAGAAGCTTCTTAAATATGTCTCTCTCATGTATGAGGCTTTAAATTCCACACAGTTATTTATTTATTTATTTGCAGTTTTTATTGAGGCAGAATTGACTTACAAATTGTAAGATATTTGGGGCGCCTGGGTGGCTCAGTCGGTTAAGCGGCCGACTTCGGCTCAGGTCATGATCTCGCGGTCCGTGAATTCGACCCCCGCATCGGGCTCTGTGCTGACAGCTCGGAGCCTGGAGCCTGTTTCAGATTTTGTGTCTCCCTCTCTCTGACCCTCCCCCGTTCCTGCTCTGTCTCTCTCTGTCTCAAAAATAAATAAACGTTAAAAAAAAATTAAAAAAATTGTAAGATATTTAAAGTGTGCATCATGGTGCTTTGATATATGTGTATGGCATGAAAGGACTCTCTCCCCATCTAGTTAATTAACACACCCATTACCTCTTCATCTTGACCTAGTGGTTTTGGGGGTTTGGGTTTTGGTTTTTTGTTTTGTTGTGAGTGTATGTGAGAAAAAGAGAGAGAACACTTAAGTCCTACTGTCCTAGCCCATTTCAATTATAGGACATAGTGTGCTCAACTATGGTCACTGAATTTCACATCAGACCCGCAGACCGCATTCACCTTGAAACTGAGAGCTTGTAAATTTCACTGTTCACAAACTATTGAATATGTAACAGTTTTAAAGATTCTAAGAGTAGGGGCGCCTGGGTGGCTCAGTCGGTTGAGCATCCGACTTCGGCTCAGGTCATGATCTCACAGTTTGTGGGTTCAAGCCCCGCATCAGGCTCTGTGCTGACTGCTTGCTCAGAGCCTGGAGCCTGCTTCAGATTCTGTCTCCTTCGCTCTCTGCCCCTCCCCCGCTCACGCTTTGTCTCACTCTGTTTCTCAAAAATAAATAAAATGTAAAAAAAAAAAAAAAAATTTTTTTAAAGATTCTAAGAGTAAAAGAGCCTTAAAATTGCGTCAACTGAATGTTCAAATTGCTACTAAAAAAGGAAATGGACCATACACATTATATGAGCTTCAAATGACGTACAGGTGTCCCCCACTTTTTGAAAGTTCCCAGTTGCGCGACTTCACTTCTACAAAACACCTGCATTACTACCTGTTTTCACTAACTGCAAGAGATCTGAAGAAGATATTGCCTGCTGCATTAAAAAGGCAAAAAGCAAAAATAGCACCCAATGTTGGTTTTGCAGCAAACCATTACAGAGGCTGTGGGCACCATGAGCAGTGAGAGTGGACCCCCCCGCATCCCCCCCCCCCCCCCCCGCCAAGCTCCTTTCCGAGGACCTACATTCAGCATCTCAGCATGAAACCATCATAGCTTTGGACTGTGTCTGGGGGCATCAGTGCTTTATCTTGATTTATTCTGTGCATCCATTAGCAAGATGTGTCCAAAGGTATCTGAAAAGCCTAAGAGTGGTTATTTTTTGGGTCCAGCACACTCAAATACTTTTCCATATAAGTTCGTGGTAATTGCTTCTTCACTTTACACCATTTTGGCCTATGAAAGGTCTCCTAGGATCAACTTTACTTTTGGATAGGAGGGGTAACCTGTATTGAAATTATCACTAGCTGTCATTACTGTCCATTAGACCTGGCCAATAAATGCTGTGAAAATATTCCAATATCATGCCTTCTTCTAATGAATTCTTGGTTGTTAGCCAAACCCCCTGTATTCACCACCACCCCCCCCACCCCCGCACACAAAGCTGGGACATTTAGATCTGTTTAGACTAAGAGTAGGGCATCTGGGTGGCTCAGTCGGTTAGGTGTCCAATTCCCGATTTCGGCTCAGGTCATGATCTCAGGGTCGTGAGGTGGAGCCCCATGGTGGGCTCCCAACTGGGCACAAAGCTTGCTTAAGAGTCTGTCTCTCTCTGCCCCTCCCCCTCTCACGTGCACAAGTACATGCTCTCTCTCTCTCTTTCTCTCTCAAAAACAAAAATACATAAATAAAAGGAGCAATATTTCAAATGCTATGAAATTGCACAGACGATGCGGAAAAGTTAAGTGCTAACTTCCACCTCTACCAACATGTTCTTTTCATCTCTACATCACCCACGTTACCAGCGTGATGAATGCCTGGAACATGATAACTATTCCTTTATGTTTAAAGTGTTCAAAAAAATAAGTGAATACATTAATAAATAAATCCAGAGCAAAGCAAAAAAAAAAAAAAAAAACTTTATTATGTGGAGAATCAAGGTCACAGAAGTAGATACATCTCTTGCCCCAGGATGTCAGAAGAGGTGGTGTTTCTGGTTTAGGAAGAGTGGAGACCAGCGGAGCCAGCCCCTGACTCATATCTGGATTGTAAGAAGTGTGGTGGTGGGTAAAATAACATAGTCCGTCTTCCCATCAGGCTGTACCAAAAAGGAAGGTGACTTTGGGGCTTTCTTGTGTTTTTTGTTTTCGCCTTCATTAACACAACATAATTTCCCATTTCAACAAGCCACTTCGTAGATTTCCCCCATCTTGCATTTCTTCCGGCAGTAGCCTGTTATATTACTAAAGCATTTCCTGGGTCGTGCCGTATCTGTGCACAGAAAACAACATTGGACGCAGATTAGTTCCGGAGGCAGAGTAGAAGGCGTGTGTGGTTCCTGTAAGTTTTGGCCTCCTGTGGTTCCAAAGTCAACCGTATGCTGGTGAGAGAAAACGAAGCGCCTCCTCCTGGCAAATCATCCCAACTTAAGGACATCAAAGCCCCAGGCTCCTAGCCAATACCCAGTTATCTCTGAGAACATCAGAACCTATATGACCAGAAAAGAGAGACCAACGCATGGTTACCAACTGTTGTTATGTCCCACCCCTGGGCTCTGGCAAATCTGACTCTGTCTCCCATGCCCCAAAGTCAGTACTCGCTCAGCCTTACCCGGGTCCAGTGTCCCCAAAGAGTGCCAACTTGCCACCGTGGCATGACTCAAAGCCAAGTTAACCTTTAAAAGAGTATCACAGACAGGGCTTTTTAAGTTAAGAGAGACAGTGGGTTTCACAGTCATTGACACGGGCAGCAGAAATCTCCCTTTGCCAACACCTTGTGGGTCTCCGCAATAAATGCTGCAGAGAACTTCCTTTATCCAGCCTCTGTGTTTTCATAACCATGCTCCTCCTGGCTCTGCTCTCTCTCTCTCTCTCTCTCTCTCTCTCTCCTCCTTTTTGTCTCAAATAAATGTGTTGCCCAGGGAATCAAACCCAATTCCATGAGTACCCATCTCCCTAGAGATCCAAACTATTCGGAGTATTGTACGGGGTCCTAAATCGCCTGTTTCTAATCTTTATTTGCCCCTGTACCCATATTTGGACAAGCTCACAGAACAAAGAGGGAGAAAAGAGACATTTCCTCACATGAAATTCAATCATTATGAAACTGGGTCATCCATACTCAATCGACAGATGAGAAAACTGAAATTCAAAGGGAATAATTAGCTCGGTTCATACAACTAATCAGTGGTCAAGATATATTTTAACCTCACATCTACATGATTCCAAAGCTTGTACTGTTCTCATTACTGTTGTAGCATAGGCTGAAAATGAGTTTGGATGGAAAAAGGCATGGTGAGGGTCCTGTGTGAAAACTATGTTCAATTACACAGATCATTCTAGAGGATGGGTTCATGCCTCCCTTCGGAAAGGACTTCCAAGAGTACAGCCCTGATGTCTTCTTACCACCCTGAATGCTTTCTTCTAAGACACAGACTCAGGGAGAGTGGGTACTTTTGATGACATGGGCAAGACAGCAACAATCTGAAGGCCCTGGCCCCGCTCCTACAGACAGAGTAGTATCTCCTAGGGTTTCATGGTACATTTGGACAAGTTACCTGCTGGTAGGACCTCAAAGGGCAGCACAATGAGAACCAGAAACAGCTTCATGTTTACAGACTTCCCAAGAGAAACAGGCAGCACAATTTCGTTGCCCGGCGATCTCTGTCACACACGGTCTTTCAAGAACGAAACTAGAGTTTTGGGTGCTATCAGCATTCGGAGCTCTCGTTTTAACCCATATGGACGGACAGGAAATCCAAGTCTACCCTACCTTCATTCCCATATTTGGAGTTCACAGTTACAGAATGTTCCATCGCATCACACCCACTCTTCTTTACTCAGGATGTGAGCTCCCAGAGAGCAGGAACATTGATTTCTCCACCTGGGCCATCAGCCCAATTGGTTGGTCATATGTCCTTATTTGTGTGAGTCAGTCCTAGTTTATTCCTCTTGTTCCAATGTCCCATCCAGCTGGTGCCAACTTTTGGAAGATTAAATCATTAGCTGATAAAGGCAGACAGATACACACATCCAATAGTAATTTTTTTATTGTATGAAACTATCATAGGAAAAACAGTATTTTTACGTATGAAACTTCCAGAAAGTCATCTAGTCTTAATGCATCTTAAGACTGCCTTAAGGTTTGCTCAGATAGATTGGTATTACTTTGGAGTCTCCAATGAAGTCTTCTCCAGTACAGAGCAATTCTACAAATGAAGTCTTTCAAAAGAGCAAATTAAAAAAAAAGAAAAAAAGATCAGATCTCATTAGCACAGTGTTCAACTCATTGTGAACTAGCCCCTGCTAGTCTCTGCTCACCTCTCTAGGCATTTTAGAGAACCACTTATGTTTCTGCCAAAGTGGTGTAGGTGCCTCAACCCAACTTGTTACTTCCACAACCTGTTTCTTTGCACATTTAAATCTCTCTTGGGGCGCCTGGGTGGCTCAGTTGGTTAAGCGGCCGACTTCGGCTCAGGTCATGATCTCGCGGTCCGTGAGTTCGAGCCCCGCGTCGGGCTCTGTGCTGACAGCTCGGAGCCTGGAGCCTGTTTCGGATTCTGTGTCTCCGTCTCTCTGACCCTCCCCCGTTCATGCTCTGTCTCTCTCTGTCTCAAAAATAAACATTAAAAAAAATTAAAAAATAAATAAATAAAAAATAAATCTCCCTTCACAAATTTATATCATGCTCTCCCATCCTGTCCATCAAGCTGGCCCTATTGAGCTCCTAATTTGCCTTCCAAACCGAGTTCAGTCATCTCCACAACTGTGAAAGTTTCCCTTGACCCAACTAAATATGCTGCAAACTCCCTTCTTTTGTCAACACTGTATCTTGTCCATATTTTTGGTGGCGGTCACAATACGTCACGTTCCAATTATTTGTTCATCTGTAATAATCTATGAGCCCCTCAAGGGCAGGCCACTGGCCTTGTTCAATTTGGAGTTCTTAATGCACAACACAAAACCCATGCTATATTCTCAGTGTGTAATTACGGAATGAATGATTGCAAAGAACCAAACAAATTATTGCTCTATAAAATACCCAAGACAGTAATGAAGTTAATTAAGACATTTCCTAAAGAATTCTGTTTACCATGTTTTCCAATT
Source organism: Panthera tigris (assembly GCF_018350195.1). NCBI lineage: Eukaryota > Metazoa > Chordata > Mammalia > Carnivora > Felidae > Panthera > Panthera tigris. The sequence continues at coordinate 27,275,667 of NC_056662.1, forward strand.
TCTGGACACCAGAACTTTGAATTTACAGTAATTAGTAATTACAGTAATTTTGAATTACAGCCCACCCAAATAGCTTTCCGTGACCACAAAGAATCTGGGAATATGTGAAGGCTGAATAAATATTTGTTGATGGTAATGAAACTTGTATCACAACACAGGGTTCAGGCTACAGCTAGGGTTAGGAATGAATACTGTGTATAGCATATTATGTTTGCCAGTAACCAGAGTGAATTAAATTTGTCAAGGAGGAGGAAGTGCCAAATGCTACTGATATTTCAAGATGAGGAACAAGAATTGACCAGTGGCCCCACCAGATCTGTACTAGTCCCACCAGTACCTCATTGGTTTCAGCTCAATGACCTCTTACATGTGCCTACTATATGACAAATGCATTTTGTATACATCACTTACTTTAAGCCTTTGCATTTATGAAGTACAAAATTAATACCTCTCTCTTTCCAGTTGGAAAACTACGATTTAGGAAATTGCTAATGTGTCCAATGTCATACAGCTAGTAGGGAATGAACTAGGATCAACCCAGGTTGATCCCATGATCAACCCAGGTTCTCCATGAACCTAAAAGTAAAGGCCTTAGCTATTAGCTAACTTGCCTCTTTTGGGCAGTTGCCTCCTTTGGGTCAGTCTTTGGGAGGCCAAGACAAAATATTCAAATACAAGATGTTGCTTTGTTCACAAAATTTATTGGTCATGCACTTGACTGGACATCCTCCCACCCACCTCCTTATATCCCACTCACCACTCGGAGAGCAACCTATATTGAGAGAATTCGTATTTCTGATTTTCACAGGTGACATTGTTACATCCTGGAAGTAATATCTCTTGCCTGCTTGAATAGATTCCTAAGTCTTTGTTGGTCAACTCCTTGTCACCTGTGTCAACTCTTTAATATCAGAGAGATCTTTTGCAATCCTTATGGGGCACAAAAAGCACACAGTCTCATTTTCAAAGCCCTTTGTGGCTAAGCAAGAGATTTCCCCTTGAGTAGACTGGGATGCATAATTAAATGTTGCATTTTAGTTGTGGTCATTAAAAAGAAAAATCACCCATCAACGTTTGTAACTGCACCTCCCACTGTGACCCACAGTCATACAAATTGCTTTTAATACCTTACTTATAAATGAACTTTAAATGTGTTATATTTCTTAGAAATATCCTCTGAATTCTACTCAAGATGTTATCTTCCCCAAATGTTGAATAAGCTAAATCCAGACAAGGAATAGGATTCCTAATTCCCTTTTACAAAGACTGGAGGACTCAAGCAAGATTCTTCTGTTGTTCTTTCTTTAGAGATGTGAGGAAGTTGAATTAACACTTCATGCTAGAAAAAATCAGACACACAGACAAACAAAAAAGGTGAAAATAGACCACCTATACTCTTGCCTCTGTTGTTAACATACTGATGTTTAGCCTTCTAGATATCACACTCCAAAAGTCATTTATTTTGACAACTGTGTAAGAAGTAAGATGAAATAAAGTGAGCTTGCTTGCTTTTCAGCCACTCAGTTTAAAATAGAGTCTGCTAGTCAACACTCCCTGGGCACACACACACTTATAAGCATACAAAGTCTACATTCATCTCTCTGATTCAAGAAACAGGCCTATTGGCCAAGCAGACATGACCCAATACAGAAGAACCATATTCGGCTATGTTTGCTATCCACCATTATGCCTAAATATATGCCACCAGATAGTTTCAGAAAAATAAAAAATATAAAAGAAGAACTTAAATGAATAAGGATAAATAACTTCAAAGGAAATAAAGCTAATAATGAGGACAAAGGAGAATTATTAAAAATGATAAGAGTGACAGATTTGACTACATAAAGTGCGTAACATCTTTATAACAAAATGCATGCAGGAGAGGGTTCAAGCCAGTGTAAGACCTGGGTCAGGTCATGGTCTCACAGTCATGGGATTCAGCCCTGTGTCGGGCTCCATGCTCATCATGAAGCCTGCTTGGGATTCTCTCTCTCCCTCTCTCTCTGCCCCTCCCCCACTCTCTCTCTCTCTCTTTCCCTCTCTCAAAATACATAAACTTAAAAAAAAAGATAATCAGAGTAGAATAAAATTTATAAATGCATTCTATACCATAAAAGGATTAAAATCCATAATATATAAAGAGTGTTTACAAATCAATAACAAAATGACAAATGACCCAGTAGAAAATAGGCAAGCAATATCATAGAAACAAAGTATGTATGTGCTTCTTGCAGAAGGTTGATATAAATTTAGAAATACAATGTTCATTTTAAGAGAATCTGCTTTTAATCCATAAATTGCCTCACAAGATAGATTTATTACGTTAAGATTGAGGGACCCAATTAGGATTGCAATGTGCTGTATATTACTGTTCATTCTCATTCCACTGCACTCCTGAGGCCCAAGTATACCAGGAATGTGTCATATTTTATGAAATGCACATTTGGAACTTTTGTGTGTGTGTGTTTGGACAATAAGTGTGAAACAATACACAAAAAGCATACAAATGTCTCGTGATAATACCAGTTCACAAACGATATTTGCTTAAATACTAAAGATATAGGTGCTGGGGGGGCCTGGGTGGCTCAGTCAGTTAAGCGTCCAACTTTGGCTCAGGTCATGATCTTGCAGTTTGTGAGTTGGAGCCCCGTGTCAGGCTCTGTGCTGACAGTTCAGAGCCTGAAGCCTGTTTCAGATTCTGTGTCTCTTCTCTCTGTCTGTCCCCTGCTCTCGCTCTGTCTCTTTCTCTCTCAAAAATAAACATTTAAAAAGATCGTTTCAAAGATATAAGTACTTTAAGTAGCTTTAAATATGCCATTTAACCATTGCTCTCCTTTTTCCCCCCCCAGAACTATTAACAGATGAAAGTATATGAAATAAACAATGTCGTGATTTGGTCTCCTTGCTGCAGTGTGTTTCAGATCATATTATAAAATCAAAAATGAATCTGAAGTTTTATTTGTTTTTGTTATTTTTTTTTTAATTTTTTTTCCACGTTTTTTATTTATTTTTGGGACAGAGAGAGACAGAGCATGAACGGGGGAGGGGCAGAGAGAGAGGGAGACACAGAATCGGAAACAGGCTCCAGGCTCCGAGCCATCAGCCCAGAGCCTGACGCGGGGCTCGAACTCACGGACCGCGAGATCGTGACCTGGCTGAAGTCGGACGCTTAACCGACTGCGCCACCCAGGCGCCCCTGTTTTTGTTATTTTTTTGAGAGTTAAATAATACCATGATATGTGGATAGAGAGGTATCACCAGTGGCTTTGATGCGGCATTCCATAGCATGCCAAAGACAGACTTTTCTCCAGGTGAGATGTATGGCTACCCATGTCTGCCTGATTCTTCGAGGCTTTTATTGATAAGAACTATCAGGTCAGAGGAACACAAGATAAAAGAAAAAGATCATATGTTACTTATGAGAAATAAATGGTTAACTGATAATTAGTGAATCTGGTTTCAGCAGATTGGCCTTAGAGATGGTCAGAGTAAGTCTCTAGTAATAATGATTGAAAAACTTGAAGTGACTTTTTTTTTTAAGTTCAAAGAGTGTCAGATAGGGGCACCGGGGTGGCTCAGTCAGTTAAGCGTCCGACTTTGGCTCAGGTCATGATCTCACAGTTCGTGGGTTCAAGCCCCACATCGGGCTCTGTGCTGACAGTCTGGAGCCTGGAGTCTGCTTCTAAGTCTGTGTCTCCCTCTCTCTCTGCCCTTCCCCCACTTACACTCTGTCTCTCTCTCTCTCAAAAATAAATAAACATTAAAAAAGAAAAAAAAAACATAAGCAGAAGAAACCAGATCTGTCAATCAACCAACGACATGCCAGATGCCTTCATGTTTCATCTTCTGTGTATCTAAACCCAAGTTGATCTCAGCTAAATATTTCTCTTCTCCCTCAATAATAAAAAAAAATTGATAGTAAAAACAAACATGTTATAGAGATTTTTCTCAATTTATGATGAAGTTGCATCCTGATAAGCCCATTCTAAGCTGAAAATATCATAAATCAAAAATACATTTAATATACTTAGCCCACTGACCAACATAACTTAGCCTAGCTGACCTTAAATGCGCTCAGAGCACTTACATCAACCTGCAGTTGGGCAAATCATCTAACGCAAAGCCTATTTTATAATAAAGCAGTGGATATCGCGCGTAGTTTCTTGACTACTGTACTGAAAGTGAACAACAGAATGGTTGATGGTTACAGCATGGCTGTTAAGTGTATCGGTTGTTTACCCTGACGGTCGGTCGCAAGGCTGACTGGATACTGCCGATACCCAGCATCAAGAGAGGATATCTTACCACACATCACTAGCCTGGGTAAAGATCACAATTCAGGGGCGCCTGGGTGGCTCAGTCGGTTGAGCGTCTGACTTTGGCTCAGGTCACGATCTCGCGGTTTGTGAGTTTGAGCCCCGTGTCGGGCTCTGTGCTGACGGCTCGGAGCCTGGAGCCTGCTTGGGATTCTGTGTCTCCTTCTCTCTGCCCCTCCCCCACTTGTGAGTGTGCTCTATCAAAAATAAATAAATGCAAAAAAAATTAAAATAAATAAATAAAGATCACAATTCAAATTCAAAATATGGTTTTTACTGAACATGTATCACTTTCGCAACCACTGTAAAATCAAAAAGCCTAAGACAAAACATTGTAAGTCAGGGACCATCTATATGTGAAATTTTGAGTTCTAAAGGTGGGAAAAATTGCATTAATAATATTTATGGTAGGAAGAGTAATGGTCCCCTAAAGATGTCCACATTCTAATTCTAAGAAGCTGTGCATGTATGTTACATGGCAAGGGAGAGTCATGGTTGTAGACAGAAGTAAGCTTGCTAATCAGCTGACCTTAAAATAAGGAGACTATTTTGGATTAACTGGATGGGTCTCATGTGATTACAAGGATCACCTAAACGTGGAAGAGGGAGGTAGACGAGTCAGTGTCAAAGAAAGATCTGACAATGCTACGTAGCTAGCTTTGGAGAAGGAGGAAGGGGCCATGACCAAAGAACCCAATCCTCTAGAAGCTGGAAAAGACGAGGAAAGATTTTCCCTTAAAGACTCCAAAAGGAACACAGCCCTGCTGACACCTTGCTTTCAGCCAAGTGAGACCCATTCCGGACTAACTGCAGAATTATAAGATGGTAAAGTTGTGTGGGCTTAAGCCACTAAATTTGTTGTAATTTGTAATTGCACCAATAGGAAACGAAGACAATATTCAATCTCGTGTCCAGAGGTCAGGCTCCTTCCAGTGATCTAGAACAATTCCATTACTCAGCCGAGTGATTATAACAAAGCACGTACCGTCAGAAAGGGCATAACTTTGCCAGCAAGCTTCCAAACCTGAACCGACACTTTATTCACACAGGACAATTGGTATCATCTAGCCCAGAAAGTAAACCCTGAAATAACTCATTTGCAGGGGTTTTTCTCTGAGAGTTTTAAAACCTAAATTAGAGACACAGGGGCACCTGCCTGGTTCAGTTGGTGGAGCACACAACCCTTGATCTTGGGGTTGTGAGTTCAAGCCTCACACTGGATATAGAGATTACCCTTTAAAAAATAATAAAATATTTTAAAAATAAAGAAATCAACTAGAGATACATTCATCCTTTGAGAGAACAATCCAGAGAGATCTGAGGTACCTCTAGGCCAGGTTATGGAGGAAAGCCTATGTTCCCAGAAGGAGTTCACATACACCTTCAGATATTCAGAAAAATGAAGAAAAAAAAAAGATTTTTTTCAATCAAAATAATTTTAGGGTAAAAATGTTATTTTGAAAACTCATTTACTGAGAGAGCAAACTAGGTATGTAGGTAATGGCTCAACAAAATACCTACTTCATCTGGAGTTTTTCCATATTGTTTTAGGTTGAAAACAATAGTTACAGATAATTATAAACTTTTGAAGCAACAAAATTGTTATACCTCAGAGAGCATGTATAAACTTTCAAGGTTAGTCAAAACTGGGTTCTTAATCCATTCCCTTCGTATCAGCCCAAGAGGCAACAGAAGATGTTAGGCATATTTTTCCCAGTTGAAACACTCCATCCAGTATTCCTGCAGCCCCCGAAAAACCCACTGCAGTCATGCTTCCTCCCCCTTTCTTCCATCCTTTCCACTGTCGAATTCAGAGTTTGCATTTATCATGACGAGCACTGAGGAATATATAGAATTGTTGAATCGCTAAACTGAACACTTGAAACTAATGTAACAATGTACGCTAATTATAATGGAACTAAAATCAAAAACATAAGTAAACAAACAAACAAATAAATAAAATGAAAATGAAAACATTCAGGTAGTTTGGACTTCGAGCACCACCTAGTGGCCAAAGCAAATCCTCTCATTAGCCGCCCAAGCATTCCAAACTCCAGAACTTCAAGGCAGAGCCCCAGCCATGATGAACATGTTTCTATGATTGTTCTTCATGGTCCGTGGACATCTAGAGACTTCAAAACATTAACAAAAGAATTTTCTAATATCAGGGAAAACCTTTAAAAATTCAAAAGCAACCATTATAGTTTTTACCCTGTGTAGGCAACTCTAAACAAATTTGTGTGCACAATATCTTCTGAAATTAAAAATCAGGTATAAGGAGAAGCAAGTTGTCCCAACCACACCACTAGCCATTTTACATCAAGCAAATGCTATGTTAGAAAAAAGCCCTAGAGGCGCCTGGGTGGCTCAAGTCGGTTAAGCATCCGACTCTTGATTTCAGCTCAGGTCATGAGCTCGTGGTCATGGGACTGGGCTTCCCCACACTGGGCATGAAGCCTGCCTAAGATTCTTTCTCCCTCTACTGCTCGGGTGCTCTGTCTCTCTTTAAAAAGAAAAAAAAAAAGAAGAAGGAGAAAGAGAAAGGGAAGAGGAAGGGGAAGGGGAAGGGAAAGTAAAACTCTAAATTGAATGGTCCTGGAGTGAATTTTTTTTTAAATCAGTTTTATTATACAAGATATATATCTTTAGTTAAAGCTAGATACTCTGATTCACAAACATGTCATGACCTTTAATAATGCTTTCTCGGATATGGGGTCAGGTTTCTTGGCTATGTTTTTAACAGATGACCTATTCTGTTGGAAGTTAAAACCACAGTCTATGACAATGGAAGAAACTCTTGTATCCACGGAACAGAGACCTCATGTGAAAAACTAAAAGCTTTTCCTCTAAGATCAGGAAAAAGACAGGCGTGCCCACTCTCACCACTTATCCAATATAGCATCAGAAGTCCTAACCAGAGCAATAAGGCAAGAAAAAGAAAAAAAGGACATCCAAATGGGGAAGGAAGAAGTAAAACTGCCATTGTTTGGGGATGACAAGATATTATATACTGAAAACCTTAAAGATTCCACACAAAAAAAACCTTGTTATAACAAATAAACAAATTCAGAGGGGCACCTTTGTGGCTCAGTCAGTTAAGTGTCTAACTCTTGATTTTGGCTCAGGTCATGATCTTACAGTTTGTGGGATCAAGTTCCGCATCAGCACTTATACACATGTTCTCTCTCTCTCTCTCTCTCTCTCTCTCTCTCAATAAGTAAGTAAACAAACAAACTTTTTAAAAATCTGTGGCATTACTGGGGAACCTGGGTGGCTCAGTTGGTTAAGGACCTGACTTTTGGTTTTAGCTCAGGTCATGATTTCATGCTTGAAATCCATGGCCTGGAGCCTGCTTCGGATTCTGTGTCTCCCTCTCTCTCTGCCCTTTCCCTGCTTGTGCTCACGCTTGCTCTCTCTCTCTCTCTCTCTCTCTCTCTCTCTCTCAAAAATAAATAAACATTAGAAAAACATTTTTAAGATATATACAAGTCTATACAACCAACTTTTAATCTTAGTTTCTTCTGGAGAGGGAGATGAGAAGGGTTTCAGGGATAAAGGAAACAGATCCCTGGTCTGTGAATCAATGAGGACTCAAATTCACAGCCTTGCTAGGTGATCCTTTGATAACTCCCTTTTCTTTCTTCAGCTTCACTTTCCTGTCTGTGACATAAACGTTGGACTAGATGTCCACCCCAGTTCTTGTATTCTAAGCTATTCGTTCAGCTTATCCCCCGGGATAAAAATGCCCCTTTGTCCTTTTAGGAAAGACCCGCTCTGTAATTTGGGGAGTGCATGAGATCATTGGGAGTGGAGGTTGTGTCCTCACCACATGCACTGGTAACTGAAGCAGACACCTAGATGCTTCATCCTCTACTTCCCCTACTGGCCACCCCCCCACCCCTCCACACCTATGCCCCACTCCCTAGCTCTACCTTCTCCTCCTGGCTTCCTTCCCTATCACCTCCCACCTGTTCTTACAGAACTCTCTTGCCTAGTCTCTTTGCCCCCCCTCGTGTACTCCAACAATCAGAGTGATTCTTTTCTAATCTATTTTGTTTCTAAAATGGCAAGGTTCTATATGACTTTATACAAAAATTAAACTAATCTAGAAGTATATAACGGAGAAAGTGAAAGCCACACACTGCCCATAGCACTTAAGAAAAGAAGATCTAGGGGCGCCTGGGTGGCTCAGTCGGTTAAGCGTCCGACTTCAGCTCAGGTCACGATCTTGCGGTCCGTGAGTTCAAGCCCCGCGTCGGGCTCTGTGCTGACTGCTCGGAGCCTGGAGCCTGTTTCGGATTCTGTGTCTCCCTCTCTCTCTGACCCTCCCCCGTTCATGCTCTGTTTCTCTCTGTCTCAAAAATAAATAAACGTTAAAAAAAAATTAAAAGAAAAGAAGATCTACAGTGAAGACTGGGACTCAGCCCACAAGAAACACCTGTAAAACATCCTGTTTACTCCTCTAGAGGGAGCTCTAGGACATTCGTGTGCTCCTTGATACGGTAGTAGATTGTTGTAAAGCCTTATGGTCCTGGAAAATGCATTATGCCATTCTATTAGCAAGTATAATGCTGATCTATCCTAACAAGGGGCATTATGATGTGCAGTAGCACAGGGACTGGGTTCACATTAGCTCCACTGCAGAAAGGCACTGCCACGATGTCACTTGTAGAGGCCACCATCATACACATCAGTAAGCTGTCCTACCGGGATCCACATCTCCCGCTGTAAGGAGACCTTAACCCTGATCATTTAACAACTTCATACACTTTTTTTTCCTTTTTTTCTTGTTTTTTTTTTTTTATTTTTTTATTTTTTTAAATAGGCTTCACACCCAACACAGAGCCCCAACACAGGGCTGGAACCTAGGATCCTTGAGATCAAGACCTGAGCGTCAAGAGTCAGACACTTAGGGGCGCCTGGGTGGCTCAGTCAGTTGGGCGGCCAACTTCGGCTCAGGTCATGATCTCACAGTCTGTGAGTTCGAGCCCCGCGTCGGGCTCTGTGCTGACAGCTCAGAGCCTGGAGCCTATTTCAGATTCTGTGTCTCCCTCTCTCTGACCCTCCCCCGTTCATGCTCTGTCTCTCTCTGTCTCAAAAATAAATAACGTTAAAAAAAAAAAAAAAAGTCGGACACTTAACCAACTAGGCCACCCGGGTGCCCCACAAGTTCATACGCTTTCTTTATGTTTCTCATTTACAGACCATTGAGGTCCAGACTATTGGTGCCAATGGATGGAAACACAAGGAAATCATAACTGATTCTTAAAAGCCTCTTCCCAGAAGTGACACCAATCATTTCACCTCACACGTTATTGGTAAGAACGAATTATATGACTACACTTAGATGCAGGGGGAATGCAACATTGGCAACCTTTTCCAAGTGACAGTTATATACTATGGAAGGGGAGGACGCGTTTCAGGGGAAAGCTGGACAGAGTGGCCACAGGTATAGAGGAGGGTTGAAAGGCACAGAGAGGTACAGAGGAGTTGAAAGATGCTGGGTAGCTAAAAGATAGTGCCACATGTCTATGACAGGAGGGCACAGACACCAAAAGAAACGAGTGAACACTCTTTTCTTATTTTACAAATAACAATCACCAAAAAAGAAAGCACAATTTGTTACATATTCAAGCATTCAACAAGAAGAGACATTTTTGCGTCAACATGCTTCCAGAGTCTAAATACCCAAGTAATCATGTGGCTAGGTAATGAGGACTTCAATCAGTTGGGATTACATAAAGTGCCAATGTATATTGTATTGTACTAAAATGGTATGTTTTCTTTGTATTTGCTATTGTAACGCAAAGAATCGTGGTTCATTGTCCCAAAACAAATAGAACTGTATGCAACTTGCTTATCTGCTATTATACAGCTTTATAAACGAACCTATCTTGTTTCTGACACTTACACAAATTTCGCCTCCGGAGAACTACAGGCGCACACACTCTGCACCCACCCCATGATCACCCGTGCAAATTTTCAGTCCCCTGCATGCCAGGCTGTCTTCACTGGGAGATGGGAAATCTCTTGTAGGTCTTTGCTCTCTGGACGATGGCAGAAGGGTATGTGCGTAAGTGGCTGCAGAGCATGCTGTGCCCTGGGGTGCCCTGGGGTGAGGGCCCGTTCGTAGGACTAGGAGAGATAAGTCACAGGTACAAAGAGATTGGGATCTGTCTGCCCAGACAGAGGGGTTATCAGAGGCTCCCCGAAAAGTTCACTGTACTTCCCACACTGGACTACCTTGATCCCTGAAATCGCCCTAGTCATGTGACCTAGATGAAGGAATTGACCTTGTTCAAGCTCTCCTTCTTAAGGTCTTTTATCTTCTAGTCCCTTGACCTGGATTTCCTGCACAATTTCTTTATTCCTCATCTCATTTCATGGGACAATAACTTCGCTAGGACTCTAACAATAGGGACAGGAGAAAGGGAAGGAATAAAAGAAGGCTGGGGGGCATCACACAGTAGGAAGCAAATATTCTATGGGCACCAACCATGCACTGAATGCCACTTAAGTTACCACACTTAAAACTCGTAACACTTTCGGGGCGCCTGGGTGGCTCAGTCAGTTGGGCGTCCGACTTCAGCTCAGGTCACGATCTCGCGGTCCGTGAGTTCGAGCCCCGCGTCGGGCTCTGGGCTGATGGCTCAGAGCCTGGAGCCTGCTTCCGATTCTGTGTCTCCCTCTCTCTCTGCCCCTCCCCTGTTCATGCTCTGTCTCTCTCTGTCTCAAAAATAAATAAACGTTAAAAAAAAAAATTAAAAAAAAAAAACCTCGTAACACTTTCGAGTTTGGTGTCATTGCCAGCGTTTTTTAAATTTGGAAACTGAGGCTCAGAGGCTTGACAGGACTTCTCCAGGGTCTCATTAATGTGTGAGCAGCATAAGCTGAATGGAATCTGTTCTGCCTAACTCCGCCTCCTGGGATTACACCCAGTCACATCTTCAGCTCCCTGATTTTGTTATTATGGAAGCCTTCTCCTTGAATTCATCAAGATATATACTCCCTTGACTCAAGTACATTTCATGTGTCAATCAGACTCTTCCTTCCTCGCTTTTCTTTATCAGCGGCAACTCCATGACTGATCGCTTCAACTGCTTTCTTGCCAACATCTTAAGAATCCAAACACTATCATTTTCTGCACCTATCTGTAAGGAAAAAGTTCAACCTTAGCTCCTTTTTTTTTTTTTTTTTTTTTAATATTTATCTTTAAGAGAGACAGACAGAGCAGTAGAGGGGCAGAGAGCGCGGGAGAGAGGATCAAAAGCGGGCTCAGCACTGACAGCAGAGAGCCCAATGCGGAGCTCGAACTCACGAACCATGAGGCCATGACCCCAGCTGAAGTTGGACACTTAACTGGACTGGATCCCCAGATCCTTTTAAGTGCTTGCCTTCTCAAAAAAGAAAAAAAAAAAGAACAACTGATAAGAACGCTGGATAAAATCACAAAACTTTACAGATTAGTGGCATCTGAATTTGTCATTTTCAGTCTTTACAGAGCCCTCAGCAGCAGCCACTGAACTGCCTGTTTGCCTCACTCAACAGAAGGCTCAATGAAAGTGAGAGCAGTACCTGGTTTTGCTCACTATTTTAAACCACTTTAATGTAAACCCCATGACGGTAGGAACTCTTTGTGGTACATACTACTGGCCCCTGAGACGGTTTCTAGAATGTGATACATGCTCAATAAATAACTAATGAGGACATTAAACGAAGAAGAGCTTAAAATGGTCAACAGTAGTCCAGGGCTTAAAGAGACTTGCTTTGGAAGTTCCAATGAAGCAGAGACTTGAGAAATCAGTAGGAGGTTGCTTATGAGAGGAGCGGGAAAGGACACTATCAGAGAAAAACTGAATGGCATTCCTAAGATCCCTCCTTCATACTTTATACGCTGTTCTGAATATGCTCTCTACTCAGAGCTCTCCCATTCTCTCCCGTCCCACGGTCACACCCATGAATACACACAGATTCAGTCTCTGTGTTGCAACCAAATGTACTTCTGCTGTTGAAGGTAGCAAGATGGTGGAAGAAGAGGCCCCTGGATCAAGTCCTCCCCACAGAAAAACAAATTAGCAAATATCCACAGACAAGATGCCTTTCTGAAAATCCCAGAGTGAGGCTGAAGCACCGAAACCAAGGAAACCTACTTTAGAAAGGTAAGAGGAGCAGGTTCACTTTGACCAGATCAGCCCTCCCCCAGGCAAACAGGGTGCCACACCAAGCGTGATCTCCTGGGCCCACAATTTCTCCCCAGACGTTTAGCCTCCCCAGCATTTCTGGGTCCCTCCTTGGGAGCCCACTTCTATCTCGGAGAACACCGGGACAACTGACAGACCTAGACCACAGCAAGGCAGCTGGAACAAAGAAGGGGTGGGGCTCACAGTGACCAGCACTGCATTGCAACCACATTGCAGCCATGACCTTGCCCAAACAGAGAGGCCGGGCAGTGGCTCCTCCCACCTGTGAAGCCAAGTCAACAATCCCTCTGGCCAGGGAACACAGTCAGCATTTCTGCCCGGGAGGGTCCTCAGCCCATGGTCCAACCCAGATGGAGAGCACAGTCCATGGCCCTGGTTGGCCGTGGTACACAGTCAGGGACCCTGCCCAACCACAGAGAACAGCCAGTGACTCCGCGGGGCCAGGGAGCAAAGCCAGCACCCTAACCGGTCACACGGCACAACCCGCAACCCTGCCCAGTGTCAGACCACAGCCAGTAGCCCCACCCAACGATGAAGCACAGCCTGCGGCTTCACTTGCACATAAAATCCAGCTAGAAGCACCATTTCATCAGGGAGTACAAACTGCAACCCCATCCAATCAGGGGTGGCTGCAGAAACTAGCCAGTGGCCCTGCCCGGTTATGGAGCCCAGCCAGCGGCAGCACTCCACCAAGGAGCCCGGTGAGCCCAGCGACTGGCACTGCCTGACCGTGGATCCCAACAGGCAACACTTCCCCACCACGGAACCCAGCCAGCAGGTGGGAGGCCAGCCACCAGTGTTACCAAAGCTCACAGCACAGGCAGGAGCTCCATCCGACCAGAGACCCCACAGCAAGCCCCACCTGCCAGTGAAAAGTCCAGAACCCCAGGCTGAACCGACTTGTGAAGGTCCTTCCGTGCCAAATTGAACCTGTATCGACTGGAAGAGGTGATTGCGTCCTCAAAGGCACAGACACCACTACAAAGATACAAGCATCACAAAGAATCAGGGAAACATGGCACCACCCAAAAAAAGTAATAAGATTCCAAGGGTGCCTGGGTGGCTCAGTTGGTTGAGCGTCTGACTTCAGCTCAGGTCATGATCTCACGGTTCATGGGGTCGGGCCCCGTGTCAGGCTCTGTGCTGACAGCTCGGAGCCTGGAGCCGGTTTCAGATTCTCTCTCTCCCTCTCTCTCTGCCCCTCCCCCACTCACACTCTGTCTCTCTCTCTCTCTCTCAAAAATAAACATAAAAAAAAAAAAAGTAATAGGACTCCAATAACCAACCCTTAAAAATAAAGATATGTAAACTGCCAAAGAATTCAGAATAATCCTCTTAAAGAAGTTGAGTGAGGTGTGCCTGGGTGGCTCAGTCGGTTAAGCGTCCAACTTCAGCTCAGGTTGTGATCTCAAGGTCTGTGAGTTCAAGCCCTGCGTCGGACTCTGTGCTGACAGCTCAGAGCCTAGAGCCTGCTTCAGATTCTGTGTCTCCCTCTCTCTCTGCCCCTCCCATGCTCTTGCTCTGTCTCTGTCTCTCTCTCTCTCTTTCTCTCTCTCTCTCTAAAAAATAAATAAACATTTAAAAAGAAGTTCAGTGAACTGCAAGAAAACATAGACAGGCAATAAACAAAATTGGGAAAACAATACTTAAACAAAGTAAGTTCAAAAAAAAAAAAAAAAAAGAAATCACTTTTAAAAAATTCCTAGGGCTGAAGAATTTCATAACTGACCAAAGGCACAATCCATGAAGAAATAATTGATAAGGTAAACTTCACTAAAATTAAAGACTTCTGCTCTGCAGAAGACAATGTCAGGAATATGAGAAGGCAAGTCACAGACTGGGGGAGAATATTTGCAAAAGACCCATGTGATAAAGGATTGCTATCCAACATATACAAAGAATTCTTAGAACTCAGTAATAAAAATAAATAAATAAATAAATAAATAAATAAATAACCCAAGTAAAAAATGGGCCAAAAGCCTTCAGAGACACTTCAACAAAGAAGATACACCGATGGCAAATAAGTGTGCGAAAAGATTCTTCACATCATTTGTCGTCAGGGAAGTCCAAGTTTAAGCAATCGTGAGATATCACAACATACCTATCAGAACGGCCAGAATCTAGACACCAAAACGCCAGATCCTGGGGAGGCTATGCAGCAGGAACTCTCCAGCGTTGCCGGTGAGAATGCAAAATGGCACAACCAACTTGAAAGACCAAAGCCAATCCGGTGGCTTCTCACAAAACTAAAGACACTCTTACTGTACGATTCCACAATTGTGGTTCCTGGGTACAGGTATCCCCCACTTCCCAAAAGTTCACGGTACACCACTTTGCTTGTACGAAAGCCCCCCACGAGCGCTGTTTTCACTAGCCAAAAGAAACCCGAGGAGGATTCTTCCTTCCACAAAAAAAAAGGCAGAAAGCGAAGCCAGCATTCAGCGTTTGTTTTGCAGCCAGCTGGTATGGAGGCGGTGTGCCCCCGAGTAACAACAGTGGCCCCGCCAAACGCCTGCCCCCGGACCTACACTCGGCATCTCAGCATCAGGCCACCAGAGCCAGAAAGTGGGTCTGTGAGCATCTGTGCCTTGTCTCGATTTATTCTGTGCATTCGTTGGCAAGGTGTGTCCTAAGATATCGGAAAAGCCTAAGAGAGGTTACTTTTGGGGTCTGGGAACACCCTCAAATTTTCTCATATAAACTAATGGTAACTGTCTCTTCATTTTACACCATGCCACCTCACAAAAGATTTCACAGGAACGCTCCACTTTTGGATACTGCGGGAAACCTGTACTTACCTAAAGGAGTTGAAAACTTAAGCCCACACAAAAACCTGCAGACAGAAGTTTAAAGCGGCTTTTTTCATAATTTTGCCAAAACGTGGAGACGACCAAGATGTACTTCAGAAGGGAAATGGATAACGACTGCGGTGCGTCCAGACAATGGAAAATTATTCCATGCCAAAAAGAAGTGAGCTAGCTAGCAAGCCATGAGAAGACATGGAGGAAATTTAAATGCGTATTACTTAGGGAAAGAAGCTCATCTCAGAAAGACACAAACTGGGGGCGCCTGGGTGGCTCCGTTGGTTGAGCGTCGGCTCAGGTCAGGATGTTGCAGTTGGTGAGTTCGAGCCCCTCGTCGGGCTCTGTGCTGACCGCTCAAAGCCTGGAGCCTGCTTTGGATTCTGCGTCTGCTTCTCTCTCTTTGCCCCTTCCCCACTTGCAGTCTTTCGCTTTCTCTCTCTTTCTCAAAAATCAACACTTTAAAAAAATTACTGGTAAAGGTAAACATATAGTCAAATTCAGAATCCCTACATATTGCAGTGATGTTAAAATCCCTTTTAACAAGTGCAAATCACTGTAACTATAATAACTCGTTAATGGAGACACAATACAAAAACATGTGAAAACCTATTTTCTGAAGAGGAGAGAAGTAAAAGTATGAAGTTTTTGTAGCAAACTTAAGTTGTCATCATCTTAAAACAGGATGTTGTACCTATAAGATGTTTTGTGCAAATCACAAAGAGCTGCAGTGTATGCATGAAACGTAAAGGGAAAAGAATCAAAGAATAATACCACTACAAAAAGTCATCAGATCACAAAGGAAGGCGGCAAAAGAGGAAGAAATGTCAAAAGTTACTAAAGGAAAGAGGAGAAAGAGGAGGAGGAAAAGCCAACAATTACCAAAATATCAAACTAAAAAGCTTACTCAACAAAGGAAACAACCAGTAGCGTGAAAAGGCGATCGACGGACTAGGAGAGAATATTGGTAAATCGTGTAGCTGATAAGAAGTTAAGATCCAAGGGGCGCCTGGGTGGCGCAGTCGGTTAAGCGTCCGACTTCAGCCAGGTCACGATCTCACGGTCCGTGAGTTCGAGCCCCGCGTCAGGCTCTGGGCTGATGGCTCAGAGCCTGGAGCCTGCTTCCAGTTCTGTGTCTCCCTCTCTCTCTGCCCCTCCCCCGTTCATGCTCTGTCTCTCTCTGTCTCAAAAATAAATAAAAAACGTTGAAAAAAAAAAATTTAATAAAAAAAGAAGTTAAGATCCAAAATATATACAGAACTCCTACAACTCAGTAGCAAAAGAACAATTAACTCGATTTTTAAAAATGGGTGAAGGACCTCAATAAAAATTTCTCCAAAAACACAAATGGCCAACAAGTATATGAGGTGCTCGACAACACTTACCATCAGGGAAATGCACAAATCAAAACCCCAATGAGATATCACTTCACACCTATTAGAATGTCTATGATCAAAAAACAGACAAACAAAGCTAACAAGTGTTGGCAACAATATGGGAAATTTTTTAACCCTTGTACACTGTTGGTGGGAATGTAAACTGGTTCAGCCACTATGGAAAACCGTATGGAGGTTCCTCAAAAAATTAAAAATAGAACTCCCCTGGGGCGCCTGGGTGGCTCAGTCAGTTAAGCAGCCGACTTCGGCTCAGGTCATGACCTCGCGGTCCGTGAGTTCGAGCCCCACGTCGGGCTCTGTGCTGACAGCTCAGAGCCTGGAGCCTGTTTCACATTCTGTGTCTCCCTCTCTCTGCCCCTCCCCCATTCATGCTCTGTCCCTCTCTGTCTCAAAAATAAATAAACGTTAAAAAAAATTTTTTTTTTTTTTAAAATAGAACTCCCCTAACGATCCACCGACCTATTCTTGGGTGTATATCCAAGGGAAGTGAGATCACGATCTCAAAGAGATATCTGCATTCATATTCACTGCAGTATTATTCACCACAGCCAAAGCGTGGAGTACTCTAAATGTCCACTGATGAATGAATGGATAAAGAAAATGTGGTATTTACATATAATAGAATATTATTCCCCCTTAATAAAAAAGGAAATCCTGCCATTTGTGACAACACGGGTGAATCTGGAGGATATCATGCTAAGTGAAATAAGCCAGACACTTAAGAACAGATGCTACATAGTCCTACTTAAATAATCTAAATTAATAAAACTCACAGAAGCAGAGAGTAGAGTAGTGGTTCCCAGGGACTGGCGTTGGGGGCAGGGAGGGAGATGAAATGGAGGGATGTTGGTCAAAGAATACAAAGTTTCAGTTATGCAAATGTAAGAACTGTAGGACACAGTGCCTACAGTTAACAATACTGTATTGTATACTTAAAAATTTGCTACAACATGGGGAACCTGAGTGGGTCAATCAGTTAGGTGTCCGATTTCAGCTCGGGTCATGATCTCACGGGTCCCGCAGTTCGTTGTTCAAGCCCCACGTCGGGCTCTGTGCTGACAGCTCAGAGCCCGGAGCCTGCTTCAGATTCTGTGTCTTCCTCTCTCTCTGCCCCTCTCCCACGCGCCCTCTGTCTCTCTCTCAAAAATAAACATTTAAAAAAAAAAAAGTTTAAAAAAAGTTTGCTAAAACAATGTATCTTATGTTTAGTGTTCTTATCACTAACTAAATTTAAAAATATATTTTTAGGGGCACCTGGCTGGCTCAGTTGGGAAAGCATGCAACTATTGATATCGGGTCACGAGTTCAAGCCCCATGTGGGGTGTAGAGATTATTTAAATAAATAAAACTTAAATAAGTAAATAAACAAATAATAAAAATAATTTTTTAAATAATGAAAAATAGGCTTTAAACGTAGGAAGAAACTTTTGGAGGTCATATATGTTTATAAGCATGTGGTGCTGATTGGGGTGATGGTTTTATATTTATGTACCTATCTCCAAACTCATCAAATTGCGTGCACTAAATATGTACACCTTTTTGTATGTCAATGATACCTCAATAAAGTGTTTGTTTAAAAAAAAGAAAAGAAGGGCGCCTGGGTGGCTCAGTTGGTTAAGCGCCCGACTTCGGCTCAGGTCATGATCTCACGGCCCGTGAGTTCGAGCCCCGCGTCGGGCTCTGTGCTGACGGCTCAGAGCCTGGAGCCTGCTTCAGATTCTGTGTCTCCCTCTCTCTCTGACCCTCCCCTGTTCATGCTCTGTCTCTCTCTGTCTCAAAAATAAACATTAAAAAAAAATTTTATAAAAAAAGAAAAGAAAAGAAAGCCATTTTCAGATAAAAGAAAACTAGCAACCCTGCTGTAAAAAAAAGGCTGAAGAACTTTCTTCCAAAAAAGGTTGGTGGTGGGGGGAGGAAAGGAGATACAACAGAGGAAAATAGAAGTTCAACAATGAAGGGAGAGCAACAGAAATGGTAAATATTTTGGTAAATATAATAGACTAGTCTTTCCTCTTAAGTGCTTTAAAATACATATTAACAGGGCACCTGGGTGGCCTGAATGGTTAAGTGTCCCATTCTTGAATTTTGGCTCGGGTCAGTCTCACAGTTCATGGGATTGAGCCCCGCATTGGGACTCTGACAGCACAGAGCATTCTCTCTCTCTCTCTCTCTCTCTCTCTCTCTCTCTCTCTCTCTCTCACTTTGCCTCTCTCTCTCTCTCTCTCACTTTGCCTCTCTCTCTCTCTCTCTCACTTTGCCTCTCTCTCTCTCTCTCAAAAAGTAAATAAACTTTAAAAAAATATATGTGTAAACCAACTAAAAGCAATGACTATAACAGGTCTCATGGGGTTTTTCCTATATGTAAATGTAATACATATGACAACATACAGAGGACAGTATAAAGGGACTTATGTAGTGTTGAGAATACTACCTTCCATTCAAATATCAGTTCTATGTAGATTATGAAAAGATAAGATTATATATTATAATCCCTAGAGAAATCACAAAAAAACTATATAGTCAAAAAAAACATCAATGAAAAAATTTTAAAGAGATACTAGAAACATATTCAAATAATCTAAAAGAAGGCAGAAAAGGTGAAACAGGGAGATAAAAAAGAGAGAACAAGCAGAAAACAAAAATAAACCAAAACCCAAACATATTGATGATCATAATACATGTAAATAGTTTAAATACACAAATTAGGGGCGCCTGGGTGGCTCAGTCGGTTGAGCGTCCGACTTCGGCTCAGGTCATGATCTCACGGTCTGTGAGTTCGAGCCCTGCATTGGGCTCTGTGCTGACAGCTCGGAGCCTGAAGCCTGTTTCAGATTCTGTGTCTCCTTCTCTCTGACCCTCCCCTGTTCATGCTCTGTCTCTCTCTGTCTCAAAAATAAATAAACGTTAAAAAAAAAATTAAAAAAAAATACACAAATTAAAATATGAATGGATTTTTTCACTAGAAAATTAGAGACCCATGAAAGAGCCATGGCTTATTTTAATATTTTTTAATTGTAGTAAAATAGACATAACATAAAATTTACCATCTTAACCATTTCTAAATATACAATTCAGTAGTGTTACGTACATTCACATTGTTGTGCAACCAATTTCCAGAATTCTTTTAATCTTGCCAATCTGAAACTCTTTGCCCATTAAACAATAATTCCTCATTTTCCCCTCCGCTCACTTCCTGGAAACCACACTTCTGCTTTCTGTATCTATGAATTTGACTTCTCTAGGTACCTCTCATAAGTGGAATCACACAGTATTTATCTTCCTTGTGACTGGCTTATTTCATATAACATAATGTTATATTCAAGGTTCAGTCATGTTACAGCACGTTTCAGAATATCCCTCCTTTTAAAATCTGCATTATTATCCATAGTATGTATATATACCACATTTTGTTTATCCATTCATCTGTCTGTGACACTTGTGTTCCTTCCACCAGGAATAAAGGTGCTATAAATATGAGTGTATAAATATATCTTCTAAACCCTTCTTTCAGTTATTTGGGGTATATACCTAGAAGTGAAGTTGCGGGATCACAGGGTAGTTCTATTTTAGTTTTTTGAGGAACTGCCATGCAATTACCCTTAGCAACTGCACCTTTCTACATTCTCATCAATAGTGCACAAAGATTCCAATGTCTCCACATCCTCACCAACTCTTGCTATTTTGGGGGGGTTTTGATAGTAGACGCCCAATAGATGTGGGGTGATATCTCAATGTGGTTTTGATTTGCATTTCCTTAATGGTGAATCATGTGTTGAGCATAAATGGGTTTGGATTTGGAGGGAAGGGGGTGTTTCTGGGTTTGTTTGTTTTGAGAGAGAGAGAGAGAGAGAGAGAGAGAAGAGGTGAGGGGCAGAGGGAGAGAGAGAATCTTAAGCAGGCTTAAGGGCCTCAATCCACGAACCTGGAATCATGACTTGAGCCGAAATCAAGAGTTGGATGCTCAACCAACTGAGCCACCTAGGCACCCCGATAAATGAGTTTTTTACACTATATGCCATTTACAAATATATACATTTTATATGGAAATATACGTAGTCTCAAAATGAAAGGATGGGAAAAGATATACCATGCAAACACCTGTAAAAAGAAAGCTGCAGTCACTATATCAAAATCCAACAAAGTTAACTTCAGATCATGGAATAATACCAAGGAGAAAAGGCTTGATTTATAAAACAATAATCATATCGTCTTGGGTTAAAAATTATATAACTAAAATACACAGAATCTATTGTGCATAAGTCAGGAGAGGTGGAATTACAATGCTCTAAATCTTTAGAAGGAGGAGAAAGACACTAATTAGATTTTAATAGGTGAGTATGTATGATAAAATTTCTATGGGGCACCTGGGTGGCACATGCAGTTGAGCATCCAACTGTAGCTCAGGTCATGACCTCACAGTTTGCGAGTTCGAGCCTCACACTGGGCTCGCTGCTGTCAGCACAGAGCCCGCCTTGGATCCTCTGTCCCCTTCTCTCTGCCCCTGCCCCAATGAGCTCTCTTTCTCTCAAAAATAAATGAACGTTAAAAAAAAAAAAAAAGCTAAGTTACTGATTAAGTAAATATAGTGTGTGCCTTCCAACAAGGGATGGGGATAAATTTAAAGTGAAAAATATTTAGTCAATCAAAAGAAAAGCAAGGAGATTTCCAATTCAAGATGGCAATGTAGGAGGGTTCTGAACTCACCTCCTTCCACAGCCACACTGAATCTACGGCTACTTACAGAACAATTTCCTTGGGCGGGTGAGGCGGGGCGAGGACGGTGTCTAGCTGAACAATTCCTATACATTGGATGATTGGAGGAAAAAAACACACTGAAGTAGGTAGGAGAGGCTGAGACACAATCTCACCAGGTATCCCACCTCCAGCATGGCAGGCGTCTAATTGAACACACATCTAGGGGATTATGCAAATACTCTCCAAAGACCGGGGCCGGTGGGCGCCATATTTGTGCTGTTCCTCTGCCTCACTCAGCTCACCAATATCTCCCAGAAAGGAGCTTACACAGCTTCTGACTCCCCAGGTTTTTACTGCTGCCACCAAGGGGACACCTCTCAACTGCCTGCCTCTATTTGCCAGCAGGGCTTACACTCACAGGTCTCACAGGACAAAAACAGAGAAAGATTTCTTAACCCACTACCAACACCAGGGCAGAGCGGACTGAGGTGACCGGCCACTCTGTGAAAGGGATCTATTAGCTTATCTTCAGAGCTGCAGCTCTGAGAGGAACAGGCTGCTAATTAAACACACATCTAAGGGCCAACTGTAACCCTCTCCAGAGACCTCAAGAGAAAGGCACTTATCTCTGCTCTCTCCCTCTGCTACTATAGAATACGATGCCCAGAGCGGAATTTATGCACACGTATGAGGCCCTAGTTTTTACATCTGGTGCCCCAGTTTTTATGCCTGCCACCCAGGGGACAATTCTTGATTGCCTGACTCTGATGACCAGCAGGGCTTGCATTCATGGGCCCCACGGGACTGTAATACGTGGAGAGACAGTTCTTGGCTGGCTACCAACCCCGTAGGGCACGATGCAGAGACAACAGACTGAAACACATACCCAGTCTTTCTGTGAAAGAAGCTGATTTCTTACCTTGGAGCTTCTGGTTGGGCAAACACCTAGAGGCCTGTTGAGGTGCTCTCTGGGGACAGAGGCTGGTGGACTCAATCTTTGCACTTCCTCTTCCTCCCTCCCTCCCTCCGGGTCACAAGTATCTCCAAGGGAGGAGCCTGTGTGCTCACAGGGCCCCTAAATTTTTGCATCTGCCACACAGGGGATATCTCTCAATCATCTGGCTCTGGTAGTCAGTGGGGCTTGTGCTCACAGGGCCTGCAAGACTGTTACAAAGGAAGAAAGAATTTGTAGCCAGTGACACCCCCTCTCCTGCAGGGAGCAGCGCAGTGACAACAGACTGAAATGCATCCCCAGTCTTTCTGTGAAAGAGGCCTATTAGCTTCTCTTCACAGCTGTAACCTGAGGGATAAGCTTCTAATTAAACACACATCTAGGGGACAACTACAGTCCTCTCCAGAGACTTGGGAGACCAGCAGGTGCCATCCTCATGCCCTCCCTCTGTCCTGCCCCAGGCCATCAGTGTCTCCAAGAAAGGACCTGGTGTACGCATCTGTGCCCCAGCTTTTATGTCTGCCACCCAGAGGACACATCCCCTGGTGGCATGGCTCTGGTGACCAGTGAGGCTTGGGTGCTCATGGGTTCAGTGGGATGGTAGCAAAAAAAGAAAGAAGAAACAGTTCTCAAATGGCTATTATCCCAGAGCTGAGGGCAGAGGGAGCAGACAGAAATGCCAACTCCCGATCTTCTCCCGGAAAAAGTATATTCACACACTTTAAAAGCTGCTGCCTGAAAGTAAGGCTTCCAATCGGCTGGAACCTAAGTGTTGACTAAGACCCTGCCCTTTGGAACACTGACAGGCCTTGTCGCACCTCAACTACTGGTAGCCCCTAAAAATAATGTAGGCAGCTTGGACAGTCACAATGATTTGAGAGACAAAAAAAGCCAGAGTGAGGCTGAACAGTAAGATTCATCTCCCTCATGAGATAAATCATTCAAGATTGGGATATAAATCATTCAAGATTGGGAGAAGTGGCTGTTTCATCTAATGCACAGAAACCAACACACAGAGTCAAGGAAAATGAAGAAACCAAGGAATATGTTCCAAACAAAGGAATAGAATAAAACTTCAGAAAAAGACCTGAGTGAAAGAGAGATAAGTGATGTATCAGATAATGAGTTCAAAATAACGGTCAGGGAGCCTGGGTGGCTCAGTAGGTTAAGCAACTGACTTCAACTCAGGACATGATCTTGCGGTTTGTGGGGTTCAAGACCCACGTCAGGCTCTGTGCTGATGGCTCAGAGTCTGGAACCTGATTCGGATTCTGTGTCTCCCTCTCTCTCTGCCTCTCTCTCTCTTAAAAAATAAATAAACATTAAAATAATAATAATAATAATAACGGTCATAAAGATGATCACCAAGCTCAGAAGATGAATGGATGAACAGAGTGGAAATTTCAACAAAGAAACAGAAAATATAAACAATTACAGAGTAAAAGTCACAGAGCTTAAGAATACAATAACTGGGGGCATCTGTGTGGCTCAGTTGGTTGAGCATCCAACTTTGGCTCAAGTCATGATCTTGAGGTTCATGAGTTCAAGCCCCACATTGGGCTTGCTGTTGTCAGCCTGCCAGCACAGAACCCACTTGAGATCCTGTTCCCTCTCTCTTCCCCTCCCCCACTTGTGCTCTCCCAAAAAATAAATAAATATTTGTTAAAAAAATAATACAATAACTGAATTGAAAAGTACAATGGGTGGGGGGGGGGGTTGACAGTAGACTAGATGCAGTAGAAGAAAGCATCGGTGACCACAAAGGGCAGTGGAACTCACCCAATCAGAGCAGCAAAAAACAAAAAACAAACAAACAAACAAACAAACAAAAGAATGATAAAAAGAGCAGAAAACTTAAGGGACTTATAGGATAATATCAAGTGAACCAACATTCACATTATAGGGGTCTCAGAAGGAGAAGAGACAGAAAAAGGGGCAGAAAACTTATTTCAAGAAATCATGACTGAATATTCCCCTAACCTTGGGAAGGAAACAGACAATCAGATCCAGGAAGCCCAGGGAGTTCCAAAAAACATGAACCCAAAAAGACCCACCCAGGCACATTATAATTAAAGTTTCAAATGTTAAAGACAAGATGAAAATCTTAAAAGAAGCAAAAGAAAAACAACTTGTTACATACAAGGACTCACCATATGACAAAACGAGCAGATTTTTTCAACAGAAACTTTACAAGCCAGAACAAAGTGGCACAATACATGGAAAGCACTGAAAGAAAAACTGCCAATCAAGACTACTCTACCTGGCAAAACTGTTCTTCAGACTTGATGGAAACATAGAGTTTTCTAGATAAGCAAAAGCTGAAGGAATTCAACGCAAGTAGACCAGCCTTACAAGAAATGTTAAAGGGACTTCTTTAAGATGAAATGAAAGGGAACTAATTAGTAACAGGAAAACATGAAGGTATAAATTTCACTGGTAAAAGTATACAGTAAAATTCAGAATAATTTAATGTTGCAAAGGTGATAGGTTAATTACTTGTAAAGCTAGTATGAAGGTTAAAAAACAAAAGGAGCAAAATAACTTATGACTATATTATGAGGCCAGCATTACTCTGATACCAAAATCAGACAAGCATATTATAAGAAAAGAAAATTACAGGCCAATATCCTTAATGAACATAGATGCAAAACCCCTCAATAAATTATTAGCAAGCCAAATTTCAGCAACACATTAAAACTATCATACACCATGGTCAAGAGGGATTTATTCCAGGGATGCAGGATGGCTGAATGTCTGCAAATCAGATGTCATGTGACTCAATAAAAGATAAAACTCATACGGTCATCTCAATAGATGCAGAAAAAGCATTTGACAAAATCCAACATCCATTTATAATATAAACTCTCAACAAAATGGCTATAGAGGGAACATACCACAACACAATAAAGACCATATATGACAAGTCCACAGCTAACATCATGCTCAATGGAGAGGAGCTGAACTCTTTTCCTCTAAGATCAGGAAAAGGACAAAGATGCCCACTCCCACCACCTTTATTTCAACAAAGTATGAGAAATCCTAGCCAGAGCAATTAGTCAAGAAAAAGAAATTAAAGGCATCCATGTGAGAAAAGGAGAAAAACTGTCATTATTGGCACAGGATATATTGTTACACAGAAGACCCTAAAGACTCTACCAAAAAGTGATTCAGTGAAGTTGCAAGGCACAAAGTCAATACACAAAACTCGGTTGTGTTTCTAAACATGAATAATGAACTATAGAGAAATGAAGAAAACAATCCCATTTACAACTTCACCTAAAAGAATAAAATAGCTAGGAATAAATTTAACCAAGGAGGTGACCTATACTTTCATGACCCATACTGAAAGTATAAGATATTGATGCTAGAAATTGAAGGTGACACAAATAACGGAAAGATATTTCATGCTCATGCATCAGAAGAATTAGTATTGTTAAAACGGACATACTACCCAAAGCAGTCTATAGATTCAGTAGAGTCCCTATCAAAATTCCAATGGAATTTTTCATAGAAATAGAACAACCAGCCCTAAAAGTTGAATAGAACCACAAAAGATCCCAAATAGCCAAAGGAACTTTGAGAAAGAACAAACCTATAGGCCTTGTGCTTCCTTTTCTCAAATTACATTACAAAGCTATAGTAATCAAAACAGTATGGTCTGAGCCTAAACCCAGACCCACAGAACAATAGAACAGAAGAGAGAGCCCAGAAATAACACTCACACATATATGGTCAATCCATTAATGACAAAGAAGCCAAGAATATACAATAGGGGAAGGACAGTCTCTTCAATAAATGGTGTTGGGAAAATTGAACAGTCACAAAAGAATTCGCAAAAGAATGAAACTGTACCACTAACTCACACTGCACACAAAAATTCACTCAAAGTTAAAGACTTGAACATAAGATCTGCCAACATAAACTCCTAGAAGAAAACATAGGCAGTAAGCTCCCTGACATCAGTCTGGGCAGTGATTTTTTGGATTTGACACCAAAAGCAAAGGGAACAAAAGCAAAAACTAACAAATGGGACTACATTAAACCAAAAAGCTTCTGCACAGCAAAGGAAACCATCAACAGAAGAAAAAGGCAGCCTACCAAATGGGAGAAAATATTTGCAAATCATGTATCTGATAAGGGGTTAATATCCAAAGTATATAAAGAACTCATACAACTCAACAACAACATATCTAATTACGTATGGATAGAGAATCGATCCATTTTTCCAAAGAAAACATACAGAGGGCCAAGCGGTTCATTAAAAGGTGCTCAGTACCACTAATCATCAGGGAGATGCAAATCAAAATCACAATGAAATATCACTTCATGCTTGTTAGAACGGCTATTATCAAAAAGACAAGAAATAACAAGTGTTGGCAAAAATGTGGGAAAAACAAGACCCCTAATGCACTTTTGGTAGGAATGCTAATGGATGCAACCACTATGGAAAACAGTATGGAGAGTCCTCAAAAAATTACAAACAGATCTATCATATGATCCAGCAATTCCATTTCTGGGTATTTTTTGGAAAGAAACAACAACATTAACTCAAAGACCTACATCTACACCGCCCCCCTGTTCATTATACCATTATTTACAATAGCAAAACATCAAAGCAACCTTTAGTGTCCACTGATGAATGAATGGATAAAGAAAATGTAGTATATATAAAATGGGCCATAAGAAAGAAAATACTGCCATTTGCAACAACACGGATGGACCTTGACGGCACTATGCTAAGTGAATTAGGTCAAGACAGAGAAAGACAAATACCATATGATCTCACTTATATGCAGCATCTAAAAATAAATGAACTCATAGATACAAAGAACAGATTGGTGGTTGCCTAGGGTAGGGGCAGTGAAGGGGGGCAAAATGGGTAAAGGTCATCAAATGATACAAATGTCCAGTTAGAAAAACTTTAGTAAGTCCCAGGGACATAATGTACCACATGGTGACTATAGTTAATAATATTATATTGTATATTTGAAAGTTGCAAGACAGTAAATCTTAAAGTGTGGTGATGGATGTTAACTAGACTTACTGTCATAATCATTTCACAATATATACAAATATCAAATCATTACGTTGAACACTTGAAACAAATATGTTACATGTCAATTATATCTCAATAAAAAAGTTCGAGTTATGCCAAGGGGCGCCTGGGTGGCTCAGTTGGTTAAGCAACTGACTCTTGATCTCGGCTCAGGTCATGGCCTCATGGTTGGTGAGATTGAGCCCCACATCAGGATCTGTGCTGACAGCACGAAGCCTGCTTGGGATTCTCTCCCTCTCTGTCTCTGCCCCTCCCCTGCTAGCTCGTTCTCATTCTCTCTCAAAATAAATAATTTCTTTTTAAGTGATGCCAAGAGCTGCCTCCAACAAACTCATTCAACATACATACACCGAATTATCACGGTAATCCAGTGCCCACGCTAACCGGTGGAGATGCCAGCACTCATATCTTATATGTCTTATGTTTCCCCCAGGATCAAGAGCAGAAGTATGTTGCACAGAAGCATTCAGGAAAGCTGTTCTCAGACAGAATCAGTGAAAATACAACTGCTGTGAGCCGTGGCTGCACTTCACAGCTCATAGCCTCAGGCCATGAAGAGGCCAATAAAGGCTGGAGCCCAAGAACTCCAACCCAGATCGAAGGCTTCCTCTCTAGCATCCAGCCATGAAGCTCCTTTTTCCTATCTTTGCCAGCCTCATGCTACAGTACCAGGTGAACACAGGTAATGTGGAATCATGGGATTAAAAGGGGTCGGTGTGAGGAAGCAGGGATTTGGCTGTCCATGACAATGGGAACCCAAGTAATGCTGACAGATGAGATGCCCAAACAGATGGCTGAAGAGTTTGCCTATTGCCTCAGTCATGCACCGTCCCCCATACATCCCCATAGGCCCCAATCCTAGACTCTGCTGATAGGGATATGCGCAGAGCTACAGGAAAGCAGGGTGTTTTCTGTGTGTGCTCAGAAACTATCCAACATATAAAGGCTGCCTTCCTGCCCTCTACATAGCTATCATCTGGGACTCAGCCAAGTCACCTCATTTGTGCTCTATTTCTAATTTAAACCATCTTTTGAAGCAAATGTTCGTATCAGTTTATACTCTGGTGTAATATGAAGTCCCTTCCCTTGTGCTCAAAACATCTCCTCTAAGGATCCAGTAAAAAGGTCTCTGTTCTCCACCTCAACTTTTTCAGATTTGTAAAGTTTCATCCCTTTTCTCAGGCTTTGTCTTCTCGGAAACTGCCAAATCACTCATCAGGGCATCTAGGAAAGCACTGTGGCAAAATGCTAAACCAGAGGACTGAGTGTTGTTTTTTCGAAAGAAAAGAGAAGCGTTAAGACTTGTTTCAGAACACAAGAATCACCCAGATATTTAGAACAACTGGCAATGGGTCAGGGAAGGGAAAGTGAAAGAGTTAAGATATTTCTAATGTTTTTACCTTGGGACCTTAAGAGAAGTAACATAAGCAGGTATGGCCGTGTTGTCTTGGGTAAAGTCATTTAGCCACTTTGAGCCTCAGATTCCCCATGAGTATAGCAGGTTAACCCATGCAGCTGCTTGAAATATACGAAGTTTACTGTTTTGTCTCTGGAGAGAAAGGGTGTTGAAACGTATGCGAACATTAGGTGCTACATAAGCCTCTTACTATTTATGGAAAATCAGTTGAATTGGTAAGATTATAGAGCAAGGGAGAACTTTCCTGAGTCAGAAAAAAAGTTGAAGACATTGGGACGAAAAAAAAAATCAGGTGAAGATGAGATTCTAAACAAAGCAGAGAATGTAGGGCTATAGATAACCATGTGGGAGTTACCTTGGTAGAGATGAGACTATGGCTATGATTATGAATAAGGGACATTGTCTGAGGGACAGAATGTCCAGAGAGGCTGAAAATGATGAACACTACACCCGAGGAACCACAGGTCAAGCAAGAGTCAAGGAGAGTGAAGTCATGGACCAGTGGGTTTGGCAAGAGGTCAGCTCTCCTGAAAGTCCTATTGCTGTCTTTTGAAATTCTTTCTTGGATTAGCTTTATGACAGATTTTGCTCTTGTAGGTATTTCCTAAGATCAGGAGGAGAGACAGTGACGCCCTGTAAGTGTCTAAGATGCTAAGTGGGGGGTCTAACATCATATCCTGGCGGTGCCTGGGTGGTTCAGTCGGTTAAATGTCTGACTCTTGGTTTCAGCTCAGGTCATGATCTCATGGTTGGTGGGTTCAAGCCCCACAGGGGACTCTGTGCTAACAGCGAGGAGCCTGCTTGGGATTCTCTCTCCCTCCCTCTCTGTCCCTCCCCTGCTCATGCTCTCTCTCTGAAATACATAAACTTTAAAAAATAAATTATAAATAAATAAATAAATAAATAAATAAATAAATAAATAAATAAAATAGTATGCTAAAGCAAAAAGTTGTGTTTCCCTTTTTTCCCTTCCTCTATGTGCCCTAGATTTTTGGATTTCAGGGGTGTACAGAGATTTTCTTAGCCTGCCAGGGACTTTCATCAACATCCCTAACACTGCATTTAAAACTTGGCATTAATAGGGGCACCTGGGTGGCTCAGTCGGTTAAGTGGCCGACTTCGGCTCAGGTCATGATCTTAGGGTGCATGAGTCCAAGCCCTGCGTTGGGGTTCTGTGCTGCCAGCTCGGAGTCTGGAGCCTGCTTTGGATTCTGTGTCTCCCTCTCTCTCTGTCCCTCCCTTGCTCACAGTCTGTCTCTCTCTCCCAAAAATAATAAAATAAAACATTTTTTAAAAAACTTAGCATTAATAAACAACCTCTTACTCTATTCCTCTCCCTCCAGCAGTCTTAATATCATATCTAGCTATTAACCTTAGCTCAATGGTTTCTTCTTTTCTTTGTGCAGAGTACTTTGGCTTGAGAAGATGTTTAATGGGTTTTGGGAGATGCAAAGACTACTGTGCCGTGGGTGAAACGGAGATACAGAAATGCAAGAAGAGGAAATGTTGCATTGGACAGAAAGTGGTTCAAATGATAAAAAACTACATGCAAAATGAAATGTCCCACACACTTGAAGGGAACTCCCAAGAACATCTACAAGTTACCAAGAATTCTGATGCTTTGATACAAACAAAATACCAAATTTTATCTCTTCTCCCCAGAACCAAAAGCATCAGCCCTTTTGCCAACGTCCACCCCCTCCTCATCCCAAATGCCACCACTGTAAACTCAGCCATCACCAACCCTACGACCTCATGCAAGATCACATACACTGCAATTTCTGCCAAGAACGACACCACAGAAAGCAGAGATTCGGCCAGTGACTCCTCACCACCAGCACCCCCGCCATAGACACTCTCAACACCATGACTGGAGCCGGAGGAAGCAGATGAGCAGAGGAGTCTTTCCCTCAAAACACCAGGTTCCTCTCCATCTTTGCTGGCTGTAAAATGAAACATAGGACTGTTTCCTCAGTCATTAGTCATTCAATAAATACCGTTCAATCACCTACAGTTTACATAATGTTATCGTTCTCACGGAAACCTCACAGAGGAAACAGAGCTAGAGAGGAATGGAATTTTAGTTTGCACACCCGGGAGAAAGTGAGCACCGAACTTGGCTCACGGATAGCCCAGATTAGGCCTCTGTAACAAGGATTTATGGTTCTCATCTGATGCGCCTTTCTTGAGGTAACAGGACAAAAAAAATATATCATCATTATTTTCTTTTTTCATAGGTTTTTTAGAAAAGGCCCATATGCAAGACAGAATGTGGGCAGACTAAGTCTACCTTCCCCGCAGAAGAACATAACCTAATTCATGGAGCCATTAAAATTTTTTTTTAATGTTTTGTTTTTTTTGTTTGTTTTTTTTTTTTTGAGACAGAGAAAGAGCATGAACGGGGGAGGGTCAGAGAGAGGGGCACACAGAATCTGAAGCAGGCTCCAGGCTCTGAGCGGTCAGCACAGAGCTCATGGCGCCATTTAAGATAAAAATCTGGGGGAACAGGGGAAGGGAGGACAGCTAAGGGAGAAGGTGTAGGACTTCTACCTCTGGGCCAAGACATTTCAACAAGATTCCCAAGGGGACGGACAACAGGCGATAGGCAGAGTGGTGCCTCCAACAGATGGCAGACCACAGATGCAAGCCATGTAGGTAATCGAGAATTTTCTGGGGCGCCTGGGTGGCTCAGTCGGTTAAGCGTCCGACTTTGGCTCAGGTCACGATCTCGCGGTATGTGAGTTCGAGCCCCGCGTTGGGCTCCATGCTGACTGCTCAGAGCCTGGAGCCTGTTTCAGATTCTTGTGTCTCCCTCTCTCTCTGACCCTCCCCCGTTCGTGCTCTGTCTCTCTCTGTCTTAAAAATAAATAAACGTTAAAAAAAAATTAAAAAAAAAAAAAAGAATTTTCTAATAGCTCCATTTGAAAAAGTTAAAAGAAACAGATGAAATGAATATTAATAATACATTTTATCGACCACAGTAAATCTAAAACATTATCATTTCAACATAAAAATCAATATAAAAATGATCTGAGACATTCTGTATTCTTTTTTTTTTTCTTTTTTTTACTAAGTCCTTGACATCTCATATGTACATTACCATTACAGCACATTTCAATCCATACTGGCCACATTCCAAGTGCTCAAGAGTCCCATGGCAACCGTACTGGACAGCATCGGGTTAGAGAGTTTCGAGGGCACAGACTAGTAGCTACAGAACTGGCAAGCGAAAGGGGATGGTCCTACTCAGAAGACAGTGATGTTTCTGAGGGCTGTGGTAGAGAATGTAAGAAATTCAGATCTGATGCTCTTGAGCTAGCCTTCTAGTTCCAGCACTTTTTAGCTGTTTGGCTTTGAACAGATCACTTATCCCTATACGGGCATCTGCTCAACCATTCACAAAATACAGCTGTAAACGTCACATTACATCCCAGAATCTGCTTCCTTCGATCCCAGGTCACACTCCCTTCCTCTTATTGCCCAAATTACAATGGCACAGACCCCCGCTCCGGGTTTGCAGCATGTTCCTCTCTGCTACCTAGCACCTCCTTCAGTTTAAAGGCCACTTTTCCTGGGGCGCCTGCGTGGCTCAGTCAGTTAAGCATCTGGCTTTAGTTCAGGTCATGATCTCAGTTTATGAGTTCAAGCTGTGCATCGGGGCTGTCAGCACAGAGCCTGCTTCAGAGCCTCTGTCCCCTTCTCTCTGCCCCTCCCCAGCTTGTGGTCTCTCTTTCTCGAAAATAAATAAACATTTAAAAAAATGTTCAAGGCCACTTTTCCTTAACCGGTGGATTCTTTACTACAGTGTCACCCTGATGGAGGCAAAGATTTTCCCACAGTCTTTTAAAACTATGCTCCTGGAAGTTTTTGTGCAACATGAAAGAGATGCCACACAAAGAATAAGTTCAACTCTTGCTACGATTCTGAAGAATCCTAAGTATATCTCATGGGCATTAGATTTCCTCCCTGCTATAGCTATTTGCCAAACTCTTGAACATCCAGCTTACCTTCCCACAGTTGGAGTACCCTCTTCATTATCCCTCAGGAAAAAGAGAAATTTCTTTCTCATCTAAGTTTAAGGCCTCCTTTTGAGTCCTATCATAGAAGTCACCCGTCTTCTCAAGATGAATAATACTGGGGAATATCCTTCTCCATCGACAAGCCAAGGAGGAAGCTATAGCAAAAACCAAACCTGTCAACACCTTGATCTTAAACTCCAGCCTCCAGAACTGTGAGAAAATACATTTCTGTTGTTGAAGCCATCCAGTCTGTGGTATTTTGTTATAGCAGCCCCAGCACACTGATACAGCCCATAAAAGAGATGACATCCTTGGGGGGACCTGGGTGGCTCAGTCGGTTAAGCATCTGACTCTAGATCTTGGCACAGGTCATGATATCATGGTTCATGAGTTCGAGCCCTGCATGAGGCTCTTGCTCTGCCCCTCCCAGCTCACTCTTCTCTCTCTCTCTCTCTCTCTCTCTCTCTAAGTAAATAAACTTTAAAAAAAAAAAAAAAGAGAGAGAGAGACGATATCCTTTTCTTCCTCCTTGCTAGGTAAAAAGACGTAGGAACCACAAGTACTTCTTAGAATACCCTGAGCCTTTGTTCTGGGTTTGTCAGTCACTGGCTCTGGGCAAGGCCGAGCAACCTTACTAGGATTTTTATACTCAAACCCAAGATTTCAGTGGATATCAACTGTGGTCAGATGTGACTGTTTATTGTTAATTATGAGAATAAGGCCCACAAAAGCACAGTAGAAGGCAACAAGCCTGGAATGATTACTTAATTGTTGTCAAATATTTGGATTTTTGCACACAAACTGGCTTTGAGTTTACCAGTAAATCAAAAATTGCTATGGCGGAGTGGGGAGCAAGGGTGGCTCCGTTGGTTGGGTGTCCGACTCCTGATTTCAGCTCAGGTCATGATCTCACAGTTCATGGAATTGAGCCCCACGTCGGGCTCTGTGCTGACAGTGTGGAGCCTGCTTGGGATCTTCTCTGGCTCTTTCTCTGCCCCTCCCTGGCTTGTGCTCTTTCTCTCTCAAAATAAATAAATACATTTTAAAGAAGAAAGAAACTTAAACAGTTTTCATGCTGCAAATTGACTTAACATGACGTTATTACCTAATTGTTTAATTAGCATGGCCACCACTTCTAACTCCTCTGTATTCTTTGCAAACTACAACTTTCACATTCACAGCATTTGCCTTACTTCAGACATTGTGGTGCATACTTGTTAAAAAAAGATAAGGAAAGGGGCACCTGGGTGGCTCAGTTGGATAAGCATCCAACTTCGGCTCAGGTCATGATCTCACAGTTCATGGGTTCGAGCCCCGCATCAGGCTCTGTGTTGAAAGCTCAGAGCTTGGATCCTGCTTCCGATTCTGTGTATCCCTCTCTCTCTCTATCTGCCCCTCTCCCACTGGTACTCTGTCTCTCTCTGTCTCAAAAACAAATAAAAAACATTAAAAAAAAATTTTTTTAAAGATAAGGAAAAACATAAAACCCAACCTCATGGCTTATGGGTTATTTTGGTCTTGTAAGGATCTGTTTCTTTATATTTCAAATAATGACGTTAGAATAGAGTTGTATGTTGAAGTTCACGTATTAAATTGTTCTCAAAATCGGGGCACCTGGTTGTGTCCGACTCTTGGTTTCAGCTCAGGTCATGATCTCACGGTCTGTGGGTTCAAGCCCCACATCGGGCTCCACGCTGACAGCGCAAAGCCTGCTTGGGATTCTCTCTTCCCTCTCTCTGCCCTTCTCCTGCTCTCTCTCTCTCTCAAAATAAACTTTAAAAAAAGTTTTAATAAATAAAAAATAAATTATTCTCAAAATCGTGTATATGTAGATTACATCTGTGAGTTTTAAAGAAATATAATCACCCTTTCATATTAACTAGTTAACCTAGAATGTAAATTGGGTATGATTAAGCTACATTAATTTCTTTTTTGTTTATTTTTTATGTTTATTTATTTTTGAGAGAGAGACAGAGACAGAGTGTATAGACGATGAGTGTCAGAGGAAATCTTTGCTACCAGAGCACCCCTCCTCATCCCCATCACCCCCCCACACATCCGCTATCTCAGCCCCCATCCCCCTCACCCCTCCACATCCCCTATCTCAGCTCCCATCCCCCACCCCTATCGGGGCAGATTATCTCCTCTTGCTCGTTGCCCTGCTCTCTCATCCAGGCGATCTAGGAGTCTGCAAGCCTACAACCAGTTAACTATTAACCAATCCTTGTTAAACGTAGACTAATCAGCAAAGGAATATGTAAAGAAAATTGGCTGCTGGTTCCATTAGGAACTGAATAGTCACTGTTTTCTGAGTCTAGCTCTCCCTCTGTCTCCCAGACCAAATCATCTTCTGACTCCTTCAATCAAACTACCTCCTCCCCCTGACCACAAGCTGGGTATACAAACTCACGCCTCACTTATTTTTTTTTTATTGAAATTGGCCTGGCCAAAGTGAATGGTGTAGCATGTGGCTCCAGCTGGACCAGTCAGAATTCTCTCCCGGGATATTTCCATTTGGAACCAGGATCTTGTCTCAGGACCTCACCCTGCAAAGGAATGAATCTGGGGCTGCTTTCGGCCACATTCTCTATCACACAGAGAATTCTGTCCGCAGAACAGGACAAGATGAACACCCAGAGAGAAGCATATGGATAGAGAAGCTTGATGACATTGGAATCACTGGACCAGGCTTGCTTGAAGCAGCCACATTTCTAGACACCTCAGAAATTTGGGTGGATAAATGTCTTTTTGTGCCTAAGTTGGTTTGAGTTGGTTTTCTATTACAAATTATCCCTGTCTCCATATTTTGTCAGAGAGGTTAATCTGTGGTGTTCACTGCATAACACACAAACTAATACATTCCACAAGGCTATGCCTGTTTCATATAAAGTTGGAACCTTCAATTCAATCACTAAGAAACTCCATGAGACAGACATTGCCGCCAGCGATTGGCTGAAATGCCTTGGTGATGGCACGCAGAGCTCAAACTGGGCTAACCAACAACCTAGGGTCAAATCTAGAAGACTGAGAGTCTGGATGTCTATGTCCCCTCAAAATTCACATGTCAGGAGAGCCTGGGTGACTCAGTTGGTTAAGCGGCCAACTTTGGCTCAAGTCACAATCTTGCGGTTTGTGGGTTCAAGCCCCGCATCAGGCTCTCTGCTGTCAGTGCAGAGCCTGCTTCAGATCCTCTGTTTTCCTCTCTCTCTTCCCTTCCCCCTGCCTCTCTCTCTCTCTCCCAACAATAAATAAACATTTTTAAAAAATTCACATGTAGGGGTGCCTGGGTGGCTCAGTCGGTTAAGCGTCCAACTTCAGCTCAGGTCACGATCTCGCGGTCCGTGAGTTCGAGCCCCGCGTCAGGCTCTGGGCTGATGGCTCAGAGCCTGGAGCCTGTTTCCGATTCTGTGTCTCCCTCTCCCTCTGCCCCTCCCCTGCTCATGCTCTGTCTCAAAAATAAATAAACGTTAAAAAAAAATTAAAAAAAAAATTCACATGTTGAGGGGTGCCTGGCTGGCTCAGTCAGTGGAGCGTGCAACTCTTGATCTCGGGGTTGTGGGTTTGAGCCCCACGTTGGGTGTAGAGATTGCTTAAAAATGAAATCTTAAAAAAAAAATTTGTATGTTGAAATCATACCCCCCAATGTGACTGTATTTGGAGAGACGGAGTATGGGCAAGGGAGAGGTAGAGAGAGAAAGAGACACAGGATCTGAAGTAGGCTTCAGGCTCTAAGCTCTTAGTTGGCACAGAGCCCGATGTGGGGCTTGAACTCAATTCCTGGTTTGTTAATTGGTCCTCCAGTGGAGTGTCTGACCTTCCAGCGATGGTCATCCGCTGGCCATCCTCCAGATTCCAAAAGAAATCAGTACCTCCATCAACCATGAATCTCCTGAGCTGTGAAGAAAAATGCATGCTGAAGTGAGAATCTAAAAAATAAGTCCAGCCTCTCCGAGCGCTGCTCCATCACAAAACTTCCTCTCCTAGTCTAGGTTGCCCATCTGGACATGACCCCAGGAAGCTCAGTTAAAGTAAGAAAAACATCTGAGTAAGAAAAGGCAAAGCATGGCAGAGAGAGGATGACCCAAACCATGGAGTCCCTTGGGATCTAACTATCCATGAAGAGAAGAACAGGGCCCAAGAGTAATTTGTTATAATCAGAAATGCTTCTTTTTAGGGCAGCTCCATGGGCCTAAAGCCAAAACTGTTTCTCTGATGAAAGGCGCCAAAGGTGTCAATGGTCCTCCAAAATTAGCAGCCACCTGTAGCACCCTGCACTGTCCCCACGGGTCTAGCCAGTCTCCACTTGACTTTCGCACATAACAGCTTTTTGCAGTAAGTAGTAGGTTTCTTCTTTTCAGATGAGCCCTCTAAGTAAACTCCTGTTCTTCTTTTTTTTTTTTTTAATGTGTTATTTATTTATTTTGAGACAGAGAGAGCAGGGGAGGGGCAGAGAGAAACTATCCCAAGTAGGTTCTGCGCTGACAGCACAGAGCCCAACACAGGGCCCTATCCCAAGAAACGTGAGATCATGACCTGAACAGAAACAGAGTCGGACACTTAACCTGACTAAGCCACCCAGGTGCCCCAGTAAACTCCTGTTCTGGGAAGGGGAGCAGCTTTGACTTTGTTCAGCTTCATTTTGTTTTAATTTGGGAAGAGGGAGAGTAATCTGTTGAGTGGTTCTTCAAGGACCTCCTCTGAGTTCCGAAAGGGCTGCCTGTGGCAGAGACAGGTTTGTGGTACAGACCAGTGGTCCGTGTCATCATCAACTTTGGGATTTCTCAACCTGGAGTGATAACCCATCAGCCTTTCCCTCTCTAGATAACTTTATATATGCCCACATGGGTGATTTTTAATGATCAGAGAAAGACCGAAGAAGAAAGGACAGGGCAAGACACATCTTAGGGGAAGAATTACATTAGGAATGATTTTGTAGGGGAAGGGAAGGGGGACATGTACACTGTGTGGTTTTAGCTTGTTGACCAAGGGATCTTTATTAGATTAAGGGGGTCGCATTCTATTCCTACGGTGCTAAGAGTGTCTTGATGACTGCATTTTATATGTTTTGAATTCACCAAACGAAAGCCTTGCCACTTTGTTCTTTTTTCAAAATTGTTAATTTTTTTTTTTTTGGTCTTGTTACGTAAGTGATAAGACCAGCCTGTCTGTTTCTGAAGAAAGAGAAATCCTGCTCAAGTTTTGATAGGGATTATGTTGACTCTATAGTCACCAAAGCATATAAGGAAATGCTCAGATTCACTGGTAATTGGAGAAAAGCAAATCAAACCAATAATGGCATTGGTAAAATTAGAAAACTGGATAATGGCACATGTTAGAGAAGATGTAGAAACATAGGAACCCTCAAATACTACTTGAAGAAGTATGGACAGTTCATCTTTCTGAGAACAATCTAGTACTTCATTAAGTTCGTTATACACTTATCTTATGACTCAAGAATTCTACTCCTCATTATATCCCAAAAATATTCTTGCCCAAGTCCTAAGAGGACATGTACTATGTAATTAGTTAGTTGCAGCATTATTGGTATTAGCAATACCAATACCAATCTAAGGCAATCTGGACAGCCATTCTGGAGTCATGGATCAATAAAATTATATGAATACATACTTTAGAATATAACATGTAAGATGGGAGCAACAGATTCGGTATACACATAGCTATGTACGTAGACATTAACTACTATAGCCCTGAGTGGTGAAAAAAAAAAGGAACAGACATATAATACCATTTACGTAAACTTAAAATATATGCAGAAAACAACACAATTAAAAGAACACGTACACCTGTCAGAACGGCTGAAAGGAACAACTCAGGAAACAACAAATGTTGGTGAGAATGCAGAGAAAGGGTACACTTTTGCACTGTCGTGGGAAATACAAACTGGTGCAGCCACTCTGGAAAACAGGCTGGAGATTTCTCAAAAAATTAAAAATAGAACTACTTTACGACCCAGCAATTGCACTACTAGGTATTTATCCAAAGGATACAAAAAGGCGGATTCGAAGGGGCACATGCACCCTGATGTTTATAGCAGCACTATCAACAATAGCCAAATTATGGAAAGAGCCCAAATGTCCATCAACTGATGAATGGATAAAGAACACATGAATGGTTGGGGTGCCTGGGTGGCTCAGTCGGTTGAGCGTCCGACTTCAGCTCAGGTCACGATCTCGCAGTCCATGAGTTCGAGCCCCGTGTCGGGCGCTGGGCTGATGGCTCGGAGCCTGGAGCCTGCTTCCGATTCTGTGTCTCCCTCTCTCTCTGCCCCTCCCCCGTTCATGCTCTGTCTCTCTGTCTCAAAAATAAATAAACGTAAAAAAAAAAAATTAAAAAAAAAAAAAGAACACATGAATGGATATGGTACAAACACATATACATGCACACATACACATAACACACACATGCGCGCGCGCGCGCACGCGGAATATTACTCAGCCGTCAAAAAGAATGAAATCTTGCCATTTGCAACAATGTGGATGGAGCTAGAGTGTATTATGCTAAGTGAAATAAGTCAATCAGAGAAAGACAAACACCATATGATTTCACTCATATGTGAAATTTAAGAAACAAGACAGATGAACATAGGGGAAGGAAAGGAAAAAGAAAATAAAATAAAAACAGAGGAGGCAAACCAAAAGAGACTCTTAAATATAGAGAACAGACTGATGGTTGCTGGAGAGGAGGTGGGGGGAAGGGCTAAATGGGTGACGGACATTAAGGAGGGCACTTGTTGTGATGAGCACTGGGTGTTATATAAGTTACGAATCACTAAATTCTACTCCTGAAATCAATATTATGATATGTGTTAACT
The DNA here is from genome assembly GCF_018350195.1 of Panthera tigris. Lineage (NCBI taxonomy): Eukaryota > Metazoa > Chordata > Mammalia > Carnivora > Felidae > Panthera > Panthera tigris. Next base: position 27,315,353 of record NC_056662.1, read on the forward strand.
AACTTGAATTTTAAATTTAAAAAATTTAAAAAAAGATTACTACTGCATGATCTCACTTATATATGGAATCTAAAAAAGTCGAACTCAGAGAAGCACTAAGTACCATGGAGGCTGCCAGCTGCTGCATGGGGGAAATGGGGAGAGGATGGTCAAACTTTCCCTTGTACAATTAATAAATTTGGGAAAGCTGGGGCGCCTGGGTGGCTCCGTCGGTGGGGCATCCGACTTCGGCTCAGGTCATGATCTCACGGTCCGTGAGTTTGAGCCCCGCGTCGGGCTCTGTGCTGACAGCTCAGAGCCTGGAGCCTGTTTCAGATTCTGTGTCTCCCTCTCTCTCTGCCCCTCCCCCACTCACGCTCCGTCTCTATCAAAAGATGAATAAACGTTAAAAAAAAGTTTTTTTAATAAAAATAAAAAATAAATTTGGGAAAGCTAATGTATAGCATGGTGATTTTAGTTACTAATACTGTACCGTGTACTTGAAATGTGCAGAGAGGAGATCTTAAGTGTTCTCACCACAAACAAAAAAACAGTATCTATAGGAAGTGACGGATGTTTTAATTGGCTTGATCGTGGTAACTTCACAACATACGTGTATATCAAACCCTCGTGTTGTCCGCCTTAGATATGTACAATTTTTACTTGCCAATTGTACCTCAATAAAACTGAAAGAAAAAGAACATGTAAAAGATATTCATTAAATTCATTAGAGCCAAGGGGAGGGGAAAGATAATAGGGTATACAGTTAACAAGAAATGAATGGGTAAAGTAAGAGATGAGCCTTGCCCAGACCAATGAGTCTGTGTCACGGAGGGGTGCTGAATTCAATAGCTGAGATCGAAAACAATGGTGGGGATGAAAGGAGTAGACAGCAAGTGATAGAGCCGCTCGCACTGAAACCTAGACCAGCTGGGAAGATTTTGCCCACTCCTGGCCCCGGGAAAATCCAGAAGGCACAAGCCAGAGAACGTTCTCAATATGCTGCGAAAATTCAGAGGCCCGTTATTTTCAGGGAGGTTTTCCTACACTTCCTGGCCGCATGTAGCAGGCAACTAAGCTACCAACCACTTTGTCTTCGCCAGGTCTGATGAGGACACTGCAGACGTGCGCTGATATTCTGATAAAATTATCAGGCTTCCTGAGGATCTAAGGAAAAGAAGGTAAGACAAGATGCAGAGAGCGTACTATACGGTCTCTGCTGGGTGAAAACAAGCTGGCTTAAGAATTACATGACAAATCACCATTAATACTGTCAGTCGCTTCCCCTCTTGAGTGAGTCTGGGCCAAGAAAGAAAACAGAACTCACCGTGCTTCCTACCGTCTGTCCTCCATCCTGAATTTCAGCTTTGAGCACAATCCCGGAAACAAACGCATGACCATGGTGAAAGTACCTCTGGATGCTAATGTCTACAGATTCTACACATATATGACAAAGAAGCCCTTATAACTCCGGATTCCACATATCCAGGGTTTATCGCTGATGCATTCTAACTCTTGCAGAATCTGAGAATTAAAAAGGGATCTGGTGAACAAGATCAATAAATGGAAGCTCAATTCAAAGGCAACCCAGTGGGCTGATGGCTCGGAGCCTGGAGCCTGTTTCCGATTCTGTGTCTCCCTCTCTCTCTGCCCCTCCCCCGTTCATGCTCTGTCTCTCTCTGTCCCAAAAATAAATAAAAAACGTTGAAAAAAAAAAAATTTTCAAAGGCAACCCAGTGAATTAATAAGTGCTCTATTATAATACCGCAGGGAACTAAGGGAAGGATAGCAACCAGGAAGAAGATCTATAGAAAAGCAATACTAATAATGAGAGTATTTAAGAGTTATCGGACATTTTTAAAGTGCCAAGTACAGTACTGAGAACTTTGAGAATCTTACACACATTTTTGTAAATAATGCAACTGAGGTTTTAGTAAAACTGCTGAAGGTCACAGATAAGTAGTAGAACCAGGACTTGAATTCATGCCTGTCTAACAACAGAGCCCCTGCACTTAGTTGCCACACAACCCCAACTCCCAGTGACAACAGTGTTGGAGCATGAGCCCAGTGCCAGTTATATACTAAGGTACCTACATGGACCACCTCACCTTGGACTTTTAGCAACAGCTTAGAAAAAGCTATAAAGGACTTGATCGTGACATCTGCTAGTCACCCATTATAAAGAGGAAGAGGAGCAAATATGCCTATCCTAAAGGATTTAATAAACCCAAAGAACTTGGACAACTCCTACATTTGCCAAATTTAAGACCTGGTGAGTTCGCACTTGGATTATGGCCTTTCCTTCTGGCTAACACACTGTAAAAGGAATTTAGGAGAAATGGCATTAGAGCACAGAAGAGGAACCATGACAATGAAAGTACTTAAAATTGTTATTAAGAAACACAAGGGGCGTCTGGGTGGCTCAGTCGGTTGAGCATCCGACTTCGGCTCACATCATGATCTCGCGGTTCGTAGGTTCGAGCCCCAAGTCAGGCTCTGTGCTGACAGCTCAGAGCCGGGAGCCTCCTTCGGATTCTGTGTGTGTGTCTCTCTCTGCCCCTCCCCCACTCACACTCTCTCTGTCTCTGTCTCTCTCAAAAATTAAAAACACATTAAAAATTTCAAAAAGGAGAAGAAGAGGAAGAAGAGACACAATAGGGTATCCAGGTGGCTCGGTCGGTTAGGCATCTGACTCTTAGTTTCAGCGCTGGTCATGATCTCACAGTTTGTGAGTTCGAGCCCCACATCAGGCTCCACACTAGCAATGGGATTCTCTCTCTCCCTCTCTCTGCCCCTCCCTTGTGCTCTCTCTCTGTCTCCCTTTCTCTCAAAATAAATAAATAAACTTTAAAAAAAAGAGAGAGATGGGAAGAAAGGGGTTAACAGCAGTCCTACAATCAATCTTCTCCCTTTATCAGGGATGCTCCTGGAAAGAAAGAAAGAAAAATAATAATGTTGACTCTATCAGATCCCCTTCTAAACATGCAAGCAGACCCGGAGAACTCACCAATACCATTCACTAGCAGCAGTCTTTAGCTAACAGAATAATCTGCTCTGAATATATCTAGAATTGTTTCTAGTAAACAAACCTGGAATCTATAATTTATAAAGACATGGCTCCTTAAAAAATGTCATGCATGTATAACGTTATGTAATTTTCAGAGACTAAAATGGAAATGTTTCTTAAGGAAACATCCCCCTTTGTGTGATACGCTCACATGCATCACTTAGACATCACTCAGAAATCTCCTGCATTAAACCCAATCCACAGCTCATTCTAATGAGGCACATGGGAGCTGGGAAGTGACATGAACACCTGAGACTTTTGCATGTTTTCCCTGTGCTTCATAATTACCTGTATCCTTGAAATTGTTACTAAAGCTTAACACAGGAAAGATCTTGGATTCCAGTGAACCTGATTTGATTCCAATCAATCTTTTGTGTTAGTCAGGAAAGAAAGCAAATATTGCTGTATAAGTATATTCATCTCAAAATTTTTCAAAAAACCCACTCTGGAAAACAGTATAGAGGTTCCTCAAAAAAACTAAAAATAGAAATACATACATTCCAGCAATTCCACCTCTGGGTATTTACCCAAAGAAAACACAAGCACTAGTTCAAAAAGACGTATGTACCCCTATGTTTACTATAGCAATATTTACAATAGCCAAAATATGGAAGCAACCTGTGTTCATCAACAGATGAATGGATAAAGGAGATGTGATAGATTAGAGATAGAGATAGAGATAGATAGAGATAGAGATACACACACACACACACACACACACACACACACACACAATGGAATATTACTCAGCCATAAAAAAGAATGAATCTTGCCATTTGCAACAACATGGATGGACTTAGAGGGTATAATACTAAGTGAAATGAGACAGAGAAAAACAAATACCATATGATTTCTCTTACATGTGGAGTGTAAAAAGCAAGAGAAACAAACAACAATAGTAGAAACAATCATAAATATAGAGAAACATAAAATTATGAAAAATAAAATCACAAATAATCCTTCCCAAAGATAAAGACCCTTAAAATTAGGGGTACATATCCTTCCAGATTATATTTTTTTATATTTTATGCATATATATGTATATGTATAAATACATATAACAAAGACTAGCTCATACTATCCCATAACTTTCCTTTCTCACTTAATTTTCACTCATTTTTCAAAGAGATCACACCAGCTTTTAATCTTGTAGGTCCTCGATTAACACTGTTTAAAGCTGCATGGAATTCTAATGTGTCATGTACCATAAATCAGCAAATTCTCTATTGATGGACATTTACATTTTCACATCCTCATTACGAGCAATGCTAAGAAGGAAATATAGTACTTAGACATCTTTGTGAACTTATCCATTTACTCTATGCGTGTTAATTCTGGGTCAAAGAGTAGCATAGTTTCGTTCTGTTTAACTTTGCTTTAGACATTGAATATATATTGCAAATTGCTCTCCAAAATATACTGCATTGATTTAAACTCACAGGAACAGTACTCAGTTGTCCCTGTGTTGCCTCACCCTTACCAACAGTAGCTAGAAAGTGTATTTTCAAAGACTGGATGCTAGTCTTCCAGATATTCTGTGAGAACTCCGCAAATGTATGCAGTAGCCAATGAGACAGTCTGGCCAAATCCTTTGGCCCTAACGGCGGAGATTTCTGCTTTATTTTACTTTATTATTTGCTCACTGCTCAACTTTTGATCTCATTTGAAGTCGTATAAAGATTAGAGCTCCAGGCAAGTGACATAGGTAGTTCTGTCCATCCACCCCACTGCACTGTCCCCAAACATGTCCCTATCCTTCAGGCATGAAGTTCTTGCCTCTGGCTTTTGCTGCTCCCTTGTTCCTGGCTTCAATGACCGTAAGTAACCTGGAATTCTCCATATTGAGGAGAGAGTGATGGAAGGGAAGGGAGATGAAAACAAAAGCATTAGATACATTTATTTTTAAAAGGAAAGAAAAAATTTAAGTGCACATCTATTTAGAGGAGCAGGAAGAAATGAATCAGAGAGAACAGATTTAAAAAAAATAAAGCTAGACTTCTCTGAATATACCCTATTTGGAAGATCTGACTTTGGAATCATTTAAATATTTGACCTAATATAAGAATATCAAAATTTTTAAAGCAATCCCTAAAAATTAAAAGCAAAAGAAATCAAATTAAACCGTGTGTAGAACTGGTAGCATGACCACAAATAGAAGAACTATTTAAAGTGCTGGGAGGGGCTCCTGGCTGCTCAGTCAGTAGAGCATGCGACTCTTGGTCTCGGGGTTGTGAGTTCGAGTCCCATGTTGGGGGGGTAAAGGTTACTTTAAAATAAAATCTTTTAAAAAAATGTGATGGGAAATAATCATTCCCGTTTTGTTTGTAAAAGGAGAAATGGGAAAAATAAGATACAAGTTCATCAAAAGGGTACTGTTTTCAGCTAAACCACTGTACATCCATATGCGTAAAGTGATGTAAAATTAGAAAGAATCCTGAGGATCCACATTTTTAGATGTGAAAAGAGCTCTTGGGCATATTAAATTGTCGCGAGGAAGCTAAGGACCCATAAGCATAGGATGATACAATTATTTTGTATAATTTGCTCAATTTCATTGAGTAAATTTGGCTTTTTGTTCTTTTGGCATACAGTTCTTTGAATTTTGACATGGTTGTTTTTCATGCCTCAAGTTCATTAACAAACATACCGGGTATGTTGAATTCAAGAGTTTGAAAAGAGATTGCACCTTTTAAAATGTTCCTTTTCACATCTGCTTAATGGATTACTTAAAACATTCTTATTTCTCAAGCAGTTGGTGTCTTACTATAAACAAAGGTGCAGTGAATCCAGATCCAAAGTACACAGTCATCATATTTAGTAACCACCACTTGTTTTCCACTGAAAATGGCAAATTCTCCCCTGGACCCTCCTCAGAGTGGCTCCTACAGACCACAAGAGGTTGTGAACCTCCAGATGCTCTGTCCCAACACAGTGCGGTTGGAAGCTGTGCAAAAGGCACGACAGACACCCAAGACGAAAGATACCGTAGCACCACACCAAGTCCCCGCCTTATTCCCCGGTGTTGAATTTGGACACGTTTAGATTCGTGCAACCACCGCCACAAACAGAACATACAATAATAGCTTCATCACCTAAAAATACCTCTTTCTATTCAAACTCTTATCCCACCACAACCCCCGGCAACCATTGATCTATTTTCCATCACTGTGGTTTTGCTGTTTCCTAGGATACCCGCTGAATGAAATGTTCTGTGCCTGGCTTCTCTCACTCAGCTTGTCTTTCAGGTCTATCCAATTTTCCATGTGCATCAATGACTCATTCCTCTTTCCTGCCGAATAGTATTATATTCTAGAGATCTAGTGCAGATTTTTTTTTTCTCCTTTCCCTCATTGAGATCATTTGGGTTTTTCCAGTTTAGGGCTGTCACAAATAAAGTTGCTATAAACATTTGTTTATAGGTTTTTTGGGTGGTCCTAGGTTTTCATTTCACTAGGGCAAATACCCACGTGTAGGACTGCTAGGTCCAATGGGAAGTTGATGTTTAACTTTAAAAGAAACTGACAAACCATTTCCCAGAGTAACTGGGCCATTTTGCATTCCCACCAGCAATTCAAGAGATAACAATTTTTTCCACATCCTTGCCAGCAATTGTTGTTGTTGGGATTTTTATTTTAGCAATTCTTATTAACATTGTTTTAAAATGTTTTGAATGTTTTAAAAATTCACAGCTGGGGCGCCTGGATGGCTCAGTCGGTTAACTATCCAACTTCAGCTCAGGTCAGGGTCTCGCCATCTGTGAGTTCAAGCCCCACGTCGGGCTCTGTGCTGACAGCTCAGAGCCTGAAGCCTGCTTCAAATTCTGTGTCTCTGTCTCTCTCTCTCTCCCTGCCCCATCACTGCTCACACTCTGTCTCGCTCTCTCTCTCAAAAATAAACATCGGAAAAAAAATTTTTTTAATTCATAGGATTGGGATGCCTGGATGTCTCAGTCAGTTAAGCATCCAACTTCATTCAGCTCAAGTCATGATCTCACATTCATGAGTTCAAGCCCCACATCGGACTCCACACTGTCAGCTTTTCTCTCTCTTCATTATTCTCTGCCCCTCCCCCTCTCATGATCTCTCTCTCTCTCTCTCTCTCTCTCTCAAAATAAAAAATCATAGGATTAAAAGAAAAGATATTATATATTATTTATGTAATTAACACAAAACACAAATACATAAAAGGAAGATAAAAATAAGCATCCAATTCAAGAACCTATAGGAAAAACATCAAAATTAACTTTTTGGAACTGAAAGAAAGGCATATACATACTGAAAATAGTTTGCTACACACCCAAATCCTCCCTTAAAGCCAAAAGCAAGCAGGATAGTGTAAGAGCAAACACAAATGAAAAAGATGAGCCTTGCCTCACTCGCCTCCGATGGCCTGCCTTGGTGCCCGCACGCCCTGCCACTGCCCTGCAAAAATGTTTCAGTTACCTGCAGTCTTTTGCCAAAGTAGGCGAGGGTCCAGGGCACTGGCTCCTCGTCTCACTCGGGCCTCCAAAGATACAAAATTTGGTGCAGATACGTGAGCCTTAATGCTCCAAGGTATAGACCTTTTAGCGGATGTTGTAGCCGTTACTATGGGGCCAAAGGAAAGAACAGCGATTATTGAACACAGTTGGGGAAGTCCCAAAGTGACAAAAGATGGCAGGACCGTTGCAAGGTCCATGCCACTTAAAAGATAAGTATCAAAATATTGGCCCTAAACTTGCTCAAGATGTTGCCAATAACATAGATGAAGAGGCTGGCGACGGCACCACTACTGCTGTGTCCTGGCATGCTCTATTGCCAAGGAAGGCTTCGAGAAGGTTAGCAAAGGTGCTAAGCCAGTGGATGCCAGGAGCGGTGTGATGCTAGCTGTTGATGCTGTAAGCGCTGAACTTAAGAAGCAGTCTAAACCTGTGACAGCCCCAGAAGAAATTGCTCACATGGCTAGATTTCTGCAAGTGGAGACCAAGAAGTTGGCAACATCATTTCCGATGCAATGAAAAAGGCTGGAAGAGAGGGTGTCATCACAGTAAAGGTTGGAAAAACAAGAAACGATGAATTAGAAATTATTGAAGGCATAAAGGTTGATCAAGGTTATATTTCTCTGTACTTCATTAACACAGCAAAAGATCAGAAATGTGAGGGGCGCCTGGGTGGCTCAGTCGGTTGGGCGTCCGGCTTCGGCTCAGGTCATCTCACGGTCTGTGGGTTCGAGCCCTGCGTCAGGCTCTGTGCTGACAGCTCGGAGCCTAGAGCCTGCTTCGGATTCTGTGTCTCCCTCTCTCTCTGCTCCACCCCCACTCATGCTCTGTCTCTCTCTGTCTCAAAAATAAAAATAAACAGGGGCGCCTGGGTGGCTCAGTCAGTTAAGCGCCCGACTTCGACTCAGGTCACGATCTCACAGTCCGTGAGTTCGAGCCCCGTGTCGGGCTCTGTGCTGACAGCTCGGAGCCTGGAGCCTGCTTCCGATTCTGTGTCTCCCTCTCTCTCTGCCCCTCCCCCGTTCATGCTCTGTCTCTCTCTGTCTCAAAAATAAATAAACATTAAAAAAAATTTTTTTTTAAATAAAAAATAAAAAATAAAAATAAGCATTAAAAAAAATAAAAATAAAAAAAGAAATGTGAATTCCAAGATGACTATGTTCTACTGAGTGAAAAGAAAATGTCTAAAACAGAAAAACAAGAAAATTTCTAGTGTCCAGTGCGTTGTACCTGCTCTTGAAATGCCAATGCTCACTGCAAGTCCCTGTTCATAACTGCTGAAGATGTTCACGGAGAAGCTTTGAGTACACTTGTTTTGAATAGGTTAAAAGTTGGTCTTCAGGTGGTAAGCAGCCAAAGCTCTAGGTTTTGGTGACAACAGAAAAAAAATTGTTTAAAGACATGGCTATTGCTACTGGTAGTGCAGTGTTTGGGGAAGAAAGATTGACTCTAAATCTTGAAGGTGTTCAGCTTCATGACTTAGGAAAAGTTGGAGAGGTCAATATGACCAAAGATGATTCCATGCTCTTAAAAGGAAAAGGTGACAAGGCTCAAATTGAAAAACGTATCCAAAAAAATCACTTGAACACAACAGTTAGATATCACAACTAGTGAATATGAAAAAGAAAAGCTGAATGAACATCTGGCAAAACTCTCAGAGTAGCTGTGCCGAAGGCTGGGACAAATGATGTTGAAGTGAGTGAAAAGAAAGACAGAGTTACAGATGCCCTCAATGCTCCACGAGCTGCTACTGAAGATTCTCTGGGAAGGGGCTGTGCCCTGCTTTGGTGCATTCCAGCCTTGGATCCAATAACTCCAGCTAATGAAGATCTTCAAAATTCCTGTGATGACCATGGCTAAGAATGCAGGTGTTGAAGGATCCTTGATAGTTGAAAAACGTATGCAAAGTCCCTTAGAAGTTGGTTATGATGCTATGCTTTGGAGATTTTTTGAATGATGGTGGGAAAAGGAGTCACTGATCCAACTAAGGGTGTAAGACCTACTTTACTGGATACTGCTAGAATTGCCTTTCTGTTAACTATAGCAGAAGTCGTAGTCACCGGAATTCCTAAAGAAGAAAAGGACCCAGGAATGGGTGGAATGGGTAGACTGGGAGGGGGTATGGAAGGTAGAATGTTCTAATTCCTAGAACAGTGCTTTACCATTATTAATGAACTGTGAGAGGAAACTCAAGGCAGGGCCCTTCAACAATAACTTCAGAGAATTCCACTGGAGGAAATGACTGAAGCAAAGTCTGGCTGGTGTTTAAGAAAATCATTATAACCATCAGTTACTGGTTTCGGTTGACAACAAATTCTGATTTACTGCTGTCATTGTCCATGCTCACAAAGAATTTATTTTGTACTTTTGAATAAAAAGAGGCATTTTTACTACTATTACGTTAAAATCGGGATTTTCATACTTGCCATCACCAGATGAAAAGTTAAGAAGCAGTCTTTCTGTGGAGAGCAAGAATAATTGTGTACAAAGTAGAGAAACAGCCAACTATGTGGCAACTTTTGTGTAATGGAAATTTGTTTAAAGTTAAAATAAAAAAAGAAAGAGCCTTAATTCTCCCTGTTAGAGACTTATTACCCCTCCCCTCCCTTTTCTTAGAGCATTTACTTTAGAAAACTTGTAAGTTCCTTCTCTTTCTTTAAAACATTTATTATTATTTTTTTAATGTAAATAGACTTCTTGACCACTTTACAACCCAGGAATGTCTTCCTCAAAGACCTGGGAGCCACCTCTCTGAAATGTAGTCACAGTTTTTATGGGTAGGTAGGAGCCTAACTTCAGCAGGTTCCTCAGGCTCCTTGCTCTAAGTTTCAAAACTACCACCTGCCACAAGGATATGAGAATTTTGTTTTTCCTTTGGGTGAAACCAATCGGCAAACACAGAGAAGCCACTCCACGTATCAAGTGAATCTAGGATCAGCAATGTGTGACAAATGGTACTTTCTTGTCCTCTTCAGGGCTAGGGAGTGTTTGTCTTGAGAACATGTCTGTAATGAGTTGTATCTTCTTAGCTATAGAAATGGGTAAGATTTTGGTCTTTGCAATCTCTTGGCAGATTGTCTACGGTATGCATCACGTCCTGGTTTAATGCTTATTTAGTGACAAAACGGTTTTCTTTCTCTTCTACGTCTGTGGGGAGGTTTTATGGGTTGAGAAGAGATTTTATTTTTAATTACATTCCCCCCAACAATAGCAAATACATACATACATGTGCATGCACACATACACACACACACACACGCACACACAGAGATGACATCGTCAGCAAAACTAAGTGAAAAAAAAAAGAGTAGAAAGAAATGGAAGTGAAGAAACAAACAAAAAAATGAAAGTGGGCTACACGCACAACAATAAAAGCACTAACATGTGCCCCGACACGGAGAAAATCCCGCCTTGGATGTAAGATTAACCCAGTTGTTCTCAAATGTGGTCTCTGAAAAGGGAGCCCTTGTGCATCGTTGGTGGGAACGTAAACTGGTGCAGCCACTACGGAAAACCATATGGAGGTGTTTCAAAAAAATTACAGATAGAACTACCATTGATTCAGCAATCCCACTTCTGGGTATTTATTTGAAGGAAACAAAAACACCAACTGGAAAAGGTATTTGCACCTCCCAGTTCACTGCAGGGTTATTTACAATAGCCAAGATAGGGGAACCAACCTAAGTGTCCATCGATGGATGGATAGATGTGGTTTATATATACAATGGAATCTTATTCAGCCATAAAAAGAATGAAATCTTGCCACTTGCAACAGCATGGGTTGAGGGCATTATGCTAAGTCAGAAAGAGAAAGACAAATGTTGTATGATCTTACTCATACGTGGAATAAACCAAACAAAAACCAAGCTCACAGACAGAGAACAGACTGATGGTTGCCAGAGGTGGGAGTGGGCAAAGGTGGGCAGTTTGCCAGAGGTGGGCAAAACGGATGAAGGGGACCAAATGGTACAAACTTCCAGCTCTAAAATAAATAAGGCATGGAGATGTTCTGTACAACATGGAAACTATATTTAATAATACTGTATTGCAGGGGCACCTGGGTGGCTCAGTCGGTTGAGCGTCCGACTTCGGCTCAAGTCATGATCTCGCGGTCTGTGAGTTCAAGCCCCGCATGGGGCTCTGTGCTGACAGCTCAGAGCCTGGTGCCTGCTTCGGATTCTGTGTGTGTGTCTCTCTCTCTGCCCCTCCCCACTCATGCTCTGTCTCTCTCTCTGTCAAAAATAAACATTAAAAAAATTTTTTTTCATAAAAATAAAAATAATACTGTATTCCATATTTGAAAGTTGCTAAAAGAGCAAATCTGAAGTTCTCGTTGTAAGAGAACAGAAACTCTGTAATTATGTGTGCTAATGGAATTAGCATTAAATCTAATTAGCATTAGAATTAAATCTAGGGGCGCCTGGGTGGCTCAGTCGGTTAAGCGTCTGACTTCAGCTCAGGTCACTATCTCACGGTCTGTGAGCCCGTGAGTTCGAGCCCCGCGTCGGGCTCTGGGCTGATGGCTCAGAGCCTGGAGCCTGCTTCGGATTCTGTGTCTCCCTCTCTCTCTGCCCCTCCCCCGTTCATGCTCTGTCTCTCTCTGTCTCAAAAATAAATAAACGTTAAAAAAAAAATTTTTTTTTAAATAATTAAATCTATAGGAATTCTATACACATATAGAATCATTATATTCTATACCTGAAACAAATATAACATATTCAATTATACCTCAATTAAAAAAAAAAATTGTGGTCTCTGAACCAGCAGCAGCAACACCATGGGAAAAGCCAATCTTAGACCTACCTGAGACCCACTGAATCAGCAACTCTGGGGGTAGAGGCTCAACAACATGTATTTTCACCAATCTTCTGCATGACTCAGATACGTGCTATAGTTTGAAAACCACAGGACCAGGCAAATAGATCTGAGAACCATCTGTCAAATCTGGAGGGTTCCTACACGTGGGTATATGTGGAGGTGGGTGGACAGGGAATTTCTGCACTGAACTAGTCACTCAAGAGTCTCTGAAACACCAAATTTAAAAAACCCTTATAGGGATGCCTCGCTGGCTCAGTTGATAGAGCATGTGACTGTGAACTCAGGGTCATGAGTTCAAGCCCCACGTTGGGTGTGGAGCCTACTTAAAAATAAATAAATAAAATAATTCTATAATAAAATAAAAATTAAATTTAGTAATTTAATTTAGCAACACGGGGGCCAGCATTTGCTCCCAATACACACACACACACACACACACACACACACACACACAATGTCCATGAACTCTTGGCAGGGGCAGCTCAGAAGACAGTGACTATTTCCCTCCAGACTCCAAAGATAGGGTTACGGTTTCACCAGAGGAGAAGTATCTCTCATTCCTGCCTTCACCCCAACTCTAGTCAAGGCAAGCACAGTCCAAAAGACTGGACCTCCTTCCCCCACCTAACTCCCACTCCTAGGGTGCAGGCTCTCCCCTAGGAGCACCAAGTCAAGAATACTCGGACTGTGATCACCCTCCCTCCTCATAGGCAGAGGTTCCAAGAAGGGCAAGCCAAGAAGACAGAGGTTACCATGACCCCAACACACGCTCCAGCTTATAGGGCAGTGGTGTCACTCTAGGAGAAGCCAGTTTGCTCCAGGTCTCAAGGGGACAGACAAGACAGGTGTACTGGTATGTCTGTAACACTTTGAGACAAAACCCCCCCTTCTTTCTGAATCAGAAATTTAGGTATCTTATATACAGTGCAGCGCTGGGTATGCTTTATGATCTAATACGAAATTTTCAAGGTGAATGAATTAAGCATCTATATTTATGGATAGGGCAGATAATATTCAGTCTGAATTCTGAAATACTGTATGTATTTTTTATGTTTTAAAAAGTCATTCACCAGGTAGTGTGTGTGTGTGGGGTTTTCTGATATTTAGGTTTCAGATATTTAATTAAATTTAGACTTTTGAGTGGTCATCTTTATAACAATAACGTTATACAGTATCCTTAGATGTCCTTCTCTTTTTACAGTATCTACTGGTTTCCTTCTAGAACAATGATAGAATTAGCATATTTTTTATCTCTCCTCCCTTTCCAACACATCCAATATGAGTCAATATAATACTTTCTCAATGTTATCTCTACATTGCCAAATATGTCTACACCTTTATCACTTGATTCTTCAGCCTTGATTGATGTTCTTTGAGTTACACCTATTAAAGATGAGGCAATCAGCAAGTTAGTCCCTATCTCTTGGGATGCTCACCTATGAAATCCAGCCATCCTTCTGTAAGGAAGGCCACATGGGGAGGCCTAAATGAAGAGGTCCTTCACGCCCACTGAGTTTATATCTGATAGCACCACCCTGGCAGCCGTATGAGTGAGCCATCTTGGAAGTAGATCCTCCAGCCCCAGCTAACGTGTCCCAGTTGACGCCATGTGGAACCGAGATGAGCCTCTCCTACTGAATCCTGCCCAAACTGCAGAGTCACGAGCTAAGTGAACGACTACTGCGGTTCTCGCCACTAAACCAGTTTGTTATACAGCAACAGATAACTAGAACAATAAGCAGCTTTAGAATTCTTTCCTAAACCGGGTACTGAGGGTCCCCAGACCAAGCTGAGAGAAGTGGTTCTACAGTACTAAACGGCATGCCGAGGTCAACAATTCTACCGATTCCTGACTGCAAGAAACTTCTTATTCTAACCCAGTCAGTCAGCTGGTATTAACTAATACAAAACATGACGTATTAGCCAATATAAAAATGCCACCCCTAGCTGGCCAACTGAGTCAAGAGAATACTATTGGCTCTAAGATACCTCGGCCAGGGAACCCAGGCTGGTCAATCGTACATCTAAGGTAATCTCCTTGGTGATCTCTGTCTAGCGTGACTAACAGGTTTCATACTGTTGTTTTCAGCTTAATTGTAAACCCTCCATGAATAAGGCAGCATCTAAGGGTTTAGAGGGCTGGATCTCTTACTCTGCCCAAGACAGTCACTCCCTCATCACTCCAGAGGGTAGCTGTGGAAGCATCATGGTGAGCCCCAGAAATTTTGGAATGGTTGCTCACTCCTCTAGGGTACAGGTCATGTATCCATAGGTCAAACAAGGAAAGTCATTTTTGCAAATTGGAAGAACATCCCAGAAGGGATATGGTGACCAGTCTAGGAAATGTCCCATTTAGTCATAAGGGTCAATCAGTTAATGGCTGTTATTTCTATTGGTGGGCATAAACATGGGCCTATTGCATTACTCCCCCCACCCCTGCCAAAAAAAAAAAAAAAAAAAAAAGATAAATAAATAAAAACTGGTAAGTGACCTAATCAACAAAATAAAAGGTAAATGATTATGGACCTGAAGTAGCAGCAATATTAATGTTAGGGAAAGAGCACATTTCGCTACTTCCGGGTTCCAGTGGAGGAACTAACCTCACACATTCTCTTCAAAGCGGATGGGGCTGCCACAGAGCAGTGACAAAGAAATTCCCCAGAGGGAGCTGGCCAGAGCTGATCTGCAGAGGTGGCCACTGGGCAGAGAGGCAGTCGCCTGAGGACACAAGCCAGTGCTGCTACCGGACTGGCCACCAGGGGGAAGGAGCATGGCCTGAGCAGGGCTGGAGCTGGACCGAGAGCCATGGGGCTCCTTGGCTGAATTTAAAAATGGAGAACTGGAACCCAGAATGAAATGAGCGGTTTGTGGTGTTCTTCCAACGGCCGGCCTAGGTCCGCTCTTTCACTTCCAACACCCTCTACTGTCAAAGCCTAACACAGGGCCAGCTGGCAAAAGAGGCATCTTTCCAGGGTTCAAATCCAGTATCGCAAAGCAAGACAAAGAAGGGTGGATATGGGGCTAAGAGAATAAACTGGTAATCAGCGCACCTACACGCTGAGGATAGCAGAACAGAAGGATCCAAGACGAACTTCATCCCACCACCAAGTCACCCCCTTCTTCTTGTTGATTAAATAATAGATACTTCTATGAGTTAAGCCACTGTTCGTTGAATTGCGTCTCTTGCGACGCCACGTATTTCTAATCGAAACGGGAAGAGTGTTGGCGTGTCTTTAGTGAGCCACCCGCCTAGTAAATGAGTCTCTGCAATAGGTCTAATCACTGCATGGTGTCCAATTATACTGTCTTCAGTTGCATCCGTGTTTCACCAACATTTAGAATGCTTTTGGTTTTCTGCTATTGCAAACAATGTTGAGATAGACCTCTTTGTGTATTTGTTCGATTATTTCCGTTAGACCAAAGTCCAGGAATAGAGTTACCGAGGCAAAATGCAGGCATTTTTCAAGACTCCTGGTGCATATTGCCAAATTGCTCTCTGAAAGCAAAACGGTACCAATCAACACGCCCAGCAGCGGTGCAAAAGAGCAGTCGTTTCTCCCACACCCTTGCCGACACTGGCTAGGAAGCATATTTTGAAAGATGGTGCTGTGTTCTGCCTCTTCCCCTCCCAACAGCCTAGAATACAGCGCTCAATAAATCAATCACAGCTACAGACTGGTAGCCATTATGATCTAATCTGACTGTTCTGGGTGGCAATGAACTCTTCCTCTGGTTCACTGCCCAGTATCCTGGCATCATGTGGCTCCTATAAAGGCAGTAGCTCCAAGCACATCACACAGAGGGGCCGGACTCCATTAAACTGCCACCTTGCTTCCCAAGCCATCCCTTCGGCCATGAAGCTCCTGTTCCTGGTCTTTGCATCCCTTGGATTCCTGGTGACTCCAGGTAAACTGGATGGAGGAGGAGGGCTGGGGGGCAGGAATGCTAACAGATCTGGTTGCTCGGGTGACAGGCAAGCCAGGTGGAGACTTGGAGGCAGGACTTACCCCCCTGAGTTCCAGCCTAAGGTAGGGATCGCTCAACATTCACCACTGGCCTCAATACCCCATACCCAGCCACTACCCTGTGTACGATCTTCTACAAAAACCAGTCCTCAAACTTTTTTCCTGTTTTAAAACAAAAGTCAGCCTCAACCTGGTCCAAAATACCTTTCTCTCACTTTATGTGAGCTCCCTGTATCTAAGCTCCTAAGATGCTGAGAAGGCCACTCTCTCTGCCACTTTCATCAGCCCCAGAGTTAGTGCTCAGAGGAGAGACTGGGCCTAGGAGCAAGGGTCCCATCCCCATGCCCAACAGAGTGCTGGCAGGCAGGGCGAGAAGAGACCTCCCAGAGGGCAAGTTCACACAGGATGGCAAACAAGGTGCTCCACTTGAACCCTGGGGTGAGGAGAGCAAGCAGAGCCAGGGAGAAAGAAATCAGACAGCCAGGCAATGGGTGCGTAGAAACCCAGAACGGGGGGCGCCTGGGTGGCTCGGTCGGTTAAGCGTCCGACTTCGGCTCAGGTCACGATCTCGCGGTCAGTGAGTTCAAGCCCCGCGTCGGGCTCTGGGCTGATGGCTCAGAGCCTGGAGCCTGCTTCCGATTCTGTGTCTCCCTCTCTCTCTGCCCTTCCCCCATTCATGCTCTGTCTCTCTCTGTCTCAAAAATAAAATTTAAAAAAAAAACACGTTAAATTTTAGCCACTCTAGTAAGCATGTAGTGGTATCTCATTGTGCTTTTAAATGTACAACTCTTTCATAACTAGTTACCCAAAAAAGTTTATTCTGTCTGATTCCATTTATATGAAATTCTAGAAAACTCCAAGTAATCTCTAATGACAGAAAGCAGACCAGTGGTTGCCTAGGAATATGAGGGGCGGGTGAAGGAGGAGTTACAGAGGGGCATGAGGACACTTTGAGGCAGTGAATGTGTTCACTATCTTAATTGTGGTGATGGCCTAGCAGAGGAATACATAAGGCAAAAACTTCCCAACTCGGACCCTTTAAATGTGGGTAGTTTGTTGTATGTCAATGATACCTCAAAAAATATATATATTAAAATAAACCTCAAAGTGAAACAGAAAAATTAAAGTATCATAAATAGTTAAAAGGCAAATGACAAATTGAGACATATATGATAAAGTGCTGATACCCTAAAAATATAGTAAGTTAACATAAAGGAGGAAAACCTCAAACCTCTAGTAGCAAAAGGGCTGCGTGACATGAACTAGCAACGTAACTGTGAAAATGGCCAAAGAACATGGGGGAGAAAACGTCTTACTCGGTCTCAAATAAATGCAAATTGAACCAATATTGTATATATGCAATGGAACATCACTCAGCCATAAAAAGAATGAAATTTCGCCACTTGCAACAACATGGATGGACCTAGAAAGTAGGATGCTAAGTGAAATAAGTCAGACAGAGAAGGACCATGTGATTTCACTTACAGGTGAAATCTACAAAATAAAACAAATGCATAAACAAAGAACAACCACAAAGAGAAACACACTCATCAATACAGAGAATGAACATGGAGTCGGAGTCGTGGGGAGGGCGGGGGCGGGGAAACAGGTGGAGGGGATTAAAAGTCACACACTTCCAGTTATAATATAAACACCCAGGGTGAAAAGTATAGCATAGGGAATACAGTCAATAATACTGTAATAGTATCACAATACTTCTGTAACGGGTCACAGATAGTGACTCCACTGCTCACGATGAGCATTGAGTAACGTAGGTAATTGTTGCGCCACCGTGTGGTACTCCTGAAACTAATATACGTCAAGTGTACTTCAGATAAAAATAAAATTTTTAAACTTATAAAACCAATAAATGCAAATTAAAGCTGCAGTGACCTCTCATTTTTATCTATCAGATTGTCAGATATTCGAAAGATTTGCAAACCCACGTTTGTCAAGGTATAGATAGAAACAAGCCTTGTCATCAGACTATTTAGGACTAAACGGGTAAATCTGGAAGACATTTAGCTATCCTTCTCAAAAACCCTAAAAATGTTCATGCTTTTTGGCTCAGAGACTCGGATTTTAGGAATGAACACATTCTGAGGAGATAACAAGAATCCGTGCTTTTTCGTTGTTGTTGTGGTTTTTTTTTAAGAATCCAAGTGTTTTTTTTAACGTATTGTACAAACACAGATAACAGCATAGATTAAAATAGCAAAAAACCCCAAACTACCTAAATGTCCAGGAATGAGAGAAGTGTTAAGTAGATATATTCATAATCTATAATGCTATATACATCCTTTCAAAAGGATACATTTAGAGCTTTCTTCAGTCATACAGAAAGAATCCAACTGTTTTCCTAACTCAAAGAGCACTATAAAAATCACATCCATATCGATCCCATTGTATAGCAAAGATACATGCACACGCACAAACAGGCACCCAAAATGCTGGGGGGGGGGGCGGGTGTTCTAGCAACAGCTTTTATTTTTTCTCCGTGACCTTCTCAAAGAAAACAATGCAATGCATCCCACAGTAGCTTCAACTCCACAATGCAGTCATGAGAAATAAATGCTTTCCTGAAGAGGTCATGGGGAAATAGGGAAGACATTTTCTATCACCCTATCCGGCAAAACTTCACAACCATTCCCTTTCAAAATCCTTGGTTTCCTCCAAGTTTCTTTTCAGCCACTGACACCTCAGCCCACAGGTCCCGGGTCTTGGCAGTCACTGCACTCCTCCATTCATCAAGGCTCTTTCCCAGGCCTCCAATTCCCAACCCACTCCCTATAATTCCCCCAGCATTCTCTACAACATACCCCTTGCCCTCTTGCTGCTTCTCTCCCATCCACCCCCTTCCCTCCGTAACCAGGTCAGCAGATAATAACCTTCCTTAGCACTTAATCTCTTTAGAAAATAGCATGGGATAGCAAGTAAATTATTTCTTTATCATCATAAAAACATTTCTGATAACCAGAGGCCTTAAATGGACAAAGATATGGGATTATGGATAATGTTTTCTGTTATTTATCTACTTTCTATTTTTTCTATAGTAAACACATTACTGAGAAAAAGTAATACTTTAACCAAAGCACAATAATTATAAAGCACATCACAACTCAAACTGGCAAAACATTTTCTTTTTTTTTTTATTATATGAATTTTATATATTTATTATATAAATATTTATTTATATTTATTTATTATATATTTATTGTCAAATTGCTTTCCATACAACACCCAGTGCTCATCCCAAAAGGTGCCCTCCTCAATACCCATCACCCACCCTCCCCTCCCTCCCACCCTCCATCAACCCTCAGTTTGTTCTCAGTTTTTTAGAGTCTCTTATGCTTTGGCTCTCTCCCACTCTAACCTCTTTTTTTTTTTTTTTCCTTCCCCTCCCCCCTGGGTTTCTGTTAAGTTTCTCAGGATCCACATAAGAGTGAAACCATATGGTATCTGTCTTTCTCTGTATGGCTTATTTCACTTAGCATCACACTCTCCAGTTCCATCCACGTTGCTACAAAGCGCCAGATTTCATTCTTTCTCATTGCCACATAGTACTCCATTGTGTTTATAAACCACAATTTCTTTATCCATTCATCAGTTGATGGACATTTAGGCTTTTTCCACAATTTGGCTATTGTTGAAAGTGTTGCTATAAACATTGGGGTACAAGTGCCCCTATGCATCAGCACTCCGGTATCCCTTGGGTAAATTCCTAGCAGTGCTACTGCTGGGTCATAGAATAGGTCTATTTTTAATTTTTTGAGGAACCTCCACACTGTTTTCCAAAGCGGCTGCACCAGTTTGCATTCCCACCAACAGTGCAAGAGGGTTCCCGTTTCTCCACATCCTCTCCAGCATCTATAGTCTCCTGATTTGTTCATTTTGGCCACTCTGACTGGCGTGAGGTGATATCTGAGTGTGGTTTTGATTCTGGCAAAACATTTTCTAGTTTCCTACTCATTTCCTCACTCCCCATCAAAGGTTCACAGGGATGGGGCGCTTGGGTGGCTCAGTCAGTTAAGCGGCCGACTTCGGCCCAGGTCATGATCTCGCTGTCCGTGAGTTCGAGCCCCGCGTCGGGCTCTGTGCTGACAGCTCAGAGCCTGGAGCCTGTTTCGGATTCTGTGTCTCCCTCTCTCTGACCCTCCCCCATTCATGCTCTGTCTCTCTCTGTCTCAAAAATAAATAAATGTTAAAAAAAATAAAAATAAAAATAAAAAAAGATTCACAGGGATCCATGGGGCACAATGGCTAGAAATGGCCAGAAGGGCATCAAAAGTACAAACTTCCAATTATAAAATAAATAAAGTCCTGGGATGATATGTATAACATGGTGACTATAATTAATAATACTGTATTATATATCTGAAAGTTGCTTCAAAGTATGCTTAAAACTAACATATGTCATTTACACCCCAATCTTTAAAAATGTACACAGACTTATAAAAAGGAACAATTCCAAGGCAGGATTCCAAAATTATTTGTGGTGCCACCAATGATGAACCATCAAAGGACGAGACACAACCCCTGAAAAAGATGGGATACTATGCCTTATTTCTATCCCCTTCACCCACAGTGCATGGAGGAGACAGAATTGAGGGGATACTGGAGAAAATGATGCACCACATTTCCACTTATAAAGTTTTTCCCACCCAAAATGTCTCTCCTAAAATTTCTTCCAGGTAAATGACCTCCAATTCTATTAGAAATCAAGAAATCAATGGGATGCCTGGGTGGCTCAGTCAGTTAAGCGTCTGACTTCAGCTCAGGTCATGATCTCACCATTTGTGGGTTCGAGGCCCTAATCAGGCTCTGTGCTGCCAGCTCGGAGCCTGGAGCCTGCTTCGGATTCCGTGTCTCCCTCTCTCTCTGCCCCTCCCCTGCGTGCGCTCTGTCTCTCCCTCTTTCTCTCAAAAATAAACATTAAAATTTTTTTTTTAATTTTTTTAAAGAAATCAATAAATCAAGTACAAAAAGAAAAAAAAATAAGGACATGGGGAATTTGTACTAAACAATTAACAAACTTGAATAATTAAAATACAAAATATTCTGCATAACTGAAAAAAAAAAAGAACATTCTGCATGACTAGAAAAAAGAAACACTTCCTCGCAAAAACCTGTGGAAGATTCACAAAAATTAGCCAAGTCTTTGTAGATCGCAATAAATAAATAAAATTAAAATTAAATTAAGTAATAAAGAAATAAAATTAAAAGCAGGAATATATACACTTCACAGTCTTTACTCAGGGTAAAAGATGATCAGAAGTTGCAATAAAGAGAGGGGCAAGCGTCTGCTCTGCAGAGTATGAACAAAGAGACACTAGATTCAAGGACACCGGAGGAGCTGAAAACCACTCTAAAAGGAAAGAATTCAAAGATCACCTATTGATCTGTAAGACACCTGATTCCTTCCCCCTCTCTGCTTCAATTGGCCTGCCAGCCAGGCTTTGACTTCCTGGGCAGAAGATGAAAGAATTGCCTTCTGCGGTAGTCAAGGATACCAAGGGAATCTGGGGAGATGGCGGGGGACTGTTCTGCATCCTGACTTTAGTGGTAGTCAACACTCATACAACTGTATACCCAAAAGAGTCCATTTTACTCTAGGGTAAGTTTTGAAATCAAAGAGTAAAAAACACAATCACAAAAGTGCCATGGGGGGGGAGGGGGGGGGAGAAACGTCTTCAATATACTGAGATGACAGCGAACTTTTCATTGAGGTCAACACGTCCCTCTTATCAAATAAAGTATCAATACAAAATATTAAAGTACAGCTACTCAAGAGCTATAACTCAAACGTCTACAGACCCCTTAAGTAAACAATTCTCCTGTGAGAAGATGAGGATTCTTTCCCTCCCTTTTCCCCTGTGTCATTTTGCTACAGGGAACTGAAACCGGAATTATGGGGAACAGGTATGCTCTGAAAGCCGAACAGAGCTCTAAATATGCTCGATCGCAATCACTATTTTCATAGGTGTGTGTTTAGCTTGCTCCTCTATTTCTGCCAGGTTTTTTTTCCTTGCAAAAGAAGACAAATAACTCTGAATCTTGTTTCAAGGATAATTGTATGGTGATTGTATGCTTGGCCAAGAAGGAAAGGACAGAGGGAGGGAGGGGAGTAGGAGGAGGGAAACTTCGTTAAGAGGTTGTCCTAGTAACCCACGTCAAGACGAATGTTAAACAACAAAACCAAAATGCTGCTATGAAATTGAATAGTCCTTAATATTCTATCTTTCAGAATAGTCGTATTCATAGAAGAAATTGAACTTGTGAGTTATCAAACTACAAATTGGCAGAAAGTCATGAAACCGATAAAAATAATGTACATACCATGGCATTATTCCCAGGAAAGAAAAAATGGCACAATAGCTACTTTCAAGACATTCCTTTCTGAAGCTGAAGTCCTGAGGTTTTTGAAAATAAAATGTTTATTTTCCTTAAAACAAAACAAAACAAAACAAAAAACTACATCCCATGGCCCTGGTTTATAAGCTGCAGAGAAAAAAAAATAAGCCACCAGTCTTCTAATATGGGTTGATTTTTAAATTTATTTTAAGACTTTAGGGGCGCCTGGGTGGCTCAGTGGGTTAAGCGACCGACTCTGGCTCAGGTCATGATCTCACAATCCAGCCCCGTGGATTCCAGCCCCAGGTCAGGCTCTGTGCTGACAGCTCAGAGCCTGGAGCCTGCTGCAGATTCTGTGCCTCTGTCTCTCTCTGCCCCTTCCCCACTCACATTCTGTCTGTCTCTCTCTCTCTCTCAAAAATAAATATTTAAAATTTTTAAAAATAAAAATAAAAAAGACTTTACTTTTAAGTAATCTCTACACCCAACGTAAGGCTCTTAACTTCCAACCCGCGGATCAAGAGTCACAAGCTTTACTGAATGAGCCAGCCAGGCACCCCGATTTTTAAATTTTAATAATTATTATCTTATTTCCAAACGTAAAGGCAAATAATAAAATGTATGAAATGTTGGTATTTCTCAGTGCATTAGTCTGCTCAGGCTCCCCTAACAAAATCCCATAGACTGAGTGGCTTAAACGACAGAGGTCTATTTGCTCACAGTTTTGGAGGCTGGAAGGCACCGATCCAGGGCTGGCAGGGTGGGTTTCTGGAAAGAGCCCTCCTGGCCATCTTCCGGCTGTGTCCTCACAGGGCGGACAGGGGGCTTGGTTCTGGGGTCTCTTCTTACAAGGAACCTAATCCTAAAGGATACGAGCCCCGCCCTCATGGTCTCATTTACCCGTAAGCACTTCCTTAGAGGCCCCACATTCAAGTACAGTCACGGAGGGGGGGGCTGGGGCTGCGACCTGTGGTTGGAGGAGGTCATCCAGAGGACGCGATAGCAGGTTGACCCGGGAGCTGGAGGTCCCTCATCCCCTGCCCCGTCCTTAGCATGTTGGTTCCGCCCACCACCTCCACAGCCGGAGCCATTTTCAAGGACACAGCCTTGAGAGAGTGCTGTGTTGATGAGACCGTCAGAAACGGAGCCTTTGCGGAACCCATTAAGGCTCTCGAGACAAGCCTCTCGTAGGTAAGTTCCCTCGCTCATTGAACCAGCCACCCATCTGGGGGGGGATCTGCCCCCTTCTTGGGTCTCTCCCTGCCCTCTGGGTTCCGAGCGGTTCCAGATCTGCGCCCCCCTCCCCTCAAATTCCCCAGTTTGGGAACTAACACCTGTGAATCTTGGGGGGACACAAATATTCAGTCTGTAGCACTCAGTTTTGGATTTTTTTTTTTTTTATATTTATTTGGGGGCGAGCGCAAGTGGGGGAGAGGCAGAGAGAGGAGAACAGAGGATCTGAAGCAGCCTCTGCGCTGACAGGCTGACAGCATCGAGCCCAATGTGGGGCTGGAACTGACCAGCAGCCAGATCGTGACCTGAGCCCAAGTCCAGGTTCAACGACTGAGCTACCCAGGTGACCCTGGAATTTCAGTACTTAATTTTACCAATTAGCAAAAAGCACAATTGACAAACAGTTATCATTGTTTTGAGAAAATGAATATAGACGTGCTTCGATTCTTTTATAACGATGCATTGGTTAGAGAACATCAAAACTTTTGAAAATAGAGATGGCACGTTTTATTCTGTTTTTTTAATTTGCTTTTTTTTTTAATTTTTTTTCAACGTTTTTTATTTATTTTTGGGACAGAGAGAGACAGAGCATGAACGGGGGAGGGGCAGAGAGAGAGGGAGACACAGAATCGGAAACAGGCTCCAGGCTCCGAGCCATCAGCCCAGAGCCCGACGCGGGGCTCGAACTCACGGACCGCGAGATCGTGACCTGGCTGAAGTCGGACGCTTAACCGACTGCGCCACCCAGGCGCCCCTAATTTGCTTTTTACACGAAAGCAAAACTGCCAATAACATTTTAATTTCCTTTGCCTTTCTATAAAGCATGAGCTCTCTTTCCACTACGTATAATGTCATATAAACCGGGGTTTCGTGATAGGCAAAATTCTAACATTACTCCCACCCCCAGTGTTGCATCCACACGACTCCTGAAACAGAATGCTACGGGCACCAGTGACAGTCACAACAAAGTTTATTACAATGAGAGGCAAGGCCGACCGATCGGGACCAACACTCTTGATAAGAGTGCGGCCCCGAACAGCCGGGGTACAGAGTTTTTATAACCGATCACATCGTTTTGTCATCACCTGGGAACAGAACAAAGAAACAATTTCCAGATGAGTTAGAAACAGTTGCCTAATGAGGTGTTTACTTTAGACTTTCTGCCTCTAAGTTGCAACCAGTGGATCTCCTTGACCCTGCCTCTGATGCTCTTTTCTTTGAACTTTTGCTTCCTTAATTGGTGAAGCCTAATTTACAAGAGTATGAGGCGTAATTTAGAAGAGTAAAGCAAGGCTGTTATCTCTTAACCTTCAATGTCAACACAAAGCTGTTATTTTTCAAGCTAAGCATTAGCCCTACACTACAATTTAACCCTTACACCAGATTCCGGTCCCCTGCTAATTCAATCAAACACTGATCAAAGTCCAGCTATGAAGGGATTGTGCCGATATAATAAAAGTCTCAAGTCAAAGTGGGCCTTAATACCCATATAGGTCTGACCAAATCAGGTGAGGCCTTCAGAAGCAGTTTTCCCTGGCTGGCGTGAATAATGAATT
The DNA here is from genome assembly GCF_018350195.1 of Panthera tigris. Lineage (NCBI taxonomy): Eukaryota > Metazoa > Chordata > Mammalia > Carnivora > Felidae > Panthera > Panthera tigris. Next base: position 27,340,799 of record NC_056662.1, read on the forward strand.
ACTACTTGGTTCAAATATAAAAATACTGGGGTACATGGGTGGCTCAGTTGGTAGAGCCTCGGATCGGACTCTTGATCTCGGCTCAGGTCTTGATCATTCCAGTGTGGAGCTTACGTATGTCTATATCTATATCTATATCTATATCTATATCTATATCTATATCTATAGATATATATCTACACCCAGGTTATACTATAAAATTATGTGGACTACAATTTACTAAAATTGAGTAGATATAACAACATACAGTGTAATAATAGTTTCAGGTGTACAATATAATGAGTCATCAATTCCATATATCATCACCCAGCACTCATCACAAGTGACCCCCTAATCCCCATCACCTACTTTACCCATCCCTCCCCACCCGCCTCTCCCCTCTGGTAACCATCACATTGTTCTCTATAGTTAGAGTCTGTTTCTTGGTTTGTCTTTCTCCCTCACTTTTTTTTTTCTTTGTTCGTTTGTTTTGCTTTATTTCTTAAATTCCATACATGAGTGAGATCATATGGTATTTGTCTCTCTCTGACTTCTTTCACTTAGAATTATACTCTCTAGTTCCATCCATGTCATTGAAAATGGCAAGATTTCATTCTTTTTTGCAGCTGAATAATATTCCATTGTGTGTATGTATGTATATAAATATGAATAATAATTAGACAGCAGGAGATAGACATTATAGGTCACATGCTGAAGAGGATACCGATATACATATATGTGTGTGCATATATATCACATCGTGTTTATTCATCTATTGAGAGACACTTAAGCTGTTTCCATAATTTGTCTATTGAATTCGCGTTTTTGTATTTTTTGGATAAAAACCCAGTAGTGTAATTACTGGATCATAGGGTAGTTCCATTTTTAACTTTTTTTTTTAATGTTTATTTACTTTTGAGACAGAGAGAGACAGAGCATGAACAGGGGAGGGGCAGAGAGGGGCAGAGAGAGAGGGAGACACAGAATCTGAAACAGGCTCCAGGCCCCGAGCTGTCAGCACAGAGCCTGACGTGGGGCTCGAACTCATGGAGTGTGAGATCATGACCTGAGCTGAAGTCGGACGCTCAACCGACTGAACCACCCAGGCAGCCGGGTCTATTGTTTTCTTCAAATGGATCTGTTACCCATGCATGATTTGGTCACTTCATGCATCGGTCATTTGGCAAATACTGGTTCGCTGAGTTACCAAATCTTTCACATTTTTACATATTTCATTATACAATAGCAAAACATCATTTTCTCTTAGGGTTCCTGGACCCAATTCCAATATGGGGGGGGTAGGGGTGTTTCCCATACGCACAACGTCAAACAATTCTCAGACACCAGCCTAGAATCGAAAAATTCAACTTCATTCTGACACCGTCTCTCCGGAGATAGCAGATTCCACAGGCTAAGGGTTCCGTCCTACAAGCCTGTCCCCGACCCCCGCCTCAATGCCTGGCGCCAACCCCAGGCTACTGCCCTTGCTTCTGACTGACAAGGTACAGGTTGGAGGTTCCAACAACCTCCTCCTTAGGTCTGATTAGTTTGCAAGAGTCTCTCACAGAACTCAGGGGAACACTCACTTAATGTGGAAACTGCCACATGAAGGGATACATAGGCCGAGGTTCCAAACAAGGGAGCTTCTGTCCTCCTGGAGTATGGGGTCCAACTCAATGGCATGTGGAAGCTTTCTCCAAAAAAGGCCAAAAAACTGTCCCCTTGGATCTTATGGAGGCTTTATTACATAGTCCTGATTGACTAAGCCACTGACCAATGGCTGATTTAACCTCCAGCCCCTCTCCCCTAACCCCAGGATGGGAGGTGGGGGGATTTGGAAATCCCAACCCCTTAATTGCTGGGTGGGTTCCCTTGGCAACCAGCCCCGACCCTTAGGTAGAATCCAAAAGTCGCCTCATTAACATAAGAAAAGACACCTTTATCACTCTCCACCCTTAGGAAATTCCAAGGGTTTGGGAAGCTGTGAGCCAGGATCTACAGGCAAAGACCAAATATGTAGTTCTTATAAATCACAATGACGCACATTCTTGTTAATACCATACCAAAGTCTGGATAACCATAATTTGTCTATAAGTCATTCATCCAAATTAAAATGGTGTTTCACGAAGAGTGGCTCACAATTCAGCGGCACAAGTGTTTTTTTCCTTGAGACGCCAGTATACTTCCAAACTGCTTTAGATGTACTCCCCGCTTCATCATACAGAAGATGAAAAAGAATGTGTTCTGTACGGAAGAAAAAAATTCTTCCTCTATCCTCCAAGGTCTTCCAGCCAACCCAGAATTAAATTTACAGAAGACAAGTGAACGGGAGGGAAAAAACCCAAGATTCTGTTAAATGTGCACAGAAGCCCAAGAGTGAGCCCTAAAGAAATGACCAACGCAGGCACTTTTTATACATTTTGGGCAATAAATCTGTGACGAATTGACAGGATATAGAAAACAGGTGTTTGGGAGCTTTAATTCGTAGAGAATTCTAAGCAGGGTGTAGGCTGGGGTAGTAGATTTGAAAAAATAAAATGTGCTTCTAAGCTTTCTCTCCTTTGAAGTCCCTGCCTCTGAGGATGAAGAGGTCTTTTAACTTTCTAGTACAGGGGTGGTATCTTTCACAGGGAAAGACTGGTTTACTGGTTTCCTGCTTTCAAGGGGACAGAGAACAGTCTGAGCGTCCCTGCGCTACGTAACTTTTATTATCACGTAACTTTTTTTTTTTTTAATGTTTATTTATTTTTGAGAGACAGAGTGTGAGCGGGGGAGGGGCAGAGAGAGAGAGAAAGACCCAGAATCTGAAGAGGCTCCAGGCTCTGAGCCGTCAGCACAGAGCCCGACGCGGGGCTCGAACTCACAAGCCGCGAGATCATGACCTGAGCCGAAAGTCGGACGCTCAACCGACTGAGCCACCCAGGCGCCCTATTATCACGTAACTTTAATTTCAAACAATCAGTGTGCCAAAATGGCACGTGTGGGAGCAGCCTGCCCTTGGTGCCTCTTAGGCCTCATGGGATGAAATTTGATCAAAATTCTGATTGTCATTAAGGACATTCTTAAGTACAGCTAGGTTTTTGTTGTGGTGGTGGTTGCTGTTCCTTTGGGTGTATTGTTTGCTCGTTTTATTTTACTGTGAATCAAAGGTGAGGAAGAACAGCTCGGGGGCCACCACCTTGGTTCATGCTACGGGGCCAACAGTTTTACCCACGACTGCTTGTGAACCAGGCGTGCAAATGCCAACACGGCAAATTAAAAATAAAAATAAAAATAAATAAAAATAAATAAAATAAAAATAAAAATAATAAAAATTAAAAAAATAAAAATAAATAAAAATAAAAATAAAATAAAATAAAATAAAAATAAAAATAGAATAAAAAATAAAAAAAACAATTGCCTTTGTGTCGATAGGAAAATAGTTTGACCACCCCCTGAGGACCACCTTAAGCGGTTCTGGAGGCCCCTAGGAGTCCACTGACCACATCTGAGGACAGCTGGGCTAGGGTGCTTACTGCTGCGGTAAGAGCAAGCAGGAAATCTCGATGGTCTTAAAGGAAAAAAGCTCTCTTGCTCATGCTACCTGACCATCACATGTCAATGGGGTGCTCTGCTCCTCGTTGTCCCCAGGACCCAGGCTGGCTGCTAATATTCCCAGCCACCGTTCCGGAAGGAAAAGGAAGCCTGCAGGCCCTCACACTGGCAGCTATATGCTCCAGCTCTCAAGTGACAGCAGCCACTTCTTACAGTTCATTGGTCAGAATTAGTCCCATGGTGGGGCGCCTGGGTGGCGCAGTCGGTTGAGCGTCCGACTTCGGCTCAGGTCATGATCTCAGGGTTTGTGAGTGCGAGCCCCGCGTCGGGCTCTGTGCTGACAGCTCAGGGCCTGGAGCCTGCTTCAGATTCTGTCTCCATCTCTCTCTCTTTCTCTCTCTCTCTCTCTCTCTCTCTCTCTGCTCCTCCCCTGCTCATGCTCTGTTTCTCTCTCAAAAAAAATAAAGATTAAAAAAGAAAAAAAAGAATGAGTCCCATGGTTCCATCCAGCCGCAAGGGAACAAAGAAAGAAAAACCTACCATGGACCCAGAAGCAACAATAATTACTACCACAAAGTTCATACACCAAATTCTTGGAAATTATAAAACATAAAAATTAAAATAATGTTTTGAGCTTTAGATTGTAAAGATGTGGAATTTATTACAGAGTTGTGTCTGAAAAATTGGAGGCTGTAAAAACGGTAGATAGAAACAGAAGGTGGGAAAGCTTCTTTATTGTCCTACTTAAATCCAGCTTCATATAATAGAAAAACCCAAAAGGGTTTAAGCAACATAGAAGTTTATTCCTCTTGGGGACCCTGGGTGGTTCAGTCAGTTAAGCATCTGACTTTGGCTCAGGTCATGATCTCAAGGTTCGTGGGTTTGAGCCCCACATCAAGCTCTGTGCTGACAGCTCGGAACCTGGAACCTGCTTCAGATTTTGTGTCTCCCTCTCTCTCTCTGTCCTTCCCTCACTTGTGCTCTCTCTCTCTCTCTCTCTCTCTCTCAAAAATAAATAAGCTTTAAACATTTTTTTTATTTTTTTATTTTTTTAGTTTATTCCTCTCACGCAAAAGACTTTTGTAGAAAGTAATTCAGGCGAGGGGCGCCTGGGTGGCCTAGTCTGTTAAGTGTCCAACTTCGGCTCAGGTCATGATCTCGCAGATCGTGAGTTCCAGCCCCATGTCGGGCTTTGTGCTGACAGCTAGGGGCCCGGAGCCTGCTTCGGATTCTATGTCTACTTCTGTCTCTGCCCCTCCCGCACTCACAGTCTGCCTATCTCTCTCTCAAAAATAAATAAACATTAAAAATTTTTTAATAAATTTTTTTTGAAGTAGTTCAGGACTTGGTTTGACAGGCCCACTATGTCATCATCAACCCAGATTGCTAATTTGCTGCTTCACCATCCCTAGTGAATAGCCTCCATACTCAAGGTCACCTCATGGCACAAAGTGGGTGCTGGGCCTCCAGCCATCATGCTTTTGTTTCAGAGAACAGAAGGAATGGGTGAGGACAAAAGGATCCTCATCCTTAGGCAACTTTCCCAAAAGTCCCACACAGCACTTCTGCTTACATACCAGCGGCCGGAACTTAGTCTCATGGCCACACCATCTTTAAGGGAAGCTAGAAAATGTTATCTTTATTCCCAGAGGCAATGAGTCTTTAAAATTTGGGGTTCTGTTAGTAAAAAAGAAACTTCTAGAAAGAATGATGGATAGGTGAAATAGAAATAGTACCTTAATACACTTTAAATATATACAATTATATTTGCCAATTATTCCTCAATAAAGTTGGAAAAAATTGAAAGCAAGATCTTGAAGAGACATTTGCACACCAATTTTCACAGCAGCACTATTCACGATAGCCAAAAGGTGGAACCAACCCATACGTCCACTAACGGACGAATGGGAAAACAAAATGTGGCATAATTGTCCGATGGAATATTACTCAGCCCTAAAAAGGAAGGCAATTCTGAATGATGCTACAACATGGATGAACCTGGAGGATGCTGTGCTAAGTGAAAGAAAAAAAATCAGTTGCAGAAAAGACAAATACTGTGTGATTCCACTGAACTGAGCTACCAAGAATACCCCAATTCAGGAAAACAATAAGTAGAGTGGCATTTGCCAGGGACTGGGGGAACAGGAAAATGGAGAGCTGAGATTTAATGGGTATAATTTTAGTTGTATAAATTGAAAAGGTTCTGAAGATGAGTTGCACCACAATGTATGCATACTTAAAACCACTAAATTCTACATTTGGAAATGGTTAAGACCGGGGGCAGTCGAGGGGGGTTGCTGCCTAGGTGGCTCAGTCAGTTCAGCATCCGACTTGGGCTCAGGTCATGATCTCACCGTTCGTGGGTTCAAGCCCCGCATCAGGTTCTGTGCTGACAGCTCAGAGCCTGGAGCCTGCTTTGGATTCTGTGTCTCCCCTCTCTCTCTGCCCCTCACACCAAATTCCTAATAAAAAAAAAAGAGAGAAATATATCATGAAAATAAGATGGGTGGATGGGTGGATGGCTGGGTGGGAAGATGGACAGATGGACAGACATGAGATGAGGCAAGTATGGCACATTGTTAAGAGTAGAATATAGGTGGTAGGGAAAGGGTATTCTTTCCACTTTGCTATATGTTTGAAATGTTTCATAAGAAAACTTTGGGGAAATGAGTCTGCTATGAAATGGAGACCGGGAATGGGCTAACCACTTACGTTTTTTCTCGTCCAAGAGTATCTCTTCCTTTCAAGTCAGAGGGAGTTTGAAGCTCTCCCGAGGCACTTAACATGCTTTCCCTCTGCCTCCTGGGTAGCTGCCTTTGATCACTATCCCCTAAACCTTCTTAAAAAAAATTTTTTTAATGTTTATTTATGATTGAGAGACAGAGAGAGACCGAGCAGGAGCATGGGAGGGGCAGAGAGAGAGGGAGACACAGAATCCGAAGCAGGCTCCAGGCTCTGAGCTGTCAGCACAGAGCCCGACTCAGGGCTCGAACTCACAAACCGCAAGATCATGACCTGAGGTGAAGTCGGACGCCAGTCGAACCAAATGAGCCACCCAGGCGCCCCCTGCCCCGCCAAACCTTCTTTAATTTGAAGATGTCATGGCTGCCAGGAAGGAGGAAAAGATGTATGCTGAGTCCCTCCCATGTATCTTACAGATAGTAAGAAATTTCCCCCTCCTGGCATTCAACCTCTCCCTGGTCCCATCCTTGGAGCCATTTTTACTTAGACAAAGGACCCCTCTAAGAAGGATCCAACTCATGAATTGTGAACAAAGTGCATCCGTCTTGATATTTTTAGCAGAAAACATTGGGCCTAATTTTAGCACCTGTATTTGGGCTCTTTCGCTAGTAAATAACTTTTTAAATTTGTCACGAATGTGAAAAAGCTGGGTTCACTAGAGCAATGCAGACCAGAAGAGAATGTTCCAGTAGTTATTCATGCTCCTCTCCCACAGCATCATTTCTCAGTCAGATAACAGGATGAAAGAAATAGAAGATATGACATTTTTCCATGTTTGTGCCTTTAATCATCACGCGGTATGTCCTGAGGCTATGAAACATAGTACAGAAATTCATTCGTTTTCATGGAATCAGACGGTAGAAAGGCAGGCTGGTGGCATAAATCTGATGAAGAATGCATTCAGCTGCTTCTGCAAATCAAAAAATGGCGGGGGGGGGTGGGATTTAAGGAATCTGAGATTCAACTTAACGGACCGCAGTCAGTACAAGATACATAATTCGCGGGGCCCAGTGCAAAATAAAAATATGAGGTCACTTGTTCCAAAATTATTAAGAATTTCAAGACAGCTACCATAGAATATTAAACCAAGCAGAGAGTCCTTCTGAGTATAGGGACCTGTGTGACTGCACAAATCACACACCCATCAAGCCACCCCTGCCTCCCATGGTAAATCAGGTGATTATTTTTACTGATGCGACAGAACAACAGAATAATTTGAACTCGAAGCTGATGGAGGATGAGAATTGTTCATTTCTTCAAGGCAGTGCTGATATTCCCACTGAGTGAGGCGTGCCAACTGAGCAAATAAAAACATTTAGGGTCTGCATTATTTCCCACTACCGAGCTGCCCCAACCTTGCTGGAGTGGGCACCTGGCACAGACAGAGTAGGCATACAATATTTCTTTAAGTAGGTTCCACGCTCAAACTCCAGACCCCGGATCAAGAGTCCCACACTCCATTGAGACTGAGCCAGCCAGGGGTCCCGAGGTGTGCAATACTGATTGACTTAATCACAGATTTTAACAGCCCTGAAGCCACATTTCCAGAATTCGTGCATGTATTTTGATAAGTAAGAATTCTATTTTAAGCTTATGCATCTTCCTTTTCCTAAGAGGGCGAACATTAGAAAGTGCTGTTAACGAGACATCTTCCTTTCTTGATGTATTTCAAAGTCAATTCCAGGCTTCCATACAAAAAGGAGCCATTTAGTTACATATCAGTCAACACTCCTCAGGTAATTTATTGGCTCACCCAACCGAAAGACCAGGGACAATCATCAAAGCTGTTTGTGAGGGGTCACATGATGTCATTAGAACCTGTCTTCTTTCACCTCCAGTGGTAATATGCTACCTCCTGCTGCCGTGGATTCATTGATAGCTGTATATGCATACTGCTCTCAAGCAACTGCAATTACACATCAACTCCAATAAGAAGTCCAGGAGGAAAGAGATTTCACTACCCCAGCAGCACAAATAGAAGTCCAAGACCCGAGCCTCAGTAGACCCGACTGACCCTACTTAGATCTTGTGCCCATCTCTAAATCGATCAGTGGCTGGGGGATAGGACCCTCTGATTGTCTTGGTCACAAATCTCACCCCCAAATCCAGAAATAGAGCCAGCCTCTGCAGGGATTGGGGTGGATTCCCCAAAAGGAAGTTTTGGAGTTGTTATTACAGAAAGTAGAGTAGCTTCCTGCTTGTCCATCACAAGCAGAAAGCAAGCTATCCCGACCACGAAGATACTGTGTCCCCGGAAACTTAGAGAAGAGATATGAAGTCATGAAACAGCCTGAAATTTCTGGCTGTGGGTTTTTTTTTTTTTTTAATATGTATTTATTTTGAGAGAGAGAGACAGAGCGCGAGCAGGGGAGGGGCAGAGAGAGAGGAAGACACAGAATCTGAAGCAGGCTCCAGGCTCCGAGCTGTCAGCACAGAGCCCAATATGGGGCTCGAACCCACAAACCATGAGATCATGACCTGAGCCGAAGTCGGACGCTCAACCGACTGAGCCACCCAGGCACCCCTGTGGGGTTTTTTTTTTTAGTTTATTTATTTATTTTGAAAGAGGGGGAGAGAAAAAGAGAGAGTGTAAGCAGGGGAGGGGCAGAGAGAGAAGGAGAGAGAATCCCAAGAATGCTCTGCACTGTCAGCACGGAGCCCCACGTGTGGGGCTCAATCTCATGAATCACAAGATCATGATCTGAGCCAAAATAAAGAGTCAGACTTTTAACTGACCGAGCCACCCAGGCGCCCCACTGGCTGTGTTTCAGTGTTCTGGGCCACAGGTCCATTTGAGTCTCTGAAAGCGTCTTTTTTTTTCTCTCCGTTAAGCAACTGAAATTAAAGCTGAGAGCCAGCATTAGGTACCTGTATCTAGAGTCAAACTGAGATGCTCCATGATGAAATACACCCTTGCAGTTCTCAAAACTGGCTCAGGACAGTGAGTGTATTCAGATTTTTTTTTCTTTAATTTAGAATTGTTTTTACTGTAAACATTTTTTAAAGGTTTTTTTTTAATGTTTATTTATTTTTGAGAGAGAGAGACAGAGTGCAAACAGGGGAAGGGCAGAGAGCGAGGGAGACACAGAATCTGAAGCAGGCTCCAGGCTCTGAGCTGATGCTTAACCGACTGAGTCACCCAGGCGCCCCTATTGTCAACATTTAAAAAGAGAAGAGGGGCGCCTGGGTGGCTCAGTCGGTTGAGCGCCGACTTCGGCTCGGGTCACGATCTCGCGGTCCGTGAGTTCGAGCCCCGCATTGGGCCCCTGTGCTGACAGCTCAGAGTCCGGAGCCTGTTTCAGATTCTGTGTCTCCCTCTCTCTGACCCTCCCCCATTCATGCTCTGTCTCTCTCTGTCTCAAAAATAAATAAACGTTAAAAAAAAATTTTTTTTTAATAAAAATAAAAAAAATAAAAAGAGAAGATTGTTCAATGTTATACCAGTATTCTGTCACTTGTTCGAAAGGACCCTGCCCATAACTATGCACATCTACATTAAACTTATGTAAATAGCTACTTAGACACTGAATCTATATTTTTCATGTGCTTCTACTAAAAAGAATCTACGCAGCCCTAAGATATCACCTAGTAATAACCAAACCACTGTCTTAAGCCGTGAGAGCTTGTACTTGTCGCCTTTGCATCTTGCATCATCTTCCCTACTTAACCCCCTACGCAAATTCTATTTTGCCTAAGACAGAACTTTGCGGAAATTCCATGAGTACAAGGGCCCATTCAGCGCTAGTCACAACGATGCACTTTCATGGGAAATGGAGGTAATTGAACCCTGCTCAGGTGGGGTGGGCACGAGTTGCCGTTGCATTTTTTTTTAAAGATTTTACTTTTAAGTCCTCTCTACACCCAACACGGGGTTTGAACTCACGACCCCGAGATCAAGAGTTGCATGCACCAACCACTGAGCCAGCCAGGCGTCCCTAGTTGCTGCTGCATTTTTTCTTTCTTTTTTTTTCTTTCTTTTTTTCTTTCTTTGTGTGTGTGTGTGTGTGTGTGTGTGTGTGTGTGTGTGAATGCTATGCATTCTTTTGTTGTTTGTTAATTTTTTTTAAGTTTATTTATTTATTTTGAGAGAGACAGAGACAGCGCGAGTGGGGGAGGGGCAGAGAGAGAAGCCCAAGCAGGCTCCACAGCACTGTCAGCGCAGAGCCCGTCGCAGGGCTCAAACTTATGAAACCACAAGATCATGACCTGAGCCGAAACCAAGAGTTGTGAGCTTACCCGACTGAGCCACCCAGGCGCCCCTATACGGCTGTATTCTTTTTTTTTTTTTTTTTTTAATGTTTATTTATTTTTGGGAGAGAGACAGAATGCGAGTGGGTTAGGGGCAGAGAGAGAGGGAGACACAGAATCCGAAGCAGGCTCCGGGCTCCCAGGTGTCAGCACAGAGCCCGAAGCGGGGCTCGAACTCGACAACCGTGAGATCATGACCCGAGCAGAAGTCGGCCGCTCAACCGTCTAAACCACGCAGGCGCCCCAACGCGGCTGCATTCTTAAGAGACGATTTGCAGGTTCAAGCCAACCAGTAAAAAAAAAAAAAAAAACCTGCACAGAAAGATTGTGCAATGTTTAACCCAGGGACACGCCTGCGTGAAGATAAAAGGCGACGTGGAGGTTACAGACGTCCTGTCTGTCGCCTTAGCGCAATGGGAGGGTGTGGCCAAGCACCCAGGTCCTGCCATCGGAAGCTCACAGAGCAGCGATAGTCTTATAATGCAGTTTGCCTTATACTCCTTTTTGCCTCTTCATTGGAGCCTTTTCCCTGGGTTGGGGCTCTGTTTCCATGACGATGCAAGTGTCACTGCTGAAACCTAGCTTTACGAATAGCAGGGCCAGTTCACTCGTTCAGTAATTTGATAAGTATTTGTTGAGCATCAACTATGTGCCAGGCGCTGCGCCCCACACCAGGGGTAGCCATAAACCAGAATGACAAATTGCTTATCCTCTTGCTGCTTACCTTATAGCTGGGGGACTCAGACCACAGATATAAAAAGAAGTAAATGAATGTGTTAATGTCCGGCAGTAGTCGGTGCTATAAATAAAATAAAATGATAGATTAATTAGAATAAAATAGAACGATGTGATGGGCAAGGAGAACCACCTTAGAAATTGCGGTCAGGCAAGACCTCTCTGAGAAAGGAAATTTGAACTACCACCGCATGATAAGACGGAGAGAAGAGCATTCAGACCAGCACCCTGCCAGCGCAAAGGCTGAGCGGGAAATCAGCCTGTTTGACGGAGGCAAGGAAAGTGGGACTAGAAATCGGGACCGGAGAAGAATAGGAAGGCGTGAGGCTGGATGCATGGAGCAGGCAATGGCAACAGGCACATAACCGAGGTCTCCCCCTCGCCACTCTCACGGTGCAAATGATCGTCTGCAATTGCGAACTCTACGATAAAACGCGCCACTGGCGAGTTACAAAGCGGCCATCCACTCCGAGGGAGCCGGCCCTTAAGGTTAATTTTTATTGGCCTTTTACCGCCATCTGCTGGCGATATCCGGTATGCCCACGCCACGGTCGATCCTCACTGGCTTACTGCGGTCCTCCGGGTGGGACCCTACCCTTCAGGGCCTTACCAAATCCCTCCTAATTCCTGCCGGTCACCTAAACTAGAACCTGTTGAAGGTGAAGCCTGGTTTTTTCTTGCTGTTGAGAGTAAAAGGGAGAGAAGAGAGATAAAGCGAGGGAAAAAGCTGTCAATCCAAAAGCAACCAGGACTTGCTTGGTTTGGGAAATACACCAGGCAATGACGAAGGATACATTAAGAGATTCACTGTAAGGAAAACATGTTCTAGGGAAAACGCTAAGCGTTTTTGTCTGTAGGGGCGCCTGGGTGGCTCAGTTAAGCGTCCGACTCTTGATGTCGTCGGCTCAGGTCATGATCTTGAGGTTCGTGACTTCCAGCCCCACCTCGGGTCCCTGTGCTGACAATGCAGAGCCTGCTTGGGATTCTTTGTCTCCCCCTCTCTCTGCCTCTCCCCCACTCATGCCGTCTCTCTTTCTTTCAAAATAAATAAACTTAAAAAAAAAAAAAAAGACGGTTTGGGGCTTTTGCTAATAAATACCTCAGGAAGATCAAAAGTTCAAAGTACTCAGTCACACAAAAGGCTCTTTGAAATAAGCCCATGAAAGATGCTCAACATCATTAGTGGTCAGACAAACACAAATCAAAATCACAATGAGATATCACTTTACACCCATTAGAATATTATTTTATTTATTTATTTATTTTTTTTTTTTGAGAGAAAGAGCGTGGGCAGGGTAGAGGGGCAGAGTGAGAGAGAGAATCTTTTTTATTTTTAGTTTTTCTAATGTTTATTTCTTGAGAGAGAGACAGAGTGTGAGCGGGAGAGGGGCAGAGAGAGAGAGGGAGACACAGAATCCGAAGCAGGCTCCGGGCTCCCAGCTGTCGGCACAGAGCCCGACGCGGGGCTCGAACTCACAGACTGCGAGATCATTACCTGAGCCGAAGTCGGGACGCTCAACCAACTGAGCCACCCAGGTGCCGAGAGAGAGAGAGAGAGAGAGAGAGAGAGAGAGAGAAAGAGAGAGAATCTTAAGCAGCCTCCACGCTCAGTGCGGAACCCCAGGCAGGGCTTCATCCCATGAACCTGGGATCGTGATCCGAGCCAAAAAACCCATGTGATTTTTTAGGCCATAGGCCATTACGAAGGCTTTCCCTGGTAGGCCTCCCCGGGGAAAGTTCTCTCCCCACCAGCCTCGTTGCCCCGCCAGTGCACGGCAGTCTCTGAATGGGGAGCAACCAAGGACTCAGCCACCAAGGCCCTCCTCGGGTACCTCTGCCAAGGCCTCCGTATCAGGGGGGAGGGGAACCCCTGAAGATACTGTCTCCAGTCTGCCTCAGGACCCAGCACTTACTTTCCTTCTCTTGGCCCCTCCCATTCTCCCTTCCCCCACTCAACCCCTTGGGGGGGGGGGCGGGCGGGGGGTGTGGCAGATTCACAAAACTCCAAGAGCCTTTCATTCAGGGCTCCCTCAGCAGCAAGACCACCCTCAGGCACTGATCCACCTGACCAAGCGGGCCATTCCTTGGGGAAAATGCCACAGGGCGGATGTGGGCACTTTCTCTGGCTTAGCCTCTTCCTTGCACTGGGTAAGCAACGAAAGGCTTGACTGTCACATTAGTTGTGACTTAACCGGCTGCTGGGACACCTCAGCTCTCCGGCTCAGCTGAGCTCCTGACGGTACAGTGGTTAAGTGAGAGTGACCGGTCTCTACCACTGATTAGCCTGGTGACTTTGGAAAAATCCCTTTGCCCCTTCACGTATTGGGTTCTTCCTCTGTACAATGGAAAATGCTAACAACACGTACCTCATAGGGTTGATAGAGTGCTAGCTAAGTGTTTGTTCGGATTATGTTCAACACTGTCCACTTCCGGGGCGCCCGGCTGGCTCAGTCGGTGGAGTATGCAACTCTTGATCTCAGGGTTGTGAGTTCAAGCCCCATGTTAGGTATAGAGATTACTTTAAAAAAATGTTTAATGTTTATTTATTTTTGAGAGAGAGAGAGAGAGAGAGCGCAAGCAGGGGAGGGGCAGAGAGAGAGGGAGACACAGGATCCGAAGCAGGCTCCAGGCTCTGAGCTGTCAGCACGGAGCCCGACGCGGGGCTCGAACTCACGAGCTGTGAGATCATGACCTGAGCCGGAGTTGGCTGCTCAACCGACTGAGCCACCCAGGCGCCCCAGGTATAGAGATTACTTTTAAACAAAATCTTTAGGGGCACCCGGTGGCTCAGTCAGTTAAGTGTCCAACTTCAGTTGGACATAATCTCACAGTTCGTGGGCCCGAGGCCCGGGTCGGGCTCTGTGCTGACAGCTCGGAGCCTGGAGCCTGCTTCGGATTCCGTGTCTCCTCTCTCTCTGCCTCTCCTCCGCTTGTGCTGTCTCTCAAAAGTGAATAAACGTTAAAAAATAATAATAATAATTTAAAAAATAATAAAATAAAATATTAAAGAAACATTTTCCATTTCAATTTGGGGACCTGTGTGGTTCTGGAGGTGCCTACCGCCTTAGCCTAGGTCACGTGCTCCACCCCAACCACCCCTCCCCTGCTCCAAGGGTGGTGTGCATGCCCTAGACTAAACCCGAAGGCATTCTCCACCTCCTTGACTGCTTCAAGGTGGGCACACGGTATAAGCCGGTCCGGTCACAGTGAAGATGGATGACTTTGGCTGAAAATTCTGGGAGAGACACTCTTTCCAGTAGGACGTGAACAACGGATCGTAACCCCCGCCCTGCCAGGAGATGCTGGGAGCCACGCCGTGACCACAGGAGTGCCAGCCTCAGGGGGAGGAGAACACTTTGGAGGACCAAGTAGAGGAAGGCGTCCTCGCTTGACTTCCGGGTAAAGCCTCGCCTCACCTAGAACACTTATCTACCTGAGCCCTTTGTTGTTTAGGCCAGTTTGGTCAGGTGTTCCGTAACCTGTAGCCCAAAGTCCCTCGATAGAGTGGATCAGTGAGCAGCCAGAGTCTGGGTCCGAGGGAAGCCAAGTCTGAGGCAGAGTATAAAGTGCAGGATGTTTACTAATGGGCACCCGGGAGTCAACTGAGGAAGGGAGAGGCAGGCAGGACCAGGCAGAGGGAGAGGTCAAGCTGCGAGGCAGGCCCGAGGACTGTTTCAGTTGACCCTACAGGGAGTTCTGGAGCCAGAACAGGCCTTCGGAGTTGTCCCAAGTGAGGCCAAGACGGCCGGGACTTCGGTATTTACACCCGGAGCAGTCATTGCATGTGGGAGGACAGGTGACCTTCGGTGAAGTGGCCTCTGCAGCTGAGGCAGCCCCTGAGGGTCCGACGGCCGAGGGATGTGTGCTAACAGCACTCCCAGTAACTGGAGGGACAGTCCTTGCATGCAGGGGATCCAGGAGCACACGCTGGGGGCTGTGCCCAACTACGCACCTGGGTGGGTGTCACGTCCGCGCACAGCTGGGGCACAGGCAGTGGACAGACAGACGGCTGCACGAGAATAGAGATGGCCATCGGCTATGAAAGCCCAGCAACATCCCAGGTGCATCGGACTCGGGGGGTCTCCCCTCCGCCCTGGCACTGGCCTCAAAAGGTCTGGGTACAAATCCAGAGGGAAGCTGGGCTCCCACTGCACCAGGGATGCCAGGGGCGGGGCAGCCCGGAGCCACAGAGCCATCGAGACTCAGGCAGGGGGTCAGGAGCCCTTCTTGAGATGTTCTGTGCCCCCAGATACGGTCAGCACAGTTACCCACCCCTTATCTTAAGACAGTCGGTGCCTACCACATCTTCTCCAGGCCTAGCCGGAAATCTCCAAGCAAGGGAGCAAATGCAAAGCCAGCTTTATTGGTAAAAAGAAATGGCACGCTTCACTGGGAATGCACACCTGGCCCAAGCAGCTGCACCAGCCAGAAAGAAAAGAGGAAGGGGGGAGGGGGAGGGGAGGGAGAGGGAGGGAGGAAAGGAGAGGAGGGGTGGGGAGGAAGAGGGAGGGAAGAAAGGAGAGGAAGGCGGAAGGGAGAGAGGGAGGAAGGAAAGGAGAGGAAGGGTGGGGGGAAAGAGGGAGGGAAGAAAGGAGAGGAAGGTGGAAGGGAGAGAGGGAGGAAGGAAGGAAAGGAGAGGGAGGGTGGGGGGAGAGAGGGAGGGAGGGAGAAAGGAAGGAAGGGAGAGAGGGCAGACCAGGGTCTGAGTGGACACGTGGCCATGGAAGGAGACAAGTCAAGGCTCCAGGTATGGGGGAAAGAGCAGGGAGGGAAGGGTGGCCCATGGCCCGCCATCTAGAAGGGGAGCAGTTCCTCCACAGGGATGTTGAGGATGACGTCCATGTCTGGGGGGCACCTGGTAGGGAAGAGCAAAGAAGGTGTGAGAAGCCAAGCAGGGCGCCAGACTCACAGCCTCCGTGGTTGGCAGGCGGACTGAATGAGACCATGCCGGCTCGTAAAGAGCACTCGGTAACTGACAAGCATCATTCTTTCCACACAAGTAGCCAGAGCCATGGGTTTGCATCCGCAACACATCCCCCCCGCCCCCCAGTGATCAGCACACCCACGAGGCCACACATGACACTCTGTCTCCACCCCGTCCCAATTCTCCCATCCACGCTAATCTCTAATCTCCTGGTGCCCACAGACGTCTTTAGACGTGACATGTCAGGCTTGTCTGCAATTCACAACACTTCACGAGAATAAGGAATGACGATGAGGCCAATATGGCAAAAATATAACCGCTCCTAAAACTACACGGGCAACCGGCTATTCATCCTAATATTCTCTCTAGTGTCTGTCTATTTGAAATGTTTCATAATAATGGTAAAAAGAAAAAGCATCTCTAGGGGCACCCGGGCGGCTCGAGTCGGTTAAGCGTCTGACTTCGGCTCAGGTCACGATCTCGCGGTTCGTGAGTTCGAGCCCCAGGTCGGGCTCTGTGCTGACAGCTCAGAGCCTGGAGCCCGCTTCGGATTCTGTGTCTCCCTCTGTCTCTGCCCCTCCCCTCCTCGTGTTCTGTCTGTCTGTCTCTCTCTCTCTCTCTCTCTCAAAAATGAGTAAACATTAAAAAAGAAGAGAAAGGAAACGCATCTCTATACTGGCAATACCAAAATTTCCATCGCTAGCCAGTATCCATCTTCTGAGGTCAACTGCCTACCTGAGGCCTCCACATGGAGGTGCCCCAGGTCTTGCGTGCCATCATGGAGAGGCCAGACCTAGTAGGACCCCCAAGCTCCGCCACAAAGGGCCTGACACAAGAAAAATGGCAGAGAACTGGCTTTGGAAGGAAGGAACTTCTTCCTCTGGAGCCCAGCGGTGTACCAAGCAGAGAGGACATCCTTCTCTCCTCAGAGTGTCTTCCAGGCTATTCCCTGGCGTCAACCACCCCACTCAACTGCACCTTCCTGAACAACCAAGAAGCTTAGGGGTGCACCCACTTGGTGGGAACACGGAATCTGGGAACCAGAAGGGGGTTCCAAAGAGACGATGTAAGTCAGCTGCCCGTGCGCTGGTGGGACAAGCAGGCCCAGACGGGCAACGTCACATCTGCCACGTGGTCAGCTGCAGAGGCGAGGCGAGGCGAGACCCAGGTCTCCCCGGCCCCCTGTGCAGGGCTCTGCCTTCCCCAGGAACAGAGAGCCTCTTCAAGCACACGGCATGGCGCGTTTAAGAGGCAGCTGCCAAAAAGATCACATACTTGGGTCTCCGAAGCAGAACATCCGCAAACACGGTCTCTCGGGGCTCCTGGACTTGGACCTTGAGCCGCCCCACCTCGGCCTTTAGGATGGGTATTTCCTCCTCAAACTGGCTGATAAACTGAGGACAGAAGTGCAGCAGGGGAGAGTGAGAAGCCAACATCCCCCAACAACAGGGAGACCGGGGCAGAATGCAGGTGCAACGAGGACATCTAGGGAATCGGGGCGGCTTCGTCACAGGGCTTCCTGGGCTCGCCAGTCAGTGCCAACCTCTGATGGCGCTGAAAGCGGCCAGGACATCACGGAGAATGGCGACAGGTGGCAAAGGGGGGGCGGTACCTGGTAATGAGACTTAACGGGGGCCGGCAGCAAAGGCCACTCTCACCGACAGTGGATGAAGGAAGACGATAATGAAAGTTAACGCGAGAGGGGGGTGACGGTGAAGTTCATTAACACGGCTAACAGGTGATGGTGAGTGACAAAAATGAGAGGATGAACAGAGGGAGTGGGAACGACAGTAAAATGATGGCCGCGCAGACAATGTCTGGTGATGTTGCTAATGGGTCATCACCGGGGATGCTGGTCAACGAGGCAAGGCTGAGGCGGCACTAACCTCCTCCTACGATGAATGGCAGGTGACAGTAAGGCACTGGCTAGGAGGGAGGCCAATACCAGGGCTGGAGACCCGAGCGCCAGATCAAGACAAGCCTGACTCCCACAGGTCCTGGGGACCGCCCACCCTTCTGCTCCCTCCCGGAGGGACCGTCACCTTCCGTGCCCACTCACTTCTCTGAACTTGCCCCTGCATTTCAGCATGTCCTGCCCATCCCGGATCTTCTGCAGAAGAGCCTCCTGATGGCGCTGCTGGTTTTTCTGTGGAGGGAGGAGAGGTCTGGCCCCCCAGTGCCTCTTATTGGGCAGCAGAGCGTGGTAGAGACCAGAGGGGGTGCAGGGGGCCTGGAGGCAGAGGACGGGGAAGAAAGCAGGGCTGGGGCAGGACCTGGATATCTACCCCAGCAGCTGCCTACTCACCACCACCAGAGATCTCAGAAGGTTTTTCTTCTTCCTCTGAATCTGCTCGGACAAAGACTCCAGGACCTTTCTGCGCATCTCATTAAGGTCATCCAGCTCATCCTAGGGGCCAGCAGGAGGGTGTTGGCCACCAGCCCTGTCTCCAGTATGGTCCAGTATGGCGGAGCGGGGCCAAGGGCCCACCTACCTGCTGGCTGTCCTTTATCTGCTGCAGCTGGCGCACAAGGTTGGCAATCTGGACCGACTTGACAGGGTACTCGCGGTCCATGTACGTGCTCAGGAAGTTCACTTCCTTCTGGGTCTTCTCGATCGTGGCGTTCAGCTGTTCCACCTGCTGCTCCAGGTCTGGAGAGGTCAGGAGGGACAGGAGGCAGGATCCTCCCTCAAGGACCCCTCCCAGGAGATGCGGGAGGCCCACTTTCTGCGTGACCCTCGCCAAGACTGTCCCTCCCTGGACCCGTCTCCTCATGCACCTGCTCCCAGGGCAACGGGCCCATGAAACGACCATTAAGACAAAGTCTGTCCTGCCGCCCTCCATGGGGGTGGTGTCCCAGGGTCTGAGGCTCGCCGACACACCGCCCCTTCCCCCAGAAGGCTTCCAGTCTGCTCCGGGGAAAGAAACCACGGGCTCAACACGATCGAAGACCCGGGACCAGAGGGACCCAGCCACCGGCTCCCAGAGGGACCTTGGCAGGAAACAGAGGCAAGCTGGGGCTGGATTCTGGCGCCCAGCTATCTGACCTTCGGCGGGCTACTTTCACTTCCTTTCGCTTCGGCTTTCCCATCTGTAAAATGGGTGAACGGTCCCTGCCTCACAGGGAGCCGCAGTGACCGAGAGTGCCCGTAAAGGGGAAGCCTCGCGGGGCCTCGAAGCGCCAAGTGCTCCAGAAGTAAGCCACTAAGCTCTGCATCTTAGCAATTCCACCTGCCGACCCAGGGGGATGACGGGGCTGCTGGTTTCCAAAAGGCAGGTGCAAGGTGGGCGCCCTGCTGACCTCCCAGAAGCCAGAGAGGGGACCGGGGAGCTCGCCCCAGGGATCCTCACGCTTCATCTTGGATTCCTCCTTCTCCTCCCACTCCTTCAGTTCACACGTCAGCTGCCGCAGCTTCTTCTTGTTGGAGCACTCCAAGATGTCCACGATGGTCTGTGGGAGGGGTGGGGTCAGCTCGCCCCCCACCGTCTCCTGGCGCTGCCGAAGCATGGGCTCTCGGGGGACCCGGCACTTCCTCGGAGGAGCCCCCAGATCCAAACCCAGCCCCAGCCCCAGCAACCTGCCCAGAGGCTGGCCGACCCGCTCCACACGGTCCCCTCTACCACCCACCTCCGCCGATGGCACGGCCGCGCGCCCAGGCACCGGGCCAAACCCAGGCTGCGGTCCCCACGCCCCCTTCCTTTGAAAGGTCACCAAGTGCTACAGATTTAAAACCCAACAGCCTTGGGGTGCCTGGGTGGCTCAGTCAGTTAAGTGTCTGACTTCGGCTCGGGTCAGGATCTCACGGTTCACGGGTTCAAGCCCCGCGTCCGGCTCTGTGCTGACAGCTCGGAGCCTGGAGCCTGCTTCCGATTCCGTGTCTCCTTCCCTGCCCCTCCCCTGCTCATGCTCTGTCTCTCTCCCTCTCTCTCTCAAAAATAAATAAATATTTAAAAAAAAAAAACACCCAACAGCCTGCAAAGCCATGTCCTTCTCCCCATCCCCACTGCCACTGTCTTATTTAAGCTCTCTTCATCTCCTGCCTGCAATGCTACAACAGCTACTGCTAACTGGCTGTCCTTAGATCCATGCTCCACACAGCAGTCAGGATGATCTTTCTTTAAAAAAAAAAAAATAGGGGTGCCTGGGTGGCTCAGTCGGTTGAGCGTCCGGCTTCGGCTCAAGTCGTGATCTCACGGCTTATGAGTTCGAGCCCCGCGTCGGGCTCTGTGCTGACAGCTCGGAGCCTGGAGCCTGTTTCGGATTCTGTGTCTCCCTCTCTCTCTGCTCCCCCCCTGCTCGTGCTGTCTCTCTCTCTCTCTCTCAAAAATAAATAAACATTTTTAAAAAAATTTTTTAAATAAATAAATAAATAAATAAAAGCTGACCTCATCCCTCTGCTATTTAAAACCCTCCAGTGGTTCCCCTCTGCCCTTAAATAAGGCCCAAACTCCTTAGCTAAGCTGACAAGGCCCTGGCCTGACCTTGGGCCAACATGTGGCTCCTTGAGCTATGTTCCCTCTCTCCACAGGCCTTGTATGCCCATTCGTTCTGCCCGGAACAGCCCTCTACCAGTGAACACCTACTTCTGCAGGTTTCAACCCAAGCATCCCTTTCTCCAGGAAGCCTTCCTGACCTTCCCATGTCTGGGTGAGAGGGCCCCTCTGGGTGAGAGGGCTCCCCACATTCCCTGTCCCCACGGCAGTACACATAAATGGCTTTCTAATTGCCCGTAACCCCACGAGGAGAGCTTGATGTAGACAAAGTGCCCCACTAATCACTGTTTCCCAAGGGCCCACAGGAAGCACTCAGGATGAACAGAAAAATGTATTAATGGATCAATGCCAGAAAATCAACAATGACTTTGTCTAAGTTTAGAGAATATTCTACTAAGTTTGGGATGAATAACTCTGCAGGTCCTTGGCTTCTCTTATAGACTGAATTGTTTCCCCTCTCCCCCAGCAAATTCACATGTTGAAGCCCTACCCCCCAATATGACTGTATTTGGAGATAGGGGCTTCAAGCAGGTAATGAAGGTTAAATGAGGTCAAAAGGGTGGGCCTCTAATCCGATAAGACTAGTGTGCTTATAAAAAGAGGAAGAGAGAGCCTAAATGTCCATCAACTGACAAATGGATAAAGAAGATGTGGTTTATATATACAATGGAATACTACTTGGCAATGAGAAAGAATGAAATCTGGCCATTTGCAGCAACGTGGATGGAACTGGAGAGTATTATGCTAAGTGAAATAAGTCAGGCAGAGAAAGACAGATACCATATGTTTTCACTCATTATGTGGATCTTGAGAAACTTAACAGAAGACCATGGGGGAGGGGAAGGGAAAAAAAAAGTTAGGGACGGAAGGAGGCAAACCATAAGAGACTCTTAAACACTGAGAACAAACTGAGGGTTGATGGGGGGTGGGAGGGAGGGGAGGGTGGGTGAGGGGTATCGAGGAGGGCACCTGTTGGGATGAGCACTGGGTGTTGTATGGAAACCAATTTGACAATAAATTATATTTTAAAAAGTTTAAAAATAAATTTTACTAAAAAAAAAAGAGGAAGAGACACGAGAGATCTCTCTCTCCATGTGAGCAAAGAGGAAAAGCCATCTGGGAACACAGAGAGAAAGCAGCCATTTGCACCCCGAGGAGAAAGGCCTCACCGCACCTCAACCCTCCTGGCCTCCTGATCTTGGACTTCCGGCCTCCAAAACCCTGAGAAAAAATGTCTATGTCTAAGCCCCCTGGTCTATCACATTTTGTTATGGCAGCCTGAGCAGACCAAGTTCCCAAGACTTCATTTTCTCTTCATCTCACAGGCTCCAGTGAGCTCAGTCCCTCTTCTCCCGGGGCAGACCGCGGCCAGAGGGAACTCCAGAACGGCTCCATGAAGCCATTTTCTCTGACTCTTCTCCAGCCCAAACTCCTGGGTCCCTGTGAACTTTCAGCTCTCTTCCAGCAGCTTCTCCAAGCCTCTCCCAGAGGAGGCGGAGGATGCCCCCTGGGTTCTCCGAAAAGCTGCACCACCCATAGACCATAAGCGCCATCAATAGACCATAAGTGCCACCACGGGCTGAGAGCGCGGATCACAGCATGCTGGGAGGAAGCCAGACCCTGGCGCCAGACTGCCTGGGTTCAAATCCCAGTTGCTAGGTGGGTGTGCTTGAGGGTGACCTTGGGCAAGTTACCCAGCCTCTCTGTTTCCATTTTTTCCGACGTAAAATAAAGATAATAGTGCCCACGCTAGGAGGTTGTTGTAAGGATTATATGAGTCTATACAGAGCACTCAGTATTACACTGTGTATTTGCTGATTGGGGTGGGGACTGCAGCCGCTTTCTCTTGCACACCTACTGTGTGCCGAGTACAACCCCGCGTTTGGGGTGGGTGCTTTGTGCTCTACTTCACAGAGCTCAGAGGTTAACTCCAATTAGTGCTGGCGTTGGGATGAGCCCCCATCTGGGTCTGATTCCAAAACCCAGGGAGGTGGGGCCAAGTGTGAGAGATGCATCTGCCAGAAGGAAGCCGCTGGTGCAACCGGCCGGGAGAGGCCGGGAGAGGGCACCCGAGCGCTCAGCGGGGCGGCGCCGAGAGCTGGACGGAGGTGCACAGGGCGGAGGCGAGGGGGGTGCAGTTAGGCCTCACCGCGAGGATGTCCTGCTGCTGCAGCATCGCGCGCGCGTTCAGGGCCGAGCTGTCCTCCATGTCCTGGATGGCCTTGACCAGCTCCCAGTTGAGCGTGGTGAGGAAGACCTCATGGCTGCACAGCTCCTGGAGTGAGTTTCGCTCGTTCCTGAGCAACGTCTGCGGGCGGAGGGGAGGGCAGCGATGGGAGGCGGGGCTGCGCGGGAAGGCTGGAGCCTCCCGGAGCCGAGGGACCGCTTCCCTCCCGCCGCACGCCCGCCCCCTTGTGGTCGCGACTGGTAAATGCGACCCCATTGTCTGAGGGTCAGAGCCGCGGAACTACTTCGTCCATCCTGAATCGCCCATTTTCCCCTAATTTTACACCTCGGAGGTGGGGGGGGGGGTGCCTCTTCCAACCGGCGGCATGCCACAATCTGACAAAATTCTGTTCGTGGGTAAATAAGATAAAGCTGCACCTTATGATCGCTGGCTTCTTTGAGTCAAGAAGATACAGTAATACCAATTGTCATAAAAATAAAAAACACCCCAGGTAGGTAAGAAGGTGGCAGAGGTGACGGGCCTTGTGTGGAGAAGCAGGGGAAGCAAGAAAAATCGCTGCCGTTTCTCTGCAGGCAGCTGAGCTGAATGAGTAGCGTCTCATTTCGTACATCGCTCCCCCGTGGAAACAATGAGGGTCTGAGAGGTTAAGGGACTTGCCTAAGGTTGCCACCAGCAGGTACACAGAATCTACAATAAGAACAGTAAGAATTGTTGGGGGCCTACTATGTGCCTCACTCCAAACATGGCACACGGTATCAGGTCATCCCCTATGTTGACTCTTATTTCATTTGTTTAAACACATGCTATTTTGTTAATGTTTATTTTTGAGAGAGAGAGAGAGAGCGAGCGCGCGCGCGCACACACACACACACACACACACACACACAAACGGGGGAAGGGCGGGGGGGGGGGGGGGGGGCGGGGCGGGGACATAGGATCCGAAGCCGGCCCTATGCTGTCAGCTGCGAGCCCAGTCATGACCTGAGCCAAAGTCAGATGCTCAACCACTAAGCCTCCCCAGGCACCCCAACTAACTCTTATTTTATTGATAAACGGAGACTCAGCCAGGTTAAGGGACTTGCCTCAACTCACGCAGCCAGAAGGTAATGGCACCGGCACTGGAAAGCCAGACTTGTGATTCCCAATGCCTGTCTTCTCACGACACCAAGACCAGGAAGTGAGTGGGCTTAAAGCTGCGAGATGTGGCCAAGCCCCACAGTGATTAAAAGCTGGATGTAAGGTCTAGACACACTTGGTTCAAATACCAAGTCGGCCACTTACGGCCGCAGGGAACCTGGCCAGAGGCATTAGCCTCTGAGAGCCCTGCTAATATTTCTCAAGGTCAGGAAACATACTTGCTTCAGAGAGCTGCTGTAGAAAACACAGGCGGTAACGTTCACAATCAAGCCCCTTGGCAGCAGTGCCTGGCACCCAGTGTGACTCAGGAACAGGAGCTGAAACTATCGCCACGGGCTCTCGCCCTCCACCTCTGCCATACCTACGTGCTCTCTTCCTCTGTTGTTCCTCGTTTCTCTGTCCTTTACTAGAAATCACCCTCTCCTGGCCCTCGGCTCCCATACTCCTCATAGAGTGAGTCACGGCGCAAACGTACAGAGTATTTATCACGTGCCCAAAACTGTGCTAAGCACTTCACATGCTCAATTTCACTTGGTAGGACGATCAGCCTCGTCTCCCAGAAGCCCGCCGAGCCAACGTCGCCGGGGCTGGCCTCAGGAAGCTGTGCTCCCCCGGGATTCGATACCCAACTCCCAGGGGATTCGAATCGACTGTAGAATTCATGACCTCTGCCCTAGAAATGGATCTTCCCTGGACACCAGATCTAGTGCAGAACCCCTGCTTTGTTTCCTTCCTGATCCTCACCCCAACCTGCAATTATATCTTTTTCTTATTATTTTTCTTACTTCTTGCCTGCCTCCCCCACTAGAATGTCGCAGCCAGGAGGGCGGGGGCAGCCATGTGTCGTCACAGCTGTAGGGCACAGCACATAGGACAGTGCCTGGGGCTCCACAAGTATGGGTTGAACAAACTGAGGAGTAACTATTCTTTGGGGTTTTTTGATCCATTTATTACAGGTCCCCCCCCCCCCACAGCGTCAGCTCCATAATAGAACAGGTTCTGAGTGCTGTGTTCACAGCTGTGTCCCCAACACCGGGGATGGCACCTGGCACATAGTTTTCCCTCTCTCAAATGTAGAAGCATATTGTCCTGAGACTGAGGGGCAGAGTCAGGATCCTCTTCTGTCTCCGAGAGCAAATAGACTGGGTAGTTTCCGCTCCCTTCCTGTTCCCCCCCTTGTCCCCATGTCCATTCTCCACACAGCAGCAGCAGCCCAAGGACTCCTGTGAAAACGTAGGTCAGATCATCTCCCGGTTCTACTCAGAACCCTCCAGGGTCTTCCTGTCTCACTCAGCATAGAAACACAAAGCCCAGGGGTGCCTGGGTGGCTCAGTCAGCCTTCAGTTCAGGTCATGATCTCACGGTTTGCGGGTTTGAGCCCCACGTCGGGCTCGGTGCTGACAGCTAGGAGCCAGGAGCCTGCTTCAGATTCTGTGTCTCCCTCTCTCTCTCTGCCCCTGCCCCGCTCATGCACACACACTCTCTCTCTCTCAAAAATAAAATAAAAACATTAAAAGAAAAAAAAAAAAGCCAGAGCAGGGAAAACAGAGCTGCAAACAAATCACCACCCATACCCCTACTCCCACTATCTTTCCTCATCTCCAGCTATACCAACCTCAGGACCTTTGCACTTGCAGTTCGTCTATCTAGAACATTTCTCCCTCAGATATCACTTTAGCAGCCTTCTCTGACTACCCTGTCTGAAACAATCACAGCCACTCTTCCTCTGTGCCTCTCTAGCCCCTAACCTTATCTTTACACTTTTTCATTACTCTTATCACGGCACATATTATATATTTATCTGTCTTGTTTGTTGTCTGTCTCCCAAAGTAGAATGTAATCTCCCTAAGGTCAGAGGCCAGCCACATGACTGGTGAATCCTTAGAACAGAGCCTGGCACATAGGAGGCATTCAATAAATATTTATTGACTAAATGAATGAATGGTTACAAGAGACAACACTAGGAACTGTTTAGGAGCCCAGGTTTCAGAGCCAAATTGTCCAAGTTCTAAAGTCAGGATAAAAATAACACTAGAGGGGCGCCTGGATGGTTCGGTGGGTTAACCATTGGACTCCCGCTCAGGTCATGATCTCATGGTTCATGAGGTTGAGCCCCAAATTGGGCT
Organism: Panthera tigris; assembly: GCF_018350195.1. NCBI lineage: Eukaryota > Metazoa > Chordata > Mammalia > Carnivora > Felidae > Panthera > Panthera tigris. The sequence continues at coordinate 27,366,905 of NC_056662.1, forward strand.
CTCTGCAGCACAGATCTGGCTTCAGATCTTCTGTCCCCCTCTCTCTCAGCCCCTCCCCCTCTCAGAAATAAATAAAAACAGGGTGCCTGGGTGGCTCAGTCAGTTAAGCAGAGAGAGACAGAGCATGAACAGGGGAGGGTCAGAGAGACAGAGGGAGACACAGAATCTGAAACAGGCTCCAGGCTCTGAGCTGTCAGCACAGAGCCCGATGCAGGGCTCGAACCCACGAACCGTGAGATCATGACCTAAGCCAAAGTCGGACGCTTAACCGACTGAGCCACCCAGGCGGCCCAAGCATTGGGTTTTTTATTTCACTCAGGTAATGATCTCACAGTTGGTGGGTTCGAGCCCCACATCGGGCTCCGCACTGACAGCGTGGAGCCTGCTTGGGATTCTCTCTCTCCCTCTCTCTCTCCCTCTCTCGCTCTCTCTCTCTCTCTCTCCTTGCCCCTTCCCCAAGCACACGCTTTCCCTCTCTCTCTCTAAATAAATAAACTTAAAAAATAAATAAATAAAAACATTTTAAAAAAATTTTTAAGAAAGAAAATAATAAAACAATAACAATAAACACCAGAAATATGAGTTCCTCCTTTAAGAACGCTGGGCCACCTCTGAACCTTTTTGCAAAATTGAAGGTTAAAGGGAAGAAAAGGTTTCATAGCATTCTTCCCTATTTCTTTATTTAGTAATTGTTCACTGAGCTCTTAAAAACTTTCTCAAAACAAACTGAGGGTTGATGGGGGGTGGGAGGGAGGGGAGGGTGGGTGATGGGTATTGAGGAGGGCACCTGTTGGGATGAGCACTGGGTGTTGTATGGAAACCAATTTGACAATAAATTTCATATATTGAAAAAAAAATAAAAAATAAAAAAATAAAGCAGAAGATGAACAAACATCTGAAATGTATTACCAGACATTTATTGATAGCCAAATCCATGAAATTTCATGGGGAAAAAAAAAAAAACTTTTGGGAAAAAAAAAAACTTTCTCGAAGAAGTTAATAATTCTTCTACGGTATTTTGTAGTATTTATAGTATTCAGTATTCTACTTTCTTCTATGGACACAAAGACTCTTCTTTTTGTCATTTCAAATACTTTGAAACGTTGTTCTGAAGCCATAGAAAACAATGGACGGTGAGAAAATTACTTATCTAAAATTGTATCAGAGGTGTGAAAAATGTACTAGTAAGCGTCTAAGCTCTGCTTCAAGGTGCATCGTATTCCACGAAAAGTTCATTTACTAGAAATGTCTTAATGGACAAGCCACCAGATTGTGTTCCTAATGCAGTGAAATAAAAAGCGATTCTGATCATTTTCCTAGTCTTTTTTTTTTTTTTTTTAACGTTTTATTTATTTTTGAGACAGGGAGAGACAGAGCATGAACAGGGGAGGGGCAGAGAGAGGGAGACACAGAATCTGAAACAGACTCCAGGCTCTGAGCTGTCAGCACAGAACCCCACGCGGGGCTCGAACTCACGGACCGCAAGATCATGACCTGAGCCGAAGTCGGCCGCTTAACCCACTGAGCCATCCAGGCGCCCCTCCTAGTCTTAAACACAAAGGCAAACACTTTGCTTAAGTGGCTCTGGTACTACCATTTTCTGGCTATGTGACCTGGTACAAGTCCTTCATCGCCTTGCACCTCAGTTTCCCCATCTGTAAAATGGGGGTGACGATAAGCATGCCCATGGCATTGCTAACGAGGAAATGAGCCCAGCATCCACCAAATGTTCAGTGCGTGTTTGCTATCGCTGTCCCCCCACCCCTCTGCCCCCATCCTGGGCCCCGGTGCCTGTGGGAGGGTGCTCCTACCTTCATTAGCCGGATTTTGGCCTGTGCCTTCCCAGAGTCCAGCTTCTCTCTGTGCATTTCTTGTGGCTGCCTCAGCTGGCTTGTCATCGACGTGGAGGACTTGGAATGCAACGCTAGGGCATGGGAAAAGGCAGAGAGGGAGTAAGGATATAGGCAGGCCTAGGATCGGGTCCCAGTACCATCCATTGAGGTGGCCCAGGCCCCAGCCCCACCCACTCTCGACCTTATAATATGTGACAGTGAAGCAGAGCATGAAACTCACATCTATCAGTAAGCTCCCAGGCCTCACTTTGGGCCTTGATATAAGGGACAGAGAAGTGCAGGAGGCTTCCCCGTGACCCTGGGCATGGACAGAGGGGAGGAGCGAGAAGAGTAGCACAGGAGACGGCCAGGTGCCCGCAATCTCTCCCACCAACCTGGCCGGTAGCAAAGTCAGACAGGGCGGGGGTTAAGGGCAGGAACTAATCAGCCAGACAGCCTGGGTTCGAATCCAGACACTGCTTTCCACTAGCCCGTGAATTGGGGCGGGTCACATGACCTCTCTATCCCTCAGTTTTCCCACCTATAAGATAGGAGTCATCATCACGCCTACTTCATCGGGTTGTCGTGAAGATTAAATGTTATTCTGCTTTAAAGTGTGTCGAGAAGTGCCTGATCCATACTCAGTGCTGAATATGCATTTCTCGTTGTCACTGCTGTTACTGATGACCTGAGGATTGGCATCAGAACCACAGCACCATACGAAGGCACAGGAGCTGTGCAAAACTCCCGACTGGCTGTCCGAAACACCTCTAAAAGCTGTGGCCCTGCCAGATAAGGAGTATACGAAAATAGTTCCGATCTGGGGCGCCTGGGTGGCTCGGTCCGTTAAGCGTCCGACTTCGGCTCAGGTCATGATCTCACGGTCCATGAGTTCGAGCCCCGCGTCGGGCTCTGTGCTGACAGCTCGGAGCCTGGAGCCTGTTTCGGATTCTGTGTCTCCCTCTCTCTCTGCCCCTCCCCTGTTCATGCTCTGTTTCTCTCTGTCTCAAAAATAAATAAACTTTAAAAAAAATAAAAAAATAAAAAAAGAAAGAAAATAGTTCCAATCAGAATAAGGCATTTGGAGGACGTGTTCTCAGAACCCCTGCTTCCTCACAGCATGTCATGTGCCAGCCCGGGACAAATCACCCAAATCAAGGCACCTGGGTGGCTCAGCCAGTTGAGGGACTGACTTCAGCTCAGGTCACAATCTCATGGTTCATGGGTTTGAGCCCTGCATCGGACTCTCTACAGTCAGCACAGAGCCTGCTTTAGATCCTCTGTCCCCCACTCTCTCTGCCCCTCCCCTGCTTGTGCTCTCTCTCTCTCTCAAAAATAAATTAAAAAAAAAAATCACCCAAATCATCATGAATGCTGTGGCCACATTCTCGTCCCCGTGGCCCCCCCCCCCACCAATCCCTACTCCAGGTGCAACCCAGTACAATTCAGAAAAATATTATTTCTTCAATGCATCGACACAGCTAACCCTGGAAGATGTTAGTAATAACTGCTGAAGTGATGAAGTAAACTACAATAATGTTGTGTTAAAGTTATGAGTTATCTGTATACGCCGGGTATTTAATTGTAGTGTTTAAAAGATGGAATGATTAATAGATTAATATTGTGGTTCTAATTTAAAATGTGTAAATGAGATTTTGATTTAGATTTGTTTCAAATTAAAAGTTTAAGGCGTTCTTATTAAATGTGTATAAATTACCGAAACATGAGAGGACGTAAGATTACCCATATCTCGAAGTTTATTTATTAGATGTACAAGCATTATTTAAATGCTCGATGGTCTTTGTGAATCAGACAAGCGAACTCTTTGAAAATGAAAATTCAATATATGAAATTTTAAGATGTGGCTTAAAAGAATTAGGGGAAATTAATTAACCAACTTCCAAAATCCCCCTTTGTAGTGTTTGTAAAAATTATAAGGTTAGCAAGTTGAACTCAAATAGTTAGGGAGATTTGTAGCTTTAATAATGACAATTTATTTTCATTAATGGCAGTAGCCCTGATATATCTTTTTTATTTTTAATTAAATTTATTACTGGGGCATCTGGGTGGCTCAGTCAGTTAAGCATCTGACTTCAGCTCAGGTCATGATCCCAAGGTTCATGAGTTTGAGCCCCATATCGGACTTGCTGCTGTCCGTACTGAGCCCACTTTGGATCCCCCGTTCCCCTCTCTCTCTGCCCCTCCCCTGCTCACACTCTCTTGCTCTCAAAAATAAAATAAAAAGCATTAAAAAAACACACACACACACACACAGAGATCTTCTGTATCCTTAACCCAGTCTCTCCCAATGGTAGCATTTTGCAAAATCACCTACAATATCAGAACCATGAAATTGATGTTAAGACAGGCAAGATATAGAACATTTCCATCACCGCAAGCATAGTTCATGTTGCCTCTTTTAAATGTTTTTTTTTTTTAACGTTTTATTTATTTTTGAGACAGGGAGAGACAGAGCATGAACAGGGGAGGGTCAGAGAGAGGGAGACACAGAATCTGAAACAGGCTCCAGGCTCTGAGCTGTCAGCACAGAGCCCGACGCGGGGCTCGAACTCACGGACCGCGAGATGATGACCTGAGCCAAAGTCGGCCCCTTAACCGACTGAGCCACCCAGGGGCCCCTCATGTTGCCTTTTATAGCCATACCCTCTTCCCCTCCCCTTACCACCCTCCCCCAGCCTGTGTCCCTAACCCCTGGTGATCACTCATCCGTTCTCCATTTCTACAATTTTGTCATTCCCAGCATGCTACATAAATGGAATCGTAGAATATATAACTTCTGGAATTGGCTTTTTTTCACTCAGCAAAATTCTGTGGATTCATCCAAGTTATTGACTGTATCAACAATCCTTTCCTTTTATTTTTGCAAGAGAGAGACAGAGCACGAGCAGAGGAAGGGCAGAGAGAGGGAGGGAGACACAGAATCTGAACAATCCTTTCCTTTTTATCAATGGATAGTATTCCGTGGTATGGATGTACCGTAGCTTATTTAACCATTAACCATTAAAGGACATCTGGATTGCTTCCAGTTTGAGAGTATTATGAATAAGGCTGCTATGGAACATTCATGCACTGGTTTTTGTGTGACCCTAAGTTGTCACGTCACGGGAATGAATGCCCAAGAGTGCAATTGTTGAACCGTGATGAGAACTGCATGTTGGTTTCATTAGAAACTGCCGAAGTCTCTTCCAGAGCGGATGTAGCATTTTACATGCCCACCAGCAACACATGCATCATCCAGCTTTTCCTCTTTGCCGGCATTCGGTGTTATCACTATTTTTCATTTTAGCCATTCTGATAGGCGTGTGGTGACAAGTCACTGTGGTGTAACTTGCACGGCCCTAATGGATAATGATGTCAAACATCTTTTCATGTGATTATTTACCATCTGGATATCCTCATCAGTGAAATGTCTCTTCATGTCTTTTGCCCATTTTCTAACTGCATTGTTCTTCTGTTGAGAGTTCTCAGTATATTCTACGCAGCAGTCCTTTGTCAGATGCAGTTTGCAAATATTTTCTCCAAGTCTGTAGCTCGTCTTTTCATCCCCTTAACAGAGTCTTTCACAGAACAAGTTTTTACTTTTGATGATATCGAACTTCCCCATTTATTTCATTTTTCTTTTATGGATCAAGCTGTTGGTATAAAGTCTGAGAGCTTTTCACGTGGCCATGGGTCCCAAAGATTTTTCTCTCCTGTATTTTCTTTCCTAAAAGGTGTACGCGTTTACATGAACACATTTAATTTTTATTTCATTTTACAATTAATTTGGAGTTAAGTTTTGTCTAACTTCTGAAACTCAAGTCAAGGTTCTTTTTGTTTTTCTCTCTTTTTGTTTTTTGTTTTTTTTGTTTTTGTTTGTTTGTTTTTTCTTTTTGCCTATGGATGTCCACTTGCCCCAGCACTATTTGTGGAAAAGGCTTCCTTTTCCTCCACTGAGCTGTTTTTGCACCCTTGTCAAAAATCAGCCAGGCATATTTATGTGGCTCTATTTCTGGTTTCTCTGTCCTGTTCACTGGTGTAGGTGTTTATCTCTGCCCATTCTATGCTGTCTTGATTACTGTAGCTGTATAGTATGCCTTAGTATCAGGTAAAGTGATTCTTCCCACATTATCCTCCTTTCTCAAAATAGTTTATTCTAGGGCCTTGCTTTTCAATATAAATTTTAGATTAAACCTATGTCTATAAAACACCTTCCTGGGATTTTGATAGGAATTACATTATACACAGAAATCAAATTGGGGAGAATTGGCATCTTTACTATGCTGAGTGTTCTTTTTTTTTTTTAATGTTTTTATTTATTTTTAAGAGAGGGAGAGAGAATCTTTTTTTTAATTTTATTAAATTTTTTCTAATGTTTCTTTATTTTTGAGATACAGAGCGTGAGCGGGGGAGGAGGAGAGAGGGAGACACAGAATCTGAAGCAGGCTCCAGGCTCTGAGCTGTCAGCACAGAGCCCGACGTGGGGCTCGAACCCACAAACTGTGAGATCATGACCTGAGCCGAAGTCAGACGCTCAACCGACTGAACCACCCAGGGGCCCCCACTATGCTGAGTATTATAATTGTGAACATAGTATGTCTCTCCATTTATCTAGGTCTTCTTTGATCTCTTTCATTAGCATTATGTAATTTTCAGCATACAAGTCCTATACATTCTTTGTTAAGTTTATGCCTAAATGTTTCAATTTCTTTGGATTATAAATGTATTTTTAATTTTGGTTTCCCCATACTCGTTGTAAGAACATAGAAATGTGATTGATTTTTTTGTGTACTTGTACTCTGCAACCTTGACAAACTTATTAATTCTAGTTTCTTTGAGATTTAGTAGATTCCTTAAGATTCTCTACATAGACAGGCACGCCATCTGTAAATAAAAACAGTCAAATCATTCTATCCGACTCATCTTGGTGTTGATGTCTGTCTTTTCTCCTTCATGTTGTGATTTTCCTTATTCTGGGTATGACAAGTGCTTTTGTCGTATCCTTGATGTTTATTTTTAATGCTTACTTATTTATTTTTGAGAGAGAGAGATAGAGAGTGAGCAGGGAAGGAGCACAGAGAGAGGGAGACAGAAAATCCCAAACAGGCTCTGCGCTGTCAGCATAGAGCCCGACATGGGGCTCGAACTCACGAACCGTGAGATCATGACTTGAGCTGAAATTAAGAGCCGGATGTTTGAGGTGCCTGGGTGGCTCAGGTGGTTGAGCGTCTGACTTCGGCTCAGGTCATGATATTGCGGTTCACAAGTTTGAGCCCTGGGTCAGGCTCTGTGCTGACAGCTCAGAGCCTGGAGCCTACTTCAGATTCTGTGTCTCCCTCTTGTCTCTCTGCCCCTTCCCCACTCATGCTCGCTCTCTCTCTCTCTCTCTCAAAAATAAATAAGCATTAAAAATTAAAAAATAAATAAATAAAATAAAAACATTTAAAAAAAAGAGTCCAATACTCAACCAACTGAGCCACCCAAGCACCCCCAAGTTTTAAATAATACTCTGGGTCCTACTGAATCTTCATTTTAGCAGACAGTCCGTCCCCTGTTGAGACGTAGCATACAGGCCAGATGACTGCTCACCCCTTTAGCAACCAACCCACGTTATTCTTTCCAGTTTTCAAAGTCTTCTTACGTTTGTTGTGTTACATCTAGGGCTTTTTTAGTTGCAAAAGGGAGGAACAAGAAGGAATGGGGTCATCCCGTCTTGGGGGAATCAGCTGATGCATCTTGTTGAAGACACAAAAGCTGCCCTCAAGGACATGACTTTGCTTAAGACATTTCACCAACCGAAGCCTCGGTTCCTTCATCTGTAAAATAGTGATTTTATCTCCCAGGTCAGAAGGAATGAATGAAGTGGTGACTTCCTTGCACCCGTCTATCTCAAGTGTATTGAAAGTTTTGCATAAAAAACATTTTTTCATAAAAAAAATTAAAAAAGGGACTCCTGGGGGGCTCAGTCAGTACACCTTCTGACACATGACTTCGGCTCAGGTCATGATCTCACGGTTTGGGAGTTCGAGCCTCATATCGGACTCTGTGCTGCCAGCGCAGAGCCTGCTTGGGATTCTGTCTCCCTCTCTGTCCCTCCCCTGCTTTCTCTCTATCTCTCTCAAAATAAATAAAAATAAGTGTAAAAAAAAAAATTTTTTTTTTTTAAGTTTTGTGTAGTTACATGTTTGAGGTTGGGACTGTGAACTCTATGCAGCTGGAAACCCAATCTGTCTCCGTCACCATAAGTCAACAACACTCAGCCCAATTTGGGGCATGTGGGTACTCAGCAAATGGATGCTGCTGAATGAATACATGAATGAATGAATGAATGAATGAATGAATGAAGCCTCTGCAACAGAGCCTAACATAAGATAAGTCCTCAGCAAGTGGTAACTATTTTCATCATTGTAATTTACACAGAGGATTTCACCGGGCGTAAAGCAGGAATCTCTGTAGCGAGGGCTGCGAGAGATAACCTAGATGGAATTGCAGGAAGGGAGACAGGAACACCAACTCGGGTCCATGTTTCTCCGGTGCCCACAGACTCTCCATCGACCTGTGATTAAGACTGTCCACCCTGGAGACAAACTGCCGACTGTCACAGCCTGGCCCTGCCCCCTCCTACCTGTGTGACCTTGGAAGTTACACCTGTCCATGCCTTATCTAGAAGAAGAGGTGATCGTCACAGCACCCACCTCACGGGGTTGTTGAGAAGACTAAATGAAGTGATGTGGGCAAAGTGCTGAGAACAGTATCTGGCACATAATAAGTGCTTGGCCTGTGTTAATTACTCTGGTTCTTACTGTGGTTGTATGTTACACATCTCACTGTCTCCCCAGTGACAGAAGGAAAGGAGTTTCCCTGTGGATGCTGTATGAATAGATCTAAAGCCGAAGACACAAATTCTGTCACTACCACCAGGCCTTGTGCTCAGCACTTAACATCCAAATCTCTTGACAGGGGCGTTTTAGATACATTGGAAAGGAGGATTTGTGGTTCTCACAAATACTGGGGGTCCTGATGGGCATCTGTGGGTGGGGGCCAGGGATGCTCGATAGATAGCCCCAGAATAGGACAGCCCCACAGAACACAGAATTCTCCTACTTCCTGCATGACTTTCCAAAGCCCTATCAGACACTGATGTAGGTAAAAACCATATTTATAATGATCTGATCCCAGAACCTGACTCTCTTTCACATATAAACACAAAGAGGGGGCACCTGGGTGGCTCAGTCGGTTAAGCGTCCGACTTCAGCTCAGGTCTGACCTCACAGATCGTGGGTTCAAGCCCCGCATCGGGCTCTGTGCTGACAGCTCAGAGCCTGGAGCCTGCTTCGGATTCTGTGACTCCCTCTCTCCATCCCTCCCCTGCTCATGCTCTGTCTCTCTCTTTGTCTCTCAAAAAATAAATAAACGTTAAAGAAAAAAATTTAAACACAAAGAGTATTTTGTAGGGGTTTATGGTAATGCTGAATTTTCCAAGAAAGCAGCTACAATCAAGGGAAGATTGTGCTCTGTTTTGTTAAGAACTTTACCAAGAGAGGGGCATCACTTTGGAAATCGTGACTGCAATGAAAAATCCCTCTGGACATGAGTCCCTAACATCCCACCACGTGTCACTCCGCATCTGTGAATAAGCTTCTGACTACTTTGTCATATCTTCTAATAGAGTTCACCCTGAGTATTTACATACTAAAATAGAAGTTATTTAACTATAAACAGCTTTCCTTTTCCTTTTCCTTTACTTTACACTGAGGGCATTATATTAATTTTTAAAATTACATACATGGTCAATTATATTATCTATGAAGTTTATCTCAGATACTAAAGGAATATGACAAAATATTTGTTATTAAAAAGAATGTTGGGTCTGAGAAGGTTAAGCAACAATGCTTGACGCAGATCTTCTCATTTAATTCTTGCGGCCATCCTATCAGGTCCTCATATTACAAGTGAGAAAACTATGGGGCGCCTGGGTGGCTCAGTCGATTGAGCGTCCGACTTCGGCTCAGGTTATGATCTCGTGGGTCATGAGTTCCTGCCCCGCGTCGGGCTCTGTGCTGATGGCTCAGAGCCGGGAGCTTGCTTCGCATTCTATGTCTCCCTCTCTCTCTGCTCCTCCCCCCGCTCATGCTCTGCCTCTCTCTCTCCTTCAAAAATAAATAAAAAACATTTTTTAAAAAATGAGAAAACTAAAGCTCAGAGAGATGAATGGCTTTTCCAAGATGGTAAAGGGCAGAGCCAAGAAGTGAACCCAGGTCTGCCTGAGCCAAGGGCCTGAGAACTCCCTCAGAAGGCATAACAACAATGTGGTGGAGATTATCCTGAGTTGACCAAACCCTGTTTTCTTGGCCTCCTGGGCACACAGCAGGACATTTCTCCTCTTGTGGTTATGGGTAGTCATACGACTGAGCTACAGCCACCGGAACATGAGTGGGAGTGATATGTATCACTTCAAGTCTAAAAAAAAAAAAAAAGTCCACAAAATTACCCGTATCCTTGCTCTCTCTCTCTCTCTCTCTCTCTCTCTCTGTCTCTCTCTCTGAGTGCAGAAGTATCTAGCAGAGGACTCCAAGGCCTCACAAACTGTCAGAGCCACAAGGCTGAAGAAGCCTGGATCGCTGAATGACCATGTAGACAAGATTACCTCCTCCCCTGCAGATCCACAATTGTTCTTTGACAGAAATGAGAAATAGGCTTGAATATTAACCCTTGAAACTTGGGGATTGTTTGTTACCGCAATTAGCCTACTCTAATACAGTTGATGTCACCAAAGGCCGAGGGCAAACACGCTGTCCCGTCTCCCATCCACATACCAGCCCTCAAGGGTGTCTGCCCACCTGGCGGGACACTAGTCAAAGCCTTCACTCTGCTCTTCTTGTGGCCTCTGGATTGTAGGACTGGAGGCAGAGTAGATGGCTTGGTTTTCTGCTTGGACCGCTGCCATGGAACATAATCCTACCAGATACAACACAATCAGTCACACAGCCTGATGGGTTCAAATCCCAGCTTCACCCCTTACAGATATCTGTGACCCTGAGCAAGTGACTTTACTCCTCTGAGCCTCAATTTTTCTCATCTGTAAACTAGGTCTAATTATAAAACCCACCTCCGCAGGTTGATGCGAGCAGTCCAAGGGATATTTGTGAAGCATGTGGTAAGAGCTTCAGAAATGCTAGCTATCACTTTTTTATCAGCCAGCCAGAATTTACTAAGCACATCCAGGCTGTGAGGTGCTAAGAACTGTGAGAAACAGAAGGCATGGAAAAGACCCAATAGAAAACCATAGTAGCGATCAGAGATAAATAAGAGAGCAGTATAAAATACCCTCACGTTCCGATAAGGTGATGAGAAAAAAACAGGCTCCGAGAATTGCCCCCGGATCCTACAGCGACTGTGTGACACAGGCAGGCCTGGAATTCAGGTCTCCAGACTCTATCACCCGGGACAGTCACAGCCTGGGGGTTCAGGGCAGGAGGACTGCAGGCCCAGGGTCAGCAAGCCCCCATCTGCTCCTTAGCGCTCCCGGACTCACCAGAATCTGGAAGTTGTGGACTGTGGAGCGAATCCCAGAGCGGTTGGGTCTGGAAAGAGTTGGGGCGGGAAAGAACGTCCATCACTCCCAACCCATGGACTGTAACAGCAAACGCGAACAGGGTCTCCCAGTTAACTACCACTGGAACGCGCGGGAGCTGGGAGAGCCCGAGGGAGAGGCGGGGCTAGGGAGATGAGGGCGGGGAGGGGGCGGGGTCAAAAGACAACCAGGCCCAGACCAAAAGAAGCCGGGGGCGGGGGGGGCGGGACGCATGCGCACTTCACCACCCATCGATGCTCCTTTTACTTACTTTGGAAAGACATGGGCCATTGGGGAAAATGGAAGAAGAGTTGTGAGTCCGCGGGGCTCCGATCTCTTGCGATGCCTATTTATTCGGCTTCTGCAACTCTTTTGTCTGAGCGTGGACCACGTGGTAACCTAGGCCGCTCAAACTTCCAGCGAGACCGGGCTGTCCGTCTCCAAGGAAACGGACGCGGACTACCGAGCGCCTTGAGGGACTAACCTCTCAAGCAGAAACGTAGCTCGCCACATTCTGCTCAACTGGGTTTTAAATACCATCCTTAAGCTGGCCCCAGCCATCATCCTAAAGAATTACGTCATGTTTCTCTTCTCATGAAACCTCCATCACTTTCTTCTTCATCCTTATTCTTGGCTAATGATTTAGCTTCCTATTTCACTAAGAAAAATCCTGGGGATCAGTAAATTCACAGGTTCGTATCATCTCATGGACCCACCTAATTGCCTCCCTCCTATGACTGTATGAACTGCCTGTTAAGACCGCTTCCTACAACTGTGCACAGAATTCTACCCTCCTTCATTGTTCTCTGAGATACTGCCCCAGGAATTTCCACCTTTCCACTGAACCTGCCCCTGTCAAGGCCACCAGTGTCCTCCACTGTACTAACACCACAGTCACTTCTACTCATCTTTCTTGACCTATCTGCAGCATTTGACACAGCGGATCACTCCTCCCTTGAAACACTTTCTTTTTTTTTTTTTTTTTTTTAATATATGAAATTTATTGTCAAATTGGTTTCCATACAACACCCAGTGCTCATCCCAAAAGGTGCCCTCCTCAATACCCATCACCCACCCTCCCCTCCCTCCCACCCCCCATCAACCCTGTTTGTTCTCAGTTTTTAACAGTCTCTCATGCTTTGGCTCTCTCCCACTCTAACCTCTTTTTTTTTTTTTTCTTCCCCTCCCCCCTGGGTTTCTGTTAAGTTTCTCAGGATCCACATACGAGTGAAACCATATGGTATCTGTCTTTCTCTGTATGGCTTATTTCACTTAGCATCACACTCTCCAGTTCCATCCACGTTGCTACAAAGGGCCATATTTCATTCTTTCTCATTGCCACGTAGTATTCCATTGTGTATATAAACCACAATTTCTTTATCCATTCATCAGTTGATGGACATTTAGGCTCTTTCCATAATTTGGCTATTGTTGAGAGTGCTGCTATAAACATTGGGGTAGAAACACTTTCTAAACTTGGTGCCCAGGAAACCACTCTCTTGAGTGGCTTCCTGACCCCTTCTCTTCTCCTTTGCTGGTTCTTCCTCTTTTCCCTTTAGAGTGTCTCGGGGCTAGAACCCAGCCCTCTCTTCTTTATCCACTCACACTCCATTCACGTTCCCTTCCAGTCTTGTGACCTCAGATGTCATCTCTACCTAGATGCCTCCCAGACTCGTATCTCCAGCCTCTACGCTGAGTTCCAGCTGCATACATCCAACTGCCTACTCAGCATCTCCACTTGGGTGCCTGATAGGCAACTCTGACATGCAACTCTTTCCCCCAACTCAAAATAGCAACTCTCTTCCTGGAGTCATCCTTGACCCATCCTTTTTAAATATATATATATATTTATTTTGAGAGAAAGAGTGCGAGCAGGGGAAGGGGCTAAGCAGGCTCTGCACTGTCCACACAGAGCCCAATGCAGGGCTTGAGCTCACGAACCTTGAGATCATGACCCGAGCTGAAATCAAGACTGGCTGAGCCACCCATGCGCACCCCTCCCCCTTGACTCATCTTTTGACTTACCTCTCACCCCACATCCAAGTCTGTCAGCAATACCTTCAAAGTATACCTGGAATTATACCGCTTACTACCACCACCCACACATACACATACTTTGCTTTCCTCTCACACCCAATCTACAACCTTGCAGCACAGAGAGACCTGCCTGGCACAGGCAGACTTTTTTTTTTTTTTTTCTCTGTCTTCCTCTCCAAAACCTGCTTCTTATTTCAAGGTCCATCTCAAATCATGCCTCTGTCACAGTCTCCTAACTAACCTTTAAAAAAAAGTGCAATGCCAGAAGTCTGTCAATAAGAACCCAGACTGAGGTGCCAAACTGACCAATTCTGATATCCTTCCATGGCAATAATTTGCCAGAAATGAGTAAAGTCTCCCCTCTGTAGATGGCCTCAGTGCCCATCTGGACGGAGTTTTTCAGAGTACCTGCCTGGCCCCTGTAGCTCCTGGTTCAATGATCTCTGCAATAGGCCAATCTGACTGCTAAGGAGAATGGCTGACAATTTCTAAAGAAATTCACCGAGAAATAAATATAAATTTTCAGTCTTTTACCCAACTCTTAGGGAAGATTGCTGACAGTGATAATCAACAAGAAATAAAGCTAAAAATGACCAAAAGAGACTACAGAAATCTTGGATCTGCAAAATTTGACCTGAGAAAAAAGGGAATTGATGGAAGGAATGGCCATACACATACCGACAAAATCTTACAATATAAGATGTGGTTAGTAAAATTTCAGATGGAGCCAGAACCCAATCCACAGGTCAAATCTTTTCAAAATACAAACATTTCTTTGTAGTCAGAAATAAAACAAATATGCTTAATATATGTTTGGTTAGATGAGAGGTCCTGGATAGTGCAGTAAGCCAAGAAGAACTGTTTTTTAAAATTTTTATTTATTTTTTTTAATTTTTTTTTAACGTTTATTTATGTTTTTGAGACAGAGAGAGACAGAGCATGAACGGGGAGGGGCAGAGAGAGAGAGGGAGACACAGAACCGGAAGCAGGCTCCAGGCTCTGAGCCATCAGCCCAGAGCCTGATGAGGGGCTCGAACTCACAGACCGCGAGATCGTGACCTGAGCTGAAGTCGGCGCTCAACCAACTGAGCCACCCAGGCGCCCCTTAAATTTTTTTTTTAACATTTATTTATTTTTGAGACAGAGAGAGACAGAGCATGAACAGGGGAGGGGCAGAGAGAGAGGGAGACACAGAATCGGAAGCAGGCTCCAGGCTCTGAGCCATCAGCCCAGAGCCTGACGCGGGGCTCAAACTCACGGACCACGAGTTCATGACCTGAGCCGAACGCTCAACTGACTGAGCCACCCAGGTGCCCCCAAGAAGAACTGTTAGATCTGAACAGAAAGACCAAAACCTTTGTTATTCAGACAATATGGCTGAACGTATCAACATAGAAAAGCAAGGTGAGGGGCACCTGGGTGGCTCAGTCGGTTAAGCGTCTTGTCTGACTCTTGGTTTCAACTCAGGTCATGATCCAACAGGTTTGTGAGTTTGAGCCCCCCATCGGGCTCTGCACTGGAGCCTGCCTGGGATTCTCTCCCTTCCTCTCCCTCTGCCCACCCCACTCATGCTGTTTCTGTCTCTCTCAAAATAAATAAACTTAAAAAAAATTTTTTTAAGTGATTTTAAAAACCATTGGAAATTTTAAAAGATGTCAGCGTTGTTAATACACAAAATTCAATTTGTATTCCCTTTTTTAATTGATTTTTTAAAGTATTTATTTATTTCTAGAGAGAACGAGAATGAGTGGGGTAGGGTCAGAGAGAGAGGGAGACAGAATTCCAGGCAGGCTCTGAGCTGTCAGCACAGAGCCCAGTGCAGGGCTCAAACTCACAAACTGTGAGATCAGGACCTGAGCCGAGATCAAGAGTCGGATACTTAACTGTCAGAGCCACCCAGGTGTCCCAAAATGAATTTTTTAATTATGCAAGACGTGTATGAAGAAAACTATAAAATGTTATTGAAGTTTATCCAAATAAGACCTAAATAAACGAGAAATCCAGTGAGGTCATAGATGAGGTGATTTAGTATTATCAAATGGCAGTTCTGTACAAACGCAATGCAATTCCAATTGAAATCCCAAAAAGTGGTTTCTTGGAATTTAGTGAGCTGGTTCTAAATTTTGTAGAGAGGATCCAAATATAGCGGAGACAGCCTTGTAGAAGGAGAAGGAAGAATGTTTCCCACAAATAAAATAGTTTGGTTTTCTCTTTAGAATTTGGAATATGTGGCTACAGTGAGCCCTAGCAATAATCAGCTGGAAGATGATTGGCGGCTGCCCCTTCAGACAGAATACCTGCTCTCCAGTTCACCCAGCACACTGTCCTTATTTAAGGTACCTGCCTGATCCTTGTAAATATCTGTATGATAGTTGCCTGGGGTGAGCAGTTAGGGTAAGAGGAATGGGAGAGATTATTAAAATTATATAGGTTCTATTTGGTTTTGTAAACCTCCTCCCAGTGGAAAGACTTGAGCCGTCAAGCAGAAAGAATAAACACCAACAGAATGAAGAATAGCCTTTCTTGGAAACCCCCTGTGGACCAAGCTCTTTGACACACAATCTCCTTGAACCCCAACATTAGTCTTCTGAGAGTAGACATTAATATCCCTTTGTTATGGATGAGCAAACTGAGCCTATGAAAACTGAGGTCATTGGCCCCATGTGACAAGGCTGAGATTCAAAGCAGTCAGATTCACACCAGGGTCTCCCTGACTCCACAATCCACCTCTTCTTTCACTAAAGTCACAATGGTCACTGAAACACCCTGAGATGCACACAGATTTGCATAAAGAAAACAAAGCTGACAAAGCGTATTGTTAACCCATCCCCTCAAACACCCAGATTTTATTAATGCTTCCAAAGCACCATTTGAGACAGATGGAGGAATACAAATTCTGTCCAGTGCGAACTTCAGCTGAGAATCTTCGTGTCAACCAGATTTTCCGGAGAGTCTGATGCAAATAGTCCTTGATCCACAATGTCAGAAGCAAAGCAGTTTCGAAATCTAAGCCACCTACACATGCGGTCGCCTATTACTCTGACACTCGGCCAAGTGTTTTAACCAGGGTCTCCAGGCCCCTGCCTCCTGTGATAGGGGTGTCATTACAGCGTGGTTTTGGAAGATTCCATGTGATAGAGCTTAAAGTGTGCTAATGAGCTTAGTACAGTACCGGGCACTGAAGAGCTCAATATATTATAATTGTCATCATGAGTATAATGGGTCTTTTTAAAAAATGCAGTATCATTTAGGAATGTATCAAAAGGACTGATGAATAGAGGTGTACTGTGATAAGGCACAGTAAAAATTCTAATGATGTTAAAATACTCCAAAGGTAAAGGTAAGATGTTCACCGTAAAATTCTTTCAACTTTGTGTTTGAAAATGTCCATAACCCAACGTTGGAAAAACAATGCACTGCCGTAGGCTCTGAAAGGAGGGAGAGCTAAGTTTCATTTGTTTCTGGTTAAACAGAAGAGGTATAGAAAAGAAAACAAAATAGGCTCGTCTTGGGACCGTGGGCCGTTCGCGATGCTGCCTGAATGAAATCATCGAGGACCGCTTGCGAAAGAACGAATCCTCGAGAGCGTGGCCCCGGGCTGCCAAGCCTTCGCAAGGGACAGGGACGCGCTCCAAGCGGCGCATCCCGCCCGGGCGCCCAGGAGGTGGGGCCGGAGCGCGCGCTGGCGGAGACGCGGCTCGGCCGTTACCCGAGGGCTCGGGGCCGGCGCTGGCCGCTGCGCGCCGCGGGTAAATACCTTCGGCGGGGCGGGGGAGAGAAGCGTCGAATTTCAAAAAACACACACACACACAGACACACACCAAACCCCCACAGCCCCGGGCGGGCGGGCGCGCGGATGGGCGCCCTTTGGCTGCGGGAGCGAGTGGAGGATGCTGGGAAGGAGGTAAAATGGCCACCGGCGGCGGCGCGGAGGAGGAGAGGAAGCGGGGGCGGCCGCAGCTCCTGCCCCCCGCGCGGCCCGCGGCCCGCGGCGAGGAGGCCGAGGGCGGCCGCGAGAAGATGGGCTGGGCCCAGGTGGTGAAGAACCTGGCCGAGAAGAAGGGCGAGTTCCGCGAGTCGCGGCCGCCGCGGCGGGAGGAGGAAGGCGGCGGCGGCGTGGGCGGCGTGGGCGGCGGGTTAGGCGCCCCCGCGGGCCTGGCGGCGCCGGGCCTCGGTGACTTCCCCCCGGCCGGCCGCGGGGACCCGAAGGGCCGGCGGAGAGACCCGGCCGGCGAGGCGGCGGACCCGCGCAAGAAGAAAGGCGCGGCCGAGGCGGCCCGGAGAAAGAAGGCCGAGGCGGCGGCCATGGCGGGCCCGGCCAGGCCTGGCGCGGCCGAGGACGCAGCCGAGCGGCCCGCTCAGGACGAGCAGGCAGTGGCGACGGGCCCCGCGGCGGGCCCGGGCAAAGGCCGCTTCCTGGTGCGCATCTGTTTCCAGGGAGACGAGGGTGCCTGCCCGACTCGGGACTTCGTGGTGGGCGCGCTCATCCTGCGCTCCATCGGCATGGACCCGAGCGACATCTACGCGGTCATCCAGATCCCGGGCAGTCGCGAGTTCGACGTGAGCTTCCGCTCGGCGGAGAAGCTGGCCCTGTTCCTACGCGTCTACGAGGAGAAGCGCGAGCAGGAGGACTGCTGGGAGAACTTTGTGGTGCTGGGGCGGAGCAAGTCCAGCTTGAAGACGCTCTTCATCCTCTTCCGGAACGAGACGGTGGACGTGGAGGACATCGTGACCTGGCTCAAGCGCCACTGCGATGTCCTGGCCGTGCCCGTGAAAGTGACCGACAGGTTTGGGATCTGGACCGGGGAGTACAAGTGTGAGATCGAGCTGCGCCAGGGGGAGGGCGGGGTCAGGCACCTGCCCGGGGCCTTCTTCCTGGGGGCCGAGAGGGGCTACAGCTGGTACAAGGGGCAGCCCAAGACGTGCTTTAAATGTGGTTCCCGGACCCACATGAGCGGCAGCTGCACGCAGGACAGGTGCTTCAGGTGCGGGGAGGAGGGGCATCTGAGCCCTTACTGCCGGAAGGGCATCGTTTGCAACCTCTGCGGCAAGCGAGGACACGCCTTTGCCCAGTGTCCCAAAGCAGTTCACAATTCCGTGGCAGCTCAGCTAACCGGGGTGGCTGGGCACTGAATACCCGCCTGCCTGCCAGGGGAACCCAGAGCCAGCTTACCCCCTCTTAAGTGCCAAAACTTTTTTTTAAACCATTTTTTATCGTTTTTGAAGGAGATCTTTTTAAACGTACAAGAGACATCTCTCTCTCTGCCTTCTTAAACCGAGTTTACTCCATTTCAGCCTTTTCTGAATTGGTGACTCTGTCATCAGTGACTACCGAGAACTGTCGTGTGCAGATGTGTCGCCTCTTTTTAAGATTTTGTTTTTCATTTTTGTACCTGGGTTGTATTGGGGGGTTTTTTGTGGTTTTTGTGTGGGGGTTTTTTTTTTTGTACTTTTTACTCCCCACGCCTTGTCCTCTCCCAGGATTTTCACCCATTGGGCTGCCTTGCTCATCTTTATGCCCCGGCCCTAGGTACAGGGCCCACCACGTGGTAGGCACTCCGTCAGTGTTTGTTGAATCCAGAACATTGTTGACTGTGACTTCTGTCAGGGTGTCTACTTTTTACAGCTCTTCCCCTCCCCCTTTTAATTTGCTGCTTCTCATCTATGTGGTCTGAGAATTTGTGAAACCAGTGTTGTTAGAAGTGTATGTAATCTGAGTCGATAAGCTCTGAATGGTGGCCAAGGGCCTCTCTTATGGCATTAAAATGCATGGACTTTGGGACAGCTGTTCAGTGGCTCAGAAGCCATTTTTCACAGAATCATGGAATTTAGAATTTTCTTGCTGGAAAGGACCTAAAAATTGGTTTAGGCCAATCCCCTGGATTTCCAACAGGTGCAACAGGCCCAGAGAGGGTCAGTGACTGGGTCAAAATCACATAGCTGTCTGGTTCCAGAGCTAGCCTAGAGTAGAGTTCCCTGACCCCAAGCCCGGTGCTCATTCCACTACCTCTCACACTTCACAACATTTTCCTCAACACTTGAGGGCCCAGAAAGTCTGATCTCTCCAGAATGATGAGCCCAGAGGAATGCTAAGAAATCATCCGGGGGAGAAAGACATTTAGCAGGGGCTTCTGAATACTTGGGAGATCAGGAAGGGACAAAGGAACATAATCCAGGGTGCACTTACTGCTCCCTGGGGTACTGTATCTGGATTGAAGTGCCAAGTCCTTTGGGACCTCACCCTCCACCACTCATTGCCACTGCTTAGAAATGGGGGTGCTCCTCAGTAAGGAAACCTACCGGAGGTTTACATTTGCACCTTAGCCTCAATAGCTAGAAACCCCAGAGAAGCATCTGACTGGAGCTCATCTATAGCTTCCTCACTCACAGGAGAAAGGTGATTTTAACCTGTAATCGTAAGTGAGCTGTTAACTCTAAAATGTACTTGCAAAACAGACCACTTGCAAGAGGGCATTGGGTCAACTAAGTGTTATCAAGTTAAAGTAGAAAAGACAGTACACTGCTTTTCTTTTAGTTTTTGTTTTTCCTTCGCTTTATGTTTTGCTATTTCCTTGTGGCTTAGAATGTAAAATCGATTGTTAAAAGTTTTGTTCTGAATAAATATTTATCTTTTGTATTGCTAACACTGTTGCCCTATTTCCTTTCAGAGTGGAAGATGCTAGGGCACACAGACTCTAGTTTAATCCATGCTTCTTACCCATCATTTGTTTACCCTGCAAATACATTTCCAACCCCTGTAGGCAACACGTAGCACCTATGTTGTGCCAGACCCTTTGGCATTGTCTCCTAAACCTTATGTATGCGTTACACTCACTTGGCACATGGCAAAAACTCAAGTTCTAAGTCCTAACTTTGCTCCAAGGAATCAAAATCACTGGTGTGAATGAAAACATTTTTAGCAAGCACCCCCGCCCCCAACAATTCTGATTGGCAGCCAGGCTTGAGACTATAGTTCTGAATGGTATTAAAGTGAGAGAGAGGGATTCTGCCCTCAGATTACAATGGGGAAGTGCCACAAATAGGATGCAAAGTATTCATAGGTTTCTAAAAAACGCCATCTCTTCCAGGTATTAGGGAGTAAGAAAGAGTCTGGGAAACTTCCCAGAGAGCTGACTCACTCCTCCAAGCCAGCCCTGAAGACCCCAGACACAACTGACTGAAGGATTTTCAGCTCAGAGATGTTGAAATGATCCAATCCTAAGAATTAAAATTCTCAGTGTACTGATTCTCTAACTCCGTGATTTCAGGATATTTCCAGAGCTGATCAGGTGTGGTTGAGGCCTGGGTGGCTCTTGAGAGCCCCGCCTTGCCAAGCCAGTATAGCCCCTCCTTCCTGTCTCCCAAAGCAAACAGACTCTTCCCTCCTCGATCCCTCCCTCCAGTCCTGTCCCTCCCCCATCAGCTCTCCCTTCTCTGCCTTGGGTTTCCCTCCTTCACAGGGCTGAAGGCGGAGAGAAAGCCTGCATTCATCATATCCGCCCTCCCTCCAAGCAGGCACCGTGCCAAGGAGCCTCCTTGGAAGGAATCTTCCCTCTCTCTGCCTTCCCTCCCCCTCCAACTCTCCTGGAGGGAGCAGAGGAAGAAACTATTTCCCTGCCCATCCCCCACAGGATCTACTCCAGGGCCTCCTGCCTGGCGGTCTGGGGACTCAGCCATGGGCTGGAGCGGAACAAACCTCCCCCAGCTTCCTCCTGATCTAGCTACCTCCGAATTACAATCCCTCACTGTTCATGGGCTCCTAGAGAGTGTGCAGAGATCCCCAAGCTGAGGCTGGCTGATTAGCTGACATTTCTTTTATTCAGCTTTCAACAGATACTGAGGGCCATTAGAGCCAAGCCCTTCTGCGGGTAGTTTGCACACACCCGGGAATGAGAGGGTTACTTGCAGAAGGAGATACAGATAAGGGATGAGCAGTTTTTTTAATAATTTTTTTAATACTCTGAAAAAAGTATATAGAAAGCATATAAAATTGTCTGAAGTACAGGTCTCCTGGAAGAGATGATGATGTCATGACTGACACCCACAAGATGAATAAGTCAGGTGGAGAGGGAAGAGAGATCCAAGCAACAGGAACAGCCTGTGCAAAGGCCCGGAGGCCAGAGTACACAGGCTGCTCAGGCTGGCTACAGAGTCACAGAAAGATGTGGTTGGGAAAAGGCCAAGAGGAGGTGACCCAGGGCTTGTCAGTGTTACTTAAGAGGCTTTATTTTGTCCTGACCCCCTCCAGTCTGGCCGCCTCCATTCCATTCACTTATTTAGCATATATATTAAGCACCAACTCTTTCTAGGAAATGGAATACAGCAACATAGTCAAGTTCCCTGGGGCTCAAATTCTAGAACCACACAAAGACATAATTACAAAGTGTGATAAAAAGCACTGCAAGAAACATACAGAGATGGATCTGATCTTAGGGGTCAGGGTCAGGGATAACGTCCCCAAAAAACGTTTGAATTGAGATCAAAAAAATACATAAGGAGTTGAGAGACGGCATGGGGGTTAACCAGTGACAAGGGCAGCCTAGGCAGCAGAGATAACAAGTTTAATAACCCTATGGTGAGAGGAGGCATGACTAAAACCAAATGAAGCCCAGTGTATCAGTCCAGGTTTAGAAAACCACTTTGGGGCACCTGGGTGGCTCAGTCTGTTAAGCCTCCAACTTTGGCTCAGGTCATGATCTCACGGTTTGTGAGTTCAAGCCCTGCATGAACTGCGCCTGCTCCCATTGTTAAGGCAGAGCCTGCTTCGGATCCTCTCTCTCCCTCTTTCTCTGCCCCTCCCCTGCCTCTCAAAAATAAATATTAAAAAAAGAAAGAGAGAAAGAAACAGAAACCACTCTAGGTATCGAAGAAGGTAATGGGACCTAGGGTGGGTATTAGGAATGACTCCTAGAACACTACTGAACTGACTTACCAGAGGAGCTGCTGCCTCTCACAGAAAAGAGCCAGGAGCCATCACTGGAAGGGTTGAGTTTGAGGACATACTACTGAAGCTACCGTCCAAGGACAGGCTGCTGGGATCGGAAGACTACTGCCAATTCCGCTGCCAGGACAGTAAAATGAGGTTTTGAAGTCAGAGACATGACACTGGTGTCTCCACAACCTTACTTAGGAGCAGAAACAGCCAAAACTATCTGACTTCTGCCTTACTTCCTTCCACCTTCAAACCTCATGCAAGTATATCTAATTCCTGCAGCTCTAGCTGCAAGGGAGTCAGAAAGTTTTAGCTTTACGGCATGCATAGCACAGTAAGGCACATAAACAGTGGGAATGAGGACACTTAACTGGCTCAGTCGGTAGAGCATCGGACTCTTCTTGATCTTGGGGTCGTGAGTTCAAGCCCCACATGGGGGATAGAGTTTACTTAATAAAAACCAAAAACAAACAGTGGGAATAGATATTGTCTGACATCTAACCCTATCCAGAACAGCCAGTGTGGCCAGTGCAGAGGTAGGAGGGAGATGATGGTACAAAATAAGGCGACAGACCCTGGGGTCTGGTCAGCCATGTTTAGAATTTGAGTGTAAGAATCTAATGAGCCACTGAAAGATCTTTGAGCAAGGAAGTGACGTGATCAGGGTTGTATCTTTTTTATTTTTTTTTAATGTTTATTATTTATTTTAGAGAGAGAGAGAGACAGAGTGGGAGAAGGAGAAAGGCAGAGAGAGAGAGGGAGACACAGAATCCGAAGCAGGCTCCAGGCTCCCAGCTGTCAGCACAGAGCCCGATGCGGGGCTCGAACCCACAAACTGTGAGATCATGACCCGAGCCTAAGTTGGATGCTTAACCGACTGAGCCACCCAGGCGCCTCATGGTTGTATTTTTAAAAGATCATTCATGGGTCGCCTGGGTGGCTCAGTCGGCTGAGTGTCCAACTCTTGATTTCGGCTCAGGTCATGGTCCCGGGGTCGTGGGATAGAACCCTTCGTCAGCCTCCGTGCTGAGCATGGAGCTTGCTTGAGATTCTCTCTCTCTCTCTGTCTGTCTCTCTCTCTCTCTCTTTCTCTGTGTGTGCCCCAACCCCACTCATGCTTTCACTAGTTCTCTCTCTAAAATAAATAAAAGGAAAAAAAATTTTAAATAAAAGATCATTGTGGATACTTTGTAGAGAATGAGTCAGTGGGGAGCACAAGTAGAAAAAAGGCCAGTTTCCCCAGGTGAGCGACGAGGGTACCTTGGACCTGGATGATGAAGACAGAATAAGCAAAGTAGGCAGGGAGGGGCCCCTGGGTGGCTCAGTTGGTTAAGTGTCCGACTTCCACTCAGGTCATGATCTCGCGGTCCGTGAGTTCGAGCCCCGCATTGGCCTCTGTGCTGACAGGTCAGAGCCTGGAGCCTGTTTTGGATTCTGTGTCTCCCTCTCTGTCTCTGCCCCTCCCCAGCTCGTGCTCTGCCTCTCTCTCTCTCAAAAATAAATAAACATGAAAAAAAAATTTTTTTAAGACAAGTAGGCAGTGTAAACATATTTAGGAGTTTAAAGCAGCAAGACTTAGACATGGGCTGGGGGAGGTGTAAGTGCCAAAGAGGACTCCCAGGTTTCCAGCTGTGGGACATAGAGGATGTCTGAGAGAAGGTGTGGAACAGGTGGCTCAATATACAAGGTCTTAAATTCTAAGGAGAGTTCTGGGCTGGAGAAATAAACGGGAGTCCTATAGCAATGGTCTTCAAACTCTTTAACCACATCCCATAATAAGATATGCATTTTATATCGTGGCCACAAGACATATGCATATATGTACTTACCTATAAAGAAACCAGTTTATATGTATATAAGGAGGGGCGCCTGGGTGGCTCAGTCGGTTAAGCGGCTGACTTCAGCTCAGGTCACGATCTCACGGTCCGTGAGTTCGAGCCCAGCGTCGGGCTCTGGGCTGATGGCTCAGAGCCTGGAGCCTGCTTCCGATTCTGTGTCTCCCTCTCTCTCTGCCCCTCCCCTGTTCATGCTCTGTCTCTCTCTGTCTCAAAAATAAATAAAAACGTTAAAAAAAAAAAAAGAATTTATGTATATAAGGAAATAATATTAACCCTGTGGATGGGGTGCCCTGACATTTTCTTCGTTCTTTTATAAATGCTTACATGACCCGTTAAACTGATTTTACAGTCTCCTAACGGGTCAGGAGAAAAAGCATAAGGAAGAAAGATTACAGCAACTTGGAGCATACCTTAAGCAGCTCTGACATGCGAGTTTTACCTGGTGGAAAAGGAAATCGTGACACGCTAATGAAGGACAGCCAGACAAGGAGAAGAGAAACCAGGGTGTAGAGACATAAAAACCAAAGGAGGAAAGTTACAGTGAGAGGGGTTAACGCCCGAACTGAGTGCCGCAAGAGACCAAGTAAGACTGGCTTTGAGAAAATGTCAAGCAAAGTCAGGTCTGAAGAGTGCCCGCTGGCCTGAGTAATGTCAAGGTCATTGATAAGGGCCTTATAGAGGCAGAGTGATGGGAGGAGGCAGACCAAGGAACAAATCATCTTCCTAAATGCCAATCCAGGGCTCTGGCACGCCCTCTGGGGCTCCCTATTGCTCCAGGGACTCAGCCAACCATCTACCTCCTTTTGCAAGAGGCTCCTGGGCTCTGTTGGGACCTCATTCACAGCCAGGGTGCCCATCATATCTGTTCATGTCAGCTCCAGGTATGGCCAACAAAGAGTAAGCAGAAGGAGTTCAGTATGGTGGAGGGTGGGGGGGATACAAGAGGAAGCTACGGGTGAGCACGGCTCAGATCATCCCGAGTTTAAGGTGGAGTTTCATGAGAGTGTACCAGGCATGTGCAATGCCAGTGTATCCATACAGTGCCCCTTACTGGCTTATCAACATGACCGGGAATATTTGGGGGAGGACATGTTTCATGAAAGTAAACACAGATACAATTTGGAGGAGGATGGGGGGGGGGGGCGGGGCCGGTGGCTCAGTCGGTTAAGCGTCCGACCTCGGCTCAGGTCATGATCTCTCTGTCTGTGCGACGGAGTCTGTGCTGACAGCTCAGAGCCTGCTTCGGATTCTGCGTCTCCCTCTCTCTCTGCCCCTCCCCTGCTCATGCTCTGTCTCTCTCTCTCTCAAAAACAATAAACATTGGGGAAAAAATTTTTAATTTACATAATCTGTAACACAGCATTCATTTATAGGAAATGAATCTATAGCTAAACTTGGACGTGTGTAAACAATACCCGTGTACCAGGATGTTCACTGAAGAATTACTTAGGGTACTAAGGACTGGAAAGAAACTGATTGCCTATCAACAGGGAACTAGTCAGATAGACTATGGCACATTTAAATAGTGGACCACTACGCAGCTGTTTAACAGAATAGTTCTTTGTGCATTAATACAGAATGCTCTCTGAGACATATTTTAAAGTGAACAAAGCAAGATACAGTATGCTACTATTTCAAATTTCTGATTTTTGTCAGCTTTGAGTTATAGCTGACAATCAAACTGTAAGATTTAAGTGCACGATGGTAATGATCTGATAGACCTATGTTTAAATTAAGAGAATTAATATGTGCAAATGCTTATTTATATGTAGAACAACTCTGGAAGGATATTAGTGAAATTGGTAACTGTTGTGCTTTCGGAGAAGAACGGGATATTTGGAGTGTGAGGTGAAAGGAAAACTAATTTTACGCAGTATGTCCCTGGAGGCTTTGTTTTGTTTTGTTTTAATGATTTCACGTGTTGTCTGAGGCAAAAACAACAACAACAACAACAATAAATGCAAAATACAACACAAGACTTCAAAGAAATTCCTGTAGATTCTACAGAGCCTGAAGTTCACCTCCTTTATCTTTAAAAATAAGAAATTTTGATGGGAAAGTTTAAGACTCTCAAGCAGCCAACTCACTAGTCTCTCTGCTTCCTAACACGCTCTCCTTCAATCCTGGACAACAGTCCCCAGAATGAAATCTGATCACATTACTCCCCAGTTTAAAGACCTTCAAAGACTTTGTGTCCTCTCCCTGGGGCCCACCAGGCCCTGCTAGAGTCCTGCCTCTTCTGGGCCTCACCCCCCACCCCCCACCCCGGCTAGGCTCCTGCTAGTCATTCCAGGAATTCACCCTCCCAGACTCGACCCATGTTAACCCTTACCTTTCCTAGTGTTCAGCTCTAATGCCACTTTCTAACTGCAGCCTTCCCTAACCTTCTAGACCAGACCCTCTAACACTCCCTCCTCCCAGCAGCTCCCACAAGTACAATGATATGTTTATTTATGCCATGGTTTGATTAATATCTGCCTCTATCTCTCAATTTTGAGCTCCCAGAGGGCAGGAATCATGACTTTTTTGCTCTTGGTTGTAGCCCAGCATTTAACACTGGGTCTGGCACACAGGAAAAGCTCAATAAATATTTATTGCATGAATGATCTAGAAATTACTTGGCTAAGGTTACAGATCAAGACATTGTGTCTACTTGTCCTTTAATGGTACTCGAAGTATCCCTTAGCACACCTGCACGGACTGTCTCCTGAAAAAGGGCTTATTCTTTCATCTTTTTTTCTTTTCTTTCTTTCTTTTTTTTTTTTAGAATTACGGAGGTGGTTGGGGGAATGGGTGAAATAAATGAAGGGGATTAAGAGTACACTTATCTATTTTTTAATGTTAATTTATTTATTTTTGAGAGAGAGAGAGCGAGCAAATGGGAGAGGGGGAGAGGTAGAGAGAGAGAGAGAATCCCAAGCAGGCTCTGTACTATCAGCATAGAGCCCGAGGCGGGACTCAAACTCACAAATCAAATCCTGAGATCAGGACCAGAGTCGAAATCAAGAGCTGGTCGCGCCACACGACTGAGTTACCCAGGGACCCCAGGGCTTATTCTTTCATCTTTTTTTTTTTTAAACATTTATTTATTTTTGAGACAGAGAGAGACAGAGAATGAATGGGGGAGGGTCAGAGAGAGGGAGACACAGAATCTGAAACAGGCTCCAGGCTCTGAGCTGTCAGCACAGAGCCGGACTCAGGGCTTGAACTCAGGGACCGCGAGATCATGACCTGAGCGGAAGTGGGCTGCTCAACCGACTGAGCCACCCAGGCGCCCCTATTCTTTCATCTTTAAAAAGCTAATTCACTCCTTCAGTCTTCACCTTGGATAAGGGTTTCCTTCAGCCTGAGAGGTCTGGCCCCTCCTCCCCTATTTCCCTGAGGGCATATCACTGACACCGCCTGCCAGTCCCCTGGCACAGTGAGGACCCGGGAGAGCACGCAGTTAGTTCCTAGATTCCAAGTGCCCGGCTTCAACACTCCCTTACCACCGGCAAGAATAGCCATTGCCCTGAGGCCTGATTGCTCCTCCCCAGGAGGTGGGGGTGAGGATTCCTGGGCACAAGAGGACCTGCCCACCAGAGTCTGTGCCCTCCCTTTCTAGAACATTTCCCAAGACCCCAGAATTCCCTTCCAAAATATCCCTGAGCTCATTTACAGAGCCTTCACGGGTCTCACCCGTGGGGGTCTCATCCCTGGGTCCTGCTCAGCTGAGGGCAAACTACACTGCCTAATGCACACCTTATAGACCGGAGGCTTAGTTCTTAAAGTAGCTGTTTGTAAGAGGCAGCTGGGGGCTCGGACGTGGGGGCTGGGTTGTCCACTCATGCATGCTGGGTCCCTCCCTGGTGGGATGGGAGGCAGGGGAGGTAGCTGGACAAGGGCAGGATGCAGGATCCAGTTGCTCCTTGGGCCAACACATTCCGGCACAGAATTCCAAAGGTCCTGGAATTCTTTTTCTTTTTTTTAAGGTTAAAAAACATTTTTTTAATGTTTATTTTTAGAGGAGAGAGAGACAGACTGTGAGTGGGGAAGGGGCAGAGAGGGAGCGGGAGACACAGAATCCAAATCGGGCTCTAGGCTCTGAGCTGTCAGCGCACAGCCCGACGTGGGGCTTGAACCCACGAGCCATGAGATCATGACCTGAGCCAAAGTCAGGTGCTTAACGGACTGAGCCACCTAGGCACCCCTGTTTTTTTTTTTTTTAAGTTTATATATTTGAGAGAGACAGAGACCGCATGAGCAGGGGAGGGGCAGAGAGAGAGGGAGAGAGAGAGAGGGAGGGATAGAGGGAGAGAGAGAGAGAGAGAGAGATTGAGAGAGAGAGAGAGAGAGAGAGAGAGAGAGAATCTCAAGCAGGCTCCACACCATCAGGTCAGAGCCCAACTCGGGGCTCGAACTCACAAAACCCTGAGATCATGCGTGACCTTAGCAGAAACCGAGAGTTTGATGCTCAGCCGACTGAGCCACCCAGGTGCCTTCAGTCCTGTAATTCTAATTCGAACCTGGCCTTCCAGGTTTTTCTGAAGGTATATTCATCAAGAAGGAGAATTAAACAGATTTCATTCAGCACATTATACTGATGTATAACTTCTAACTAGAGACATACAGACCTCCAATTGCACTCTCGTCCCGGGCCTCACAATTGCCCCTGTTTGGTTTTGTCATTTCTTAGCTCAGACAAGCCACATAACCTCTCTGGGCCTGTTTCCCTACCAGAAAAATGGGTTTAATGATAACTGTCTCATCAGGGCTGGTGAGAAAATGAAATGAAACAATTCATGCAAAGGATCTGGCAGAATGCCAGACCCTCAGCAAACAGTAGCCACCATCCTTGTTTTTTGTTGTTGTTGTTTGTTTGTTTTCATTTTTCTTCCTTTTTTGCCCGCTGGCTATCATCTCCGGTGATTTTTCTATATGACATCCAAACTGGTCTCTTTTGTAGGATTTCCACACTGCTCCTCCCGCCTCCCTCCTTACCCAACAATGACAACCGCCCTGTTCTCTCCACTTAGATCCCACCCCTCTTCAATTGTGAAAACAGCTACTGGTGATTGCACATTTATTATGTTTCAGGCATTGTTTTAAGAACTTGACATGCATTATCTTAACGCAGTTCTGACACCAACTCAATGAAGTATTATTACTCCCCCAACACAAAGACGCCGGGATCCGGAGAGTTTGAAGCACTGGCAGCTGGCAAGTGACAGAGCTCGCGGGAATGTGAACCCAGGGCGTCTTACTGCAGAGTCAGGTCTTCCAAATGTCCAGAGCCAGGAGCCTGTAAGCCGCCCCCTCCCTCCGCCAGCGCCCCGGCGACCCCACTCTCCTTCAAGCCCCCGTTCCTAAGGCCATCATTCCCCCTCAGTTCTCGGGGTCTGACTGTGGAATTTCAGCCCAGTAGGGCGGGCACTTTGTCTCACGCCACGTTGCCCACATCATGGATCCTCCTCCCTCCGTCTCCCCTTTCTCTTCCTTCCTCCCTTCCTTTTCTTTCTCCCTCCCATTAAGTATTGAGGCCCTACTCTGTGCCGGGCTTTGTGCTCGTTCACATGCAAGATATTACCAATGGAAAAATCAGGGAGGGACGGTATTATATATCATTTTCCGCTTTCTTCTTTATGGCTGTTTGGCAGATTTCCCCCCCTTCCCCCCCAGTGAACACGCAGGCCAGGTTCCTCGAACCCAGTTCAAATGTTGCTTTGCAAGGTAGCTTTGGTCGGAGGAAGGCTCTGGCCCCTTAACTCCCATCCCCCACGCCTTCCTCTCCGGCCCTCAAATCCAGGCCGCCCTGCCCCCTCCGGAAGGGGGAGTTGGGGGTGAACGCCGAAATCTGAGTGGCTCTTTCAAGCCTCCGTTGCTGTAGAAACCGGCTGCACAGGCCTTGGCGGTCCATTACACCATCCTCCAGCGACGCAGCCAATGGGTTCCGAGCTCCATCCCAGGCGCCCCTGCCCCACAGCTGCCGGGCAGCCCACCAATGGGCAGGCCCCTTGGCTTAGAGTCCTGCCCTCGGCCCAGGCACACCACCAATGGGCTTCGACCCCGCTCTCCTTTTAGCTTCAATGTAGCAACAAGACTCTCGATTTAAAAAAAAAAAAAAAAAAAAAAAAAAAGGGAATTCTCTAAATTAGAAGAAACTAGTAGTAACGCCTTTTGTCAGTTGCAGCCTGAATGATCTTTGGCTGGTATTTTATTTAAGGAGAACAAAATTGTTCCAATTACACAACAATATAAGTCGTTCTGTACTAAACAATTTTAGGCAAGCAAAATGCAAGCATTGGGGTTGATATCTGCTCTATGTGGATTTCTTTCATTACAGGTATTTTCATCGAAGTTAAAATGATCAAGGAACCAGTCGTCTTTCCTTGTTTGTATTACAACTACATACAAATTAACGACGCTGCGGTTTTTTTTGATGCTGAGTTCACAAGACATTGACCTAAGTAATTGGTAGCCAACTTTTATTGATCAATTTAACTCCTGGATTCAAAACATATTAAAACTGTAGGATAAATGAATATTTATTTTAATCCATTGAGGAAATTCCATTTTCAAGGTAGGCAGTGTAATGGCTTTGACACTCTAAAGTGTAAATAAACTAAATAAAGCCTTGTGCCGTGTTTTTAAAAATAAACCTTATGTTTTAGAACACTTTTACATTTATAGAAAAATTGTGAAGATAATACAAAATTCTTTATCCCCCACCCACCCTCCCTCCTCTATTATTAACATATTATATTAACATGATAGGTTTGTTAAATAATGATACACTGTTAGTAGCTAAAGTTCATAGTTTATTCAAATTTCCTTAGTTTTTACCTGATGTCTTTTTTTTTTTAATTTTTTTTTAACGTTTATTTATTTTTGAGACAGAGAGAGACAGAGCGTGAACGGGGGAGGGTCAGAGAGAGGGAGACACAGAATCTGAAACAGGCTCCAGGCTCTGAGCCGTCAGCACAGAGCCCGACGCGGGGCTTGAACTCACGGACTGCGAGATCATGACCTGAGCCGAAGTCGGCCGCTTAACCGACTGAGCCACCCAGGCGCCCCCCCTGATGTCTTTTTTCTATGCCAGGATCCCATCCAGGATGTCACTTAGCATTTATCTCATGACCCCTTAGGTTCCTCTGGGCTGTGGCAGTTTCTCAGACATCAACATGACTTATCACTGTTGGTGTTGACCTTGAACACCTGGATGAAGAGGAATTTGTCAGATTTCTCCACTGGAAAGTTACTTTCACCCTTTTTCATACTGTCCTCTTTGGAATGAAGTGACTATGCTCCGGCCACACGTAAGGGTGGGATTTTTGTTCCACCCCTTTAAGAGTGGAGTATTTTGTGGTGCCTGGGTGGCTCAGTGGTTTAAGTGCCTGACTTGGGCTCAGGTCATGATCTCACCATTCATGAGTTTGAGTCCCCCATTGAGCTCTCTGCTGTCGGTGCACTGCTTGCTTCTTCTGTCCCTCCCTCTGCATCTCCCCTGCATCTGGGGCTCTCTCTGTCAAATATAAACAAACATAAAAAAAGAGTAGAGTATATACATAGTTATTTGGAGTTTTTCTGCACTCAAGATTTGTCCTTTCTATTGATTTATTCAGTTATTTATTTATACCAGTATGGACTCATAGATATTTATTTCATACATTAGGCTATAATCCAATACTACTTAATTTTGTTGCTCAAATTGTTCCAGCTTTGGCCTTTGGGGGCTCTTTTAGTTAACTCCTGTGTCCCTTTGACATATCCCGCGTCTTTGTGTGTCTTTCCTTCATACTGTTGTTGTTTTGGGGCACTTATCTTCGCCCCAGGCTTATCTTGCATATTTCCTGCCCCAGTCCTAGAATCAGCTGTTTCTCAAAAGGCCCGATTCCTCCCATTGGAGAATGATATTAGAAACCAAGACTGGGACGCTAAGGGTGCTAATTGCTACTGAAGTGTCATTTCTTTGAAGCCTTTTCAACTAACAGAACAAAGAAGTATATGTGTATATGCTAACTTGTGTGTGTACACACATCTATAAACATTTCTGCATGTAACCATCTGTATCTGTAGTAAGCTAAACATGAGTTCCTATTTCTATTTCCAATTCTAATCCGTTACCACGAGTCATTATAGCCTTCTCTCCTTGTCTACCTGTACATTCCCACTCCACCAATGAGAGACCTGGCTCCCACTCTCCACCATCCATTTACCTAATTGTTCATTTCCAGTATACATATACAGCAGTATCAGCATTGTTAACCTATAGCCCTGTGGGAAACTTTATCAACTAGAGGACAGTACTTCATTACTCTTTAGTTTTACAGGATCCACTCATTTCTAAAATTACTTAAGTCGGCACCCTTTCCCCACCCTCTTCAGTGGGGTTGCTTCATACATTACTTTTTTTTTTTTTTTTTTTTTTTTTTAACGTTTATTTATTTTTGAGACAGAGAGAGAGCATGAACGGGGGAGGGGCAGAGAGAGAGGGAGACACAGAATTGGAAGCAGGCTCCAGGTTCCGAGCCGTCAGCCCAGAGCCCGACGCGGGGCTCGAACTCAGGGACCGCGAGATCGTGACCTGAGCTGAAGTCAGACGCTTAACCGACTGAGCCACCCAGGCGCCCCGCTTCATACATTTCTAATACAATTCAACTATTTTGTCGAATTCTTCATTCCATCTTGAGATTCTCCAGATGTTTAAAATGATTTTTTAATATTCTCATGCATTAGGATTTAAATCTTCTGTGCTTCACCTAGTCAACCTTCTCTCCCTCAAACCCCGACAACCATAGATCTTTTTACTATCTTTATAGTTTTGCCTTTTGTATCTTTTTGTTGCTTTTGTTATAGCTACCATTTACTGAGCCTTTTATCACGTCCCATGTCCTAACCTATTATACTCTCCCATTTTGCAGATGAGAAAATCGAAACAAAGGAGTTGAAATAACATCCCAAAGATTAATAATATTGAACAAATTTTCATTTCAAACCCTGGACACTTTGATTGTTTAAAACCCCAGTATCTGCTTGCTTGACTTCTAACTCATCGAAGGGGAGTCCCCTACATTTAGCCAATGAGATGAGGATAACCTGCTTCCCAGTTTACCCAGTTTATTTCTGTTGTTCCAGCATAATTATTAACAGTGTCCCTTTCATCATAAATAATATGGTCACCCCCAAAAGAAAAAGTCTGATGAATTTCAGAGTCAGGTTGTGGGGGTAAAGATTATACTCCAGGAGATGTGGGGATTTACCAGTGGTGTGTGATTTCAGAGTCACCAGGTGGGACCCACTACCCAGATAAAATCCCCTCCCCGTTCAGTCACCTTCCCTTCCTTCTCCAATATGATTATTCCCCATTCCATCAGTCATGCTGGTGCTGTTAAAATGACTCTCCCGCTGTCTTCTTCTCTCCGTAAACCTATCCCCAATTCTGGTCTCTCCTTTCTGCCTTGTGTTTTTCTGAATCTCACACTACATCTCATGGATTGACCATCCAGTATTCCAGCAGGATTTTTAAAACTTGGGAATTTCACAGACAAGTTTAAAAAAACAAAAACAAAACAAAACCTAAACAAAACAAAACAAAACCAAACTCAAAACACACATTTTAAAATTGGGGGATAGGCAAAAGATGGCCCACTTTTAATTTTGCTAAAATGGGAAAAACTGGGTCCCCTGGGTGGCTCAGTTGGTTAAGTGTCCAACTCTTGATTTCAGCTCAAGTCATGAGGTCACCGTTCCTGAGATCAAACCCCGCATCGGGCTCTCCGCTGTCAGCGCGGAGCTGGCTTTGGGCCCTCTGTCTCCCTCTCTCAGCCCCTCCCGCGCTCACGCTCTCGCTCAAAAATAAACATTTAAAATAAATAATAAAATAAATAAAATAAAATGAGAAAAACCTCCACCTTCTATATTAGTCTTATCTATTGGAAATATAATGCAAGCCTTAAGTGTAATTTAAAATTTTCCAAGGGCGCCTGGGTGGCTCAGTTGGCTAAGCAACCAACTTTAGCTCAGGTCATGATCTCACAGTTTGTGGGTTCGAGCCCCACATCAGGCTCTGTGCTGACAGCTCACAGCCTGGAGCCTGCCTTAGATTCTGTGTCTCCCTCTCTCTCTGCCCCTCCCCTGCTTGCGCTCTGTCTCTCTATTCTCTCAAAAATAAATAAACATTATTTTTTTTAATTTTCCAGAAGCCACATTTAAAAAGGTTAAAAAAAGTGGGTGCCTGGGTGGCTCAGTGAGTTGAGCGTCAGACTCTTGATTTTGACTCTGGTTATGATCTCACAGTCGTGATACTGAGCCCCTGACCTTGGGTGTGGAACCTGCTTAAGAATCTCTCTCTCCCTATTCCTTTTCCCCTCTCCCCTACTTGCATTCTCTCAAAAAAAATTTAAAAATTTAATTAATTAAAAATAAATGAGGGGCGCCTGGGTGGCTCAGTCGGTTAAGCGTCCGACTTCGGCTCAGGTCATGATCTCACGGTCTGTGAGTTCGAGCCCCGCGTCGGGCTCTGTGCTGACAGCTCAGAGCCTGGAGCCTGTTTCAGATTCTGTGTCTCCCTCTCTCTGACCCTCCCCCGTTCATGCTCTGTCTCTCTCTGTCTCAAAAAAAAATAAATAAACGTTAAAAAAACATTTTTATAAAAAAATAAATAAATAAATAAATGAATACATAAATAAAATGGTAAAAAAAGGTGAAATTAATCTTAACGTATTTTATTTAGCTAATACATACAAAATATTATAATCTCAACACAAAATCAAGAGAAAAATGTTAATGCAATATTTTACATTTTTTATGCGGTCTTTGAAAACCAGTGAAAATTTTGCACTATAGCACATTTCGATTTGCACTAGCCATTTTTTTTTTAATGTTTTACTTAGTCTTGAGACAGAGAGAGACAGAGCATGAGCAGGGAAGGGACAGAGAGAGAGGGAGACACAGAATCCGAAGCAGGCTCCAGGCTCTGAGCTGTCAGCACAGAGCCCGACACGGGGCTCGAACTCACAAACCGTGAGATCATGACCTGAGCCGAAGCCAGACACTTAACTGACTGAGCCACCCAGGTGCCCCTGCACCAGCCATTTTTAAGCGATCAAGAGCCCCATGTGCAGATCTATACTATTATTTGGTAAAAGAAAGAGACATGGTACACACACAAACACACACACACACTCACACTCACCATCATAATCTCTGAATTTTAAAAAAAAAAATTTTTTTACATTTATTTATTTTTGAGAGACAGAGCACAAGCGGGGGAGGGGCAGAGAGAGAAGGAGACAGAATCCGAAGCAGGCTCCAGGCTGTCAGCACAGAGCCCGACGTGGGGCTCGAACTTACAAACCCACAAGCCTGAGATCATGACCTGAGCCGAAGTCGGACGCTTAACCGACTGAGCCACCCAGGCATGCCTTTAATCTCTGAATTTTTATTTATTTATTTATTTTTTTTTTTAATTTTTTTAAATGTTTATTTATTTTTGAGACAGAGAGAGACAGAGCATGAATGGGGGAGGGTCAGAGAGAGAGGGAGACACAGAATCTGAAACAGGCTCCAGGCTCTGAGCTGTCAGCACAGAGCCCGACACGGGGCTCGAACCCACAGACCGTGAGATCATGACCTGAGCCGAAGTCGGATGCTTAACTGACTGAGCCACCCAGGCGCCCCTAATCTCTGAATTTTTAAAGAAGACAGGTAAATCAAAAAGCGAATTACCTTGTTCTTACTGTCCTCTCTCTTCGTTAGGAACATCCTTCATGATCATGCCAGTTCACACACTGATGTTTTGGAGCAAGATAGAGTTGGGGTGCGTGGAGTTGCATGATGGTGTCTGGGTTGGCTCCTTCCTCCCTTATTTGAACAGATATTCAGAGTCTCTGTTGTGTCAAGATCTGCTAGGTGCTGGGGACACAATGGTGGGAGCGGAAATTCGGCGGGTCTTCTGATCTCATGGAGCTTCTGCTCTGCCGTAGCGTTCCAAGTGGGGCTGTGCAGGCAACGAGAGGGTGTGTCGTCTGCAGAGAATTTAAAAACAATAATAAAACGGATTGAAAGTCAGCCTGCCTTTTATTATCTCCTCCATGGGCCCACCCTTCTAAACCTTGTCAGTGGTAAAATACTCCTCCCCGAAGATCAATTTGTTGGTCTAACTGGAGTCTTAATAATATATTTGTAAGCTTCAAATCAGCCTACTTTAATTACTTGTGCACTCATAAACATTATATTCTACAAGGAAGTTAATTCAGAGCACTATCCGTTCAGTCAGCCCCTAACACATGCCGAGTCAGATGCAGCTACACATGTTAGTTTTGAAAATAAGCTCGTAACAGTACAGAATTATTCCAGCTAGCTTCCTGAGCACTTGTGTCTGTAGCCCCTTTGGTACAACATATGTCTCTGTTTAAACAATAGATTCAGGGGCGCCTGGGTGGCTCAGTCGGTTAAGCGTCCGACTTCAGCTCAGGTCACCATCTCACAGTCCGTGAGTTCGAGCCCCGCGTCGGGCTCTGGGCTGCCGGCTCAGAGCCTGGAGCCTGCTTCAGATTCTGTGTCTCCCTCTCTCTCTGCCCCTCCCCCGTTCATGCTCTGTCTCTCTCTGTCTCAAAAATAAATAAACGTTAACAAAAAAAATTAAAAAAAAATAAACAATAGATTCAAAATAAACAATGATAGCACAGTGATTATGAAGCTTGAGTTGCTTCAATTCTGTCATCCTATGTGACCACTTGAAGCTTTCGTATTTAAGCTGAAACAGGGAAACAAAGAGTGAATCGCTGTGTGGTAACTGCAGATTTTATTATTTAGTAAAATTATATTATTATGCTATATTATATTACATTACATTATAATTTTCATTTGGTAAAATTATGTGGGTTTTTTCGGTGGCATTTTTTGAGTAGGCTCCTTGCCCAACATGGGGCTTAAACTCACAACCGTGAGATCAAGAGTCTCACGCTCTGCTGGCTGAGCCAGCCAGGTGCCCCTGGTAAAATTATGTTTTACCAAACTTGAATAATATATTTAATCTTAAAATTGAATCTTTTTTAAAAAAAATTTTTTTTAAGTAGGCTCCATGCCCAGTATGGAGCCCAACACAGGGCTTGAACTCACGACCCTGAGATCAAGACCTGAGCTGAGATCAAGAGTCGGATGCCTAACTGACTGAGCCACCCAGGTGCCCCTGATTGTTATTTTTAAAGCATTTTCGTGTTTTTAAACTGTAACATAACATAATCATTATTGCAATAGACGACTATGTAGGTGTGTTCTTTATTTTCTTTTATTTTTCAAAGAAATATATTAATGTAACTGAAAACTATCGATTCAATACTCTTTTCCCTTTTTTGTATTGTCATGTTTATTTTTGCTGACATGCTTACATATAAAAAGTTCAAAGAATATTTTCACCATCTACATTTCTTTTCTGGCCATTATCATTAATATTATTTATTATATTTTATAACTGTTATTGAAAATACTGCCATTTAGAGGATAGAGGTGTTAAAAAGTTCTCTATCCCAAGTGTCACATGGGCCAGGTAGGCCACTGGTGCACTGAAGGCAAGGGACATGGGGCTAGGAGGGCTACAAGGAGGGAGACAGAGGTAGGAGTGCTGGAAGGGTGAGGGAACGGACTTCTCAACACCCTGTGTGGGGAGGCAGCCCAGCTTGTTCCACAAAGGGAGGAGGGCCAGTGTGCCTGGAAACTGGCTCAGGACAAAGAAAGTAAGAGAGGAGGTCAAATTGGTGAGGAGGGGTCAGACCAAGCCTGCTGGGCCGATAAAAGCCTGGTGTTCATCTTGAAAGTAATGAAGAAACCAATGAAGGTTTTTAAAAAGGGAAGATACACAATCAGATTTGTGAGTAAAACATACCATTGCTCTGGCTTCAGGAAAGAGAATGAAATGGAAGGAGACCTGGTGGGTGCAGGGCCCAGAAAGGAGGCTGGACAGGTGCCCGATGAGAGGTGATGGTGGCCTGGACCGTTGGGTAGTGGTGGTCAGCATCTTTCCAAGAAACTCACTGTCTTCCTACTGCAGTCTACACTGAACAGCTCAGTGGTGAGCCCAACCTTGAACACCCATGGCCTACAAGATTTAGACTCTGGGGCACCCATTAGAAAGGACTCAAGGTAGTCTGTATGCACTGATAACCGCTGCATCTCAGCAGCGGATCTGAGTTTTAGGTTTTCTTTTTCAAAATTTTACTTCTTCTCTGGGCTCCTGTAGGAATTTGAGTGTACTCTTGATAGAACACTGACTTTGATTCACTCAATAAATATTTAATCAGTACTTATGATGTGCTAGGCACCCTCCTAGGGATAGAGCCATAAAACAAAACAGACAAAAATCTCTGCCCTCGTGGATCTTACATTTTAGTGGAGGGAAGATGGGCAAAAACCGAGTGAACAAATAAAATAATTCCAGAAGGTGGTAAGTGCCACAAAGCAAACAGAAATCATGATGAGACAGAATAATGCAAGCAAACATTAAGATGCTTGATAATACCAAACTTTGGACAAGATGTGGATGAAAAGAATCTCTTCTCTGCTCCTAGTGAAAAAGTAAATTGGTGCAAGTTGGCAGTTTTACAACATTACCTTGTAAAAGTTAGCATTCACACGTCCTCAGATGTAGCCATCACACTTTCCATGATACACACTCTGGAGACCCTGCACTTGAACTCCAGGGACACATCCAGGATTGTTAACAGTAACACTCCTTATAAGAGCAAAAACCTGGCAATAATCCAACTGTCCGTGGACAGGACAACAGATAGGAAAATTGTAGCATATCCCCACAGTGGAAAATGAACCAACCCCATATGCGTGCAATACTTTAGGTGAACCTTAGCACTATAATACTGAATGAGCAAGTAAATACCAGGATATATAACAGCATGATACCTTTTTGACAAAGCTAGAGGCAAGAGAATACATTTTTAAGAGCCGTATTTTCAAACGTAAGAGCAAGGAGACATTGCATCCCTCACACATGCTGGTAGGAATATAAAATGGTGCAGCAAATCCATTGAGACAGAGGTGGAGATATGGAAAACAAGCACAGAATTTCCTTGGGGGTTGATGAAAATATTCTAAAATTGATTGCAGTGCACTTGCACACTTTTTTTTTAATGTTTCTTTGAGAGAGAGCATGAGCACGGGGTGGGCAGAGAGAGAGAGAGAGAGAGAGAGAGAGAAGCGGGCTCCGTGCTGTCAGTGCAGCGTGCTACCCAGGGCTGGACCTCAGGAACCCGGAGGTCACGACCTGAGCCAAAATCAAGTCAGTAGCTTAACTCACTGTGCACCCCCCCCCAAGTGCCCGGATGCCCTTTTTGAAATAAACCCATCCCCACCTCGCCAATTTTAAAAAATTATGTTGGTGTCTCTACGTTGTTGGTGCCCAGAGTCCCAGATAACTAATATTTATTGCGCATTTACTAGGTGTCAGATTTGTTCACAGCCAGTATCCCCATTTAACTTGTAAAAAACAACCATATGAGGGAGAAATGGTTTTTTCCTCCATTTCAAGGACAAGGAGGAGGAATCGGGATACGAATACTGTAATTCTGACTCCATGGAGGATGGAACAGGCCAGGCTCCAGTTCTGAAGGTTCAAACTCAGGGAAGCTCCGAATCTCAGCGTCCAGTAAATCCGAGGAAGGACCATTTGGTCAGGAGCGTGGCCTTCTCCTTCCGAGCGCCCTGTGCCTTTAAGAATCACCCCCTCCCGCCGGCCACACGCTCCCATTTCCCTCCCGGGCACCCAGAGCATCACCCCGCCCCCCGCGTCTGCGGAGCCGCACCTCAGCCCTTCCTCCCTGCTCTACACCCTCCAACTGGGCTCTCTGCCCCAACCCGCCCAGTGGTGGGTGAGGTCTGTCGCCAGGCTCTCCACTCTCCGCCCCGGACAGTGCCCACTACGCCCCAGCAGAAAGACACTTTAGAGGACCTCGTCCCGACCCCTCCCAGCTCCTAGTCCTGAGGGGCGAGGCCTACGCGCCCCCTCCCATCGCCCAGGCCCATGGCGCCGTGAAGGTGACCTCCCCCGGGGGCAGCACAGGGCCCGCGGTTCCCGAGCCGGCTCACACGTGGTGAACTGGGAGCGCGCAGCCCCTCCCCGCCACGCGCCTAGAGCATGCGTCGCGGACACGCCCCTCGCGCTGGCTCCGCCCCCGTGCCCGCGCACGCTTCTCCAGACCCAGGAGGGGCGTCGCGCCCTTGTCCGCACCCGGCGGGTGGCTGTGTAGGTTGGGACCTGGGGATGGGACACTCACGCATCCTCGAACCTCGCCTGAGGACTGTGAAAAATCAGTTAGTCAGCCCTGCTCAGGACCCTTGGCTGCTAGGCGAGATGATCCAGCGACTCGCTCCAGCGAGATGCGCTGAGCTGGGAAGAGAGGGAGGGACTGCGAGCCTAGGATTCGAACCTTACTAGTCTGCGTGTCTTTCTTGTTCTGAATCCGGAAAATAGGCGTCCTATTCCTTTCTTTCTCAGGACTCTTGTGGGGCTTCAAACGAGGTTTAAAATAATATGAAAGCGCTTCGTTCATTGAGTCCAAAGCATTTGTCGAGCCTCTGTGTGGCTGGACCCTATGTGTAGTAGGCAGGGGCTACATCTCTGAAACGATGACACTGTACTCTTGAGCTTTCCCGAGCCTGAGTGCCCCCACATTGTCCTGGGACTGTGCAGAAAGACGCTCCTGAAAGAGGAGGGGGCGGACGTCCCACCTGGCGGCAGGTGTCACAGAATAAGCTAAAATTTCAAAGGCAACGTGGGGCGGGAGCTTTCGGAGGCAGATGGGAAGCACGCTCCGCGTTCCCCCACCCTCCTTCCAGTCCCCAGCCTAAGAAAAGAAACCAACCTCATCCGACACCCTCCAACCCAGCGAGACCGCCCAGCCCCGCAGCCCGAGCTCCGCCCCGCCCCGGCAGCCAGCGATTGGGAGATGCAAATACCAGCTTCTCTGCCCAGCAACGGGTGACGCGCCGCCTGAGCGCGAGGCGTGGCCCGGCCGCAGCCCAAGCGGGCACCTCGGTGTTTACACGGGGCGGCCCCGCGCGCGCCGCAGCGGCCCGCAGACGGCGAGGGGGAGGGGTGGCGCGCGCGCCGGCGGGGCCGCGCGGGGAGAAAGACACTGGAAGGCGGCGGGGCGGGGAGCGGCGCGCGCGGGCCGCGGCGGAGCAGGAGACTGAGAGGAGAGCCCGCGGGGGCCGGAGGGTGCGATTCCTCCGCCCCCGCAAAACAATGTGCAGCGTGCGGCTGGGCGCAACTTGCCGGAGGCGGCGGGGGCGCGCCGAGCCCGCCTGAGACCGCGCCGCTGACCTTCTCCCCCCGCCGTCCGTTGGGCCCGAGCGCCCAGCTCCTCGCTCCCCAGCTCGCGGGGGCCGGGCCGAGCTGCGGGGCGGGGCCGCCCCTCCGTCGCTGCTGCCTCCTCCCCCACCCCCAGCCGCGGAGGATGCGGACGGCCCCCGGCGGCGTCTAGCGGCCCCGGGCCCAGGCGCGATGGTGCAGCAGCGGGGCGCGAGGGCCAAGCGGGACGGCGGGCCGCCGCCCCCGGGGCCCGGGCCGGCCGAGGAGGGGGCGCGTGAGCCCGGCTGGTGCAAGACGCCGAGCGGCCACATTAAGAGACCGATGAACGCGTTCATGGTGTGGTCGCAGCACGAGCGGCGGAAGATCATGGACCAGTGGCCCGACATGCACAACGCCGAGATCTCCAAGCGCCTGGGCCGCCGCTGGCAGCTGCTGCAGGACTCGGAGAAGATCCCGTTTGTGCGGGAGGCGGAGCGGCTGCGCCTCAAGCACATGGCGGATTACCCGGACTACAAGTACCGGCCGCGCAAAAAGAGCAAGGGGGCGCCCGCCAAGGCGCGGCCCCGCCCCCCCGGCGGCGGTGGTGGCGGCAGCCGGCTCAAGCCCGGGCCGCAGCTGCCTGGCCGCGGGGGCCGCCGAGCAGCGGGCGGGCCTTTGGGGGGCAGCGCGGCGGCGCCCGAGGACGACGACGAGGACGAAGACGAGGAGCTGCTGGAAGTGCGCCTGGTCGAGACCCCAGGGAGGGAGCTGTGGAGGATGGTCCCAGCGGGGCGGGCTGCCCGGGGACCCGCGGAGCGCGCCCAGGGGCCGTCGGGCGAGGGGGCGGCTGTCACCGCCGCCTCCCCCACTCCGTCGGAGGACGAGGAGCCAGAGGAAGAAGAGGAGGAGGCGGCGGCGGTGGAGGAAGGCGAAGAGGAGACGGTGGCGTCGGGGGAGGAGCCGCTGGGCTTTCTGTCCAGACTGCCCCCCGGCCCCGCCGGCCTGGACTGCAGCGCCCTGGACCGCGACCCGGACCTGCCGCCCCCCTCGGGCACGTCGCATTTCGAGTTCCCGGACTACTGCACCCCCGAAGTTACCGAGATGATCGCGGGGGACTGGCGCCCGTCTAGCATCGCCGACCTGGTTTTCACCTACTGAGCCCACCGTCAGCGGGGCGCGCACGCCCCCAAACCAGCTGTTTACATACAGGAATCAGGTATTGGGGCCCCTCGGAGGCCGAGGCTGGCACCCCATCTCCCGCGCAGCCTCCCCCCTCCCAGACGTGCCCATCCCCCTCAAACCCAGACATGCCCCTCCCCCGCAGACACACCCCAAGGCAGCCCAACCCCCACTCTTTCCCTGACATCCAAGCCCCGCCCCGTCTTGCCCCCTCCCGCACAGCCACCAGCAGCCAGCCCCCCTCCGTTACACCTCCCGTCCACTCCTACAGACCTGCACCCCTCCCCCCACCTCGCACACGCCCCTCCTCGTGGCCGGAGGACACGCCCCTGCCCTTGCTCCCGATCCCTCCGCCTTCGCCCAGCCCGCCTCCTCTCTGGTTTAGGGGGCGCTGCGGCTGGGCGGCACCGCGCGCTCCTCCCAAACCCCTTCGCTCCCCTCCCCCGAGCGCTGGGGCCCGCCCCCTTCTCGCGCATGCTTAATGCTTCTTAGGAGGAGGGGGCCGGTCCCAGTTGAACCGCAAGCTTCTGTGGCCCGCTCCGGGAAGAAGTGGGGCGGGCATTGAGCGATCCTAAGAAATCTTTTGATCCGGGAGCCGCGGCTTCCTTTCAACCCGACGGGGCGTCTCTGCCTTAATGGGAGGAGCACTAGGAAAGGGGAGAAAGAGACTAGCTGGCCCGGAAGGGTTGGGTTTGGCGCTTGGAACTCTCCCTAAGTGGCATAACCCCTTTTCCTTGCGGGGTTACCCAGACTGACGTGCACCCTCCCGCCTGCTAGACACACACCGCTAGACTGCCTCCACAGTCTACCTTGGCACCCAGAAACTTGCCTTTTCTTTCCCCCATCCGGGAATTGGGAATAGGGTCTTCATCTGGAACTG
Organism: Panthera tigris; assembly: GCF_018350195.1. Lineage (NCBI taxonomy): Eukaryota > Metazoa > Chordata > Mammalia > Carnivora > Felidae > Panthera > Panthera tigris. The sequence continues at coordinate 27,410,458 of NC_056662.1, forward strand.
CACCACGAGAGGACCGCCCAAGAAAGCTCTGAACCAAGGCAATTATCAGTCTATTTGGGGACAAGGGCCTTGCTGCTCTCCACCCCCATCCCAAGTGCCCCTTCACGTTAAGGCACACTCCCAGCCTGGACTCCTCCCTTAAGCCCACCGCCCTTTTCTATCACTCAAGTCCTGTGCCCACAGTGACCGTATTCAGTGGGAGAAGCTGAGGCACGTTGGTACGGGGGCGGGGGTGTTGAGACTGAGGCATGAGAGCAGACGGAGTGACAAGAAGAGACCCACTTTTGAACAGCTGGCTTGAGACCATCGACTGGGCCAGTGACACCGAAGGGAGGGGCAGAGTAGTGGAGGTGTGCCGTTTGCGCCTGTTTTTCCGTGTGAAAAATCTGGATAGCGCTGCTGTCGGAGGAGGTTGTGTCCGGTTCGAGGTGCCCTCGGGGACCCCTGCCCCAAATTCCCCCTCTTGCTCCCCAACTCTCCGCTCAAGTCCCGCCCCTCCGGCCTCCCCATACCCCCTTTTGCCCTCACTACCTGTATCTCACCGGCGTGTGTTCATCCTCCTGGGTGTGCACACACTCTCATTCACACACACAAATCTCAGGAACAAACGGTCCCAGAGTCCTCCTGGACCCCTGCCCAGGGTCTCTGCAGGTCTCTGCCCCACGCGTTCCCGTCGCTGACAAAGCCACCAGCTGCCTCCTTTAAGCTTGGTGCTCCGGCTCTGGGCCTTTCTCGCGCTCTCTCTCTGTCTTTCTCTTTCTCTCTTTCTCTCTCTCTCTCTCTTTTTTTTTTTTTTAAGAAAAACAACAACAACAAAAAGACAATGAAAAAAACCCAGAAAACGTCATGTGAGTGAAGAGATGTCACTGTCTGTGGTCTTGGAGAACTAGTCTAGTAGCTGAGGGGAGGGGTCCCCCGATCTGGGGCACTGGCACCCACAGCAGGACTTCGCCAGTCTGATGCCAGGACTGAATAAAGTGTATTTGCCCCGACCTTGCCCTGTGGTTCTACATGTCTGTGCCTTTCCTCAACCCTCCCCCAGACAGTTTGCCAGATTGAAGTCCATGTGCAGAAAGAGCTGGGGGTCGCTGGGCAAGGCACCTGGCCCCTTTAGGCCTCTGTCTCCCTCTGTCTCAGGACTCCCTGGTCTTGATTAAGGGTGACACATTCATTCCCCACAGGGCCAGGCAGGTAATGTCCATGAGAGAGTCTGGGTAGACACTCTGCGGGGACAGCTGCTCTCCTCCCGCCAGTTGTGACCTTGTGGGAAGGTAACCCACGGTGGCCTGGTTTTTCAAGAGAAGGTAGAAATCTGGATGTTTCTGTGAACATCTCAACTACAAAATGAAAGCTGACTCCGTTATCTTTATTTATTTATTTTTATTTGTTTCATTTTTTTGACACGACTCTCTTTAAATCCTCGTGGACCAAATGAAACAAGTGTCGCAGGCATCCCTGGCCCAAGGGGGCCCGTTTGACCCTGCCCTTCATGAGAATTAAGAAGGGTTGGGCCACATCGTCTGGGCTCAAAAGCCCCAGCACCACCACCACTGAGCATCTGTGTGACCTTGAGCAAATTCACTTCACCCTGACTCTTCTCTCAATATGAATAACATGAAAATGATAACAGTACCTTCTTCAGGGTGAAATGAAGTTCGAGGTGAGCAGCATTTAACAAGGTGCCCCCTGAAATATATTACTCCATTTGTCCAGAAGAGGAAACGGGGTCAGGGTGGTGCAGCAACCTGCAGGAGGGCCTGCAAGCGGCCAAGGTCAAAGTCAGGGCCCCGCATCTTGGTTCTCTGCCCTGGCGGAGTGTCATGTCAGGGTGCTGCCTCTCCTTCCCTGTTTGAATCCACAGATGGCGTTAGGCTGTCAGCGCAGGGCCTGGGCTGGCGGGGTTGGTCCCAGAGCCGGCCCGTCATTGGCCTGCAGTGTAGATTTATTGAATGACTAAAAGAGAAGCAACAGAAGCCACAGCGATTCCTGTCCTTGAGATTCTTACCAGCGTGTTTTGGAAACCGAGGAAAGCCTTTTCAAACTCTGTCCCCCTCCCCACCCCACCCCCTCCCCCCCCCCCCCCCAGTGCCTCCACTGCCAGGTCCAGTGGATTCCTGAGGTTGGACAGAGCCTGTGTCCCCTGTAAGAACGAAGGCCAAGTGTGCAGACCTCATCGAGAGAGGGTATTTGGGGACTGGGGTACACATAGACGCGTTAAAAGAGGACGATAGCAGGTTTGGGAGGGCTGGGTGCGTACAGAAAGGGGGTGTCTGGTTGGGGGAGGTGCAAGAATTCCAGTCCTCTGGCTCAGCCTCTGATTGAAAGCAAGATGGGAAAAAAAAAAAAAAAAATCCCTCCAGGAAGGGTTGAGAAGTTGAGGAAGATAGAGATGGGTGTCACCCTTGAACCCCTTTTAAGGAGCACTTCCCTGGCTGTGAGGAATCTGGTCAGCGGATGGCCTCCAGCTGCCAAGATCCACTAGCCCTAGGGCAGCCCGTGTCTGGTGGCCCAGGGGGATCAGGTAGAAACGCCTGGCCATTCCTGTCCAGTGTGGGGACACGCTCACAGGCAGTACTTGCACCACCCACCCCTCCGGACACTCACCCAGGGCCCCCCGGGGTGGCCGAGGTTTTGCCAGGCCTGCAGCGCAGTTCGACCTCCCGTACCCAACCTTGCTTCCTCCCTCTTCTTTTCACAGGTGTTTATATCCCTAATAAATCTCTTGCACCCCATACTCCCGTCTCCGTGTCTGCTTCGGGGGAAACTCAATCTGCAACGAAGGGTGCCAGGGGCTGGACAGCGGGGCTTGGGCCACTGGCCCTATAACCACAGCTGGGCACTTTCTGCTGGCTCCGTCCCTGGGAGGGGTTCCTTCCCTTCTCCACACACACCGGCAGCCCCAACCTCAAGGCTGCACCCTTTCCAGTTGGGATCAATTAGAAACTGCAGTCTCAGCCTACCAGTCACCCCGGATCTCTCCCCTAGTGAAAGCTGGAAACAGGGAGGTTGTCTGTCTTTTTGCCCTTGGGAATGTGGGGGCGGGTGGAGCGCCTGGCGGGGGGGGGGGGGGGGGGGGATAGTCCTAGGTCTCTGTGGGACCTTGGGCAAGGCTCCTTTGCAGGCCTTAGTTCCCAGACACAAAGTTGGGGAGGGGCCCGCTTATTGTTACGGGAGACCATTTATTGTTATGTTATCTGGGTCTTTCCATTTCAGAAGGAAATGGATTCTGACCTGTAAGAGGTGGGGAGAGACCTGCTTATGTGGACTCTGGAGACACCTAGAGGCTGGAAGGAGTAAGAAGCATTCGAGGGTGAGGGGCGGGGTGTGTCCCCCTCCAGTCTCTGTTCACGCGGTCATTGACTCATCTCTGTAGGGTCCCAGGACTGGGCTATTTGCACCATCTTGGTTCCAAGGTTTTAAAAACACCTGTATGTTGATGGGTTAGTTATCTATTGCTGGGTAACAAAGTGCCACAAACAGCCTAAAACAACATGCATTTATTGTTTGAGTCTCTGTGGGCCGGGCAAGGCTTAGCCGGGCTCTCTGCTCAGAATCTCACAGGGCTGCGTCAAGGTGTTGGCTGGGGCTGCATTCCTTTACGGAACTCAGCGTCTGCTTCCAGATTCACCTGGTGGTGGGCAGAGTTCAGTTCCCTGGGGTCAAAGTCCCCGTGTTCTTCTGGGCTGTCAGCTGGTGCCATTATTGTAAGGGCCACTCACAGTTTCTGTCTTCCCAGGTGCTGTCACAGAGGGGCACCTTATTTTGCCAAGGACAGCGAAGAGAATCTTCTTGCAGCTTCTAGTTGCTTGGTCCAGGGAAGGATCTTCTTCATTCATTCATTCATTCATTCACTCACTCATTCATTTTTAAAGTAATTTCTGCATCCAACACGGGGCTGGAACTCATGACCTCATGCCCCCAAAATCAAGAGTCCTATGCTCTACCGACTGAATCAGCCAGACATTCCAGGAAAGGCTCTCTTTTATTTTTATTTATGTAGTTACTTATTTATTTTTTATTTTTTTTTTTAACGTTTATTTATTTTTGAGACAGAGAGAGACAGAGCATGAACGGGGGAGGGTCAGAGAGAGCGGGAGACACAGAATCGGAAGCAGGCTCCAGGCTCTGAGCCATCAGCCCAGAGCCCGACGCGGGGCTCGAACTCACGGACCGCGAGATTGTGACCTGAGCTGAAGTCGGCCGCTCAACCGACTGAGCCACCCAGGCGCCCCTGTAGTTACTTATTTTAATTTTAAGGGAAGGCTCTCTTTTAAAGGGCTCGCTTGAGGGGCGCCTGGGTGGTTCAGTTGGTTGGGCATCGACTTTGGCTCAGGTCATCTCACGGTTCATGAGTTTGAGCCCAGCACCGGGCTCTCTGCTATGAGCATAGAGCCCACTTCAGATCCTCTCTCTCTCTCTCTCTCTCTCTCTCTCTCGCTCTCGCTCTCGCTCTCTCTGCCCTGCCCCTGCTCACACTTTGTTTCTCTCAAAAATAAATAAACATTAAAAAAATAAACAAATGACTCACTTGATTAGATTGGGCCCACCCAGGAAAATCTCTCTTTTGATGAATTAAAAATCAACTAATTGGGGACCTCACTTCTGCAAAATCCCTTCCCCTTTGTCACATAGTGTAACCTAATCGCCTGAATGACATCCATCGTGCTCCCTGGTCTCACCCATACAGAGAGGAACTGGTTTTGTTGGGCATCCACACCAGCAGGTGGGAATCTTGAGGCTATCTTGGAATTCTACTTACCATAGCTGTGGATTCTCAAGCCCGAATCTCCATCCTGCTGCTGCCAGACTCTTATGTCTAGCTGCCTTCTTATCATCTCCACCGGGGTATTTAATTGGCACCTCAAACTTGGCATAGCTAAACCTGAATTCTGGTTTCCATGGTCCTCCCAAGCCTGCTCTGCACCCACATCTTTGTTGGCTAAAAGACTAAAAGGCTGGGGCGCCTGGGTGGCTCAGTCGGTTAAGCGTCCGACTTCAGCTCAGGTCACGATCTCACGGTCCGTGAGTTCGAGCCCCGCGTCGGGCTCTGGGCTGATGGCTCAGAGCCTGGAGCCTGCTTCCGATTCTGTGTCTCCCTCTCTCTCTGCCCCTCCCCCGTTCATGCTCTGTCTCTCTCTGTTTCAAAAATAAATAAACGTTAAAAAAAAAATTAAAAAAAAAAAAAAGACTAAAAGGCCAACAATCTCTTGGTGATCCTGGGCTCCTCTTTTCCCCCATAGCTTCATATCCCTCATCCCTGTTGACTACACTTCCAAAGTGTGTCCTGTGTCCTATCACTTCTCACCTTTTCAATGGCCACCCTCATGATCCCCGCCCCCTGCCCCATCCTTGCTTTCTCCTTTGCCTCAATCACCGTCTTGCCTCAATCACTCATTCGCTCACCCATTCAACAAACATTCATCATGGGTCTGCTTTTACCGGGCTCTGTGCTGGGTGTACAAAGGTGAAAAAAACCAGACATGGTCTGTCCTTACTGAACTCACAGTCCTGAGGAGGAGAAAGATGCATAAACAGAGGGCTGGAAATGCATTGTTGGAGATGGACAGTGGGGCTGGCGCGGGGGGTGGTGGTGGTGGTGGTGGGGAACACAGGAGGCACTTAATCCAGAGATGGAGCAGGGCGCGTCAGGTCACTTCACGGAGAAGGCGATGCTTAAGCTGTAACTGACCCCTCAGTACATTGTTGCCATTTTAGAACATGGCTACAAGTTCTTTGACATTCCTTCCATAAATTTCCTGCCTCTTGAGTCTGGACTGGCCTTCGTGATCCACTTGTAACCAATAAGATGTAGCAGAAAGATGCTGTAGGTTTCTACACTGAACCACCACCTAAGAAGTCCAACACCCCTGGGGCGCCTGGGTGGCTCAGTCGGTTAAGCGTCCGACTTCGGCTCAGGTCATGATCTCGAGGTCCGTGAGTTCAAGCCCCACGTCAGGCTCTGTGCTGACAGCTCAGAGCCTGGAGCCTGTTTCAGATTCTGTGTCTCCCTCTCTCTCTGACCCTCCCCCGTTCATGCTCTGTCTCTCTCTGTCTCAAAAATAAATAAACGTTAAAAAAAAAAAAAAGAGTATATTAGAAGTCCAACACCCCTAAGGTCGTCATGCAGTGAAGAAGCCCAAAACCTATGGAGAGACTCCATGCAGGTGCTCCAGGTGACAAGGGCACCCGCCCAGGCGCCAGACGAGTGAAGAAGCCTCCAGGTGATTCTAGCCCATAGTCATTTAAGTCACTCCCAGCTGAAGCAGTGTCTTCCCAGCTGAGGCCCAGCCACCATGGAGTAGAGACAAGCCATCCCCTCTTACCTTGTCTAAATTCCTGACCCACAGAGTCCATGGACATAATGGAACGGTGGTTATTCCCACTACTATACTAAGTTTGGGGGGCAGTTCGGTCTGTAGCAATTATAACTAGAACGATAAGATTAAGCGGATTCAGGTGAAGGAAAAAGCTTTCTAGACACCAGCAACCGCAAGGGGAAAGGCTCCGCGAAAGAAGGTGACATGGGAGGGAGTTGGCTGTGGCTGGCTGGAGGGGGCGGTGGCGAGAGAGGAGACAGACTGACAAGAGCATGAAGGGCCTTGAGGGCACTGAGACTTTGTCCTGGGTCTCCACACTGCAGCCCTAGGGGGTCTTTGGAAAACACATGGGACCACGGCTGAAAACCATTCAGTGACTCCCCATTACCCTCAGGATCAAGTCTAAGATTCTTGGCCTGGCATTCAAGGCCTTTCACAGTTGACTTCCTTATTGTTTTATAGACTCTTCCTCAGCTATCAGCTCTACCCTAAAACTCTGCCTCAGCCCTGCCAGGTCACTCCCCATGACGATGCCCTCCTATGCCATTTGTCTTTGCTCTCGTTGAGAAACCGGGGGGAATCTGGGCTAATCATCTTGCCTTTTGAGGCCTTAGTTTCCCTATCTATTCAGTTAGGGGGTTGGAGCAGAAGTGTCTAAGAGCATATCCAGTCTGGCGATCAGGGAGACTATGAAAAGGAGGGGGAAAGCTGCTCGCAACCCAAACCTGCCTGTCTAGCTTCTTTTAGGTTGCCTAGCAATGGATGCCAACCGTCTCCCCCATTCTAGAAGGTTTCTTAGCAACCCAGTTTCTCACCCTCGGGAGTTTTCAAGGTTTCCTGTTAACTAAATGAATGCTAAGTTCTGCTCTTTCTCCTCCAAGAAATTCTGCGGCCAAGGATCTCTTTGGAGACCTGGGTCTCATTGGCCAGAGCTAATCACATGGCTTTGTCTAACTTCAAGGGAACTGGGAAATATATGTGAAGCACACGGAAATTTGGTGAGCAGTCCATGTCCCTACGACAGTGTTTAAATAAAACCTCTTTGACAAGGTGACATATGAGCAGAGATCTGAATAAAGCCAGAAGCTAGTCATGCAGATATCTGGAGAAAGATCAGTCAAGACAGAGAAACAAACAAGTACAAAGGCTCTGAAGCCTTGAGATAGGAGTTTGCCTGATGTGCTTGGCTCATTCTAGGAATAGCAAGGATGCCAGTGTGGCTGGAGTAGTGAGTGAGGGAACGGAAGAAGATGAGATCAAGGAGGTAGGTAAGGTTGTGGGGGAGGGGCAACCGTAGGTCCTAGTAAGAACTGGTTTGGCATAGTCATTGCTGCATCAACTTAATGGCCCAACACTGTTTTATTCTCTCTCAAGATACTGTGGGTTTACGGGATTCAATGGGATAATTCCGCTCACACGATGTCATCTGGGGGCTCGAGTGGGCTTACACGTCTAAGATGACTCACTTACACGATGCTGTTCATTCAGTGTGGTGTTTGGTGTTAGCTGCGGGCTGGGAGTTTGTCTCGGGGTGCCAGCAGGAGCACCAGCGTGTGGCCTCTCCATGTGGCTTGGGCGTCTTCAGCGTGGGGACTGGAGTCCAAGAAGGAGCTTTCCAGAAGGGAGTGTCCCAAGAGGGAGAAGAGGAAGCTGGTCTTCTTGAAAGCTAAGTCCAGAACAGGCACGACATTGCTCCCACCACATTGGGTTGGTTGAAGCAGTCGCCAGGGCCAGCTCTGAAGAGAAATAAACTCCAGCTCTTGAAGGGCAAAGGGACAGAGAGTTCGTGGCCACCTTTATTCCACCAGTTTTCTCCCTCTTACCCTGAGTAAGATGAGATGTCAGTACAGGGTTTGGGGCAGGGAATGAGACTCCCCTATGAGAATCTGACTCATGCTTTAAGGATCCTTGTGGGGGCGCCTGGGTGGCTCAGTCGGTTAAGCGTCCGACTTCAGCTCAGGTCACGATCTCGCGGTCTGTGAGTTCGAGCCCCGCGTCGGGCTCTGAGCTGACGGCTCAGAGCCTGGAGCCTGTTTCAGATTCTGTGTCTCCCTCTCTCTCTGCCCCTCCCCCGTTCATGCTCTGTCTCTCTCTGTCTCAAAAATAAATAAACGTTAAAAAAAAAATTAAAAAAAAAAAAAAAAGGATCCTTGTGGCTACAGTGTAGAGAAGGGACCCAATAGGGGGGCAGGGCAGAAGCACTAGGTGAAAAGGGATAGATGATGGAAGTCTGAGATGGCAGCCATGCCCAGTGTAGGGCCCTGGCAGCAAGTTTGTCCCACTGACACCTGACTGTCCAATAAGGTGGCCACTAGCCACATGTGACTATTCAAACTTAAATTTAAGGTAATTAAGGTTGGGGCGCTTGGGTGGCTCAGTCGGTTAAGCGACCGGCACTTGGTTTCAGCTTGGGTCACGATCTCGTGGTTTCGTGAGTTCAAGCCCCACATCGGGCTCCGCGCTGGCTGCTGGGAGCCTGCTTGAGATTCTCTCTCTCCCTCTCTCTCTCTCTGCCCTTCCCCCACTCGTGCTGTCTCTGCCTCTCTCAAAATAAATAAACTTAAAAATTAAAAAAAAAAAAAGTACTTAAGGTTAGGGGGCACCTGGGGGGCTCAGTCGGTAGAGCGTGTGACTCTTGATGTCAAGGTCGTGAGTTCAAGCCCCACGTTGGGTGTAAATCGTACTTCCAAATAAATAAATAAATATAGGGGTGCTGGGGTGGCTCAGTTGGTTAAGCATCCGACTTCAGCCCAGGTCATGATCTCACAGCTCATGAATTGGAGCCCCACATCGGGCTCTCTGCTGTCAGCACAGAGCCTGCTCCAGATCATGTGTCCCCCTCTCTCTCTGCCCCTCCCCCACTTCTCTCTCTCTCTCAAAAATAAACATTTAAATAAATAAGGTTAAATAAAATTCAATTCATCAGTCACACTAGCCCCATTGCAAATGCTTAATAGCTAAATATGGCCTGTTCAGGCAGCACAGATCTAGGACATTCCCTTCTTTGCAGAAACTTCTATTGGATAGCACTGGCTTAGTGAACCTTCTCACCTCTTACCGGGTTCTACATCTAAAGTCTTTGACTACAATATCCCACACTCTGACCTCAGACTCCCTTTCTTCCCATCCACCTATTTTTGGACCTCACTGAGCTCCTCTGTCTGGAACCCCTGCATCTTCTGCCCCACCTGTCCAGGAGGACCTACCCCAGGAGCTGGGGTACCAGCAGCCTCTTTCTTCATTCCCAGGTCTCCTGACACTGCCGAAGAAAGTCACAGCCGCGCACGCTGTGGCTTCTACAGATCGTGGCCTCAGAGCCATCAGAGCAAATTCAGATTCTGCCACATTGTGACTGAATGACCTCAGGCAAGTGGCGTCATAAGGTTGCTGAGAAGATAAATTACCCTGGCACATAGTAAATGCTCAGTAAGTGATATCCGTCCCCACCAACACCATCATTATTACTGATCATTCCAAATCTTTACCACCCTTTAAAAATTGTGGTAAAACATACATAACATAAAATTTCTCCCTAATGATAGTACATGCACGATGTTGTGCATCCATCACCGCTATCTCGTTCTAGAATATTTCTATCACTCTGAAAGGAAACCCATTAAGCAGTCACTCTCCATTCCTCCCTTCCCCTAGCCTCTAGGAACCACTAATCTGTTCTCTGTCTCTGGATTTTCGGACTCTGGGTATTTCATATATATGGAAACATACAATATATGGCCTTTTGTGGCTGGTTCACCACCCTTTTTAAGCCTCCTGTTGAACTAAAACTTCCTTTTTATTTCGTATTTTATTTTTTAAGTAACCTCTAAACCCAACGTGGGGCTCAAACTCACTACCCCACGATCAAGTTTGGCAGCAAGTTTGTCCCACCGACACCTGACTGTCCAATATGATGGCCACTAGCCACATGTGACTGTTTAAAAAATTTAAAGTAACTAAGATCAACTCCAAGATCCAAGAGTCACATGTTCCACTGACCGAGCCATCCGGTACTCCTAAAACCTTCCTCTTTCTTTTCTTTTTTTTTTTTAAGTTTGTTTGTTTCTTTGTTTGTTTGCTTAGAGAATGCAAGGAGGGGTGGGGCCGAGAGAGAGAGGGAGAGAGAGAATCCCAAGCAAGCTCCACACTGTCAGCGCACAACCCAACATGGCGCTTGAACCCATGAGCCGCGAGATCCTGACCTGAGCCAGAATCAAGAGTCAGACACTTAACCGCTTAACTGACTGAGCCACCCATAAACCTTCCTCTTAGTGGATGATGTTTCTTGTTTTTCTCCAGAGCATTCGATTTATCAGATGTCGTCACTCAACTTCCTACCCTTGTCACCTATAAACTAAGGTGACCATACTAGTATTAGGGACAATTTGTTGAGTTATTACTCTGGTCCAGGTGCTACACTAAGGGTCTTATATGAACACCTCATTTCACTCTTACAACTCTTCTGAAAGGCAACTACTAATATTACCTCTATTTTACGGTCAGGGAAACTGAGGCTCAGAGCCGTTAAATCATGGGAGTACCAAGTGGCAGAACCAAGATTCAAACCTGGACCTGAAAGACTCCAGAGTTCAACTCACAACCGCTACCTTGTATCTCTTCTCAGTGGCCACCCTCTCTCCTTTCCCCGGGTCTCAGAGAATACTGGATCCTTCCTGTGCTGGCTCAAGGCCAGCCTATCCTCCTGTACGCTTGACCTCATCCCTTCCTGTTGCCTCCAGAACTCCCAGAGCCCTCTCCACTACCATCGGAGCTGAAACTGACTTGAACAGCTGTGGACTGGAATCATCTGGTTGCTTCTTCACTCACTTATCTGATGCCTGAACTGGAATGACTGAAAGAGCAAGGTCCGCTGGGAATGGTTGCTTCACGTGGGCTCTCCATGTGGTTTTGGCTTCCTCACAGCATGGCAGCCTCAAGGTAAACAGACTTCTTGCATGGCTCCTCTCGTCTCCAAGAGCTAGAGTTCCAGGGGAAGTGCACGTCCTTTTTTTTTTTTTTAACGTTTATTTATTTTTGAGAGACAGAGACAGCATGAGCAGGGGAGGGGCAGAGAAAGAGGGAGACCCAGAATCCGAAGCAGGTTCCGGGCTCTGAGTTGTCAGCGCAGAGCCTGACGCGAGGCTCGAACTCAAGAACCGCGAGATCATGACCTGAGCCAAAGTCAGATGCCCAAACCCACTAAGCCACCCAGGCGCCCCCCTGCATGTTCTTTTATGTCCTAGCCTTGGGAGTCAGAGCCTCACTTGTCCCAGGCAGTCATCAGCTCACCCAAGATACTAACAGAGGGTACGTGGACCCCAGCCTTCCATGGGAGAAGTGCTAAAGAATTTGTTGCCATGTTTTAAAACCGGCACAGGTCGTTTCCAATGCTTCTTCAGCTTCACCTCCTGTCACTCTTTGAGGCCTTTAGTTTGGGGCTCCAGGACTTCCTGTCTCTGTCCATCTGTCTGTCTGCCTGCCTCTGTCTCTCACACACACACATAGTTAGACTAAGTAGTACCTGTAAAGCACTTAGACAAGCCCTTCACACATAACAAGCAGCATATATTTGTTACTATTACTAGTCTGTGTTCAGTGAATGTTTGTTGAGCTGCCTACTCAATGCCAAGCAATACGTGAGGCTCTGGGATACAGCAATGAACGAAAAAGATCTGGCCTCATCTCGCAGAGTTCATTCATCCCTGTGTCCCTGCCCCCAGCACATGGAGAGATAGAATGCATGCTCAAGGCATGAAGGCATGTTTGTGCAATGGTGCCTGAAGAAGCTCAGAGCAGTGCGGTGACTTTCCTAAGAGCACACAGCAGCAAGTGTGGGACAAAACCAAGGCTGTGGGCACGTGACAAGGAATGAAGTAGACACAATTGCCAAGGCCTGGCTGTCCAGAGAGATGGGCCATAGGCACGCGCTGCCCAGGGTGGAACTCGCAGGTTAGAAGCAAGAACAAGGGAGGCCATCTCATTGGCTCCTTCCAGAGGAGACATGAAGCTTCTCTCCCAACCCCTTCTCCCCAACCCCAGCTCCCTTCTCAAGATGAGAGGGGCTGATCCTTAGCAAGGGACAGGGGCTCAAAGAGGAAAAGAGAGTGGAGAGAGGATATGGACTCAGTGAGAGGTGAGGGCCCCAGGGAGAGGTAGGGGGCCCCTGAGAGCGAGATGGGGCTCAGCCATGGGTGAGGGCTGAGAGAGAGAGAGCTGGAGTCTCTGGAGAAGGGGGGGGGAGGGCTCTGCAAGAAGAGCGTTTGTCTACTGGCTTAGGGGCTCCATGCAGGGGACGGAGACCCAGAGAGGGGAGTGAGGCTACAAGGAGGAAGTGAGGGCTCAGCGAAGGCGAGGGTCTTCAGGCAGAGGGATGGGAGATTGAGGGAGTGATGGAGAGTCAGATGTGGAGTTTCAGGGGCTGCGGGAGGGGGTGGGTTCCAGGGAGGCCTGGGGGTTTCCGCGAGGGGTCTGGGGTCTCAGAGAGAGAAGGGAACTCTGGAAAGAGACAGGGGCTCTCCATCCTGCAGGGGTGCGCCATCTGCAGAGCCAGGCCGTGGGGCGGGCGCCCCCCTCCCACCCTCGTGTCACCCCCGCCCCCGACTGCGGCGCAGGCGCCGACAGAACCGGCTTCGGCTCGGCTCTCTCGCTCCGGCTCCCGCTCCGCGGAGACCGCAGGCAGAGAGGTGAGCTCAGCCCTGCTCCGCGCGGGGCCCGACCCCCCACTCCGCCTTCTCCCGGGTTCCGGGGAACCCCACCCGCGCCCGCATCCCCAGCACGGCCACGTCCAGCCCCAGACGGGACGGCGGCGCCCAAGCCTCGGCGTTGCCTCGGGCTTTAGGAGGTGAGGTCCCAGAGAAGCAGCAGGGGGCAGAGGTCTCACCAGCCGCCTCGCCCAGAGACCCCTCAGGGCTGAGAGGATGGGAGGAGGCTTCAGAGGACAAGACCCGTAGCCACCTCTCTCCTAAAACCCATCCCCACCCCTCCGTGCCTCGGTTTCCCCCTGGGAGAAAGGATGCAGTTAATCTTGCCCAGGGAACTGGTGGTCCGGTCAGAAACAGTGGTGCGGTGGAGAGAGGGGAGGAACTGGCCGGATTTCGCTGGCCTCGCCCCCCAGGAGGGAGCCCCTACTCCCAGCCTGGGCTGCGCCGGACACTGAGGCGGGCGGGTCTGGGGGTCTGGGAAGGAGAACCGAGCGAGGCCGTGCCGGCGAGAGATTCCATCCATCTTCAGGCCGTCCCGCCTGTCACTCTCGCGTACGCCTCCCTCCGCCGGCCTCCGCCGCAGTCTCCCCCCTCGGACTCTGCAGCCCCCTCCTCTTCCCGCTCCCCCCCTCGCCGAGCTCCTCCCTCCTCCCGCCTAGGGACACCTCCCCAGCGTTTCCTATGGCAACCCACGTCCTGGGTATCCGCGCGGTGTCCCGAGCATCCTCCCTCTCCCTCCCCCTGACCGCCCGACCCCCTCCCCGCAACCTCGGCAGGGGAGGAGGAGGGGCCAGGCCGACGGGGAGGCAGCGCCAAGGTCACCTTCCTTCCCCATTGCCAGCAAGATTGAGTGATTAGGTGTATTTGGGGGAGAGGGGCCGTGAGAGTTGCAGGGGAGGAGCTAATCCAGACCAACAATTCCGGGGCGTCCCCTCGGGGCGTCCCCTCCCTGCCCCTTCCCCTAGGGTCTTCTAATAGTCGCCGCTTTGACTCTGACTGCCCCTCTGGCCCCCATGCATCCCCCTCTACCCGGGGCCTCCAGAGAGCCGCGGCCGGGGGGAGGGTCCCTCGCTGGCCACACCCCCTGGGAACCCCGCCCCCCACCTCTCAGGGAGATTCCTGTTCTCTCCAGGGACCACTCGCCCTCTTCCTCCGTCTTTCGTTTTTGGTCTATGCCTTTTCCCATCCTCTGTCCAAAGAAAAAAAATTGTGCCCTTTCCTTTTCTTCCTTTTCCCCGAGTTTTGAGTGAGGATGGTGAAGAACCGCGATTTATAGACAGGCCTTGAGAAGAGCCCTTCTGGCGCTTGTGTGGATCCCTGGGGACTCCAAGAATCGCCCCAACACACGCTTACGCTCTGCGTGTCTTTGTGTGTTCTTGTTTGTCTGTGGCGTGTCTTTGAATGTGGGTGTCTGTGTGTCTGTTTCTGTGTCCTGTGCGTGTCTCTATGTGGTGTATGTGTGCCTGCGGGGGTATGTTTCTGCCATGTTTGTGTATCCGTGTTGCTGTGTGTCTGTGCGTCAATCTGTGCGTCTCTGATGTGTGTGTGTGTGTGTGTGCGCGCGCGCGCGCGCGCGCGCGCCTGTCTGTACTGTGTATGTGTGTGCTGGTGAGTCTCTCTATGCAGGAAACTGAAGGCCACATTGATTGGAAATTGAGGGGGAGGAGGGCTAGAAATTATCTTATCTTTCAGTAGAAGTGCCTTGCTTTATTTTGTTTGAAGCTGTTAAGGGGTGTTGGTGCAGGAGCCCAGTCCGTCCCCCTCACAAACCCCTCTTCCCCCCAACCCACCCCTCTCCCCATCCCCCACTTTGGTTTTAGTCCTCTCCGTGTGTGCATACGCAAGTACTTTCCGTGACTCAGTCCTCAGGGTCTCCATCTGTGAAAAGAGAGATTCTTAAGATTAGTGGTTGCCAGAGGAGGGGGGTGGTGGGGGGGTGGGGGGGGGCAGGGGGGGCAAAACGGGTGAAGGTGGTCAAAGGTACAAACTCCAGTTAGAAAACAAGTAAGTTACGAGGACATGATGTACAGCATGGTGACTGCAGTTAATAATGCTGTGCTGCATATTTGAAAGTTGCTGAGAGAGTTGCTCTTAAAGGTTCTCATTACAAGGAAAGAAATTTATTGGTAACTACGCATGGTAACAGATGTTAACTAGACTTATGGCGATCATTACAAATACCAAATCATTATGCTGTACACCTGAAACTAATATGATGTTATATGTCAATTACACCTCAATAAAAACGTCTTATTAAAAAAGAGGGGCTCGGGGCGCCTGGGTGGCTCAGTCGGTTGAGCATCCGACTTCGGGTCAGGTCGTGATCTCACGGTCCGTGAGTTCGAGCCCCGCGTCGGGTTCTGTGCTGACAGCTCAGAGCCTGGAGCCTGCTTCTGATTCTGTGTCTCCCTCTCTCTCTCTGACCCTCCCCCGTTCATGCTCTCTCTCTCTCTGTCTCAAAAATAAATAAACATTAAAAAAAAATTTAAAAAAAAAAGAGGGGCTCGTAGATAGGTTTCCCTAGAAATCTAACAACCCTTGAGCCTCAGAGGGCCCCTGGCTTTCACCACGTCTGGAGTCAAGATTTCCTGGGACTTGGAGGCTGTTGCTTTGTGAGGGGCAGCCCTGGGGAGGGATTTTTTTTTTTTTTTAGAGCCTTGCACCTTGGGAGCTCGGCCTGATTGGGCAAAGTGTCAGCCATGACAGTCACCCCCAAGAGTACCCTGAAAACGGGGAAGATTTTGAGGGGAGATAGGGATGAGAACCTCTTGCTTCAGATACGGAGCTCAAAAAGTTTAGGATTAAAAATAATAATGAAGAAATTACAGGAATAGTAACTGCAACAGCTGCCATTCCTTGGCCTCAGATACAGTGTGAAGCGGGTGTGATTATCAGCCTTGCTTTACAGATGAGGAAACCGAGGTTTGGAGAGGTGAAAGCATTTGTCTAAAGTCACACAGCCAGGAAGTGGTGGATCTGGGATTCCAACCCAGTCAGTCAGGCTCCCGAACCCACAGTGCCAGCCACTGGGTAGCTTCCAGACTAAACAAGTACAATTTGTTGGCGCCTACAATTGTCAAGCACTGGGCTCAGTGTTCCTGCGCATTGGCTCATTCACAGTGTACGTGGGGAAAGACAAACCAGCATCTAGAAAGCCGGGCTGTGTTATGAGTGTGGGTTATCTAAAATGGGAGGAAGAGCGGAGGAGGTACAAAGATTCAGGGGGCCTGGGAGGGTTTCACTGGGCCCTCTGCCCACTGCACCTTGCTTCCTCCACAGAGATCCATGATGCCAAACTGTGACCGTTCCTGCGGCTGTAGCCGCGGCCCCAACGTGGAAGACGGCAAATGGTATGGGGTCCGCTCCTATCTGCACCTTTTCTATGAAGACTGTGCAGGTATGGCCCTCAGCGATGACCCTGAGGGGCCTCCTGTCCTGTGTCCCCGCCGACCCTGGCCCTCACTGTGCTGGAAGGTAAGGCCAGAGGAGGAGCAACTCATGTGATTTCCTGTGACTGCAGAGAGGACATGGGATCAGTGGATAGAAAGGAGAGGGATGATATAGCAGATATAGGCGTCTTGCTTGTGCAACAAACAACAGCAACAAACACCCAACTGGGGGCGGGGCGGTGCCTGCCTGGCTCAGTCGGTAGAGCATGCGACTCTTGACCTCAGGGTCATGAGTTCAAGCCCCCCCTTGGGTGTGGAGCCTACTTAAAAAAAAAATTGCCAAATGGCTACTGTTGAGAAGTCATTCAACACCATACAAATTTGGGGCGCCTGGCCGGCTCAGCCGGTAGAGCGTGCAGCTCTTGATCTTTGGGTTGTAGGTTTGAGCCCCACACTGGGTGTAGAGATTACTTAAAAATAAAATCTTGAAAACACAGACACACACACACACACACACAACTCAAATGGATTTAAACAGTAGACCAGAGGTGGAGCAACTTCAGGTAAGGTTCAATCCAGCAGTGCAAACCGGCACCCCGAGGACTCAAGATTTCTCTTAGTCTTTAGGCTCCCCGTGGTGCCCCCATCCAGGTGGCCCCCGCTAGGTTTCAGGATCCCCAGATAGCTGCTACCTTGCTGACCCTCTGGGTTTCCCTCCACACTACCCACGGGAAATCAGAATTTCCTCCAGCCTTTCCTTCAGAAACAAAAACAAAAACAATGCTTTTCATTTCCAGAAGTCCTGTCAAGCATTGCATTGACTCTGACTGGGTCACTTGCCCGTCTCTCAACTGATCGCTATGGCCACAGGGAAAGTAGATACTGACTGGCATGAACTGGGGTTCATCTCCGTTAAATCCTACTGTGGTTTCACAGTGATATATTGGGGTACTGTTGCCAGGCCGGGGAAGACAGGGGGGAAACAATCGGTGTCTCTAACAACCAGGGAGAGAGGTCAGTCAGGGCACACAGTGTGGGGAAAAGTGTGGAGATGGCAGTAAGCTGAGTGCCTACCCTGGGTGTAGCTCTTTGCTAATACTGTACAGAGACCGAAGCAGGGGTCCCTTTCCCTCTGCCTTCAAATGGCTTCTCTCCAGGGGGGGAGGCAAAGTGTCAAGCTATCTACAGTGAATGCACAACCCCAGGCCAAAGGATCAGAGGGTGCCAGGAGAGGAGATACTGTCAGTGCCTGGGGTGATCAGGGAAGAGCAAAAGAAAAGTGAGTCCGTAGCTTAAAATTTTGAGCATCTTCTAATTCCCGGGCAGGGAGCGAGGCTCTTGCACACAGAGAATTTAAGATGCGGTCCCTGTTCTCTAGCAGCTCCTAGCAGTGCTTCGTTTAGTCATTCTGCAAACATTCCCTCAGCTCCTGCTCTTTACCGGCACCGTGCTAGGAAGACACCGCGTGACCCAAAACAGACAGTGTCTGTTGTCATAGCTCCCCGGGCCCTCTTTCCAGCGGGGCAGGCAGACATCGCTTACACGGTAACAAAAGTACATGTGCAAGGGGCATCTGGGGGGCTCAGTTGGTTAAGTGTCCAGCTCTTGATTTCAGCTGACGTCATGATCTCACGGTTCGTGAGAGCAAGCCCTGAGTCTAGATTCTGTGCTGAGCACGGAGCCTGCTTGGGCCTCTCTCTCTCTCTCTTGTCTGCCCCTCCCCCACTCATTCTTGAGCGTGTGTGCTCCCTCTCTCAACATAAATAAAGTGTAGAAAATAAATAAATGGGCAAGAAAGTAGATGTTCAAGTGTGCACCAAGGTGAGTGCACTGAAGAACAAACGTGCAGTGTTTGTATGAATCCAAAGCAGGGGACGGGACCCACTCCAGGAGCATCCTGGAAGGCTTCCCTGAGGAGGTGAGGTTTGAGATGAGATCTGGGGGATGTGTTGGAGTTATCCCAACAGAGAGATGGGGGTAGATGGGACAGAGAGAAGAGATGGGGCCTAAATAATGATGGCGGGAAACTCAAGGTGGGCAGGAGAAACCTACTAAGTGGTTCCTAAGTGGGAGTCGGGAAGGACATTGATCAAGGGGCCTCAAGATTCCCAACAGAACATGATATCTTGTGCCCCTCATCAGTTAGGTCCTAGAAGGTATGTTCTGTGACTCCCCTGTGATTCCCATCTCTAAGGTTAGACCAAGGAGTTACCTTTAAGTCCACTTGGGATCACCTTGGGGCCCCCCACTGACCCTGACTACCTCCCAATCTGTCTGCCTCTCTCCAGATCAGCCTGTCTACGGGGACCCTTCTTCTGTTGCTGGGTGTGGCGGCCCTGACCACTGGCTACGCAGTGCCCCCCAAGCTGGAGGGCATCGGAGAGGGGGAATTCCTGGTGCTGGATCAGCGGGCAGCCGATTACAACCAGGCCCTGGGCACCTGCCGTTTGGCAGGCACAGTACTCTGCGTGGCAGCTGGGATCCTGCTGGCCATTTGCCTGGTTTGGGCTGTGGCCGGCTGGCTGAGCCAGGACACCAAGGCAGAACCCTTGGACGCCGAAGCTGATGGCCACGTGGAGATCTTCGGGGACGAGCCAGAGCAACAGCTGTCCCCCATCTTCCGCGATGCCAATGGCCAGTCTTGGTTTTCACCACCTGCCAGCCCCTTTGGGCAATCCTCTGTGCAGACCATCCAGCCCAAGAGGGACTCTTGAGCTGCCCACAAGGCTAGAGGGGGAGCCAGACCTGGGGTCTGGACCATTCCTCTGTCCCATCACACCCTGCCCTCCAACTGTGTCCCTAACTTCTCCCTGAGAAGCAGGTCCCTTTCACTTATGCCCCCATAAGATCCAGCTCCAGGTCAGAGAGGCTGGAGCTCAGATCCCAGTGCCCCTTCCCAGGGATTGGGCCCCAACTCATCCAAGATGCCAACTTTCCCCAAGTCCTCCCCAAACTTCCCTCCTTTTCAAGGCCCTTCAGGAGTAGAAAACATCCCCCTCAATCTCTCCTTACTCTGCTCCGACCTTGGGCAAACCCCTTACCCTTGCAGACCATCAGTCCTGTCTATGTACTATGAGGGGATTGGCTCAGATTCTGGAGTTCCATGACTTTCCTATTCTACCCAGATAAAAGCATTACTCTCCATAGGCAATGTTGGGGGGAAAGGTGGTAGGGTCATCCTCTTTGCCTAAACCCTTCATCTGTCAGCTGCCCCAGGATGCCTGAGGATGGGTCAAAAACCCCCACTTGGACTTCTCCAGGATGGTGCGAAAACAGTCACCTCCTTCAGAACGTTTTCGACGTCCATTTTGGCATCAGAGCCCCTCAGTCCCCCCCCCCCCCCATCGTGGGCTATTATTAGCCCCAGTTTACAGATGAGGTGACTGGGGGAGGCTGGCAGTCTGCAGGAATTAGGACCCACATCTTCAGCCTCCTCCTGGGCCAGCTCTTGTTCTACACATATGGAACAGGGGGCCTGCTGGACAGCTTCCTGGCTTCCAGGGGGCCTCAAGGGTTGGGGGACAGTTTGGGCCCAGAGAGCCTGGCTGGAGGCTTGATGGTCCCTGGTGGCTCAGAAGATGATTTGGACATGCGTTTAAATGGTTTATAAGAGCCAGGGGTCAGGAGAACTGGGATGTCTTTGCCGCTGAAAATCCACTCATCTAGAAACCATCACCCACAGGTTACCCACAGGTCCTGACCTCACCCTGTAACAAATGTGCCCTGCTGGGCCCCCAGCAAGCACCTCCGTCCTGCAGCCTCCCTGGCCAGACGCATCATCTCCATTCTCACCACTAGAGGGAGCTCCAAGACAGCCGGAGAGAGGCGCCGATGGCCTCCGCCCCACACCCTCCCCCCTCGGTCGCACCTCCAGCCTGGAGGGGGTCTTCCGGGAGGGTCCTCCGTTCTCCCCCACCCGGCCGGCACTACTGCCCTGGTGCCCCACGCCCCTTCCCCATCCTGCCCACCCCTTCCGTGTTGCCTTCCCTTTCAATAAACAGCTGGGATGGATACTGACTTTGCTTCTTTTCTCCCTGAGCTTGGGACAAGGGTAAGGAGGAGAAAAGACTGTTAAAGCACCTACCAGGTGCTGGGCACTTACATCCACTATTTCGCATTCGCTTCTCACGCTAATTCTCCGAGAAAGGGGACTATTGTTTTCGTTTTACAGATGACTTAACTAATGATCAGAGAAGTGACCCAAGGGTGGGTTTACATGCTAATTTGTTGGGAAGGAAATTTCTCCAGCATCCTCACTGCTCCCATCCCCGAGAGGGATATGAGGCCAGGAGTACTGGGAGAGAGAGCCAGAGCCAAAGCTGGGCAACAGGAACAGCTAACCCCTACTAGCACTTAAGGAACACCGGGCGCTCTCAGGGCCTTACAAACAGATTATTTTCCCCAAACCCTGCTCCCAGGCTGCAGGTTTGTATTTCCAACTGCCTTCCCCTGAGGGTTGAGGCCTCACCCAACTATCCCAAACTGTTCCAGTCAACCATCCCCTCCAGATCCACCCCTGCAGGAACTACCCACCCCCAGCCCCCTGCTTGCTCTAGCCAAACCCCTGGAGCGAACTTGGCTCCTGTCTTTTCCTCATGCTCCAATCCAACCCGGAGGCTAGCCCACCTTGGGAATATAGCCTGACCCCACCCCTCCTCACCGTCCTTTCAGCTTCTCCCTGGCCTGAGCCACCATCGACTTTCTCTGAGATTATTGCACCAGCTTCTCCCTGGTCTCCCCAGTCTCCCAGCTTTCCCCCTCTGTGCTCCCTCACCCCCCCCCCCCCAAGTCTAACCTCAGCAGAGCAGACAGATCCGGGTATAACCATGCCCTTTCTCTGCTCAGAACCTCCATGGCTTCCATCTCACACAGTAAAACCAAAGTCTTGGGTGGCCTGTAAGGTCTTACATGATTTACTGACACTCCCTTCCCCCTTTCTTCCCCTGTGACCTCAGCTCTCTCCCTCCTCGTCTCCTCTCCCGCCTCTTTGTTGTTCCTCCAACATCAAGGCCAGCTCCTGCCCCAGGCCTTTGCATAGCTGTTCCTTCTGCTGATACATTTTCCCCAGCTCACCAGCGGGCCAACTCCCTCACCCGCTTCAAGCCTGCACAAACGCCCCCCTTTTCAGCGAGGCCTTCCCTGAACAGCCTGTTGTAAAATGCGACCATGCCCCCATTCCTTATTCCCTTTGGAGTTTGGTTTTTGCTTTCCTATAGCATTTATCACCTTTCAGTATACTATATCACTTACCTATTAGTGTTTGCCACTTGTCTACCCCCTGCCGCAGTATGATCTCCACAAGAAGGAGGATCTTTCCTTGCTCTATTTACTGGCATGTCCCAAGTGCCTAGAAAATGTCTGGCACATAGTAGATACTCAATAAAATGGGTTGAATCAATCAATCATAGTTTTATAGAGAACGACGGTGAGGCTCGGGAACACGGAGCAGCTTGTCCAAGGACACACAGGTAGCAAGGGGAAGAGATGGGATTCAAATGCAGGCAGTCGGGCTCCTGAGTCCACAGCCTGCGCCACCGCACTGAACTGCCCCTTGGTTTGAAGGCCCAGAGCTGGGGAGACGATATCAAATGCCAGTAAATGTATTCAGGAATGTTTCTTGCCCTGTGGAAATGCGAGCACAGTGTTAACCGACATTTCTTTCCAGAGAAGTTAGAATCCAAATTTTTATCTGAAACGTACCTATTTTTAAACATTTGTATCTGTTTCAGAATTTGACTAGGCGCTGCCCAAGACAAAACATTCCCAGGGAACAACCCGTGAGTGGCCGTGCGTGACCTCTGACCTGCGTACTCTGGGTTAGTGCCCACAGCTGATCAGGACCAGGGATAGAATGTCACGTTGACAAAATGGCCCAGAAAAGGGAGGTACACATCCACCTCAGAAGATCTATGTCACATGAGCTTTTCTTTCCAGCTGCCCCGTAGGAAGCCGACCCTGCTCTTGTAACCCCAATAAATCCCACGCCCCCACAGAGCCCCATCCCCACAGAGTATCTTATTTCCGAGAAGCAGAATCCAATAACCAAAGTGAATTCCCAACAATACCAACTGTCACGTGACTCCTTGAAGAATGTCAAAGCAGGCTGTTTCACTGTCATAGTTTGCCAGTGGGAATATGTACCGGGTTGAATACTGTTTCCCTAAAGTTCATGTCCATCTGGAGTCGGTGACTGTGACTTTATTTGGAAATAGGCTCTTTGTGGGACAGCTGGCTGGCTCAGTCCGTAGAGCATGTGATTCTTGATCTCAGGGTTGTGAGTTCGAGCCCCACACTGGGTGTAGGGATTACTTAAAAATAAAATCCTTTTTTTTTTTTTTTAAAGAAATAGAGTCTTTGCAAATATAATAAAGTTAATATGAGGTCCTATTAGATTAGGATGGGCCCTAATCCAATAATCAGTGTTCCAGTAAGAAAGGGCAATTTGGAGATGACACACACAGAGGGCAGGCGGCCATGTGAAGACAGGCAGAGTCTGGAGTGATACGTCTATAAGCCCAAGAAAACTAGGGGTTGCCTGTAACTTCCAGAAGCTAGAAGAAGCAAAAAAGCCTTCTTCCCTAAAGGCTTCCGAGGGAGAATGGCCTTGCCAACTCCTCGATTTCAGACTTCCAGACTCCTAAACTGTAAGACAATACATTTTTGTTGTTTTAAGCCACGTAGTTTGAGGTACTTTGCAGAGGAGCCCTAGGAAACTAACACAGGGTGTAAACCAGCCCCGACTCCAAGAAACGCAGTATGGCAATATCCAAATGGAAAATACACGTGCCCTTTGGTCCCTCCCTCTCGTGCAGGTATACCTATAGGTTCAATTCCACATGTAGGAACACGGCAGTATCGTTTGTAAGAGAAGACATTTGGAAACAGCCAACATGCTCATTGGTAGGGGACTTAGTTAATAAAGCGGGGCACATCTATGTTACAGGGACACCGGAACACCGTGTAAAAGAAGGAGAAAATCCTTAAGTACTGATCTGGACTGATGTCCAAGTTATATTGTTAGATGGAAAGGTATAGGGTGCGGAATTCTATGAATACTTTCAAACCGTTTGTGGAAAAAGGAGAATATTGGTGGACGTAGCCTGGGCATGCGTGAAATCCCTGTTGACTGGTTGCCTCGGGGAGGAGACCGGGGACAGGGTGGCGGGGGTAGGACTGGAAGGGAGACTGGCATCGCGTATGCTTCCACTCATTTTCACTTTTCCACCACGTAGGATGTACTACACTTTAAAACATGATTAATGGTAGGAGCGCCTGGGGGGCTCAGTCACTGTTTGTGGGTTCGAACCCCACAATGGGCTCTGCGCTGACAGTGTGGATGGAGCCTGCTTGGGATTCTTTCTCTCCCCCTCTCTCTGCCCCTCCCCCGCTGGTGTGCACCTTCTCTCTCTCTCTCTCAAAATAAATACACTTTAAAAAAAGCATGATTGGGGCGCCTGGGTGGCTCGGTCGGTTGAGCGTCCGACTTCGGCTCAGGTCATGATCTCACGGTCCGTGGGTTCAAGCCCCGCATCGGGATCTGTGCTGACAGCTCAGAGCCTGGAGCCCGTTTCAGATTCTGTGTCTCCCTCTCTCTCTGCCCCTCCCCTGTTCATGCTCTGTCTCTCTCTGTCTCAAAAATAAATAAACGTTAAAAAAAAATTAAAAAATAAAAGCATGATTAATTATAAAATGTAAAAAAAAATACGCATAACAGATTATTGAGAGAATTAGAAAAATCACTCCCAGAGCACCACAGGAAGAATTTCTGCAGGCCAAACCCACCTATGAAAGCTCAAATTAGGGGTGAAACTTTAAAGTGAAAGGGGATATTTGCACGGCCTCTAGCTCCCTCCCCCACAAACACGTGTGATTTCTGTGGTGGCTTTAACCTGTCCTCCGATGTCCTTCTCTCCAGGCGGTGAAGCTTGGTTCCCCTCCCCTGGAGCGTGAGTTGCACTTTGCTTCCCACAGATCGAATGTAGAAAGGGGAAAAATAAGAGACGTGACAGTGGAGAAATCTGTCAGGCACCACCCGAACCAAAGGATCAGGTTAGGATCCCTGGTAACGCGTCTCGTGATAGCATGGCCCCCTGAAATGGTGTGATGGAGACAGGCACTTCACCCTTGGTGTTCTTCCTCCCCAACTTCCATAACTTCAACCTGACCTTGGGAAACCCAAGGGGTTTCGCAACCTGACCTTAGGAAACGAAACATCTGGCCAGCACTCTTTGGAAGTGTCGAGGTCACGAAAGACAAAGAAAGACCAAGAGACTGTCGCTGATTGGAGGACAGTGAGGAGAGGCGGCTGAAGGGTATATAGGAACTCTCTGTATTGCCTTCGCCACTCTCCTATAGATCGGAAATTATTTTCGAGTAAAAATAATCATGATGGTAACGATCGTTCTTGTCAAGATGGAGTAACAGAGGGGGCACCCGGGTTAAGCGGCAGACTTTGCCTCAAGGCCCGTGAGTTCGAGCCCCAGTGGGGTCGGTGCTGACAGCTGGGGGCCTGGGGCCTGCTTCGGATTCTGTGTCTCCCTCTCTGCCCCTCCCCTGCTCATGCTCGGTCTCTGGCTCCTTCAAAAACAAATAAACATTAAAAAAAAAAAAAAAAAAAAGATGGAATAACAGGAATTAGGTTCATCCTCCCATCTGAAAAAGACCAGGAAACGAGTGAGTGAGAAGAGCCCCTTCCCCCCCCCCCACCCCCCAGTTGCCCCAGGGCACTTCCCTGGGAGCTTCCAGGCTGTGGCACTGATTTGAATCCTCTCAATAAATGAGGAGACAAGTAGACAGCAAATCAGTAATTTGGACAACACTGTCCCCCAGCTTGACCTAATTGACATGTAGAGGGTGCTCCCCCCACCCCAAGAGCCGAACCCAACAGGGCCTTGGGCTTTGGTGGCTCCTGGAGACCCAAGGGGCGCTTGGGGGTACAGAAGAGACACAGAGCACATAGCTGCCTCGGGCGCCCTCTGGTGTTCCTTCAAGGTGGTGGCGGCTCAGCCGGTTGACAGCTTCTCCCCTAGGTCAGAGGGAAGCCCCTCTTCCTTTAGCCGGCGTTCCCTGCTCTCTGAGGTGGGGAGACCTGAGCTGGAGAGGGACTGACGGGCTGGTGGGGGAGGTTCACCTTCTGCCTCACCCCCTTTTATTCCAGAGCCTGAGCACCCAACCCACATCACCCCAGGGGCTACCCTCCGTCCTGTTGAGTCCTGTATACCCTCCCCACTCCTATGGTCCCGGGGACAAGGTTACTTCTCAAGCCCAGTTCCAGGGGAGCTCCTCCACCTCACCCCCAACTGGATCTAAGAAGAGGTGATCTGAGGCCACTGCCTGGCCTCTGGGGGCGCTGTGCCAGGGCAGGGAGATGCCCCAGGGTGAGACAAACAAAGCGATATTGACAGAGATGGGGAAGGTATTTGTGGGAGGTGGAGGGAGAGAGCCAGTTGTGAGGCAGACTATCAGCGACATTCCTGCCCCAACTCTTTGTCCCAAATCTTATATTGAGGGCAGGCTGACAGGGGGACAGTCGGCCAGGGTTCAAGTCACTGTGTCAGTCAAGGCAATTCCCTAACCCTTTTGAGTCTCAGTTTATTTTCCTCTAAAATAGGGGACAACAAGGGACGGTGGGTTGAGCGTCCAGCTCTTGATTTTGGCTCAGATCATGATCTCAAGTTTCGTGAGTTTGGGCCCCAGTGGGGCTCTGTGCTGACAGCTCAGAGCCTGGAGCCTGCTTCGGATTCTGTGTCTCCCACTCTCTCTCTGTCCCTCCCTGCTCAGGCTCAAAAATAAATACACATTAAAAAAATTTTTTTAATTCTTTTTAAGGTTTATTTGTTACTGAGAGACAGAGAGAGACAGAGCATGAGCATGGGAGGGGCAGAGAGAGGGGGAGACACAGAATACGAAGCAGGCTCCAGGCTCCGAGCTGTCAGCAGAGAGCCCGACGTGGGGCTCGAACTCAAACCACAAGATCATGACCTGAGCTTAAGTCTGAGACTTAACTGACCTAGCCACCCAGGCGCCCCTAAAATTTTTTTTTTAACGAGGACAACAAGAACACCACCCTCTTGAGATACTTGGAAGACCGAATGAGCTTAACACAGAGCTTGGCACATAGGAGTGCCCGATAAATGCTAGCTATTGTTATGCCAGAGGAGAAATTGGAGGTCCAGATTAGCACGCAATGTACAAGTATAATTATGGATGACTCAGACGTGGTCCTGCCCTCCATCACAGTCTAGCGGAAAAGGACAGCCCTGCAGACTGACGATGGCAGTATAATAGAGGAAGGGCCGCAATTGAAGGACCAGGTGAAGTCACATCACAGAGGACAGACGCAGGGAGATTTAGAGAGAAGCACGTACCGCACCTGTCTGTGCCATGCTGTGCCATTAGTATTTCACACAAACTCTTTTCGCCCTTGTGCCACCATAACGAGGTAACCACTATCTCCAACTCGTAGAAAAGGAACCTGAGCACAGTGCTTAGGCCTCTTGCCCAGGGCTACACAGGTGACATTGAACCCAAAAGTCCAGGTTCAAAAAGTTCCATAACTCTGGCATCTGTGGATGTAGAAATAACCCCAATGCCCCCCAGAGTCTTCCAACTAATCAACCCGATAAAGGATGAGGTCATCTGCATAACCCCTCACCCAGGCCCACACGGACACAGGCAAGCATATGGGTGTTGGGTAGATGTCCAGATATCACGTTTACCCAGGTGGACACATTAGTCTGTCCTGCCTGTGACAAGTGCCCAGAGAAGCCTCTGGAACCCCCCCCTCCCAAGTATGGTGTACATTGTTGGGGAAAAACAATCTGCCCGAGTGAATTCACAGACACACGCATCCATGCGCGAATTGGTGACCCCTGCCCAAGCCCTTGAGTGAGCATGGTGCCTGTGTGGGCGTGTACCGCGACCCATTCGTGCGCACACCAGCCGGCGTGTAAATTATTATAATGGTGTGTTTGTGGACGCATTGAGACCCTCAAGAGCGTATTTGCCCTGACTCGTACTGCCTCTCTTTAGCAGCTACGTTTATTGAGGATCTGCCGTGTGTAAGTAAAAATAAAGCTCAGAGGGGCGCCTGGGTGGCTCAGTCGGTTAAGCGTCCGACTTCGGCTCAGGTCACGATCTCGCGGTCCGTGAGTTCGAGCCCCGCGTCGGGCTCTGGGCTGATGGCTCAGAGCCTGGAGCCTGCTTCCGGTTCTGTGTCTCCCTCTCTCTCTGCCCCTCCCCCGTTCATGCTCTGTGGTTTGCCCAAGGTCACACGGCTAGTAAACGGCTGGGATTCAAACCCTGGTCCTGTAATACTGGGCAGCGGTGTCTGTGTCTCCACTGCCGAGCAGATGTGTTCAAAAGTGGGCAGCGCTGTGGTTGAATTTCCAGATTGACATTCCCTGTGACCTCGGACACATCATGTCCTGTTACAGGCCACG
The DNA here is from genome assembly GCF_018350195.1 of Panthera tigris. Taxonomy (NCBI): domain Eukaryota; kingdom Metazoa; phylum Chordata; class Mammalia; order Carnivora; family Felidae; genus Panthera; species Panthera tigris. Next base: position 27,438,303 of record NC_056662.1, read on the forward strand.
TCTTCACGTGTCTAATCACAGGTGTGCTCCGTGGGCTGGAGTGGTGGTGGGGCCAAGTCTCAGCCTGGGTTGGCATCACCAGGGGCCCATGAGCTTCCTGCCCCAGCCTCACCAAACCTCAAAGCCCATGACTCAAAGCCAAGCCCCGGGCACCAGGCCATCAGGAGTCTGGTGCTGGAAGAACCCATAGGATTTGATAAGCATCTGGCCCAGGACATGCGGTCACAGCAGGGAGAGGGAGGGAGGAAAACAGGATATTCACCAGATGTGTGTCCAGGCGGGGCCCACGGGCTGAGTTCAGCAGAGGAAGAGTTGCCAGGCCTCAGCATCTAATACCCACTTAGTGGAGACTTGTGTGAGGGAAGGGGAGAGGGCAGAGGGAGGGATCGGGGCTGCGCCTTGCCTGATACTGGAGGCCCTGAGGGAGGCGGGGAGGGGGAGCAGGAAGGGTAATAAATAGAAGATGGAAAGAGGAAGGAAGCGAATGTATCTTCTCCACCGATCGTGAGTGCCCGCCCTGGGCTGGGCACTACGGGTGCCGGGTGGACTGAGCCCTGCTGTTGCAAAGCTCAGAGCTCACATGACACCAGTTAGGCCAGGCAGCTGGGAGGGCCCAGCCAGTCTGGGCAGTCATCAGTGTGCCTGCAGGGAGAAGAGTGTGCAAGAGGGGTGTGTGTGTGTGTGTGTGTGTGTGCGCGCGTGCGTGCACACACAAGCACCTGCACAGCCTAGTGTCTACATGTGTCCTGTGAGCATGAGCGTGGCCTCGTTTTTTCCCCTCCCCAGGCCTCCGCCTGACCCCGTCCTGCCCCTTCCAATCACAGGACAAAGTCTCCCCTCAACTCAGACCTCGGAGCCCAGGGGTAAAGGTTTGCATTTACAGAATAAAAAATGCCCAGCAATTCTGAGCTTTTATGATGCTGAGCACTTTCACGTTCATTCATTCTAGACAATCATTCACTGAACACCCAGTAAGCCCCCTCCCCCCCACTCTGTGCTAGATATAAGGATGCAACATTGTTGCTTTCTGGGTTCTTCCTTTCTGGTGGGGGCAGGAGGGACAGATGATACACAATTCACTACACACGGAGAGGTCATCTCAAACCTTGGCAAGGGCTGTGAATAAATTAAGACAGGGTTACGGAATAGAGACAGACCCCAGGGACTGGGGCAGACCGATGCTTCATGAGTGGTCAGGGAGGGCCTCTCTGAGGAGGTGACATTTGACCTGAGACCCAAAGGAGGAGGAGGAAGCGGGGAAGATGTGGAAAAGTTCCAGGCAGATGGAGCAGTAAGGATGAAAACCTTGAGGCAGGAAGAATTTGGTTTGTACAAACTAGAAAAAAGGGAGCGAGGGGCGCCTGGGTGGCTCCGTCGGTTAAGCGGCCGACTTCGGTTCAGGTCATGATCTCATGGTCTGTGGGTTCGAGCCCCGCGTCGGGCTCTGCGCTGACAGCTCAGTGTCTCCCTCTGTGCCTCCCTGTCTCTCTGTTCCTCCCCTCCTCGCACTCTGTCTCTCTCTCTCAAAAATAAAGATTAAAAAAATTTTTTAATTAAAAAAAAGCACAAGAAAGGGAGCTGATGCTCAGAGAGGGCAGATGACTGTTCCAACAACATGGCTGGTTAGAGGCTAAGCGAGGATTCGAACTCGGGCCCTGCTAGGCTCCAGACCCAGTCATTTTTTTCCTTGACTGCAGGCTGCCGCAGAGATATACCATCCGTGGAATATACACATCAATATACGCACATGGGCACGTACACGCTACACGACTCTGCCTGCCTCCCCCCACGACGAGGGGGTGTGGGCTTGACCATCACTAAGTGTCAGAGTAGCAGAAATAGCCTACGATTCTATGGTTTTCTCCGTCTTGTGGGGCCAAGTAGAAGGGCTAGATGTCACCTTAGCCCAGCATTCCAGAAGCTCTGGGCCAACGAAAGGTCAAATGACAGGAAGAAGGAAGAGGTTTCCTAAGGGAGGGGGCAGGACCTTTGGGGTGGCCTGTGGAGATACAGACACCCTGGCCAGCCCACGAAGCACGTCTGGAGGGAGGGGGAGGAGAGAACGGAGGAAGCAGAGGGAGTTGAAACTGTTCTTAGAAGCCTAGTCCCTGCCAGGCCAACACCTGGCCTCCTCTTACCTCTGCTGGGTCACCTCCCAAGACGGGGTGCTCAGCGCCCAGCAAGGCAGGTGCTGGCCCTGAGAAGTTCCTCTTCCCCATCCGTCTTTGTGCCTGTAAAATGTGAAAAGATTCGTCCATCAGAACAAGAGAAACATACGGAAGCTGCGTGAAGACACTTTCGTTTTTCTGAATCAGATGAGTAAAGATCGAAAAACGTTGATAAGGCACTGTGCTGTCGAAGTTGTGGGCAAACAAGCAGTCACACGCTCTGTTAGCAGGGGGTAGATTGGCACACTCTCAATGGATGATCACCCAGAAAGTTCCATTAAAAGTGCAAATGCCCAAACTTTAAAAAAAAAAAAATTTTAACGTTAATGTTTTATTTATTTTTGAGAGAGAGAGTACGAGCGGGGGAGAGGCAGAGAGAGCAGGAGACAGAATCCACAAAGCAGGCTCCAGGCTCTGAGCTGTGAGCACAGAGCCTGATGCGGGGCTCGAACTCACAAACTGTGAGATCATGACCTGAGCCAAAGTCGGACGCTTAACCGACTGAGCCACCCAGGCGCCCCCCAGGAAGTTTTTTTCTGAACCGATGTGAAATAATCCCCAAGACAAATTGTCAAATAGGAAGAAAAAAAGCAATCTGAAGGAGCGAATGTATGCTCCCGTCTGTATTTAAAGGGGAAAATAGTCATCCCTTACGTCTTTAAGGAAACATGAGAAAATTGGTTGCCCCCAGAAAGAGGCGGTAGGCGGCTGGAGATAGGAATGGGAGGGAGACTTTTCAAATATTACCCCTGGTACCTTTTGAGTTCTGAGCCAAAACAGAAATAAATACAAATATTTAAAAATCTATCCTCCTGGGGCACCTGGCTGGCTCAGTCGGTGGAGCCTGCGTGACCCTTGATCTTAGGGTTGTGAATTTCAGCCCCATGTTGGATGTAGAGATTACTTAAAAAAATAAATTAAATAAATCAAAATCAAAATCTATCCTCTCGAAAGTGCCACATTCCTACACGCTCCTTGCTCCCAGCTAACTTCTGTCCCCTTGGACGGAACACCCTGGAAGAGAAAAAAAGACAAGAGGCCTGAGTGTGAATCTCCGTTCCATCACGGACGCACAGTGAGTCCTGGAGCAAAATGCTTTCCCTCTCTGGTTCGTATTATATGGCACCCAGACCATGCCTCCAGCTCAGGCATTCTGTGTCCTCCTGCTGGACCCAGCACCTAGAAGACGAGCACCAGGTCTCCTTGCGTCTTAAATCATCCAATCCACCTAAACGGAATACCTCCTACGTGCCAGATTCCGGGGTCCCCGTTTCTTGCCCTACAAGCCCCCAACTCCAGTGCCCGGGCATAGAAGTTGGTACCCCGTAGAAATTCAGGACAGGTTTCTTAGCTTCCAAGTGAGGAAGAGATATTGGGATAGATGCATGATGGATAGCGTATGGTAGACGGCAACTGAATAGATTCATGGCTGAGTCGCAAGTGGATGGATCTTCAAGACAATGGCCTTCACTTGATCCTACAGCCCTCCCCACAGCTACCACTCATTTTTTTTTAGCCCCCTTTTGGCAGCAAAGGTCTTTGAAAAGGTGTCTATCCTCTCACTGTCTCTAATTCCTCTCCTCTCTTCAATCCACCTCAATCATGTGGCTACCTGCCCACCCCATCCCACACCCATTGAAACGGCAGTTGTCAAGGGTACCACGACTCAAAATTCAACACTCAATTCTCGGTCTTCATCTTCTCGACTGATCGACAGCCTTTGATGGTTGACCCCTCCCTGCTCCCTGATACACTTCTCCTCGCTTGGTGTCCGGAACTCCACACTCTGATGGCTGTCCCCCTTACTTCCTCGTCCGCTCCTTCCTGCCCATGGCTCCAGATGTACGTCGTCAGCCTAGTCCTCTGCCCTGAACTCCAGTGCATACATCCGATGGCCTGCCCAACGTCTCCTTGAAGACGTTGGGACGACATCTCAGACTCAACACAACCGAAGCTGACCTTCCGATCTGCCACCTGGCCCCGTTCATCGGACGGCAGATTCACACTTGCAGGTGTTCAGGCCCAGGAACCTCGGAGGCACCCTTGAGAACTCTCGTTTCCTCTCCGTATCTGCAACATCAGCGACCCTGCTGTCCCCACCTTTTACATATATCCAGAGTCCAATCTCATCTCACCCCTGCTCTGCTCTGAGCCACCAGCGTTTCCCAACAGAATTATTGCAACATCCGCTCCTTTCTCCCCAGAGTCTTCTCGAAGGCCTTCAAAGCTCCAGATGGTCTAAATCTGTATTAGCAATGACGTCATCTACCACCACCTCCCCTCACCTGTTCCACTCCAGCCACACTGACCCCCTTTGGCCTCAGCAAACCAGTCGAGCCTTCCCTTGAGAGCTTTGCGGAAGTGATTCCCTGGCCTGAACAACTTGTCCTCCAGATAGTCTCGTGGCATCCGGGGGACCACCTTACTGATTAAGATCCTCAGGATCCTCTTTACCCACAATTCTACTTTTACTTCTTTCCCCTAGCACCTAGCACCTTCCAACATGCCCTATCGTGTAAGCATTTATTGTGTTAATTGTTCCTTGCACGTCTTCTTTCTACTGGGAGATAAGCACCGTTTTTATCTGTTATTGTCACTGAAATATCCCCAGCCTTTAGAACAGTGCCTGACATAGAGGTGGGTATTCAATACATAGTTGTTGAATGAATGAATGAATGAACGAATGAGTGAATGAATATATAAATGGTTTGATTGATGCTGGAAAGATATGTAGCTGGTGGATGGATGAATGGATGGATGGATGGATGATCAAATGGAGGGTAGATGGAAGGATGGAATAATGGTAGGAGAAAGTTGAATGGATAGATGGTGAGGAATAGGTCATAAATAAATGGTAGATGGATGGATGAGGGATGTATAGATAGGTGGAGGGATTTAATCCATTTCGCTACAATTTACTGAGCACTTACCAATATGCTGGTGAGCCCAACCAGCAGGTGCCTGCCCTAAAGGAGCTTACAGTTTCATGGGGGAGACAAACATGTATATCTAAAATATATATGTGATGGTATCTAATTAATATATTTAATATTAATATATAATGATTATGTATAATTAAATACATGTGAAATTCCAAATTCTATTGTGTGTTATGAAGGGAATAAAGGATGTTCTGAGAAAGAATGATATGGACGAGGGATGGAAAAATGGGCGATAAATGGGTAGCTGGAGGTGGATAGGACTTAGACCGGGCTGCTTTGCCTCAGTGGCCCTGGCCGGCCACACGCACCATCCATCTCCAGACCCCGGGGTCTCCCCACACTTCACCTGCAGCTCTAATCTCAGAGAGACTGTCCTCCCTCTCCCTGTACTGACACGGCACCTGCCCTAGCCCATCCCCCATGGCCCTGCTTGACTCCAAGTCTTGCCCCCACCCTGCTGAGTCACAGTCTTGGGCTACTCAGAGGACACCTCCATGGAGCTGTGGTTTGTGGTTCAATCCAGCCCTTTGGCCGTCCTCAACCTTGCAGGGGGGCCGGCGGGGGGGTGGTGCGGGGAGGGGATGTGGTGGTGAGACTGCCAGAAGGGAGACCAGCAAGTGCCAAGCTCTTTTTTTCTTTAACTTTATTTATTTTGAGAGAGAGAGTGAGAGTAGGGGAGGGGCAGTGAGAGAGGGGGAGACAGAGTGACTCCTGAGCAGACTCCAGCTCAACGCGGGGCTCAAACGCATGAGCCGTGAGATCATGACCTGAGCCGAAGCCAAGAGCGGGACGCCAACCAACTGAGCCCCCCAGGCACCCAAGTGCCAAGCTCTTGACTTCTGGGCCTGAGCACCACTCTTGATTCTTGACAGACCAGGCCTAGGGCTCCAGTTGGGGGTTTATCTGGGGCACTGGAGTCAGGGGTAAAGGATTAGAGCTAAGTCTGCCTGGAGGATTGTAACTCAGTCATGAGCAGGAATTGCAACTTAGGTCAAGGGTCAGGATGGGAAAAAGTGGGTGCCTCTTCAGTGACCAAGTCAGTGCTTGGTTTGGGGCCAGGGTCAGGATTTAGCTGTGGCTGTCAGCAGTGATGGGGGCTCAGTCTCCGCCCAAGTTTTTAGGTTAGAGTTCAGTAAGAGTGTAAAGTCTGGAACAGGGCTCAGTCTATGACCAGAGTCAAGGATCAGGGCTCAGTCAGTATCCAGGGCACTGGCCTAGTCTTGGCTTTCTCCAGGGACAAAGTGGATGGGTTGGCTCCGGACCAGTCTAAAGTGCCATCATCCAGGTAGATGAGTAGCACCTGCCCCGAACCCTGTCTTCCCTCCTGCCACTCCATGCAGGCCAGGCCTGGCTCAGTGTCCCCACAAGGCCTAGCAGTCCTCATTCTGGCACCCAGGAGACCAGGGTCGGTGTAGGGGCTATGGGGCAGGGCTCTGTGCCCGACCTGGGAGGGCACCTTGCACAAGGCTTTCTGATGCAACTGGCAGCTGGCTGAACACCTCAGTACCCCCTCCTGCTCCCCACCCCGCTCCTCAAGCTTTTCCCAGAAACGGAAGGGCTGGACAGTGGCCTGATTCAAACACAGGATCCCTTTCCTTCCTGGCCCTGACGGCTTCAGAGCCAGCAGGAAGCAGGCAGGGGGGAAGGAAGGCAGGGCAGGGATCGGATGACTCAGCAAAGACTCCAGTATTGGGAGGACTCGGATCTGGGGCTCCCTCCTCCTCCCAGCGGGAAGGCAAAGAAGAGAATGAGGATCTCTGGAAGGTTCCAGAGCCCCACCTCCAATACACACAAAGCCGTAATTATGTGGCTGAGCCCGGAGAGGGACTGGAGGCTGCCTAAGGTCATCCAACCGGCAGCTGCAAGGTCAGAACTGCAACCCAGCTTTCCTCCTGCCGTCTCTGGCTCCTCCTGCCACCAACTGGGGGAGAGCACCCTTCACCCTTTGAGGGAGGCATGGGACTTCCCCAGGAACTTCTGACCGATCTGGTGGAGGCTCCTGAAACAGCCAACGGCGAGGGCTTTGGAACCGCACAGACCTGGGCTCAAACCCCTCTGGCTTGCTGTGTGATCCGGGGCTGGTTACTTCTCCTCTCTGACACCTGGTTTTCTCACTTGTCAAAAGAGCATAAATTCGTCCTTAGCTCACAGGGTTGTGGTCAGGATTGTATGAGAAAGCAGACGAAGGGCACAGCCCAGGCCGGCCACATGGGGATGCTCAGGAAATATGTCCCTACCTCTCCCTTCACCCTCAGCTCTCCAAGGGTGTGTGTTGGGGGGGGGGGGGCGGGGAAGGGGTTGAGAGATGGCATCTTAGGCTTTGTGGAAACTACCACTTTGTGGTAAGTTAGCCACCTACCATCAAGTGCTTACCCTGTGCCAGGAACTCTTCTAAGCACCTTGTATTAACTCATTTAACCCTCCACTGAATCCAGTAACAGTTCCCAGCTGCAAGATGCTGTTCAACACCCCTCTCAGGAGGATAGATGTCAATTCCATTTTATAGACGAGGGCTCTGGGTCTCAGTGGCTAAATGACTTGCCCAGGGTCATGCAGGTAGGGAGAAGGCCAAGGAGAAGGCACAAAGCCGTAGACAAAGGACACCTGGGCTTTGAGCCAGACGGACTGGCTGCTAATCTCACTACCTCCATAGACTAGTGATGTCACCTCTCTGAGCCCCAGTTTCCTCATCTGCCTCCAGGCATGAAAACAAGAACTGGGTGGGGAAGTTTCAGGGTGCGGTAAGATGATGGAACGGGAGCATCCACACAAGGCCACGCTGCATCCAAGGGCAAAGAATCACACTCCCAAGCTCAGAGGACAGAGCCGGATGGCCCAGCAGGGCTCTGACTGTCAGTGGACCCCTGCTGGGCTGATGTTGTGCCCAGGCACTGACCTTCCAGCCTTTCCTGGGGCCCGGCCTGAGACAGATTCAGATGATGAAGGATCTCTGCAAAGCCCCAGGGAAGAAGGAGGTGCCCAGTCGTCTCCTAAGGGCTCCCGCAGCAGAGCCGAGAGCTGCAACCCTTGAATCAGCCACCGCCATTCCCAAATCCGTTGGCCCAGATCCGTTTACCCATTTGTATTATGGGTTCTGTAAGGTTTTTCTTGCAGTCAGCTCATTTTTAAAAACTTAGGGATGTATGGAAACCAATTTGGCAATAAGTTTCACGTTAAAAACTAAACTAAACTAAACTAAAAATAAATAAAATAAAAATGAAAAAAAATAAAATAAAAACTTAGGGAAATTTCTTTCAAATGGAAAATTTTAATCACTAACCTCAAATGGAAAGACGCTATCAGTTTCCATAAAGAGAAAGTGACCGTAAAACTGAATATAAGAACAAGCAAGAAGAAGATTCTTAGATTCTAGCGAAGTCCTGTCTCTTGCTGAAGGCTCTGAACGGAGCCTGCTCTCCTTTCCTTAACAAGTGAGGCGTCAAAGACATAGAAGCCGTTACATGAGACTTTCTCCCTAGTAATTGGAGGAACAGGAAGAAAATCAAAAGGAAATGCCTATATTGCGATAGTCGGTGTTATGCCATAGAGTCTTGAAACCCTAAAACCCCATTGGTGTACGTTTTATGTTTTGGAAAACACTGACCTAATCCAACTCTCTTTTCCTATTTCCCAGGGAAGAACAGTAAGACCGCCAAAGGGGATGTGACTTGCCCACCATCTCACGGGATTGGGATGGGTGGCTTTAGCCAGACCTGGGATCCAACCAGCGCGCTAAGGCATTTTTCCGCTTCTGTGGGAGGAACTTTTAAAGATGGAAGCTTTAAGGACACCTGTGGTGGGATTCCAGGCATGTGGTGGGCACCAGCCAGCTGGGGTGGAAAAGAAGGAGGCCAGCAGCTGCTGTCATTGGCCCTTGGACCCCCACGCCTCTTCTCCCTTGGAGCACAGCCTCTGTGTCCCTGCGCCCAGAGCTGAGGGCCAGCAGAATTACAGCAAATAGAAACGCAGCCTCCTTGGGGCGCCTGGGTGGCTCAGTCGGTTGGGCGACTGACTTCGGCTCAGGTCATGATCTCGCGGTCCGTGAGTTCGAGCCCCGCGTAGGGCTCTGTGCTGACAGCTTGGAGCCTGGATCCTGTTTCAGATTCTATGTCTCCCTCTCTCTGACCCTCCCCCGTTCATGCTCTGTCTCTCTCTGTCTCAAAAATAAATAAACGTTAAAAAAAAAATTAAAAAAAAAAAAAAAAGAAACGCAGCCTCCTTGGGGTGCCTGGGGGCTCAGTAGGTTGACCATCTGACTCTTGGTTTCAGTTCAGGCCATGATCTCACTGTTGGTGGGATTGAATCCCGTGTCCAGCTCTGTGCTGACAGTGTCTCTGTGCTGACAGTGTGGAGCTTGCTTGGGATTCTCTCTCTCTCTCTCTCTCTCTCTCTCTCTCTCTGCCCCTCCTCAGCTGGTGATCTCTCTCTCTCTCTCTCTCTCCCTCTCAAAATAAATAACAATTAAAAAAACCTTAGAAAAGAAAGAAACACAACCAGCTGGGCTCAGAAACCAGGGTAGGGGGATGTTTTAAGCCTGGAGAGAAGGAAATTCACGAAAGCCAAATTCTCTCTCTAGGAAAGTGCCCACGGTTTGCATTTAACTGGGGAAGGGAGCTGGTCACCATTTATTCTCTTTACATTTTAACGAATACTTAGACAGCATTTATATTCCAAACACTTCACAGGTATTAAGTCATGTGATTCTCATGACGAACCTATGAAGTAGGTGCTATTATTATCCCCATTTTGTGGATGAGGAACCTGAGGCACAGAGAGCTTAAGTAATTTACCTAAAATCTCATCACTTGGAAGTGGTGAGATTTGAACCCGGGAAATGGGATCTGACTTGAGGGTGCCTTAGTGCATTTAATCCTGAGGACTACCATGCTAGGAAAGGTGTAATTAATCCCACTTTATAGGCGTGGAAACTGAGGCTCAAGGCTATTTGGCATCTATGCTGTAAACCCAACAGGTCTTAACTTCTTTGCTATTCTCCCTGGATCAGGTACCAAGAGTTCTTGCTCTAGGGTGCTACTCATTGTGGTAGCCGTTTACTACACAAAGCTATTGAGCATTTAAAATATGGCTAAGAGGCTGAAAATTTGCACGTGATTTAACTTTAATTCTAAAGCAAGTAAAACATGTTGTCCACTAAACACAATTTAATTGTCTTGGTAGAACAGCATTTTACTTTTTTTTTTTTTTAATTTATTTATTTTTGAGACAGGGAGAGACAGAGCATGAACAGGGGAGGGTCAGAGAGAGGGAGACACAGAATCTGAAACAGGCTCCAGGCTCTGAGCTGGCAGCACAGAGCCCGATGCGGGGCTCGAACTCACGGACCGAGAGATCATGACCTGAGCCGAAGTCGGACGCTTAACCGACTGAGCCACCCAGGCGCCCCACAGCATTTTACTTTAAGCCCTCACAATTTAGCTTCTGTTCCGATTTGTTTCCAAAGTATAAAACACCGGATATTGAAGACATTAGCGGGGGAAAAAAATTTAGAGTATATCAGTAATAATTTCGTAATTATTTGTTGAGATGATCACATGCTAGATATATTGGATAATTGAATATATTATTAATGTTAGTTTCACCTGTTTTTTTTTAATTTTTTTTTTTTTTAAGCAATCTCTACGCCCAACATGAGACTCGAACTTACAACCTTGAGATCAAGAGTCACAAATTCCGCTGACTGAGCCATCCGGGTGCCCCTCACCTGTTTCTTTTTATTCTTCTTTAAATTAAAAAAAAAATATTTGAGAGAGAGAGAGAGAGAGCAGGGAGAGAGGGGCAGAGAAAGAGAGAATCTAAGGAAGGCTCCATTATCAGCTGAGGGAGCTGGAGGTGGGGCTCAAAGCAGGGCTCCTGCGGCAGGGGGAGGGGGGCCCCAATCCCTCCACCCCAGGGATCATGACCTGAGCCAAAATCAAGAGTCAGATGCTTAACCAACAGAACCACCCAGGTGCCCCTCTTTGTATTCTTTAATGCATGACTAGAAAATGTAATCCTACATTATGTGGCTTATATTTTATGTTCCATTGGTCTAGAAAACCAGGATTTGACCCCCCCCCCCAAATGTGACAAGGCCCTCCTAAACCTGGGGAGTCATTCCCAGGGTGCAGTTCCAGGAGCCATATCCACTGGTCCAGGTGGAGGCTGCCGGGTGGCAAAGCTTGTAAAATGTCCCTGGACGGTATAAGCATTGGCATTAGCTGCCCCAGGTTCAAATCTCAAATCTGCTTCATACCACGAGGTAGGTGCTTTTGGGTAAACCTCTCACCGTCACTCATCTGTAGAATAAAGGTCATAGTGTTCATCTCATGGTTCATTAGGTGCCTCGGGGTCTTTGCGGTTACTTTTTCTATGTCCCCTCAGATCTTTGCATCCTCAGCCCGTCTCTTCCGTAAGATCTTAGTGTAAACATCACCTTCTTGACGAGCCCCAATGAAAATAGCCACCCCTCAGTCGTCTGTGCTACAGGACAAATCTATCCTCTTTGTTTATTCAAGAAAACACATGACATGTATACTGAATTTTAAATGATCTTGGTTATTGATTTCATTTTCTTGATAATGGTCTGTCTTCCCACTGATTTATAAGAACTGTGAGGGCAGGGATGGGTCACTCTTGTCACTGCTGAGTCCCCAGCACTTAGAACAGGGTCTCATACAGCATGAACAAAGTAAGGAATGTATGAGCAAACCCAGCACAGTGCTGGCTGCACAGAGAAAACAACCAATTCCACTTTTCTTTGTCCCTTACTGCTGAGGGATTTTCGACCTGAGTCTAGACTTCCCAGGGGTAGAAAATGAGTTCACTGGTTCCTCCCTGGCAGGGGAGTCTCCAGGGTTAAATGAGATCCCAGAGTCCCCTGGTGTGCCCTGAAATTCCTGAAACACAGGTGAGCTGGTCCCTGGGGTTCTGGAACCTGAGCAACAGAGGGAGCTTCACCCACCTTTCCAACGCCATCCAACCTCTTCCTGGAGAAGCTATTTTTTGACACTGGTGCGTTCAGAGACATCAAGACCTAAAAGGGATTCCCAAGAAAGGTACTGGATCCCTGGGGCTGCACGGGGATGCTTCACCAAATAGGAAGTGGCACCAGGGTCTCTTAGGCTTGGGGTGTAAGTCCTGTTATGGGGTGACTTCCCCTCCCCGAGCCTCTATTCTATTTATTGAACACTTAGGTTGTGCCATCTAGTTCTAAGCATTTTGTCCAAGCGAAAACCTTATGAAGTGAGTACTCCTATAAGCCCATTTTACAGAGGAGGGATTTTCGGCTCTAGCAGGGTTTTAAGTAACTTTCCTGAGGTTGCACAGTGCGTCGGCGCAAAGGTGGGGTGCGCTCTTAGGCAGGTTGGGTCTAGGGCGCTGGCTCTTAATCATTAGGCTGCGCTGCCTGTATCCAGTGGACGCTGTGACGCCTGCCCGACCCCAGGCCTCCCCGGGGGACCACATCGGTTCTTCTGAGCCCCGCGACTCAGATCCTAAAGTCTGAGGTCTTTGCAAAACTCCCGGGCTGCTTTCCCATGCCTGGGCCTCGGGCTAGGATGGGGCGAGCGGAGCTTCCTGCCTGCCCAGAGTCCTCCTAAAGGTTAATAAAGCATTGGTGGGAAGGTACTTTATAAAACAGGAAAGCACCCGGGGAACTATCACGGTTTGCTCTTTTTCTCCTCTGCATCCTGAGAAGGAAGGACGTTCTCCCCATTTCGCATATGGGCCGACTGAGGCTCAGAAAAGCAAAATGCTCTTTCCAAGGAAGGAGGGAGAGCCAGTGGCTGGTGTCTGCGCGGGGCAGGTGGGGGAGGGGGTGGAGCCGAGACACCCGTGGGGGGCGGGGCGCGCCGGGGCGGTGACCCCCCCCCCCCTTCCCCCAGGGGGCGGAGCGCGCGGGATGTTGCAATCTCGGGCTGGAGCGCATCAGGCGACGGCGGATTAGCGCAGGTTTGCATCACCCGGGCCCGGGCCGGAGCCGGCTCTGGAGCCGGGGGACACTCGCAGCGGAAGCGGCGGCGGCTCCACACGTGTCCGGCTGCGGGGACCGGGGTCCCGAGCGCAGCCGCGTCGCAGCGGGCCCCCGGCCACGTGGGAGTGCCCTGGAGACTCAGGATCCCGCCGTACGCCCGGGCAAGGTACCCTGCGGGGCGGGAGAGGGGTCGGGCCGGGGGTCGGGGGCGGACGGGTTGGAGGGTGCGGACCCGCGAAGGTAGAGCATATCCTGGGGGCGGAGGGAGCAGGGGACAGAGGTGCGGGCGTGTGGCCCCGGGAGGTGAGCGTGGGGCGGGGGAGGCGTGTGTGTGAGGGGCCCGCGGGGGACGCCGGGGACCGCGTAGGGTCTGTGTCCCTCTGGGGTGTGTGTGCGGGATCCGCGTGGGCCTGCGGGGTTGGAGCGGATGTGTCTCGGCGCACGGTCAGAGCCGCGAGGAGCCGGTGGCAGGTGTGGGCTGTGCTGGGGCCGGGCTCGGGTACCTTGGGGGCAGATGCAGGGGGAGAGGGAGCGAGGGTGCAGCGCGCGGGGTGCGGGACCCCCGGAGCGTGCGGGGCGTCGGCCGCAGGTATGCACCTGGCGCTGCGGCTGCGGGTTGCGGGTTGCACCGTGCGCGCTTGCGTTTTGTCCCTGCAGACTCTGGGGCGTGAGGAACGAGGAGGGCCCCGGTCCGCCCCTTCTCACAGCCCTGGGGCCCAGCCCCCTTTCCTCGCCTCTCCCCCTCCGGCTGCTCGGTTTCCGCTGAATCTTCTGCCTCGGGACACCAGCGGCCCGCCGCTTCCGCTCCCACGGGAGGAGCCCGGCGGCGGCAGGCGGGGCGGGGCCGTCTAGGGGGTGGGGCACGTGTCAGACCTTGCCTGTGACCTTACAGGTATCGGTCAGTGGTGAGTGGGAGAGTTGGGAGGGCTCTGCGTGTGTATGTCTGCCCGCTTGCCCAAGGACGACGAGGTGTGTGTCCCTTAATGATGTGTGTGCCCCTCTCTGCCCTGGATGTGGTGTCGCAGCTGGCCGGCTTGGACAAACTGTGTTTTTGAGGGGCGTGTGTACAGCTGTCTGCTCTGGGTTCTGTGAGTGTGTGTTTGGTATGACCTGCCCTTATTCCACCAGAGGCGTCAGGGAACAGCAAGAGGTGGGTGTTAGGGGCAGCCTCCATTGCCCAGGGCTACCCCTGCCAGGCCGGGTCTGGGCCAGGATTCGAACCTGGGAATGTCTGACTACAGCCACCCGCTGTTGCATTCTTACTACGTTGGGATTATGGCCTTGCACGCCATTTGAGGTCTCCCTGCCTCCCTCCCAAGGCAGCCCACCGCTCGCTCGGACTTGGGAGTAGGTAGTCCTCAGTCTGAGAACCGACTCTGAGTGATGTTTCCCCATTGATCCTGGCTCAGACCTTCGGGAAGGTCTTTACCGGGGCTGAAGTCTATCTCCCTCTAATGTCTTATACCTTGGCTCCGTGTCCCTCATCTGGAGCCTGAATGGGTAGGCAGATAGATCCAGGAGAGAACCTCCCTGCTCTGGCATGCCAGTGCCCTCTCCTCCACCCACCACACAGTTATACAGCTGCGTCCCCCCCCGGGGGGGGGGAGGGTGGCTTCCTCCATAACTGAATGAATGAATCTTACCGCCTTTGAGAGACATCCCCTCCTTGCCTTACTTCTTACCTGATGGTGAAACTGCACTGTCTATTGTTGACTAACTCTGGACCTGTGATTCTGATAGCTTTGAGTCATCAGGCAATAGTAAAGTTCACATTTGAAAAAACAAAAAAAGAAATACACTCATTTTTGAAATACTCAAGCCATAAATGAGTGCAGGATCTTTATTTTAAAATACTGAAATTGAGGGGCGCCTGGGTGGCTCAGTCGGTTGAGCGTCCGACTTCCGCTCAGGTCATGATCTCGCGGTCCGTGAGTTCGAGCCCTGCGTCGGGCTCTGTGCTGATAGCTCAGAGCCTGGAGCCTGTTTCAGATGCTGTGTCTCCCTCTTTCTCTGACCCTCCCCTGTTCATGCTCTCTCTCTCTCTTCTCAAAAATAAATAAACGTTAAAGAATAAAATAAAAAAATAATAATAAATGAATAAATAAAAATACTGAAATTGAAAATGCCCTTGCCTTTCTACCAAACCCCTTCCTCTCTTGGGCCTCCCAGGAGGTCAGGAGCTACTGTGGCCGGTTTAGTCTGGGTCCTTCCAAAACTTGTGCATTTACATACCAACATATAAGCAAGTATGGAGATACATTTTTTTTTGATATGCTGGTGGCGTTTTTTACATGAATGATATCGTCTCAATCATCTCAGGGTATATTTGTCCTATAGCAGCTTGCTTTGTGCACTGGACAACATATCCATTCCAGAGCCCGCATTCATATGTACATTCATACCTTCCTCATTCATTCATCATCCCTCCCTCCCTGCCCCAGGTAATAGCTCCCTGCACTACACCACTCAGCAGATAGAGTGCAAAGTCTCTCTTCCTCTCACTGCCAAGGCCAGTTCTCCACTTTGCTTTTTTTAAATTCCACTTAACCGTTCACTCTGGAGGTTTTTCTAATCAGCACATAAGGAGTTTCTCTTTCTTTCTTTTTTTTAGGTTTATTTATTTTATTTTTGAGAAGAGCGTGAGTACAAGTTGGGGAGGGGCAGAGAGAAAGAGAGAATCCCAAGCAGGCTCTGCACGGTCAGTGCGGAGCCTGATGCGTGGAGCCTGATGCGGGCTCGAACTCACAAACTATGAGATCATGACCTGAGCTGAAATCAAGAGTCGGACACTTAACCGACTGAGCCACCCAGGCGCCCCTCTCTCTTCCTTCTTTCTTTCTTTCTTTCTTTCTTTCTTTCTTTCTTTCTTTCTTTCTTTCTCTCTTTCCCTCTTTCTTTCTTTCTTTCTTTCTTTCTTTCTTTCTTTCTTTCTCTCTTTCCCTCTTCCTTCCCTCCTTCCTTCCTTCCTTGTTCTCTTTCTTTCTTTCTTTCTTTCTTTCTCTCTTTCTTTCCCTCTTTCTTTCTTTCTTTCTTTCTTTCTTTCTTTCTCTCTTTCCCTCTTCCTTCCCTCCTTCCTTCCTTCCTTCCTTGTTCTTTCTTTCTTTCTTTCTTTCTTTCTTTCTTTCTCTCTTTCTTTCCCTCTTCCTTCCTTCCTTCCTTGCTCTTTCTTTTTCTTTCTTTCTTTCTTTCTTTCTTTCTTTCTTTCTTTCTTTCTCTCCCTCTTCCTTCTTTCCTTGTTCTTTCTTTCTTTCTTTCTTTCTTTCTTTCTTTCTTCCCCTCTTTCTCTTTCTTTCTTTCTTTCTTTCTTTCTTTCTTTCTCTGTTTCTTTCCCTCTTCCTTCCTTCCTTGCTCTTTCTTTCTTTCTTTCTTTCTTTCTTTCTTTCCCTCTTCCTTCCTTCCTTTCTTTCTTTCTTCCTTCTTTTAGTAAGCTTTTAAAATTTTGGGTCTTGAATTTACGACCCTGAGATCAAGAGTCACATGCAGGGCACTTGGGTGGCTTGGTCGGTTAAGCATCCGACTCTTGGATTTGGTTCAGGTCATGATCTCATGGTTCAGGAGATGGACCCCCATGTTGGCCTCTATGCTGACAGCACAGAGCCTGCTTGAGAGTCTCTCTCTTTCTTTTTTTTTTTTTAATTTTTTTTTAACATTTTATTTATTTTTGAGACAGAGAGAGACACAGCATGAACGGGGGAGGGGCAGAGAGAGAGGGAGACACAGAATCGGAAGCAGGCTCCAGGCTCCGAGCCATCAGCCCAGAGCCTGACACGGGGCTCGAACCCGCAGACCGCGAGATCGTGACCTGAGCTGAAGTCGGACGCCCAACCGACTGAGCCACCCAGGCGCCCCGAGAGTCTCTCTCTTTCTCTCTGCCTCTCTCTCTCTCTCAAAATAAAGAAATAAACTGAAAAAAAAAAAAAAGTCTCATGCTGTACTGACTGAGCCAGCCAGGTGCCCCTAAAGAGTTTTCTTAATCATAAATGGCTACAGTTTTCTTGTGTACAGATGACATAGAATTGATTTAACCAGTTCCCCAATGATGGACATTTAGTGGTTTCTATCATGTGGGTGCAGGATAACCGTGTACCGACATCATTATATCGGTGTGTACAGGGCTTGCTGGTCCCTTTCCGGGGCTGTATAATATTCCACCATGTGGCTTGTATCATGATGTTTAACCAGTCCCATACTGCTGGACGTTTGGGGGTGTTTCCTGCCTTTTGCTATTGGATGCAAGGCTCTGATGAACAGCCCTTGACATGTTTAATTTTTTGGTGGGCATTTTAATTGGAGGATAAATCCCCAGAAGCGGGACACGCAGTCAAGGTTAAGGGCGTTTGTCACTTTGATGCACACTGCCAAGTCCTCCTCCATAAAGGCTAGGGAAGGGGGGGGCCACCAAACAGCCTCACTTCAGTGCTTTTTCCCTTCTTCACAGATGCGAGCCACCCCTCTGGCTGCTGCTGTGGGTGCCCCCTCCAGGAGGAAGCGGTGGGAGTTGGACAATGACCTAAACACCGAGTGTCCCATCCGGAAACAAGCGCGAATCGGGCCCCAGCCCAGGCTGCCCTCCTGCCCGCTGCCCCCGAGCCCACTTCCTGCTCCAGCCCATGCCTGTGCTGGGACCACTGCCTCCCGTCTTGGGCCCTATGTCCTCCTGGAGCCTGAGGAGGGTGGCCGGGCCTACTGGGCCCTGCACTGCCCCTCAGGCACCGAGTACACCTGCAAGGTACGTTCCCCCAGGGTCATTCTCCCCCAGCATCACAGGGGGCCTGGAAAGGGCCTTGGCTCTAGAGGATTGCCAGGGCTGAGGGGTCCTTATATTACTTTATTCCTGTGTTTGTTGGGGAAGCAGCCAGTGAGCCTCCAGCTTTCCCCATCGCCTAGGCTTTTCTGGTCAGTGTGTAGAAGGATCACCGGCCTGTCTGTAGAGGATCACCTATTCATTTATTCAACAAACCTTCACTGAGCACCCTGCGTGCCATGCACCCTGCTGTGGCTCTAACACAGACCGAGTCCTGCTCTCATCAAGCCGATGCTTAAGTGGAGGACATGGACAGTAAACAAGAGAATAAGTAAAATATGTACCAGGGGATCGTAAGTGCTTTGGAGAGAAAGCTGGGAGCTGAAAGAGAGGGGGACAGGGATTATGGGGGAGCAGGTGATTTTAGTCCAGGAAGCCCTCTCCGAGGAGGTGACATTCAAGCAGTGACTTCCGTGAATGGGGGGAGCCAGCCCTGTGGGTCTCTAGGAAAGAGCATTCTGGCGGCAGGACAGGCAAGTTCAAATGCACAGAGGCAGGAATGTTTACCCTGACTTAAAAAAAAGTAGTCTCTGTTTTTTGAATTCTTTGTTCCGTGCCACCCAGCTGTTTGGTTTTCTTTTCTTTTCTTTTCTTTTTTTTTTAAACATATGCTTACTTTTTTTTTTTTTTTCATGAATTAAATATGTATGCGTTTTATTTATTTTTATTTTCTGTGTGGGCATGGCCAAAATAACATGGGAAGGGTTTAAAGGCAGACAAAGTCAGTATACCAGCTCCACCTCTGGTCAGCTGTATGGCTTCCGACAGGTGGCCTTCCTTCTCTGAACATCAGTTTCACCATCGGTAAAACAGAACACACCTTTCAGGGCTGTGGGGAGGTTTCCATCTGATGTCCGTAGAGCCCCGAGCACATTTTCCAACACCCTCACCACACTCACCACTGCCCCCTTCCCTCCCCTGCCCCACTCCAGCTGAACTGATCTTGGGCTGGTTTTTCTGAAGTGGCTCAAACACTTTCTTGCCTCAGGGCCCTTGCACTGCCCATGTCCCTCACCTGGAAAGCTTATCCCGTGGGCATCTCTGAATCATTCAGGTCATTTCCCCAGAGTCCCTTTTAGACCACACCTTTCCGGGTAGGTGCCCCCTTCCAAAATATTCTCTCCTCCAGCATCTTTCTGGTTCCTTTGTGATGCTCATGAGAATTTGTAAATATGTTGTCTGTTGGCTTGTTTCCTCGTCTCCTGTATTGGACCGTGGGCATCAGGAGGGCAGGGGCCACGGCGGTCAGCCAGGTTGGATCCCCAAGGCCGGCACAGGCAGTCGCCAGTATCTGCTTGTGGAGTGAATGAGAGGGCAGGCAGGCGGTGCATCCTAGGGAACGGTGTAGCTATGAGCACGGGATGCTATGCGTAAAGTGACTCGTGGGCTATCTACTCTTCTGCATTTCCACGGCCTTGGGCTATTTCCGTTTGGGTTCCCTGTCATTTCCCAGTTGCGTGAAGTTTAAGGGCGTCTAAGGTAGCAGTTGAGAGCACAGACCGTGGAGCACGGATTCAGGTCTCAGGCCTGCCACCCGCTGGCTGTGCGGCCTCTCAGCTTCGTCCGGGTGGAGCGGCTTGCTGGAGCGCGTGGCACAGTGCCGAGCACACAGTGCCTGAATGGTTGGCCGTGACTGCTTCCAAGGCCAGGCCGGGCTCCGCTGGGCGGCCCCCACCTGCGCTTACGCCCCGCCCCGCCCACAGGTGTACCCGGCCCGCGAGGCCCAGGCGGTGCTGGAGCCCTACTCGCGGCTGCCCCCGCGGGGACACGTGGCGCGGCCGGCCGACGTCGTGGCGGGCCCCCGCCACCTCTACACCTTTTTCCCACGGCCCCACGGGGACATGCACAGCCTGGTGCGCCGCCGCCGCCGCCTCCCCGAGCCCGAGGCCGCCGCGCTCTTCCGCCAGATGGCCGCCGCCCTGGCGCACTGTCACCAGCACGGCCTGGTCCTGCGCGATCTCAAGCTGCGGCGCTTTGTCTTCACCAACGAGGAGAGGTGAGTGTGGGCACAGAGACCCTGCGCACAGACACGCCTGAGAGGTGAGCCATGCTGGGGAAACCGAGGCCCAGGAGGGTAAAGTAACTTACGCAAGGAATGGAGAAGCCTGGACGAGCACCTCCGCCCAGGTCCCGGGAAAAGGTTGACTCAGACCGAATGCAAAGCCCCTGAGGTGGAGCATTGCCTCTGTGACAGTCACAGTAGCCGACGGCGATGAGCAGCTTGGCTGCCCTGTCTGACTTGGCTGGGATCCTTACGAATAGGAGGCAGGGCTGATATTGCTTCCTCTGACTTGGCTGGGATCCTTACGAATAGGAGGCAGGGCTGATATTGCTTCTGTTTGGTCAGGGGACCAAACAGGCCCAGAGAAGTCAAGTAAGGCCCAAGACCCCCCAGCTAAATATATAGCAGAGCTGGGAACTGACCCCAGAGGTGACTCCAGAGAGGTCCTAATTCACCTTAAACTCGAGAGGCGGGAGTCTGGCTGGCCTTACCTGCTGACTCTGGGTGACCCGGAGCCTCTGGGCCTCAGTTTCCCCACTGGTAGGGGAAAGGGCCAGGTTGTCAAGATGCTTCCAGGATGTCAGGGCCACAGACAACAAGCCAAAACAGGCCCTGAAGCTCCTCACATGGGAACTATTTCTGTGATGCTGAGGATCAGTGATTTTTGGAGGGAGGGAACAGGAAGGGACCTGGCATTCTGTCCCCTCCCCTAGACTCCCCCGGGGGGTGGGCAGGACGTGTCAGGGAGCATGCCAAGCCAATCAGGTGCATGCGAACATCCATCAGGAGCATGAATTTCATTTCAAGATTTTTTTTGGGGGGGGGGGGGTGGGGGGAAGGAGGGTGACCCCATCGTACCCTTTAAACTTTTTGAAATAGTTTTAGACTTGCAGAAAAGTTGCAAAAATAGTGCCAAAAGTTTTCATATTGTTTTCACCCAGTTTCCCCTAATATTAACTTCTCAACCACGGAACAACCATCAAAACTAAGAAATTAACCTGGGTCTAGTACCTATTCACTGAACCACAGATTGATTTCAATTTCGCTAGTTTCCCACTAATACTCATTTCCTGTCTGGCATCCAGTCCAGAAGCCCAGCTTGCATTCAGTTGTCATACTCCTTAGTCTCCCCCAGTCTGAAACTGTTCCTCAGTCTTTCCTTGTCTTCCTTGACCTTGACACTTTAGAAGAGTACCAGTCAGGGGGCTCCTGGGTGGCTCAGTCAGTTAAGTGTCCGACTTCCGCTCAGGTCATGATCTCACAGTTTGGTTCGTGAGTTCGAGCCCCGCGTCGGGCTCTGTGCTGACAGCTCAGAGCCTGGAGCCTGCTTCGGATTCTGTGTTTCCCTCCCTCTCTGCCCCTCCTGCGCTCATGCTCTGTCTCTCTCTCGCTCTCCTTCAAAAATAAATAAACATTAAAATAAATAAATAAATATTTAGAAGAGCCTTAAGGCCCCCACCCATCTCAGCCCCCTCTCCAAGGGACTACTGGGAAATGTGCTCCTCTCAGAGTCCTAGTTCAAACTGAATTGCTCTGTGGCCTTGAGAAATGACTAATGTCTCTGAGCCTGGGCTTCCTCATGTGTAAAATGAGGTCGGTCAACCAGCCTCACAGGACTGGCTCAATTCTTTTTTATTTTTATTTATTACTATTATTTTTTTTTTAATGTATTTATTTTGAGAGAGACAGCATGAGTGGGATAGGGGCAGGCAGGGAGAATCTCAAGCAGGCTCCATGCCATCAGCACAGAGCCCGACGCGGGGCTCGAACTCACGAACCATGAGCTCACGACCTGAGCCGAGGTCAAGAGTCGGCCATTTAACCAACTGAGCCACCCGGGCGACCCAAGACTGGTTCAATTCTGCCAAATGCCAGCAGGCACTCAGGAAGTGGGTGCCATTAAGGGTGACAGCGTGGGGCCATGTGGGGGCACGGGGGGCCCAATAGGAGGTGACCCTTCTGTCTCTCCACCTGCCACAGGACTAAGCTGGTGCTGGAGAACCTGGAGGATGCCTGTGTGCTGAACGGGCCCGACGACTCCCTGTGGGACAAACACGCGTGCCCGGCCTACGTGGGACCTGAAATCCTCAGCTCCCGGGCATCCTACTCAGGCAAGGCGGCCGATGTGTGGAGCCTGGGCGTGGCGCTCTTCACCATGCTGGCTGGCCACTACCCCTTCCAAGACTCAGAGCCTGCCCTGCTCTTTGGCAAGATCCGCCGCGGTGCCTTTGCCCTGCCCGAGGGCCTCTCGGCTCCCGCTCGCTGCCTGGTCCGCTGTCTCCTTCGACGGGAGCCAGCCGAACGCCTCACGGCCACGGGCATCCTGCTGCATCCCTGGCTGCGGGAGAAGCCGATCCCCTCAGCTCCACCCCGATCCCACCTCTGGGAGGCCGATCAGGTGGTCCCTGAAGGGCCGGGGCTGGAGGAGGCCGAGGAAGAGGAGGGGGTGAGAGAAGCCGGTCTATATGGCTAGGTAGCCTTAGACTCTCAGCTGCAGCAGTGGAATTGACTTTGGGGTATCTCCAAGCTCTCTCCCGCCTTTTTTTGTTTTTGCACTGAGCCAAACCTTAGTGCCTTCTAGAAGGGAGAAAGGAGGCATGTGTGGAGTGTGCTGTATGCACCCTTGTGTGGTTCCGCACACCTGTGCACACAGGCTTGCGCATTTAACAAATCCTGGGAGCTCACTGCGCGCCGAGCCCTGTTCTCGGTGCTGGGAGCGCCGCAGTGAACAAAAGACGAACCTCCTGCGGACGACACATCTCCAGCCCACGGTCGGTGTCCACACTGGGCCCTCTCAGCACAGGTGTCCGCATCCACTCGTGCAAGTGCCCAGGCACTTCCGACCTGGGACAGTGCCTCTCACAAATCCTTGTGCCAAACAAAGGCTGCTGGCCTCTCCCTTGCAACTCAGGACTCCAGAGCCCAGGCTGTGCTGGGAATTGGGCTCCCAGCCGCTCTCTTCTCCGAGCCAAGGACTGGGCTGGAGGAGCCCCAGTTCAGACTATGAGGCTGGTCCTCGCCTAACTCAAGGAGCGGTTTGGAGCGAGGGCCCGCGCCTGTCCACCTCTGGCCTGAGCACCAGAGTTGGGGGATGGAGGGGGCATGGTCGTCTCCCCCGGCCTCCTGGAACGTCCCAAGCCCTGTTCTGGGTTTTGGATCAATACTATGGGTTTTGGATGCCAGAAGAATCTATTTTTACCTTGTGCCTAATAAAGGAGTGGTTAGATAGTTTAATGTCTCCGGGACATTCCTTCTAGCCTCTCATGGAATGGCGGCACCTGGGTGGTTCAGTTGGTGGAGCGTTGGGCTCTTAACGTCTTGGCTCAGGTCATGATCCAGCCCCGAGTACGTGAGTTCCAGTCGCGAGTCAGGCTCTGCACTGACGGTGGGAAGCCTGTTTGGGATTCTCTTTCTCTCTCTCTCTCTCTCTCTCTCTCCCTCTCCTCCTCTCTGCCCCTCCCCCACTCACTCGTGCACATTCTCTCTCTCTCTCCCTGTCTCAAAATAAATAAACTTCAGGGGCGCCTGGGTGGCTCAGTCGGTGGAGCGTCCAACTTCGGCTCAGGTCATGATCTCACAGTCCGTGAGTTTGAGCCCTGCGTCGGGCTCTGGGCTGACGGCTGAGAGCCTGGAGCCTGTTTCAGATTCTGCGTCTCCCTCTCTCTCTGACCCTCCCCCGTTCATGTTCTGTCTCTCTCTGTCTCAAAAATAAATAAAACGTTAAAAAAACAATTTTTAAAAATAAATAAACTTCAAAAAATAAATGAATAAAGGAAGGGGGCGCCTGGGGGCTCAGTGGGTTAAGTGTCTCACTTCAGCTCAGGTCCTAATCTCATGGTTCGTGAGTTCAAGCCCTGCGTTGGGCTCTGTGCTGACAGCTCAGAGCCTGCAGCCTGCTTCGGAGTTTGTGTCTCCCTCTCTCTCTGCCCCTCCCCTGCTTATGCTCTGTCTATCTCTCTCTCAAAAATAAACATAAAAAAATAATAATAGAAATAAAAGAAGGAAATGTATTTCACACAAAGCAAGAAGTCAGGAGATGGGATGGGCTTCTGGGCTGGTTGATTCAGCTCTCAGAACCGTCAGCAAGGACTCTGGCTCTCCAGGCTCATTCCGTCTCTGCTCTGTTGTCCCTGGTGACTACTGGCACAATGGCCACAGCAAGTCCCAGGTGTCACATAAGCGATCCACGACCAGAGGAGCTAGGAGGGCGGCTCCGTAGTACCGAACAACTCAGTATTCTGGAGTCAGGTTGCCTGGAATTAAATCCTGACTCCCGCGCTCACTGGCGGTTTGACCCTCTGCTTCTTAACCACCCTATTCTATGCCTGAGATGATTCATCTCTGCGATGAGGGCAACAGTGCCTAACTCATGGGAGTTCAATGAGTTATTTCACGTAAAGCACTTAAACCCTCCATAAGAGTTAGCTGTTCCTGTGAGCCCCATAGCTCTCTCTCGGGAGGGGCAAAGTTTTCCCAGAAGCGCTCCTAACAGACTTTCCCAGATAGCTCATTGGCCAGAGCTGGGTCACCTGCCCTTTCCTGACCAATCACCAGCAAGGGAAATGCAGTCCCGCTAATTAACCATGCCGATCCCCCAGCTATAGGTGGGTACAGCCTCCCCGAGGCTCACGCTACACGTGGGAGGGGAGATAGTGGGAGAAAGCAGGAGCACTGAGGTCAATAGCCTGCTGGCTGCAGACATGTGAGGAAAGCCATCCCGGGATCACCCGGCCACCAGTCCGCAAATGCAGAGATCGGTCAGGCCGATGGAGGCCGGAAGACTTGCCCAGCCGACCCACAGAATCATGAGTTAAATAAAGTGATCGTTGTTTTAAGCCTCTGAGTTTTGGGGTGTTTTGTTAGGCGGCGAAAGCTAACTGATAGACTGGGAGAAGTCAGCCTCATCTGTGTGCAGCCAGCATTCCCCGGGGCAGGGCCCAGCTGTGTTTCGGGTCTCATGGGGCAGGCAGTCCCCCAAGCTTTCCTCTTTCCCCTCCCGGCTTACACCTAGAGACCCCCTTTAATTCTCAGGACGACCCTGTAAGGTAAATGCGCCGGTCACTTTACAGGTAAGAAAAATGTGGTTTAGAGAGCAGAAGACTCGTCCAAGACGACACAACAGACAAAAAGACTCACCTGGTTTTGCCGCGAAGCAGGAACTTTTTGACAAGGCTGCTCAGTCAACGGACAGGTAAAAATGTAAAATCCACTCTCCCCAAGTAACGCACATGGCCGCAGTTACAGAGCACTTCCACGTTCCATTTATACCCAGATAATGATCATCATAAAACTTTTACAGAATCAAACGTAGTGCAAGTATATTCTGAGTACATCGCGAGTGAGGGGCTCTAGGAAATCTAACTGGGGATTTTCTCTATAACTGGGGGCTAAATACAAACGACAGTATTGCGGCCTGCCCTACCATGTATTCGCTCGCTTAGCCAGCCATTCAACCACTCTTATGGACGGTGGCTTAGGCCGGGCATCATGCCAGATGGACTCAGTCTAATGGAGAAGCCAGCTGTGGAACAAGTAACCACACAAATAAAAAACTAATGACATCTGCGGTTAGTGAGTTCTTTGTGGCTAAGGTAGGGCGGTGGGCGTGCCCAGTACTTCAAGGGCTCCCCTAGCTGCCCTGCCCCACCTTACAATCATGTGACCAGTTCTGGCCAATGGGGAGCTGTGCATGCTTGGAAACGCCCACGGTGAGGGCGCTGAGAGGTGGTGAGGCTCCACCCCTCTTGTCCCTAACGCAGGCCACCTCGAGGCCCCGGTGCCCTTAGCTACAAGTTGGAGGAGGACCACCAGATCCACATTGGATTTTACTGAGCAACACACGAGGCTTCCTGTGTGAGATCTTGGTGATCTGGAGTTTGTCTGTTGGGCAGTTAGTGTTAATGACCGCGACTAAGGACAGTTTGCCCCAAGTGAAGGGAGGAAATTTCCCCCGCACCACCCCCCCACCCCATAACTAGGCTGTAGCAGTCTTTGCTGCATTGCAAACCCCAAAACTTAATGGTCCCTGATTCTCTGGCTCAGCAGTTTGGGCTGGGCTCAGCTGGCTCACTCGCGCTGTGGCAGGCCGCCAATGCTTTTAAAAAACAAACATTTATTTATTTTGAGAGAGAGAGCAGGCGAGGGGCAGGGAGAGAATCCCAAGCAGGCCCATGCTCAGCGCAGCCTGACATGGGGTTCGATCTCACAATGAGATCATGACCTTAGCTGAAATCAAGAGTTGGACACATAACCAACTGAGCCACCCAGGCGCCCTAGGGAGCTGCTGCTTAGAGGGGCGCCCAGGCTCACTCACAGCCCCGTTGTCTGTCAGTCAGCAGGCTGTAGGGACGCCCACCTGGGTGGGTCACCTCTGCTCCAGGAAGTCTCAGCCTCCAACAGGCTTAGCCCCGGGCCTCCTCCTGTCGTGGTCTTGGGTTTCAAAAAACAAGAGAGGGCAGGGGCCAAGATGCTTGTTGTGCTTGTGTCGCATCAGCAAATGTCCCATTGGCCAAAGCGTGCCCCAAAGCCAGATTCAGGAGGTGGGAAAATAGATTCTCCCTCTTGCTGGGAGTCCCTGAAAAGAATTTATGGCTATTGATTGATTGATTGATTTACATACACAACACGGGATATACTTGATCAACTAACTAAGCCGACCGCCGTGTGCTTCAAACTGCCCCTGCAGGCTGTGTGTCCCTGGACAAATTGCTCCGTGTCTCTGGGCTCCAGCCTGTTCCCCTCCTCTCTGTGTGGCTAAGCCCTGCCCCTCCTTGGAGGCTGGACCCTCCTTAAATTTTTTTTTTTTTTTAACGTTTATTTATTTTTGAGACAGAGAGAGACAGAGCATGAACGGGGGAGGGGCAGAGAGAGAGGGAGACACAGAATCTGAAACAGGCTCCGGGCTCTGAGCCATCAGCCCAGAGCCCGACGCGGGGCTCGAACTCATGGACCGCGAGATCGTGACCTGAGCTGAAGTCGGACGCTTAACCGACTGAGCCACCCAGGCGCCCCAAAGGCTGGACCCTCCTTGGAGCAGGACCGGTCCTGCCCTGCATCACTGACTCACGCAGAACAGAGTCTCAGAGGTGGTGGGTCAGTAGCCTGCATCGGTCCCCTGGGGTGCTTGTTTACAAGGCAGATCCCCAAACTCTCTCCTGACCTGTGAGTCGGACTGCCTCGGGTGTGCACCTTAACAAGCTCCCCAGGGCGATGTGACTGAGCAGCCAATTTGGAGAACCTCTGTGTTTGGTGAAATCCTGAACTCCTTGGGGACTCAGAGCTCATTTCGGCTCCTCGCAGAGCTTGTTTGACCCCGGGCCCAGGTATAAAATGGGTCGAAGTCCCACCTGCCTGTGAGGCCAGTCGTCATAGCACTTAGCCCCACGTGGCAGGACACTCTATGTCTGGGACTTTCATGAGGCCAGGGGCTATGTTTTGTTCACCGCAGTCTCCCCGGCTCCTAGAACAGTGCCTGGCGCACAGAGCTGCTCAATAAATGTTTGTTGAATGACTAAATGAAAGCGGTTGCTATATGCCCCGAACAAAGCAGGGCACTTGTTAGGGATGGTTAGTGTTTGCTGAGGTCACATCACGTGCCAGGCATGGTTCTAAGCGCTTTACCCGCATTATCTCATTTGACATGTGATGGCTGGCCTCCAAGATGACCTCCTATGATCCTTGACACATGGAATCCATGCCTTTGTGTAGTTCCCTCCCATCCTGAGCCGGGTCGATAGGTGTAACAAATAGGATATTATGAAAATGAAGGAATATGGCTTTTTTCTTTTCTTTTCTTTTCTTTTTTTTTTTGCTTCCCAGAAGAAGTGTATTATGTCTTCAAGACACTACAACGTAGGCTCTTCTCCCAGAGAAGGATCTTTCCGGCCCAGGGAGCCATCACCCAGATGAGTGGCTCGTCTGTCATTCTCCTAAGCAGCCGGATTCTTCCGCTTGGCTTTCACAAACTCCTGGGTCCCCCGTGTGTAGATAAAACACTACAAATGGCGGCACGACATCCAGGATGTATGCCCGAGTGTGGCACCGCCTGCTGGGGATGGCCTTGCCGAAGTGGTGCGGGAAGGCGGTGCTCGCAGGGCAACAAGGCTGTAGGTGGTCACGTGCTGCACCCGTGTCAGATCCCGGAACTCGTGGCCCAGGGTTGCGGCAATGCCTCAGTCCCGCACAGGGGTCACTCTGCCCTCCCCGGTCATGGGGACCACTGTCCGTCTGAAGGAGGGAGGCTGGGCCATAAAACATACCATGGCTCCTGCCTTGCTCGCCAGGATATCATCTGCTCTTGGGAAAGCCAGCAGCCATGTTTCAAGGACACTCAAGTAGCCCTTAGGGGAGGCACAGGTGGCAAGGAATTTAGACATCCCGCAAAGCAGCGCCAACCAGGTATAAGAGTAGCTTTCTCGAAGGCCGATCTTCCACCCTGGTCAAGCCTTCAGATGACTGAAGCCTCAGCTAACATCTTCACTAAAACCGCTGAGAGACTTTGAGCCAAAACCACCTAAGAAGCTCCTGAATTCTTAAACCCCGGAAACTGTGTGAGATCTACATGTTTGTTGTTGTTCTGAGCCCCTAAATTTTGGGGTAACTTGTTAGACATCAATAACCAGGAACTGAGACAGATCCTCAAAAGAGCCTTACGAAGGAGGGACCATCACGATCACCATTGTACAGAGGGGGAAGCTAAGGCCCAGAGAGGGGGGATCTTGTCCAGGGTCACGTACATCATGAACAGGGGGGCTGAACCCAGGTTTGAATGACCAAAGAGTCTCCCCACGGGGTTGAAGGATGTCCAAAGTGACTGCCAGCTCTGCCCTTGAAGGCCCAAGGGTAAGACAAGAACACCTGAAAGAAAATATCTGCCCTCAATACACATTTGTGCAGGTAACCTCAGGGCTGAAGGGAC
This sequence comes from Panthera tigris, assembly GCF_018350195.1. Classification (NCBI taxonomy): domain Eukaryota; kingdom Metazoa; phylum Chordata; class Mammalia; order Carnivora; family Felidae; genus Panthera; species Panthera tigris. Next base: position 27,467,108 of record NC_056662.1, read on the forward strand.
CACGACCGTCAAAAACCAGCAATGGTCACCAGAGGAAAACAAGGCAACAGAAGTGAAAATCAGCAGAAACAAACACTCAGAGTTCAGATGGCAATATTACCAGACACAGATCAGGGGCACCTGGGTGGCTCAGTTGGTTAAGCGAAATCAAGAGTCAGCCACTCAACCAACTGAGGCACCCAGGCACCCCAGTAGTATATGCTTTAGAAAAAAAAAAAATGAAGCCAGGAAGGAGGATATAAAATGCTGGAAAGGGGAATCTGGGTGGCTCAGTCGGTTAAGTGTCCAACTTCGACTCAGGTCACAATCTTGTGGCTGGTGGGTTCGAGCCCCACATTGGGCTCTGTGCTGACAACTCAGAGCCTGGAGCCTGCTTTGGATTCTGTGTCTCCCTCTCTCTCTGCTCCTCCCCGCTCACACTCTGTCTGTCTTTCTGTCTGTCTCTCTCAGGAAATAAACATTAAAAAAAATTAAATGCTGGATGTATGTGGGTATATGAAATTTCAGATAGAGTGAACAGGGAAGGGTTTTGGGTAACGACTAAACTAAAGGGAGAGAGCAAGTCATGACGATACTGGGGTTATGGCACATGCAAAGATCCCGAGGTGGAGTGTGTCTGCCTTATTCCAGGACCTAGGAGGCCAGTGGGTTTGAGTGGAGTGAGCCATGGGTTGAACATTCCTCCCAGAAGTGGAGTGGGGAATCCAGGAAGGGGAGCTCTGACAGGTACCACTGGGGAGGTCGATTACGGGAAGAATTGTCAATTACATACCCCAACAGAGTCCTCAACAGGAAAGACTCAACTACAAGCCCAACAGGGAAAAGATGTGCATTGGATCTGCTACAAGAAATTCACTACCTCTGTAACTCAGCCAATGAGAAAGTGTCATCACCCTGAACTCTTGCTTTTCTCCAATGGACTTTGGCTCAAAACATGTCTCTCAATTCCCTCCATCTCAGTAATGTTTCTATGCGTTGTTAGATTTGCCCATGGTTTTTCACAGCTTGAATGTCCCAAACTGCAACTCTTGGCTGTTCCTGAATAACCTTTTTTTTTTTTTTTTTTTTTTGGAAAATAACTGGCTATTTTATTTTTTAGGCTTAAAGTAGTAAGAGGAGGGGAGACAGTTAGCAGCTGTGGAGAGGATCTCGGCTTTTACTTTGCTATGAGAGTGTTGGGAAGAACCGGGAGTGTTTTGAGGAGTGACGCGGTTTGATTTACACTCTAGGGACTGTCTGGCAGCGGGCTGGGGCCCTGTTGGGGCCAAAAGGAGAAGCCAGGAGCCTAATGGGGATAGAGCCTCGGTTTGTGTTTCGCAAACGGAGCTGAGGATGGGCCTGACCCTCCTGGGTGCCGGTGAGTATACAGGGCTGAGCCCCGCCCCCATACCGTCCAATCCCCGCCCCCGGCGGCCACTGCCCCGCCCCTCCCCTCCAGACCCGCCCCCCGCCCCTTCCCGCGGCGGTGCGGGCGCGGCCTGCCGGGTGAGTGAGGGTCGGGGAGTCCCGGATCAGCCCAACAGGGGTCACCCCGGTCAAGGTCCTTGAGCACCCCGGACCACCGCGACCCCGGCGCAGGGCGGGCGCCGCCGGGGACTGCGTAGGTGCCAGTCGCCGCCGGGTGTGCCGGGCGGTTGGGGGGGAGGGTGTCCGGATGTCCCGACAGTCTGCTGCCCCACTTCCGGGGCCTCCACTTTCACTTTCCCTTTCGCTGTAGCTGCTCCCCTCCCCTCCCGACTGTCTGGGGCCGCCCCGCAGGGGAGGGAGTGTGGCTGCAATCCTCGGCGCCAGGGGTGTTCCCAGAAGCGAGAAGTTGGGGGGAGGGCCCTCCCCAGGGACTAACAGCGCCCGGCTGTGCGGCGTCACCCTCATCCCTGCACCAGGTCTGTTCTGCTTCCTCTGTCGCCCATTGTGGGCTTGGCTCGGTGCCCTTTGCCCTTTCATCTCCCACGCAGGGTCCCAGCCGGTTCCCATACCCGGTCTCCGGTGCTTGTGATGTTACCCGATTCCATCCGGGGACACCAAGGCATAAAGAGGGTTCGGGCCGGGCCGGAGGCCACCGGCCGGGACTGAATTACTTGTGGTCATCCGCCCTCTCCCAGGTGACCCAGGGATAGCATTTCTCCGCAGCTGCTGCCCCCGCCTGGGGGCATGGGCTCAACCACGCCAGATGGACGAGAAGACCAAGAAAGGTGGGCACAGCCTGGAAGCGGCTGGGAAACTTCCTTTAGGCGGTGGGCCCCAGCAGGACCTGGCCTCCCCTGCCTTGAAGGGTGGGAAAGGTGGCTTTAACCGCACCCTCCCTCTATCCACCTGCCCCTCAGTTTCCTTCTTTGGGGCCTGGTTGCTTCCAGGGGCTGGTCCTTCAACTATGGCATGTCCCTGAGGCCACCACGAGCCAGCACTGTGTTGTGATGGGGGTGGAGAGCTCCCAGAGAACACAGGAGATCTCTCAGGCTGGTGCAGGAGACAGATCTCAGTTGACCTAAATACCAGGGGTCCTTGCGCCCCCTCTTGCCCCCCTCCACCCAGCATTGTAGAAAATGTCAGGTCATGTCATCACCCTGCTCAAAACCCACCCTGTGTCCCTCTGTGTTCTTAGGCCAGAGCCCTCGGTTAGCCCACAGTTCCCTTCTGGCTTCACTGACCTCACAGTCTTACCCCATTCACCCCCTTGTTCATTCTGATGGAGCCTCACTGGCTTCTTTCTGTTCCCATCCAATCATTTCTGGCTCAAGACCTTTGCCCTGACCTTTCTCTCCACCTGGAATACTCTTCCCTAACTGGGTTTGGACACATCTAGCTTCTCCTGGTCTCAGCTTCAGTGTCCCTTCCTCCTAGAGGCCTTCTCTGATCTCCTTATGCTGTTTATTTCCTTGCCAGCGTGGATCACAACCTGAATTTTTTTCTGTTGTCTATCTCCTTGCTGGGCCGGGAGGTCCGTCAGCACAGGGACCCATTTATCTTATTCACTGCCGAATCCCAGTTTCTGGGACAGTGGCTGGTACACAGTAGGAGCTCGGTAAATCCTTGTCACATAAATGAATGGAAGTTTGGGGGCCTGGGAGTCTGAAGGACAAATAGAACTACATGAACAGGGAGGGGGAATGGGGAGTATCAGAGAAAGGGACTTTTAAGCTGGGTGCTGAAGGATATGTAGGAGTTCACCAGGGAGACAGAGGAAGCAGTAGGTGCAAGGGACCACCACCTCCCTCTCCCCCAGCTCCTGGAAAATAAACCGTGTGCTAACCTGCTTCCATTGTACTGGATTTCAGCCGAGGAGATGGCCCTGAGACTCACCCGAGCAGTGGCAGGCGGGGATGAACACGTGGCAGTGCAGTGTGCCATCTGGCTGGCAGAGCAACGGGTGCCCCTGAGTGTGCAACTGAAGCCTGAGGTCTCCCCAACACAGGACATCAGGTGAGGAGGGCACGACTGGCCTAGGTCTTAGGGCTTCCTGAAACCCAGTGGGCCGCAGTATATTCTTGCCGGTTATTCTCCTTTTAAAAATTTTTTTAATGTTTATTCATCTTTGAGAGACAGAGCATGAGCAGGGAAGGGGCATAGAGAGACGGAGACACGGTATCCGAAACAGGCTCCAGGCTCCGAGCTGTCACCACAGAGCCCGACGCGGGGCTCGAACTCACGGACCGCGAGATCATGACCTGAGCCGAAGTCGGACGCTCAACCGACTGAGCCACCCAGGCTCCCCTCTCGCTAGTTCTTCTTAATGGCAGGTTCTGGTGTCAGGAGACCTAGCTTCAAACCCGAGCTCTGTCTGTCATCCACTGTGAGATCTATAGCAAGTCACTTCACCTCTCAGAATTTTCAGAGGTTTTTTGATTTTAAAAATGAGGCAATACTAGTAAGCCATCTCATAGGATTGTTAGAAGGTGTGTTAGAATGTTAGTCCTCGGGGCGCCCGGGTGGCTCACTCGGTTAAGTGTCCGACTTCGGCTCAGGTCACGATCTCGTGGTTTGCGAGTTCGAGCCCGCTGTTGGGTTCTGTGCTGACAGCTCAGAGCCTGGAGCCTGCTGGGTATTCTGTGTCTCCCTCTCTCTCTGCCCTTCCCCTGCTTGTGCTCTGTCTCTCTCTCTTCCAAAAATAAGTAAACATTAAAAAAAAAAACCAACACATATAGAATGTTAGTCCTCATATAACAGAAAAAACATAGTAACGGTGGCATAAATAAATTTGATGGCAGGCAGTCTGTATGTGGGGGCTGTGCTTCCTGTAGGTCCCCGGAGAGTCAGGCTTCTGTCTTGTTGCTCTGCCATTCATGGGCTCCATTCTGCAGTTCGCTTCATGGTCTAAAATGGCTGTTCCAGCTCCGGCCATCCCATCAGCATTCTTGCCGGTAGGGAGGAAGGTGTGGTGTCTCCCAGCCAGATGGGGGCCCCCAAATGCGGGGCGACCCAATTGGGTAGAAGCTGGCTGTGCAGGCGCAGAACAAAAGAGATAGAACTGTATTGAAGACATCACCAGGGAGCGGTGGGCAGGACAGCAAAGCAGGGACTGTCTGTGGGGGGCTAGAGCTACAGGGGAGAATGAGAAAATATGGGGACGTTTGGAGTTTCCCCTTTTTTGGCCACTGAGCCTGGTGTGAGTGACCCCTTTGTCAGCGGGGGCTTAGGGATATTTCGAGGTGGGTCGCTTAATGAGCCTGTTTGCATTCAGCGCGGTGATGGTCGCTGTGGCCCCTTCTGTCTGTCTTACTCAAGTTGCCATTCAAGCCTGTTGGCCAAAAGCGGCCTCTGCAGAAGGGAAGAGGGACCCCCACTCCCACCCTTGAGGGCACAGCTCAGAGAGTTGCACACACTTCTTCCACTCAATTCCTGTGGACCAGAAGGTATTCTCACAGCCACGCTCGGCTTGAAGGGAGGCTGCGAAACACGACCAGGCATCCAACTAGAACTCAGGGTTTCTGTTAGCAAGTAGAGGCAAGGGAGAACGGAGGCTGGTCACCTTTCCCCAGGAGACTGAATGGCTCTCGGAATGCTTAGCACAATGCCTGGCACATGTCACTCACTCAGTGAATCGTGGTGCTTATCTTCCCCCCCCCCCTGCTTTTTCATTGCTGCCTAGTAACTTTCTATCGCCTTGTAAAGGACCCCGGTCCGTGCTTTTATTTGTAGTCTCTGCTCATCTCCCTCCCTTTCCCCAACCCCAGCCTTAGGCAGCCGCGAATCTACTTTTATCTCCAGGGACTTGCCTAGTCTGGACATTTCGCAGAAATGGAATCATACCGCACGTGGCCTCTTGTGTCCGGCTTCTTTCACTTAGCATCACGTTTTCTCGATTCATCCGTGTGGTGGCGCGTATCAGAACTTTATTCCTTTCTGTTGCTCGATGGTAATCTCTTGTACGAATATACCACATTTTCTCTATTAATCATTTGATGGACATTTGGGGTTTTCCCGCTTTGGGGCTAACGTGAATAATGATGCTGTGAACATTCGTGCTCAATCTTCTTTTTGAGTTTAACGAGCTATAATGGACACAGGACGTTGTATTAGTTTAAGGTGTTGTGATATTGTGATTTATAATAAGGAATATTTTCTTGGTCTTTGTCCTTTCCTGGCACAGAGCTCCTTGGAACTTCTTGCGTTTTTTGAGTGGTAAAGATGCCTTTTGTTGTGCAAATGAGGTGACCTTTGGAACCTCCCTAGATCACCTAAGGATGGGGGACGCTGCTCACCAGAGAAACCAGCCAGTGTGATTAGAGGGTTGGAGTGTTCAGTCCCATCCCCCTGACCTCCTGGGAGGGGACAGGGACTGGAGGTAGAATCAGTCCCCAGTGGCAATGGTTTCATCAGTCACGCCTATGTAATAAGATTTTCATAAAAACTGAAAAGGGCGGGGTTCAGAGAGCTTCTGCGTTGGTGAACACGTGGAGATCTGGGGACGCTAGGGCACTCCAGAGGGCAGGGAAGCTACCACCCTTTCCCGGATGGTGTGCCTCGCACTGTGCATCTCTTCCAGATTCTTCCATCGGGCTGTCCCCGAATTATGTCCTTCCATAACAAACCAGTGGTCTCGTAAGCAAAATGTTTGAGTTCCGTGAACTGCTCTAGCAAATTAATGGAATCCCAGGAGTGGGCTGTTGGAACTCCCGATTCTGTATCCGATGACTCAGTACCGGCTTACGACTGCCATTCGAGAGGGGGCGGTCTCGTAGGACTGAGCCCGCAAGCTGTGGACACTGCTGCTGTTTCTGGGTAGATCGGGTCAGAATTGAGTTGAAATGGAGGACGCCCTGCTGGTGCCTGAGAATTGCAGGAGCCTCCCTCTTCCCATCCACACGTTGGAAATCGAGTCTCAGAACCAGTTTAGATGCACAACATAATGACTTGGTACATGTGTGTAATTGTGCAGTGATGAACACAGTAAGTTAACATCCATTGCCTCACATACTTACGTATTATTTTTTTAAGTATTCTCTATACCCCACATGGGGTTTGAACTCACCACCCTGGGATTGAGAGTCACATGCTCTACCAACTGAGCCAGCCAGCCGCCCTTATTATTATTATTTTTTTTTGCAATGAGAGCTTTTAGGATTTATTGCCTGCAGTATTCAGATACATGAGGCAGAAATGTTAACGATAGTCACCATGCCTGTACATGACCTCCCTATGACTTGCTTATTAACCTCAATACCATTATCACATCTAAAAAATTAAGAATAATCCCTTAAAATCCCCTAATACAGTTTATAGTATAATTTCCCTGATTATCTCATTGACAGTTTTTATAGTTGGCTTATTCCAATTAGGAGCCAGAGAAGATCTACACGGATCCTTTCTTTCTTTCTTTTTTTTTTTAAACATTTATTTATTTTTGAGAGACAGAGCATGAGCAGGGAAGGGGCAGAGAGAGGGAGACACAGAATCCGAAGCAGGCTCCAGGCTCTGAGCTGTTTGTTAGCACAGAGCCCGATGCGGGGCTCGAACCCATGAACTGCGAGACCATGACCTGAGCCGGAGTTGGACGCTCAACCGACTGAGCCACCCAGGCGCCCCGACATGTATCCTTTCTTAATCTTGTCTTTTTAATTCCTCCTCTTTATTTTTATGCCATTAATTTAAGAACCTTGGTCTTGGACCTCCAGAATTCCCCCACATGCTGGATTTATTAACTGCCACCTCGGGGTGTCATTTAAGTATCTCCAGTTTTTCTTGTGAACTTGTAGTTGGATCTAAAGGTTAGGTTAGTCCGGAGTCACTTTGTACATTTCCAGGAACTCGTCCTCATTTACTGATTATTTCTTGCTGTTCTTGTTCTGTGCTCTGATGTGTCTGTTTCCTTTGGGATCCAGTTCTGGTTTTTTTCATCGTAGCCCTTCCCTTTCATGCTTTTGACCTTCCAGAAATGTTGAAGGGTCCTTCCTTGAGAAAGCTGGTGTTTCTCTGGAACAACACTGGGTTGAAGTCCTGCCTCTCACAGTCTCAGTGTTACTTGGTAACCTGAGCGTAACCTGTCCGTGCCTCGTGTTTTTATCTGTAAAACAGCAGTGACAACAGTGTCTGCCTCCTGGGTTTGTGGAGAGGATTAAATGGGCTAAAACATACTAAGTGCTGGGGCGCCTGGGTGGCTCAGTCGGTTAAGCGTCCGACTTCGACTCAGGTCACGATCTCGCGGTTTGTGCGTTCAAGCCCCGCATCGGGTTCTGTGCTGACAGCTCAGAGCCCGGAGCCTGCTTCGGATTCTGTGTCTCCTCCTCTCTCTGCCCCTCCCCTGCTCATGCTCTGTCTCTCAATAATAAATAAATGTTTAAATAAATTAAAAAAAGAAACATATTAAGTGCTTTGAAGCATCGTGGCATATAGTAAATAACAACGATTGGTGGTTTGGCTAAAGAGCAAAGGAGGGAATGACAGGAGGCTGGAGAGTAGGGAGGGGCCCGGATCACGGAGGCCCCCGTGTGCCGCAGTGAGTCCGGATTGGATTCTCAGAAGAGCGTGGAGCCACCACAGGGGTTTAAGCAGCGGGTTCTGATTCAGGAGGAAGCACAGGGCTGCGGGAATCCAGGAAAGGCCCCCTAACCCAGACTGGGCGTCTGTGGGCACGTGCGCGTGTATATGTACACGTGCAGCTGCGTGCACAAGCGTGCAGACAGGTACGTGCCAGCAGCTGGTGGCTGAGGTTGGACCTGTGACCTTCTCCGCAGGCTGTGGGTGAGTGTGGAGGATGCTCAGATGCACACAGTCACCATCTGGCTCACAGTGCGTCCGGACATGACCGTGGCCTCCCTCAAGGACATGGTGAGTTGGCGGGGGGGGGGGGGGGGGGGGGGGTGTGCAGGCGGAAGTGGAGGGGGTACACGAAAGCGAAACATCAGGGCAGACGCTTCCCATTTTACGTCCACTTCTCTTTACTCTGGTCCTCCCTTTCCCCTCTCCCTCTCTCCGTGTCCCCGCCAGGTATTCCTGGACTACGGCTTTCCACCCGTCCTACAGCAGTGGGTCATTGGGCAGCGGCTGGCCCGGGACCAGGAAACCCTGCACTCCCATGGGGTGCGGCGGAATGGGGACAGCGCCTACCTCTACCTGCTGTCAGCCTGCAACACCTCACTTAACCCTCAGGAGCTGCAGCGGGAGAGGCAGTTGCGGATGCTGGAAGGTGAGACTCTGCCTCTGAGTGGCACGGGACTCATCTGAGGTCGCAGGGCAAGAGGGAGCAGAGTCCGTGGACTTTTGGTCAGGAACTCTCACCAGGAGGACCTTATCCATAGTGCACAAAGGACACCCCAGGAGGGAGCCATTTCTGGAGCCGGTGGTCTGGGGGAGAGGGGCTGAGTCCAGCCCCCGGCCCCAGCATTTATCAGCTGTGTGACCTTGGGCCAGTCCCTTCCTGTCTCCACTCCTCAGTTTCTAAATCTGTAAATTGGATACCATGATAATGATAGCATTTATTCTCAATTTTTAAAATTTTTATCTGGAAATAGTTCAGACAGACAGAAAAGTTGCAAAGTTGTACAAAGAATTGCATAACAAATTCCCAAGGACCTTTCGCGTGTATTCCCCCAAATATTAACATTTCACCACAACTGCTTTGCTTTATCATTCTCTATACACAACTGTTTTTATATGCATAAATACTTCTGTTTTCTGAACGGTTCTGAAGTGCAGACATGATGTCCCTCTCCCCTAAAAATTTCAGTGTGCATTTTCTTTAAAATAGGGTCATTTTCTTACATTACCACATACAGCTACCAAATTTAGGAAACCAACAATGCTAAAGTACTGTTATCTAATCCACACGTTACCCAGATTTGACCAGTTGTCTCACTAATGTCCTTTATAGCAGGAGACCTGGCCGTGGCGTCGTGTCTCCCAGGGTCTTTCAGTCTTTGGTGCCCTAGTCTTCCTGTGACTGTCCTGATACTTGAAGACTCCAGCCAGTTTTTTTTTTTTTTCCGCTTTTCTGTCCGATGGCCCTTCATGAATGGATGCAGATTCAGGATTTAGCAGGAGCAGGACAGAAGTGTTTGTCCCTCTAGGTGCATAACTTGAGCATAGGAGGCCTGTCTTTAGGCGGCGGGGTTTTAAGCCGGGAGCACGCGGGAGCATTCACGGGTGGAGGAGGGACTCTGACTTTGTGGGAGCCCGACACTCAGCCAGGTCTGGGCTCACCTGGCGAACCGAGCTGGAGACTCCCCCAGGGAGGAGGGAGAGGACCGAGGAGCGGAGCTGTGCGGGGCGCGCGGCTGGCACAGAATGTGCGCCAAGTGGGCTGCGTGGATCTGCCACGCCCTAAATCCTCCTCCCTAGATCTGGGCTTCAAGGACCTCACGCTTCAGCCCCGGGGCCCCCTGGAGCCAGCCCCCACCAAGCCCGGAGCCCCTCAGGAGCCGGGGCGGGGCCAGCCCGAAGCCGCGCCCGAACCCCCGCCGGTAAGCCACCCCCACCTCCGCGCGCGCCCTTGACCGCGCGCCCCGCCCCCGACTCCGCCTCCACGCTCCCGGACCCCTCCCCGCGCGGTGCTCAGCCCCACACCCTCCGACTCTGCCCCCAGGTGGGCTGGCAGTGCCCCGGCTGCACCTTCATTAACAAGCCCACGAGGCCTGGCTGCGAGATGTGCTGCCGGGCGCGGCCTGAGGCCTACCAGGTTCCCGCCTCGTACCAGCCGGACGAGGAGGAGAGAGCGCGCCTGGCGGGCGAGGAGGAGGCGCTGCGCCAGTACCAGCAGGTGGGCGCGGCGGCCTCGGACCAAACACCTGTGGACCGGGCGGGGAGGCGTACGGTGGGACGGGAGGCACCTCCGCATTGCCGCTCCAACCCCGTGGCTGCCTTGCCCCCTCCTGACCCCCCCGCTGCTGTTGACCCCGCACTTGACTGTGGCCCGCCCTCTCCTGGAGGTCTTAAGTGCTGAGACCCTGGTCCCAGGCTGTGATCACATGCCCCGCCCCCACTTCGGCTGTGGCTCCGCCCCTAGCTTTGACACACACCCACTGTGCACACGACTGCCCCAGGCTGTAACTCCCGCACCCTGTTTCCGACCACGCTCGTATCCACCTTCCCCTTATCCACCTGTGATAGTTACTGCTCCACTTAGACATGACCTCACCCTGGACCCTGCTACTCCCGACCCCCTCCCTCCCTGTTGGGGTTCACCCCTGACTTCCTAGGAGCCTGGACCGGGCCCTTCACTGCTCCCTGTAAGATTGGCCCCGCCCTCTGTCCTGCCCCTTCCGTAGTTATGCCCCCCGATCCTGACACAAGCCCTGATTACACAGATGCCAGACCCTGAGTGTCCCCCATTCTGATTGGATGCCCCCCACCTGCTTTCTCCTCGGACCCAGTGCTGCCCTTGCCCCACCCCAGCCATGACCTCATTCGTGGTCTTACCTACAACCTTGGCCCAGACCCCGTCCTCTCTCCGGTCTTGCTTTGCTCTCTAGCTTTATCACCACCCCCATACCCCTGACCCACTCTGTGACCTTGACGGGCTCCGACTCCACCACCCCCCGCCCTGCTTCTGGGCGGGGATGTGAACCCTCTTAAGACCCCCAGACTACCCCCTCAGACCCTAGCTCCTTCCCTTCACTATTGCCATCACTCCCTCTCGTGGCTTGACCCCTGGTTGCAGCTGCAACCTGCCTCTGCCTGGCCCGCCTCCTGTCATTGGCTTCCCCGCCTCCCCTCCTGCCCTGGCCCCATCCTTCCCATCATCTCGTCTCCCGCCCACTGCCAGGCCACCTCCACCCCCACCCAGGGATCCTGACTCTCCCCCAGCTTTGCCCCGCCTCCGGGGTCTGACCTGGCCCCCCTGGTCCTGCCCCCTTCCTGGTCTGACCCTCCCCCGAGACCCTGACCCGCCCCGCGGCCCCGCCCCGTGTGCCCAGCGGAAGCAGCAGCAGCAGGAGGGAAACTACCTGCAACACGTCCAGCTGGATCAGAGGAGCCTGGTGCTGAACACCGAGCCCACCGAGTGCCCCGTGTGCTACTTGGTGCTGGCGCCCGGCGATGCCGTGGTGCTGCGTGAGTGTCTGCACGCCTTCTGCAGGTGCGGCCCCCAACCCCACCCCCAGCAACGCAGCGTTTGTCGCAGCCGCCGATTACCGGAGGGCTGAGAGTGGGTGGGGCCTGTGCGCTTACATCTCATTGGACGCTCACAAAAACCTGCGAGGTAGGCGCTGTCTCCCCATTTTGCAGAGGGGGAATGTGAGGTTCGGAGGCCAGCCGCTTGCTCAAGGCCACACTGCTCAGGCATTCTGGTTCCAGAGCCTGCGCCCTTTGCCGCTCTCTGCGGCAGGCCCAGCCAAGGGCACTGAGGCCCTAGCGCCGGCAGACTGAGCCAGCCCCGCTCTCCGCCTGGCTGGTGGGCAGACCGTCCTTCTCTGAGGCTCCGCCAGGCCACCGGTCCTGGGCTGTGCAGACCATGTCCGCCTTCACGCAGCGGACATTCGCACGGCCCCTGGGTGCCAGGGACTGTGCTAGGCCTGGGGATCCAGGAGGGAACAAAGAAGCTCAGTTCCTGCCTCTTTGGAGCTTACGTTCCGGTGGAGAGAGTCTGATATTAATCGACTAATCGCTGATGGAATTGTAAATTGTGTCAAATGCTAAGCACCAGCGGATTGTGATTAGTGGATTCTGATCAAAGAACAGGGGCCCTGCTCCAGGAGCAGGTCAGGAGAACCCCTAAGGGGGTAGCATTTGAGCAGAGACCGGAGGGTCTGCTGCAGCGGTGTGCCTGGCCTGTCTGTGGCCAAGCAGGCGTCAGTGTGGCTGGAGCAGAGATGGACCGAGAGATTAGTTCGAGAGGGCAAGTCCTCAGGGCTCTTGTGAGCCGTAGTGAGGCGAGCAGGTTTGTTCTGGGCGGATCCGGAGGCCAGTGTGTTGGGAATGGTGTCGGAGGGCGAGGTGGGCCCAGGGAACCCAGGAAGGATGCTTCTGCTCTGCTCCGGCAAGGAGTGATGGGGGCCTGGACCAGAGCGATGGGGGGTGGCTGTGGGGTGCACAGAAGTGGACGCTTTGGAGATGGGTTTATGGGAGGGATATGAAGGAAGAGGGGAATTGAAGAGAAGCCCGCCTGGGGTCAGGCCTCACTACGTGAGGGGTGGAATCCAGGTGGATGGGGTTCAGATGACCCTAACCTCCCCCTCCCGCCCTTCACCCCCTCCAGGGAGTGTCTGCAGGGCACCATCCGCAACAGCCAGGAGGCCGAGGTCTCCTGCCCCTTCATTGACAACACGTACTCGTGCTCGGGCAAGCTGCTGGAGAGGGAGATCCGGGCGGTAAGGCCAGAGGCGGAGGGTGCACCCTGAGCTGGCAGGTGGGGATGGGGTTGGGGGCACCGGTCTCAGCACACATTTATCCGGAGCCTTCTGTGTGGGCTGCTGAGGGCCAAGCAGTGAACAGGACGGGACTTGGGGGAAGTAGGTGGTAAAGAAAGCACTCTTGGGAAGGAAAGACAGCAGAGCCATTAGAATGGGGAAATTCTGGGGCCATTGGCCTGGGTGACCTCCGGTCAGATCCTCACCCCGTGCCTTGGTTTTCTCATCTCAGCTAGGGTCGCAGTTAGCTTCTTCGAAGGTTGCGAAGAATATAGTAGAGTGTGTGTGTAAAAGACTTCAGAGTAATGGGTGAGCCCTCGTATCCGTTTGCTTTTGCCGCCTGACAAGTTATCCCAGACGTAGTGTCTTCAAACAACCACTGTTTATTTAGTTCACGAGTCTGCAAGTGAGTCATCGGGGTTGGACGTAGCCAGATGATTCTTCTAGCTCCAGCTGGGCCTGGCTGGTCCCATGTGGGTTTAGCCGGTGGATCAGCTGTCACGGGCTGATTTATGATGGCCTTATTTGCAATGGCGGGGCGGCTGGGCCTGTTTCCGCTGTGCTCTGTCACCCACTGGCAGGCTGGCCAAGGCCTGCTCCCGGGCTGGTGGCTTCCAGGGTGCCCTGGAGCAGCCAGCAGGGAGCTCCAGTGCAAGAGTGCTTGCCACGCGTCTGCTCTTTTTACTTGCTGCCATCCCCGTGAGCATGCTCGAGCCCATAGTCCCCGCGAGGGCACCATCCAAGGGTGTGGAGTCAGGGAGACACGAATAAATCAGGGCCCTTTCTTCAGCAATCCATTCCGGTGCTGCACACGTCTGCACGAGTGTGTTCGCTGTTACTATTATGATTATCATCAAGATCCCACCCTTCTTGGAGTCTCCATTTCCCCACCTGGAAAATCGACTGCTGGGCCTGATTCGTGGTGTTTAAACTGCTCGGGACTGGCCTTCTCAGAATTGGGCATCTTGGGGTTCCCAGACCAAAACATGGAGGCAGGGTCAAAGTGGCTGAGGTCCAAATGGGAGACCCCCCCCCCCCCCCCCCACAGGCACATCCGTAAGACCTCTGTACCTCCTGCCTCTCCCTTAGGATCCTGCTTCCGAGAACGTCCCTGACTGCACCACGTATTTCCTGGAGCCCAAGGGGTCTACCTCTGCTCCAAAAGGGGAGGCAGAAAGGGTAGAATTTGGGGAACTTCTCCCCACATCCAAGAACAGCCTCATTTTTATCTGTTGTCTGTGGGGCACCGGGGAAGGGCGGCTCTGGGTGGTTGCTGAGGCCTTCTCACTCGGGCCTGGAAAGGCCCCCAGACATAGGGTCCTTCCAGATGTCCCGGCACCCATAGTCATCATCCAGGGGTTTTTCCCTTGAGGTCCACCCCTGCCAAGGGCATTGTGATGGGGCCAGAGCTCCTTCCAGGGGGCCGCAGGGCCCTGTGCTTCCCCAGAGGCCTTGGGAGTTGACCCAAGACTCAGAATGCTCAGGTGTGGCAGAGGGAGAAAGGGGCAGAGATCAGCAGGGTGACGCAGTGGAGTTTATCTTTACAAAAAACATGCCTAAACCACATAGAACCGGAACAGAAATCAAAGAGAAAAGTCACCCACAACCCCCGCATCCCAGAAAATCCCCGGATACATTTTTTCCGTTTCCCTTGGTGTCTGTGGGCAGACATGATTTTATTCCTTTTTAAATCAGCTTTACTAAGGTGAACTTTGCAGGCAATAAAAAGCGCCCATTGTAAGCATGCATTTGGGTGAATTTTGACAGACGTAACTCTCGTAACCAGCCCCCAATCAACATGGGGAATGTAGGCATGATTTTTACTTGTGACCAGCATAGATACACCTTTTGCTATGTTGCTATAGAACTTTTCTGAGGATTATTATAAATCTCTATGGCATGTATCCTGCTTATATCTCTTCTCTTAATAATTCCAGTTTCTCAGTTTGTAATGAATGCTTCAAGAACTTTTTGAATGGTGTCTCTTCTTGTACATTATTTTCTTGGGATGAACCTGTAGATGGGGAGTGAGTCCTAAAGGGTCAGAGAAGTTTTGTTGAAACATAATTGCCACACGGCTGTCTCCCAGTGTGATGTACCAGGATACTATTTTAACCACATCTTCGCCAGCATTGCTGGTTATTATTTTTGTTCATTTTTCCTTTTTTTTAAAAAAAATTGTAGAATATACATAACAGAATTTCCTATTTTTACTGTTTTTCTTTTCTTTTCTCCCCCCATTTTTACCATGTTAAGTGTACAGGTCTGTGGCATTAAGTACACTCACATTGTTGTGCACCTATCACCACTGTCCATCTCCAGGACTTCTAATCCACTTTTTGAATGGAGTTTTTATTTAAAAAAAAAAATTTTTTTTTTTAATGCTTTTATGTATTTTTGAGACAGAAAGAGACAGAGTGCCAGCAGGGGAAGGGCAGAGAGAGAGAGAGGGAGACACAGAATCCGAAGCAGGCTCCAGGCTCTGAGCTGTTAGCACAGAGCCCGATGCAGGGCTCAATCCCACGAACCGTGAGATCATGACCTGAGCCAAAGTTGGATGTTTAACCAACTGAGCCACCCGGGCGCCCCTTGAATGGAGTTTTTAAACACTGAGCAGGGCTGGGTTGGACTTCCTGGGTCGAGGGCTTCCTGGAGGATATTTGGTGGCTGGGAGGGCCCTCGTCAGCTGTTCTGAACCTGAGCAAACAAGGTTGTGGCCTCTCGGTAGCTGCTGCCCCCCGAGGATTACCAGCGATTTCTGGACCTGGGCGTCTCCATCGCGGAAAACCGCAGTGCCTTCAGCTACCACTGCAAGACCCCGGACTGTAAGGGATGGTGCTTCTTTGAGGATGATGTCAATGAGTTTACCTGCCCAGTGTGCTTCCACGTCAACTGCCTGCTGTGTAAGGTGGGGACAGGGGCCCACGCTGTGCAGTCACCCTAGTCCTGCCAGGAGCTCACTGCACCTCGGTGCTTGTTCTCCTGGGAAGGGAGCTGTGACCCCAGCCTGGTCATTTCACCACGGACAGCCGCATGTCGATGGCGGGGCCTGGTCCGGGCCCCAAACTGAGCCTAACCCTTGGACCAAGCCCTGGCTCTCGATGGAACCTCAGCCTAGCCTGAGCCTCAGCCCGAAACTGAGCCCTGACCCTGGCCTCCTAGTCACACACCAACCCGCCTCTGACCCCAGACTGATGCTCAACCCCTGTCCTGAATTGAGCCCGGACCCCAAACCCAGACTGAGTCTTGCCGGACCCTGACCTCAGGCCGCTCCCCGCCCTCATCGTCTCAGTGGTTGACCCCTAACGAGACTGGTCTCGAGACCAGACGAGACGATGCCCGTCTCTGGTCTCTCCAGACTGGTCTGGAGCTTTCTCACATCGAGCCCCTCGCCCGCCACAGGCCATCCACGAGCAGATGAACTGCAAGGAGTACCAGGACGACCTGGCCCTGCGGGCCCAGAACGATGTGGCCGCCAGGCAGACAACAGAGATGCTCAGGGTGAGGCAGGGTCAAGGCTGAGGCCTGGGGATTTGGGTTCTGGGAGGGTTCGGTCCGCGGGTTGGGGGCTTCTCAGTTCTCAGAAAGGGCTGTGGTTCATACAGCCCTGGACAGAGGCTCCGACCCCTTTCTGGCATCACTGCCATCCAGAAGCGGGACTGGTTAGGACAAGCGGTCAGGGGGTGAGCAGTGGGGAGCACGTCTACAAAAGGCAGAAGAGCGTAGGAGAGTGACCCCACACCCCCAGAGGGCCAGCCGGTTTGTCCCTGCGGTGGGCCAGGGGTCAGGGAGGGCTCTGGCCGGCAGCCGCCCCAGCCCGGCTGAAGGCTGGCACCTGCCGTGCCCCAGTCCATGCTGCAGCAGGGCGAGGCCATGCACTGCCCACAGTGCCGCATCGTGGTGCAGAAGAAGGACGGCTGTGACTGGATCCGCTGCACCGTCTGCCACACCGAAATCTGCTGGGTCACCAAGGGCCCACGCTGGGGGCCTGGGGTGAGTCTTGGGGGCGGGCGGGGGGAAGCAGAGGCTGGGGAGCATGACGGGGGGGCGCCCGTGGGCCTCCCCCCAGAGTGGGGAACAGCCCCTGGGCCAAATCCAACTCCCTGCCTGGATCCGTCCAGTTTGTAAAGTGAGGACGGTTTTTACATTTTTTAAATGGTTGAAAAGTATTGAGAAAAGAATTTATTTGGTGTGACACGTGAAAATGATGTGAGACGCGAGTTTCATGTCCACAAGCAGCGTGTTCTGGGAGCACAGCCACGTGCATTCGTTGTGTACCGTCCGTGGCCGCTTTTGCACTACAAAGGCCGAGGCCCGATGGCCCCAGACACCTGATGGAAGCGGCACTTTGCAGAAAAAGTTTGCTGACCGCATCCTAGAGGGCAGTGAGGATTCAGTCTGGGCTCAGAGGCAGAGCGGGTCCCCGGCTCTGGTGCACGCCGGCTGTGTGGTTAGGCTGTTCTGAGCCTCAGTTTCTTCATCTGTGAAATGGAGATGATGGCAGGCGTCTTGCAGGCTTGTCCTCAAAACCAAATGAAAGCATGCAAGGGAAGGGCTCCGCCAAAGGCAGCTGTGTTTATCAGGGCTGAGTTCCTGGGGTCGGGGGCTCGTAGTTGTATCCGGGTGGACCCCGGGACGGACGGAGGCAGAGGGAGCGTCTCTTAAGCTGCCAACGTGCTGACCCACCCAGGATTTGCAGAGAGCCATCACGTCCCTTGCCTGCTCTGGGTCTAGGGGAGCATAGACTGGGACCCTGTAATTAGGGGTGCTGTGGGAGCCCAGAAAGATCTTAACTGACCGCCTCTGCCAGGTAGCTGAGGCCAAGAAAGCCATTCGTGGCAGGCGGCCCTGCCCGAGCGAAGGGCCGGAGTGGGGGTGTGCAGGGCTTTGAGGGTGTGATGGAGCAGCGGGTGGGCTGGGGGCGGGGGCACTGCTTTCACTGCCATGACCTTCTCTCCTCCCCATCCTCTAGGGCCCAGGAGACACCAGTGGGGGCTGCCGTTGCCGGGTGAACGGGATTCCTTGCCACCCCAGCTGTCAGAACTGCCACTAGCTGAGGATGGTCCGGTCCCCACGCTGACCCAGCCCCCCATCCATCCCCATGCTGCTGTGGGACAGGGCTGGTGCTTTGGCTCTCATTTGTGGCCTGGGAGATGCCCGTTGTGCTTGGCTGAGACAGAGGCTTTGTGGAGACCAAGGCCTCTGAGCTACGTGGATGGCTTTGTTTGCAAGGGATGTTGCAGCCTGAGCTCCCAGTGCGTGTTGTCCCTGGCTGCATCTGCCCCAGTGCCTTTGCCCTCCCTCTGGGGCTTGCTGGCCAGACCTCTCGGCTCTTCGGAACTCTGCCTGACCCAGACTTAAACACGGCCCTGGCCAGAGGTCTTGCAGGATGGAATCTCTGAGAGCCTCGTGTGAGTCCACACTCCTCGCTTCCACCACCCTCGTCTGCCGAACACGTGTAGCCCACCGCTTCGCCAGCGGCGTTGTGGGGCTGGCTTTTCTCTGCCTTTGCGGTCAGAGGCCTGGGGCCTCTTATAGAACTGCTGCTAGTCCTGTTCAGAGCCCCGAGAGAGACCTGGCGGTTTCTAAAGCACAGCCCATCGGGTTCATCGCCCACGGCTCCCTCTTTGCTGCTGTGTAAGCTAATTAAAATGGCTTTTCAGGAAGGGATGAGTATGATGTCGTGAGAGGGAGTGAAAGGGCGGTGGGCTGGGACCCCTACACGCAGGCGGGATCCCCAGCCATCTGGGAATTGCAGCAGGAAATTGATAGGTTGGCCTCTGTCAGTGGTGGAGCGAAGGCGTGACGGAGCATTGGGGTCCTCGCTCCGTCTAGGCGCCCCTGTGCCCACCTTGAGGGGCAGGATGCTCTTGGGCCAATCGCAACTGGACAGGCAGTTTGCAGGGTGGCAAGGGTGCACAGAGCAGAGTCTGGCTGCAGCCAAGCAGAGAGGGTCAGGAGTACAGAGGGGTGCAGGGCTGGCCCAGGTTCTGGCCTCTAGCACCTTCCGTGCCAGCGGGTGAAGGATCCTAGGTGGGCAGGCTGCAAGTGCTCCCTACTGTGGGTCAAGTGCAGATGCCTCCACTCCCAAGGGGACAGCCCATTTCCGGGGGCCCTGACCACAGACAGCCCCGTGCCAGCTCACCAGGGCGGACTTGCAACCAAACCCCATGGGCTTTGGACTCGAGCCACCTGCCCGAGGAAGTGGCAGGAGGCCCCGTGGACTTGTGGGACTTGCGGGACAGCCTGTCTCTCCCAGAGCAGGGGAAGCCAAGAGGAAGCCCGCTGCTAAGAGCAGCTGCTGCTGGTACGGGCAGGAAGCGGAGGATGGGCTTCACAGCCCCTGCCGGAGGCGACACATCTTCCTTGAGGGTCTGGGGCGGGCATCAAAGCCACTCGCTTAAAAGGCAGGAAGCTGGAGGCAAGCCCATAGGCCTGCTGGCTCACAAAGGCTGCTGGGCAGATCCCAGCACATGGAAGTCTGGAGAAAAGACTCCGAGCAACTGGAGGGCCTTTGTAAGGACAGGAATGAAGGCTGCAGGAGAAGGCGGGGCAGGGAAAGAAGATAAAGCCAGGCTGAGCCTCAGGCCCCATGGTCTCTTGGTTGGATTTGGCACAAGTGGCAAAAGCCTCCGGCCTGTTCTTCCCTGCAGGCACCGCCTGCTCCCTGGGTGAACTTGGGGGTCCTAGCTCCCAGCTGGCTAAAGGCGTTTATGGATCAATAAACGTTCACCCCCACCAAATTAAAACACTCGCAGCGCCTCACAGTTTGTACATTTCCACAAAGCTCGTCTCATTAAACCGCCCATGTGGGATGGGACTATCCCTATTTTACTGTTCTTGACATTGAGTCTCAGGGAGGGTGCAACTCAGAGCAGCTCACGCTGCCAGGAAGTGACACACCAGCCATCATGCCACCATTAGGTCTCTCACACCCAGTCCCAGCTCCCTTCTCTAGGGCTCAGAGCTGTCCCTGGCCTGGACCCCAAGTCCCCTTCCACTGGCATGACCTACTTCATCTCTATAAAACCACCACACTTTTCCCCAGTAAGCTCTCCACCTGGTGTGGGGCTCCAACTCACGACCCCTGAGATCAAGAGACGCACGTCCTCCAGCGGAGTCAGCCAGGCACCCCCCACCCACACTTTAGTCAGCTGTTGTTTTTACACTATTTCCCCCTCCACTCGCCTATCACGTGGCATTTTCTGACACCGCTTCTCCAGTTCCCCAACACCAACTGGCCCAACAATACAACTCAATTCTGACACTACCTGGAGACCTCACAGGTTAACTCGGTCCCACTTCAGATGCAGCCGCAAATGGGGCGCCCAGGCTGCCCACACTTCTCTCCGGTCAACCACAAATTCAAGGGTTTCTACAACACCCCCTCGGGTTCAATACTTTGCTAGAAGGGCTCACAGAACACTTTGCTTACGTTTACCGACTATAAAGGATACAACTCCCCAAACTAAAATGGAAGAGACGCAGGGGGCAAGGCTGAGGGGAGGGAGGTGCAGCGCCCCCAAACCCTCTCTGGGTGTATCGCCTCCTGGCACTGTGAGGTGTTCATCCAGAAGTTTTCCGAATCTCTGAATCCGGAGCTGGTATAGCCATGGCTCCCCAGCTACCGCCCCCTCCCCCTGCCCCCCCCCCCCCACTCCACCAGTCCCCTCGCCTCCTTGGAAGTCAGTGGGAAGGGTAAAAGTCCCACCCTCCAAACCTGTCCATTCTGGAAACTAGTGATCCCACCTCGTCACCTCATTAGCAGAAACTCACAGGGAATCAAACGGAATCACTGTGAACAAAAGACGCTCCTATCGGGAAATTCCAAGGCTTTTAGGGGACCAAACCCAGTTATTTCTTCTTATGCCACACATACGCTTCCTTCAATGTTGGAAGGACCAAAATTCTCCTCTTTATATTTAACCATCAACTCTGATGAAACGGACGCCAAATCTGCCTCTCAAAACAAGTTGCTTGTTCAATGTAGCGGTCTGGTGCCTGAGCTCCCACGGGCGGGGCGGTTCCCAGACAGCCCCGTGCTCTGCGTCGGGTCAAGGGGCAGCTGGCCCGAGGTGGTGGGGCAAGGTCCAAGAGCTGAGCGGTGCCTGCTCCGTCTCGGGTGCCCGTCCCCTCTGGGCCAGGGAAACGCTAACGAGCATCCCAGACAACTCAGATGCTTCCTCCAGGATGGCCCCATCCTCAAGGTGGAGGCCACAGGCACCTGGCACTGCCCTGGGCCCCCACTACCCAACGGCTGGGAGTGTTGAGGATGTTGGAAGAGCTTGGCAAGAACAGCTGTCGATGGCTCCTCTGTGGCTGGAAATCACATGTGGAAATAAAGTTACATTCACATCAGACTCCGATGAACGTCCCAAACCAAATGTCAGCCTTGCCTTTAGAGCCAAAGGCATCTCCAGAAATATGTGGAGAATAGGCAAGACGACCCCAGACTAATACCCCACGTGGCCTGCGCGGTGACCAGTACCCCCAGGCAGCACCTGGTGTGCGGCTGAAAGAAAAACAGGGCGGCAGGTAATCCCCAAGCTCCCCAGGCCAACCAAGAGTCTGCAGACTACAGCGCAGTCCCAGGCCCGAGGTGGAAGAAGTGGGCGCCTCAAGGCCAGGTGTGTAAGGCCAGAGTCTACTCCCCACAAGTGGTATGCAGGACACCATGTCAGGAGACTGATTAGTAACCACGTATGGCTATTTATTTTATACAGGGCTCTGTACAAAATATTTACATGTATTCTTTACAGAACAGTAAACCACCTGAAGGTAAAGGATAATGCTTTCCTCTCATTGGCAGGGGGAACCCTGATGTCAGCAAAGCCACAAAACAAACAAACCCCTTCCTTAGGCCATGGCGGGAGCATATGACACTTGCTTCCTGGGATCTGAAGGCCGTGGCCCTGGGACCCTGATCACATGCCCTCCTTCCCTCTTCCCCATCAATTCCTTCCAGGCCCCAGCGCCGGGGTAGCAGGCGTCCGTGCTGCCATCTGTCCCTAAAGATGACAGGGGACAAACTTGCTGGGGGAGAAGACTGGGACTATCTGTCACATCACCACCTCGGGGGCCTGGAAGAATTTCCTTGGTCTTCACGAATCCCCCACTGTCTAGATTAACCCACCCACATTACACTCGCCCCAAGTGGGGCTCCTGCTACAGAGAATGACCCATCACTTTGACCTTCTGTTTTAAAGTGCTTAGTGTCACTTCACGTGACTTGGCGTAGACACCACTCCCCACTGCTCTGGGCCCGCTGGCTGCCTGGCACACTAAATGCCCTCCACTCTGTGGTCTGGGTACGCCGAGGGAGAGGACTTCTGGCATGTTCACGTTAAGAAAACACCTGCCAAGAGAACAGTGCCCCAGAGACCAGGGAAATGAAAGGACATTGCTGCTTCATACCATACGCCTCAACTCTTCAGAGCAGCAGAAGGCACTTTTGTTTTCAAGCCAGAGTTAATCTCAAAGAAACTTGGCTTCGCTTACGGGAAAAGCCGTCCAGGAAGGACCGAACGATCCATCTTGTCCCCTAAGTCCTGGAGGGTCCCCAAGAAGCTCAGGGCAGGAGCTGGCTGCTCTCGGCTTCCCCCAACCTCTGCAGGCTGCAGTGTGTCCCTTTCTGGTTGCTGACGAGTTTCCAGTGACATCTCCAACCAGGAAGGAGAGACCAGCAGTCGAGGGCATAAACTGAACCCCCCCCAACGAAGCCAGCGTGGTGAGCGGGTGCCTACATGGGAGCAGGAAAGTGGTCTGAGGGAAACAGGAAGGAAGGAAAGCTGGGCACATGGGCACTCCGGAGGAGCGGGGCTGTTAGCACACAGCAACTCGAGCTCAAGTGAGGTGTTAAATAACTGGGGAGAAAGGAAGTTCAGGGTCTTAGAAGCTCATCCTTCTGATGAGAACTATTTTTCCCATGAAGGAACTATCATTTTTAAAGTGAGGGCACTTTACACGTTGGGTATGTGTAATTCTAAAAACAGTAATAAAAGTGTCCTTTAAAAGCAACATCATGTGGCGTGTGCAAGAGAACAGACAGGAAAAAAAGACACGAGGCAGGCAAAACCAGTTTGTATCTGGGCCCTACAACTTGATGTCCCTTCCTGTTCGACTGGAGATGCCCAAGTGCCTTCTAGGTTGAAAACAGGCAGGATTTACCTAGGAACCTAGTTCACGCCTGTCTGATCTCTGACCAGCTCCGCCAGCTAGCAGAGCTGCTCTTGAGAGGGGCCGGTCTTGGTCCCGGCCGGCAGCCTCTGTCCCTCGCCTTTGCTCCAAGGTCCGACTTCCTCAGCAGCGGCTCCCTCCGTCTCTGACCGGCCGCCGCAGACAGAACCGGAGGAGCCGCGAGGCGGGCGCTCGGTGGCCCAGCTTACTTACCACTGGGCAGCCGAGAGGGTCCCCAGGCACCAGGCCCAGCGGGTTCCCACAGCCGCGGGCAGCTCAAGAAACCCAGTTCCTCCAACATGAGAGGTGGCAGCGGGGGTGGGGGGGGGGGGGGACGCTGAGTAACCCCCCCCCGGAAGGAGAGGAGTCCCGCAGCCAGGCCTCCAAGTGCCGGCGCCAGATGCCAGGCGGGCTCCCCTCTCGGCCTCTGAAGCAAAGGCAAACCACGGGCAGGGAGGGAGGGCCGGCAGGAATAGAAAACCCTTGACAGAAACCCTTTTAATAAAGGAAATTCCACCCCCTCCCAATCCTTCCATGGAAGGGTGAGACCTTAATGTCACGGAAGAGGAAGCGTCCTCTCTGGCGTCTAGGGGAAGAGCTGCAGTTGAAACTTCGGGGCCCACTCCAGGGCGCTCTTCACCACGGCCAGGGCGGCCGCTCCGAGCGCCACCGTCAGCCCCATCACCGCCAGTTTCACAAAGTGGTTGGTCCTTGGTTTGGTCAGGACGTCTTTCGTTCGCTCCTCAGGCCGCAGAAGGCCCCGAAACCGCTGCCGCAGCACCGTGTCAGGCCTCTGCTGGGCCGACGCCAGCTCGAAGTCTTTGAAGGTAGAGGCTGCCGTCCTGCAGAGGGAAGGAGACGGAAAGAACGAGATGGCGCGAAAGAAGACAAGGAAAGAAAAACTGGATTATGAAAGAGGCTGAGGGCAGAGCCACCCACTGCTTAGAAGGCTCTTCTTGATACAGACTCACGAAGACCCGAGTGGGGGTCCTGCTGGCGTAAGCTCAGATCTCTAGAAGCACGGCCCCGCCCTGTCCCCAGCAGACACGGTCTTCGCCGCTCCTGCTCACGTACGAACACCCCCGGTTCAACCGGAGCCTTGGCCTCACTCACCTCTCGGCCTGCTGCTGGGCAGCTGCATCCAGAGCCAGCTTGGACGGGGGAAACTGAACGAACAGGTCTCCGGCTCTACTGATCAGTGTCTCGTAGGGCAGGTCCTGAGGGATCTGGGACAACAGGTGGTGGACCGAGGCCATGTCGCAGTCGCAATCCAGGACCTCCTGCTCTCGATGCAACACGATCTGTGGGGAGCAAGGCCTTGCGTCAGAGACCAGAACATACGGGGCCTTCGCCGCTGGCACGTCATTCTCCTTAGCGATGAATTTAAATTGGTGACAGACTGGGCTGGCCCTGCACCTTCAACAAAGTCTCGTGTCCATCTAGGAAGCAATAACGCACGTATCTGAGTGCTTTTCCCGGTGAGCTGGTCCTTCCTACAACCGGCAAACTCCCACCCCGGGATGTGGAAGGCTGACCAATAAAATGAGCGAGGTTCTTTCGGGGGGAAGAAGAGGAAAGGGGTATCAGGGAGATGCCTGGAGCTCCAACACGGAAGAAATGGATCAAAGCAGTAGAAAGAACAGGCTTGCTCCCCTCCCCAAAACAGCGAAGGGTTCCCGTGTGCTCCCACTTCCACTGTGACCTCCACGATCCAGGCCCTCCTGACTGGACCCCCACCAAGCCACGTCAGTGTCCTCTCGTCATACCGCACCTCGCCTCTTCCCGAGTCTGGAGCTGCGGTCTATACCACTTCCGGAAGACGTCAACAGGAACACTGACCATCCCCAGCGCACGCGAGCGTTTTAAAGGTTCAGAGGAGACATGCGGTCAACAGACTGGTTTTACTTGGTTCAACCAAGCATTTATCAAGCCTGTTTTACACAGAACCTTCGTTTCCCATGACACTCCCATTAACAATGCACGGAACGGTGTCCAGGGACGTCAGTCTGGGAAATGCTATTTTTCCCATCTTTCCCTCGTCACCAGGTCTCCCTTGAGGGAAAATGATCGTGGACGGTGAACCTAGTTGCCGGCTCACGGCCTGTACTTACCACGGCTGCAAAGTAAATGGGCATCAGCGGGTGGCAGGCGAGGAAGAAGTCGTATAACCGCACAACGTGCCTGAAGTCAGACAGGACATGCCCAAACCAGGTGATGAGCCAGCTGAGGGCAAAGATGGTTCCCACCTCGGCACTAGGGGCAAGGAAATCCAGATGTTAGGTTCCCTGCTGGGCTGTCCCTTCCCACTGTCGGGGGTGTCTTTGTCCTCCGCGCTTATGAGAAGAGTTCGGGAAAGACACTCTCTGGAAAATTCAGCCACCGAGGAATTCAGTGTCTTCTCACAAAATACAAAGTCCTTAAAACATACCCACCATCATGACACTAATACTATGATAGGGTCCTGGTTGCCTTATCTCACTGGCTGTTTTCTTAATGGCCAAAAAATGTCATATACAGGAAGAAGTAGCTGTTTTCACAATGTACCATCATTTTCGTTCTGAGAGTCATATATCCGTCTGCGGGCACAGGCAATATACATATTCTCAGGCTTAAAGACATAATTGTATTAACTGTTCAGTTAAGAGATCACTGAAACACCTTAAGACACAGATATTATTTAAAAAAAAAAAAAAAGGGTGAAATGCAGGTCAAAGACACATTGCCAATTACACAGAAGAGAAAAAAGTCCCGTGAGATCTGCAAAGAAATATTTCTTCTCCTTGGTATCTGGTGAGTAAAACAACCCACAGCTGACTTTGTCTTTCACGCCTGGGCATCCCACAGTAGTTATGTAGTTCTCTGGTGGCAGTAACCTCAGAGTCTACCTCGGCACGCGGACCTCACCGACCTCTCCTCATCCCTCACCAGATGTAAAGTCCTCAAGGGCCTGTGCTGTGACATCTCTTGTATCCCCACGGGAGCACGGTACCCCCCAAATGCTCCCAGAATGTACAGAACTGGATTATCCAGGTCGCTGGCAGACAGAAAGGACGACCTGAAGAACTTAACGCTCATCAACATACGATGATGGGGACACCGAGCCAGACTCACGGGGAAGACACACGGGCCAGGAGAAAGCCGAAGGGGTGCGTCTGTGCGTGCACGGAGGGGCGTATATACCTCTGCATGAAGTCGTGGAGCTCTGGATTCACCTGGTCGATGATGGGCATCAGACAGTTTAATATGTGCTTGGTGTTGTCCATTGTGGGGTCCATGAAATCCCTAGAGGGAGACAATGCACTGAGCTCGGTCCGACCGGACACCCGGATCCGGGCTGAGGGGGCAGAACGGGGCTCCCACGCTGAAAACAATGAGCAGACACCGGGCCGAGGCGTTCTCCCGGGAGCGGGGCGGGGGAGGGGCGGGGGGCCTCGGGCAGCGATCGCCTTCCTCCTCTGTTCCTCCGCACCGGTACCTGAGGTGGTGCGTGGACAATTTTTCTACCAGAGATGTCGCCAGCCCCTCGCCGACCACCAGCAGAAAGGTGACCACGATGTCATGGTAGCCCTGATAGTAGTGCAGCTGGGGGTTGCGTTCCAAGATGAGCAGGATGATGTCGATCAGCTCCTCCTGCAGCCCCTCCCTCTGTTCCTCTGGCATGCCTGCGGAGGGGGGAGGGGAGATGCACTTGAACACAGCAAGCAGCCTGGTAACCAGGAGGTTAGGACGGGCAGCAAAGGAGTTCCAAAGCGTTTAATTAAGAAACAAAAAACAAAAACAAAAAACCGAATTAGGAACAATTGGGCAACACACAGGAATCCATACACCATCGATACCACCTGGCACACGGGAAAGAGCCAGAGAGCAGCCACCTCACAGCGGGCGAGCCCGCAGACGCCGTCCTAACCAGGTCCCCGCAGCGGACACTGCCAGGGGTGTGGCTACGTGACGGCACCAGCCTCCTGATGTGCACGCCGAGAACACAGGATCGCTTCCGTGGAATTCCCATCGAGAGCGCATAAACCCGGGGCTCCCGGGGGCTCAGTCGGCTGAGCGTCCGACCGGCTCGGGCCAGGACCTCAGGGCACGGGAGTTGGAGCCCTGCGTCAGGCTCTGCGCCGACAGCTCGGAGCCTGGAGCCTGCTTTGGATTCTGTGTCTCCCTCTCTGTCTACCCCTCCCTCACTTGTGCTCTCTCTCAAAAATAAATAAACAACAACAAAAAAAGTGCATAAACCTGAATCTAATCATAAGGAAATACTAGACAAGCCCAAACCGAGGGAAATTTTACAAAAATAACTGAGTCATAAAACACAAAGGAACTATTCCAGGTTAAAGAAGGCTAAAGAGAAACAATGACTAAATGGGAAATGAATGCATCTGTATCTCTTTTTCCTGTGAAGGACATTATTGCAGTAAACGGTGAGACCTGAATAAAATATACATGAGAAGCAGTATTTTTCAGTGTTACTGATTTTAATAAGTGCACTGTGATTATGTAAGGGCCTTGTTTTAGGAACCACACCTTGAAATATTTAGGGGTAAAGGGGCAGCAGGTCTGTAATTTATTCCTAAATAGTTCAGAAAAAAAAGTGTGTGTGTGTGTGTGTGTGTGTGTGTGTGTGTGTGTGTAAGAAAGACACAAAGCAATATGAAAACAGATATAGCAAAATGCTAACATATAAGGAAATCTGGGCAAAAGGTATCTGAGGAATTATTAGTCTTATTTTTGCAACTTTTCTATAGATATGAAACTACATAAAAATAAAAAATTTAAGAGTTGTGTGTTCCCCTCTAAGCCAACCTAAGCATCACAGGAATCTAACCTTTTTTCTTTTTTAAGTTTTTTTAATGTTTATTTCTGAGACAGAGCATGAGCGGGGGAGGGGCAGAGAGAGAGGGAGACACAGAATCCGAAGCAGGCTCCGGGCTCCCAACTGTCAGCACAGAGCCTGATGAGGGGCTTGAACTCACAGACCGCGAGATCATGACCTGAGCCAAAGTCGGACGCTCAACCGACTGAACCACCCAGGCGCCCCCCCCTTTTTTTTTAAGTTTATTTTTGAGAGAGAGATCGAACACATGCATGTGAGGCAGGGAGAGTTAGAGAGACAGGGAGAAAATCCCAAGCAGGCTCTACACTGTCGGCACAGAGCCTGACACAGGGCTCGAATTCCTGAACCGTGAGATCATGACCTGAGCTGAAATCAAGAATCACGACACCTGACCAACTTAGCCACTCAGGCACTCCCCCAGGACTATATCTTGATCTAAGATATTCCAGAAACGGGGGAGCCTGCCTCAGGAGATAGTGCAGATAACGCAGCTGGTTCTGGCAGTGGTCAGTATGGCTCCTCTGCTTATGTGACTTTTATTTTTTTATTTTTTGGAAGTTTATTTATTTTGAGAGAGAGCGAGAGCTTGCATGAGTTGGGGAGGGGCAGAGAAGGAGCGGGGAGGAGAATCCCCGAGCAGGCTCTCTGCTGTTAGCTCAGAGTCTGAGTCGGGGCTCAAGAACCATGACGTTGTGACCACAGCCGAAACCAAGAGTCAGACCTTTAACCAACTGAGCCACCCAGGCGCCTCTCATGTGGCTTTTAGTATGAAAATGCCAAAAAAAAGCCCCTGGGTAGCAGGGTCGGTTAAGCCTCCGATTTCAGCTCAGGTCATGATCTCGCGGTTCGTGATTTCGAGCCCTGCGTCGGGCTCTGTGCTAACAGCTCAGAGCCTGGAGCCTGCTTTTGGGTCTCCCTCTCTCTCTGCCCCTCCCCTGCTTGCTCTCTCTCTCTTGCTCTCTCTCTCAAAAATAAACATTAAAAAAAATAAAAAAATAAAAAAAGGAAAGAAAGAGAGAGAGAGAGAGAGAGAGAGAGAGAGAGAGAGAGAAAGGAAGAAAGAAGGAAACTGCCAAAACGTGGCCTTGTGAGCTGCTTTGGAGGAGTGGCCCCAGCACTGCTCTCCCACACCATTAGGTCTTCCAGTTATGACAGACATTGAGAGAAAACAGTTCATGGAAGCACCCAAACGACCCTGAACAAAGGGTTTAAGGTAAAAGCAAATTCATCTGTTGCTCGTGTTTACACCACCTCTTCTCAAAAAGGCATACTGTAAAAGATAAGCCAAAAAGAAAATGGAGCAGGCCAGCTACAATGGTTAGGGAAAGTAATGAAGGAGGAGAGACTAACCTAAATTCTG
This sequence comes from Panthera tigris, assembly GCF_018350195.1. NCBI lineage: Eukaryota > Metazoa > Chordata > Mammalia > Carnivora > Felidae > Panthera > Panthera tigris. The sequence continues at coordinate 27,496,257 of NC_056662.1, forward strand.
AAGTTTCAGAGTAAGAGAGGTCGGCTAAGTTCAGAACAACACAGACACAAGAAGAATATGAAAGCACGTGGAAAGGTCAGCCCACACAAAGAGCCTCACGCACCATCGGTCCATAAACGGAAGAAGCAGAAAGGGTTCCAAGGAAAAGATTAGCTGGGGGGAAATGGGGCCTTGGCCCATGCGGTCTTATGTGGACCTGTAGCCTAGGGAAAGGGGACTGGGCCACGGGCACACGTTCTTCTCAAGAGCTACCGGCCACACAGGGATGGCGAGTGTCATCGCCTTGGAGCAAGGCTGCAAGGGGCGAAGAAGGCGCTTTAACGGGCAAAATCTGAGCCAGAGCACGGTTTTGGAAGAGGGAGGCAATGGGTTTAGAGGCTCTCGTCCCCTGCAGCAATTCTCCTTCCTCCCCAGACCTACGCAAAGGCGAGGCTGCCAGAGGGAGAGGACGGGATCAGAAGCACGAGGTCTGTCGCCCAGCTTCCTCTGTTGCGAAGACAGAGACCAGAGCCGGCCACTGTTCTCCTTCTCCCCAGCGTGGGAAGCAGTTTCTCAAACAGCCCCTTTAACCGTGCAGGGAATGGCCTCCCTTCCAGTCCAGGGACCCAACAGAGGCATGTGGGAGAAATCCCTACTTAGAAATCCAATCGGATGAAGGTATGCCTGGCTCTTGTTAGCGCCCACTGGTCAGCCAAGCTGCTCTTTAAAGCCAGACAATGGCTACAGTGGTCCCTACGGAGTCTCTCCCGTGGCTCTGAAGGGGGAAAAACCCCTAGGGTTTTCACCCACCACCTCTAGGCCAAGAGAAAGGACTTCTGGCTCAGACTTTGGCAGTGCGGGGTCTGAAGGTGACCCAGTCGTGAGTACAAGGTCCCCGACCGGGTCCCGCTGGGTGCAGTTGGGGCGGGAGCTCCTGGGGCGGCAAGACCGAGGGAGCACTTGCTTCTCACCGGGCGGGAAGCGCCGTAAGGACCGGCGGACGTCCAGCAGCACTTGCTGGTAGTCCTTGCTCATCTGCCGCAGGTCCTTCCCTGTGGGAGGAAAAGGAACGCGTTACCGCAGCAAAGTCTGAGAAGCCGGAGCAGGGACAAGAACATTCTGCTATGGCACCAAAGGCCGGGAGGGCACAGTTAAGCTTTTTCCTCAAGAGGACATATGACACAAGAGACAACATGGGGAGAGGAACCCCCAGGTTAGCTCCAAACCCGCCGTTTCATTCAAGCTAAAGTGACTGTAAGAGGAGGGACACGGACTGTCCAGGAGGCAACCCTGAGACAGAAGGAGCAGTGCACAAGGAGTCAGGAGACCAGGGGCCTATTGGAGGCGGCTACCGTGTGTCACCGGGGGACGGCCCTGAACTTCAAGGTCCACATCTGTAAAATGGGGATATTTCCTTCCATATGCCCCTCTCAGGTTACTGCAAGGATCAGATGAGATCGTGGATGGGGAAACCACAGACTGCTGGAGAAACTCAAACATCTGTACAGCCTAGGGAGCACTGAGCCGCTCAGAAAGGAGTATTAAGATAAACGCACACAAAGAAGTACCTCACCTCTCTTGACCCTGAAATTCTAGGACTGAGTGCAAACAGGAGCGGGTACTTGTGTTCAGCTGCCAATCCAACACTGAAAATACCGCGGCAGCCTCTAGCTGCTGTATATACGCAGCAAGTGCACACTTTCCTCAACCGAACCGAGTGTTCTGTAACAAGTGCGCATTTCCATCACAACTACAATCGAAAGCTACCGAGGAGCAGTGTAACACATCCCCACATACAGACTTCATCTTATAAAGATCTGGGAAGTTTGCGATCTGAGAGAAGGACATCATCTCAGGAGTAAAGAGTGTGAATATGGTGATGTAGCTTCCTTCCAACCCACAGCTGACTGCGCCGAGGCAGCCGGTTTCAAAGAGACGAACAAGAGGCGACTTAACACCCACTCGGCTGCAGTGTGCACCATGACACTGCGAGCTTTTGATCAGCAGAGGCTGTTCTAATCATCTCTAGTACCGGGCGCACAACAGGAGCACAAGGACCACCTGCCAAATGAGTGGAAGAATCTCCAGCACTGGACTTCTGCTATACACGGCAGAAAAGCCACCAGTGTTGAGTGAATGAATGACAAAGTGGATTGTACTTTCTTTGTACGTTGTGCTATATTCCAAGAAACTCCTTCGACTGCATGGGCCTTGCAAACTAGTTAAGGAACAGCTTTTTATACAGTTACAGAATTTGAGCTTTCAAAAGAATCTTAGTATTTCCCAACGAAGAAGTTTCGTTTGGCCTTGTTTTTCTTAAGGACCGGAGAAATATTCTCTCTCCCCATGGCCTAAAGTTTCTCAAAATGGAGTTCATTTGCACCAGAAGCAGCTGGGGTGCTTGTTAAAATACAGATCCCTACAACCCACCTCTAAGTGAACACAGACCAGAATATAAACTCCCCCACTTAGCCGATAAAAGCTACCTATCAACCTCGTAAAAGCTCACTCCATGTTTGAAGAAAAGTCTTATCAGTTTGGCCTTATTTTCAGAGTGGGCCCAATTTTTAGCGTGGGCCCTAAAATGCTTCAGATTTACTCATCTACAACTGGTTTAAAATGAGCATTAAGAATGAAAGATCCTGAAATTCTTTTGTCCTCGCATCTTAGACAAGTTCCCCTCACAACCATTCCCCACCATTACCTGATATAGGAGGTGGGTCATTGGTATTGACATTGAGGAGCTTGGGCCACACTTTCTGCCTGATCTCATCAGTCAGGAGCCCTCCTTCACTGATAGCCATGCGTCTAAGGGCAGCCACGTCAGTGGGATCACTGTTCAGAGCCTGGTAAATCTCTGCCACTTTCTTTTTCCTTTTGGCGGTAAAGTCTGCAAAACAAAGGGGAAAAAGGCATTAGGCACGTATTCAGCATGTGTACATTTTCTGCGCAGGGCTCAATCTCCTTATTTGATTTGGGGTACAGGTAGATATTCTTAAAGTCCACCTACAAACATGTAATTAGCACATAATGTGCAAAACACTAAGGAGATATACCATGTAAGTAACAAACAAGGAATTACAATTACAATAAGTGCTCATTAAACTCAGGCATATCTAACATTTACTGTTAATGTTTTAGGATAAGATAGAATAGGATAGTATAGTATAAGATAGGATAGGATAGGACAGAATAGAATACAATGCTTGTTCTTTCTTAATCCCAAACTTCACAGAACATATATATAATGGTTTTTCCTGTTTATATGCATATCGCCAAAATTCAATACTGCATTTTTTTTTTTTTTTTTTTTTTTTTTGGGATAGAGAGAGACAGAGCATGAACGGGGGAGGGGCAGAGAGAGAGGGAGACACAGAATCAGAAGCAGGCTCCAGGCTCCGAGCCATCAGCCCAGAGCCTGACGCGGGGCTCGAACTCACAGACTGCGAGATCGTGACCTGGCTGAAGTCGGACGCTTAACCGACTGCGCCACCCAGGCGCCCCTCAATACTGCATTTTAAAATAAAACCACGAGACAAAAATTTCCCAGTTACATGCTAATACAACTGATAACATTTCAGAATTACGCAGAGACATTTTCTTTCTTTCTTTTTTTCCCCTAAGTTTATTTAAGAGACAGAGAGAGCGAGTGGGGAATGGGCAGAGACGGGAAAGAGAGTGCCCCCAAGCACGTTCCACACTGTCAGCGCAGAGCCCGATGTAGGGCTCGAACTCACGAACCATGAGATCGTGACCTGAGCTGAAACCAAGAGTCCAATGCTCAACCAATGGAGCCACGCAGGTGCCCCTTTCTTTTTTTTTAAGCTCCACACTCAATATGGGGCTTGAACTCATGACCCCGAGATCAAGAGTTGCACAGTTTATTAACTGAGCCAGACAGGAGACCCTACATATTTTCAAAAACAGATCAAAGGGTATACTTGGGTCTCCAGCGTGGCTGGTGATAAGACAGGCATGATAGCTGCACACAAAGCAACTGTTTCCTGATGACCATATTAAGTAAGGGTGATGTTCTAAGCATCTTACATCCCTATGTGATAGTTTATTTATACACTGGCATTTTACTGTGTTTAAATTCCTTTTTAGGAAATTGGCTGAGATTTGTGGTTGATGTGTATCATATTATAATTTTTCTATTGAAAATTATGTGGAGGGACACCTGGGTGGCTTAGTGGAAGCATCCGAATTGGGCTCAGGTCATGATCTCACGGTTCATGAGTTCAAGCCCCATGCTGGGCTCTCTGCTGTCAGCACAGAACCCACTTCAGATCCTCTGTCTTTCTCTGCTCCTCCCCTGCTGGTGTTCTCTCTATCTCAAAAATAAATACATCAACTTAAAAATAAATAAATAAATAAATAAGCCATCTCTTTAGAAGAAAAAAAAAAGGAAAAGAAAATAACGCAGAAAACATGCTTTCACAATTTGATGTGGAATGCCTAACTTTTGGAACTGCGAACTGCAAACGCAAGTTAAACAAGACAATACCAAAGAGATGTTACAAAGCAGTGTACCATAATTGCCCCAAAAAAGGGATGTGCGGACACCAAGAGTTCAAAGAGACCGTTGTAGGTCAGGCTAACTTGAGAAGGCATTACCGGAGAGTGCAATTTCAAAAGGAAGGGGAGGATTTCAAGAGGCAGAGGGCAGGGTAGAGAGAAGAAAGGCCGAGAGATAAGAAACACAAGTCCCTTCCATCTAACAGTAAATCGACTCCTTAAAAAATGTTTATGTAGCAAATACAAGGTGCAAGACACTACACTTAATGTAAGTGGAAGGTAACACTGGAAGGAAGTTTGGGCTTTAGAGAAGATGAACGCTGGAAGTCGGTTAGGCTTTAGGAGGGCCACAAAGCCGCTCTCTCTCAACTATAAACATTAAAATTAAAAAAAAAGGGGGGGGGATGCCTGGGTGGCTTAGTCAGTTAGGCATCCAACTTCGGCTCAGGTCATGATCTCACAGCTCGTGAGTTCGAGCCCTGTGTCAGGCTCTGTGCTGACCGCAGGAGCCTGGAGTCTGCTTTGGATTCTGTCTCCCTCTCTCTCTAGCCCTCCTGGCTTGCGGCTTGCGTGCTCTAATATAAACATTTAAATAAAATTAAAATTAAAAAAAAAAAAAAGGAGAGCCACAAAGCAACTTTCCTGAGTAGTAGTTTATTCTGAGACAACAGTCTACAAACTGTTTCCAGGACAAAGACGCACATTATTAACACCAGTGAAAGGTGGTCCTGGTAACGTACCTACCACAGTTGTGACACACTAACCACATAAACAGGTATCACTGCACTGCGGTCACATGTAACGGGAGGTGCAGCTACAAATGCAACACAGGTGACTCTTCACCCGGGGGAACCTGTCCTCCTGGCTAGACTGTATTTTCACCTAGTAGGATGACCGTCTGCTCCTGTTTGTCTGAGACATTCCTGGTTTGCGCCTAGAGTCCCAGGATAATCATCCACGTAAATCCCTCCTGCCAGCTGCACTCTCAGAAACGTCCCAGTTTGGATGCTCAGTTAAATGGTTACTCTACCTAGAAATCATGAAAAAACAAGTCCCAATGCCCTCTGTTAGCAGAGCACCTAGCTAGTCAGACGTTTGTTTATAAGGTGCTTCAAGTTCTTGGCTTGAGTGTGTGTGTGTCCGTCCGTCCTTCCCTCCTTCCTTCCTCCCTTCCGTCTCCCCAGCCACTCATTAGTCTATCCATCCATGTATCAGTCCATCACCCAATGAGCATCTACTGGTAGTTAAGCACCACACTGGGATAAAAAGATGAATATGACCCCTCAGCCTTTGAGAGGCTCACGTTGGGGAGGAACACAATTATTATAGAACAGAATCATGACGAATTATGAAAATCCAGAGGAAAGAATGCCTACTCCTGGGGCAATCAGGAAAGGCTTCAATGAAAATATATTCTGCCACCTTCTTAAAGCAAATTTTGCACATGGAAGACTGTGCTGGAGAGCATTCCAGGCGGAGGAAAGAGTACGTGCAAAGACCTTATCACATGAGAGAAACACCATGTCCAGAAAACACAGAGAGAGTCTGTGAGGCTCAAGTGTTAGGTAAAGAGAGAAAACAGAACCTGGGAGGACTGCAGGAAATGTGGGTCATAAATGAGTCTGGGTTTTATCCTGCACTCAAGAGGAAGACAAGGAAGGAATTTTAAACTATGGGTCAAAGGGCCATCCTTTGGAGGAGAAGACATGTAGACATGTGGAAGAAAAGAAGACTTTTTTTTTTTTTTTAAGTTTATGTATTTATTTTGAGAGAGAGGCTGAGCACACAAGCAGGGGAGGGGCAGAGAGAGGGGGAAGAGAGAGAATCCCAAGCAGGCTCTGCACCACCAGCACAGAGTCCAGTTGGGGCTCAGACCCATGAACTGTGAGATCACGACCTGAGCCGAAGTCAAGAGCCAGACGCTTAACTGACTGAGCCACCCAGGAGCCCCAGGACTTTTTTTTTTTTTAATGTTTATTTATTAAAAAAATTTTTTTAAAATATTTATTTATTTATTTATTTATTTATTATTTTTTTAAATTTTTTAACATTTATTTATTTTTGAGACAGAGAGCATGAACAGGGGAGGGTCAGAGAAAGAGGGAGACACAGAATCTGAAACAGGCTCCAGGCTCTGAGCTGCCAGCACAGAGCCCGATGCGGGGCTCGAACCCACGGACCATGAGATCATGACCTGAGCTGAAGTCAGCGCTTAACCGACTGAGCCACCCAGGCGGCCCTAAATATTTATTTTTGAGAGAGAGACAGAGACAGAGTGTAAGCAGGAGAGGGGTAGAGGGAGAGAGAGACACACACACAGAAATCTGAAGCAGGCTTCAGGTTCCCAGATGTCAGCACGGAGCCCGACATGGGGTTCGAACTCACGAACTGTGATCACGACCTGAGCCGAAACCAGATGCTTAACCGACTGAGACACCCAGGTGCCCCGAAAAGAAGACTTTTTATATAACAACATAGGCTGAAACGAAATATGGCAGGGATTGGATTAAGTTCTGGCAAAGAAAGAAAAAGCAGCAGATATTTTATATATATATATATTCCCTCCTCCCCCCCCCCAATTTAGAGTGCCCTTGTACTTTCTACACATCACAAACTAAGAACACTTAGAATGATAACACTGAATGCTGCCTGAGGTAAACTGACATTTAGAAATCTTGTTAACCTACTTGTTAAGAGTGTGGAAAGATTTCCTCAATTTGTTTAGATATCTATCCATATCACCCCTCTTCCCAAGTAAGCTGATTGGCAATCTGAGGGAAAGGAAAACTGTTGCTAGTAACTTGGGGGAAATAACACTGTCTGCAATCAGCCAGATTCCCATTATGCTTTGGCAAATAATCTGCCAGAACTTTAACTAATTCGGAACCACAGCTCCAACACTTATCTCTCCTAACACTCTACTCTGATTTTGTTTTTAATCCTGCATTTCAAAATGCACTCCTGTCTTCTTGGTTTTTGGCACTCTGTGGGAACCCGACAAATATGTGCAGAATAAAATAAATAATTTAGCTCAGCCACTGCTCCTCTGGAAAAACTGGCCTACAGCAAATGACATTCTTTTTCCCCATGCTCCTGTTAAGAACGGGCTCACTGCACAACTCTACCATAGATTCCTAGACTCTTTGGCCTTTTTCTAAAGTTACTGGTACTTCCCAGAGTAGGATACTGCTCCAATGTGGACTTGAGCTGCTGTCTGTTCAGGGTCCAATATCAAAGGCACGCCTGTGTGTGCCACTCCCCTCCTTCAACAAATATTTACTGCACCTAATATATAGGCTCTCGTTGTGATGTAAAAAAGGAGAAAACAGAAAACTCAAGTGAATTGCAGATGGAGAAAACACAGAGTGATAAGGTCAACTGCTAAGCTACACAACAAGGAAGAAAAGGTTAGTGGTGTCAGCTAAACAGCTAATTTCACCTCAGAGAGAAAAATCATAGTCCTATTCTGGGGATGTGCAGGAAAACACCGAGGTTTAACATCTACGATCTACTTTAAGAGAAATTTTATGTATGGATTTTGGGGTGAGACACACATTGCTACACTTGAGACATCTGCATATAGGTCATCCAAAGTCCCTTGAATCCTTTCTTCTCCAGTTTCGTTTTGCCCCCACTTAAAAGAGAGATGTATTATATATATATTCTGAAGCTGATACTTTCCAAATTCCTTTACAGTAGAGGTCTTGGCTATCATAACCATGACAGAGTGAAGTAACTATCCTACAACTGGCTGCAAAATGTAAGACACTGCTATTAAAAAAAAAAAAAAAAAAAAAGCCTGATATCTGAAAAGTAATTCCCTCAACAAGGGGGGAACAATGATATAAGTACTATTTGACCTGTTCTCCGTGAAAATTATTTTAATAAGAGAATTGAAACAGTGGTTCTTAACAGTTCAGAGAAGGATGGCTGAACCCATTACTTTCTCACGCCTCTCTCAACTCTGGCTGCAGACCCCAGGTAAAGATCCTCCGAGCAATAAGTATCTCCCAAAACCATCTGATATATACAGATGGTATATTAAGATATATCTTAATATACAGGGGAAGGACAATGAGAAAAGATAAACACTAGCTATGCTTCCTCTATAAGTTTTTCCATATCAGCACAATACATGTTAGTGACTTAGATGAGGTAAATGATGCTAGACACTTAATAACGAAATCTGTGTGAGAGTACAAAATTCCATACTGATTATTCGGTTTAAGTGTGCATATCAAGAATGCTTTAGTCTTCTTTTTTTTTTTTAAGTAAACTCTACCTCCTCAAACTCACGACTTTGAGATCAAGAGTCTCATGCTCTACCGACTGAGCTAGCCAGGCACCCTGAGAAAGCTTGACAGTTTTTTAAACAGAAGTCAAACTCAAATCAAGCCACGCTAGCCTTAATCAAAACAACGGAAGACACGGCCAGAGGGGATAGAGAGTCCCCCTAAACAGACACGCCCCTGCCCCATCCCTTGAACTCCTAATGTTGACACTGGAAAATAACTTAAAGTTTTATGTTTGAACTTCATATCTGTACCAGATAAAGACAGTGGGAGAGGAACACCTTACCTTACTTGGAGTAAGGTTCCTATTAAAAACAAAAGAAAACAAAGTAGCCTCTGTTTCTGGAAGTCCTAATTAGTTTCAACAAACAGTATCCAAATTAGCAGAGATCCATTAACTACCTGAAACATGAAGACAAGCATGTATTAAGAAAGACTGCTTTACCCTAACAATAAAGAAAAAATATTCTAGAGAGTAAACCACTCTGATCGTAAAGTCTACAAAGGGGGGCTTCCAGTATTAGTAACTTTGCCACCAAGTCTCCAATAGGATTAAAAACAGAACAAAAACATTTAACAAAAACAAAAAGTCTCATCTCTAAATTCCTCCCATTCATCCAGAGAAGCAAAACATCAAGGAAACTAGGTCTCACAACCTAGGCACAGCCACACGATATAACAGGTCACAAAACCCATACTACTCGGGGCACTACTACGCCATGAGGACAGATGTCAGTCATACTAAAACACCAGCAAAGGGTTTTACAAAGGCCAAAGAGCCCAAAGAAATAATACGAGTGAGCTCCACTTCCATCCAGGATTAGAACAGGAGAAAAAGAAAATAACAGAAAATGAGCCCAGAGAAACAAAATGTGGACACCAGGTGCTTCACCAAAAATGTGGGTTGAATACGTGGTTGGTTCTATTCTGGGCAGCGCCCATCAGAGGACGGAAAGGTGGGAAAGTCACCTTAGTCTTAGGGGAAAAAGAGATTATTTTACTCGGTACAGAGTAAACGTGAATAATTTTAAGTGCCATATTTTAACTGTACGTAAAACGTATTCAAAACCAGTGCACAATGAAACCACGGTTTCACAGAAATTACTGCTTGGTATGAAACTATGAAAATCTGGGAGAATCGCTTTCTCCTACAAAATTAAGTAACATTCAAATAGGTGGCACAGGATTGAGGCAGAAAGTAGATTAGTGGTTGCCAGGAGCTGTGGAGACTGGGGAATGGGGAGTGATGGATTTCTTTTGGGAATTAGAAACGTCCTGGAATCAGACAGCGGCTATGATTGCACAACACTGTAAATGTGCTAAGAACCAGTGAACTGTACATTTTAAAAGGCTGGATTTTTATGGCAATTAAAACAAATAGGTGGTACACGTACACCGCGTAAATCAAGCGGGTGAGCGATGAATGAAGTTTGGGAAACTTGCCTTACAACTAGGGAGGAGGCACCAGGAGCGTGCGGACGTGGCCGGACAGCCTCGGGCCGGGGGTGGAGGCTTGGCCTCAGTTCTCCGGGAGACCCAATTCTCTCCAGACGTGACGAAGCCGGACCAGATTCCCCCGCCCTTCCTTCGCACAGGGGACGCGAGTCTGCCAGCAGGGTTCCTGTGGTCTCAGCATCCGCTGGCTCCCCAGTTCCAGGATCGCTTCCCTTTCAGACGTGACCGGGCCCATCACCCTTTTCCTCTCCCGCCGTCCCGACCCCGGCCCGCGGCGCTGGGCGCACCCCGCGCGGTCCCTCGGGCCCCTCCTGGACGCCGCCTGCGCCCGGGGCCGCTCCTCCGACAGCTGTTCCTTGCCTCCCCCCTTCTCCACCCGCAGGGCCGCCCCTGCCCCTCGTGCCGTCCCCGAAGGCCGCTCCTCGGCACCCCCGCCGGCTTCCGTACCTGTCTTCTCGGCGCCGCCGTCCCGGCGGCTGGAGGTGGGGACGTCGCCTTGCGCACTCCGGAGGGCCATGTCCCGGGGGCCCGGGCCCGGGCCCGAGCCCCGGCTGGTGGCAGAGCCGAGAGAAGACGCGGCTATGGCCGCGGGACCCAGCGCCGGCTCCGCCGGACAGGGTAGGGATCGGTCAGCCCGCGGCGCGCAAGCGCGCAGGCGCGCAGGCGTCCGCGCGGGCCCCGCCCCCGCGCCTGCACGTGACCAGCCGCTACGCTAGGCCGACGGCGGTCGGGGGACACGCGCGCGGGCGCCCTAAGCGGCGAGAGGAAGCGCGCGCCCCGGAGTTCTAGCCGAGCTATAGCGCGCGGCACACTTGAGTGGGTGTGTACGGGACCAGATTTTGTCATTTCTTTTGCTTTTCCTATCTGTAAAATGATAACGATGATAAAGTACTGTCTTAACCAGGTCTTTGAATATAGAAAATCCCAGAAACCGAGACTCGTGATTGAGTGTAGAGCACAGGGACACAGCTCAATTCTTGCCTGCGGGAGTGATGGGACCGAGACAGGCTCTCCTGCCCGTCACAGCTCTAGGGCTAAAGTGTGTGGTCCTAGCAAGGCTTGGGCCAACTTTGATGCTCTGTAAAACAGGGGGGTGGCTGGCTCTCAGGGAAAAGGGAAAGGGAAAAGCTACTGTCAAATGCTCAGCAACTGGAACAAGGTGTCCCAGAGGAGGTAACCAGTTCTTGTCTCAGGCTGGTTCCTCATCTCTGGGCAGCACATTGTCTAACTACAGTTCATCACCGTGAAGCTCTAAGTGAGAGCAGGACCAGGAATGCCAGCCTCATAATTCCCCATGCCTACTCTTTTTGAAAGGAGCACTAGGTGGTGAACGAGAATTTTTAAAAAGCCTTCCCGGGCCAATAGAAAACAGCCTGTCGTTTGAACATTGTGATGGCCAATGCCCATTGCCCTGTGTCCTGGGCTTGGAACCTGTAGGTAAGCCAGGGCCTGCTAGACTGGCCTGCCACGGGGCCCAGGACAGCGGGAAGTATGAATATCTTGAAAGATCCTAAACCACAAAATAGAGATGGAACGCATTTCTTTGTCCAACAACTATTCGTGGTCCTTACCCAGACCAGGCCAGTGTTTGGACCCCAAATAACGAAGCTGTGTTCTCTGCTCTCCGGGACAGCTCAAGTTGGTAGGGGAGGTGGACTCAACTTACAAGAGATAACAAGTTCTAGGAAAGGGGGAAAGAAGCTTAGAGGGTTATAGAAGCCCAAGGAGGGGCATCAGCCACACACAGAGGCAGGAGAGGGTGATGAAGAAAAATTTCCTGGGGTGGTGATTTCTGTTTATTTAGATGATGAACAGCAGGATTAAGTCAGTTGATGTAGGGAAGAGCATTCTAGGCTAAGGAAACAACTAAGCAAACCATAGCCTAGAAATGAAGTGGTTTAATGTTCTTTCTTACAGCATAGTATGATAGGGAAGTGGACTTTGACAGTGGTGAGGGCAGAGAAGTGTGCATGGGGCAAGTCAGTAGGACCTCTTTTTTTTTTTTTTTTAATTTTTTTTTTTTAACATTTATTTATTTTTGAGACAGAGAGAGACAGAGCATGAACAGGGGAGGGGCAGAGAGAGGGAGACACAGAATCTGAAACAGGCCCCAGGCTCTGAGCTGTCAGCACAGAGCCCGACGCGGGGCTCGAACTCACGGACCATGAGATCATGACCTGAGCCGAAGTTGGACGCTTAACCGACCAAGCCACCCAGGCGCCCCGAGTAGGACCTCTTAAACCATACTTGAGTTTGGACTGGATGCAGTCAGCAGGGTGGGATTAAAGAATTTTCACAATCAATGTGGTCCTTAAAGCCATCTAGATTAATCCTCATCCCCAGTGTAAGAATCACCTCCACTTATCCATACAACAAATGTTTATGGAGCCAGGTTGTGAGCTGGGATGTAGAATGACAAATATTCATTCAGTTTTTTAGCTTCTGATGGGGAAGAGAGACAAGTAACCAGGTAATTGTAAAGCCAAGTGAAAAGAGGTCAGACAGGAAACAACCTTGAAGTCTAGTAGAACATGGAAAATCCCAGAAACTGATTCATGACTGAGTGTAAGGCACAAGGGCATCAGGTGTCTGTGGTATGCAGAATTCTAAAGTGGTCCCCAAGATTCCCACTCCATGGTGTACGTGGCTGAATAATCCCTTCCCTCTGAGTGTGGGCAGGACTTGTGGACATGATGGGTTTTTCTCTCATGAATACATAATGTTACACGGCAAAGGTAAAGGGATTATGCAGACATAATGAAGGTTCCAAATCAGTTGACTCTGAAGTAGTCAAAAGGGAAATTGGCCTGGGTGGACTTCATCACAGAAGTCCTTCAAAAGAAGGTACAGGCCTTCCTGCAGGAGAAAGTCAAAGCAGCAGAGACATTCTCTTGTTCACCTTGAAGATGTAAACTTCCATGCTGCGGAGAGGGACACATGGCAGGGAGGCGAGCAGCCTCTAGGTAGGGAGGGGCTCGGTTCTACACCACAAGGAACTCAATTTGGCCAACAGTAAGCTTGAAGAGGACCCTGAGCCTCATTTGAGATCAGAGACTTGGTGGGCAGCTTGATTTTAGACTGGTGAGACCCAGGGCAAAGGACCCAGCTAACCCACACTCGGATGCCGGAGCCGTGGGAAAGATAATACATTTGTGGTACTTTGTTACACAGCAAGTGACTGAAAATCGCAGCCCAAACAAACTCAGGCCAAAAGCCTTATTGGCTCACAGAACTGAAAGGTTCTTGCCCTTCTGTGTCCTCTCTCCATCTCTCAGCTGCTCGCCCCTTCCTGTTGACTGCACTCACCTACAGGTCTTGGGTCACAACAGGGCTCTGGCAGGGTCTCACGTACTTCTACGTCTGACTCTGTGAAATAACAGTGGATTTGTCTTTGTCCCAGAATTTCCGAGAACAGCCAGAACATGTCCCATTGGTGCTCCCACCTGCCTGGGCCTGGTTAGGCCTGAGTCTCCTGCTCCACCACTAAGCCAGGGTAGAACCCTGTACCAAACTCTGGGGCTGAGAGTGGGAAAGAGATGGAGAGACTAATTTTAGTGATTGACCTCGGATTTACAACACACGTCTTTAACCAGTTTGCCTTGGATATCCTGCTTCGTGTACAGTATAAGGCCTTAAAAAAGTGGATTCCCATTTCTTCCCTTCTGTTCTTCATGCTGTGGTCATATACTTTATTCTTTATTACTAAAAAAAATTTTTTTTAATGTTTATTTTTGAGAGAGAGAGAGAGCGCGTGCGACTGAGCACGAGTCGGGGAGGGGCAGAGAGAGAGAGAGAGGGAGACACAGAATCCGAAGCGGGCTCCAGGCTCTGACCTGTCAGCACAGAGCCCGACGTGGGGCCCAAACCCCACGTGGGGCCATGAGATCATGACCTGAGCTGAAGTCGGCCGCCTAACCGACTGAGCCACCAGGCGCCCCTATTCCTTAAAAAAAAAAAATAAAACTATGTTTATTCATTTTCGAAAGACAAAGACGGAGTGCAAGGAGGGGAGGGGCAGAGAGAGAGGGAGACACAGAATCTGAAGCAGGCTTCAGGCTCCCAGCTGTTAGCACAGAGCCTGACGCGGGGCTCAAACTCCCGAACCGCGAGATCATGACCGGAGCCGAAGTCGGACGCTCCACTGACTGAGCCACCCAGGTGCTCCTGTTCTTTACTACTTTAAATCCCTTCCTTCTCTTCCCCTTCTCCCACCCCTGGCCCCCACCCTGCACTTGCAGAGAACTACTTAACTACATTCTGTCACTAGAGATTAGTTTGCATTTTCTAGAATTTTACGTGGATGAACTCAAACAGTACATACTTTTGTCTGGCTTTCACTCAGAGTTATTTCAAAACCAATCCATGTTATTGGAGAAGGTTATTCCTTTTATTGCTCAGTATTTCATTGTACAGATATACCACCATTCATGTATACATATTTTTTATTTTTACATTCGCTATAAATACACATTCTAAAGGGTGGCCCATGAGTCAAGAATGGCTTTAAAACAATTTTAAATGATTTGGGGGTGAAAGTCAAAAGAATTAACTTGTAGCACATAAACATTACGTGAAACTCAAATCTCAGAGTCCACAGTTTTATTGAAACACAGCCATGCACATCTACCTATTGTCTAAGACTCATTTCATGCCACAGCGTTAGAGTGCTTACAAGAGGACACGCAAAACCTAAAATATTTACCTGCTCCTTTATAGGCTTGCTGACCTCTTTAGTCTTAAGGCAATTCAAAACTTTGAAATTTTGCTTTCATTTATTCCATTTCCGGCACTCTTTATTTCACGGTAGGCTCGCTCACATTTCTGTCTGGTTTCATATTCCTTCTGCCTGAAGAACTTCAATATTTCTTGTAGAAACAGATCTTCTGGCAATGTATTCCTCCAGTTCTTTTTTAGTTAGAAAAGGCTTTATTTGTCCTTTATTTTCAAGGATATTTTCACCGGGTGTGGGACTCTAGGCTGATAGGTTTTCTTCTTTCAGCACTGGTCACTCCATTGTCTTCTGTCTTGCATCATTTGGTAATTTTTGGCTTCCCCGGTATATCATATGTTATTTTCCCTCTGGGCTGGCCTCTAAGATTCTTTGTTTTAGCATTTTTGATATGCTTAGTGTGTGTATAGATTTGTTTGGTGTTCTCTGAACTTCTTGGATCTGTGGCTTGCTGTCTGTCCTTAATACTGGAAAATTCCCAACCTTTATTTCTTCAAGTATTTCTTTGCTTGTATGAATACATTTGGCCTCTTGTGCTCCAACAACCCACCGTGAGAAGAGCATACCCTGGGTAGCTTCGGCATGGGTCCCAAAAGGAACCACATGGAGCAAACCAGAGTCCAAAAACACAGGAGCCCAGCCCAGCCTTAACCTGAAGCAGAGCTGTTTGGCTGAATCCAGTTTAGATCAGCTGAACTATAGTTATAGTTGACCTAGAGATCTGTGTGAAGAGTTAGTGTTTTTGGTGAAAGGAACAGAGAGCAAAAGAGAGAAAGAAAAAGTTTATAATGACTGGCTAGAAACCTGGACAGAGATTCTTGGCAGTGCAGCTATGGAAAGGCAGTCCAGGAAGAACTGGGCTGGGAGGCATGGGGTCTGATCCCAGGTGCAGGCCGTGGTAGCTCAAACTTGCTCAGGCTGAGCCTCTTTCCTAACCAGCTCCAGCAGCCCTACCTCTGGGAAGCCTTCCTTGACTGTTCTCTCTGCCCCAAGTGCTCAGGATTCCTTTCTGCAGATTGAGTTTTTGTGACATTTATCTTAACCTCACCTCCCAGAGGCGACTACAGCTAGTATTTTATTTTCTTCCAATCTTTTTCTTAGGGGCAGTCTGTATCAGTTTCTACCTTGAAAGGCCCTGAGGCTGTCTCCTATCTCCCTTGGGGCATTCAAACCCTACCCCCTAGCCTCTGTGGCCCATCTGTCTCCATGCCTGGGGTCTTGGGGGTCACTGTGACTTCCAATATCCACTTACCTTCACAATGAATGGTCTTCCCTTCTGCCACCTGGGAATTTCCATTTCTTTCTTTGAAATTGGCTATGTACTTGAAAGTAAAGTGTTATTTTAGTCAGCATCTTCATGTATTTAGAACAAGAGGCAGGTGGTTATCTGAGTTAGCTGGGTCTACTATGTTGATTGGCAATGTGATTTTTTCCTGGAAACATTTTCTTTTGAGTACAGTTGCCCCATTTGCACAGTTTTGTTTCCCACTTTTCTGTTTGACAAGAACACATTTCCCCTTGGGCTTATGTCTCATCTCTTTCAATCTCCACTGTTTAGCACAGGGCCAGGTTCATGAACACCAACTAATGTTTGCTGAAGGGCCTCTCATATAAACACATGACGTCTGGAAAGACCAGTCAATCAGGTGAATGTATAAAGGACACTGGGCTGAGGGGGACGGAGCTGAGTGGGTGAGCAGGGAACGGAAGAAAGTATTTATCAGAGTGTGGAGAGCTGTGGGTATGTAAGCTTCTTCGTAGGAAATTCACCGTGGGGTTCCCAGAACCGTTCATACAGAAAGAAGCAAGGTCCTCCCTTTCTGGGGACGTCTACAAATCTTTAGCTGAGACTGACTCACAGGGTGAGACCAGGAAATCATTTACCAGCTGCTGCTGCTTTTCCTTTTTCTCATTAGAGAAGGCAAGAAAACTCCGTCAAAGCGGGTGATGCAAGAATGAAGTTGACTCAGAAATACCCAATCCCCTCAGGAACTTCTCCAAGAAATGGATTGGCCATTTTATAAACTCCCATCTGGAGACATTATAGCGAGACCACGAAGAATCCCTGGTGATTATCCTGGCCACAGGAAGCCAAATCCACACTGAAATTTGCTATACTGCAAGATTACTTAGCTTTCAGAAGATTAATTAAAAATTCAAAGAGACAGAATGATAGTCTTAGAGGGAAATGAGTGAGATGGGGTGGGCGCAGACAAGGTAATGCTGGCCTACATGCTAATTAGAAACGACTTACATTGTTAAAAATCTGTCACATTTAATGCATAGATTTTTTTTTTTTAATGTTTATTTTATTTTGAGAGAGAGAGAGAGCGAGCATGAACAGGGGAGGGGTAGAGAGCGAGCGAGACGCAGAATCCGAAGCAGGCTCCAGGCTCTGAGCTGTCAGCACAGAGCCCAACGTGGGGCCCGAACCCACAAGTCATGAGATCATGACCTGAGCTGAAGTCTGACACTTAACCGACTGAGCCACCCAGGCGCCCTGGATTTTTTTTTTTTCTTTTCTTTCTTAAAGAAGACACTTTACAATCATCTACTGTGAAACTGTAGGGATGAATGCACAAATCTATGGCCTCCCTATACGTGTGACCTTGTCTTTCTGCATATGAATCTGCACAACTATACAATTCAGAGTGGAAAGGAGCATTGAGTCCGCCTGCAGCATGTGCCAGGCACTTTCCAAGCACTGACTGTTGAGTCTGAACCACCACCCTATGAAGCAGGTATTTAGACCTCAATTTTACAGATGCAGAAAACGTTAGGACTTCTGGGGCAGAAGGGAAGAGAGGAGGATATGATCAGGAAATAAAGGGCAAAGGGGGCTTCATCTGTATTGGTAATGCAGACCTAACCTGAACGGTAGGCTCACGGGTGTGTTATAGCTTCTTTGTAACGGGCACAGGTCCAAAGTGTTATATGGTAATTTAAATCACTTGTGAAGATGCAGAGAGATTAACTAACTGACCCCAAACCATACACCCAGACAGAACTCTGTTTAGAACCAGGATACTTAAGTTCTACTAGGTTATTTCTCTGACATTTAGCACAGCATCATAGTAAGGTATAAAATCTAGAAAGTACTTGAATACGTGAAGATTGATTCCAGAACCAGACTATCTTGTGACACCCTCTATACGTCTATTTTACAGAGAACAGCCTGAATTTCCTATTACTATATACAATGGTGGAAAGCAGGACTCTCTTAGCATCCAAGTCTACTAAATTGGTAAGGATCACTGCTTAGTCTTCAGCCACTTATGATTTCACCAAGGCCTCATTAAATAAACATTTTCTTGTCACGTTAGTTCAGTCTGGCCTGTGGCTCATAATTACAGCTGCAAACTTAAGAGCAAGATTCTTCTGATCTGAGATGCCCTTCATGCAACAGTACTTTCATTACTTACTGTGTGTGCGCGTGCACACACGTGTGGTGGAACGTGTGCGTGTGTGTGGGAAGGTGGAAGTGGGAGCCGAGGATGGAATTACCATTTACTGAGCATCTATTATGAGCCTGGTATGGTGCTAAGCATTTTCCTTGTGCTACTCTATTCAATCCTCTTCAATCCTCAGGGATATTGGCATACTTTCCGAAAAGTTTTTATGAGGACGCACAGATTAGTAAGACCTACAAGGTCAGCGGGAGTTTACGTGTAGGCCGAGAGAGACAACAATACAATCAACGTTCAGGTGTAACCAGGCAGAAGGGCAAAGGCATAGTTATGGCAGTGGGGGAAGCAGGCTGAGGGCACTTGAGATAGGGTGGAACATCTGCTCAGATCAAGGTTTTTAGACACGTGTTTTTTGAGGAGGGAACCGGGGACTTCTTTACTTCAAAGTCTTCTGGTTACTAACTTTTTCCTTAAGCAGGAAAAGGCCCCGGGGAGACAGTCTCTCTAACAAGCATGTCACCAGGGACCATCAGCCACAGTCCCTATCGCTTAGGCACAAGGTAGGAGGGGATTACCAGCAGGGGGGGTAGGCAAGGACTGGTGACTGCACAATCACCCAACCCAACCCTAATCTTGGGAGAGAATCTGCTGGTGGGAATCTGCAGGCAGTGGTCAACAGCCAGATTTTTCCAAGAGATGTCTAACGGTCAGTTCTAATTATAACCACACTTGACAACAGGTGAGGCAAGATGAAATTTAAAGACTGAGAGGAAATGAAAATCCCCCAGTCTGTCAACCAATCTCCAGTTTTCTCAACTATTTTAGGACTATGGTAATTAGCCATACTCTGAAGACAATTTTAAAAACTAGATTGCTCTGTCTCTAATGGGCCCACTCCAGCAATTTAGTCTTCCTGTCTCCTGTGTAAAATGGAAATAAATTCATGAAATGAAGTTCAGGGAAATAAAATACAGTTCATGAAAGTTAGACATTTCAGATACAAGGTATTACACAATAGTTCCTTTCACCTAAACCACACGTTTCAACGCCCAATATTAATGACATGTGGATGTCATAAAATAGTATGCAGTGAACACTGAAAGGAAACTAGAAGTTTGGGATAACAGCACTTCCTCTGATTTCAATTTTTTAAAGTTGTGGTTAAACGAGAAAGATCGAATGGCAATTCAAATATATAATCTTACAGAATTTACTCATTTGGCAGTGGGAAGCAAGTCAACTAAATTTCACCTCTTTTACCAGCCCTTTGAGTAGTTTCTGCTTAAGCTGCCAAGTATGTTCCTGTAAGCTCACCAGAACATCTTCATTCCAGGCCCCAAGACTGCAAGTTGCCTCCAGGGCTAAGGTATCTCCAAGGCCGACCTTCCACAGGGCTTACTGCCATTCACTCAACACCGATCTTTTCTGCTAATGAACAAGCTGTCTCCATGGACCTTTTTATTTAAAACATCACTCAAAGCTTCTAAAATCAGTGTTAGAGCTGAAAAGGAACTCTGAAGACACCTCACCCAACCTCACCCTGACTGAACACACAGAGGTCCCGGGAGGTCCCAAGGATGGATAGTACTGTGAATCACTTGCAAAGTCAGGACCAAGGACCAATCCTCCATACCAGGGGGCCAGGGAAACTAGGTTTATCAAGGACGTAACAGGTGCCAGATACTTGACATTTACTCTCATTCAATCCCAAGGCAGCAGTGGCCCCATTTCATAGATGATGAAACAGATTCAGAAGTTAAGTAACTTGCCAAGTGGCCAAGTATGTGACAAGGGCAAGAATGAAACCAGTCCTGTTTAGCAACAACATCACGCCCTCTTTACTGAATCTTGATGTCAAAAACGTCCAGACTTCAGTGCTCCTCAACCAATCTTAATCCATCCCATTTCACATCTCCATCAACCCAGTATTAAATTCAAAACACACGAGACCTAAGCCATCTAACACAGACGGTGTCGGTTTTTGAGAAGCATATTGCTCAGGCTGCAGGGACATTTCATGTTTAAATGTTTTTATTTAAAAAAAAAATTAAAGACCTTCATGGCACAACTTCTTCCCAGCACAGTTATGTTTTAGTTATACCAATTACAATACAATTACAACCAATAAATCAAGGGGACGAGGGGGAGCTTCTGACTTCAAACTTAAAAAAAAAAAAAAAAAAAAAAAAAGAGGGGGGCACTTCAAACAAAGTTAAAAATTACTTAAAAAACCTTTCAGAGTAATTGCCAACACAACTGTCTTATACTGGCATTGCGTTTCCTGCCATCTATCACTGCAGACACAGGCAGCCGCTGAGAAATAAAGTGTCCCAGTACAAGGTATACAGATGAGGTAATTTACAACAACACAGAAGTTGTTACTCTGTAAACCCTTGCCCCCCACCCACCCGCCCAACTGGGTCTTCTTTTTTTTCATGCTTCTGCAGTGACTCCTTAAGTAGCATTTTAAAAACTTCTATTTATTTTAAAAGGCTCTTGGGTGGCATTTCAGAGTCCTCTGCATTCACCTTCCGTCTCTTGCAAGGCCTGATGCGTGTTAGGAGGTCCAGCTGTCTGCAGCTCCCCACATCAGCCTCAGCCACAACTAGATTCTCTGAGCTACAAGGGTGGGATGTGAAGTCTCGATTTACAACCCTCCTCCCCACCTCAAAAGAAAGAATTCATTAGTCGTAAGTGTCCTGTTCAAATCACAATCCAGTGCAAACGTAATCACAAATTGCATCTCTGGCACATCCGGTGCTTTTAGCTTCTGCACAAATTCCACATGGTAACCCCCACAGCATTCTAGGGCATAAAAGGGTCAAGAACAATAAATATCCACTGTAAGTGGCCACAAGAAAGAAAATCACCCTGCCACACTGTCAGAATGTTTTCCCTATGGTTGAGAAGCATTATAAAAGGAGGCTTTAGCTTCCTCTAAAGTTTACCATTATTATTCACGAAAGCCACCACCTTGATAAAGTTACTAGAGCCAAGATGGGTTATAAAGTTAGATAAGTTCATTAAATTCAACTCCTGAAACAATTATGTTTGTCTATGGCGCCCAGGCGAGAAAGGCTTATGATCTATAAAGGTAGGAGAAAGGGGAACTAAGACTTTAGGCCTTAAAATATGTTGGAAGAATTTTTCCTAGTTCCCACAAGCAGCTACTGTAATGAAAGAATAGGAGAAAATACAGAGCTGATGGTTTTGCTATTGTGCTTAAAAAACTAGGCTTCCTCAGTGAAGCACCTGATAAACTTAGGTGGTTGGATTACAGTGGAAAATCCACTTTACACACACACAAACACACAAAAACTGGCGACTTTTCCATCCCCAATCCCTGCACTGCTGAGACACAAAATGAGTTTTATGGCAAAGGATCCTTAATCCCCAGAGACGCTTTGGCTTGTGGTGCTTTTTTAAGGCCTCTCTGCCCTGCCCGGTACCATGGGTCAAATGAGGGGTGTATAAAAATGGGGGCCTTGGGAAGCCTCCACGGTACAGGGCTGCAGGCCCCTCAGATGTGAACGTGAGACACCCACCCAGCGAGACCTTTACACAGGGAACTTAAATCTAACCTTGATAAATAAAACCAAACGTTTATTTACACCAAAGAATTCCAACACTGGATCTTTCACATGTGAAGGACAAAGTATTATATATATACACACAGCAAGGGGTGGCAGGGCTGTAACAAGAGAGTTTATAGTTTTCCCACAATTACAGGTCTACCATTTCAGTTTCACTGGAGAGAGTGGCTCTGCTCCTACCTCTCAGATACATTTACAAGACTGAGGGGCAGGTCTTCTCACTGGATGGCATGTGAAGGAAGGGGAAGAAAGGAAGAAAAGAAGGCAGGAAGCTTAAAATGAAACTCCGTGTGGCCACATCTTCCATTAGCTCTGAAAGAGTTGCTAGCATGAAACCTATATAGACAATGTTTGTTTCTTTTGCAAAAAGCAATAAGTTAAGCCCAGTAACTAACTGAATTCAAAATGGCCAAGTCAAAGAAAACTGGAAAAGATTTTGCCTCCCCCTCCCACCAGCTACAGAGCATGTGGGGAGATGAAGGCGGAGAGGACCAAGGTAAGGAGACTGGGAGGGAAGGTATTATTAACATTTTAAACTAAACTGGAACTAGAAGTCTAAGTGAGTTGATTTAGGGCTCGGTTAATAAGACATGATTCAGATTGAAGTTTTCAGGACCTGTCTGCACTTTGGGTAGGTGATATTCAGCATCTCAATGAAACGAAGACATATTTCCACCAGATTCACCATGACAACCCCACTGAAGCACTCGGAGTAAAGTGATAAAAGTGACCAGCAGCACAACGCTCTTGTAGGTTGGGTCCTCCCTTCCTTCTTCCTTCCCACCTCCCTTGAAGAAGCTACATTTTTATAATCTCTGGAGAAGAGCATGAGATATAAATCCCCCAAAGTGTGGGATGGTGGGGGAGCAATGATGGACACGGGAAGAGATCTCCACCCAAATGCAGCAGCCGGGATTGAGGCTGGTTCATCTTTGTTCTTTAGTGATGAGAAATTAAATTTAAAAGGGGGGAAAAATTTTGTCCGTGAAATATTCCACCTGCAGGTAATTTTTCAGGGAATCCCCTGAGTTATGAAAAGTTCGAGTTAAAAAAAAAAAAGGGAAAAAAAAAAGGAAAAAAAAAGAAAATCAGCCTATTATAATTTTTTTTTTTTATGACTGAACTACTATAAATCCACAAGCAACGGTTCAGACACGGTGCTTCTGAAGTATTTCACCCCTCCCCGCCAGGCGCAAGCTGCATCAAGGAGAGCGTCGACTCCCCCACCTCTGCTTAGGCATCAGGAGACAGAAGGGGCCGTTACTGCTGAGCGCCAGCGGCAGCTGGAACAGGCATCCCAAGGGGGTTGGCAGCAGCAATCACTGGTGAGCCTGCCAGAGGTCCAAGGGGTGAAGGGGTTGGCACTGAAGAAATCCCTAAAAGAAAACAGCTGACAATGAGCCAGACACCAACCATGGAAATCTTAGTCCCCGGTTTTTCACCTGTTTCAAAAGTGACACAACAGTTATTCTCTTTTTCCCTTTTTTAAGTCATCTCTACACCCAACATGAGGCTTGAACTTATGACCCGGAGATCAAGAGTCACATGTTCTTCCGACCGAGCCAGCCAAGCGCCCCAGTAATTCTTTTTTTTTCTGAAGGCCTCTACACAGCCAGATTTTTACAAATTAAATCTAATTTCAAGTTACAATTAATTTCTAAGTCAATTGAAGAGACAGGTAAAGAAATCTAAGCTGGGGGAGTTTAAGCAGTTTGTACAAAGTACACAGCTGGTAAGTAGCAACTATCCTTGAATTGAAAACAGAGGCCTGTCTCCAGGGCGGCGCTTTCCAACCAAACTTTCTGCTCTGTAATCTCTGTGAATATGGTAGTCACTAGCCACAAGTGGCTAATGAGAACTTGCAATCTGGCTAGTGCAACTAAGGAACTGTGTTTTAAATTGTATTCAATTTTAACTAATCTAAATAGCCACATGTGGCTAGTCTCGGCTCTACTGAACAGCACGAGGCTAGAGCCAAAGCTCACGTGTTCTTACATCATGACGCCTAGTTAGCTGGCAGCTTTCCAAATTACCAAAAGTCATTTTCGGTGGGGAAATGCGAAAATGGTGTTTTAGAATTTATTTGGTTTCTTCTACTCATCTAATAACCAGAATTACCAGTTAGACTGCCTTCCTCAACCATCCAGTTAATTTTCAAATTGTTACATATACACTTCTAGAACGGGTAATAAATTCTCATGGTTCAAAATACCAAAAGTGCAGAAGAGTATGTAGTGAAAAATTTCTCTTACCCTTTTGCTTGGCCAACTTATGGTACCATTTTTGGGGTGTATCCTTCCAGAAATATTTTATGCATATATATGAATATAATTATGTAAGAATGTGCATATAAAAATCACATATAAAAATGTGATTATGTATTCTTGCCACTCCTGGCCTTGGACATGGTGCTGAATCTTGTTTTTATTCCACATGACTATTTTGGAATTAGAGGTAAAAAAGAACATGAAACATTTATTCTTTTCTCTGGCCATATAGCTTTCCACTGAATGGATATCCCATAATTCATTTTATTAGTTCCCTACTGAAAGCTGGAATGTTTTGCTCTTACAAATAAGGCTACAATCAGCAGCCTTGGATTTGGATATATATCATTTTGCCCATAGGCAACATACCTTGAGGATACCTCAAGATACCTTGAGTTCTAAAAGGTAGCTAGTTCTTTAAAAAAAGAATTGTGACAACAGTTCTTTGAGGGTGTCTGACTAAATGTCCTGACTACAAGTACACCCATATGGATGTTACCTACATGTAGAATTCTTAGAGGATAAGTCTATTGTTTCTTTTACAAAAGTGTGTATTCTACACACAAACTTGCTTTCAATCAAGAAGACTCAACAATAATGAAAAATCATTTCATACAAACCTTTACAATTTGCTAGGCACATGACAGATGCTCTGGGAGAAAACTGGAGAAGCATCCTTGTACACGTACAGATCTATACACCTTTACCCCCACCCTCAATTTCTTAATCTTGTTTCTGGGAATCATGCAACTACTGTCACTCTAAACTGTGAGACAAAGATCTCCTTTTACTTTTCATAGTTTACTGGGACTTTCAAGCCTCTCCGTGAGAAATTTTTGGGACTCTGGCCTAGAAGCGACTGTCGATACCCTACTCAAGGCAGTGTCACTAACATAACCAGGTGTCAAAAAAGCATTTGGAAGCCTGGTGAGGAGACCACACAGGTCAGTACTGTCAAGAAGAAGATCAGCATTATAGAAAAGAGAAGGGCCATAAGAAATCAGGCCACAAAGAGGGAGAAAAACTAAAAATAACTGATTTCTACACACACATACCCCCCCCCCCCCCCCGAAAGTTAGCAGAGAACTGACCTGACATCATATTGGCGCTGCTGACAGGCGTACTGCCCCCCGGCATGCTAGATGAGCCCATTCGAGCCTGGTCCTTCACAACAGTATCTAGAGAAAACAAAAAGGGTTAAGTTCTGTTACACTTGAAGGTAATGGTCTGGGGCCTTAAAGCAGCCATCCTCATTCTCTGTATGTATTTTATTTATAGTCCATGTTATTCCCAGAAGAACATAAAGTGGCAAGAACCTTCACCATGAATTAAACAACTAACATAAAATAGGATTATCTTTCCTATCAAACTGTGGTAAAGGCCAACTCTTAAACCAAATGGAAGGAAGATGTGGTCATTATCCATAGAAAAGCTGATTTAAAACAAAATGATCCTGTTAGTTTCTTTTTTTTTGGATCTTGTTAGGTTTTAATGAGACAATACAATCTAACCTGGCCAAGACAGTAATATTTTATCAGAGTAAATTGCTTTTATTTCAGTCCGCAGCTCAGCTGGTCAAGCATGGTGTCAAATGGGCAAAAGCTACAGGTTTGTGCAGGTTGATGCTATTACCACAGACCTCACTCTCCACCTCAATCAGCCTGTCCATTTGCGTCAGGCACAGAAGAGTGGGCAGGATTATAATCAGTTCACTATAAAACCATCCCACCAATCCCCAAGGAGTGATCCAACGTTAAGGCTAATGTCACAGTGAGGATGGGGTGGGACTAAGTGGCATTTACATTCAGAACAGCACAGTTAGCTATGCTCACAAACCCAGGTCAAGATGTTCATACAATAAGATATTCAAACCTCCTTGACTCTCTCCAGTGAACGAGTGCCAGACAAGGCCAGATAAAAGGTTGCCGTTCTAATCCAACTACTCCAGACTAGCCACTGCGAAATATCTCCCACACAGGAAGTAAAGCAGTTTGTTTAGGAGTGATCACGGGTCAAGTAGCCTGTGAGAGAGACAACCACGGTCCTCCCAACAATTCTGCAAGACTGTTGCCATTACTGTCTTCCATCTGAAGAAACCGAGGTTCACCGTGAGTCAAGTAACTTGAAGGCAAGCTAAAGGCAGTTGGGATTTCAATTGTTGGGCCCAGAGCTTTCTTCACAACACATATTCTCCCCTGCCTTGCACAGTCTCCTGGGTGGGCCTGCACAGGCTCTGTGGACTGGACAGTTAGACTCACAGAAATAGGGGTGCTCCATGGCCTCTCTTGCGGTAAGCCGTGACTGGTGGTCATATCGCAGCAGCTTGTCCAAGAAATCCAAGGCCTCGGGGCTGACAAGGTGCTGGTTTTCACTGTGGACAAAGCGTTCCCATCGCTTACGGGAGTGTCTGTAGAGCCAAAGTGGGAATGAGAAATAGACCAAGGGGCACAGAAGCCCAACATTTCACTCCTACATTTTCTTTAGTGGCTAGGAGCCCAGCCAATAGCAAAGAGAGATCAGAACTCAAGAGAGTAGGTCATGTACCCTCTGCCACTAGGGAGACAACAAAGCTAATTGGAGAGACTGGAAATAGCAGTGTTGCAGAAAAGAGAAATCTGGGTCCTCACGATTCTACAAAACATAATTCAGGTTACTTGATAGGATTAAGGGCCCCTGTCCTGTGTAGCAAAGAGGTCAGGTGGCTGGGTCACCAGGCCTCTTTCCCACCCCCACAGCAATTCCTGGCATCTCGGCCACTTGGCCAGCAGAAGCCTGTTTTCATCAGGCAAGTCCACCTCCTCCAGTTAAGTGGCTAATCGATTCGTATTGTGTCTAATTCCTATTGTCAGCATTCACGGTTTGCAAATCAGTCTTGAAGCATGCATTTCCTTTTCCTATTTCTCCCTTAGAGAGGGCTTTTGTCATTTGGAGAAACAAGCTAAATCAAGAGATTTTGGTTTTTGACTCTACACATTTCATTCACTTGACAGGAATCTGTAACCATAATCTCCACACTCAAACTCCTGGTAAGTGAATCTGGGAAATAGGCCATTTGGTGCAATCCTTTTACAACAGACCCGTTCATACAGCACCCTGCATGGCCAGACCACCGACATACTTGCAGAGAAAAGTGTGTTGGCAAAGAAAATGTAACTATTTTGTTTTAGGACTTACCTGCCCAAGATATCATTGAAACGTGGATCTAATTCAATGTTGTATTTGTCAATATAGTCATATAAATCTTCTGTCCCCAGAACCTTGGCTATCCTCACCAACTAGGATTGAAGAGACACAAAAACCCACACCACAAACACATTACATAATTAAATCAACCGGCTTTAACTGAATTAACAGAAAGGGGTCACCATGACTACAGGTATGAATGCTAACTTCTAACAATATATTTCAAATTTCTTTGCATGGCAGGAATGGATTTCCATATAAAATTCCCTAAATTATCACTCAATGTGAAGGTGTCAGGAAAAAAGCAAAAAAAAAAAAAAAAAAAAAAAAAAATTTTAACGTTTATTCATTTTTGAGGGATAGAGAGACACAGAGCGTGAACGGGGTAGGAGCAGAGGAGCAGAGACAGAGGGAGACACAGAATCCGAAGCAGGCTCCAGACTCTGAGCTGTTAGCACAGAGCCCAATGTGGGGCTTGAACTCATAAACCATGAGACCACGGCCCGAGCTGAAGTCGGACACTTAACGACTCAGCCACCCAGGCACCCGAACAAATGGTCTTATAACCTGCTTCCTTCCCCTTGAAATGTCTCCTTGATCAAGCACTGTCCTGCTTCACAGCCCAACTGAAGATGTCCCTTCTGGGAAGCTGCTCTTGTACATTCAGACCACTCTCCCACCACAACTGCCTTTTGTACCTGGTCTATGATTCTACTCTGACATTTATGACTGTAACTTATTTCCTTATATGTTCAGTTCCCTTACTGGATAGACTATGAACTATTTGAGAGAAGTGACTATTCTTTTTTTCTGTACTGCTTGGACTGCATGGTCCTGAGAATAGGGTTACTGATTTTTAACTGAATTCAGGTGGTATTCTTTGACTCATTAAAAATGGTCATTGTGCTCAAATAAGGCAACAGTACCTTCCACAATGTCCTAGAATCATTCCAGGTTCTTTTGAAAGAAATGGCCCCTTGTTCTTTATGGGAAAGTGAAGCTAGTATAAAAAACATCATCTACAAACATCAACTTAATCCGTATAAAGAGACAAAAGGATCACAGAAACACTACATATAAAACCCAACACGTTGGAGGAAACAGTCCCAACATGTTGGGGGAAACAACTCTTTAATGAATGCTTACACTAGGAGATTCTAAGGTAATGTTTTATTTCTTAAACCAGTATTCTTTTAATTGTATATGTTTTATAAAATAATTTTCAGGGGCACCTGGGTGGCTCATTCGGTTAAGCATCTGACTCTTGGTCTCGGCTTAGGTCACAATCTCATGGTTTATGAGTTCGAGTCCTGTGTCGGGCTCTGTGCTGATAGCCTGGAGGCCGCTTGGGATTTTCTCTCTCTCTCTCTGCCCCTCCCCTGCTCACACTTTCTCTCAAAATAAGTAAACTTATAAAAATAAAAAAATAAAAAATTTACACGTATATTTTGCAATAAAGCAAGCACTGCAAATTAAGACGACTAAGAGAAAAACTCTGATTTCAAAAGGCTCCCAAAACACCAGTCTGAAAATCAATGTCAGTTTGGCTGAATAAGCAATGAATTGAAGATATTATAGGGCCCCCCCTTGAAGATTCTGAATTAACAAGTCTCAAGTGGGGGCTGGTCATCCGTATTTTAGCAAGATCCGTAGTAGTTTCTAAATGGGTAGGCAGATCTAGCCATCATTAAGTTAGACCAGTAAGTTCCCTAATAGGAACAAAATTATCACCTGATCATAATTGTCATGTCCATGGAAAAATGGCTCCTTCCGGAAGATCATACTTGCCAGCATACAACCCAAGCTCCACATATCCAAACTATAATCATACATCTACATTAAAGTAAAAAAAAAAAAATAGTTATCATACATGAAATATCTTGCAATTCAAAATAAAATACTGCTTTGCTATTAAAAATATATATCACTCCACTGACCTAAAGTCCAAAAGTCCAAAAACCAGTTAACACCTTCATGTATTTCTTTTCAGTCTTTTTTCTATATACCCGCCCCACCCCTGTTTCAAAACAATCTGTATACTATTTGGAATGTACTCTTTTCACTTACCTAAGAAGGTCCCAAACTGTTACAGGCCATGGAAACCTTTTAATGTGTAGCATTATTTTAGTGCATAAATGTTTCAGAATTTAATCTTTAATTTCTCCTATAATTAGATAGTGTTTTGTTTTTCATCACCATTATAAACAATGTTGTGAAGAATATTTTTATGCATAAAATGTGTTTTGGGCTCTGCATTATAGCTTCAAGATCCCAGAAAAGCCATTTCTAGGACAGAGTTTGAACTTCTCAATGTGTCTGATAAAAACACCTGCAAGGAGCGGGCATGAAAGGTACTCCCAAGGATTTTGTTCCTGTGAGGAGAAAGAGGGCTTTTGTTCTTTTTTGGTCAAGGGGAAGGTCTTTAAAATACAATTTAGGAAAATCACAAGAGAACATTTTTGAGTTTATTTTAAGGTTGGTTAAACCTTACAATTCTCAATTTGACTCCAAAGAGTATCTCTGGTGTACCTTCTCTTCAGTTAGGATCAAATGCAGATCTATTCATATTCTCCTGACGTTATGAAAATAAGAACAAGTTATGATGGATGAACTGAAGTGACTCATGTTTTACATTCATATAAAAGGGACAGCCATGTATGTGCATAAATGGCCTACTCAAATGCACAAAACGACATTTTTACAAATTATGTGCAAAACACAGGACCGAAATTTTATCCGCCCTTCTCTTCTCACCTGATAGTCTACAAGTAGCTCGGGACCTTTGAAGTATCGGGAAGCAACTCTGACATTGTATTCTTGGCCAGGATGGTAAAACTCAGCCAAACCCCAGTCTATTAGTCGTAGCTGAAATTAAAAAAAAGGGAAGAATAAATCATGAGCAATTTTATCTTTCATGCTACCCCACACACTGCCATCAGAATACTCTTAAAAGGGGCGCCTGTGTGGCTCAGTCGGTTAAGCGTCTGACTTGGCTCAGGTCATAATCTCGCAGTTGGTGGGTCTGAGCCCCACGTTGGGCTCTGTGCTGACAGCTCAGAGCCTGGAGCCAGCTTCGGATTCTATGTCTCCTCCTCTCTCTGGCCCTCCCATGCTCATGCTCTGTCTCTCTCTGTCTCTCAATAATAAATAAACGTTAAATAATAATAATAAATAAATAAATTGGGGGGAAAAAAGAATACTCTTAAAAATACCAGCCATGTCACTACTGAAACCTTTCCAGTGACTACCTATTTACAGCATTTAGAATGAAAATCAAACTTCTTGGCTTGGCATACAGGGTTCTCCATGATCTAGTTCCTGTGCTCCAGTGAGACTTCTAGTTTCCGAAAAACACCACCTATTCTGCATTTCTGCACAATTTCTCAAACTGCTCTTCTGACTAGAATGTCTTCTGCTATCCAACCTAGACTCCTACTGAACATATCCCTATTTTTTGAGATATTTAAGTTAGCCCTTCAGTGAAGTCTTTTCTAATTATCCAAGTAGAACTAACCCATGCCTTTAGTCCCCTGAACCCCAAATATATTTCTTTAATAGAACCTACAACTCTTTACTGTATATTCATTTTCTCTCTTTCTTTTTCAATATGCACTGTAAGCTCCTTAAGGGAAGAGACTGTGTAATTCATTTCTGCAATTTTTAGAATGCAACATAATGCCCAGTACACAAAAGAAAAATAAAAAATATTTGCTGAGTGAACGAAGTAAGGGAAAAGCCACACAAACAATTCTGACCAAACTGTATCCTCAAAATGGAAAAAGCAGTAGGCAAGCCCAAGAGGCAAACTTATTTGCTCACTGTGCAAAGCATGACCATGATCTCAAGTATGAGCAGTAGGGCCTGAGTAATGCCGATCACTCTGGGCCTGTCCATGTAAGTTCACTGTTAACTAGGTACAGCGTTTACCTTGTATCAGCAATGAGTGGAAATGTAATAAAAAGCACAAAAGAAAGCATAACCTTTTTATGCTTTTTCTTTTTAACCCCTTAACATTAGTGCCTCAGAGCTCTCCTTGACCTTTTTTTTTTTTTTTTTCTTAAATCAACAAGTACTTCCAGATGACCATTTCTGGTCTATGGCTTCACACACAGCACCTCAGCCTTCCCCCCCTAGACTCCCCAGCCTGTGCCTCCTGCCAACTGACTCTTTTAGCCACCCAATAGACCTATCAAACAAAACCTCCTGAACACTCCCTGCAAAACCCGCTTCACCCACAGCCTCTCCCCTCTCAGTTAAAAGTAATTCTATTCATCCTGTCATTCAGGCCAAAAATTTTCACCCTGGGTTCTTGTTTCCCTTACACCTCACAGCAAATCTGACAAATGGCTCTACCATATTCTGACCGTGATCATCACATCCACTGCCACCACCATCTCTTGTTTGACTTCCTGGAACAGTCTCTTTTCCTAACTGGTCTCCCTGCTTTCACTCTTGCCCTGCGCCTCTATTCTCTACTTTTGAAAGACCAAAAGCTTTTCATTTAAAAATGATTATGATTCAGGAAGATCTTATTTTTCAGTTTGATATACATGCATTTGTGTGTAGTTCTTGCAATTCTATCACATGTAGATTCAGGTAACTTCCAGAAGACCTTGACCTGTTTAATCACCACATATATCCCTTGTGCTATCCCTTCTCCTCACTTCCTAACCCCTGGTGCAACCCCTGTTTTCAAGCTCCAATTTTGTCATTTTGAAAATGGACCCATTAATGTAACTTTTTGTGACTGCTTTTTTTCACTCAGGATGAGATTCACCAAGTTGGTGCATTACTAGTTCTTTCCTTTTTTTAAAAAAGATTTTATTTTTAAATAATCTCTACAACTAACACAGGGCTTGAACTTACAACCCCGAGCCCAAGAGTCACATGCTCCACCAACTAAGCCAGCCCCAGGAGCCCCTAGTTCTTTCCTTTTTAATGCTGAAGAATACTACTTAGTAATACTACCACATAATGCCACAGTTCAATTACCCATTCACCCACTGAAGGACATTTGGGTTTTTCTCCATTTTGAGCTATTACAAATAAAGCTATGTCCATATATAGGTTTTTGGGTGGACCTAAGTTTTTTGTTTCTTTGGGATAAATGCCATATTCCCGGACTGTTTGGTAAGCATATGTTTAGCTTTTTAAGAAACCAACAAAGTAGGGGCATCTGGCTGGCTCAGTTGGTTGAGTGGCCGACTTCGGCTCAGGTCATGATCTCGCAGTTTGTGAGTTCAAGACCCACATCAGGCTTGTTGCTGTCAGTGCAGAGCCTGCTTCAGATCCTCTGTCCCCCTCTCTCTGCCCCTCCCTTGCTTGCACTCTTTCAAAAATAAATAAACGTTAAAAAAAAAAAAAAAAAAAGAAACCAACAAACTAAGAAACAATAGTCTGATATTTTCCAAAATGGCTGGGCCACTCCATGTTCCTGCTGGCAGTGCATTAGAGATGGAGTTTCTCTGCATCCTTGCCAGCATGTGGTATTGTCACTATTTTTAATTGTTCTAAAAGATGTGTAATGAATTCTTAAAAATTTAAGTGACAGCATGTCAACCCTCTGCTCAAACCCTGCAAAAAAAGCTCTGCATCTTCAGAGAAAAGGCCTGACAACGATCTTTAAGGTTTTACATGATGTGGTTCTCTATCTCTTTGATCTCATTTTGTTTCGATCCCCCCTGTTCATTCTATCTAGCTCTATCTATCCAACATGCCAGGCACATTCTTGCCTCAGGGCCTTTGCACCTGCCATTTCCTCTATCTGGGACACATTTGTTTTTGAGATTACATGGCTGGTTCCCTCCAAATGTCATTCAAGCGTCACCTTCCCAATGAAACCTTCTCTTTTACAACCTTATTTAAAACCCTAACACCCTTTACGATTCCCTATTTATGATTTCTCTTCCACATCACCACAGAGACTATCAGCAGGGGAGGGGCAGAGAGAGGATCAGAGGGAACAGAGGATCCGAAGCGGTTTCTACGCCGACAAGTAGTGAGCCTGATGCAGGGCTCGAACTCATGAACTAAACCGTGAGATTATGACCTGAGCCAAAGTCAGCACCAGCTGGGCCACCCAGATGCCCCTCTTCCAGTAATATCACTATTAACTTTTTATTCCACCAGCCTCCTGCAAATGCAAGCTCCCTACGGACAAGAATTTTTTTGTCTATTTGCCTCACACATATATCCCCAGCCTCTAGAACAATACTTATTAAACAGTGTGAGTCTAAATGAATATTAGTTGAATGAATAAATCAACTATGTCCCCAAAGTATACAACAGATAGCTATTACTGCCTATAAAAGGTGGGCTTGGTCACCTTAAAAAACTGATTATAAAGTCATGTGGTCAGTGTAGCTCTCATTAAAAGCATTTGTAAAGTTTGGGGGCCTCATGACACTTGCTAATAAGCAGCAGCATTTTCTGAATATTTTATCTATGTCACAGCCGTGTATACTTGACTCTCATAATAGTCTAGTGGCATGCAGAGCAATTATTATTATACCCATTATAAAAGAAAAAGGAGGTAAATGAGTTTCCCAAGAGATTAATTATTTAATAAATGAAACTAGAAGCCAGCTTCCCTGCCCAAAGTTAATGTTTTGCCCACTAATCTGTTGTTGTTGTTTTTCTAATGTTTATTTCTTTCTGAGACATAGAAAGACAGAGTGCAAGCTGGGGAGGGTCAGAGAGAGAGGGAGACACAGAATCCAAAGCAGGCTCCAGGCTCTGAGCTGTCAGCACACAGTCCCATGAGAGGACCAAAACCATGAACCATGAGATTACGACCTGAGCCAAAGTCGGACGCTTAACTGACTGAGCCACCCAGGCGTCCCCCTCCTTTCTTAAAAGTAATCTCTACACCCAACATGGGGTTTGAACTCACGACCCCGAGATCAAGAACTGCATGCTCCACCTACTGACTCAGCCAGGCACCCCAAATCTATTTCCTTCTTGATAGCATTCTTAGGAATACGATAGTGGTTTCAACATTATGATTTGTTAATGAGTTCATTCGTTTACCAAACATTTATCAAGTGCCTAAACTCTATCATATTGATAAATAAGACTTGTCGGTCTATCACTTTACCTTTCTGTGCTCGTGATCAATCATGACATTATGGGGCTTCACATCTCTGTGCATAATTCCCATGCTGTGACAATAATCCAGGGCCTGTAGGAGGAACAGATAAGAAAGAAAGAGCCTGCTTAAGAGTGACTTTCTTCAAGTCTTCTACTTTTTTCACCATAGGTTTCCTTGTAGCCTCACAAAACCCCTGTGAGTCAAGAACAGGACAATCACTCCCACAGCTCTTCTTCAGAGACTTCCTCAAGATCCCACAGTCAAGAAAACTCCTAGCCTCTGGACTTCAAGTTCTGTCCCTGCACTGTTGTTT
The DNA here is from genome assembly GCF_018350195.1 of Panthera tigris. NCBI lineage: Eukaryota > Metazoa > Chordata > Mammalia > Carnivora > Felidae > Panthera > Panthera tigris. The sequence goes on from NC_056662.1 coordinate 27,531,083, forward strand.
CAACATCCTTTCTGTTGAAAAACACCGAAAGAATATACCAATTGCAACACTTCCAGTATCTCCCCCTTACCCAAAGGCTGGATCATTTTCAGAAACACAGGCCCCTCAAAATAAGAAAACTGGTCTGTTCTACAAACCTCTCATTCAAAGAACAATAATCTTCTAGCAGCTAAGAGCACACAACAGAGGTTGGCAGATCACAGCCCATGGACCAAATATGGCCCGCTGCCTCTTTTCGTGACTGTTTTATTGGAACACAGCCACACCAATTTGTTTACGTATCATCTCTAGCTGCTTTTGTGTGACCACAGGGATAGTGTGAGAAAGAACCTATGGCCCACAAAGCCAAAAATTTTATTGTTTGTCCTGTACCTGATTTATTACATCAAATCCGATTTGAAAACCATGTCCAATCTCAAACTAAGGTGAACTGAGTAGCATAACCTTTGGGGTTTGCTAATCCCAGCCTTTAAGCCAGCTGATGTCATTGGCTAAGTTCTTGTCCTTCCTGAAGGGCAACTTCGGTTCCTATAGTTTCCAGGGCTAGACAAGTATATCCTTTAACTTTGTGAAGTCACGCCTGTCACAATACTGCAGGAGCCAATGGAGAGATCAAATATCTCTGTTGGGATAGCCTCTTTAGGGTACTACTAAAATTCAAATGCAGGCTTTATAGCAACCCTCATTTAGTAAGAATCTTTAGCCACCTCTTCACAATTTTCTCATCTATAGAGATGATCTTAATGCTTACTAGGAGCAAGACAATTGGTGATCTCATGTTAGAAATCAAAGTCCACTCTAAATCAGCAATCTTTGAGCAGAGATTTACATAATCCTTAGGACGATGACCCTTTGAGGGCTGAGTTGGAGTTTACTGTTTTACTTGTAGAATTTTAAGTAAAATAAAGTATACCACAAGCCAGCATATCAGAAGTTATTTTTGTTAAGTTTTGACAATCTAATTGTAACTTTCACAGGAGTACGATGGAGATTACAAGTATTTTTTAAAGGGGCCCCAGCTCACTTCCAAATACCATTTCCAAAGCATTCTAAATTACGTTCCTACTAGACTCTATTCCATAATGCTTACATTAGCGCAGGGTTCTGATGCTATTAACTAACTAAACACTTACATGAAGAGGCCCCTTCTTTCAACATACTTTCCAAAGTTAATTCACTGGCTTCTCCACAGTTAACTGGACCATTTAACAAAAGGAAGAGCAAACTAAAGATATTTAGTATCCCAGGTTCCCTTACCTTCAGAATCTCATACATGTAAAATCGAATATCATAGTCTGTTAACGTCTGGTACAATTGCTGTTAAAGACAAATGCAACATATAAGCCGTGAAATAATGCTGATAGGAAGGCAATTTCTCATCTTTGTTTGTAGTAATTCAAACCAAGACTTGGCTCGTTTGCTACCGTTCCAGGATGTGTCTGTTCATCAGTCTCTACTTCTCCAACAGAAACTTACTTTTTAAAAGAGATACTTTGGGTATTTAACTCTATATGCAAAAGTGAAGACTTAGTTAAACTTGTATTGCTTAAGCTATAACCCACTGTTGGGAACGTACCAATTTACACATGCAACATGCACTGATACCATACATTTGAAGTTTAGTCTGCTTTGCATTTACCTCCAGACCTTCCGATATAAGGCATTTTGGCAAATACACACCTTTCCTTAGTAGGGAACTAACCCACCTTTGATGTATATAGTTATATAAGCACTATGGGTCACCAGCTGGTATGCAAGATGGCTCCCTGCCAAATCTGTCAATTTGACAGAACTATTCCCATCCCAAGTTGAAAGTAAACTCTGAACTGTTGTGTATCCTTTCCAGGTTCCAAGAAGCTGCAGATTTTTTTTTTTTTTTTTAAATCTATGTATCATTCAGCTGTTAGTGATATCCTGACAGTTTTCCTTCAAGTTATCATTCTGCTTCTAAAATACTTACTTTCCTTTTTTTCATCCTCCCAGCAAAGGGTTCACAGGATTCACCCGTTTACTGACACATAACATTCTTACTACAGGACTGTGAAAAGGCAAGTCAAGTACCTTTACAGCTTGTAACCCCAGAGAGTGCCCACATTCCTCTGCTGTACTCGAATTGAGAACTGTTTGAAATAAGGAGGCTACCAGATGGGCTGGAAGTCAGAGATCTGTTGTAGAGGTCGGTGTTATGCCAGAGTTTGTACCATGCTTCTCTACCCACCCCCTTTTTGAGATCTATAGCCCAGAATTTCTGAGGGATCCCAAGGTATAAGCAGTCCTTGCTTGTACACACACAATGTATTCCTTCTCGAATACAGTTGTTTTAACGTGAAATCCCTACAGCCAGATCCTGACTGAACACGTGCTGTGGCTTTTATTAGGTTTGACATCTGTAGAAAGTGTCAAATGAATGGTAAAGGTGGTGAGAAGTAAATGTATTGGTAACTAAAAAGAGCACAAAACAAACAAAAGAGTGAAATACCAAGATGTGGAAAGTAGACATTGCTTCTACGTGAGTTTCCCTATCTTAAAATAAGGATAAATTCTCTATCTTAAGTAAGGATGAAAAGCTCTTTCGAAGCATGTTAGAAGGAAGCTCTTCTAATAGTAACATTGCTAAAAGGCTTTCTATGTGGTCTAAAAACCCAACACCTTGAAATGGTTGGTTATATATTATACCTTGAAGTCTGTGTTGTTTACGTGTTCAAAAACCAAGGCAGGGGTTCGTGACTAGGGGAAAGAAAAAGAAAACACACATTAGCAATAGCCCTGGCAGCTTTAGTAGGCACAATGTTGGCAGATACTACGTGGTGAATTTGGTAGTCCTTGCCTCAGTAGTAGGAAACCCTCTATTGCTACGAGCCCTCCCCACTCTGATCACCACCACACTTAGGTCATTTTTGGGATGGATTTCAAACAGAAGACATGGAGCTGAAGTCTCACCAGGCTCTAGGCAGCCCGACAATGCGCCCATCGCCCATCGGCATCGGACCTGAGTTTGCAAAATGGATTAACACATTTCAGTTTCCAGTGCTATCAGTCTCTTAGCCTAGAAGAATAAGAAATAGTCTGTGGGTGGAGGTCTCTTTGAAAGAAAGACCCAAGCTAGTTAAATGGTATAACTGATTAAGCACTTTTAAAGCAGGACTTAACGGTAGAGGGGGAAAATAAAGAGGCCAGTTGTGCTCCAGGTCAAACACCACCTCAGCCCTGGTGGGCCTTGCCAGCGCCTACCATACTCACCACAGGGTCTTTTACAATGTCTGCCAGTGTGATGATATTGGGACCGCCTCGTAAATTCTCCAAAATCTTTATTTCACGCTTGATTTTCTTCTTCTTTACTGGCTGAAAGGGTAAAAGTACATCGGTGAAATTATTTCAGAGTATTTCAACATGTAAATGTAATACATAAATGGCTACTTATGAGCTCTTTGAAGGAAAGGGTATGTGTCCATCTCCTCTCTGAATCCCCTTCTCCTAGCCCTGTGCCAGGGATTCTGCAGGGACTCAGCAAATGTTGAGTTGAAAGAAAAAAGATTTCATCCCAAAGAGCAAACCTCTGCAGAACTAGCACTTAATTCGTCATCAATCATAGCATGGTAACTTTTTATTTTTTTTTAATGTTTTTATTTTATTTTGAGAGAGAGACAGAGTGTGAGCGGGGAAGGGGCAGAGAGAGAGGGAGACACAGAATCTGAAACAGGTTTCAGGCTCTGAGCTGTCAGCACAGAGTCCGACGCGGGGCTCGAACTCACAAACTGTGAAACCATGACCTGAGCCGAAGTCGGTCGCTCAACCAACTGAACCACCCAGGCGCCCCGCATGTTAACTTTTTAAAACTATACAAACTAGGACTGTAAGTTATTAGTAATACTAAGACACAGCTTGTAAAAGTCTCTGACAATTAGGATGAAACATGGGCTCTTTCCATTCCTTCCTTTAAGTCTATCGACTTCCCCCACCCTACAGAGGGGAAGTCAGGACCAACAGCAAGGATGACCAAATCATCTTTGTGTAGCATAACTTTGTGGTTAAATGTGGGACTTGGAATCAGACTACGTAACGTGAATCTTACATTCATTGCTGGCTGTGTGACTAGGGGCAAATTACCTAAGTTCTGTAAGCCTTTCATTATGGGTAAAAATGATCGACAAGAGCACATATCTCAGAATATGGCTGGGACACAACCCATAATATCTGCCTAGCTTTATCACCAATATTCCTATAAATGAGCTGCTGCGTCCATTTTAAAAAGACCACTCTGCAGAGTCCCTTGAGTATATCTCCCATGTGCCTTTGTCCTCACCCATCATTTCTACATCGGTTCTCGTACAGAAATCCTTTTCATTTTTCTGGGGTGGGCTTTGGTCCAACTGCACTTCCTCCACAAAGCCTTCCTTCTAAATAGTCTAAAACAGTGATAGTCCAAAAGGAATACAATACAAGCCACAAGTGTATTTTAAATGTTCTAGTACCCACATTAAAAAAGTAAAAAGAAACAGAACACATTAATTTTAATATATTTAACAAAATATATCCAAAATCTTATCATTTCAACCTGTAAATCAATATAAAAATTCTAATAAATAATTTATATTTTTTTTGTGCTAAGCCTCTGGAATCAATTATATTTTATCCTCACAGCATATCTCCATTTGTACTAGCCACATTTCAAATGCTCAAAAGCCACACGTGGCCCGTATCTGCTACACTGGACCATGAGGTTTTTCCCAGGGCATCAGTCACCTCAGACTATTGATATTCTGCATAGAATTCTTAGAAATTGTTTTAAGTATGTTTTGTCTCTTCATCAACAAGATCAGTGGTTACCAAACTTCATGATCAACAGTCACCTGGATTTTTTTTTTTTTTTTAAGTTTGAGAGAAAGAGAGCAAGAAGAGGAGGGATGGAAAGAGAGGGAGAGAGAATCCCAAGGAGACCCCACACTGCCAGCACAGAGCCCATTACGGGGCTCGAACTCACAAATGGGGAGATTGTGACCTGAGACGAAATCAAGAGTCAGACGTTTAACTGACTGAGCCACCCAGGTGTCCCTAATAGTTACCTGTGTTCTTAAATATACAGATTCCCAGGTCCCACTTAGATCTGCTGAATCAGAATCTTGAGAATGGAGTTAGAGAGCTATTCTTAGATATTTCCTAGGTTGATAATCCAGGTCTAGGAACTACCAAACCATACTGTAAATTAACCTTGTCTTAAGTTCTAAGCAGGAGGTACAGAAACAAGCAAGTCTTGGAAACAGACCATCCTCAAAATCCAGCTTTGTAGTTATGCAGCTTTGGGAAAAGCACTTAAATGTATCTGAATTTTTTTTTTTTAATGTTTATTTACTTCTTGAGAGAGAGAGAGACAGAGTGCAAGCAGGGGAGGGGCAGAGAGACACACACACACACACACACACAGATCTGAAGCTGGTTCTAGGCTCCGAGCTGTCAGCACAGAGCCCCACATGGGGCTCGAACCCACGAACCTAGAGATCACGACCTAAGCCAAAGTTGGATGCTTAACCAACTGAGCCACCCAGGCACCCCAAATGTATCTGAATTTATAACTTGCCTTGTAGAACTGTTGTAATGTAAATATCACAGATAGAATAGGGCCCAATGCAAAGTAGACAATATATGGAAACTGTTACTTATAGAGACTCCCATGGTCTACATTTAATTCAATCCACAGCTTTTAGCCTTGCTTCTGTTAGAACTCAGTACACTGACTGAGAAGCAAGCTGATGAGAAGTCTCCTCTTTTTGCTTCACTATCAGATCTTTGTGATCTGCTAGAGTATCTGGGAGATCTACTTTCCAGGGACTAACCCATCAATCTATCACCTGTTTTCCACTAAATCACTATTTTCCAACTGCCAGCTATAGCTAAGGCTTATAGCTAAAACTTACAGCTAAGGCTACTGGTTAATGAAATTTTTTTCCTACAGAATCCTTAAAATCTGTGAACTTACAAGGCTGGTTTGTGATAGACCAGGCGGGTGACTTAAACTCTAATTTAATGTGATCAACGCAACTATTTTGTCTTAATAAATAGGTAGGAGAGATCAAAAATTTTAAATAGAGTTTATGAACGAGCTTCATCTATATTTACAACCATCTTTCTATATAATTACAGTGAAATATACAGTACAGTTAGGAAAAGACTGGAGTACAAAAAAAAAATCTTTCCAAACCCCCCTTCACTCAAAATCATCAATGACTCCCAACAACCTAGAAGAGAGAAAAATCATGTTACCTTTTTTTTTGTTTGTTTTTTTGTTAAAGAAAGAGCGAGAGCACGCACAGGAGCAGAGGAGGAGGCAGAAGGAGAGGGAAAGGGAGAGAGAGAATCCCAAGCAGGCTCCACGGAGCCTGAGGCAGGGCTCAATCCCAAGACCGTGAGATCATGGCCTTAGCGGAAATTAAGAGTCTGAAGCCCAACCTACTGAGCTACCTTTTAAGACTTGAAGGAAATGCAGAGATTATCTTTTCCAGCTGACCACCAATTAACTTTCCTTTCCAAGTTCACCTTCCATGCATGGTCACTCAACATCTTCCACAGGAAAGATTTCTCTCACTTATTCCTTCCTCTTTTCTTATCTTGTGGATTCTTCCCTTCTCTACTCCCACCCATACCTATCCAAATCCTCCCCCCATTCAGAGCCTGAAAACAGCTCCTGGGAGCTTTCCCTAACCACCAGCTTCTTCTGAACTGTGAGACCAACTATTTGTGCCTTTTATGACACTAGATAACACCTCACTTTATTTTACCATATCCCTCTCCACATACATATCATCCTACAATTTACACAGAATTTCAACCTCTGAAGTATATTTCTATATACAGATTTTTTTTTTTAAGTTTACTTATTTATTTTTGAGATGGGGGAGGGGCAGAGGGACAGGGGAAGAGAGAATCCCAAGCAGACTCCGCACTGTCAGCAGAGCTCAATGCGGGGCTCAAATGCACAAACCATGAGATCATGACCTGAGCCAAAACCAAGAGCTGGACACTTAACCTACTGAGCCACCCAAGTACCCTCTATATAATTTTTTATTTGATCCCCATAACAACTGAGAAAGACAGAGAAAGCAAGATTATCTCATTTGCACAGATGAACAAAACATCTTAGATTAAAAGGATTACCAAGGTTAATTACTTTTAGAGTTTGGGTTAGAATCCACATGTTCTAATTTCGGGCTTAGTTCTGTTCCTACATGTGACATATAAGACAGATAAACTTTCCGGTTCCCAAAAGGTATGCCAAGGCATCCCCCACAAATTTATAGGGGTTCTGTGAGATTTTTAAGTTTTGAGGGAGATATCAATTAATATCCAAATCTGCCAGGGAAGGAGTATACTACCAACCTGAGGTTGTTCTTAGTTTCAACATTAGATTGCACTACATTCCTTTTGATGGTGTATTTTTGCAAAGCTGGGTTTTCAGCCCTTCCTGTGACAAAAAGTAAGTACTACACAAAAACCAATGTTGAAAAGGAAATGAGTCTATTAGTGTCCAAATGATTCCAACATTCGAGAAGCTGTGCAGTGATCAACAGATGTATATATCCCAAAGCTCATCAATTATGGTCATATAAGCATAAAATAAATTATATTGTCTTTCAATTTCTGTGTCTAACAGTTTCGTTTTTTAAATTTTTATGAAGTTATTTATTTACTTACAGAGAGGGAGAGCGAGCGAGCCAGGGTGTGCACATGTGCTCGAGTGAGAGAGAGGGAGAGAATCCCAAGCAGGCTCTGTGCTGTCAGTGCAGAGCCTAACTTGGGGCTTGATCTCATGAACTGTGAAACCATAACCTGAGCCGAAATCAAGAGTTGGACACTTAAATGACTGAACCATCCAGGTGCCCCAGTGTATAACGTTTGAAATGGCACCCAAGTTAAACATTTTTTTGTTTTTTGGACTTAACTACTTAAAAGTTACTGACTCAATATGGGTGGCTGTAAATTGATGAAGTCTGGGAACCTTTGCTTCTCAGTATCAAATATGGGAAAGTTCCTATAGCAAGGAACTATATGCTAAGTTCCTGGCATATGACAGCGCACAGTACAGTCGTAAGTAACTTCCAAGTTGCATGTTGGTAGCCCCCTGGCCAAACCTGGCCTACACAGTGTGTGTATGTATGTATTTGTTTATGTATTTATTTTAGAATGGAAAAGAGCAAGTGGGGGAGGGGCAGAGAGAGACGGAGAGAGACAATAACGAGCAGGCTCAGTGCTGTCAGCTCCACCTCACGGACCAAGAGATCATGACCTGAGCCAATATCAAGAGTCAGATGCTTAACCGACTGAGCCACCCAGGCACTCCTGTAGTGTTTTTAAAAACTCTTGAGCCAACATTTAAAAATCAGGGGAATTCGTATATAAATACAAATTTTTATTTCCTTTTTGGAGAAGAGTATCAAGCAACACTGGACCTGCACTACTGCGAAGTAATTACCAGCCGGAGCTGGAGCACACACAGCAGTGCCCGTCGCAGGCACTTACATCACACTAGCTGCACAGACGGCAACTGCCTGCCATTTAAAGGCCTGCGTTTGGACTCCTTAGCCTCACACAGAAAAGGTAACAACTTACTGAAAACAAAAGGATGGAATATAACTGAAAATATAGGAAATCAGTATTAGGCAAGACCTAGGAGAGAGAAGATTGAACCTTTACTCCCTTCCTCTGCCACAATCTCGCTGAGCTGTATGACTTGAGCCAAATTGCTTCTTTTGCTTCAATTTCCTGATCTGTCAAATAAAGACAACCTCTTCTGGGCGCCTGGGTGGCTCAGTTGGTTAAGCACCTGACTTCAGGTCAGGTCATGATCTCACAGTTAGTGAGTTCGAATCCCGCTTCGGGAGAGCCCCACTTCTTTCTCTCCCTCTCTGCCTCTTGCTCACTTGAGCCCTCTTTCACAACAACAACAGATAACCTCGTCTATCAACTTCAGAGAATACAGTATAAAAGTGTTAAAGCATTACAAAAACCTTTTCAAACGCTACTTTAAAAAAAAGGTATCACTATTATTTAAAAATCTAAATCCCAAATACTCCTGAAATTATAATCTCTTTCTTCTTATACTCACCTTGAGAATTTTAACAACAACTTTTTCATTATTTGTGATGTTGATGGCTTCAAATACTTCACTGTATTTACCCCGGCCTAATTTTCGAACGAGTTGGTAGTCATCTTGATTACTGTGAACAAAAAAAGTCAAAGTCACAATGATTTTAAAAGTTCAAACTATAAGGCACTAATTAACTTTAAAAACTCTACTACCAGTAGGAGTAAAAGAAATAAAAGGCATTTCCAATAATTCCCAAATTGGTTTCTCTGTATTTTAAAAATTGGGCCATTAATTAAAAATGTGTGTTCTAAATCCTAGAATTAGAAAAGTTTAAGTCTTTCAATTATTTTTTCAAATCCCACACTGTTTACATTTCTACTGGCATGCCACACATAGCTACCTCATATTAGGGTTTGTTATGTATTTATATCCAACAACAGACAGCTTTCCCTTGGAGGATAATTTTTATATACCTCTGGCCTCTCGTGCCTTGGCCCGGTGTCGGCACCTAGCAGGAAGTCAATTCATGTTGTAAGAATATTTCAATTCAGCCACACATTAGAAGCAGATTTTTCATGGACCTTTTTGCAGGTAAGTGGCTTTCAAACATATAGGCTTGACTTCCCACTTGCCCTCCAAGGCAAACTCTGAGGACAGTCCATGTAAAAAGTTTGCAAATCACATTACAGATCATGAATCATAGTTAGGGGCCTCTTCCTCTATTTTTACCCATATTCCATGACCACTAGCAACATCAGAGGTAAAAAATAAGGGAAAGGCCAACATTTTATCCCTGCCTCTGATTACAATTTAGATGACTTTGCTTTAAAGAGTAAGTCAAAATTCTATTTACTCCTGCTGGGGGCACTGAAAATCCAACATGTAACAAATTAGCCATCCATTGTCCTCAAGCAGCCAAAAAGAAAGTGAAATGAACAGACAAGGCAGATGGTACTAAGGACAACGGACACTGTATTAAGGCAGGTCTGGGGGAGGAGGCTCTTAATTCTGGTGGAGTTCTCCTGTGGCAGACACAGAAAACAAATGCATGTGAGCCAAGAGTGCCATGCCAAACCTCGGAAGGGCTGTTTAGTGTTATTTAAGCAGAACTAAGTGCAAAGCACTCAATTCAAAGACAGTGGTTCAAATTTTGTTAGCAAAACACAAGTATTCCTAGAATTTGAAGCCTGTGACAAGTGAGGAATTGTTAGGTTATCAATAACAACATTTATTGATATTGTACCACTGGTTCTTGATGGTATCTATGAAGCACACTGTAACTCCTTGTGCAGAGGCAATGCATTTACTGTTAAGAATCACGGCCCAATCAGGATTACATACCCCCTTGTGTCAATATTGGGAGACTATCTTTAACCACTTACAGGTTATATACATCACATGTGAATAGATATAAAATGTAGCATGTGGGAGCTACTGCTTTATGCATTTCCAAATTGCTTTCTTTTGCACTGGATGTCAAAATGCTTTTATCACAGTTAGTATGACCTGATCAATTAAATACCTACATGTTGGGACAAGAGATACAAACATCCAAATGAGACTGCAGAGAGAATAGGGGCAAACACAACTACGGAGGTAGACTGCAACTGTTCAAAATGGAATTGGGGCTTAAATCCACGTTACACATGGCTTGCTTCATGGTAACAGTAAACGCTGATAAGGGTTTAATTTTGTTTCTATCAGAAAGAGGACATCTTTCTGGAGAACTGTTTCATCCTTCAGTATCATCATGGGACAACATTCTCTGACCTCAAAAATACTTTACGTAAGAGTATGGTTTTTAAAATCTCTCAAGTATTAATTCTCACCTAACTACAAAGCCCTTAGGTGAGACAAGCTGACATGTAACTCTTTGTTACCAGCCTTTTATCCAGAATATGTAAGTCCAAGGAAAGAATAAGAGACAGAAGTAATTTTTAAATGGTAAGCCCAACAAAACTGTTAATTTGCCAAAGCAATACGTTGCTTCTTCACTGCTGAAGAAAACACAAATCAGGTTTTAATCTTGAGGTTTATAAATGCAGTCAGGAAGGATTCCTAACACAAATTACTCAACAAGTACACAAGAATCAACCCTATGAGTGAGGACAGTGAAGTAAGAGGAAATAATTACCCCCACTCCACCACATGTGACTCATAATCCCAGTACTCTCGGGGTCTGTGCGTATTAACATCTGTGTAAACTCTGGCCCTGCTTGGCACGGGTCCCGACATGTCAGACAGGTTGGCGAATGAAGGTGGACTTGATGTTTGGAGATCTGGCAGTCAATGTGTTCAGAAGCAGCTGGGGGTATGACCTTGTTTCAGACCTGTTTTCTTCAAACTGCAAACACAAAATGCATAAAGTCCAAGGAATTATTTTTAAAAAGCATGTGTGAAGAAAAAAAAAACCATCTTATAATAATGGCCTCAAATATACCTCTGACTCTGGGAATGCAAGCTGGTGCAGCCACTCTGGAAAACAGTATGGCGGTTCCTCAAAACACTAAAAATAGAACTACCCTACGACCCAGCAATTGCACTACTAGGCATTTATCCATGGGATGTAGGTGTGCTGTTTCAAAGGGACACATGCACCCCCATGTTTATAGCAGCGCTATCAACAATAGCCAAAATATGGAAAGAGCCCAAATGTCCATCGATGGATGAACGGATAAAGAAGATGTGGTATATATGTGTATGTGTACGTACACACACACACACACACACACACACACACACACACACAATGGAGTATTACTCGGCCATCAAAAAGAATGAAACCTTGCCATTTGCAACTACATGGATGGAACTGGAGAATAGGTATTATGCTAAGTGAAATTGGTCAGAGAAAGACAAAAATCGTATGACTTCACTCATATGAGGACTTTAAGAGACAAAACAGACGAACATAAGGGGAGGGAAACAAAAATAATATAGAAAAAGAGAGGGGGACAAAACAGAAGAGACTCATAAATCTGGAGAACAAACTGAGGGTTACGGGAGGGGCTGTGGGAGGGGGGATGGGCTAAATGGTTAAGGGGCACTAAGGAAACTACGCCTGAAATCATTGTGGCACTATATGCTAATTTGGATGTCAATTAAAAGAAAAATAAAAAATACAACAAGCTAAAATAAAAAAAATATATACCTCTGACTCTTCTACCTATTAACCAATGACTAGATCCCAACTGTGTCAACCACAGTGTTTCCTATTACCCGGAAAGTAAAAGAAAAAGAAAAAAAGAGAAAGAAAACAAAAACAAAAAACAAGAAACATACTTAAAACCATGCTGGCCCTAATTCTATTCTGCATCATCTAAAGTTTGGATGCTCTTTATAAGACAGCCTGGAAGGGAAAAATGGCACTGAGGACAGACCTATCAACATTACTACCATTTATACATTCCACAGAAATCATTGGCAAGAGTAGCTTTCCATAGCTCAAGTAGGAGTGCTAAAAGACTAGATAGAACAGTGGCAAAGCCGGGAGTACCAACTGTTAGCCTGACTCCAATGGTTATGAAACCAGGAAGGGAATAAAGACATACATCAAAGTTCAATGTCTTTTTGTAACAATCCAAACCATTCAGGAACCTTGCATAATAATCAGTAGATCCTTAATCCCTCAAATTGTGCCATTTGAAAGTCATACTTGATTTCATTAAATTTAAAAACAAATAATTTCCTCCTGATTTATTTAATACAGGAGGAAACTTAATAGAAACTGGTAGAAGACAGTAATATATGTTACCTGAACTAATGCAAAATTTGACATAAAGGGAAAAGTGGTAAACTTTTAGAAACACGCTTTCTACCAAATCAGTAAACTAAGTCTAGAGAATAGGTAAACTGTGATGTCTTCCCCTGACCATTTGAATCTATTTATCTTTTCAGAGAATCCTACAGCATTTGTTGATCCCCTTTACTCTGCATTTAATTAAAAATGTATTGGGGCGCCTGGGTGGCTCAGTCGGTTAAGCGTCCGGCTTCAGCTCAGGTCACGATCTCGTGGTCCGTGAGTTCGAGCCCCGCATCAGGCTCTGGGCTAATGGCTCAGAGCCTGGAGCCTGCTTCCGATTCTGTGTCTCCCTCTCTCTCTGCCCTCCCCCGTTCATGCTCTGTCTCTGTCTCAAAAATAAATAAACATTAAAAAAAAAAAATTAAAAAAAAATGTATTGAGTCTCCAGATTTTATAACCTGAGAACGTATCACTTATGTAGGTTTCTGGCTAAGGTTGTGTAACCTCAACTTAACTACAAGGAAACACTGGACAAACCGAAAATGAGGAAGCTTCTATTAAAAAGGAGCAGTGAGGGAATGGGGCACCTGGATGGCTCAGTTGGTAAAGGGTCAGACTCTTGATTTCAGGGTCATGCGTTCAAGCCCCATGCTGGACGTGAAACCTACTTTACAAAGGTGGGGGGAGGGACACTTGGGTGGCTCAGTGGGTTAAGCACCTTACTTCAGCTCAGCTCAGGTCATGATCTCACAGCTCATGAGATGGGTTCTTGAGTTTGAGCCCCATGTCAGGCTCTGTACTGACAGCTCAGAACCTGGAGCCTGCTTCGGATTCTGTGTCTCCCTCTCTCTCTGCCCCACCCCTGCTTGCGCTCTGTCTCTTTCTCAAAAATAAATATTTAAAAAATTTAAAAAAAAAAGGGGGGATACACTATATCCTCAAAAATGTCAATACTATAAAAGAAAAAAAAGAAGGCTAAAGAGACATGACTATATACAATGTCCTACCCCTAGACTGTATCCTGTACTGGAGCGGGAGAAATGGTATAAAAAAAAATACTATGAAATCAAATGATAAAAACATTTAGATGGTAAATTACATGTGCACAAGAGTACAGTCACATAATAAAGCAAATGGGGTAAAAAAATATTACAATAGGTAAATCTGAGTAAAGGGGATACAGATGTTCTTTGTACCACTTTTGTTTTTTGTTGAAATAACGTGATTTATAAAAACTGGTAAAATACACATAACATAAAATTTACCAATTTAACCATGTTTTCTTAAAAAAAAAAAATACAAGAATTGCAGGAGCTATAGTTAACTCCCAGCCTCAGAGGGCCAATCATGGGTGGACATGACATTACAAAATGAGACCTCATTTTTTTCTCTGGGAAATCACCTGAGTCACGTGGAAAACATTCCCCAGTTCCCATTTACTAGTCCATGTATCTATCAGTCTTATCACCCAGTCTTCCTCTGCTTTCTTAAGGCCTTGGCATTCTCTGTGAAGAGGAGAGCAAGACTACTCACTAATGAAACTCCTGAGATTCTCAAGTACTTGTTTGACCCTTGCAGCTTTGTGCCTCATCAGCTGGGACCTAATTAATGAAACGGCGGACTTGATTCTCCAGTGGGAGGAACTGCTTGCAGTTTTGCAACACCGGGAAGACGTGCTTCACTTTACTATCATGCATACCAAATAATCTGTTTATAGTAAGACAGTCATTCACAGGAATTTCAAATGGTTGGCTTTCATGAACTATATAGGGAGAAGAAAAGAGAGAGTCCTTGAACTGTACCTCAGCAACCTCAGATAAATAAAATGGCACAAAGAGGGACAGAAGATCAGTGACAGGCTGGGGATAAAGAGGGGAAGTGAAAAGATAGGAAAGAGAACTCATTAAAGATAAACATTTTATTTAGAAATAGTATTTCACTTGCAACCTCTGTAAATATGTATGTATGTTCATATACAGCCTAACAAGAAAGAAATAAAGGGACAGCCTAATTTTCTCAATTACTGATTGGTTCTTTCATACATTCCTTCCTTTGTCCATCCCTTAAGTATATGAGCATCAACTATGAAAAAACATCCTGCTAGTCCTTGGAAATAGAATAGCAAGCAAGGAAGAACAAGGGTGAGACAAAAATGCCTTTAAGATTTTATCTGCAAACTAAGGATAATGGAAACTCATTGAGGAGTTGTTTTTTAAGTAGGTTACATTCACGCCCAATGCAGGGCCTGAACTCAGGACCCTAAGATCAAGACCCAAGCTGAGATCAAGAGTCAGACATTTAACTGACCAAGCCACCCACACACCCCTCACTGTTGAGTTTTAAGCAGAAAAGTGACCCATGTGTACATTTTGAAGAGTTCACTCTGGCTGGATGTGGGACAAGCAGAGGAACAGATTTAGGGAGAAAGAAGACTGTTAACAGTGACTTATGCAGGAGCAATGACGAAAGCTTGCCCAATTGTGGCAGCAATGGAGATAAGTGCACAAATTCGAGGAACAAAATTTGTGGTGTAAAATCAATAGTTCAGGGTCGTCTAGATAATGGGGTAAAAAGTGGGAGGTGACTTTTAGATTTCTGTTGATACCATTTATGGAGACAGAAAACATTCTGGAAGAGAGCTCATTCATCAGGTTTTGGACTTAAGGTTAAAATGGAGGAGACATTAAAAAGGATGCTGAACAAGCAATTAGATATTCCAAGTCTGGAGCTAAAAGAGCCTCTCAGCTTTAAATATGTAACCCTCACAGCAATTCTATGAGGCAGCCATTTCTCTCCCTAATCTACAGATAGGAAAACAGCCTAAGTAAGTTTAGTAGCTTGGCCATAAATATCCAGGAGAGAGTTGGGATTCAAAGCGAAGGTGGCCGACCTGCAAGGTTCAAGTGTTTGCATTCCCATAGAACTGGTCACTTTGTATCTCATATACAATAGTCTTCAAACCTTAACTTCCTTGGGGCACCTGGGTGGCTCAGTCGTTTAAGCATCTGACTTTGGCTCAGGTCATGATCTCAGAGTTTGTGGGTTTGAGCCCCATGTCGGGCTCTGTGCTGACAGCTCAGAGACTGAAGCCTGCTTCAGATTCTGTGTCTCCCTCTCTCTCTGCTCCTACCTCACTTGAGCTCTCTCTCTTTCAAAAATAAACAAACATTACAAACAAACAAAAAAACCTTAACTTGCTTATTAGACACTTAGCTCTCTGAAGTCCAGATGCATGTCTGATTTATCTTTTGACTTTACAGTAGCCAGTTCAAGGCTCTACATTTTGTAGGGTGTTCATGAACTATTATATGTTGACCAAATCAAGGCTGTTTCTTTTCAAAAAATGAAATGTAATGAAAATGAAATTTGCCTCCAAAAGGTAGGGTAGCCCTATTCTGGCAATCTGGTACAAAGCTAGGAGAATCGGGAGAACAACTCAAGGGTTCCTGAGTTGCTGTTCCCTTTGCATGCACGTTCTCTCTCTCCCAGTATTATAGTTTCCTCTGTTCATAACAGGGCCACAGTTAAAATTAAGAGAATATTGGAGAAACTTGATGTTAGCAATTTTTACAACAGCTTTTTTAGAAGTTGGTGAAAGTACCTGAGTCCTAGATATCCTGATGATCAATCGTCCTACCTAGTGTTCGTAATACAAGCATATCCTAAGAAAATCTGACTTGAAGAAAAAGTATTAACTTTCTTAATAATTCCATTTTAAATGACCTAACTTCATCCTTACTGTCTCGTATGATTGCATAAAAGGAGGTGTAATTTTAGCTGATAACAATTTCATAGGCCTAAAAAGCCTTCAGAATGACTCTGAATACATGGCTATGTTTTGTTTGTTCATGCTTAGCCTAACAGAAGCCAATTAATCAACTGAAAAATTATCTTGTTGGTAAAATTTTCTCTATTAAAGTCAGACCACACCTACAACCAAAGCCAGTTATATGGCTCTGTTTGACCTATTCTTTAATAAAATGCCAGTAAATGAAAACTCCATCTAACTATGAGGCTAAAACATGTACTGCCAAAATCATAGGTTTATCAGCATAAATGGAATATAGAACTAATTAATTTCTATTAAAAACTCTTCTCGCCTTCCTCAATCTCTCCCTCTAATCTCTTCTACTCCATGTGATTTCTGTTTTTCAATCTGGCAACTAAAAAGAAAACTGGAGGCTTAGTAAATGATCCCAAACCAGAAAACTGCATGTCTGATTAATCATCGTACCAATGTATTTTTATAAATAAATTTCCCAGCAGAACTGGAAAAGATTATTCTGGAACCTTAAATTTAAAAAGTTAAGTCCATTTTCAAACTTCAATACAGTTTTACTAGTTCTTTTAACCCTAATGTTTATGAGGGTCTCCATCTTAAAAACAAAACAAAATAAACCCTCCCAACCCTAGATAAGCCATAGTGAATGAGTAATATCTCATAATCATCTAGACGGCAAAGATTTCTATGGTAAAAAATGAGGAATGTGCTTACATTGCACTGACTGCATGATTTAAGAATGCTTGTTCAGAAGAAAAGCAGTTGTATAAGGAAAACAACACCTTTTCAGCACTGCTGCAGAGAATCAACTCTTCTTCCTAGCAATCAGGCAGCATACACTGCAAAGAGATGATTTGTGGAACAAACTCAGGGAGAACACAACTAGATACTTGTGACTTGCAGAAGCAAAGACAAACAGTCATAGAAATTTGCCTTTTCCCCTTTCAAAGTGGCTATGAAATGAACACAAAAAAGCAGGAGTTAACACAATCGGAATTACTTGTTTCATATGTCCATAGTTCCCCTTAATTTCCCATTCTCTCTTCCTTTCAAATCAAGAGCAGAATGTCCACTCAGCAAGCATTTATTAAACAATTATTATGTATCAGGAAATGTGTGCCTATTGCTGGGAAGGGATTATTTCTCTAGGCCTTGGAGAATAAAGAGAAACTATCTCTGCCCTTGACAAAGAAAACAGACCATCACACTCTCAAGCGATTAGTGCTTGAAAGAGTGAAGTCTAAGATGCTCTGCAGGAATTGAAGGGAATTTAAGTCACCCACCAACCCAGTGTCATTCATTCAACAAATATTTATGGAGTACCTCAAAGTCTGGGGAAAGCTGCCAGGGAAAAAATAACATCTAAGCTTAGTTTTGAAGGATGCACAGAAATTACTCAGATGAAAAACAGTAAAACAAGAAATTGAAAAGCACAAGACTTTAAACAAGTTAAGAATTTTAAAGACCTGTAACGTTATACCCTAAAATTACCAAAGGCTGGCATACCTTGTCATTCCCTATAAGCAGCACACCAGATCAGCATTCCTTTTTTTTTTTTTAATTTATTCTGGGGGTGGGGGTGGGGGCGGGAGGGCGAGTGGGGGAAGGGCAGAGAGAGAGAGAGAGAGAGAGAAAGAAAGAAAGAAAGAGAGAGAGAGAGAGAGAAAACGAATCTTAAGCAAGCTCCACACTCAGTGCAGAGCCCAACACAGCCCAACGCAGGGCTGGATTCCATGACCCTGGGATAGTGATCTGAGCCAAAATCAAGAGTTGGATGCTCAACTGACTGAGCCACCCAGGCACCCCTCAGCAATCCTTTTATATCTGGTTTGAAGAACACTAGAGAACACTCTACTCGACTATGTGTGCCTTAACAAAAAATTATTAACTCATAACCACTGCAGTTCAGATCTCATTCTCTTCCTTTCTCCACTCATACAAATAAGTTCTACTACAGAGGTCACAAAGCAAAATGCCTAGAAAGGACAAATAAAGAGCTAGCGGGTGTAGATCCACGAAAGTGTAATTGGAGCTTCTCAAAGTAAGAAACCCAGATTTTTGCAGGTAATTTCCCTGTCTTCAGTAATGGTGGGCTAGGTTATTTGGGTCAATCTTTCCACTGAGAACAGCTAAAAAGAACGGATTAAACACACACACAAAACACACTCTCTCTCACACACACACACATATATACACATTCTTGTTTTCTCTCTCTTAAATAAAACAGATAAACAATTATAGCCTATAGTAAAGAGAAAATGAGAACCCAGAGAAGCAAGCAAGCCCAAAGGGTCTTTGTTGATCCCTGAAAATTAGAATTTTGTTCTGACAGGAACCAGAGCACAGGGCCCTCAAAGGGTAGAAGTCTAATAGGAGACTTTCATAATAAGCTGACTTCAGAGGATTAAAACTTTAGGGTGAGAGTGAATGAGAAGTGGAAGATCCAGGAAAGAAATACAACTCTATGGAGGGAATATCAGATTAAAAAAATTGTTTTCAGGTGGTTCCTGGACCTGTAATGTCCAGATACCTGATATGAACAAGCTCTCTGTGGGGGGGGAAAAAGCACCTTGCTATTATAGACCTCGAATGATTCCTACAAATAATTTTTCAAATAGAACACACAGCCTGTACTCAAAGATAACCAGGTATTGACAGAAAAGACTACAAGGGTAAGACCTGGCAGAAAAAAACCGAGAAAAGACATACAGACTTCTGATCTTATCAAACTCAAACCAACCACGTTGATGATCTCACGGTTTGATGATGAGTTTGAGCCCCACATCAGGCTTTGCACTGAACACACAAAGCTTGCGTCAGATTCTCTGCCTCCATCTTGCTTGTGTGTTCTCTCTCTCAAAAATAAACATTAAAAAAAGTTTTTTAAAAATTAAAAAAAACATGATTATGCTTATAGAAATATGAGATAAGCTTCAGAATACTAGCAGGGAACAGGATACTCTAGAAAGTAACAGATTTCAAAAAGTGAAAAGAACAAAATAGAATGTTTAGGAAGAAATAAAAAATAACAAGTGAATTGATTTAAGAGTAAATTCAACAAAGTTGAAGACAAAACTAAGAAATTGGAAAATAGGCCAGTAATTATCCAAAATATAGCAGAAAAGTCAAAACTATGGAAAAGGAAGAAAGGAATAATACTGTGAAATGGTTTAATATACTTTTGATCAGTACCAGAAGAAATTGAGAAAATGGGAGACAGCAAGGGCAATATATATTTGAAAGAGGTGTAACAGCTGAAAATTTCCCAGAAGCAATCAGACACAAACACATTCCAGAAGCCAACAAATTCCAGACAATAAATAAAAAGAAATCCACAACTAAACATACAATAATAAAACAGCAAAGACAAAGACAAATCTGAAAAGCAAACAGAGAAGTTAGATTACACTCAAAGAAGCAACAGCAGAACAGCTGATTTTCCAAAAGCAACAATGAAGCCTAAGACAGTTTAATACCTTCAGCGTGCTAAGGAAAAAAATCTGCCAAATTAAAATTCTACATCCAGCAAAGATCTCTAAAGAAAGAAGATAAAAAATAATCCCGGGAAGTCCGCGTGGCTCAGTTGGTTGAGCATCCAACTTCGGCTCAGGTCATGATCTCACAGTTCATGAGTTTGTGCCCTGCGTCGGGCACTGTGTTTACAGCTTGGAGCCTGGAGCCTGCTTTGGATTCTGTGTCTCCCTCTCTCTCTGCCCCTCCCGACTCAAGCTCTGTCTCTCTCTCTCTCAAAATTAAACATTAAAAAAAAAAAAAAAAATGGGTATATATAAGTATATATATATATATAAATGTGTATACACACACACACACACACACACACACACACACACACACACACATCCATCCATCCCCTTTGGAAGGTCTGTGTTGAAGGAGAAAGAGCAAAAAAAGAGAAAAACTATGGAAAAGTTCAAGCAACCTTTGACTATTAATATTAGACTTTGGTCAATTATGGCTCCAAGTTTAATACCTACAATGGTATCTACTTATATAACAAAAATACCATGTATTTCAAAACTAGAAAGTGGGGGGAAATAGAATGATAAAAAGAACCAAAAAAAAAGGGGGGGGGGGGGGAGAAAAAAGAAGAAAAACCCCAGAACATAAACAGAAAAAAGTTAAACTGAAATATGGCTAATTATATTCAATATAAATGAAATAAATTATCCAGAAAAAAATAAAGACTGTCAGACTAATAAAAAAACACATCCAAATGAACTAGAATAACGAAAACAGTTCTGAGAAAGAAAAATAAAGCTGGAGGAAGCACACTATTTAAGTTATTTACTACAAAGCTACACTTATTAAAAGTGTGGTAATGACAAAAGGATAAAACAGTGGAGCGGAATGGAAAGTGCAGAAATAAATCCCTACAAATATGGCCAATTGATTTTTGACAATGGTACAAAAGCAGGTCAATGGGAAAAGGGTAACCTTTTCTCTAAAAGGTTTTAGAACATTTTAACATCCATATGCAAAATCATGAACTTGACTCTAAACCTCACATACCTTATACAAAAAACAATTCATAATAGAGGCACCTGAGTGGTTCAGTCGGTTGAGCATCCGACTTGGGCTCAGGTGAGCTCCAGGTAGGGCTTCGTGATGATAACGCAGAGCCTGCTTCAGATCCTCTGTCTCCCTCCCTCCCTGCCCCTCCCCTGTTTGTGGGCACTTGCTCGCTCTCTCAAAAATAAACATTAAAAATAATTCATAATAGATGGTGGATCTAAATACAAAATTAAACATTTTCAAAACTTTAGAAGAAAATATTGTGATCCAGTGGCCAGGAATTAGGATTAGGCAGAGGTCTTAAAACGTAACAGCAAAACACAACCCATAAAGATAAAAATTGTTAAACTGGACTTTATTAACATTAAAGTATTTCTCCTCTGTGAGAAGCACTGTTAATGGAAAAATAAGCCAGATGGGGAAAATACATTTGCAAATCACATATATGATAAAGGACTTATATGCATAATATATAAAGAATTCAACAATAAGAGAACAACCCAATTAACAAACAGGCAAAAGATCTGAACAGACATTTTGCAAAAGAAGATCTACGGATAAGCATATGAAAAGATACACAATATTGTTAGTCATTAGGGAAAGTCAAATTAAAGTAAAAATTAAATACACTACAGACCTACTAAAATGGCTCAAATAAAAAACTGAGAATACCAAAAGCTGGTGAGGATGCAGAATAACAGAAACTAATTCATTCCTGATGGGAACACAACACACTATATAGCCATTTGGGAAAACAGTTTGGTTGTTTCTTATAAAATTAAACACTTACCATACATTCTCTTAGGTATTCCCACTCTTAGGTATTTTATTCAAGTGAAAACCAATGTTCGCACAAAAACCTACAGGTGAAAAGCTGATAGAAGCTTTATTCATAATTGCGAAAAAATTGAAACAACCAAGATGTCTAACAGGTGAATGGATAAACGAATGGTGGTACAAGCACACAGTGGAAAACAAACTACGATTTAAGCAACATGGATGAATTTTAAATATATGTTTCTAAGTGAAGAAGCCATATCCAAAAAGCTACATAATATATATTTCCATTTGTAGGGCATTCTAGAAAAGGCAAGCCATAAAGACAGAGAACAGAGGAGTGATTGCCCCAAGCAACAAAATTGTTCTTTTTCATACTGTAGAGGCGGATTTATTGCTCTAAGCATTGTCAAAACCCACTGAACTGCACACCACAAAAGAGTGAATATTATTGAATGCAAATTCCTAGCTCTGTCCACTGACAGCACCTAGAAGCAGTGTCAACAAGTAGCAATGACGATGACTACGCCCAATCTTGGGTTTCTCAATAATTTTCTCCAATAAAAGAAATGACAGCTCCTTGGAGAAATGGCTGATTCAAGAATGGGGCAGGAAAAATACAAGATAGCCTGGCAAATCTTGTAGTCGAAGGGACATGAAAACCAATGTGAAAGAGCATCATTGCCAAAGCTTGAATGATAGAACGATGGAATTCGATCATAACCCTAAAGAGTAAAATAAATATCCATGAGTCCGCCCTATATAAATAATTACATAAATTTTGAAAATCTTCCCTACATAAGAATTCCAACTTACATATACATTCAGGAAGAAACAGAAAATCACCATTAGGACCAGCAACAGTAAATTACTGCGGCCAAGATCCACTGACAGATGCTTAACCTGGGGAGCAAAACTCTTAGGAGAAACAGGATTATCTGCATAGCCTCTAAGTATCTCCTCATTAATCTCTCTGGTGGTTTTAACACAGTCCACAAATATTCCCTCAAAGAACTGGAACTTAATGTTTCTCCCCTTGAAGTTGGGTTGGACTTAGAAAAGACCTTCTAATGAAGAAGTATGTAGAAGGAGAAATAATAACTCTAGAGTAGAGAAACATGGCAGACACGACATAAACATCACTAACGATAAGTTACGTTGGCATCATATAACCTTGATGCAATGTGATAAGAAAGACACGCCATCTCTGTGGTATTCTTAAAAATTCATAACCATAATCTAATCATGAGAAAACATTAGTCAAACCTAGACTGAAGGACATTCTACAATTTTACCAGTCTTTCCCAAAAGTGTCAGTCTTGAAAATCAAGGAAAGACTGAAAAACTGTCACAGACTGGAGAAGACTAAGGAGACATGACAACTAAATGTAATGTAGTATTCTGGATTGGATCCTGGACAGAAAAAGCACATAGCTGGTAAAATCCAAATAAAGTCGTTTAGTTAGTAGTATTGTACTGTAGTTAATTTTTTTAAGTTTATTTATTTGTTTTGAGCATGCATACATCAGCAAGGGAGGGGCACAGGGAGAGGCAGAGAGAGAATCCCAAAGCACCATGGAGCCGGACACAGGGCTCGATCTCACGAATCATGAGATCATGACCTTAGCCAAAAATCAAGAGTTGGACACTTGCTCAACTGAACCACCCAGGTGTCCCTTGTTAACGTCTTAGTTTTAATAAAGTGTCACAGTTGTGTGAAATGTTAACACTAGGGGGAACTGGCAACTCTTCTGTAAATCTAAAATTATTTCAAAATCTTTTAAAAGTTAAATACTGGGGTGCCTGGGTGGCTCAGTCGGTTGGGCATCTGACTTCAGCTCAGGTCATGATCTCTCTCGCCTTTTGTGAGTTCGAGCCTCGCATCGGGCTCTGTGCTAACAGCTCAGAGCCTGGAGCCCCCTTCGGCTTCTGTGTCTCCTTCTCTCTCTGTCCCTCCCCTGCGATTACTCTGTGTGTGTGTGTGTGTGTGTGTCTCTCTCTCTCAAAAATAAACATTAAAAAAAAATTTTTTTTTAAGTTAAATACTGACAATACTTGATGTTAGAAAGGATGTGAAACAACCACTCTCAGAAATGTTGATGGGAATGCAAAATGGTATAGTTGTTCTGGAAAACTATTTGGCAGTTTCTTATCAAGTTAAAATTACATTTTTCAGATGACCCAGCAATCCCAATCATAGATATTTACCCTAGATAAATAAAAACTTATGTTCATAATAGCCCATACATGTACATTTACAGCAGCTCTATTCATAATCAGCAAAAAATGTTAACTAAATGGATAAACTGTGGTCCATCCATACGATGGAATACTACTACTCAGCAACGGAAAGGAACCATTGATCCAACTTCAATGAAACTCAAAGGCAACATGTTGTGTAAAAAACAAACACAAAAAAAATCCAGTTTCAAAATATTATACATTGTTTGATTACATTTATGTAACATTCCTTTTCTAAATTTTTAAAATACTTTTTACAAATGTTTGTTTATTTTTAAGAGAGAGAGAGACAGAGCATGAGTGGGGAGGGATAGAGGGAGAAGGAGACACAGAATCTGAAGTAGGCTCCAGGCTCTGAGCAGTTAATACAGAGCCCAACACGGGGCTTGAACTCATGAACCATGAGATCATGACCTGAGCCAAAGTCGGACGCTTAGCCACTGAGCCACACAGATACATTTATATAACATTCCTGAGAAGATAAAACTATAGTGACTGAGAACAGAATAGTGGCTGCCAGAGAATACAGGTGGGTGGCTGGGAGTGACTACTGAGGGTACATGACAGAAGTGATAGAACTGCTCTATGTCTTGGTTGTGATGGTGGTTACCTGAATCTCTGTGTGTGTTAAAATCCACTGAAACTGTATGCACAAAAAGGGACCAATTTTACTTATACCGATATTAAAAATAAAAATTTTTAATGGGTAAAATATCATATGCTGTATACTAAAACAAAATTTAACATAGCATTAGTATGAACAACTTTATGCCAGTAAATTTGAAATTCTAGAGGAAAAAGAGTTACTAAAACTAATACAAGAAGAAACGAAAACCCCAAGTAGTTCCATAACCTGTTTAATCAGTACTGTAACTGTAACCGGTATCAGTTTACAACCTCTGTTCTAATGTCTTTTTTACTACTGTTTAACATTTCTAACACTTTTAAAAAGTTAAAAAAACTTGAGCGCCGACTTCAGCTCAGGTCATGATCTCACGGTTTGTGAGTTCGAGCCCCGCGTCAGGCTCTGCTGACAGCTCAGAGCCTGGAGCCTGCTTCAGATTCTGTGTCTCCCTCTCCCTCTGCCCCTCCCCTGCTCACACTCTGACTCTGTCTGTCAATAATAAATAAACGTTAAAAAAAATTTTTTTTAAGTTAAAAAACTTTTAAAATGTTAAGCAAATGCGTACTGAATATGCTTTTTCCTCCTTCTCTGTGCCTGTAATTTTATGACCTCCAATAATGCCGGCTAGGAGAAACTCTACTCACCCTTCAACAATCAGCCAAGTTTTATATCCACGATGAAGCCTTTCCATGCCTCTCCCAAACAAGCCAAACGTTCCTCTATTAGACCAAAGCACCCCCATATACTCATTACATTATCACATGTTTTGTTTATGCAATTCCCTCTCCTCAACAAATTATAAAACCAAGAACCTAGACCATAATTTATTTCTCTTGGTATACGCCTTATATTTATCAAAATGCCTAGCATGGTAATGTATTCCATACATGTTTGGCAGACTGAATATTAGGACAGTAACAAACAATATTTTGTCAAAAATCAACTTTGCTTGCGTACGGACCTGTTCATGCTCAAAATCGAGGAAAGAAGTTTGGCTCATCAAATATGATGAGTATTTGATCTACAGCTAATTTTATTTTTTAAATGTTTGTTTATTTATTTTGAGAGAGAGGAAGAGAGAGCATGTGAGTGGGGGAGGGGCAGAGAAAGAAAGAGAAAGAGAGAGAGAGAGAGAGAGAGAGAGAGAGAGAGAGAGAGAGTATATATATCCCAAGCAGGCCCAAAGCTGTCGGCACACAGCCTGCCATGGGGCTTGATCCCACGAACATCATGACTTGAGCCGAAGAAAAGAGCCGGATACTTAACCGACTGAGCGACCCAGGCACCGCTACAGCGAATTTTAAAGACGCTCTTTAGTCTTACAGAAATCACATCCATCACCAACACCAAAGGTAAAATAGGAATACTATTATTTCCCAATGAGATATGAAACCAGTCAACATGTGTGAGAGATGTTTCTTTGGAACCACAAGCTTTTATGAGGCTGTGTGTTACCCATGTGATGAGCACAGTGCCTGACAATCTGTGATAGAGCCATGGAAATAGTTATTACTGAAAGACCCGAACTTTGGATTTACAAGGCACCATGAGGTTACAGAAAGAGCGAGAACACTGGAACCACTAAGACTAAATATGACCTTGGATCTATCATTTAACTTACCTAATTTCAGGAAGGAAGGTGCAGAATGTAAGGAAGAACACTGGCTGGCTTCCAACTCTCAAGATATGTGAATGCTATTTCTTAGAATTTATATTTGTCACTTTTAAACCTAACAAGTTCAAGACCTAGGTAATATCTTCCCCATTTTACAGAAGGCAAGTCAGAATAATCTCTATAAAGTCACAAAGAGATGGGGATTTATTGTCTAGATTCACAGCCTACTCATTCTGTTCTATAGCAAACGATGTCCCATTTGGCTCACACAGTATTTTTTCCCCCAATTTTAAAAACTGATATAAAATCCACGTGACAAAGGTCACCATTTTAAAGTGCACAATTCAGTGGTTTTTAGTAAATTCACAATGTGCAACTATCACTACTATCTGATTGCAGAACATTTCTATCACATCAAAAAGAAACCCAATACCCCATAGCAGTCATTCCTGATGCCCACCTCCCAACTAATCTGTTTTCTATCTCTATGGATTTGCCTATCCTGGACAATTCATATAAATGGAATCAATCCTATAATGTGATCTTATGTGTCTGGCTTCTTTCATTTAGTATGTTTCCAAGGTTCATCCATGTTGTAGTTT
The DNA here is from genome assembly GCF_018350195.1 of Panthera tigris. Classification (NCBI taxonomy): domain Eukaryota; kingdom Metazoa; phylum Chordata; class Mammalia; order Carnivora; family Felidae; genus Panthera; species Panthera tigris. Next base: position 27,558,078 of record NC_056662.1, read on the forward strand.
CTGTCATAGTAATTTATTACTTTTTATGGCTAAATCCACCGTATGGAAGCACTACATTTTGTTTATCCATTTATCAGCTAACAGACATTTGGGTTGTTTCCTCTTTTCGGCCACTATGAACAATGCTGCTATGAACATTCATGTACAAGTTTTTCACACAGTGTTTTAAAAAAGCAATTAGCTATCGAGTTTAATTATGTGTTAAAATTTTTCATTATAAATACTTAAGTGTGACTTAGCTGCCAACACACACACACACACACACACACACACACACACACACACACACAAATTAACCTTCAATTTCTCAAAAGAAGGAAGATGAAAAGGTAGGTAGATCTGTCTGATAACAATAATCCTGTATTCTCGCGCTGATAAAATCACTTGGCTAGGGACGCTTGGGTGGCTCAGTCGGTTAAGCGGCTGACTTCGGCTTAGGTCGTGATCTCACGGTTAGTGGGTTCAAGTCCCGCGTCAGGCTCTGTGCTGACAACTCAGAGCCTGGAGCCTGCTTCAGTTTGTCTCTCTCTCTCAAAAAAATAAAAAATAAAAATAAATAAATAAAATTAAATTTTTTTTTAATTTTTAAAAATTTTTAAAAATTAAAAAAAAAAAAATCACTTGCCTCAGCTATGTTATGCAACAATGGGATCGATCTAAACCCAACCATTGGAGATGCCACAGGTAAACCTGGACAACTCTATTCATTTATCTTACTGGTCTGATTCCTGTAGGTATTTGAGTTAGCAATCCCTGCTCTATACTAAATACATATATAAGATTAGAAAACTAATTAATACTACGTATTTTACAAAAGTAACTGGCGGGGGGGGGATACAGACAAAGAAAATGTTCAGCATTATTACATGCAATGGCAAGCACATTTACGTTCTCAATTTCAGACCATTTAGAATTCCAATTCACGAGACGCTTTTTGCCAATTAAGAAATGCAGAACCAGGGCGCCTGGGTGGCTCAGTTGGTTAAGCACCCAACTTCTGTTCAGGTCATGATCTAACCCCATGTTGGGCTCTGTGCTGGCAGCTCAGAGCCTGGAGCCTGCTTCTAATTCTGCGTCTCCCTCCTCTCTGCCCCCCACCTCAAAAATAAACATTAAAAAAAAGAAAAAAAGAAATGCAGAACCAAACATGGATTTACAGAAAAATTCTAATGGTCGACGCCCTTCCTCTGCACTTCAACAGCACTCTTTGCGTACCCCTTCCATCTAGCATGGTCATCGTACACATCTTTTTAGCTGAACAAAACTCCAAGGGCAGAGAATAGTGCTTCTGTATCCTCAGGAATCTAACACTAAAGCTGACATATGGTCTAGAAATATTTGTTGAAAGACTAATAGTGTGACAAATGATAAATCAGGTAAATTGGTTACAGTACTTAAAATAATGAATGAAAAGGCGAAACTTATTTGGGCTACATAAATTATGGCATTGAAAATGGAGTCCATCAATGAGATCAGAGGTAAATGAAACTCCTAAAAGTACATACAAAATAGCATGTACAGGTGTATTTTTGTGAAGAAAAGGTCTGTAGTTTCTATTACAGGCCCAGAGGAATCTGTAAACCCCAGCAGAATTAATAATTTCAGAGTTGGGGGCCCTGGGTGGCTCAGTGGGTTGAGCGTCCTGACTCCTGATTTCGGCTCAGGTCATGGTCTCACGGTTCATGATATCAAGCTCCATGTAGGGTCTGTGCTATCAGCTTGGGATCCTCTCTCTCCCTCTTGCTCTGCCCCTCCCCTACTCACTGTCTCTCAAATAAATAAATAAAACTTAAAAAAAAAAAATCAGAGACAAAAGGTAATATCCTCTTTAAACATTGTAAAATATACATTTAAAAAGGTTAACTTGATAATTTTCATAAGTATTAAACCATTAAATTTCTCAAGCTAAGTACAATATATTATCCCACTCTTTCCTGAAGGGAGAGAGGAAGACAATGTATCCTAGGCTCCAATTTATGTTCTAGCAGGAGACCTATGCTTGATGAATGATTAACAAACTGTCAGTTTCAGAAAAGATAAGGTGGTATTCAGAGTCAGGTGAGGACAACAGTTCTAAGCACGGACACTTTAGTTTTGCTTCACTGTATAAAAAAGTAAGAACCTGAATTTTTTTTTTTTTAATTCTTAATGTTTATTTATTTTTGAGAGACAGAGTGCAATCAGGGGAGGGGCAGAGAGGGAGACACAGAATTCCAAGTAGGCTCCAGGGTCTGAGCTGTAAGCAGAGTCCAATGTGGGGCTTGAACCCACGAATCGTGAGATCATGATCTGAGCTGAAGTCAGTCGGAAGCTTAACCCAGGTGCCCCAGAACCTGAATTTCTTTCAAATGTCTAAATTTGAATCGTTTATGGTTGTTCATTTGTTCATTCATTCAGAGAAAGAGAAAGAGAGAGAGAGAGAGAGAGAGAGAGAGAGAAAAGTATGCCAGCAGGAGAGGGAGAGAATCCCAAGCAGGCTATCAGTGCAGAGCCCAAGGTGGGGCCAGAACGCATGGGACACACATACCATGAGCTCATGACCTGAGCCAAAACCAGTAGTCAAATGCTTAACAGACGGAGCCACCCAGACACCCCTAACTTTTAAAAGTGTATCTCTTCAATTGTATGTGGAAAGAGAATTACTTTAGATCTGAGAGATACTTTAAAATAGTCTTTTCTAAATTTAAAGCCAAGATTATCTTAAGATTGGCGGCCTTTTGCGTCTTAAAACTGTTAAAAAACTCAATTACCAAACTTCTAAATCAGTGCTTATTGCCTTTTTAAAATTCAAAACACCAAGAGAAAGTAGTATTTGTATGGCACACTGGGATGAGTGATCAAGACTTTTGGACCTAAAGACATTGGCTTGGATGCCCTGTATGTAGCCTGCACAAATGGCCAGAGGGCTGAGGGGACCAGTACCTCAGCGCATCTGTTAACTCACGCTAATACAGGCTAATATAGCACATTGGCTGAAAAATCCAAGTTTAAATAACATACAGAGATCACAAGCTGAAACTGTCAGAATCCATGCAGTAAGTTGAAAAAACTATTTCATAACTCCCCTTGTTTCAAGGGATATACATATAATCATCTTTTCCAACCTCTTAATCCAGATATAACCATTAATGAACAATGACTTCTTCTGAGAGACTATCTACTTGTATGTAGGTCATTGGCACAAAAAACAAAAACAAACACAAACTAAACCTCCTAATCTGAGTCACCTGGCTGGATCAGTCAGAAGAGCGTGCAACTCTTGAACTCAGAGTCGTGAGTTTGAGCCCCATTCTGGGTGCAGAGATTAATAAAAAAATAAAAAATTAAAAAATAAATAAAATAAAATAAAATAAAATAAAATAAAATAACATAAGCTTCATAACCCTAACTTGGAAGAATAAGCCAAAATAAACAAACAAACAGGTTAATGGTAAACATGAATGTAAGATTAAATGAAGTTACCTTTCCAGCTCCACTTTATAATGATTCTATTTTCTTATCTCAAGGTCATGGACAATATTCTCTCTCATCTATCAAGCTAATGCCATGTAAGTAGTGGTGTTTTGTTTCTTAAATTGGGGGAAATATAGACAAGGTTAACAATTAGCTCCTTGACAGTTCCCTTAACCCACTCTGACCTTCAAATCCTAAGACCGAATAAGCAAGAACTACCCATTCAAAGTCAACAGCCTAAGTTTCTTCTGGCCCTGTTAAGGATCCAAATTTGAAATATAAATATTCACAATAATACTCGATAACTCACATAGTTATTGCTTACATAAACCTGCAGGATATTTAAGACATTACAATCCTAACACAGTATGGGGCCTCCTGTCTTTATTCCCATCTACAAAATTTACAACATTTCTGTTTTAAAAGGCAACACACTCAAGCTTTCCCATAAAGCAAACCAGCAAGTATGAAATAACAAAAAACATTAGCATTTGGGCTCTGTGTGAATTTCATTTCTCTACCTTTAAGCCAGAAAAAGAATCAAAGTGTCAATGTTACATAAATAACATAGCAACAGTGGGAGGTCTTCCAATGAAGGGAAGTATCATAAGAAAACCCAAGCAGTTTGACTTACTTGAATTAAGGCAGCTCTACCTCAAACATCTGACATAAATGTGAAGTCCAGTACTGTCTCCAATAATACAGAATAAATGATGGGCAAAGAAGTCTTCATCTGTATATCATTTTACTAGGCAACACAATCAAAATAAAGTCACAATCTGAAACTTTGTTCCACTGGCCACAACCCTCTGGAACCCAAAGACAGAAAACTTCATTTGAGATCTAGAGTAAAGTATAATCCAGCATTTATGTATGTAATAATAACTACTGCTGTCCATTTGAATGCCTCTTATAAACCAAGCATGGGAGGAAATGTTAACTCCCATTTTAGAAATAAACAGGTTCAGGGGCGCCTGGGTGGCTCAGTCGCTTAAACATCTGACTTCGGCTCAGGTCACCAACTCACAGTTCATGAGTTTGAGCCCCACATCGGGCTCTCTGCTGTCAGCACGGAGCCTGCTTCATATCCTCTGCCCCCCTCCCCTGCCCCTCCCTGCTTGTGCTCTCTCAAAAATAATTAAACATTAAAAAAAAGAAGAAGAAGAAGAAAGAAAAAAGAAACAGGTTCAGAGGTTATATGACCTGCCAAAGATCAAAGGATTACTAGGTGAAGGAGGCCAAATTCTAATCCTACTCTGTTTAGGATTCAAAGCCTAAATAGGTTATTTTCACTAATTAAACACTACTTCCCTAATTCTGCACACTGATTTAGTAACAGCCTACGATACATACTACAACGAAATGGGTTGCTTTAAATTTGGAAGCAAGGTGAAAGGTGGAGGATGTGAGTTTTAACAATCAGGAGCCTTCATTAGTCTCTTATCTGAATGGGATGGTCACCAGGAGACAATGGTATAAAAATCGGGTTTTAAAAGATGGAAGAGGCACCTGGATGGCTCGATCAGGTGTCCAATTCTTGATTTTGGCTCAGGTCGTGAGATGGAACCTCGGGTCAGGCTCTCCACTGGGTGTGGAGCCCGCTTAAGATCCTAAGGTTCTTTCTCTCCCTCTCTCCGGCTCAAAGATATAAGACCAACTCCAAAGCAGATGGCTATATATATATTCAGTCTATATAGTCATAAATACGTAGAATGATTTATGTACTTTAAAGTACTCATAAAGATAGGTTCCTGCTTTGCCTACCGAGTGTCTGATTGCAAAATTCAGAGCAAACAAGAAAGTTAAGATCATACCTGAGAGAATAGGACATAGAGAAAATGTTAACACAGGAAAAAGTTCTCCTCCAAACATATTCCTAACACATAATACACAAGTACAAGTAAACTGTGATCAAACCACTGGGGAATAAGACCTCTGATCCAGGTCCACAAGGCTACAGGTGAGCAAACCTTGAACTTTCCCTGAGTATGAGCTAGGCAGATTCACTTCTCTACCTAGAAGAGAACCCTAGATTCACCAAGACTAGATAACCACTCTGGCAGTGTATACTGTACCCGAGCAACCGAGGCAATCTACACTGGGTGTAACTTACATACCCGACCCACCCCTAAATAGCAATTCAGTACCTCACTCACCCAGCAGGACACACCAGAAACAGGAAGTACGGGTCAAAAGGCCTCATTAAAAAATAAGAACTCCTGGCAGCAGAAAATGAAAATAAAGAGCAGTAGCACTGCAACGAACACATGGTCTTCACTGACAGCAAAGAGAAAGAACTCACATTAGTCAGGCATCCAGTATTTTATAAAATATCTCTTCATCCTCACAGTAACTCAGAGAAAACATTAGCTGGTACTTTAGTTATTAATCCTCACAAGAACATCTGAGGTAAGTACTACTAACCGCCATTTAAAGATGAAAAAACTGAAGGTTAATAAATGGCTCAAGGTAGCTGCTACCCTAATTGGATAGCAAAATCCAGGTTTGAGAGGTTAAGTAACCTCCAAATATGGTCATCTCACTCCAAAGATGGAGTTCTTTCCAGCTATCCTGTTGCGCCCCCCCTACCCCCTCTCGCAGTCTCAGTTAAAGAATTCCATTAAGAATGAGAAATTCTCAATCCCTCCCCCACCCAGATTTCTGTGTCTTTACCTAAGACACAAAGCCAGTAGGAGTTTTCACAAGAAAACATTTCAGAAAGGTACTACATTGTGGAATGATATAGGATTACAAAATGTCATTCAACTGTAAGCTTGGGAACAGGGACAATCTAGAAATTCTTAGGGGCACGTGGGTGGCTCAGTCGGTTAAGCATCTGACTTTGGCTCAGGTCATGATCTCACTGTTTGTGGGTTCAAGCCCTACATGGGGCTCTGTGTTGACAGCTTGAAGCCTGGAGCCTACTTGGGATTGTGTCTCCCTCTCTCTCTGCCCCTCCCTTGCTCACACTCTCTCTCTCTCTCAAAAATAAATAAAATACTCAATTTTTTTTTTTTTTTAATTTTAGAAATCCTTATGATAGCACCTACCAGACATGTAGCAGGCATTCAGGATCTGCTGAACAAGTAACACCTTTTCACTGGTTATAAATTCAATAGCCTAAAATGGCTATTGTGTATTTTCTGATATGACATGATTCAATTTTTTAGGAAAATAATTTACCCACTCATTTTTCACAGGGTTGCTTTCTTAAAATTTATAGCACATTAATGAGATAGCTAAATTGAGAAATGCCCATTAGTGCATTAGTCATAACTTCAGAAAAATTCCAAGTGTTCACTTTTCCAAGCAGATTAAAATGTTTCAGCTAGTAAAAACCTGTCAGAAAAATCCACAAGATCAGAAAGTATAAAAGGAAAAGAAAAAAGTAGCCAATACAAGGGCATTTAAGATGTGACACATATAAATTATAAAAGATTATTCTAAATGTATCTGGGTATTTAATGCTAAAACCCTCACTTCAGATAACCTGGTATCTTCTATGCAAGAAAACACTATTACCACTAATGTTAAAAAAAAGCTTGCCCACCATAGCGACTGTTGCTAAGTAGGCTTCTCATGTCTAAGGCTGAATGACACAGAATTTGTAGAAACCAATGAAATACCGCTCCTAGCAGGATTCACCTTAAACTTTTAAAAAGACTCAATCCTTGATTTCTATGTGGGAAAAGAAGGGTATCTGGTCAACAACTAGGTCTGTTGAAATCTATCCCAGAGCATATCAAATATTTAAGAAAAACTACCAATTGTCTATAACCCAATGCAAATATACCCTTTGTTACAATGACAGCAATTCCTTTTCCTTAATCCTGAAGGAATTTCTTTGTTTGAAAAGCTAGCTGGCCCAGATTTCTATTAAAAAATAGCTAAATGATATACCACTTTTGAAATTATCCATCTTAGGAGTTCAAAAAAATTTAGGTGTACAAACACACTAATACTCTTGGGAAACAAACTTGGCCCAGGTCACTCAATGAATTTAACAGACCAAGGATCAAATCCAGTTTCTCATTTCTTTTTTTAAGATTTTATTTATAAGTATGCTACACCCAATGTGGAGCTCGAACTCACAACCCTGAGATGAAGAGTTGCATGCTCTACCGGCTGAGCCAGCCAGGCACCCCAACCAGTTTCTCATTTTAAATCAAGTATCACAAACATTATCATTCCCTTAAAGTGCTAAGACCTTATACCTAATCCAGTGCTAAACTTCACCAGTTCTGTTTCTAAATTTATACAAACTAACGGGATTATGCAGAAGTTGTCATATAGTTGCCAAAACAACTATCATAAATGTTACAACAGTTAACATCCTTGGGGCACTTCACATGGTAGGTACTGTTAAATGTGTTACACTATCTCAATCCTCACAATGACTCCACAAGGAAGGTGAGGCAGAGAGAATCTGTCCAAGGTAAAACCTAGAAAAAGGGCAAGGCGGGGAGTGCACAAGGAATACAGTTCAAAAGCCATGTATCTCCACTGCCTGGACCAGGATTCTAGGCCAGCTCCAGGGCTGATACCAGGTTGAGCTACTTAACCTTCATGTGGCCCAATTTCCTTTACTCTAAACCCAAAAGTCAAATACATAATCTTAAAAAGGCCTTCATACCCTGAAATGTTCTAATTTTGTAATCATCTTTCTATTCAGGTAACTAAATTGAAAAGAAGTGGTCTCCTTTCCTCCATCCTCTGAAGTCCCCACTAAAGTTGAGAGTCTACATTTTATGAATCAAATCAGCAGGATACTGCGGCAGGACAGCCTTTCTTAAAAGTTAGAACTCCATACTGCAATTATAATTCCCAAATGTGACTCTTAACCTCAAATGACAAAGACAGGGAGAAAAGACGTTACAACAACTTCGGGTTGGGGTGGGAAGGGTAAAAAGAACAGACTACTGTATATAGGTGGTTATCAATTCACAAAAAAAGATCACCCATTTCCATCTCCTCTAAAAAGTTAGAAATAAGTCTTTAAAAGGCTGTCATATAAACTTATTGCTTTATTCAGCCAATAAAAATTAATGAAGAAATTATGTCATTTACTCAAGACATTTATTATAGGCAAGGAAAAGTCATCAATTTATAGAAATCCTACCAAAATGGCCTAGAGCTCTAGAATCCACATTTTTCAATGCTAGTCATCTAGCCAATTCCAATTGTATTTAAGGGCAGTAACAGGATATTTAAACACTAAGGAAAAGGCATAGGTTCTACTCAACACAATTACTTTGTGAAGTCTTCTAGAACCAAATCACTTTGCAGAATAATCTTTACTACTTCTGTTCTTTAGAAAACAATCCCCCTGAAATTTTCTTTTTTTATTTATTTTTTTAATGTTTATTTATTTGTAAGAGAGAAACAGAGCATGAGTGGAGAGGGGCAGAAAGAAAGGGAGACACAGAATTGGAAGCAGGCTCCAGGCTCTGAGATGTCAGCACAGAGCCCAAAGTGGGGCTCGAACTCACAACTGTGAGATCGTGACCTGCGTGGAAGTCAGACGCTCAACCAACTGAGCCACCCAGGCACCCCTATCCCCCCGAGAGTTTTAAATAAAATCAGCAAAAGGCCTCTATTCGTTTTCTACTGTTGCTGTACAAATTACCACAAACATAAAACAACACAAATTTATTATCTCACAGTTTCTATAGGCCAGAAATCAGGTGCACTTGGCTGGATCTTCTGCTTAGGGTCTCCCAAGACCAAAACAAACAAACAAACAAACAAAAAACCCTCAAGATGTCCACCTTGCTCTGTTCCTTGCTGACACTTGGGGCAGGGACAGGAATCTGCTTCCAAGCTCATTTAGACTGCTGGCTGAGTTCAGTTTCTTGTGGTTGTTATGACTGATGCCCCCATTTCCTTGCTAGTGGTCAGCAAGGGGCTGTCCACATGCTTTCCATGAGGCCCCCTCCAGTAATGGCGGGTTGAGTTCCCCTCATGTTTCAAATCTCTAACTTCTGACCCATCTCTCTGACTGCAGCTGGACAAAGTTCTTTGCCTTCATGTTAGATTGGCCCCACTCAGAAAATCCAGGATAATCTTCCTATCTTAAGATACTTAAACCATAATTACATTTGCAAAGTCCCTTTTGCCATATAATGTTAACATATTCAGATTCCAGGATTAGGGTACAGACATCTTTGGGGGGAGAGGGAAGGCAGGGTGTCACTTCATCTACCACAGCCCCCCCTCTGACCTCCATTGATTCATATCTTTCCCAAATGCAAAATACATCCATCCCATCCTAAGGTCTCATTCCATTATAGCATCAACTCAAGATCCCAAAATCTCACCTAAAGGTCATCAATTAAAAAGTCCCAAATCTCATCATCTAAATCAGGTGTGGATGAGGCTTTGTGTATAATACAATAAGAACTCCTGGGGCACAATTTCTGAAAACAAAAACCAAGCTACCTGCTTCCAATACACAAGGGTGGGACAGGTATAGGGCAACAGTTATAGAATTCCCAGTCCAAAATAGGAAAATGGAAGAGAAAGCAGATCCATTGGTCCAAAGCAGTTTCAAAATCTGGGCAAACTCCATTCCATTTCAAAGTCAGGGAAAAATCCTCTGCAGCTTTCAGCTCCACCTCTCTGGGCTCTTGGTTCCAGCTTCTGAGTCACCCACATTTTAACAAAAAGCAGCACACTCACACCTGAGTTTACCAGCCCGTTTCCTGCCTAGACTTTGGGGGGTTTTAACAGACCTCTTTAACTTTCATACTATGTCTTTCAATCCAAGCTGGCATCGTTTTTGTTAGTATAAAATCCTCAAGGACCTCATGGACTTTACGTAAATTTCATAGGGGTTCACTGTTGTTAGTCAGACTCCCAGGCACAAATACATCAGGCTCCACCTTCCACACTTTGCTTGGAAATCTCCACTGGAGAGCCAGGTTTATTACTTACTAGTTCTCTTTTCCACATAACCACAGGATACAATTCTAAACTTACTTGCCACTATGTAACAAGGATCCTCTTTCCTCCAGTTTCTAATACCTGCCTCATTTCCCCCTGAGCCCTCACCAGGAGTCAACATCCATATTTCTACCATCTGTTGTAGGTCTTTTCTACCACGCTCCTCAAAAATTTTCTGGCCTTCATCCACTTCCACATTTTGAGGTAACAGTACCCCACTCCAGGTACCAAAAATCGATACAGTGTTCTACTGCCGCCGTAACAAACTGCCACAAACAGGAGTGGCTTCAAACAACAGAAATTTATTATCTCAGGTCACAGAAGTTTCTGTAGGTCAGAAGTTACACGGGCTCTGGCTAAGTCTTCTGCTTAGGGCACGAGGCCAGAATCAAGGTATATTCCTTGCTGGAAACTCTGGGGGAAGAATCCACTTCCTAGCTCATTCTGGCTGTTGGTCACAATCAGTTTCTGGCGGTTGTAGGACTGAGGTCTCCATTTCCTAGTGCCGGCTGTCAGCTGGGGCTGGTCTCTGCCACTGGAGCCGACCATATTCCTTCTCATGCTTTCCCTGTGGCCCCCTCTAGCAACAGCAAACGGAGTCCTTCTCATGGTCGCAATCTCTGTGTTCACCCTTCTGCCCTCCCTTGACTCCCAGGTGGGGGTCAAGTTCTCTGCTTTCAAGGTCTCGTGTCAGTAGATTGGGTCCATCCATGAAATGCAGAATCATCTTCCTATTTTCAGATTCGTGACTCTAAGGAGATCTGCAAAGTCCCTTTTACCATGTAACACATTCACAGATTCTGGGAATTAGAGTATGGACATCTTTGTCGGGGAGGGTATCATTCTGTCTACCACACACCCAAACCCTAAGGGAAGGCTTTCAACTCAGTTCCTGAAGAAAATTTCCCCTTTCTCCAAAGGAGTATGTGAAGTAAAGGTATCTGTTCAGAGACAGAGACAACAGTAAAATCAAAGACTCAGCCTGTAACAGTGGCTAGGCAACAGGAGAACTAAAAATACACTGTGGAAAGGAAGCTGCCACTTGTTTCATCCCCAAACAGCAAGGCAAGAAACCCATTACACAGAAACTAACCTAACGTTCCCCTTCAACGTGTGCTTCTCTTCGCTACTGTATTCCATACAGGAGGACATAACCGGGCATGTCGGGGTTTAAAAAAAAAAAAAAAAAAAAAAAAAAAGTTGCCCCAGGGTGACCTAACTTTGTAATCAGTGGATAAATCAACCCAAGCACACTTCAAATCTTTTCTTTCTTCAAGTTGTACACCCTCCCCCAATAGCAAATGAAAGTCAAGTATTTCAAAGTCACAGAAGGATAAAGGTGCCCAGGTCAAACAGCAGTTGACGTTTTTTGGTTTTTGGTTTTTTAAATGACACGAGGGAGACCCGCTATTGGCCCTGGTCTTTCAAGGGCCCACCAAGCCAGTTACGCCAAATCGACTTACAACGAAACAAAACACTGCAGCAATTTCCACAAGGGTAATATTCTGAAGTCTCGCCCACCGTTTGGTTCCTGACCACACCTTTTACGTAGAACAGAGGACCCCTAAATATACCAGCTGGTCCCTTTAACCTACCAAGCGCTTACTACCTGCCAGGTACTGCGGTAAGCACTCGACACAAAGTATCCTTTTTACCGCTCACCGTAAACGTACGACCTAGGAAATCCCACGGCCCCCACTTTACAGATAGGAAAACCAAGGCTCACAGAGATCAGGGCACACAGCTAAGTAGCAAAGGCACTGACATTTGAGAACCCAGGCCCTCTGGTTCTTTAGCCCTGGCCGACTCCGCCACTCCTTAGGTGTGATGCAGCCTCCTAACTCCTGCTAAAATCGTCCCCTTCCAGTTTTCTTTGCACGTCTTCTCCCCGTGCCCCCTTCTCGCAGACCTCAGCAGCTTCAAGGCAACCGAGTCCTTCCCAAGTCAAGGCACCACCTTCGTGTCGGAACTCTTCCCTTCCCACAATAGCCAAGAGTCAAGAAGCGACTTCTTCCCACCCTGACTTCGCTTTCCAAAAACAAACTACCGAAGCTCCACCCATCACCTGCTTAGACTAGAAACGTTCCGACGCTGCAAAACAACATACAACAACAACAACAGCAGCAAAAAAAAAAAACAAAATAGAAGTCGTACTCTTCCGAAAGGTCACAAACTAGGCTGGATACTGCTGGCCAACCTTCCATTCTACATACTTCTCTACCACCCAGGCTCCCAACTAACCCTGAACTCCCAACTCCACCCATTCGGCCCCACTTCGCGGTCCCTTCCCCCTTTCTTCCCAGCGACCTCGCCCGGGGTTCCCTCCTCTTTGCACCCCAGTCTGCAGGTGGGAAGCCCAGCCCGGCCCACAGGGACCCTTAGAAGGCCCCCACCCCAGCTGCTCCGCTTCCCGGGAGGGTTCACCCCACCCTACCCATCAAGCACCACTCCCCTGGGCACCCTCCCCCAGCATCCCCCTGTGGCCCCACCCCTCAAGCTCCCTTCCCCCTCAGGCGACCCCCTCCTCCAAGTTGCCCCCTAGTCCCCGCCCCAGTCCAGCCCTCTCCCCCGCCATAAGCGGGACTCCAGAAAGCCAGTTCCCACCCTCACATCAGCCTCTGCCCCGCAAGCCTCGCTCGCGGTCCTGAACGGTGGCCCCAGGCCTCCCCGATGGGCTGCAGGGGCCTCGGCTGGTGTGTGTAAGGGGGGGGGGGGGCAGGGGAAGGCGATGGGCCGTTCGGGAGTCCGCTGGGAGCGCGAGGGCCGACCGCGACCCGTCGTCCTATCCCGGACCCACCTCCACACACCAACGACCTCGCCTGGCGGCTCCCACAGTACCTGTGGTGGAAGCGGCAGCGGCGGCGGCCGCTCTCCCCTCTCCTCACACAGACAATATGGCGGCGGCGGAGGAGGAGACACACGGCTCGGCCGCCAGCCGCAGGGACCAGAGCGAGGCTGCAGCCGCCGCTGCCGGAAGCGGAAACCCCCTTCCTACCAGGAGGCGGGGCGGGACCGCTTCCGACTCCGCCCCACGCAGAATCCGGCTGAGTGCGGCCATGCTGGGATGTGCTAAGGTGTCCCTGCGGGTGCCGTTCCGGACTGGGGGCGCAAAATGGGAGAAATTGTCGCCAGAAAGCATACTAACGAGATTTGCAGCGATTGAGCGCGTTTTGTCTCAGCACCTGTTAGGAACTGACGACAGAAAGAAGGCGAAACTCCCGTACGTGTACAGTTGGTTTGCCCCAAGCTAAGATGGCGGTCCCTATGTTTCCCGCACTTCACCCAGCTGACGAGTCGCCCCAGTGGACAAGCCAGCCGGCCTTTCCTGAAGCATGCGCGACCTGCAGAGCTGTAAAGCAAAGCATTTTGGGAGTTGAAGTCGGCTGCTCGGACCCCTCGTCTAGGGTTAGGGTTCCAGCAGTACATTTTGTCTACTCAAACTTTGAGTTCGCGACAAACGAACGGAAGTTGGACCCTCGGGGTGGTGTGATGCAGGAGTGGAGCGAGTGACGATCCAAGCCCTGTAGAGACTGAGACCTTATTCCTGCCTCCTGCAGGAGACCTATTTAGAACTACCCATCTAGAATGAAGTGTATTCTCTCCCTTCAGTCCGCCACCCGTCATCCTCCCCGCCCGCCTGGGCAACTTCCCCCAAAGCAGCTACAGGGCACTTTCTATCTTGCAAGCCTGATCACGGCGTCCTCGTGGGTTAAAATCTTCCAGGTCTCTCCTTTGGTGCACCAAAGATAGCCCAAGTTCTCTTGACATCCAAATTCCCGCATAAATTGGACAGCCCCAATTCCCCACCTTTTTTGACACTGCTCCCATTTCTAGCCTCCTATTCTGTGCCTCCACTCTCAGATTTCTGATGCTTCTACCCACGAAAGCTTGCAAACTTCCTGCAGCTCATCTGTGTTGCCTCTCTCCCTTTGCACTGGCGGTTACTTCTGTTACTGTCACCTCCTGAACTGGCTAATCAAATTAATTCAGGGGTCCTTTTTTCTGGGGATCGTCCCTCCCTTGAACGTCCCCAGACGTAGGTGTGGCCACTCTGCAGCCTGACAGGCCTCTAGCCTGCCTCCTCCATCAGACTGTGAGCCCCCAGTGGACAGGGCTGGGTCTGATGATCACTGTCCTCTGCGCAGGCCCCGCTAAAACCTCGTGTGTTACTGAGAGGAATTCAAGTGTTAGCCTCACCTCTAGTGGGGCAGAGGTGTGAGGGCTGGAACAAGGGTGAGGAGACTGGGTTATTTTCGTACCAGCTATTATCCCTGAGCTGCCTCAGAACAGCTGCCTGGCCCAGGAATGGGCCTTCCCACCCTCTCCAGCCCTCCTTTCACAGTTTGTCAGCTTACTGGCACCTCTGTTCCCAAAGAGACCGATCTCCTCCCCTATAGGATGGGGGTGGCCACAGCTTCAGATGTACAGTGATGGCCTCAAGGAGGTGGCTGTGACCTTCTCTGGGCCTCATTTGCCAGACAGGTCTGCAGCATTTAACCCCAGTGGGCTGGGCATCTATGGTAATGGCTTTCTGGGTGCTCTCAAGTGGGCCGAGCTGTTATCTGGGCCTGTTTCCCCACCTGTGGACTGAGAAGGTTGGAGAAGCTGATCCCAAGATTTTCATGAAGACCTTTTTTAGGAAATGACTGGCTTTCCACTTAGCTCTTGGACCATGGTTTTTGTTTTTTGTTTGTTTGTTGGCTTTCATGGCTCCTTTGTTCACATTTATTCAGTTCACAGCTAGCTATTCATCACTTGTTCTGAGCCAGACAGTGCTGGGGGTGGGGTATGAGCAAGACAGATACCAATTCCTTGTGGAGCCCACTTTCTAGAGTGAAAAACAATACGCGTGTAAGCAAATGAACAAATGTAGTTTCACGCAACAATAATTGCTATGAAGGAAAAAGATAAGTAGCTGTGAAAACGAATGGAAGTGGAAGAGCCATAGCATGAGTGGTTCAGAAATTCCCTCGGAGAAGAGAGCAGTGAGTACAAAGATCCGCGAGCAGGAAAGAGTTGGATAAGTTTGAGGAAGGAGGCCAGGATGGCTGAAGTGCAGTGAGTGAGGGGGAGAAGGGGAGGGCATATGGCGGGAGAGATGGGCGGGGCTTATGCCGTCCAGGGGGAGGAGTCTGAGATTTCACGTGGAGAAGAATGGGGATATTTCCCAAGGCTTAGCCCTCACACCCTTCCTATGGTCTCAGGCCCTCCTACAGTGTCAGTTCTTGGTTCTTGCACCCAGTTCCAGCCTCCACCCATGACCTCACACAGAGGGCTCACCCAGGCACACACATACAATCCTTGGCACTAAGCAGGGCAGAGGTGAGCGCCAACCGCTGCCATCTTCCTGGCCAGCCTGATACAGATCTCTTGTCCCAAGTCCCATTCTCCGGTGTTCATCTAGTTACGGAGCCTCCAAAGACCAGCTCAGTTATCTTCGTCACTTATTCTTCCTGGCACCCCACATTATAACCATTCAGTGTAGACTCCCTTCAAACAACAAAAGCAGTAATCACAGTTAAGAGTTGAAGTACTTGCCCTGAGCCTCACAGTGAATGTTCATCATCTCATTGAATCCTCACATCAGCCTGATGAGGTAGGAACTAAAGTATTCCATTCTCAGATGAGGAAACTGAAGTGAAGAGAGGTTATAAGACGTGACAAAAGTCACTTGCGTTCCAACATGGGTCGTCCTCTCTGCACTAGACCTAACTGTATCAGCTTTCTGATGCTGCTTAACAAAGCACCCCAAAACAGAATTGGTTAGATTAATAATTATTTATTTGCTTATTTATTATAAGAGCAGAGAGAGGGGGAGACACAATATCCGAAACAGGCTCCAGGCTCCGAGCTGTCAGCACAGAGCCTGACGCAGGGCTTGAGCTCACAAACTGTGAGATCATGACCTGAGCCGAAGTCAGACGCTCAACCGACTGAGCCACCCAAGTGCCCCTTTACTGAGCATATTGGCAAGCTGGCTGGCCCAATACAGGCTCATATACATATCTGACAGTTGACCTGGCCTGTTGGCTTAAGTGCCTTGGTTCTTCTTCATGTGGCTTCTTCAGCAGCTATCTCAGGCTTCTTCACATGACGGCCTCCAAAACGGAAAAGAACAAAAAGCAGCAAGGCCCCTTGAGGCCTAGGCTCAGAAGTGCTGGACTGTCACTTTCACTGCATTTTATTGAGCAAAGCCCATCACGTGGCCAGCTCAGAATCAAGGAGAGTAGAAACAGACTCCATCTCTAGACGACAAATGCACCGAAGTCATATTGCAGAGAGTCATGCGTACCAGGATGGGAGGAATTGTTGTGGCTGTCTCTGCAAACATACCACACTAAGTGACCGTATGGGTGGAACTGGTTAAATAAATTATCATGCAGCTAAACATGGAGCTATTAACAACAAGGGTTACTGTTTTTTTGAGTGCTTAGTATATGTCCAGCACTATGCAAGATGCCTTGTATGTATGAACGCATTTAATTCTCATAGTCACCCTGTGGGACCGCTACATTTTATTTCATTTTATTTTATTTTATTTTATTTTATTTTATTTTATTTTATTTCATTTTAATGCCACTACATTTTAACCCCCAGTTAGAGATTAAGCACACTAAGATTCAGAGAGGTTAAACAACCTGTGCAGGGTCACACAGCTATTCTGTGACAAAACTGTTAAAAAGAATGATAATGTAATGTCCTGACGTGGAAAACTGGCTCTGTCATACTGTTATGGGATGAAAAGCAAGAGATGAAATGAAGATTTAGGGAGAACACATTTTATTTTATTTTTTTTAACTTAAAAATTTTTTTTAATGTTTATTTATTTTTGAGAGACAGGGAGAGCATGAGCAGGGGAGGGGCAGAGAGAGAGGGAGACAGAGGATCCAAAGCAGGCTCTGTGCTGACAGCAGAGAGCCCCATGTGGAGCTTGAACCCACAAACCATGAGATCATGACCTGAGCTGAAGCCGGACTCTTAACCGACTGAGCCACCCAGTTGCCCCTAGGCAGAACACATTTTAAAAGCACCTTTAAAAATGGATAGATGTAAGAGTGCCTGGGACACCCTGTCGGTTGAGTATCTAGCTCTTGATTTCAGCTCAGGTCATGATATCATGGTTATGAGATCGAGCCCCTCCTTGGGCTCTGGGCTGAGGGCAGAGCCTGTTTAAGATTTTCTCTTTTCCCCTCTCTCTCTGCCCTTCCCCCACTCACGCACTCTCCCTCTCTCTGTCTCTCTCGAAAATTAAAAAAAAAATAGTTGTATAGTTGTTGTATAGTTGCAGACAAAGTTCAGGAACGATTTACCACAAACTATTAATGGAGCTTATCTCAGAAGAGAGGAAGAGGAGGGAACTTTTACTTTGAACGCTTCCGTCTGCGCTGCACGAATTTTTTTGCTTGAATTTTTTTTTTTGGTAACAAACACAAATGTTTATTTCGACACTCCGTAAAGAAAAAGTGTTTTTAAAATGTCCTTCAACTTGTCTCTCACCTCTGTCTTCTTCTATTTGGTTTTGACGTTTACTGTTCCCCACCCCCCGCTTTTTTGACACTGCTCCAGCCCAGTCCCTTATCAGTTCTGGCCTGAAGTTTTGTAACTACCTCCAGGAGCGCCTCCTCTCTCCCTCTCCCACACATCCTGCACACGCACTGCCACTGGAGGAAAGTTTATTAACCACTATGTTCCTTTCTTGCTCAAGAGTTTTCAGTGGTATTTCATTGCCTTCAGAGTAAGTCCAAACCGCTTGGCCTGGTGGCCATGACATTGATAAATTTGACTCCAACTTGGTTGGGTTCCAGCTCTGTCACTTACTAGCAGTGTAACCTCGGACAAGTTATTTGATCTCTCTGAGCCCTAGTTTCCTCATCTGTTTAGAAAGAAAGGAAGAAAGAAAGAAAGAAAGAAAGAAAGAAAGAAAGAAAGAAAGAAGAAAGAGAAAGAGAGAAAGAAAGAAAGAAGGAAACAAAGAAAGAAAGATGGAAAGGAAGAAAGGAAGAAGGAAAGGAAGGAAGGAAAGAAGAAAGAGAAAGAAAGAAAGGAAAGAAAGAAAGATGGAAAGGAAGAAAGGAAGAAGGAAAGGAAGGAAGGAAAGAAAAGAAAGAAAGAAAGAAAGAAAGGAAAGAAGAAAGAGAAAGAAAGAAAGAAAGATGGAAAGAAAGAAAGGAAGAAGGAAAGGAAGAAGGAAAGGAAGGAAGGAAAGAAGAAAGAAAGAGAAAGAAAGAAAGAAAGAAAGAAAGAAAGATGGAAAGGAAGAAAGGAAGAAGGAAAGGAAGGAAAGAAGAAAGAAAGAAAGGAAGGAAGGAAAGAAGAAAGAAAGAAAGAAAGAAAGAAAAAGAAAGAAAGAAAGAAAAAGAAAGAAAGAAAAGGAGGAAGGAAGGAAAGAAAAAGAAGAGGAAAGAAAGAAAGAAAGAAAGAAAGAAAGAGAAGATATAGCATGAAATATGGCAAATTAGGTTACTGTTCAGTGACTGTCGTGCTCCCCCCCCAGTGAGGATTGGTTACACTCCCTCCTCCATTGATACTAAGCTTGGCCATCTGATTTGCTTTGGCCAGTGCAACGTAGATGAAAGTGACCAAGTGCAAGTTCCAGCCTGGGCCTTAACAGGTTTCACCTTTTCACTTGTCCCCCTGGGAATCTCCACCTCTATCATAAGGATGGGGCTATCAACAGTGCACTGTCTCTTTTGAAACTGAGTCCCAGTTGAAGGTTCTGTTGGAAAGTCTGGGTGAAGAAAGTTTTGTGTTTTGGTATTTAGTTGTATTAAACTTTGAATTGTTTTTCTTTTCCCCCATCAACGCTACCACTTTTGAATGACAGAAAGCTAAACAGCTGGGAAGAGAATGTTCTGTGTCTGTTTAAGGAACCTAGAGCTTCTATCCAAATCCCCAGCACCAAGCAGACTGGTGTAGAGGAGTGGAAGAAATATATAGCAGACGTGACATGGAACCAAACTCAGCAAAGCCCAGCCAAGATCGGCCAAAGCCCAAATGACAGCAGGCAAGGGAGGGACAAATCAATATTTGCTGCTGTAAGTCACAGACTTCGGGGAGGGGGGGTGCTTTGCTATGCAGCATTATTATAGTGATAGCTAACTGATATACCCAGTTCATAGGGCTCATGTCAGGATTCAGTGACTGAATATAATAAAGCCCTTGAAAATATGTTCCTGGGTGGCTCAGTCGGTTAGGCTTCCGACTTCAGCTCAGGTCACGATCTCATGGTTTGTGGGTTCAAGCCCTGCATCGGGCTCTGTACTGACTGCTCAGAGCCTGGAGCCTGCTTTGGATTCCGTGTCTCCCTCTGCCTCTGCCCTTCCCCTGCTCGCACTTTCTCTCCCTCGCTCTCTCTCTCTCTCTAAAATAAATAATAAAACATTTTTAAAAATTAAAAAAGAATACGCTGGAACACAGCAAGGATGAGCAAGGATGCAATTACCATGAGCGGTCACGAGTGGGGTGTCACCGTGAACAAAACAAAGGCCCCGTTTTCACCATCTCACGTTCCTTGGAGAGGTGTGTGGCACATCAGATGGTGACGAGCTCCGTGGAAAGAAAGAAGGCATGGGAGGGACAGGGAAGGGCTGCGGTGCTGTTCAAATAGACAATCAATGGAAGCCTCGCCGGGAAGGTGGTTCTTGGGCACAGAGCTGGAAGAGGTGAGGCAGGGAGGCTCGAGGGTGTGTGGGAGAAGACTGTCCCAAGCAGAGAGAACAGGGTGGGCCAAGACCTTGAAGGGGACTCGTGTCTAGTGGGTTTGAGGAACGGCCAGTAGAGAGGAAGGCTGAGCTGAGCTGAGCAGGCAAGGGGGAGGTGACGTCAGGGAGACTCCCCTGGGGCTGGATCAGGCACAGCCTTGTGCCTCGTGATAGGGACTTTGGCTTCTGCTCTGCATGAGATGGGGGTTGTTGGAGGGTTTTGACCCGACGGAGGACAGGCCCAGCTCTGCCTTTTTACAGGGTCTTGCCAGCGGCTGGGTGCAGAATAAATGGAATGGGAGCGAGGGCCGAAGCAGGGAGACCAGGTAAGAAGGCACTGCCACAATCCAGACCAAAGACGGTGATGCTCTGAATCCAACTTAGACTCCGGGGTTATTTTGAAATATGTTGGGGTGGGGTTTTCAGAAAGAAAATTGATTGAGTTGATTCCAAGGTTTTAGGGCAGAGGAATTGAAAGAAGGAGTTTGCCATTAACTGAGATGAGGGAGGCTATGGGAGAACTTTCTCAAGTAGGGAAAGGAGGGAGGGATTAGCAGTTCCATTTGAGACTTGTTCAGTTTGAGGCACCCATCAGACTTCGGAGTGGACATGCTCCGTTAGAAGTTGCACGCGCGGTGGGGCGCCTGGGTGGCTCAGTCGGTTGAGCGTCCGACTTCGGCTCAGGTCATGATCTCACGGGCCGTGAGTTCGAGCCCCGTGTCGGGCTCTGTGCTGACAGCTCGGAGCCTGGAGCCTGCTTCAGATTCTGTGTCGCCCTCTCTCTCTGCTCCTCCCCTGCTCATGCTCTGTCTCTCTCTCTCTTCTTCAAAAAATAAATTAAAAAAAAAAAAAATATATATATATACATATATATATATATATATGTATATATATAACAATATAAGAAGTTGTGTGCACGAATCTGAGCCCAGGAGAGAAGTCCAGGCTGGGGATGTAATTTGGGCAGTTGTTATGGACTGAATTGTGTCTCCCCAAATTCATATGTTGAAGCCCTGACCCCCAATGTACTGTATTTCGAGATAAAGTTTTTAGGCAGGTAATTAAGGTCAAATGAGGTCACAAAGGTGGGACCCTAATCCAGCAGGACTGGTGTCCTTGTAAGGAGAGGAAGAGACCCTGGGGCACATCCTCCCTCCCTCCCTCCCTCCCTCCCTCTCTCTCTCTCTCTCTCTCTGAGTGTGCCCAGAGGAAAGGCCATATGAGAACACAAGGAGAAGAAAGTCAACCAGCAAGAAAGTTCTCACCAGAAACCAACCCTACTGGCACCTTGACCTTCTAGACCTGGGAGAAATAAAACATATATTTCTGTTGTTAAGTCATCAGTCTGTGGGGTCTTGTTCTGGCAGGCCCAAGTAGACTAATACAGGAGTCCTCGCCATGACACTTGTCCTGGGAACCGAGTAAGGAAAACATCTCAAGGGAGAATTGACGGTCTGTGTCTAATGGCGCGGAGAGAGGTCAAGGACGTCGAGACCCGGGAGCTGATTTAGCAAAGTGGAGGGCGTTGTTATTTGACAGGAAAGAGTTTAGGTGGAACGGTGGGAGCCCACACCTGACCGGAGTGGGGTTAAGAGAGAGTAGAAGAAGGGGCGCCTGGGTGGCCCAGTCTGTTAAGCGTCCGACTTCGGCTCGGGTCATGATCTCGCGGCTCGTGAGTTTGAGCCCCGCGCCGGGCTCTGTGCTGACAGCTCGGAGCCTGGAGCCTGCTTCGGATTCTGTGTCTCCCCCTCTCCGTCCCTCCCCCACTCAGGCTCTGTCTCTCTCCATGTCTCAGAAATGAACAATTAAAAAAAAATTTTTTTTAAAGGAGAGAGTGGAAGATTTAAATGCATACATACAGGAAGATGGAAAGGAAGGAAGGAAGGAAGGAAGGAAGGAAAAGAAAGGAAATTAAAAAAAATTTTTTTTAACGTTTATTTATTTTTGACAGAGAGAGAGAGAGAGACAGAGCATGAATGGGGGAGAGGCAGAGAGAGAGGGAGACACAGAATCGGAAGCAGGCTCCAGGCTCTGAGCTGTCAGCACAGAGCCCGACGCGGGGCTCGAACTCACAGACTGCGAGATCATGACCTGAGCCAAAGTCGGACGTGCAACCAACTGAGCCACCCAGGTGCCCCGAAAGGAAATTTTTTTAAAAAGATTTTATTTTTAAGTAATCTTCACATCTAATGTGGGGCTCGAACTCACAACCCCAAGATCAAGAGTCACGTGCTTTACCAGTTGCACCAGCCAAGTGCCCCAGAAAGCCCTTTTTAAGAGTAGAAAGTCAACTAGTAAATGGGGAAGAGTAGGAATTAGAAAATCACCATCTGGCAACTCCTATAGAATAATTATTTCAGGGGAAGAATCATCAAGAAATGCTACCATCACGGATCAATGTTTGACAAGAAACGGGGTATTTCCATAGCCTTAGTCTCCCCTCACAAGACACTTTGAGTTCCAAAGGGCGAGATAGTAACTTTCCAGTGGAGAAACTCAGCAGACACCCCATCAACCAAGTGGTCAAAATAAACATCCCTTGTATTGGGGCGAGTGCCTCAATTAACTGCCTCCCCGTATGATGCACTGAGAGGGACATCGTATGTCTGCTAGCAAAGTTTGACTGAAGCATTTGACTCATGACTGAGCGCTAGATGAGCCCAAAGTGAGGGACATTTCTACCGAATGACTGGCCTGAACTCTTGAAAAATGTTAAGGTCGTGAAAGCCAGACGGACGAGCAGTTCTGGACTAAGGAGTCCAAAGAGGCATAAGAACTAAATGCAGTGATGTGAGATTCTGGACCAGGAAAAAAAAAAAAAGTTGTTTTCACTTTACTGTGAAGGGCATCAGTAGGACAATTTGGGGAAACTTGAATGACGTCTATAAACTAGATAAGAGTATGATATCTGTGTAAAAATTCCCGACGTGGGGTATCGTAGCAGAGTGCCTTTCCTTTAGGAAATACGCACTGATTTTTTTAGGAATAAAAGGAATCCTGTCTGCAACTTACTGTAAAAGAGTTCAGGAGGAAAGGTGAAGGGAGGTTGGGATGATAAAGCAAAAATGGTAAAATCTGGGTGATTGGTCTTTTAGCGTTCTCGGTATTATTTTTATACCTCTTCTGTAATGGAAGGAGAGCAAGAAAAGAAACTGAGGCAGTGGGTACAGACGACTTTTTGAGGTGTTTTGCTGTAGGACTGAGGATAGGGTGGTAGGCGGAAAGCAAAGCGGGATCGAGAGAAGTTCTTTGAATGCAGAAATATCAGCATGTGTGCGTGTTGGTGAGAATGATTCAGTAGATCGGAAACAGTGATGACCCGAGAAAGAAGAGGCTGGGATACACAGGAGAGGGTGTGACCATGGCTTGGAGCACAGATGGTCCATCCATGGTCATAGAAGACAGAGCGGAGTGTTTGGGGACCATTGAGGGTAGTGGAAACTCCTGGAAGTATTTTCCGATGGCTAGAATTTCCCCTGTGAAATAGGAAGCAAGGTCCTCAGCTAAGAGTGAGGATAGGGGGGAAGGCGAGGGCCATTTGAGAAGATGGGGAGGAACCGTCTGGGGAGACAGCGGGCCAAGGGATTGTCAGGCAGCACCAAAGACCCCATTGAGGCTAGCCATCATATACATACGGTGAGACCAGTGCTCATGTGGCCACCATGCTCCAGCCCCCTGCGTGGGAACAAGCCCAGAGGGACAGAGTTGGTGTGAACCAGTGCGTATTTAGCCAGAGAGGGGCAGGGGCACCTTGGGGACGGGGTGCAGTGCATGGGAATAATGATGCCTGTGGGCTTTAACTGGCAAGGTGGGGGGGGGGGTGAGGACATGAGGGAAAAGGTGGTAAGTTCCATGGATTAGAGGTCCCAGTGGGACTGAAGGACTGTAGGGGTTGGGGTACCAGAGAGAGTGAGCTAGAAAGATCGGAAGTGATGGTCACCTAGCTGGCTGCTTGAAACTGAGATCATGGAAGGGGTGAAGGTAATAAATGTAACAGGTGGACTGCCCGGGACCACCATGGTGGAGAAGCCACATGTAGGTGTCCCTGGCCAACGGGCGGCCATTGAACCTTCAAATAACCACAAGCTTGGCCAACATCGGACTGCAACAAAGCCAGAACTGCTCAGCTGTTCCTTTCCCAAATTCCTGACTCGCAACAGTGAGGGGGAAAAGGGTTGTGTGAGGCCACCAAGTCCTGGGATGATTTGTGATGCCGCACTGGTAACCAGACCGAATTACTGGCTTCCTTGGTGTTTCAATAGTATGTTAAGTCTTAATGCCCTAAGGCTGGAGTTTTCTTTAGTGAAGTAACTTCTTCAATTCTCCCATTTGGTAGTTGGGGACATCAAGATTCAGAGACGTTCAGTGACTTGCCTACACTTGCACAGCTGGGCAGGGTGGCCCAGACCTTGTTTTGTCACTAGCCTAGCATCCATATGCCGTCCCCCCAGGGCGTAGCACAGTGTCTGGGCATGTGTAGGCTCATGCTGAACAGTGAATTGAATTGTGCCTGGGATGCCCTCTGCCTTCCCCTTTCCCCCCGGGTTGCCCCTCAGGCTTGTCCTGGAGGTCTCGGTCCACTTGGTGGAGGGAATGGGCCCTTCCCTCCCTTCTCTCAGGCTTCCCTGAGCACCTCTTCTGGGGCAGACAGTTCTAGGTTCTCAGTACACGGCAGGAAACAAGTCAGTGTCTGGTCCCGGTGGGGCTCAGTCAAGCTGGGTAGAAGGTGATCAGACAAAATCTGTCGTTGCAAACTGGGATCATTGCCAGGGGAGATAAGAGGGCAAGGTATGAACGTGCGTGGCAGGAAAAGCTGTCTCGGTGGAGGGAAGGAGGGAAGGAGGAAGGAGGAGTGTGCTCAGCGAAAGCAAGGACGGGGCTGTGTATGGGCTGACCAAGGAGGAGGGAGAGTGTTGGCACGGGTCCGAAGATAGGAACATGGCTGGTGCATTCAAGACATGTGGTTATTTGAGAGAGAGAGAGAGAGAGAGAGAGAGAGAGAGAGAGACCGCAAAGTGGGGGAGGGGCAGAGAGAGAGATTGAGAATCCCAAGCAGGCTCCGTGCTCACTCATGAGCAAGTGGGGCTCGAACTCGAGAGGCCATGAGACCGTGACCTGAACTGAAACCAAGAGCCGGACGCGTAACCGACTGAGCCACCCAGGCGCCCCGTGGTTTTACATTCATAAAAGATCTCCCTGGCTGTTGGGTGGGGAGTGAGAAGTAGGGAGGCAAGAGGTGATTATGGCTGAAACTGGGGTGGCAGTGGTAGGAGAGATGGAGAGGAATGTGTTGATCTGGGATCTGTTTCGGAGCTGGAGTCGAGTGCAGGGAAACTGAGGCCTGGTGCTTCCAAGGACAGCACTCCCCAGCCTTCCTGGCTCTCAGATACTTCGGCACTATAGGAGTCACGTGAGGGTGGATGGAAGGAAGAATGGCAAAGTGACCCCTGACCTTTGCCTAGTGTCCTGTAAATCTAGAATTGGGCTTTGAAGGAGCCTCGGGGACCTAACTAGGTAATGGAGTGTGTCCTTACCTTAGAGGACCATTCCACCCCCCACCCCACCCCCCATTTAACAGTGGGTACATCATTTCTCCTCTAGGAGCCACAGCTTCCATATTGGTGACATGGAAAGGGACAGTACCTACCACACTTTTGGTGACCCATTTTACAGATGAGACCACCGAGCCTCAGAGAGGGGGGAGCGTCTGTCTCAGGGTCACAGATGACGTGGCCAAGATTGAAACCCAGGCCGGAACCTCTGCCCTTGACTTCTCTGCCCTCCTATGTGGGTCTCCATACCTTCCGGGGGGTATTTAGGCCTGAAGACGCTCAGCTCACCCGACATGGTCTTTCCAGGAGCCCTAGGAAGTCCAGGGCTGGATGCTGGGTGGTTAGGAGAGTGGGTTGGGATTCAATTTCCAGCTTCATGTGGGGACTTATTCAGTCTGCACCTCATTTTCCCCCTCTGTAAAGTGGGATAGCCTACACGTAGTGTAGCACCGGGCAGGGGAACTGTGCTTATGTACTCATTCTCATGTGAATCACTCAGCCAGCACGGTCCCTTTTGAGGGGCTGGCTCTCCCACCTCTGTGACTGTCCTGCGGAGAGACCCTGGGCTGACCCCTGTGGGAGCCAGTGTTCTTTGTAACAATTACCATGCTTCTTTTCTTTTCTCCCTTGACATTCATAAATGACATAACCTACCAAGGCACATAACTTTTTCAATGTTTATTTACTTTTGAGACAGAGAGAGACAGAGCATGAGCAGGGGAGGGACAGAGAGAGACACACACACAGAATCCGAAGCAGGCTCCAGGCTCCGAGGTGTCAGCACAGAGCCCGACCCGGGGCTCGAACCCTCGAACCATGAGATCATGACCTGTGACAAAGTCAGACACTTAACTGACTGAGCCACCTAGGCGCCCCCCCCCCCGCATAATTTTAAACAAATAATACCCTCACTGTAATATAAAAGAAAATAAATAAAATGAAAATAACTTAGAGTACATGAATATGTAAATATTTGGGCCCGATCCGTAGAAAACATCACACGGCTGAGGGTGGGCTCACCTCGAATCTGGGGGCTGCATGAGCACCGCGACTGCGTGACGGTCCCAGACGCGAGCAGTTCTAGGTAAAGTGCAGAACCGGACACAACCTGGCCTGTTCCCAACTTAGGTAGAGGTCGTTCTCCTGGCAGATTCACTGTGTATTAGAACTGAGCAAATACACACTGTGCTGGAAGAGGCAAACTTCTAAAGACAATAAAAAGATCAGTGGTTGCCAAGGTTTTGGGCGGAGGAGACCGGGATGGGTAGATGGGGCGACAGGCATTTTTAGGACAGGGAAACACTTCCCTGTGATACTGTCGAGGTGGGTACAGGGCATTATGCGTTTGACACAACTCTAGACCTCAGTTAATAATGTATCGACGTTGGTTCATCGGTTGTAACAAATGTATCAGGCTAATGCAAAGTGTTCATCACAGGAGAAGCTGTGGGCGCTGGGGAGAGGAAGAAGAAGGGTGCTGTGTAATTGCTGCACAATTTTTCTGCAAACTTAATACTGCTCTAAAAGATCAAGTCTATTAAAAATTAGTAAAAACAGGGGCGCCTGGGTGGCTCAGTCGGTTAAGCGTCCGACTTCGGCTCAGGTCATGATCTCACGGTCCGTGAGTTCGAGCCCCACGTCAGGCTCTGTGCTGACAGCTCAGAGCCTGGAGCCTGTTTCAGATTCTGTGTCTCCCTCTCTCTCTGCCCCTCCCCCGTTCATGCTCGGTCTCTCTCTGTCTCAAAAATAAATAAACGTTAAAAAAAAAAAATTAAAAAAAAATTAGTAAAAACAAAACAACCCCCCCCCACACACACACACATACACACATCGTGTTTGCATGTGAAACAATTCGGTCACAGGCTCAGATCATTAAAAACAGGATTTAACACCTTTGCTTAATTACCAACAAGAGATCTGAACACCTCGTAGGACTTAGGCCCCCTTGTAAGATGTCTGCATTTGTGCTCCCCTCCTGCTGTCTACCCGGGCACCCCCGTCATCACAGGGGACTGCCCGAAGGACGCTCCTGGTGGTACCGCCCCATTTATTAGGATCACAGCACTGAATTCCTGCCCTCTGTTTCTTCACCTTGAAGAGCATCCTTCAGGGGCACCTGGGTGGCTCAGTCCCTTAAGCGTCCAACTTCAGTTCGGGTCATGATCTCACAGTCTGTGAGTTCGAGCCCCGTGTCGGGCTCTGTGCTGACAGCTCAGAGCCTGGAGCCTGCTTTGGATTCTGTGTCTCGCTCTCTCTCTGCCCCTCCCCTGCTCGTGCTCTGTCTCTGTCTCAAAAATAAATAAAAACATTAAAAAAAATTTAAAAGAGCATCCTTCAGGCCTCACAACACCCTGCTTGCTGATCTTGGGTGATGGAGACGTGGCAGCCTGATTGAAAAGTCTCCCCGGCCTCAGGGACCCCAAGCTGCCACCATGGACACAGCCCACACCTCAGCTTCCAGAACTGCTATTTCAAATCTAGATCCCAGCCACTTACTCACTGTATGAACTCGAGTGAGTCGCATTGCTTTGCTGAGCCTCAGTTTCCCCATGGGCAGGAAAGAGGGTGATGATACCTGCCTCACAGAGTGTATTCATTCAGTATGTATCTATGGAGCACCTGCTGTTTGTGCTGGGGATATAACAGTGAACAGAACAGACTATCATCCCTGCCTCATTGGAACTTACTGTTTTATAAGGAAGATAGGCAAAAATCAAATAAATATGAAATAATTGGGGATGAAGGGGATGAAGAAGAAGAAGAAGACAGGGCCATAGTCAGGGAGTGGGGCTGGTGCTCCTTGGTGAGTGTAGTCACGGAAGGCTTCCCGGAGGAGGTGGCATTTGAACAGCGTTCTGAATGAAGTGAAGGAGTTCGCCATACAAATTTTGGGGAAAGAGCATTCCAGGCAGAGGCAACAGCCAGGAAGCAGCAAGGAAGCCAGTGTGGCTGGCAGGGAGTGTGTGAATGAGAGGAGAGAGAAAGAGAACAGGCTGTGTGAGAAATCTGGTGTTACCCCAAGTGTCGCGGGAAGAAAACTTGAAGTTAATCACTGGGGAACCCCTCCTATGTTGTGTGCCCTTGCTTGTGAGAAAAGCGGACAGGCACACTCTAAAGCCACCCTCCTGTCCACGAGCGTGCTCTGGGTCCTTTCGGTGGAAAGTGGCCTTGGGGGCATCAAAAAGGGCTGCTGGTTAGAGGCGCCCAAGCTGTATTCCCGAGAAGTAACACCAGGTGGCGACTCTGGGTCGCGTTCCTACCAGAGCCGTGGTTCCCAACCGTGTAGCATCCTCATCACCTGGAGGGCTTGGTAAAACACAGATTGCTGAGCCAGACTCTCAGAGTGTCTGATCTGTTAGGTCTGGGGTGGGGCCCAAGAGTTCCAGGTGACGCCGGACCACACTGAAAACCTCTGCCCTGAGGCAGAAACCGGGACCTTCATTTCACAGGTGGGGATAATAGACGTGTCTGACCCAAACACCCCATATCTTCCTATCATATTTAGAATTAAATCTAGGTCCCTTGCCAAATCACCCTCCACCCCTACTACCCTGACCACCATCCAGGTCCTGCTGACCTCCCTCACATCATCTCCTGCCACTCTCTCAACAATGGCTGCACTGTTTCTCCCTGTTCCTTGAAACCTGTTACTGCCCCCAGGGCCTTTGCACATGCTGTACCCCCTACCTGAGATGCCTTTCTCGCAGCTTTTCCATTGGCTGGCATGCTCTCATTCCTTATGG
This sequence comes from Panthera tigris, assembly GCF_018350195.1. NCBI lineage: Eukaryota > Metazoa > Chordata > Mammalia > Carnivora > Felidae > Panthera > Panthera tigris. The sequence goes on from NC_056662.1 coordinate 27,587,469, forward strand.
CTGAGCTTGAACGTCCCCTCTTCAGGGAGGCTTTCCTCTGCTGGCGAGGAAGCCAGTGGCCCTGCCGGTGTTCATTCCTGTTCTTTGCCTTGTAGGTGCCTGTGGTGATTTGTAATTATTTAACCTCTGCACCGGCTAATTTTCTGTCTCCTGTCTAGATTCTAGGCCCTCCAAGGCGGGGACTGGTCTTGTTTGCTGCTTCACACCAAGAACCCGGGACAGTGCGTGGCAGCAATTAGGCCCCCAGGAAATCATTGCTGAGTAGATGAAGCTACAAAGACTTGTCCAGGCTGTCCCAGAGAGTCGGCAGGTCAGGGGGGCACTCCATGTAGAGGATACTTATGGATTATGTCACATTCAGCAGCACCTACCGCAGCGTCAGGCTTATTGACTAAAGCGCTCTGGAAGGAAATAAAAATTCATAAGATCACGTCTACAGACAGTTTACAGTCTTGTGAGTGTCCCTAGCTCACTGTTCACGTCACTTGGTTAGTGTAGGGGCTGCTGGGAGGGACTCCCTCAGAGTGCTGGTGGCGGAGGGTGAAGACACGACTCAAACAAGCGATGAGGCATTCGATACTTCAAAACTGATAAATTGCAGGGGGCGCCTGGGTGGCTCCGTGGGTTAAGCGTCCGACTTCGGCTCGAGTCATGATCTCGCAGTCTGTGAGTTCAAGCCCCACAATCAGCTCTGGCTGACAGCTGGGAGCCTGGAGCCTGCTTCGGATTCTGGGTCTCCCTCTCCCTCTGCCCCTCCCCTGCTCGCGCTCTGTCTGTCTCTCTCAAAAATAGATGAAGATTAACCACGTTTTTAAAAATGGATAAATTCCTCCCACCTCCATTATTTCATTACATCCTCGGATTTAAAAAAAGTATCCAAAACTTGGACATCACGCAGGAGGAGGACTGTATATCCCATCGGGAACGTGCTGGAGCACCGTCCCACAGGCCTGCCCCAGGGGGACCCAACTCTCTGGGGGAAGAGATCTTTGTTTCACATGTCATACACTAATTTTTAGGGCCCAAGCATGGGGAAGTTGTATGTTCACTCGTAGATATAAGTTGCAAGTCATTTCTCTCCAGTAGAAAAGATCGCCCCAAAGGTTACAGCTCTTTCGTCCTGTAGGACATAACCGGTTCCATAGTCTTATCTCAGCATTTTGTCTTTTGTCACCTATCAACATTTCAGCCCCTCTTAAATGCTTTGAACTGGCTTCACCGTTCTCTTGATGGGTGTGTGCTAATGAATTGCCCGTGATTTGGGCATGTGATCACTTTTTATTCACTTTTTGTTGGGGAGAGGGGCTGATCATCCCTGTTTTCTAGATGAGTTTAGTGAGGCTCAGAGAGATATGGAGTAATTGTCTCCATGAGCAAAAGTGGCAGAGCTGGGATGTGGCCCTAGGTCGGCCTGACCTCAGAGCCCCTAGTCCCTCAGCGATGCCTCACCCGTGTGCCCAGTGTTGTTCTGGGCACTTTATAAACTCGTGCAATATAATTCTCACGGTTCAGCAGATCTCATGAATTCAGTGTTACTCTTTCCATTTCAGAGATGAGGAAACTGAGGAGTAGAGCTGGCAATGCAGTCACCCAATGTCACCGAGTGCTTTGAAGGCATTTGGAAGTCAGACGGACCCGAATTTCACCTCTGGTTCACGCTCCCCCCAGCTACGTGACCTCGGGCGAGTTGCTCACTTAATTGCTCTGAGTCTCACTTTAAGGTGGGGATAAGAGCCCACCCTGTGTGGTAGCAGTTAATATTTATGAACTCATCTCCGCCCGGGGCCCCCAAGGCCCTCAATGACACCAGCCTCTGTTGTTCTGGAATCAGGAGGGAAAGTGAGGTTGACCTGGCATTGGCCGCTCCCAGCCTGAATGGAATCAGAAGGACCCTGGAAGGGCGGGCAAGTGCCTGGAGAGAACTAGGGAGAGGAGTTTCTGAGCAGAAGTCTTCAGGGCTCTCAGGTGGGCACAGTATGGAGGGCTGGACAGGGACTCCAGTCTGTCAACTGGGGATAGCAATGGAGCCTAGGCTTTGGGGTCAGGTGGCCTGAAGCTCTCTGGGTTCCAGCTTTTGAATCTGTAAACTGGAATTATAATGACTCTTCCCTGTTTTGAATTACTGTGAGGTCCCCTGGGGGCTGGTGGGCTTCGCTGGAGGGGTTCTATTCTAGAATGTTCCCTGGGACCTTCCCCTGGTCTTGAAGGAGATGGACCTTTGACGATGGCCTTTCTCAAACCTGAGGATATTATTGATAATGTAACGATGTAGTGATAACATCTGGAATAGATTAGGGGCCACTGGGAGGTTCTCCCTCAGTGTTCTGGGTTTGTTAGGTCAGAAACATGGGCCGAGGGTGGTTTAGGGCTTTGCAATTTACAAAGCTGTTCCACCTCATTGTATTGCATCCTTGTATTAAGACCAATTCTGACACACAGAGAGGTTAAGTGACTTGCCTAAGGCGACACAGCCAACAAGAGGCCGGGTGGAGACTGGAGCACAGCCTTCCTAGTTCCCCCCCTGGCCTCTGAGTGGAGAGATGGGTCACACAGCAAGTCAGAAGCTGAGAGGCCTGTCGAGGGAGCCAGGTCTCTTGCCTGGTCCACGTTCCCAGGATCTGTCCCCTGGAGGTGGCTGGAGGGGTGGGGAGAGGCTGGGGTGGGGTGCTGAGCCTCAGGGGGAGGCTTTAGGGCCCAGGCCAGGAGGATGGGGAAGGAGAGCATGGAGGGGGAGGTACTCGTACTCCCCAGAGCAGCTGAAGGGAAGATAAAGGCCAGAGGAGATGTAGCTCAGGCCAGAGGAAAAGGAAAGGAAGAGGTTAGAACAGCTGCAGGGGGAGGAAGCGGAGTCCAGAGTCCCAAGGGAGAGGGCCAGGGATGGGGTGGGGGCCAGCCAGGCCTTTGGCCCGGGGTTCTTGTCCCAGACCCTCCTGCCGCTTCAGACTCCCCAGGAAGCGGGACCCTGAATGGGGCAGGGACCTTCCCTCCACAGATGACCCCATCATTCCCGTGCTAGGTGATACTGGGGCAGCTAGGGTGAGCCCAGGGTCCCCGCCCCTGGTGACTCACACGTGCGGAGCCCAGCTGAATGACCAGATAAGCACTGCCCAGGGCATGCATTCCTTCAATAAAGATCTATGGAGGGTTCACCCTGTGCCAGGCTGGGCTCCCAGGAGGAAACAAAGTCCCTTTGAAGAGACAGGAAGGCTCCCATCTCAGGGGGAGATGGATGAAACATGGAACACAAATCAGTGTACGATATCACATCAAGGTTGTACAGCCAGCGATGGCGAGGTGAGTGGCTAGAGCAGAGCAATTTTATGAGGGGAGTCAGGGAGGTGACTGAGTCAGGGGAGGCCTCCCCGAGGAGGTGACATCTGGGCAAAGACCTGAAGGAGGTGTAGCAACATCTGCGTGAATTGGGGAGAAGAGCATTCTGGCAGAGGGAATAGCCAGTGCAAAGGCCCTGGGGCAGGAGCATGCCTGGCATGGGGGGGAGGGCAAAAGGCAAGGAAGCTAGTGTGCCTGGAGACTGGCCAGTGATGGAAGGTGAGGGCAGACAGGGGGTGTCAAGGGACAGGTCATGCCGGGCCTCAGCTATCTCTCCCATGACATGGGGAAGCGTTGGAGAGTTTTGAGTAGAAGAGTCCCTGATGTGGCCTGGGTTTCTAGGATACCCCATCATTCTGGCTGCCACTGGGAAAAAGATGGGGACGTGGGGCAGGCAAGAGCTGAAGCTGGGATCCCAGGAGGAGGCTGCTGCGGCTGGCTGGTCACGGAGGATGGCAGCTTGGCCAACAACCTGGGGCGCTAAATAACAACCAAAATAAAAACATGTCGCATGCTTCCCCGGGGTCAGGCACTATTCTAAGTGCTCGCCATTTATTGCTTTTTTCATCCTCGCTGCAAGGATTAGGTAGATAGCCTGTTCCTGAATGTGTATGTCCATTTATATCCACACAGATGATCTCTCTTTCCTCCTTTTTCTTTTTTTATTGAGGTGAAATTCACAGAACATAAACCTACCCGCTTAAAAGTGTATCATTCAGTGGCATTTAGCACATTCACATTGCTGCATGCCCGCCACCTCTTATCTGGTTCCAAAACATTTTAATCGCCGAAAGAAAACCCCCCACGCAGTAAGGGGGACCAGTATTTTCAGTCCTCGCTCTGCAGATGAGCACACGGAGACACAGGCAGGTAGGGGCACTTACTTGCCTCGGGTCACACGGCCAGGAAGTGGAAGAAACCGGCTACAGGTGTTGGACGGAACACGTCCACAAACTCCTACAAACCTCTTCGGGCTCCCAAGATCACAGCAGCAAACTGCCTCCTAAGGAGGGTGGTGCCCACACCCCTGCTAGGCTTCTGTTTCATGGAAGGGGCGGGGGAACATTCGAGGCCAGAAAAAAGGGGACCCCTGGGAAGGCCGAACGGTGGCTCCAGCACCCTCTCTCCCAGAGCAGAGGGGTGGGGAACCGGGGCTCTGGAGGCAGGCGGGGTTCAAATCCCCCTTCTCCCACTTGCCAGCGATGTGCTCTTGAGCCAGAGCCCTCCCCCTCACCGTTCCCTCTTCTGTGAAGTGGGGCTAAGAGTGCCTATCTCTCTGGGTGTTTGGGGGCAAGTGAGTTACCCACGCACAGAGCTCTGTGCTGTCCACACTACATGTTCCAAACACAGCAGGCTGCGTTGCCTCCACAGTGCCGTCTGCTCCCAGAAATAGCCAAGGCAGATACCTGTAATGCAACCTGAGTGTTACGCCTTTGAACCTTCTGGGAGGAGGCACCCTCCGGTATCAGAAAGAATGCAGTCGGACTTGTAAGCGATCGTACATTCTCCAGGTTGACAGGAGGGTGCCAATTTTAAAAATCAAGGGTATCAGGATGTAATTAACATAAAATCGGAGGTACCCAAGGTTATCCACTTTAAGTGTATCTTTCCATGAGTGTTGACAAGCATACGCCCTGTGTGACCCCCACCCAATTAGGATGCAGAATCTTTCCATCACCTCCCCCCACCCCCCAAAGCTCTCTTGGGTCCTTCACCCATCAGTCCCACCTCCTGGCCCTAGACCACCACTAATCAGGTTTCTGTCACTCTGGCTTAGTTTTGCCTCTTCTAGAATTTCTTGTAAGTGGACTCAGACAGCGGGTACTTGTGGGCCTGGTTTCTTTCACTCATCTTAATGTCTCTGGGATTCATCTGTATTTTTGCATGGATCTGCTGCCTGTTTCTTCTCATTTGCTGAGCAGCATCTCGCCATCCAGTGCTTGAATATCTCCAGGGGGTCACTTTTCATTCTGTGCAGAGCCTGCCCCACCCCCCGCCCCCATGCACGTCTCCAGAACCCCCCTGCTTTCCCTGATCGTTGGGTGTAGTTCCATCCCGCGTGAAGGAGAACCCATCCCTCCAACCCCACCACCCCCTTCGTCTTTCAGCTGGACTGCTACGGCACGCACGTAGATACCAGTTTCCAACTCGAGAGCTGGTGCCCGGGGGCAGATGGGGGCCGGTGGGGACATAGCTAGGGACCCCTGGTCTAGACACGAGTGCTGCCTATGCTGCTGCTCACTGAGTGTGATCTTTAGTCAATGATCTTCAGTCCTTCCCTAGTCAGCTTTCTTCTCCCTACAGTGGGGGTGAATGCGTCTGCCTCACTGGGCAGGGAGGAGCTCCCAGAAGATAACTTCGTCCACGGTGAGGGGACGAGAGGCCTCCAGAAGGACGCGAGGATTTTATTCCATCCACATTTATTGAGCACTTGCTATGTGCCAGGCACTGTGCTTCGTTCTGGGGATGTGATGGCCAGCAAGAATGTCACTGTGCTTACTGTCAGAGCTATAATGGTGGCAGGAGGATGGGGAGGCAGAGGAGGGCATCCCTGGGGGGGAGGCATGACATAACCATGGGCGCGGAGAGGAGGCATCTCCCAGAGTTGTCTGTGGCAGCTGGCAGCACAGGGATGGGGACTGGGAGAAGCAGTCTCCCACCTGAGCCACGGCACCACACATGAGAACCTCAGACATCAAGTTTGGTTCATCTTGCCCAGAAAAGCGGGAGCTGCCCCCCCTCCCCGCTTTTTTTTTAATCGAGGCAAGGAAGAAGCCCTGCCTGCCAGGCTGTGGGGAACCACCTGCTCCTCCCCACCAGGGACCCACCTCCCCAACAGGCCAGGGCCCTGTAGCGTGACTGGGGTGCTCATGACTGCATTTCCCACCTGGCCCCCCAAATTGATTCCTGCTTGGCCTCTGGGGGAATTTACCTTGTTGAGTCCCTTGGGCCCAGTTCTCTGTCTCTGAGGCTGGAGATGAGGCCCTGCCCTGCTTAGAAATTAACAAAAGACCCGTGTGTGTGTGTGTGTGTGTGTGTGTGTGTGTGTGTGTGTGAATATAGAGCATGAACGATCACTCCTGCCAGGGACCAGGCAGCTGGGTTAATGGTCCATTTCCCTCTGGTCTGGAGGCCTCCTCCAGGCCCCCAGCTGCCCTGATGGGCCAGGTTAGCCCCCCCCCCACGGGAGCCCCCAGCCACTCCCCACTAGGCTTTCCTTGTATTGTGCACGGCCTGGTTCCTCGAGGAAATGGGGCGGCTGCTGGGTGCGGGGGCGGCCGCCAGCAGCCCCACCCCCTTCCCCCCATTGTCACTCCTGGCTTCGGCCCCTAGCCCCTGCTGCGGACACTAAAAATAGTCGTGTTCACATTGAGACAGGCCGCACCCCTGAGCGGGCCTCTAGACTCGGCGTGAGGTTGGGGTTGCCAGGACAGAGCTGTCCCCAGGGGGTAAGGTAGCCCCACCAAGTGACCGAGGTCAAAGCACATTAGAGCTGTGTGACCTCAGATGGCCTTCTTCCCCTCTCTGAGCCTCAGTTTCCTCATCTGTAAAACGGGGGGAAGATACCTACCTTCTGGGGTGGCTGTTGAGAGTGAACAGAAGTGTGGCTGGGCCCTGTTTTTATCCTGCCTGGGCATCGGTTCTAAGTATCTGCAGAACCAGAGGAAAGAGGGCATAACACACCCCTTCATCCTCACTCCTACCTTCAGTGGCTGCCGAGGGCTTCCCGTTTTCCCCAAACAGAGGGCCTTCGGGGCTGGAAACGCCCACCTGCGAGTCCAGACGTGTCTGTAGGTCTGCGGCGGCGTGAGACCTGGGGGTGCCTCCTTCTCTCTGAGACGGTCGTGAGCTCACGCTGTGAATCGCGTGGCCGGGTTGGGACTTGAACCCGTATCTCCAGCCTCTGAAGGCTATGTTTTTTCCGCTTTAAGGGGCTGCCTCCATGCTGATGATTCCAAGGACTTCCTGGCTGGGATAACCCTGCCTTTCAGTCCACAAACACATGATTCATCCAGAAGGAAGATGCTGGGCAGTGGGTGTTGAGGCCTGAGCTGGGGGCTGGGTAGTTCCCCTTGACCCTGAGTGGGTGGACAGCTGCCCTCAGATGCACCCAGGGCCACTGAGCTGGGATTGCAAAGGAATATACCGGCGTCTGTCTACTGAGCTCTCTCTCTCTCTTTCTTTCTTCTTTTGTTCTTTCTTTCTTTCTTTCTTTCTTTCTTTCAACCAGGAGATATTTCGAACATTCAATAACTGTGTTTCCACTGGAGCCACAGACGTCTTTCCAGAATCCCAACTCTTTCTGAATGTACATGTAGATGAAAAAAAAAAAAAAAAAAACATCGGTATTCAAGGTGTTGAGTGACAGGTCTCCCTCCGACGCTGTTACCTGTTGGGGGCCCCTTGTAGGTATTTTATGGGCATCAAGCAAATGTAGTTGCCCAGCCTGATTCTTACACAGACACTGGTATATCCTGCTTTCATACTACACTTAGCACTGTGTTTTGACAACTGTGCCAGGTCAGTATCCAGAGGACTTCCCCATTTAAAAACAAAAATGGCTTCATAGAAGGCAGGGATGTTTTGCTTTATGTACCACGGACCACTTTGGTATCTGGCGATGCAATGGGCCCATTTTCATAATCATGTGTTGTTGTTTTTTTTTTTAAGTGCAGAAAATAAAGTGCAGAGGATCACAAAGGAAACCAGTTATATTGAGATGATTATTACTGCCAGAGTGACCAGGCTTTGTGATATAGTGATCCATGCGTTTCTTTATTAGCACATTAAATCGAAGATGTGGATACAGGTCTCAGGTCATGATGAGTGCTGACAATTTTTTTTTTTAATTTATTTTTGAGAGAGACAGCGTGAGTGGGGGAGGGGCAGAGAGTGGGGGACAGAGCATCAGCGCAAAGGGGGCTTTGCCCTCACAGCAGCAAGCCCGACAGGGGGTTCAGACCCACAGACGGGGAGATCACGATCCAGGCCGAAGCCGGTCACTCCACCGACTGAGCCACCCAGGCGCCCCGAGCCTACACAGTTCGTGAGGGTGTCTGCAACCACCGTTTTGTGGGACCCACGCGTCTTGGGCTCCTAGTGTGACAAGTTCACTGCCAACCCTGCCAGAGCTTGCGGTCCACATCCATACTTGAAGGAAATGTTGCGTTTCAGTCGGACGCTAGTGGGTGTGAAGTTAGTTTTTCCCCCAACGTCACAGAATCCTTGACTCCTGGACCCCAAATTAAGAACTAAATACTGGGACTGTCCCTCACTCCATGCAACCAGTCTCTTATTGAAAAGTCACCACAGGGGCGCCTGGGTGGCTCAGTCGGTTAAGCGTCCGACTTCAGCTCAGGTCACCATCTCGCGGTCCGTGAGTTCGAGCCCCGCGTCGGGCTCTGGGCTGATGGCTCAGAGCCTGGAGCCTGCTTCCGATTCTGTGTCTCCCTCTCTCTCTGCCCCTCCGCCGTTCATGCTCTGTCTCTCTCTGTCTCAAAAATAAATAAATGTTAAAAAAAACAAAAAAGAAAAAAAAAGAAAAAAAAAGAAAAGTCGCCATAACCCAGCATTTCTTGAGATCTTGACATTACACAGTTGAGGAAACTGAGGCCCCGGCTGGAGAATGGGCCAAGGTGTCGGAGCCCCGTGTCCTGACTCCTGGCCCAGGCTCTTGCCCAGCTCCTCCCCAGACAGGCTGGTGGCGGGGAGCCCATCCGCCCGCCAGGAACAGGTTGGCAGCTGATGTCCTGTCCCGAGAGTGACCTGGCCCCGCCTGCACCCTGCCCTGGCCAGCACAGCTGTGGATGTGACAGGAGGCTTGGCTCCAATTCACCCAGGCACATTCCTGGCCCGGCCACTATTTTTTTTTTTTTTTTTTTTGGTGGCTCTTTCTCCCACACCCCGCACCCTCACCCCCCTTTTCCTCAAAAATGCTCCATCTCTCCCCAGAGGGTCCCTTTGGGCGGTGGCTCCTGGAGGGAAATGTGGCCTGGATTTCCTGGAACACTCGGAGCTGGAGCCCCAGCACTAGGAGGAGGGAAGCTGGCGGCAGCAGACCAAACCAGCCCCGCCCCCAACTCCCCCCCCTCCTCCCCCCCTCACCTCCCCCCCCCCCAGCAGGGGCGGGTTAGGTTCTCCCGAGCGGGGCGTGAGCTGCAGCCCCAGTAATCCCATCCCACTGGGCCCGCTGAGCAGTCCTGGGGCAGTGATGGGCTGTTACGTGCAGGGAGGGGGGACGCCCCCTCAGGAATCACAGCCCTGTGACCCTTGCAGTTCTGTGACTTCCCTGAGCTCTGATTTCCTTGTCCCTTAGAGTGGGGTCTGTGGTGAGGACCTGCGAAGGCTGGTGGACAGACCAGGGAGGGGGATGGCTGGCTGTGGTCCCTCCCAAGCCTGACATCCCGGCACCAGCAACTGAGGTGTTTGGGGGACGCAGTTGCGGGGGGCGGCGGGGGGGGGACTGGAGATCTTGCGTCCTTCCTTCATTCATCATGTGACCAGTATTTGTTGAGCCCTTACCGTTGTGCCCAGCACTGGTGCTCAGTGGTGAACAGAAGGGACCAAGTTCAAGCTGCCCTCCCGGGCTCACAAACAGACAAATAAATGTCCCCTGTGTGCTCAGGTGGAGATGACGACTATGGGGAAAAGGAAAACAGGTGCAGGTTTCTGGGGCGGGGGGGGGGGCTCTGCTGGACCACAGGTAAACAGAGGCAGGAGTGAAGCAGGAGATCATGCCTCGTGGGTGCCCAAGCCTCCGACGTGGGAGCCGTGAGAGACAAGGACTAGGCTTCCAGTCGCGGAAAGGCACCGGGGCTCTGAGCGCACCGTGATACGGTCTGTGAAATGACCCGCCTGGGGGTCCCACAGGAGATGCATACCTGGAGCATGGGCTTTGAGGCTGACCAGCTCAGAATCTGGCCGCAACCCCCTCCTGGCCCTGCAGCAACGGGCAGGAATCTCCTCTTCAAGCCTCAGTTTCCTCCTCAGTAAAGAGGAGCTCTTAGCATCTGAATGATGAAGAGGAAGGAGCACGAAGGTCCACGATGGGTGCTGCTTTCTCTGTGGGTCTCCAAGGAGTGAAGCTATTAGCTTGGAAGCAGGTGCCGTAGCAGAGCCGAAGGCTGGCTTTGAACCTGGGTGTGGGTGTGGCTTTAGAGGAGGCTGCCTAGCTCTAAGGGACATGTGGAGTATGACCTGGGATGGGGATATCTCGGAGTCATCTGTGGCTCTCTTTGTCTTCTGGGTACAGAGCTGGATTTAGGGGAGTCTCTGGGGTGAGAGGAGAGGGCAAGGAGCCACCCTGAGAGGCATGGCGGGGGTGGGGGTGGAGAGGAGGCCAGGTGTCCTTCTGGGTTTCTCTGCAGTCTCAGATGTCCTTCCAGCTACTACCCCTCTTTACAAGGGACGAGGACCCATCTAGTGTGCTGGGTGTCCTTTCCTCTCTCCCCTGCCCCGAACCTCCATTTCCTCATCTGTGAGATGGGCACAGCAAGTCCTACCTTTGCCAGTGAGGAGGTTTGGGAAAGCAGTGGTCTGTCACGCAGGAGGTGCTTGGACAGGACCCTGCCCTCGAGAAGGAGGGAAGCCACCTGCCGGGCCCAGTGCTAAGCAAGCCCATGGGATCATGTCACTCCGCTGACACCTGCAGTGGCTTCCCTCTGCTCTCCAGGTAAAGAACAAACTCCCGTTCCAGGCACACAGGCCTCCTGGCTCTTTTTAATGCCAGCTTGTTTTGGCATCCGGGCCTTTGCATTGTTCCCTGCACACCTTCCCCCTGGCCTAGTAAACTTCCTCTCCCTCCCCTTTCAGCTCAGTTTAACTGCCTCTTCCTAGAGGAAGCCCACCCCGACCTGCAGAACCAGGTTGGGCCCAGGGTTGCAGGTCTTAATGGTGCTGTCTCCCCTCCTGGTAACTAACACCCACCACTATTACAATTTCATGTCCTGGCGCAATCCCCTGATTATTGACTCTCTCCACGTCAAGACGCTGTGTTCCATGTGGGCAGGAACACGGTACAACTGGACCCCCAGCATCCAACACAGTGCCCGTGTGGAGCAGATGACCAGTAAATGCCTGATGGATGAATGGAGGGATGGCATCCTCTTGACAACCAGGGGGAGATGGTGGCATCATTCCCCTTTTGCAGATAAAGAATCAAAAGCACAGAGAGGTTAAGTAACATGCCCCGAGGTCACACAGCCAGAACACAGCCAGAATCAGACAGTGTCTGTCTGGGGGGATGTCTTCCTGCCAGCAGGGCCCAGAAGGTGGGCAGATGAGATTACGCCGATGAGGAGCCGGGACCATCCAGACAGAGAAGGGGGTGTTTGGGGGAGGAACCCCACCCATCCGTGTTTTCTCCTCGAGGATGGTGGTTTGTGGCTGTTTTCCTCAAGAACGACTCAGGTGACCTTCAGGTTGGGGCCTGCAGCAGTCCCAGGGGCCAGATGGGTGGAGGGCCCAGTCTGGCCGGGTTGCTTTTCTCGCCCCTTTGCCCGCCCTCTGGCTTCACGCACAGATTACAACTTCCCCTTCTGCGGCTGTCTTACGCAGGCCACCTCCGGCTGGCCATTGTCTCATTGTTTGCCGAGGGAAGCTCCAGGAGGAAATTAACCTGCTGCTCACCCCAAGCAGGGAGTTGTTGCACCCCCCGTCCCCACTGGGAATGCCTGGGGGCCTGGCAGGAGGGGGTGGGGGAAGCTCGGAGACAATACAACAGGCAGCCTTGAAAGGGGTGAGCTCCCAGGCAGAGAAAAATGCAAGCAGAGGCTACATTTACCGGCAAAGTTGATTAGGCCCGGTCATGGGCCAGGCTGCGTGTCAGGGACCTCGAGATGCAGATGTGAAACAAAGACCTTAAGGATCCTGTAGCTGATGCCGGGGACTCAAAGTCAAATGCCTCTGGGAACCAGGCAGGTGATGGAAATTTGAAGGCTTGTGAGCAATGGGGAGAGGTGGGGCGTGTGGCAAAATGAAGCCGGCATGAGTCTCCGAGATGCCTTTAGATTCCAACTTCATTTTAACAAAGTGCTGATGAAACAAAATAAGTCCCCCAGACTCAAGCAGCCTGTAGACTCCCAGTCGGGACCTTTAGAAGGGAATTCTCATCCTGGGGTCCTGTTGGATCATTAATTGTTATCGGTGTCCCACACCTTGTCCTCTTAGCCTACCAGCAGCGGGCCCTTCCCAGCACACTGACAGCATCCCTTTTCAAGTGCCTGTCATCGGGTTTCTCTGAAGCCTTGGAACCTGTCTCAACCAGGACCTGGGAAGCGTTCGGTGCTCCCCATGGCAACCATCAAGCACTGGGGTTGGGAGTTGGTGGATGAATGTCGCAGCCTCATATCCATTGGAGATGGTTCTCCTTGGTTTCTCGGAAGGTCTGCAGTGAGATTGGGTACTAATTGCCCGTATTGGAAACTGGCTCAATAGCTCACCTTCTATTGCCTTTCCTCTCTTCTCTGTCTCACTCTCTCAGAATCCCTCTGGCTTCCTGGACTAGCGGCACCCAAATCCTTGTCTCAGGCTCTGCTTTCAGAGGAATCCAAACTAAGACAATCTCTAATGGTTTTTCTGAATACAGTTTATGATTCTAATCTCATGTGATTCTTTTCTTTTGGGAGGGGTGGGAGAGTGCAAGTGGGGGAGGGGCAGAGGGAGGGAGACAGGATCTGAAGCAGCCTCTGCACGGATAGACTGAGAGCAGTGAACCTGATGGGGGGGTTCAAACTCATGAACCGCGAGATCATGACCTGAGCTGAAGTCAGACGCTCAAGTGATTGAGCCACCCAGGCGCCCCATAATCTTATGTGATTCTACGATTGACTAACTCTGTGATGTAAGTTTTCATACATTAACCCATCTGTGATTCCAGAATGACATCATTCTAATGTGACTAAAACACATCTATCAGCCAGGTACTCAGTTACGCAAAGAATGTAACACCCTTTTTCTAAGTATGTATGTATGTGTGTATGTGTGTATTTAACTTACTTATTAAGTAATCTTTACACCCAACAGGGGGCTCCAATTCATGACCCTGAGATCAAGAGCAGGATGCTTTACTGACTGAGCCAGCCAGGTGCCCAAACACCCCATTTTCTGTAACTGACTTTTGCTTCACCCGAGGGCCTATCTTTCCTGATGCCAGAAAATGCAGATGTCAGTCAAGTCTAGACAAAAACGAGTCATTTCAGATTTGAACGCAATTGAGTCAAGCTTCTGCCCTTTTCTCCTGGGTTGATTTAAGTCCTGGATGGGTGGGGGCAACTGGACACAGGTTGGGAGTCGAGGTGGGGGGTGCTTCTCAAGATGTAACAGCCCATCTAGCCCCTCCGGCATGCCTCCCCCGTTGGTACACGCTGGGACAAGCCCCACCTGCATCGGTAACTTGACCCCTAGGCTCAAAGAACCACAGTGCCTCCTAGGCCACTGACCGTAAGTAGAGCCACATCCACTCTATTTTTAGCCACCTGGGAAAAAGACATGAAAATTTTCTGCACCCCGTGGGACCCTGGTACGCAATGTCATCATTCAATCAGGTGAATTTGCCGAACATCTAGCACGTGTTGGGCATTGTGCTGGGCACCGGGGATGCCAAGATGGAAGGACAGAGGTGGTCCCTTCCTTTATGTCGTTCGTAAGCGTATAGATGTATAGCTTACATGTTGTGAGGTGCGTTATAAAGGAAACAAACAGGGAGGGCCAAACATGCTTCTTGGAAGAGTTGTCATTTGAGCCGCGACTAAGAGTCTAGCATCGGGGGAAGTCACCAAAATACTGAGCAGGAAAGAGAGATGCCTGAGTTGTATCCATAACTGTAAAACGTTTTGTAACACTGACAGCATCTCTTGCATTTCTTTGCACGCGACCTTTTCCCTCTTTGCTAACGGCCTCCATCACCTTAGAGAAGAGAGAATGAGGCAGAAATGGAAGACATTTTTGTCTGAGTCTCCAGAGGCCAAAGCCTTTGGTTTGCAAGTCATGGAAATTTCTTCAAGACCCTGAGCAATTTGTGAGGGTATACAGTTTCTGTCACAACTAAAAGAATGAGGACAGGTGAGTCCAATTGCTTTTCTTGTTTAGAAAATGAGGTAAAGATTGTCTGGGAGGGGGGGAGAAGGAAGTGTAGCAGGGATAGTTAGTTGTCATGCAATTATCAGACTTTTTCCCCTAGAGAGGCAGATGGCCACACAGCTGAAGACTACATTTCCCAGGCTCCCTTGCAGGTAGGGGTGGCCACACGACCCGGTTCCGACAGGGTCTGTGAACCCAGTGGTGTGTGCAACTTCTGAGTCACGTATTTAAAGAAAAAAGGGACTTTCTCTCACCACTCCTCCTCTCCCGTTCCTGCCAGCTGGAATTTGACCCTGTGGTGGGAGCTGGAGCAGCCATCTTAGATCACAAGATGGAAGCCGCATGTGACGGAGGCCAGAGCAACAAAATGGAAGGAGGCAGGCTCCCTGACACCATGGGACTCCACATCAGCCTGGGCTGCTTCCCCTTTACTCGTTAATGATGGAGAAACCAACTTCAATCTTTGTGCGGACCCAGTTAGTTCGTCCTGTGTTACAACGGCTAAATTGGCATCCCAAGTAATACAGAGGGTCAGATTTAGGGAGCTATGATGAGTGGAGAAGCTGGTGAGTGACCCTGAAAAGAGAACACAGAAACTTCAGGTAATCTTGAGGGATTGGAGAGAAAGACCCAGGACCTCACTCCTGAGTCGACCTAAAGAAATCGCAAACCTAGATGTCTGAGTAGATGTGTAGGCCCCCTGGACCAGGTCCCTTCCTGCACGCACAAGAAGTGGGACAATAGGTGAACTCAGGGGAGGAAAAAGTGAAAGAAGTCACCCAGAATTGACCAAGATTAAGTTTCTACCACCCAGTAGAATGAAGGTTATGGACTGAGTTATATCCGTTTCTGTTATTATTATTATTATTATTCCTAGAAACCAGCCCAGCAGTTCCAGAAGGCTGAGTTCTGAGTTTCACCAGTAAATGCTTGCTGAGGACCGAGGCCCAGGTCAGGTCCCAGACCAGCCACCAACTTGCTGGGTGGCCTTGAGCATGCCGCGTCTCTCCTCTGAGCCTGAGTGAGCTCATTGGGAACATAAACGAGTCGAACTCCCCCATGTCCAAGATGGCTCTTCCTGCAATGATGGTCTGTGGTTCTTCTCTGTGTCTGACACTGAAAGAGTTCCAGATAATGTGTGATGAAGTGTCTCTGTTCCAGTCCATGGAGAGACAAGGCACAGACACACGGGCATACACATACATACCCAAAAACAGACACGGATAATGGAACATGACAGTAGCCAAGAGGAAATATAGCATTAAGGTTTAAGACGCAGACTTTGGAATCGAACTGACCAGAGTTACACCTTTAAATAACGGTGTACCTCACTAGCTGGCGATCTTGGGCAAATCACTGTACTTCTCTGAGTCTCGGCTTTCTCACATTTAAAATGAGATTAACAGTACCTACCTTCAGGGCCCTCACAGAAATAACATGAGGTAGTACATGTGGAGCTCCAAGATCAATGCCAAGCATGTGGCGGGTGTTCAGTAAATGGTTGCATTGATGAAGACTGGGAATCATGGTCGGGATCAAATGAAAGGTAGAGAAGGGCAGAGGCAGGAGGTCTAGAGTGTGCAAAAGAGGGATCCCCGAGGGCCAGGATATGGGGAGGCTGCTGGAAGAGGCAAGCCATGAACAGCGCAGGGCTGTGTGAAATGGTTAGCAGAGGGGATGCGGTACCACTGGAAGGAGAAGGAGAAAACAGACACGGAAGCAAGGCTTCCACCCCTGAGCCTTATTTTCCTCATTAGTAAAGCAAGCATAACAATACCTGCCTTGTAAAATTGTCACAATGATTACTTGAGATGACATAAGTCAAGCACTCATGAAGACACTTGGCTCGTGGAAGCTTAATCAAGTATCAGTTTCATTTCTTTCCTGAGTGGGGACTCATGAAATATCAGGGCTCAATGAATATCTGTGGTAATGCACACACCTATTCACGAACCGTTCACACATCATCCATCAATCTATCCCACTATCATTTATCCATTTTTCATACGTCCATTCAAATGCCAACAATCCATTCATCACCCACTGACCATCCATCTAGCCAAATATCCATTCGCCCTTCACTCACCGTCTATTTCTCATCCATCATCATGAATCCACCACCAACCCACTCTCTATCTACCTATCCTCCATTCTATACCCATCCCTCATCAATCTATTTATCATCCATGCATCCATTCAGCCAGCCACCCAGCCAGCCATCGTTATTCCATCTGTCTGTCCACCTACCACGTATCCATCATTCATCTGCCCACCATTCACCGGCCACTAACAGCCATCACCGTCTCTCATGCATTCATCAGTCCCTCATCCATCCATTATTTATGCATCTATTCATCTCTTTATTCCTCATCCGTCCATCCGTTACACCCTTCATCATTTATCCACCCGCCGTTTCTCATGCATCAAGTATCCGCCGGACATCGCTCATCCATTTCTTTGTATCTATCTATCATTCACAAGCCAATCACGAACTCACCAATTTATTCTTCATCCATCCCTCTTTCATCCACCATCCATCCTCCATTCACTCTTTCATTAAGTATCTACAATTCGTTAGCCACATCTACCATCATCTATGCACCTGACATCAGTATAACCACATGTAATTTAGCTAATCACTTCATCATCCCTCTGTATCCACATATCCAATCCTCATCCATCCATTTACGTTTCATTTTGTCTATCACCTGCCAGGTAATCTGCATTCGGGATAGAGACCGTATAAGCTATACTCTGTCCTCAAGGGGCTCAATGTCTAGTAGAGACAGACAGGCTCATCCTGGAAGGATGGAACAGGAAGTCGTTGTACATAGCCTGATGGCTGCTATAATAGAGGAATGATCATACCATGGGACAGACACAGAGGAGAGAACCACAAACTCTGACTGAGGGGTTGGGGGGAGGGGGGGTTCACAGAGGGGTGTGGCAGTTGAACTGGGTCTTGAGCGATGAGTAGAAGTTTGGTAAGTTTTTGCGGGAGGGGGGGCGGGGAATGGAGTCCTAAAGTGGGGAAGTGACTAGGCACAACCATACTGAGAGTTCACGATGGGCAGAGACTTACAGCCGGGCCCAGCTTTCTAGACTCGTCACTTCCCACTCCCACAATGCGGGAGGACAAGTAGTGAGGAAAGCCCAACTCAGAACGGTGAGCGAAAGCTGCAGTCTCGGGATCTGGCTGTAGACTGGGTGGAGAAGGGAATTTCCTTAGACCTCAGCTCCCCATTCAGAAAGAGGCATATGGCAGAAGTCCCAAGAATTGGCATGGATTTGACAAAGGGAAGGAGAAGATGGCCTTGGGAGGGAGAAAGGAAGATGGGGAGGGGGCGAGGAACACTTAGGTGTTAGCTTCTCAGGTAAAGCTGGATCAGAAAAGAGACTCTAGTATTTCCTTGTTACTTTTACTCAGGTTATTAGTAATAAGATTATTATTATTCCAGCAGCCACGTTTTATTGAGGCTATGTGTTAAATACCGTGCTATAAGCTGTCCATTCCTCAGCTCATTTTGTCTCCCACCCCCAGAAACCATCCAGTCATCATCCACCCATTCAATCATAGTTGCTACTTTTTTAAAATATTTTTCTTTAATCTTTTTTTTTTTTTTTTTTTTTTTGAGACAGAGAGAAACAGAGTGTGAGCAGGGGTAGGGCAGAGAGAGAGAGGGAGACCCAGAATCCGAAGCAGGCTCCAGGCTCTGAGTTGTCAGCACAGAGCCCGACGTGGGGCTCGAACCCACAGACCGTGAGATCATGATCTGAGCCAAAGTCGGATGTTTAACCGACTGAGCCACCCAGGCGCCCCTTGTTTTTTTTAGTTAATTAATTAAAAATATTTATTTATTTTGAGAGAGGGAGAGAGCGCGCACCTGCGCGACAGCAGAGGAGGGGCAGAGAGAGGGAGGGAGAGAGCGAAAATCCCAAGCACCCTCTGTGCTGTCAGCGCAGAGCCCCAGTGTGGGGCTCAGTTCCACAAACTGTGAGATCAGGACCTGAGCTGAAATGAAGAGTCCGACGCTTAACCAACTGAGCCACGCAGGCGCCCCTGTATACCCAGACTTTTAAACAGGGCCTGGCACATACTAGGCATTTAACCCATATTTGTTCTTGCTTGAATTCTATGGTAAAGAAAATGGATGCACAATTAGAATATAGAGTATATAGGCTCAACTGTTCTACCACAAACTCCAAGTAGTAACAGCATAAAGAAGATAGACGTTTATTTTTCTCAGGCTTGGGTATAAATAACCCAGGACTAGCTCAGTGGAGATGGGGTCCTAGGCTTCTTCTCTCTTGTGGCTCTGCCATCCTTAGGATATTGCCTTGATCCCACGGTCTTGGATGGCTCCCCCATATCGACACCACAGCCAGCGGGCCTGGGGAGAGGCAAGGGGCAGCCATGACTTAGAAGAGGCACACATCACTTTTGTTTGTATATCATTGGTCGGGGTTTAGTCATGTGACTACCACAGCTGCAAGGGGAAGGCTGGGAAATGTAGTCTTTATTCTGTGTGGCTACAGGTCTAGCCAAAAGTCAGAAGAGGTCTTATTTCTACAGGAGAAGGGGAGAATGGACATGAGAGGCGACGGGTGGTCCCTGCCACAGGTGAGAAGAGGATGTGTGGGCACCGGCATCCTCCATTGTGTGAGGACTCCATAGGGACAGACATCATCTCTCCCACTGGCCCTTGAGGAGGGCTATTTTAATCACTCTGATGTTTCTGGCAGCTTCTAGCACACACTTAAGGAAGATGACCTCTCAGGTCCTGGACAGAGCTTCGATGATTCAATGGCATCAGAACAAGTGGGTTAGAAGGCGTTGGCCTGGTGATGATCAAGGTGGAGAGGGCTAAAGGTCAGGCCGGGCTCTGAGAGACAGCCAACAATGGTGGAGTGACACAGGAAGGTAACTTGCAAGAGGCCTGAATTGGGCAAAGGGGCAGAGAAGAGTCTGGAAAGGAGGAGGCAGTGGGAGGGGGGAGGAAGGGCTGGCTTAGTTATCACGACTCTTCCTCAGTAGAATGCTCAGCTGCCCACCCAGCATGTTGGCCTCTGGATGGTGCCTGAAGCTGGGGGTGGGTGTGGCTTCAAGGCCACTGGCACATTCCATCAGAGAGATCACCGGTTTCCTTCTTCTTTTCCTTCCTCCCTCCCTCCCTCCCTCCCTCGCTCTTTCTTTCTTTCCTCCTTTGTTTATTAAATTCATCCCAGAAATTTGAATCCTTCTTCCAGAAGGGATTCCATTGTATACTGAGAGCTTCCAAGAGGTGTCCAAGTCTGTTCTAAACCGAACAGCACGTAACCCGTACTGTGTGTGTGTATACACATAAACATACATGCACATACACATGGGTATATATACACACACATGCATACACATACACGTATATATAACCACCTGCTATGCGTGAGGAGGTACCATGATAGTGTCAGTAGCAAGGAGATCCGACAAGGTCCTTGCCCTCATGGAGCTTATGGTGGGTCAGATAATACACAAATGAATGCACAGATAATTATGAAATTATTAAATTAGTGCTATGAAAGCACATTCACTAATAATTTCAGCATTCGTTGTACAAATATCTAACCAGAGAGATTACGTATGTTAGAAGGCAGCGTTTACAAAACAATAAAACCATGCCTCTCATTCAAATATAAAAAGATCATGTTTTAAAGCTTTTATTTACATCATTAATTTATGAGGCAACCAAGTCCCTCGCTTTTTTTAAACTAGTGTTAAAAAGCGAGTTCAAATGAGAACCCAAAGAGAGAGATAGATAGATGTGCAAATGAGGGATGTTGAAGTTAATACGCTAAAGATGTAAAACTCTTTTCTTCCGGGAACGCTGGGAGGGACACAGGTCAATTGCGCCTCGAGCAGATAAAATCTATCTGTACCTCTTTGCACAAGAATTCTTTGTATTGCTGTCAGTCTTGTCACAACTTACAGAGATGCACAATAGCTCAAAGACAGTGACAGGCATGGATCACCGTGAAATCCGTTAACCGGAAATGAGATGAAGATAATGCATGGCGTGCCATAGGATATCCAATAATATGCATATACATATACATCTATATTTTTAATTGTAATTTTAATTTTTTGCCATCTAAGAGTCTTTTAGAATTTTCCCTGATGTGAGTCAGACCTGGGCTGGGTACTGGTAACGCAGAGGTAAACCATACACACCAACTATCTCCCTCGGGGGAAGGTTATACTATTTCCCTTCTGTTCTAATAGTCGGCTGGAGGGCTGGGGTACAGACAGCGGCTGGAAGCCAAACTAGGTCTTTCCCATTTTTGTCTAACAGTCAGACTATAGAAGCACTTTGTAGGCTGAGAACAAACAGGGCCCCTCTGTCTAGTTCTAAATCCCCAAATAACTGAAGCCTGAGCCTTTCCTGTAAGTTACTGACTCCTTAACAAAACAACGCTATTTCTTCTGCAAAACGACGTCTGAAAATATGTGATTAGCTTTGCAGATATAATTATCAGAAGAGAAAATTGTTCTTTTGTCTACTTTGGACAGACTAATCCTTGGTAATTTGTTTTCCCTCAAAATATCTGTTGTATTTTTTTTAATGTTTATTTATTTATGACAGAGAGAGACAGAGCATGAGCGGGGGGGCGGGGGGGGGGCAGAGAGAGAGGGAGACACAGAATCTGAAACAGGCTCCAGGCTCCGAGCTGTCAGCACAGAGCCCGACACGGGGCGTGAACTCACGGACTGTGAGATCATGACCTGAGCTGAAGGAGGACGCGCAACCGACTGAACCACTCAGGCACCCCTGTTGTACTTTTTTTTAAGTTTATTTATTTATTTTGAGAGAGAGAGAGAGAGAGAGAGAGAGAGAGCCAGCACATGCGCACAAGGGAGGGGCAGAGAGAGGAGCAGTGAGAGACGGAGGAGAGAGAATCCCAAGCAGCCTCGAGCCCAATGCGGGCTCAAACTCATGAACCGTGAGATAAAGACCTGAGCCAAAACCAAGAGTTGGACGCTCAACTGACTGAGCCATCCAGACGCCCCGAAAATCTGTTGTCTTTTTTATTTGGTGATTTTTGGTTCTAAAGCCTGGAACTTCTTGTAAAACTTATTTTTGGGTAAACTTTTATTTGAGTTCTAAATGTTGTTGTCTCCGAATTTTCTTGAGCGAAAACGACTAAGCACAGGGGCGCCTGGGTGGCTCAGTCAGTTGAGGGTTCAACTTCAGCTCAGGTCATGATCTTACGGTTAGGTTCGTGAGATCGAGCCCCATGTTGGGCTCTGTGCTGACAGCTCAGAGCCTGGAGTCTGCTTTGGATTCTCCGCTCCCCCCCCCCCCCCGCCGCCCCTTTCTGCCCTCCCCCTGCTCATGCTCTGTCTCTCTCACGCTCAAAAATAAACATTAAAAAAATTAACAAACAACTAAGCACACACACAGCAGGTGACGTAATTGCAGATTGGTGCCAGCGGTGAGAGGTAAGTGGTACAATACAACAGAGATGGACTTGGGAAGAGGGTAGGATCGCTTTAGATCAGGGGTGAGCAAACTTTTTCCGTAAGGGACCAGATAGTAAATACTTTAGCGTTTGAGGGGGCGTCTAGTCTCTGTTACAGCTCTCGACTCTGCCACTGTAGCGAGAAAGCAATCATAGACCACGTGTGTGTGGATGCGTACGGTTATGTTCCAATAAAACTTTATTTACAGCAGCAAGTGGTGGGCCAGATTTGGAATGCGGGCCATTGTTTGACGATCCCGGCGTTAAACGACGAGGTTGCGCAGGGCTTTCCGGGGAAGATGATGTTTAAGATGAAACCTGAAGCATGAGAGGCTGGCATTCTAAGTAGAGAGGACAGGACACACAAAGGCCCTGAGGTAGAAAAGACTTGGGTATACCCGAGGAACAGTAAAGGGGCCGGTGGCCAGAGTGGAGTGACTGAGGGAGAGAGTGGTAAAAGAGGAGGTCAGTGATGTTGGCGGAGGCCGGGTCGCACGACCCTCTGTGGGCCACGGCAAGGAGTTTTGATTTAGCCGGATGGCATGTTCCATTCTAGCCAATGGAAGCTACTGGAAGGTTTGAAGCTGTAACTCTGGCTACTGTGAATTGGAGGGGACGAGATAGAGGGGGGAGACTAGCAAGGAAGCTAGAGCAGTCATTTGGGCAAGACAGGAAGGCAGAAGGCAAAGACAGCACTGGAAATAGAATGGATCCAGGCATTTCGTAGGGATTCATCTCAGCCAAAGTCACAGTGCTTAGCACAGGGCTCGCCATCTGTGGTTTGTGCTAACGCTCATTGAGTTTTGATGAGGTTGCAAGAGTGAGTGAGTGAACGAATGAATGAACGAATGACCTCACAAGGCCTCGCATCAAGTCAGCTCACAGAACAGGTGCTAATAAATCTCCGTTTGTATTATTTAACATTTGAGGGAGTCACGGATGAATGTGGTTCAAAAAGCAGAAAGGGGGATGTTGTGAAGAGCCTCATTCCCACTGAATTTCCCATCTGTTTGGTTCAGACCACCTTTACGCATCTGTGATCTTTCCAGAGTTTTCTTCACGCAAACTTATGCCGATGAAAAAAATACATTGTATTCCGCTCCAAGGGACGGGACAGCCAGGTCGACCACTTCCGGAAGAGTGGGTTGGGGGTGTGACAGGTCCCCCCTGAGCTGCTGCTAGCTGCAGTCCCACCTCACTGACGAGCTACAAAAGCCCAGAGCAAGAACCTTCCTCCCTTTCCAGTTTTCCTTCAACTTGTTATTAAGGAGAAAGTCTCCGTTGAACGCTGGTGTGTTTTTAACACCTCTCTCAACACTTACTTCCCGTTTTAACAGAGCACAAGCCTCCACCTCCCAGCTTTCAGCAAGCAGCCGGATCTGGCAAGAATTTAATGACATTGTTTTGTTTTCATTGTACTTATTTTTATGGTTACCTTCTATTTATGGCACGAGATACTGGCTTTCCATTTATGGAGGGATCCAAAGTTCCCTTCTGAAATGAATATATTTACGTATTTAAAAGAGGATCCATTTAAAGAAAAAAAAAATTATGTAACTGGCAGCACAGGTGGTAGCCAGACATGGAAAAAATGATAAAGACGGACGTGATGGGCTGAGAAGGAGACGAAGGCTCTCAGGCCAAATGCCTCTCCCAGCCCCTATTTAACAGAAAGGACTTCCGAGGCTCCTTGGGGGGGTGGGGGGCGGGGGAACAGAAGGACAGAGACTTTCTCAAGGTCACACCAATGACATGGACTGAGAACTAAACTTCTGAGCCACCTCCGGCGGGGACATGATGTGCCAGAGTGGTGGGGTAGGGATCGGGTCCTCCAAATCTGGCCAAGTCACAGACCGAGTGCAAACAGGACTCCGTGTCCCGAAGGAGAGGAGGGAAGCACGGAGTGTTCATCAAGCGCCATCCGGGTGCTCGACTCTGCCTCGGAGGCTGGACTTTGCCTCGGGGAACTCACAGATTCAGAGAGAAGACCCATCCTACAAAGAATAACCCAAGTTCCCAAGGGCAGCGGGGCAAATGCTCCAACGCAGGCATTGCTAGTGACAGCTGAGGCCTTGGCCTGCCCAATGGCTATTTCCCCATTTCCTTTTGGAAAACCACCGCTGCTGCTCCGCTCTTGGTTCTTGTAGCTCCAGGCCGGGCAAACCCACATTTGTGGCAGAGGTGATCACGTGACCGGGCCTGGCCAATCAGAATGCTTTATCCCTCTGGCCGCTTGGGCAAGTGGCTCCAGGCAAGCCAATGGGGACCTGCCCCGGGACTTTTCGCTGCAACTGCTAGGGAAAGGGCTCACTCTAAAGGCGTTTCTCATAGGATAAGTCGTGATCCAGACTCGCTGGCCGCCGTCTTTGCCGCCACAGGAGGAGAAGCTCTCTGAGAATAAAGCTGACGTTGAGGAAAGCAGGGGTGAGAGACGGGGAGAGAGCGTTCTAATGATGTCCTAAGATAACTTGCATTCGGCCACGAAATCAGTGCCCTGAACTCAGTTCTGGAAACCAATAACTTACCTTTTTTTTTTTTTTTTTTTTTTTTTCTTCCCCATTGGCCCCTTTGAGCTAGATTTCTGTTACTTACACCACGAAAGAAAGACCTGGCCAATTCCAGGCAGAAACAGTGTCATGGGTAAGTTGCAGGGGGCGAGCCACTGAGGTGATGATTTGCTTGGGAATCCTTTCCTGTGGAGGTGGGATGGGAGCAACGTTTTGAAAACTGAAAAGGCTTTTGATGCCCGAAGAAGGAACATTATTTCCAGTGAGGGGAGCAGCTTGGGCAGAGGGTGCTCAGGGGAGCACTGCAGGGCACAGTTCCATCAGGAGGAAGAAGGAGGGGTGGACAAGTAGGGGGAAGAGAGGCTGGCCTGAATTGTGCATGATGAATAGATAAGTAACTTATCTGTAGTATCAGGCAGCAATAATTTGTGTCGGGTGGCAATAACTTGTGAAGAAAAACGAGGGCAAGTAAAGGGGCTAAAGGTTGGTAAAGAGCTGGTTTGGGCCGATGAAAAAATTCTGGATGTTTCTGGTGGTGATGCACAGCATTGTGAACATACTTAATACTACTGAACCCGTACCCTTAAAAATGGTCAAAACGGTGAATTTGTATGTTATGTGTATTTTACCACAATAACAATAAGAAGGATTGGTGGAGGGGTGCTCTTGGAGCTAGGGTGGTCAGGGCAGGCCTCCTGGAGGAAGAGGCATTTGAGCAGCGATCCAAATGAAGGGAATTAGCAAGCCCTGAAGACACGGTGAGAAGAGCATTCCAGATGGAGGGAAACGAGAGCAGAGGCCAGGAGGCTGGCGTGTGCCTGGTGTGCTGTAGGAACTAAAAGGAGACTGATGTGCCTGGAGCCCAGAGAGCAAGCTGGGCGAGGGAGGGAGATGAGGCTCCAGGGGTGGTGGGAGCTGGCACGCCAGAGGGAACTTTGGATGGGGTTGTAAGGGCGGTGGGAGGCCGGTGCAGGGCTGGGCAGGGGAGGGACGTGAGCTTTCCCAAGGCCCTGCAGCTCAGGACCAGCGCACCTGGCGGTCCACAATGTCCAATCCCAAGCCATGGGCACACCACAGCCGGGAGAGGTGTCTTGGCGTTATTGTGTCCATGGGCTGTGTTTCCGGAAGTCCCTGAACCCCCCACGAAGCTCAGTTGCCCATGAGTATTTTGGAGGGAACAGGTCCGTGGCTTTCATCACAGTCCCAGAGGGGTTCTTAATAATCCCTACATTTAAGGGGCTCTTCTGCTCGCAAAGGAGAAAGATGGGGAGTTTTTGAAAATTGTACCGATGAGGCCCAAGCTATGCTTTTAGAATTACCTTGGCTGTTCATTGCAACATTAGTCGTAAGAGAAAATATTGGAAACATCCTTAATGTCCACCAAGAGTGGACCCATTAATTATATTGCGGTACATCCGTCCACAGAAGGGAATACGATGCAGCTATAAAGACGAAGGAGAGGTCTCTTTATGCACCCATATGGAATGAGTCCAAGATGTATTTAAAAAAAATTTTTTTTAATGTTTATTTATTTTTGAGACAGAGAGAGACAGAGCATGAACGGGGGAGGGGCAGAGAGAGCACCGGAGACACAGGATCGGAAGCAGGCTCCAGGCTCTGAGCTGTCAGCACAGAGCCCGACGGGGGCTTGAACTCACAGACCGTGAGATCATGACCTGAGCCAAAGTCGGAAGCTCAACCGACTGAGCCACCCAGGCGCCCCTAGTCCAGGATGTATTTTTAAGTCAATGAAGCAAAGTGCAGACGAGACGGCATAATAAGCTTCTATTTATGTTTTTTAAAAAGGGGGCAGAAGATTACAGATCTAGGTTTGTTTCTATACACACAGACCATCTTTGGCAATATTCACAAGAAAATAGCCAATGTAGGGGCACCTGGGTGGCTCAGTCGGTTAAGCGTCCGACTTCAGCTCGGGTCATGATCTCACCATCTGTGAGTTCGAGCCCCGCGTCGGGCTCGGTGCTGACAGCCCAGAGCCTGGAGCCTGCTTCGGATTCTGTGTCTCCCTCTCTCTCTGCCCCTCCCCTGCTCCTGCTCTGTCTCAGAAATAAATAAAGATATTAAAAAAAAAAAAAAGAAGAAGAAGATAGCCAATGGAAACCTTACCTCATATGGGTTTTATGAAGATGAAATGAGTTAATATTCTATAATTGCTCAGAAGAGTGCCTGGTATGTAATAAGTGCTGGAGGAGATTTTGTTGAATAAAATGGGTGAGGGGCTGTCTCAGGGGACCGAAGGAGCAACTAGACGTTGGGAAGAGACTTCACTTTTCTTCACCCAACGCTCTTGGGCGCCTTTCGAATTAGGTACCGCGGGCCAACATTTCAATTTTTTTTTTTTTTTTTTTTGTAGTTAAAATTAAATGTATCTAGATAGATAAAAGATAATCTGCGGGGGTCAGAGCCTGGAAGGAGGTCCCGCCCAGAATCCCCGGGAATTAGCTGGAATTGGTCAAAGGCTACATTGTGTGGTGTGGAAATCAGGACGGGAGGAGAAGGGGGTGGGGGTGGGGGTGGGGGACACCAAAACGCCCACGCCCCAGGGCCCACTATAAAAAGCACATTTAAAAACACCAGACTGGAAACGTTTTTTTATTATTATTATTTTTTCAAAATAGCCAAAGCACGTCCCCCCAGGAGGCGTGTTGCAGCTGCGGGCCTCGGCAGTTCCCAGGTGATGTCAGTCCTGGCCAGGCGCCAGCCCCGGCCCCTTGGAGACGGTCTTGGTGGGTTCAGCTTGACTGTTTTTCCTTCCTGAGACTTGAGGACACCTTCCTGTCTCAAAGAAAGCAGCCTTTCCAGGGCTTTCTGAGAGCCACGGGCCGGGGGGCGATGGGCCTGGGCTGAAAGGGAGGGAGAAGCAGGGGGAGGAGGCAAGGGAGTGGGGAGGGCTGCCTCAAGAAGCAGAGTAGTGAGAGCAAAAGAGGGCCCAGCGGGGCTCCCTTACCCATCTCACAGGGGGCGGGAGGGGGTGTGCTCCTTGGGGATCCAAGGCCCGCCTCCCGACCCCTTCCTCCCCCGGCCCTGGCCGCTGCCTGGGGGACCTACTGGGGTGGGGTGGGGTGGGGGGCAAGAGACGTTCCCACGGAGCTCCCAGCTGGTCAGGCCTTTCCTCTTCCCTAAGCTCTGGGCCCATCCCGCTGTCTTCTCTGGTTAAAGGCTTGTTGCCAGTATCTTCTGAGCTTCCAGGCTGCGTGGGTTTTCTGCAGACGGCTGAACCACAGATCGGGGTTCAAGGCCTGACTGCACTCCCGGCTGTGTGACCTCAGGGGAGCCACTGCTTCTGTGACATGGGTGAAACGGCCCCTGCAGCGTGGTGCGCAGACTGCGGGAGACAGACGGGTGCCTCCAGGTCCTTGGGCGGCGTCTGCTGAGCACCTGCTTTGCGCTGGCACCGGCGATGCCGCTGGGGATGCTGCAGCGCGTAGGGTGCGGTGGGCAGAGGCCCTGGCCTGCCTCGAAATCTCAGCTGTTAGCCCCTGGGCAGGAAAGGAGGGAGGTTGGTGGGGGGGGGGGAGGGGCTCTGGACCCTGTGTGATCTGGGGGAGCCACGAGGATGACAGCCCCTGCCTCACTGGGGTCGGGGGTGTTATACGAGTTGCTGCGCTCGAACCGCCTGGGCGCCCGGTCAGCCTCGGCTATATTCTTATTCTCCTCTGTCCACCATCGCTCGCCTGTGTGCCTCACTGAGCTGCTCTGGGTGCTCGGGGTGGGGGGGGGGGGAGACGTATCAGGGATTATTGGGTTAAGTTCGGGGGGCCCTGGGACCCACGGGTGCCCCATCATTCATCTGCTGCAGGGTGGGCTGGACAACTTTGCAGAAACTTTGACCCCCGGCAAAGCCTTCTCGGGCCTCAGAGCATCATCCCTGTCTCCTCGGATTCTGTGTCTCCCCCTCTCTCTGCCCCTCCCCTGCTTGCATTCTTCTCTCTCTCTCTCTCTCAAAAATAAATAAAATATTAAAAAAGAAAAAAAAAAAGATGATCACAGAACCTGCCTATGCAGGGGTGTTGGTATGGATTAAGCGAGGCCTTCTGTGGAAGTCTCTCAGAGCAGTGCCTCGGACTAGTGAGCCCCGTCAAGGTCACTTCCTCTCATGCTAATCTCTGCTCTGGGATGTGTCACCAGGCAATGAAAACAGTGACTGGGACACATGGAATCTGGTTCTGACTCATCTCTGACTCACTGGGTGACATTGGGGATGCGCCTTGCCTGCTCTGGGCCTCAGTTTCCCCACTGGTGGAAACTCCAAGGAGATGAGCTCCGGAGGCCCTTGCACTGAGACCCTCCAGGAGTCTGTGTTTAAACCTCTCCAGTATTGGGAGCATGAGTACTACCAGGGAGCCCGTGGAAGAGGCAGATTCTGGGACCCATCCTGCCCAGGCTGGACCCTGGGATCCTCTGAGGATTTCACCCCTGAGACAGGGGTGAAACCTAGGCTGGGCAGTGCCCTTTTCTGTCTTGTTCTGGAAGCCCGGGTTCAGTTGGGGTCCTATGGGACCAGACACACACCTGATGAGGCCATGGAGGGCAGCCAGAACACTTGGTTCAAATCCACTCGCTTAACAGCTTCCCTGTGACCTTGAACAAGTTCTGTAACCTCCCTGCGTCTCAGTTCTTATCCACAAAATGGGGCAATAATAGCACGGCCCTGTAGAGTAGGCTAAATGGATTAACTTATGTAAAATACACGGACCAAGGACTGATACCTAGCAGGCTTTCAAAAAGTGAGGCATTTTTCCAAGCTCGGAAGCCCTGGGCGTTAAGAAAAAACAACTCCTGAATTCCACCAGCCTTCCTTCCTACAAGGTCAGTTTGCCCCAGTCTACAAAGCTTTTCTAGTCCACCATATGCAGAATGTGCTGAGATGAGGAAAACCAGGGCCCAGAGAGGGGGCGATACCCAGCCCAGGTCACACAGGAACCCTGGCCAAGCAAGCCCAGGCCAGGGGTTCCTGCTTTCCAGCCGGTTCACCCTGAGCACCTCCCCGGTTTCCAGGCCCTGCTGGCCTGCCCTCTGACCCTGGCCCCCTGGGAGCCTGATCCCAGGCCCGTGGGGTCTGCAAGTCTGGTCTGGATTAGACACGCTAAGAAGTAAACGCTGGCCCCCCCAGCAGGCTGCCAGGCGGGACCCGTGCTCACAGCTGCTGAGGCTCACAGGGACATAAATCATGGTGGCAGGTGGCTCGGGGACTGGGACCACCCTAGCCTCCCAAAGGGCACAGGGGCCCAAGAGTCACGGGCAGGGATGCCTGGGTCCACCAGGGGTATTTTCTGTCCGCAGCTGAAGTAAGGGCGAGTCAGAGGGGGCCAGGAGACCGTTTGGCAGACCTCATATCCTCGCAGGCCAAAGCCTCAACTTCGTTTTAGCTTTTCATTCTGCAATCATTTCCAAACATACAGAGGAGAGAAAAGTGGTGCACGAAACTCCAATACGCCCTTTACCTGGATTCACCACCTCTGAGCACTTGGCTATATTTGCTGTATCCTTCTCTGGCTCACAGACGTTTTTGCGGAACCATTTGAGAGTGAGTCGTCTACATCGCGTTCCTCTACCCCTCAACCATACTTCAGGGTGTCTTTCTTTCTTCCTTCCTTTCTTCCTCTTTGTTTTAATTTCAGAGGGAGGGGGCAGAGGGAAGGAGGGAGAGAGAGAATCTTAAAAAACACTTTTTTTTTCATGTTCATTTATTTTTGAGAGAGACAGAGACAGAATGTGAGTGGGTTAGGGGCAGAGAGAGAGGGAGACACAGAATCCGAAGCAGGCTCCAGGCTTCGAGCTGTCAGCACAGAGTCTGACGCGGGGCTCGAACTCATAAGCCACGAGATCATGACCTGAACCGAAGTCAGACGCTCAAATGACTGAGCCACCCAGGCGCCCCAGGATGTATTCCTTCCTTCCTTCCTTCCTTCCTTCCTTCCTTCCTTCTTTTTTTAATGTTTATTTTGAGAGAGAATGTGAGTGAGCAGGGGAGGGGCAGAGAGAGTTGTAGAGAGACCATCCCAGGCAGGCTCTCACTGTCTGTGTGGAGCCTGATGCGGGGCTCGAACTCACAAACCGTGAGATGATCCTGGGTCGAAATCAAGAATCAGATGCTTAACCAACTGAGCCATCCAGGCGCCCCCCCCCCCCCCCGCCCCACAGGGTGTATTTCTTAAGCACAAGGATATCCTCTTACATAACCATATGGTTAACAAATTCGGAAAATGTAACATTGCTACAATACTTTTCTCTATTGTTCTTATTCCGATTTTGTCAACTGTCTTCTGTGGTATATTCCCCTGCAGTACAGGCCTCACCGCAGGGTCACGTCCTGCATTTTGTTCTCCGGGTCTCAACTTTTGATATCATATGCACATGGGGTAGAAACACACAGTAGCCGGCGACACAGACATTCGACCCTACATGTACGTCCTGTAAATTGATATTTTGGTAAGTCCTCTATTTAATGTTCTCATGATAATGCATTGTCTTTGTGACTGCGTGTGGGTGCTTAAGAGTTGACCTGCTATAGGGGCGCCTGGGTGGCTCAGTCGGTTAAGCCAGCCTCCGACTTCGAGGACTTCAGACGCTTAAGGTCATGATCTTATAGTTTGTGGGTTCGAGCCCCGCGTCGGGCTCTGTGCTGACAGCTCAGAGCCTGGAGCCTATTTCAGATTCTGTGTCTCCCCCTCTCTCTACCCCTCCCCTGCTCATGCTCTGTGTCTCTCTATCTCTCAATAATAAACGTTAAAAATTTTTTTAATAAAAAAAAAGTTAACCTGCTACATACACCATACTTTTTGGAATTCTGTTTTGTGGTGTTTTTTAATCTAACAGGAGCCTCATAAAATGGAAGCAATTGGGCTAATGAAGGGAGCTTAATGCAATGGAGGAGCCCTGGCTGGAGGAAGGGGTACTGCACTCTTAGTCCTGCTCAGATCCAAATGCTGTGCAACCGTGGTCCATCGCTGCCCTTCTCTGGGCTTTGGTTTCCTCACTGCCACCGGCAACCTCTGAGGTCTTTTGCTTGCAATTGTGAAGTTAGGGATGGGAGCCCTGTGTATCGAGGAAGGATGCCTGGGTTCCTAGTGGCCCAGCAGGGCCAGGGGCTCTCTGGGAGACCCAGGCAGGCTGCTCCCTCTGTATCGGCTCAATCTCCTCATTGTGAAATGAGGGACTATGAGATCACGTTCACGCGGATGCTCCTGGTGTCTAAGAAGGCTTGAGTGGAGAGTGCGACCTGAAATTTAAGCCTCCCCTTCAGGGTCCAACACGGCCTGGCTGAAGTTGGTCACCGCCTCAACCCTCGGTTTCTTTTCCCTGAACTCCTTTGCTCCTCTGGCTCCAAGCTGGCCGTTGCTCAGGGACCCTTGGGGAGCCTGGCTGGGCTGGCCCATCCCGAGGGGGGGAAGCGCATGCATTGGGGGTGGGGATGTTGAGCAAGTGTCCCCTCCTCCCCCCCCCCCCCACCAGAGGTACTGGCCCACGGCTATGCCTTTTCCAAGTCACATGTGTTGGGCTGGCCTCGCAGCTCACCAAGGCTCGGGCATTAATTCTGCATTACCCAGGAGGGAGGCTCCGGGAAGCCCGAAAGCTGCAAAATGCACAGGACAGAGCACTCTGCAGCCGTGAACAAGTCCAAAGTGGCTCTGTACGCTGAAGGCTTTCCAAGACGTAAGGAAATTCTGTTGTGCAGAACAGTATGTGTCCCAGGCTCCCACTCGTGTGGGAACATGGTGTGCGTGTGGCTTGCTTATATATATGCCAACTGTTTCTGCAGGAATCCCGGAGACCCTGGGATCCCCGGGACCCAACCCCAAGAGGAGGAGCCCAAGGGAGGTATGTACTTTTCACTGCGCACTGTTGGATTCAACTCGAATTCCTCGCCCAGTGCGTAAGTGTGGTCTATTAAAAACTATCCAGCCAGGCAAAACGACTGATTATCATTCTGTCCTCTATTCGTGCTGGTTAGAGATTGGGCAGGGTGGCGGTCGGGCAGTTTCTCTGGGGTCACCTGGCAAACCTGGTGGCAGAAGTGAGCCTCCAGCCCAGAGCACCCAAGTGTCTGCTTTGTCCCCACTCCCAGGTTTCCTGCCATTGACAGAGTCACAGTCCTTTTCCTATGGCTTTGCCAGGGGCTGCCTGGCCCTGGCCCTGGGCAGACACGGGGAATGCAATGTGCTTTCCTAATTAGCTCCCCAACTGGGAAGCAGGACCGCACCGGGACAGGATAGGCAAGAGCAGTGTCCTGAAACACCAGGGAAATGGGGGGAATGGAGTGAGGGTGCTTGGGAAGCTCCCCCAGGCGGGACCGCAGCCCCTTAGGGCCCTCCTTCCTCCACTTCCCACACCAAAGAGGTTACATGAGGTGCTTTTACAGCCCCTCCAACCTGGACTGACCCCCTCGTTCTCCTGGGGCCTCCGTTTCCATCTGCGAGGCAGGCAGGGTGGGCGTGGCTCAGCGCCTGGCACGGAGAGGGCACCCAGGAACCCGTGGATCTGCAAAACGGCAGCCCCACGTCAGGCCCCATCAAAAGGTCAAGTGCGGCGGGTGGCAGGGCCCAGTGGATACGAGCATAGACTGGCCAGGCTTTGGTCAGTAACTGCTAATTACAAGTGCTTGTTAAATACGTTCGAAAAACAGGCATGAGTGTACCCCGAGGAAAGGAAGGGTGGCTGCCTGGCCCTTCGCCTCCGCTGGCCCCTCTCTCTCTCTCTGCCTTTCCCTCCCTCCAGCCTCCTGAGCCTCTCTGATCCTGGCCTCACAGGGACAGTCCCAGCCCAAGAGCCAAGCGCACCTGGTTCTACTGACCAGCTGCCTCCATCACCATCTTGGCTGAATCCGCGAAATGGGGAAACAGCAGCCTTCACCACGCGGGGCCCGCTGGGGCACAACCGGGACCTGGGGGCTGGCCCTCCAGTGGGGCATCTCCGGGCCAGGGGAAGGCTTTAGGGGTGGACGAACCTCACATCACCATCCTGCCACATGCCTTTGGGTGTCACTGGCCCCCCAAATCATCTCAGCTAAAACAGGGGTAAGGATATCCCCCTTAGCACACGCTCCCTGTCTGTGAAGACACGGAGAAGGGACGGGTTACAGTCTAGCACGTTCGAGTGGAGTTAAGTAGCTACTAAAGGAAGGAGGCTACCCTTTACCTTTGTGTGCTGACTTGGGATGACAGCCAACGTAGATCAGGAAACAGAGTGCAAAGGAGCTGAAAGCAAGGACGACATGCTACTCTTTGGGTAAAGAGTGGAAGAAAGTATATACATACATATATATTTTTTCTGCATTTGCTTGGTTATTCATAGGGAATGGGACATCACAAAATCTGGTGGCCAAGGCTGCCCGCAGCGGGGGAACTAGTGGCTGGGGGACACGAGGGAGGGGAACTTTACCATGTTTCCTCTTGTACCTTTTGACTTGTGAACCATGTGAATAAATACATCCCTTATTCACAAATAAATACATTTAACATTTCTTGCCAACCACATCAGACAGCTAGTGACTGTTCACGAAGACTGTGGGGAAAGTTTAGTCATCCTGACTTCCGGAGAGGGGTCCTCCTGACGTCCCCCGGCCCCACACCCTCCAGGGCACAGGGGAGCACCTGCGGCATCTGGGCCTCTGTCAAGGGTCTAGGAGAGAGGCCACCTCCGACCTCTGCCGGGAGTCCCCCTCCCCCATTCTTCAGATGGGAATATCTTTTATTTAAAAATACTTTTTTATTTTAAACCCACCAATTCTCTCTCTCTCTCTCTCTCACACACACACACACACACACACACACACACACTCATTCACAGATATGCACACATCCTCTGTCACCAACAGTCTTTGTTTTTCCAAAAGTTCTGCCTTGTCTCTGACCAGCTAGGGCTGGGACTGGCTGGATGGGTCCCCATGGCTCTCTGGGGTGTGGTGGAGATGTCCCAGGGAGCCTGCCCACAGGGTCATGGGCCCAGACCGTGGTCCTCAGGTCCCAACACGAAAGAGGTTTGGGTTGGGCTCCTGGGGTCTTCTCCCCTGTTCAACCAGCGGCTGCCCTCTGGCCTCCTTCTCCGGGGTCCTGCGTGGAATAACTGCCATAGGGGTCTAGGCTCATCTCCGTGGCACTCGGAGGGGGGCTACCCCCCTCACCTTCAAGCAGCTGCCCCCCAGGTCACGACGGCCACCCTGCAGGAGGAAAGAAGTTCGATCAGGTCACCATGAACGCTGGAACTAACCTCTGTGTCCAGCACTAGGGGACCTCGTAAATAAATCACAGCCGCACAATAAACTTCTCCACAGCAGAAGGCAGAAGAGACTCTTCAGGACTGATAGGGAATACTGGAGAGATAACATCATTCAAGGACAAAAGCAACAACTGAGTGGATGTTCCTGTGTGCTGAGATTTCTGGAGAGAAGGGCATAAGGGAAATTGCTAATGGGTTTCCTCAGAGGAGAGGAATTTCGTGAGGAGGAGGCAAGATGGATGGGAGGGAGACTTTTTTTCTTTTTTTAATGCTATGTAACGTTTTACCTTCTTTTTTTTTTTTAATGTTTTCATTTATTTTTGAGACAGAGACAGAGCATGAGCAGGGGAGGGGCAGAGAGAGAGGGAGACACAGAATCCAAAGCAGGCTCCAGGCTCCGAGCTGTCAGCACAGAGCCTGACATGGCACTTGAACTCACGGACTGTGAGATCATGACCTGAGCCAAAGTCCGACACCCAACTGACTGAGCCACCCAGGCGCCCCACATTTTACCTTTTTCATTTCTTCCCTATGTAATTTGTTGTTTCTTCTTTTTTTTAAATCCAATACATTTTAACATTTTTTTTTTAATGTTTATTTATTTTTGAGACAGAGAGAGACAGCATGAACGGGGGAGGGTCAGGGAGAGAGGGAGACACAGAATCTGAAACAGGCTCCAGGCTCTGAGCCATCAGCACAGAGCCTGACGCGGGGCTTGAACTCACGAACCATGAGATCATGACCTGAGCCGAAGTCAGACGCTTAACCGACTGAGCCACCCAGGCGCCCCAAATCCAATACATTTTAAATCATAATATTTTACATTTACAAACAAACCCCACAGTGGATCCTCCCCACTGCCCCATCGTGCGCCCAGTGGCTCACTCATCAACCTTCAGAAGTAGACTGTGGATTTCTGGCCTCCCTAAGGTGTTCTCTCCACCAGGAACGTGCTCTCTGGTCCTGTCTCCCTGGGAGGGCTTCTCTTCCTGCCACTACCCGGCACTTCTGGGGACATTCTACCAGGATTAAACTTAGAAGGGGACGGCAGGGTCTCTTTTTGTTCCCCATCAGGCTGGGGGCTCAGGGGGTGGTAGGGAAAAGTCCTTCACTCTGTAGCCCTGAGCCTGGTGTGGAGCAGGCACCGACGAATGCTGCTTGAATCAGTGGTGCCCACTGGAAGATGGGCAAATGATGGCAGCACCCGAAGCCACCTGTCCCTCACCCTGCAGGGGTTGTCCCTACCCGGTATTGTGAGGTCTGACACGTGGGTTTCATCCTCACTCTAAGTCAGTGAGGTCATGGGCATTAGAGCAACCCCTCTGTTGAGGCTCCCGCCGTGGAATGCCTGGCCCAGAGGCACCCAGCCAGTTGGTAAAAAAGCTGGGCTAGAAATCCACGTGGTCCGACAGTCAGTTCTGCTTCCAGGACACGTTGGTATCTGAAATCCCACTGCAAACGCTCACCCCACCAAGCCTGGCGAGGAGATGGCAGGACAGGCATCTTTCTCAGCCATCTAGAGAAACAGCCAACCATCTGGGAGCTCTGCCCCCTGTCCCCTCCGCCCCTGGGCCCAGGTTGGGGCAGATCCGTCCAGATGTGAGCCCAGCCTCCCTCGAGGCTCTCCGGGCCCAGGGACAACATGTTCATTCACAGGCAGGGCTATTTTGAGGGCTGAGGCCACCGTCCCAGCAGAGCCTGGGGCTTAGGCTTCTCACACAAATCTGGCAGGAGTGGCTGAGAAAGGGGGACAGGAGTGGGGAGGAAGAGGGTGTAGCGTGCTGGGGGGTAAAAACACTGGCCTCTCACTCTTTCACTCTATTTCCTCGGGACGGGCAGAGGGGTTTTTTTTTGGGGGGGGGGAAGGGGGCGGGACTCCTCTACCCCAAGTCTGGCAGGCATGAGGAGACCCTGGTCTCATGATAACGCTGGGACCCTTCCTCTCCCTGAACTTCAGTGTCTTCGTCTATGACGTGGGGACACAGTGATTCTACTGCCGCCCCAGGATGCAGCGTCATGCAAATGCAGCTGTGAAGGAGACTTGCAAAGTGCCAAAAGCACTTAGAAGGGCCCTGACTAGGCCCCGGCTTCTCTGTCCCCTAGGAACTCAGCGCCCAGGGCTCTGGGAAGCACGGTGGTTAGGAGCTGGGCTGGAGTGAAACAGATCTGAGCTTCAACCCCCGCTCTGCCTCGAACTACCGGTCAGACCTCAGGCAGGTGCCTTCACCTCACTGAGCCTGTTTCCCCACATGAAACGTGGAGCTGCTGTGAGGACTGATTATACGTATTTATGGGTGAAGCCCTTAGCACAGCATCACGCACACCCTAAGTGTTTAATAGGTGTTCACAAGTGGGGCACCTGGCTGGCTCAGCCCGGTAAGTGCTTGACTCCCGCTCAGATCGTGATCTCGCGGTTCACAAGTTCAAGCCCCGCGTCGGGCTCTGTGCTGACAGCTCAGAGCCCGGAGCCTGCTTCGGATTCTGTGTCTCCCTCTCTTTCTGCCCCTCCCCTGCTCACGCTCTCTCTCAAAAAATAAACATTAAAAAAAAATTTTTTTTTAAATAGATGTTCACAAGTATCATTATCAGCATCACCTGGTAACGGTACCCCCTGCCCCACCACCCACCGGGCCATGTCAGCTCTTGAGCTGCTAATGCCAACTGGGGAGCGCCTTCCAAGATGATACTATCCAGCTCCACCCCCAGGTGACAGAAGGGGAAATGGGAGAGACAAGAACTCCACTCCCATCTCCTACTTGCTATTTCCATCACAGAGGGCCACACCAAACCCCTCCTTAAACAGAAAGATGCTCCAGAGAACAGGGTGGTCCACGGTGACCCCCACCTCAGCCATGTGGGAGGGAGGGGCTCAGAGTAGAGAGGCAGACTCTGGGTCTTGGAGCTGTCTGGCCCCCAAGGCTCAGAAGGGAGTCCCTGAAGTGGCCCCACAAGACAGCCAGCTTTCTTTCAGTGGAGCCTTCGAGGGGCCAGAGCTGGCCAGGATCGCCCCTCTCGCCTAATCCCAGAGGAGCCTGTAGGGATGAGCCTGGCTTCTGCAGCCAAATTTGGCTAGGTTCTTGGTCCTGTAGACAGATTGCAGGGAAACAGGCAGACCCGGGCAGCGTCCCTGGGATCCATGGGATAGGTGGAAACCAGCAGAAAGAATTCCCCCACCTGCTGTTGGTGTTCGGGCATGGTAGGCACACCCTCTCCCCTGAGGCCTGCCCTGACAGTCCCCCACCCCGACTAACCTTTCCCACTTCCCAATCAGGCAGGCCTGAATCCGAACCCTCACCTCATCACGGACGGCGTCTCGGAACCAGTGACAGCACTGGTAGGCAGGTGGGGATAACCAGAGGCCCTCCCTCCCCCACTGCCACTGAGGGTCTTTAACCATAATATGTGAACAGTGCTTAGCACAGGAAATCAGTGCCCAACAAGGCTGCCTCCCCTCTGTGCTCTGCCCCTTTCCTTCTCTACATCACGCATCCTGATGCCAACTCTCGAAGTGCCCTGTCCCTAGAACACCTTTCCTTACCCCCTCACCAGCCTTGTCTCTGTTCCCAAGCATCTGTCCGGAGTTCAGCCCCTGGCTGGGGGCACCTTCTGGGCTCTGACAGTCCCTTGGTGCTCCGCCTCCCCACCAGGAGAGTGCAGCATCCCTGTCTCCATGGCCTTGGTCTGGCCCTGCCCCTGCACGGGGAGATCCTGACTGTGATGGGTGGGGAGCCACGACCTGCTTCTCTGGGAATGTTCTCAGGGCCACCAAAAGGCGACTGTTGGGTAGATAAGGTTGGATGAACTGAATGAACAGGTGAAGCGCATCACCGTGGGCCCAGCCAGCCCTTCACATCTGGAGGCCTGAGGCCCACCTGGCTTCCCCTCCCAGCCTGGAACGCTGACCAGGGCCCACGGCTGGGAGCGGCAGGGTACAAACCAGAGCCTAAGAAAACTGACTCAGGGAATTTGAAGCAGCCATGGGGGTGAGCGGCCAGACTGGGAGTCTGATGAGTCAGAGGAGGGTGGTCTGAGGCCAGGACCCAGAGGCTTCCCCAGAACAGAGTGAAGCGGGGACCCAGAGCAGCTGTTAAGAACCGAAGAATGGGGGTCTCAGAGGCCTGGCTCCAATCCCTCGTGGCCTTTCACTTTCCAAAAGGCTGTGGGCCCCTCAGGGGCTCTCCCAGTCTTCAGGACGGAGAGGGAAAGATGAGGGATGAAGCGGGCTCCTTGGGGCCCAGGCAGGAGGAGAGCCAGCTTTCAACCAGGAGAGCCCCCAGGCAACCTGTGCCGCTACCCAGCCCCCCTCGCCCGCTCCCAGGCTGGCTCTCATCCTTGTCAGAGCGCGTGGGACGCACCACGAGATCCTAACTCCACCTCTGTCTAGCGGACTCAACAATGACTCTGCCCCACACTCCATCCCGTTTGGGGCTGGGGTGCCCTCAGGACACCCCCGTCTTCACTCCTGCTCATCGCTGGCTGCCTCAGAGTTTTAGCTGGGGGTATGCGTCCCTTTTGCTGCTTCTCAGTCTCCTGCCCTCGGGTCAAGTCTTAGGATGCGGGACCACTACTTTACTGGGAAGGGTAGTTCGGGGCAACAGGCACGCAGCGAGCAACCGAGCCTGCGTCCTGGTTTCCCAGGTGAGTAACTGTGGGCATGGGATCACACCCCCCCAGCCTCGGATCTTCATCAGGGATAAAACGGCCTGAATAACTACCTGCCCGGCTGAGTTCTTGGGAAGGTGAAAGGGGACGAGGAACGCACCTCGCACACAGGAAGAGCCCAATAAATGATGGCCTTTGTAACCATTTCCTCACGCTCTTTCCCCAGGACACCTTCAGGGAAAGGGGTGTCTCTCAACGAGCAATGTCCGCTCTCAAAGAAATGCCCGAGCTCTGAGCTTTCCTGCACCACTTTGAGCGAGCGGTTGTGTTCCATCCACACCAAACCCTGGGCTTGGAGCGCAGCACCCCCCCCCCAGCCCCCCGACGAATTTCCTGTCGCTTCCCCCTCTCTTCAACTGGGGTCCCTGCTCCTCTTCTGCTCCCTAGGAGGCCCCGTCCCCCCGCCAACCCCTGCCCCGCGGCCACAGTCCTGGGGCTCCGCGCACTCACCCCTTTGCGCTGGTTGCTGAGGCAGAAGGTGCAGATGGAGCGCGGCTGGCGGCCGCCGTCGGGGGCAGCGGGGACCGCGCTCTTTGCACTGCCGGCCGCCCGGAAGCACGGCTGCCCGTCGTCGGCCGCGTCCCCCAGCAGCAGCACGTTGGCCAGGTGCGCGATGTAGCTGGACGCCAGGCGCAGCGTCTCGATCTTGGACAGCTTGCGGTCCACCGGCTCGGTGGGGATGAGCGTGCGCAGCGCCGTGAAGGCCGTGTTCACGCTCTGCGTGCGGTCCCGCTCCCGCGCGTTGGCCGCCTGCCGCTGTCGCACCACCACCACGGGGCCCGCGCCGCCGCCCGCCCGCCGCCCGCCCCCGGGGCCCGGGCCGCGCCGCGCCGCCTCCAGGCCCTCGCAGCAGCCGAACGACTGGTCGGACGCGTCGCTCTCGCTGCGGTTCTCCTCGTCCTCGCTCAGCAGCCGCACGTCCGGGTACAGCACGTGCGCGCCGACGGGGCGCAGCAGCGCGAACGCCATGGGCGCCCGGCCGCGTCCCTCCGTGCGCCGCGTCCCAGCGTCTGCCGCGCCCCGCCGTGCGCTGCCGCGCGCTCCCACGGCCCCGCCGGCCGCCGCCTTATAGCCGGGGAGGGGCCAATCACGAGGCCGCCCCGGCGGGGGCGGAGGCCGCCGCCCTGGCCAATGGGGAGGCGCCCGCCGCGCCCCGGCCAATGGCGAAGCGCCCGCGCCCCCGGTTCCCCAGGTTGAAAGCAGCCCGCGAGCTAAGTGACCCGCCCTGAAGGCTTCAGTCCCCGCCGGCGAGCGGGGCGAGGGGCTGGGGGGTCTGGGGGTTTGGGGTGGGTGTGCCCAGGTCTGGACCCTTTATCCGCGGTCTAGACGCGCAGGGGGACTCTCTTGGCTTCAGTTTCCTCGTTCCCAAAGAGGATGGCAGAGAAACTAGCCTGGGGTTTTCCCGCCTTCACATTCTAATGCTGCGGTTCTGCAACTTTCGTTTGTGTAAGACTTGGGGAAGGGGGGCTGTTGACAGGACAGATCCCTGGGTTTCCCCCGTTCTGATTCAGCAGGTCTGGAATGGGACCCAGGAATCTGCATTAGGGTGGTGTCCACGAAGAACACGTAGAGAAACACTGGAATCTTTCCAACTAAGGATTCCACAGTGTCACATCCTTAACAGCAAACTTAAAAAAAAAAAAGGCGAAACAAAAACAACACACACAAACGCCAGTAGCTTCATTCATTCATTTTCATTCATTCATTCATTCATTCATTCATTTATTCATTCAACAAGTATTTCTTGGATCCCTGCTATGTCAGGAATGGTTTTAGGTCTGAGAATAGAGAGGTGACCAACTCTGCCCTCATGGAATTGACATTTTGGTTGACGTCCTACCTTGTGCCACCCACTGTGCTGAGTACTTTACTGATCTTTACTGCTCCTTGCTGAAGTTGTGGGGGGTACCCCCGACCCCGATTTACAGATGACAGAGCTCTGGCCTTCAGTCTTAACAAGAAGTGAGTGGAGCCATTAACCCCAGCCTGTGACTTCACTATCACCCCTGTCCCGCTAACCGCCCCCCCCAATAAAATGCAAATTGCTTTCCAGGGCGCCTGGGTGGCTAAGTTGGTTAAGCCTCTGAGTTCGGCTCAGGTCATGATCTCGTGGTCAGTGGGTTCGAGCCCCGCGTCGGGCTCTGTGCTGACAGCTCAGAGCCTGTCTTCGCATTCTGTGTCTCTCCCTCTCTGCCCCTCCCCCCCCAAACTAAAGTAAAACATAAAAAAAACACTTTTTAAAATGCAAATTGCTTTCCTACACTCCCCACAATCCCACCCTGGCTCCATATCCATGCCTCCCTCCCTCTTTGGAATGCCACCACACACATGGTGGGGGGGGGGCAGGGAGGCACTACTGTCTTCCCTCATTGCCTTCTTTCCTTCCGGGAAACCTAGATTGTTCAGCCTGACACATGCTTCTTCTCTGGGGCCCTGGGAAGAATTACTGTTGATGGCGGGTGGGGTCCCCATGTCGTACCCCCTGCCCAGCTCCATCCTGGGGACCTGCCCAACCAGGATTGCTTGGCCTTGAAAATAACTTCTTCTTCAACCCTAACGCATGTGTGTGGTGGACAGGGCACAGGGAGTGAAGACGAAAGGTTCCTAGGTGCGTTTGGGCTTGTTTTCCTTTCTGGGCAATGCCTCCCAGCTCTGCCACACTGTGCTTTCCTGGCTTCCCTCACCCAGGCCAGAATGGGGGAGGGGAGCTCGAGGGTTTCCCTTGGCTGCTGGAAGAGCCGCCCCTGAAGTCCTCAAATTCCCCCCCCTCCTCTCCCCCCCCCCCCCATGTCAGGGGAAGTTCTGTTCTCACACCTGGCTCCTCCACCCCTCCTCATTTGACCGTGACCCCAGCCAGGCTGGGCTTTGGGGAGGAGGAGA
This sequence comes from Panthera tigris, assembly GCF_018350195.1. Classification (NCBI taxonomy): domain Eukaryota; kingdom Metazoa; phylum Chordata; class Mammalia; order Carnivora; family Felidae; genus Panthera; species Panthera tigris. The sequence continues at coordinate 27,629,660 of NC_056662.1, forward strand.
AGGAGCCTGTGCGGCCCCCTCCCCACAGGGCCAGTCCCACACGCAGCCCCAGGCCAGGCTGCTGCTTCCTGAGCCGATGAGTTATTACCGGGAGATTTCCTTCCCTGTCTGCGCCTCCTCACAGGGGCTCCCGGCTCCCTTCACTTTCACTTTCTCCCCCTGCTCCCCCTCTCTTCTGCTCTCAGTCCTCAGGCAGCTTGAAATTCCTCTGTCCAGCCCCCTCCCCATTGCAGCTCCTGGTTGGAGAAGCCAACCGGGGGCATGAACCGGGCCCGGAAGCCGGGGAGGGCTTACTTGGTAGGCTCATTCATTCACTCGCTCCGCAGGCAGGTTTTGACACAAGGGACCCTGGGAGTAAAATAAAACCATGAATGAGACTGAGCTGGGCCTTCTGCAGCCAAGAGGGGAAGGCGAGCTGTAAACAAAGAATTCCAGGACAATGTGGTAGGCGCAAGCTGGGCTCCAGCATCAAAGAACCCCGGGTCCTGCTCGAGGGTAGCTGCCTCTTGGAGTCTCCAGTTTCCTGCTCTGGACACTGGGGATAATAATAGCACCCATTCCGAGGGCTGGTAATGGTTCCGTGAGTTCATGCCAGTAAAGCCGGGGCCTGGCACATGTCGAGCACTCAACACGGGAGAGGACATTGTGCTGAGGTTGTTGGGGGCCTGGGGGACGGCCCCAGATAGAGGAGCAACCCAGGACCTGCAGCTTTGACTCTGTTCTCAGCCTCGCCCCTGGGAGCAGCGATGGGGCCCTTGCCACATTCTCAGCTCACACACAGAAGGGGCTCAGCTCCTCCCATCCTCTGTCCTCTGTCTCCTGGTCCCCTGCTCCAGCCACAATGGCCTCCTCACCACCTGTGGAGCCCACCTCTGCCTGGTATGCCCCACCCCTGGATATCCCCATAGCTTAATCCCTCACTTCCTTCCAAGTCTTCACTTAAATTTCACCTCCTAAGGGAGGGTTCCCCCTCCCCCACCGCCCCTCACCGCTCCTACCCCCTCCAACATCCCTATGGCTCTCCCTCTCCACCTTATCCTGATCTCCTTCTCTCCATAGCATTTGTTACCGCTTTCATTCATTCATCTGCACATATTAATTGAGCACCTACTATGTGCCAGGCATAGTTCCGGCTCTTGGGAAACACAGCAGTGAACATACTGCACATGTATTTGTCTCTTTCCACTGGAATATAAGTGTCATGGGGCAAGGACATTGTGTTTTGCTCATCTCACTTCCTCTGGATCACAAACTTCCAAGGTAGGTGGTGTCATTATTATTCCCAATTTACAGATGAGGAAACTGACGTTCTGAGAGTGGAAAGTGACCTGCCTGAGGTCACACAGTGGGCCGTAGGGGAGCTCAGTTCAGTCAGACCCCTTCCCGGGCCATATGGCCTCTCTGGCAACACAGAGGCTGAAGGGCTGAGTAGGAGCCCCTCGGGAAAGAGGAGGAGGGTCCTACGGGTTGAGAGGCAGCAGCTGGCCCCCTGCCTTCCTGGCCAGGGTACCTTGGGCTTCAATCCCCCTGAAATACTCAGAGTTTCTCTGAGGCCAGCTCTGCCTTTGCCCCAGCTCTTCTCCCTGCCTGGAGCGCTCAACCCTTCTATCTTACCAACAGCCCTACTCCTCTGCCAAAGTTCAGTGCAGCATCTCGGTGAAGCCCGCTTTGCTGTTCCTCGTCTACCTGGTTCAAGTCTGGTATGCTGATCACACTGTCTTTTGGTTTCTCTCCTGTTGTCTCTGATGCCTCATTCTCATTTCCTTCCCTGCACAGGACACGTGCTCTAACATATCTATTTTCAAAGACTTCATTTCATTGTCTTAAAGATGTTTAATATTTTATTTTTATTTTTGAGACAGAGACCGAGCACGAGTGGGGGAGGGGCAGAGAGAGAGGCAGACCCGGAATCCGAAGCGGTCAGCACAGAGCCCGACGTGGGGCTCGAACTCACCGCGAGATCATGACCTGAGCCGAAGTCGGACGCTCAACCGACTGAGCCACCCAGGCGCCCCTTAAAGACTTCTTCTTCTTCTTCTTCTTCTTTTTTTTTTTTTTTTTTTAAAAAGAGCAGTATTAGGTATACAACAGAATTGAGAAGTTTGTTACAATCGATGAATCTACATTGTCACTTCATTGTCACTCAGAGTCTGCAGTTTACCTTAGGATTCACTCCTGGTGTTGTACATTCTGTGGATTTGGACAAATGTTTATAATGATGTTGTCATCATACCATCATTATGGTATCACACCGACTACTTTCACTGCCCTAAAAATCCTCGGTACCCTGCCTATTCGTCTACACCCCTCCCCTGCAACCACTGATCCTTGGATTGTCTCCGTACTTTTGCTTTTTCCAGAATGTCACATAGTGGGAATTATACAGTACGTAGCCTTTTCAGGTTGACTCTTTCACTTAGAAATATCCACTTATGTTCCTTCCACGTCTTTTCACGGCTTGATAACGCATTTTTTTAAGCGTTGAATAATATTCCATTGTCTGGATGTATCACAACTTACTTGCCCATCCACCTATGGAAGACATCTTGGTTTTTCCAAAGTTTGGCAATTATGAATAAGGCCACTATAAGCATTGTGTGCAGGTTTTTGTCTAAACATGAGTTTTTGACTCCTTTGGGTAACTACCAAGGGGCCGGATTGTATGATAAGAGTATGTTTTGGGGCGCCTGGGTGGCTCAGTCAGTTGAGCGTCCAACTTCGGCTCAGGTCATGATCTCGCGGCTTGTGGGTTTGAGCCCCGCATCGGGCTCTGTGCTGATGGCTCAGAGCCTGGAGCCTGCTTCGAATTCTGTCTCCCTATCTCTCTGCTCCTCCCCTGTTCACACTCTGTCTCTCTCTCTCTCTCTCTCTCTCAAAAATAAACATTAAAAAATTTAAAAAAAGAGTATGTTTAGTTTTATAAATCTTTTGTTAATGTTTATTCATTTTTGAGAGACAGAGCATGAACGGGGGAGGGTCAGAGAGAGGGAGACACAGAATCTGAAACAGGCTCTGGGCTCTGAGCTGTCAGCACAGAGCCCAACGCGGGGCTCGAACTCACGGACCGTGAGATCATGACCTGAGCCGAAGTTGGACGCTCAACCAACTGAGCCACCCAGGCACCCCAAGTATGTTTAGTTTTATAAGAAACCATCAAACTGTCTTCCAAAGTGTCTGTGCTGTCTTGCACTCCGCCCCAACCGATGAGAGTTTCTGCTGCTCCATATCCTTGTCAGCATTTGGTCTTGTCAATGTTCTGGATTTTGGCTCTTCCAATAGGTGTTTAGTGGTTTCTCGTTTTAATTGGCTTTTTTTCTGAAGACATATGATGTAGTGCATTTTTTTATATGCTTATTTTCCATCTGTATGTCTTCTTTGGTGAGGTGTCTGGTAAGGTCTTTGGCCCATTTTTAGACCAGGTTGTTTTCTTATTGTTGAATTTTAAGAATTCTTTGTATATTTTGGATAACAGTCCTCTATGGGATGTGTCTTTTACAAATATTTTCTCCCAGTCTGTGGCTTGTCTTGTCATTCTCTTGACAGTGTCTTTCTTTCTTTCTTTCTTTCTTTCTTTCTTTCTTTCTTTCTTTCTTTCTTTCTTTCTTTCTTTCTTTCTTTCTTTCTTTCTTTCTTTCTTTCTTTCTTTCTTTCTTTCTTTCTTTCTTTCTTTCTTTCTTTCTTTCTTTCTTCTTTCTTTCTTTCTTTCTTTCTTTCTTTTGAGAGAGAGAAAGAGCATGAGTTGGGGAGAGGGGCAGAGGGGGAGAGAGAGAATCTTAAGCAGGCTCCACACTCAGTATGGAGCCTGACATGGGGCTCAATCCCATGACCCTGGGATCATGAACTGAGCTGAAATCAAGAGTTGGATGCTCAACCAACTGAGCCACCCAGGTGCCCCTATTACGTGCCATCTTCAGTTCAGTCAGGCAAGATAAGAATATATTTCTCTCTCATATTCAAGGCATTTGCAGGTCTGGCGTCCTGTGCTGTGGTATATCCAGCCCCTAAGATAGCCCCCAGTGATCCTAGTCTCCTGGTATTTGCCCCCTAGTGTAGACCCTCCCGCACTGAGTCACATCTGACTTGTGTGCCCAAAGGATCTGGCAGAAGTAATAGTGTGTGCCTTCTACCTAGCTGATGAAAGCACTGAGCTTCTGCCTTGATCTCTTGAATCACTCACTCTGGGGACAGCAGCCACCCTGTGATGAGGACACTCAAGTTGTCCTGTGGAGAGGCCCATGTAGGGAGGGACCAAGGTCCCCAGCCTACAGGCAACACCAATTTGCCAGCCGTGTGAGTAAGCCTCCTTGGATGTGGATCATGGATTCCTGAGCTAAAGGAACTGCTAAAAATAGCCAAGCTAATACAGAAAGGCAAAGACAGAGACAATAAATAATTATTGGTGTTGTGAGTCCCTACGTTTAGTGTCTTTGGTTATGCAACCTTGCACAACTAAAGCAGATGGTGTCAGGGACCCAGGCTCTGTCTATCTTTTTGCTCCGTCGAATGTGGCTTCCGCTCTCTAAGTTGTCTCATGGACCCAAGTGGCTGCAGGGGCCATTCTCTCTGCTTTCCAACCAGAAAAAAAGGAGAAAGAAGCAGAAGGAGGAAGGGCACACTCCACCCTTTGGGGACACTTGTCTGGGAGTTACAACCTCACTTCTGCGTTTGTCCCATTGACCAGATCTTGTATTTGCCTGTAGGTTAACTGCAAAGGAGGCTGGGAAATGTAGTCTTCATTGCAGGCAGCCACCCATTTGGCCGGACGTGGGGTTTCTAATTAGCAGAGAAGAAGAGAAGACTAGCTATCGGGTAACAACTAGTAAAGTTTGCCGTAGGTGTTATCTCTGGAGTTAACACAGTGTCGGATGGTTAAGTTTGCAGACTGGGGAGCCTGATGGGTTGGGTTTACCTCTGCCACTTACCAGCTGTATGGTCTTGAAAATTTTACCGAGTGTCTCTGTGCCTCAGTTTCCTCATCTGTAAAACAGGGATCGTCATAGAGCCTGCCTGCAGAGCGTGGTTGTGAGGAGGAAGTGGGACAGTCCTGGCACCCGATATGTGCTGTACGAGCACTGTTGCCATTATTTCATCTTTACAAGGTGTTTTCTCAAGGGCACATGATCAGTTAAGCAAGGCAAGCAGAATGTGGCTTGATAGCAATTTCCCCCCAGACCCAGGTCAGTACTCGGCACGTACTAAGCATCCAGCCACAGAGATGCCAGGTTTTGTTTTGTTCTGTCGCGCTGTTCAGGCTAATGAGAAAGCGCCATTGACCTCCCTCACGTGGCTCCTCGGGCAGGGGGCTGGTGCCTTTGATTCCACCGCTGGAGCTCACTCCTTCAAGGACCCTCCAGGCCGTCGTTTTTCAAGAGTGAACTCCTGGAAGCTATTGTTCTGGAAGGTGCCCAGCTTTCCATGATTTAAAAGTCTGGGAAGCTACATTTGGCATCCCCCTTCTAGAGAACTGTAGCGCTTCCCACATGTTAAAGGTTCTGAGAAATCCTGCAGCAAATCAACGCATCAGGCTTCAATCCAATCTGCATTTTCTAGGCTTAGGTGACCACAGACCCTCCCACCCAAACCCGTACCCTCACCCCACATCAGTTACCTAATAGAGACTATAGACATTTCTCCAGGCTGCAATCAGTCATGTCCACCTTAGTGTGAGTGGGTATTACCCTACCCTTTCTTGAGAGCATGTCTGATAGGAGCAAGGTGGTAGTGAGTAGGGGGCATTGGTTACCGGGCACTGCTGGGTAAAGAAGGGGACTTCCAGGCATTTCCCCAGAGCCCTACTCTCTAAGGGACACTAAAACATCATTGGAAATGTTACATGTTGGGAGAAAAAAATGTGTTTCCTGGCACTTCTATGAGGGGAAAGTGCAATGAAAATGGAAATAATAATAATAATAATAATAATAACAATAATTTATTATTATTGAGGGATTGTTACATGCCAGATACTCTTCTAAGCACTTGAGTGCATTTTCTCATTTAACCCTCAGAACAGCCCCATGAGTTAAGTACTTTTTTTTTTTCTTGAGAGAGAGAGAGAGAGAGAGAGCACCAGGTGTGTGAGTGGGGGAGGGGCAGAGAGAGAGGGAGAGAGAGAATCCTAAGCAGGAGTTGAGCATGCCCAGTGTGGAGCCCAGCATGCCCAGCACGGAGCCCAGCATGGGCTGCGAGATCTCATGACCCACTAAGTACTATTAATATTCCCATTTCACTGAGGGGTAGATTAAGGAACAGAGAGGTTAAGTAACTTGCCTGAGGTCACACAGTTTAGGGAGTGGACAGGAATTGTCTGATAAGTTGCTTGTGGTGAGAATGAGGCGGGAAGAGCCCCACTCTGGGGGTAGTTGAAGCTTAGATGCTTCCAGAACTCTGCTCTAGGGAGAAAGGGCCTGTTAGCTGCCGTACTCTGATTTTGTTGACTAGGGGATGCAAGTTTGGGGCCAGCATGGAGTTGCTCAATTACCGAAGGGAAGCTGAGATAGCGATGCGATGCGTGCCCTCCTTCAGCTCCACCCCTCCAAAGAAATGTTGGGCGGTGCTCGAAGACCATGACATTGAAGGAAGTGCTCAATAGTTCAGCCCTCCCAGGCCACCTACCGGGCTCAGGTTGGCCCTAACACCTGTGCCAGGTGACGGTCACCGAGATCCTGCAGAAGAGCAAGAGGATGCTCAATGAAACCACTATTGAAGGAGTCTTTTGAAAATTCAAGGCGGCCTGCTGAAATCCTCAAGGCCAGGTGTCAGGGGCCCGGGGCCCATCCTGAACTCAGCTGCGGATTGTGCCCTTGGGCATTTCTCTTCCCCTCTGCAAGCTAGATAGTGGGGGAGGGGTGTGTGCAGGCTGGGGGAGTGGCCCCCAGAGAACTCTGACATCAGATCACACTCCCCCCCACCCCCATTCCAGGTTTACTAGCTCAGCCCAGACAATAAGATTTTAGAGAAGAACAAGATCAGGGACCTAGAGCGGTCTGGAAAGGCCTCCCGGATCAAGCTTAGGGGGTCTCAGCTGCCTTAAATAAGAGACCCCATGATGAAGATGTGTTTTGGTCTATCCTCCGTGGTCAGTGGTGATGCTGGCACAGCAGAGCCATTTGTAGGTTGCTCTCTGAGACTGACGTGCAGACACTGTTATCTACACACAATATCCAGCCCCTCCCCACTGCCATCAACAGAACCCCAATTTGTCCTGGGCAGCAGTGGGTCTAGTTATAAACATTCCCTTTCTCAGCCTTCCTTGCAGCAAGGGACGGCCATGTGGCTCATTGTGGCCAATGAGATAAAGAGAGAAGTTCCCAGGGAAAGACCCATTTTCCCAAATGAAATTACAGAGTCTCCCAGGAAGGTTTGCCCCTTAACCTTCAGCCTCTTCCTGCCAGGAATGGAGATGCCATGTTTGGAGCTATAGCAGCCAACGTGGTGCCATGAGGACAAAAGTCACATGCCAAGGATGGCAGAATGGAAATCCAGAGGGCCTGAGTCCTTGATGATTTCTTTGAGAAGGCACACTAGTCCCTAAACTCTTGAAAAGTTAAAAAAAATTCCTATTTGGTGAAGCTAGTCTATTGGGTTTCCGTTACATGCAGCCAAATACATAATCAACACATCCGGGTCTCAACATGAAAGATGTCTGTAACACCACCATCTACGGTGCCCTCTGTGCCAGATACATTGTTTCATTTGGTCTTCTCCATGGTAGAAGCTGGGGGCTGTAATTGCCATCATGTGACAGAAACGGACATCAGGGCTCTGAGGAACTGACCAATTTGCCCAAGATGGCCCGGCTAGGAGACTAGCAGGTCAAGAGTTGGACCTGAATCTCTAATTTTCTTTTCTTTTTTTAATGTTTATTTATTTTTGAGAGAGAAAGAGAAAGAGCAGGGAGGAGCGGGGGGTGGGGGGTGCGGGGAAAGGGGGACAGAGGATCCAGGATCCGAAGCAGGCTCTGTGCTGACAGCTGAGAGCCCCATATGGGGCTCGAACCCACGAACCGTGAGATCATGACCTGAGGTGAAGTCGGACGCTTAACTGACTGACCCACCCGGTTGCCCCTGAGTCTCTAATTCTCTTAAGTCTGTATGAATAGCTCCAGTGGTTTACAAACATGACCTCCATTCTCCCCATCAAGGGGTGGGGGGGGGTCTATGTCCTTTGCCCTTTGAGTCTGGGCAGGCTTGTGGCTGCTTTGACCACTTGAATTTGGCAGAAGTGACCCCCCTGTGACTTCTGAAGCTGGGTCATAAAAGGTGATGCAGCTTCTGCCCGGTTCACTGGAACCCTCTTGCCTGGAGCTCAGAGTTGCCATGGAGCAAGTTCAAATGCCCGGAGACCACCACGCTGAGAGGAAGCCCAGGCCACATGGAGATGCTTCTGATGAGTTGTACTGTTCTTCCAGTCCTCCCAGCCCAGGGGACAGATATGTGAGTAAAGATGCCTTCGTATGATTCTAGCCCCAGCTGTCGAGTCTTTCCAGTTGAAGCCTCAGCCATCAGGAAGCAGAGACAAGCCTTCCCTGCTGTGCCCGTTATTACAAAACCTGAATTACAGAATCTGTGAGCATAAGAAAATGGTTGTTTTAAGACACCAAGTGGTGGGGTAATTTGTCCCACAGCAATATTAACGGTGACTGTAGCTCACTCCAGTGCCTCTGGAATATCCTCACACCTAAAAGCACCAAAAGCCTGAGAGTAGTTGATTTAAAAAAAAAAAAAATTTTTTTTTAATGTTTATTTATTTCTGAGACAGAGCACGAGTAGGGGAGGGGCAGAGAGCGAGGGAGACACAGAATCTGAAACAGGCTCCAGGCTCCGAGCTGTCAGCACAGAGCCCGACGCGGGGCTCGAACTCACCAACTGTGAGATCATGACCTGAGCTGAAGTTGGACGCTCAACCGACTGAGCCACCCGGGCGCCCCAGGGTTGCAAGTACATTTTAGAGAGGAGGCAAATTCGTTAGTATGGACTTTTTGAATAATAAAGACTTGTGGACAGCGAGGCGCCTGGATGGCTCAGTGGGTGAGGCAACCGACTCTTGACTTCGGCTCAGGTCATGATATCACGGTTCTCGGGATCGAGGCCCACGTGGGGCTCTGTGCTGTCCACGCAGAGCCTGCTTTGGGTTCCCTCTCTCCTTCTCTCCCTCTCTCTCTCTCTCTTTCTCTCTCTGCCTCTCCCGTGCATGCGTGCACAGACATGCACACTCTCCCTCTCTCTCTCAAAGTAAATAGACTTGAAAACATAAGGATTGACAGTATTATTTAATCCATTCAGGACTTGCGGTCCTGATTAATAACTGGAGGGAGTGAGACACTGAGCAGATACGGTGTATCCCAAGAGCCTTGCTTTTCTCATTTGGGGAGTGGGGGGTGATGATGCCTACCCCGTCGGGTTTGCGAAGGGAGGGGGTCGTAGCAATGACATCAACCATCATTTATGAGGGTTGCATACTGAGCACGTGACATGCCTATTTTCATTGACTCCTCACAACAGTCCTTATGAGATAGATCCTATTATTAAGCCCATTTTATAGATGAGGAAGCTCGAACCCAGCCAGATTAAGGACTTTGCCCCAAATCTGACAAACGAGACCAGACAAAGCTGGACCCCCTTTCTGTCTGAGTCTCCCACCCCCTTTCTGTCTGAGTCTCCCACGCATGTTCTTTCCCACTCTGTTCCAGACTGCTCTGGGGCCCATGTTTATAAGACGCTTGGTATATCACATGCTCACAGTAAGCAGACGCTTTGCTGATGACCCTAACCTGGGATCTGGGGTCTTCGAGGCAGTTCTAGAGAGGGAGGGGGGAGGGTGAGCCCTGGGCAGGGTTGGGGAGGCGCAGAGTAAGAGCCATTAGGGAAGGAAAGAGTCTGTGTTGTTGGAAGGCAGGGAGCTAGGAAGGTCTTGAATCAGACCCCATGGTCCCCTCCCACAGAGGGTTAAAGCAGCCCAGCCTCCTTCCGGCTGAGCGGAAATCAGATTTTGAGAGTGGAGCAGAGCTCCAGAGGGATGTTTTTCTTCTCCATTTGTCTGCTGTGGCCGGCCCATAAAATCTACCGGAACTCATGCTGAACGGGGATGTGGAGAATGCAGGGGTGGGAGGTGGGGGGTGGGGGGTGGGGAAGCCCTTATCAGGGCAGAGACCGCTTCCGTCTTCAAGGCTCCACCTCTGGGTCAGGGGATCCCCTCTGGAGGCCTCGCAAGATTTCTCGGATGAGGGCATGTACAAGGAAGAAGGACACCTCCTCCCCCAAGTGAACTTGGGGGCGGTGAGGAGTGAGTGTAGACACGGAGGGGTCAGGCTGTGGCAGGTCAATAGGGTGTGATTCAGGTCCCCCCCCCCCCCCCCCCCCCCGGTTCTATACTTGGTATTGGGCAAAATCTCTGCCTGTTTCCTCATCGGAGAACCCAGGGAACCTGAGCCAGAAGACCACCATCCGTGATTCCCCAGGCAGAGCTGACAGTTTGAGGGGTTTTTCTATCTAGCGGGCCGGCACTTTGCACGCATTTCCTCCCCCTGAAGACAGTGCAATTATCATCACTCCTGTTTTACTGTAAACTGAGGCTCAGAGAGGCAAGGCGGCCTGCCCAATGTTGCCCACGAGAAGGGGCAGGGCAGGATTTAAGCCCAGACAGTCAGTGCCCCAAGCCACCTCTCAAGCCTCCCAGTGTGAGTGTCCCTACTCTCCTTGTCCTCGGTTGCCCTCTCCCATTTCTCTTGGTTGATCCCTCACTCTTTAAGACTCACCTTGTGCCGTCACCTCCTCCAGGAAGCCTGCCCTGACTAGCCAAGCCAGATTAGGGCTCCTCTCTGGCTGCCCGTGAGCCTGAGAGGTAACGGTTTTGGTTCCTGGGCTGTGAGTCCTGGGTGACCACTGCCACTTCTAGTTCTCCCCTGTGCCTCCTGCCAACAAGGGGAACTTTCTATTTGCCTTGAAGATTTTAAGTGCTCGTAGCAGTTTTAGAACATGGCCCCATTGAGAGGTGGGGTCCACTGCGCCTTCCACTTGAGTCTGGGGGGGCTTGAGACTTGCGTTCACGAAGGAAACAAGGCAGAATCTAGGTGACGTCTGAGGCGGAGTCATAAAGGGTGATGCAGTGATGCAGCCTCACCTTGTTCACTGGAACACCTGTTCTTGGAGCCCTGAGTTTGGAAGAAGTCCAAGTGCTCTGAGACCGCCATCCTGTGAGGAAGCCCGGGCCACCCGGGGAGGTCCTGCTTGCGGTCCTGGTCCAGGGGCCTCCAAGTGATTCCAGCCCTCAGCTGTCGATTCACATCCAGGCTTCGAGTCTTCCAACGGAGACACCAGGGACCAGAGACTAGCTATCCCCACCACGCTTGGTCTGAATTCACGAGCACCCTAAAACGGTGGTTGCGTGAAGCCACTGAGTTTTGGGGTTTCTTACCAGGGTCTTTGCAGTGGTCTCCTCCCAGGGCTCCTTGAACTTTCCATTTCCCACCCTGGTTCCCCGGCAGTGTGTTCTTGACACAGCCGTCAGGCGTGTCCTGTAAGGCACAGAGCGGACAGTGTCCCTCTTCGGCACCAAACCTTCCCTTGGCTTCCAGTTCACTCAGAGTAAAAAAGCCAGATCTTTATGATGAGCCACGTGTGATCTGCCCTGTCCCCCACCCTTTTCCTCCTCCGTCCTGTCTCCCACCCTCTTCCTTTACCGACTCCTCTCCAGCCACACTGGTCTTGTTACTCTTCATACACCGGACCCTCTGCCTCAGGACACTTGCACTTGCTGTGGACAGCACTCCACTACCTGGAGCGCTCTTCCTCTAGGTATTGCTTGGTTCACCGCCTCATCTTGTTCAAGTCTCTGCTCAGATGTCACCTTCTCAGTGAAGGCCCGCCCTGTTGAACCCTCTGAGTTCTCCTCATTCCCAAACCACTTGCCTGACTTTATTTTTTATTTTGCCATGGTCCTTCTACCTGTCTAACCTCCTATATACTTTACTTGGTGTATTTAATATTTACTGTCTCTTCCCTGCCGTTGACTATCAACACTACAGGGCAGGGATCACTGTTTCTTCTTGAATGTATCCCCGGGGCCTAAAATAGCTTCCGACACTCAGTGATGGTTTGCTGAATGAATGAGCTGCGGGAGCCCAGACATGGGGCCGTCCAGGTGGGGAGGCAGATGGGGGTCAGGGAAGAGCAGGGGTGGAGAGGCCGGGTGGAGCCAGTGCACCGGGGCTAAAGGACATTCCGTGAAAGTGACGGCTTGCTGCCCTTCCCCCCACCTCCCCCGGGGCACCCTGAGGATGGGAGAGTCAGAGGGCGAGGCTTTGAAGATACAAACGTGGGGCTCCTCCTTGGTCTTGAGTGCCTCCAGGCACTTCCGGTAATCAGGATCTCAGGGCATCTGCCGGAGAACCCTGCCCGCTGCCCCTGAGGCCTTGACTCGCTCCTTCCTGTGCTATAAAATCGGGCCCCTTCCATCTGTGACCTCCTGGATGCTGCTGGGGGAGGTGAGGCGGGGCAGGTTTGTTGCAAAGAACTGTGTGTGGCCCTGAGCAGCACGCGGCACCTCAGTTTCCTCATCAGCAAAATGGGAATGATAGGAGGATGGATTTCAAGGCAGGGCCGTGAAGCTGAATGAGATAATGGCATGGAAGTCCTTGGTAAACAGAAGTGCTCCACGGACCCAGGAGGGGGTAAAGGCACAAGGAACAAACCCTAGCTCTGCCACCAGGCTCAGTCTCATTGCTTGCAAAATGGGCTGAATGTGCTAGGGCTGTTGAGAGATTCAAAATGCAAAGGAGATTCTTAGCACTCAGTAAACGTGCAAGAGTTGTTTGCTTTTATTCATGGTGATTCTTTTTTTAATGTTTTTTAATGTTTATTTTTGAGAGAGAGACGACAGAGCACGCGTGGGGGGGGGGGGAGGGGCAGAGAGAGAGGGAGACTCAGAATCAGAAGCAGGCTCCAGGCTCTGAGCTGTCGGCACAGAGCCCCACGTGGGGCTCGAACTCACGAGCTGTGAGATCATGACCCAAGCTGAAGTCGCTGAACCGAATGAGCCACCCAGGCGCCCTAATAATAATTCTTTTTTTTTTTTTCAAAGTTTATTTATTTATTTTGAGAGAGAGAGAGAGAGAGACAGCATAAGCAGGGGAGGGACAGAGAGAGGGAGAGAAGAGAGAATCTTAAGCAGGCTCTCGCATTGTCAGCATGGAGCCCAATGCGGGGCTCGATCCCATGAACTGAACCAAGAGTCAGACACTTAAGCAACTGGGTCACCCAGGCATCTCTTGACGGTAATCATTCTAATAATGATAGGGAGTAAAAAGTTACTGAGAAGCCATCTGGGAGCCCGGAGGGGACCGTGACCGTGGGCTCCACGGAGCACAACTTCAGCCCCCTACATTTCACTTTGGTCATAGACTCCCACGCACAAGGTCACCTCTGCCCATTGCCTCCAGCAAGGCCATCCCCATGAGCACACTTATTCCCTAAAATATGCCATAGGAGTGAATATCAGGCCTTGAGGCCAGCCTGGGAGTGGGTGTGTGGGGAGTTCAAATCCAGGCCCTGCCTCTCCTAAGCTGTAGAAACTTAGATGCGGCAATTGCTCTATGCCTCAGTTTCCTTTTCTGAGAAAGGAAAGTAGAATTATAATAGCCTTGGCCTCTTACAGCGGCCGTGAGGATCGAGTGAGTTAAAATGTGCCCAGGGCCTGGTGCTGTGCCTGGCACTTAGCAAGCAGATCATATGGAAGAGGGTTACTATCTTCATCCCACCAATAGGTAAACTGAGGCTCAGCCAGGAGAAATAACCCGGTTCAGGTTATCAGTTGGAATGTTTATTGGCCCTGAGCTGCGATGAGTCTCCTTACACGGGCAGAAACCCCAACCAGTGAACCTACGGGTTTGTGACACACCTTTCATTCCTTAGTGGGTTTTTGTTGTCGTTAAGTGGGAGTCCAAAACGGAGGAGGGGACAACTTAACGTTGTCCCAGGAAAATCTCACCCAGGAACTTCTTTTCAGAAATCCGGGGAAACACTTAGCCCTGTGTGAAAAGGTCTCGGGTTCCAGTTTGAGACGTAGTGCGCAAGGTAATGGGAAATCCTTGAAGGCTCTTGAGCAGGGGAAGCATGAACTTTAAGGGACAGGAGTCTGGCAGTGCATTTGGGTTATTTCCTGTTACTGGGGTCTGGACGTCGCTGGCGGGGGGCGCCTTGGTATGGTGACTGAATTCCACAAATAATCAAGATGTATTTGCAGAGACCCCACTAAATGAAGGGTGCTGGGCTGCTGTGGAGGGTTTGCAGCCAGCAAACCCCATCACATCCTTCAGCCCTGCCCTTCCGATGTGGATATACAACTCGGTCTACTCCTGCAGGGTTGGGGGGGGTGGGGGGGGGAGAGCCTGAGTGGGGAGGGGTGATGTTTGGTTTGAGGCATCGATGGAGTAGGAGATGCAGAGGGAGAGAACATTCCAGGTGGAGGGACTTGAAGGGAAAGGCCCTGAGACGAGCGCATGCCTGGAAGGTTCAAACTCTTGCCAGGAGCCCCGGGTGGGACAGAGACGCGGAAGGCAGAAGGGAACAGGTGAGAGAGGTCGTGGGGTCGGACACGCAGGGCTTCAGAGCCATCTGAGGAGTGGTTTACTCCGAGTAATGTGGGGGATCATCAGAGGTTTCCGAGCAGCGGAGGGCACAGGATCTGACCTGGGCCTCCAGGGGACCTCCTCCGGCTGCGCGCGGAGAAAGGGACTGTGGGGTCCATGGCGAGAGCCGGGAGCCCAGGGAGGGTGATCTGCTCCAGCGCGGGGTGGGTAGAGGCGGTGGCAAGTGCTCAGAGTCTCCGTCTGTCGTGGAGCGGTGGCGCTCAGGGGCTACTGAAGAGCGGGTGGCTTCTGTCGAGATGGCCAGCGCACGTGCCCGTTCACCGAGCGGATCTGCCTCTGGGACTTCATCCCGCATTCATCCTTGCACATGCGTGAGATGACCCAGATGCAGGGATGCCGATTTGCCGGGCAGAAGGGGAACAGGCTGCCTGGGGCCAAGTGTGGGTGGGGATGTGGAGCTAGCGCCGCGAAAGTGGGGGGGCAGGCGCCGCCATCTGGGGAGCAAGCTGGGACGCTGAATATGTAACGGAGGGTATGAAAGACGCCCGCCGATTCCCCGACAGTCTCCCCGGCAACAGGTGGGGTCTGGGCACCCGCACCCACTCCCTGATTCGGGGCGCTCTGTGGCTGCTCTGACCGTTACTGTGGGTAGAAGTGATGCTGTGACAGCTTCTGGGCCCAGATCTTCAAAGACGAGCAGCTTCTGTGCTCACTTCGGCAGCACATACGCTAAAATAAGAACGATCCGGGGAGGATTAGGGTGGCCCTGGTGCGAGGATGACGCACAAATTCCTGAAGCGCTCCGTGTGAAAAAAAGAAAGAAAGAAAGAGAGAAAGAGAGAAAGAGAGAAAGAGAGAAAGAAAGAAAGAAAGAAGAAAAAGACCAGCAGCTTTTACTTCCTCCTTCTTGGCAGGATCCCTTGGGGACAAGCCAGCTGCCATGAAGGAAGTCTAACCACCCCCGAGACTGCCATGCTGTGAGGAAGTCTAGCTAGCTACAGAGAGGTGTCCGCTAGGATGAGGCACCATTAGAGGGACACAGAGACAGAGAGGGGAACACCAGGTGCATCACGGCTGCAGACACGAGTGAAGAAGTCAGCCATCTCGGAAGGGGACCTCCAACCCCAGCTGTCTCAGTGACACCACACACACAGTTCAGAGACACGCAGCCCAGCCCAGCCCTTCCCGGATTCCCGACCCACAAAATTATGAGTAAAACAAAGTGTTGTTGAAAGCCTCTGAGCTGAGGGTAATTTATTGTAGTGCAAAAGATAACCAGACCCTCTCACCCAGCAATTGAACCCCTGACTCTTTGTCCAGATAAGATTCTCATGCCAGCCCAGACAAGGACATGCCAGGGTAGTGGCCGTGTGGTGGCCGAGACTTACGGACTATCCACGCGCCCATTCCTGGGGTAGCAGAGGGGAAAACATGTGGATGCAAACCAAGGGGTCCTAGTCAGCGCCTAGAAGTCGTAAGTCAAGCCACAACCCAGACTGATGTTAAACAGGGAATGAGCATTGGAGCAAAAATAAATTAACATGCATTCAAAGGGGCGCCCGGATGGTTTCAGTCGGTTAAGCGACCGACTCTTGATTTGGGCTCAGGTCATGATCTTGCGGTCTTGAGATTAAGCCCCAGGGTGGGCTCTGAGCTGAGTGCACAGCCTGCTTGGGATGCTCCCTCTCTTACTGCCCTTCCCCTGCTTATGCACACATATGCTCATGTGCTCTCTCACACTCGCTCTCAAAAATAAAATAAAATAAAATAAAATAAAATAAAATAAAATAAAATAAATTAAAAAAATAAAATAAAGTAAAATAAAATAAAATACATACACAGAAAGCCACAATACCCATACAAACATGCTGTGTTCTTCAAGAAGACTCACACACTGAAGAACATGTGGGGCCCATTAAAATGGGTCTTTAAAAATTTTTTTTTTAAATGTTTATTTTTGAGAGGGAGAGAGAGACAGATTGAGCAGGGGAGGGGCAGAGAGAGAGAGAGAGAGAGAGAGAGGGAGACGCAGAATCCGAAGCAGGCTCCAGGCTCCGAGCTGTCGGCACAGGGCCCGACGCGGGGCTCGAACTCACGAACCGTGAGATCATGACCTGAGCCGAAGCTGGACGCTGAACCGACTGGGCCACCCAGGCGCCCCTAATATGGGTCTTTGCAAGAGCTTAAAATGGGAAGGGGAAATGGATGAAAGAGAATCGAGAAAAACAAAAGAGGGGCATACAGGGGTCAACATGATAATCTGCCATGAACTGAGGACTATTTTGTTTTTTGTTTTTAACTCAACTCTCCACATTTGAAGCCTAAAAAGTGATAGCAAAGGTAGACAAAACGCATGTCCATAAATAGAGCATTGATTGAATAAATTACAGCACATCCACATGATGGAGTACTTATTAAGCCATGAAAACAAATGTTGAGGTTTGCTATGTACTAATATGTAAGAGTCTGCAAGGTCTATCCATGGGGAGCAGAAATGTAGAAGGGTATGTATTATAGGCTTCCATTCGGGAGGGGGGGAGGGGAATGAAAGTATGTGTATTTGTATATACGCTTTATAAACAAGTGGTATCTCTATGGAAGAATATCCCAAAGGCCCCTGGGTGGCTCAGTCATTTGAGCGTCTAACTCCTGATTTCATCTCAGGTCATGATCTCCTAGTTTGTGGGATTGAGTCCCGTGCTGGGCTCTGCGCTGATAGCTCGGATCCTGCTTTGGATTCTCTCTCCCCCGCTCTCTGCCCCTCCCCCACTCTCTCTCTCTCTCAAAATAAATACACTAAAAAAAAAAGAGGGGTGCCTAGGCAGCTCAGTCACTTAAGTATCCGGCTTCAGCTCAGGTCATGATCTCATGGTTCATGGTTTTGAGCCCCATGTCAGGCTCTGTGCTGACAGCTCAGAGCCTGGAGCCTGCTTCAGATTCTGTGTCTCCTGCTCTCTCTGCCCCTTCCCCACTCATACTCTGTCTCTCTCTCAAAAATAAATAAAAAAACAAAAAGAATATTCCAGAAACTAATCCAAGTGGTTGCTTCCGGGGACAAGAGCCAGGTGTAGGGAACAGGAGTAGTGGGGAGACTTCAGAGGAGTAGGTACCCAGGCTGTCAGTGCTCACTTTTGAAATCCGGTCACCATGATATGATGGAATCCAGGTCACACGGAGAGGCCCGTGTGGAAAGGAACTGAGTCCCTCTCCTCTCCCCTGCTCCCTGTCTCTAGCCAACAACCAGTGCCAACTTGCCAGTGATGCAAATGCACCCCTTTGGCAGCAGATTCTCAGCCCCAGTCGGGCTTTCGGCTGAGTGCAGCCCCAGCTGGCATCTGAATGCAGCCTCCTGAGGACCGGACCTGCCCAGCTCAACCACTCCCAAATTCCTGGTCCTCAGACACTATGAGATGTAATAAATGGCTGTTGTTGCTTTAAAGCACCATGCTGTGGGGTTACTTGTTACGCAGGATAAAGAGCTAATACAGAAGGTCCCGGTAGCCTTTCCCAATAAGAGTCCCCCCCGCCACCCCAAAGAAACCACGATCCCCATAGTTATCATTCCCATGAATGTGTTAACTTTTACTACGTATACATAAATTCTTTTTTAAATTTTTGTTTATGTTTTTTTTTTTTTTTGAGAGAGAGAGACAGAGAGAGAGACAGAGCAGAGGAGCGGCAGAGAGAGAGAGAGAGAGAGAGAGAGACAGAATCCCAAGCAGGCTCCAGGCTATGAGCTGTCAGCACAGAGCCCTGTGCGGGGCTGAAACTCACATGCCGCTAGATCATGACCTGAGCCAAAGTCTGACACTTAACCAACTGAGCCACCCAGGTGCCCCAACATATACATAAATTCTTACACAATGTAGAGGACTATATTTCATTCTCAGAAGTATAGAAACGCCCACGATATAATATATACATTTCTATTTATAACATGGATCCTATCTTACTTGCTTTGTTTCTTCCACAATATGCCTTGAAGATCCATCCTATTGAGGCAGATAGCTGCGGTTCTTTTTCACTAATATAATATTTCACTAGATTAATGGCATAATATTATATGTTACATGTATTATAACGTAATATATCGGGGATGTTATAATCTAACATTCCATTATGTTAATATACAATACTACCATTTTAGTAGGCAGATGCGGTGTCTAAGTGCTTGGCACACAGGGACAAATTTCATCTTCGCATCTGTGACAGCCCCTGGACATCATGTAGACCTACTAAATGTTAGCAAAGCCAGTGACCTATATCTATACCAGGACTTATTTTGAGACAATTTCAGACTTACAGAAAGGTTGCAAAAATAGTACAAAGAATTCCTGTATACCTTTACCCAGATTCCTCAAATGCTCACATTTTACTACCCTTGCTTTATCATTCTCTCTCTGCTTACATTTCTGTCTGGGTAGGAGTAAATTGCAGACAGGATGCCTCTATCTCTAAATTATTTCATGTATATTTCCTAAAAGCAAGCACGAGCAGGGGAGGGGCAGAGAGAGAGAGAGGGAGACGCAGAACCCCAATCAGGTTCCAGGCTCCGAGCTGTCAGCAGCACAGAGCCCGATGCAGGGCTTGAACTCGCCAGCTGTGAGATCATGACCTGAGCCAAAGTCAGACACTTAACAGACTGAGCCACGCAGGCACCCCAAAACAAGAATATTCTTAAAAAAACCACAGTGCAGATACAAAAATCAGGACATTAACATTGTTACAATACTCTTGTCCATATTATACACTGTGAAATGTTGCAAACAAACTTTTTTTTCTGATCCAGTATCCGATCCAGGATACATGTTGCATTTAGTTTATATGTTTCTTTAGTTTCCTTTTATGTAGAATGAGTTCCTCAGTTTTTTTTTTTTATTGTTGTTTTGTTTTTTTACCTTTCTGACCTTGACATTGTTCATGTGCATAGACCAGTCGTTTTGTAACCCGTCCGGCTAGTTGCGTTTTTCTGATATTTCCTTATAATGAGATTCAGATCAGCAGTGATGCTGTGTATTTCGCAGTCTGTCCTGTTCAGGGGGCACATGATGTCAATTTGCCCTGTTGCTAGTGATGTTCACCTTGATCGCTTGGTTAAGGTGCTGTCTGCCCGTTTTCACCGCTATAAAGGCACTATTTTTCTTTGTAATTAATAAATATCTGTGGGGAGATACATTGAGACTATGCAAATATTCTGATCTCTTCATACTTCTACCCACATACTTCCTAGTAGGATGATATATTTTGCATTAAATGTAATTATTATTCGACCAAGGAGTACACGAGCATTTGCCAATAATTCAACAGTATAAAAAAGTATAAGGCGAGTCTCCCTCCTACTCCCTCCCCCAGCCACCCAGGTCCTCTCCTGCTGATTCCTGTGTCCTTCCAGATTGTTCTATGCACAGGCAGGCTGATACACACATGTATCCTCTTTTAGAGTTACATGCACATAAAAGGTAGGTGAATATACACACTGCTCTGCATCTTGCTTTATTTCGCTTGACATTTTGGAGGCCATTTTCTATTTGCATAAGAGAGATCTCTTCTTGGTTTTAGAACCTTATGTCCGCCTGAGATGCAACGCTTCATGTTCGCAGATAAGGAAATGGAGGCTTGGAGTGAGGAAGGGCCGGGTCCCCAAAGTTAGAAGGCAAAACAGACCTGGAAAGCAGTCCAGGACCCCTGCACGAGCGAGTTGACAGGTCTCACTACCGGGGAGCCAGGCCTTTCGGGGGCCTGCCCCAACAAGATGCCAGACCCAGGCTCGCGTCTGCGTTCCCAGCCTGGCTTGTCCCCACTGCCTCCTCAATCCCCGGGGTCCCCTTCTTAGTTCTTGTTAGGGACTTCCCTCCAGCTCCCTGCTGGGCCAGGCCTTGGGAGCCCCATTGATCCTCTGACAGCCCAAGACAGATCGTTGGGGAGTGTGTATTCAGGTGCAGGCTGAGCACATGGAGGCCAGATGAGAACGGGGTGGGGGGGGTGGTTAGGGGCCCACTTGGGTGGGAGATGGAAGACTGAGGAAGGCGAGGATAGAGGGTCCCACAGACACCTGCCTCTTCTCCCCCTCCCCCACCATTCCCGCCCTCCTCAGAACTGTGACTCGCCCCCAACTCCTCTCATGTGGGGTGGGGCTCACCCCATGGCCTCTCCTTTCCCCTGGCCTGGGAGGCCTGGGGTGTAGCGGAGAGAAGTCAAGATATGAAATGCACCCTGCCTGGTTTGACGGGCAGCCCAGGCCCTCCTGTGAGAGTCAGGCAGACGATACCTCTTCCCGAGCCTCAGTTTCCTTCGGGCAGTGAGGAAGAAACAGGCCTCACATGGGTCTAGCAGGCAGCAGAGCATGGCCAGTATATGTCCCCATGGTCCTTTACTGGCCTCTTAAAACTCCCACTGCTTGGTCCCTCTCTGGTTCTGGAAGCCTCTAGCCGTCTTCCTCGACTCTCCGCACCCCAGAAGGAACACAGTTCCCGGGGTCAGGCTTGTT
This sequence comes from Panthera tigris, assembly GCF_018350195.1. Classification (NCBI taxonomy): domain Eukaryota; kingdom Metazoa; phylum Chordata; class Mammalia; order Carnivora; family Felidae; genus Panthera; species Panthera tigris. The sequence continues at coordinate 27,650,731 of NC_056662.1, forward strand.
GACCCAATGGGGCTTCTGGGCTGGGGCACCTGGAGCTGTCACATCATGTGCTGGGAGAGCCCTGGCACAGCCATGGCCTCCGGTGATGGCCGCTCATTCCCTCGCGAGGTGGCCCCTGAGCTCTGCCTTTCTCCTTTGCAAAAATCTGCCCCCCTGTGGCTTCTTCAAGGCAGTGTGGTCCCCAGAGTGGGGAGTCTGCCTTTATGCCCTGTGACCCCCGCCCCCCCCCAAAGACCTTTAGATGGCATGGGCATCTCTGGTAGGCACCCAAGCATTGTGTGGCGTGCATGGAGGTGGGGGGCTAGGGGCGCATGGGGGCTCAGAGAGGAGGCTGGGGGGCAGAGGAGTGGGGATGTGAACACAGCGAGGAAGAAGATTCAGTGAAATAGACAGGCACTTGGTGAGGGTGACAGGGTCTCCGAGAGAGGCTGGGGGCACAGGAAGGAGCGAGCAGGGCAGGGAGAGAGTGGGGCTCAGATGGAGGGCTGTAGACTCCGGGAGGGGACTGGAGCCTGTGGGGGGTGGGGGGGGGTGTTAAAGGCCCATACAGCAGAATGGGGAAACAAAGGAAGGGATGATGACTGCACACAGCCCCCTGTGGCTCAGGCAGCCGGGAAGGCCATTCCAATGGAGGGTGGCACCAGAAATAAAGCCCCGGGGGGGGGGGGGGGGGGGGGGAGCAGCCCAGGGCAGCAGCTCCTTCCCAGCACACAGCCCCCTGGGCAGATGGTCCTTACTGAGCAGCCGGGCGCAGGTTCCTGGGATTCGCAACCGCAGTCAGCATATCAGCACCTCTGTGGTGGCGCTAGCCTTCCAGAGGGCGCCATTCAGGGGACAGAGGTAGATTGCTGGAAGGGCTTCCCTGGCCTCGTGCCGGGCTGGGGAAGGTGTTCGGTGGCCTCCCCTGCAAATTAGAAGATGGCTGGAGGGCGGTATCGACTGGAGGCAGGGGGCTGGCATCAGTTATCCCGACACCAGGGGTGCGCGTTCCAGGGAGGGGACAGGGTTGGCAAAGCCCTCCCAAATCCTGGGACATTGCGTCGGAGGCCCTGAGAAGCTGCGGCTAGCTGCTCCCTGCAGAGACAAGGGAATAGGCCAGAGAGAGAGAGAGTCTGACACAGACACTCGTTGAGTGCGTGTGGCCAGACCCCGTCCACGCACTTTACTGAATCCTCACTATCACCCCCACGAGGTGACGACGATTATGAACCCCATTGTCCAGAGGGGGAGGTGGAAGTCAGAGCAAGCTGACACAGCCAGGAAGCCCCACTAGCTGGGATTTGAACCCCCAGTCATCCTGGCTGATCCCTGCAGGGGCAGCGGGGCCAGGAAGCTCTCAGACCCGGGCTTCCCCTGGCCAAGGGGGCTGACAGTGCCTCTCTCCCCCTCATTCCCCTCTCTGCAGGGGTGCCGGGTATGTTTGGTGCCCCCGGCAGGGTTGGGAGGTGAGACTTAAGTATAAATAAATAAACAGGGAGCAGATGGTGGGGGGGGGGGGTACAGGGAGGGCTAGGGCCAGGGCCTCCCACTTGTCCCTGGGAAAACATTACTGGGCCGGAGCAAATGGATTCCAGACTCAGGGCCGAGAAGCTCCCTCCCCAGGCCGGCCGTCCTGTCTGCTGGGCTGGGACCTAGCACAGCGCTCGGGAGAAACAGGGGGCTGGGGCCCTGAGTCCTGGATGCTGCCCTCTTCCTTCTCTTCTCCCTGTGTGGCCTTGAGCAAGTCATTTCACCTCTTTGTCGCCATTTCTGCACCTGCCACGTGAGTGCGTGGAAGGAGGGGGTCAAGTTTTTGGCTCGAGGGCCGCCTCCTCGAGGAAGTCCTCCTTGGTTGCTCCGTGAAGATTTTGCTAAGGGCAACAGCTCAGAGTATCAAAAGGAAGACGGGTGGTTGTGTCTTTCGTCTCACAGCAACCCTTTCAACAGATTTGCTCAGCATCTACTATGTGCTGGTGCCACGCCACCTTCAAGGCTGACACAGTGCCTGGAACACGGCTTTTCTCTGTGGCTCCAAACACTCGCTATGTGGGTAAATGAAGGAGTGGGCGGATGAAAGAGGAGACGGGGAGCTGCCATGTGTCCCAAATGTGGAGCCCGCATCACCGTGGTGGGGGGGTGGTGGGGAGCGGACAGAAGCCGATGTGGGTAAACAGCAGCATGGTCTTAAATCACACGTCCACAGTGAGAAAGTCCTTCTTTTTTCAGTACCTGCCAGGTCTTCCCCTAGGCCAGGAGCAAGTCTCCAAGATGCCAGTAACACCTTTCTAACACCCGTGGGTGTCTGCCTCTCTCTCTCTTTCTTTTTATAGCCTGGAGAAAGCTGGTCTGGGGCCCGGGGCTCCTGCACGCCATGGTACCAGCTAGAACTTGAGAATATTCTTTTTGCGTCCATTTTATTCCTTTGGGCCGGTTACTTTTCAGGTGTGGCAAGGGATTCCGATGTTTCGGTTTTGTGTGGATATGGCTGAGGGTGGTGCCAACCGGTCCTGGAGAAACTCTGAAGCGGCTGGTGCTTTCTGATAAAGTGATGGTCTGGGGCCAGGGTGGCAATGGGGGCCTGACGACAGGGGCACGAGGGAGCGCGCAGGGGTGGCGGAGATGTTCTGCGTCTGGACGTGGGTGTGAACCTCTGTCAAAATGCATCGCGCCGAACGCTTTAAATGAAGGTATTTCGCTGTATGCACGTGATACCTCAACAAAGTTCATTTAAGAACACGTAGAACCTCCCAAGGCTGACTGAAGATATTATGTACATAAGATATATGTGCATGAGCTATTAAGTGCAGATGCCCTGTGGGTGTGGCCAAAGTCACAGGAAAGTTGGGGAAACGTGGAGTCAATGAATAAATGGATAGATAAGAGACAGAATGAATGAATGAATGAATGACTAAATGAGCAAGTGAATGAACATCTACTTCATCTGTGGTAATGAGTCCACTCTGCATAGTCTCCATATATCAGATGGTCACGATCAGGGGTTGTCCTATCTCAACTTGCATATCTCCTGTGATGGGACACTCACTACCTTATGATATCATCCTTTCACTAGGACTGTGTGAAAGGCCTTTCCTCATATTAAGTTCATTTTCTTAGTGATCCCCTGCCCCTTGCACTCCACAGACACATCTACTCCCCTCTCTGGGGACAGGGCAAATGCCACCAGTCTGCTCTACTCTGAGTTCTTTGTCTCCGATACTAAGCTTCTCTGCCCACCAGATTCTGCTGGCACGAGGCTTACATCACGGTGGGGCAGCAGGAAAAAGAACAAGTACATGGGCAAATAAAGCAAATAATTACAAGCTCTGAAGGAAAAAAAAAAAAAGGGTTAGAATATCGGGGAGACCATGGGGAGGATGAGGAAACAGGGAAAGCCTTTCTAAGGAGTCGGCATTTGAGCTGAGTCCTGAAGGATGTGAAGGAGCCGGAAGAACCAGAGGAAGGGCATTCCAGGCTGAGGCAAGAGCAAGTGCAAAGGCCCTGAGGCCAGAAAGCAATGGGGAATTACGGGGCAGTCAGTCTGGCTGGAGTGGGACGGGCACGGGCAGGTCATTCAGAGCAATGATGGTGAAGAGTCTGGGATTATTTTTATTATTTTTATTTCTTAAAGTTTTTTTGTTTTAACGTTTATTTATTTTTGAGACAGAGAGAGACAGCATGAACAGGGGAGGGTCAGAGAGAAAGGGAGACACAGAATCTCAAACAGGCTCCAGGCTCTGAGCTGTCAGCACAGAGCCCGACGCGGGGCTTGAACTCATGGACCACGAGATCGTGACCTGAGCCGAAGTTGGACGCTTAACCGACGGAGCCACCCAGGCACCCCGGGAAGCATTTAAACAAAATCAGAAGTGCTTTCTGTTGGTTACACAAAACAAAACAAAACAAAACAAAATGTGAGGCTTGCAGACGGCGAGACGATGAATCCTTTTTCCATCTCTTCCACTTCTGACTCCTGCAAGAAAAGGGCCCTGGGTTGGCGGGGGGCGGGTCCTTCAGACCCTTGCCACAAAGAGAGAGCAACCCTAGCCAGATCTGGAGAAGCCAGAGACAGTCCGGTGTTTACGTTGTTCATACTGACAGCCACATTTATTGATGTCACGTGCTACTGATTTTCCATTTGGTCTGGCTCTCTCAAGTTTCCTTTAACCCCCCCGCAAAAATGTCTTTAAGTAAAACAAAAGCAAATAGATTTACCGATGCAAAAACAATGGTCCCTGAAGGTGATACGAAGCCCGCCTGTCCCAAGTGGCCCATATTGCGAAGGAGGCTCTTGACGGGTTTTGAGAGATGTTTTTCTAACCTCCTTACTGCGCTCTCGGGGGAACCAGAGGACCTGCGTTGTGTTCTGTGCTGGGCCAGGCCTACCAGGACCCCAGTGCAAGAGCGGGATTCGCCTCAGGGACTCTGTCCACATTCAGGTCTGCGTGAGCGTTGCAGAAAGGGCTCGGGGACTCCCAAACCTGGGGTCACCAGGGTCCTTCCTCTCTCGTCCCTCAGATTCAGTTCCACCCACTGGAAAATCCTGGGACTCTCTCTTCATATTACATCTGGCTTCTGATCGCTTCTCTCTACCCTGGTCCCGTCTACCAGCCACCATCTGTGCCCTGGTGACAGCAGCAGACTCCCCCTCCCCCTCCATTCCCATCCCCGCTCCTCTCAGCAGCCAGAGCCAGAGCAGGCCTTTCCTCTTCTCCAGGCCTCACACGGCTCCCAGGTACCTTGGAGGGAGAAACCAAAGTCCTCACCCCCTATGAGGCCCCTCCCAAGCTGACGGTGCCCGTCTCTCCCGCTTTGTCACCGGGCCAGCCCCGGCCTTTGTCCCATCCTGGCTGCCTCCACCACAGGGCCCTCCTGACTCTTTCTTGGACCCTCCGAGCAGTTTCCCACCTCAGGGCTTTTGCGTGGGCTGTTCCTTCCGCTTGGAACATGCTTCCCTCTGACATCTACAGGGCTTCCCTCCTCTCTGTTCTGTTCACCCCCACCTCAGCTCACCACCTTATGAAATTCAAGATTTTCCATCTCGTTCTTTCGCCTTGCCCTGCTCTTCTCTCATAGCGCTTATCACTACTCGGTACTGCATTTTTACACCGTATGTGTGTTTCATGTGTGTTTCTTGCCCATCTCCCCTGAATGGACCTCAAGAGGACAGGGCTTTGCATCTGTTTTATACTCTGATGACCCCAGAGCCTGGAACGTGCCTGTTATGCCATAGGTATCCCGCACCAATTTCTAGGGTGAGAGTCCAGGGAGGCGTGTGAAGGGTAGGGAGGCAGTGAGCCCTGCCCTCTGGTTCCTTCTCTGGTCATGGTTTCCTTCTGTTCCCGCCATCGTCCCTCACCCCCCCAAGGGTGGGACAGGACTGGCGAAGCTTGCCTCTCCGGGGACAGGTTTCCAGCTACAGGTCAACTGCTCTCTCCCCGACAAGCCTGTGGGGAGCCATGGGGAATCCTCAAAAGACAGAGGGACCTGGGGGCAGAACGCGCTGGATTTCTGTGGTCACCCTCCTCCCAGCCCCGTGTTCTCATCTGGAAAGAGGGAAGCGATGAGACCGGATGACCGTTGAGGGTGTATTGTACAGACAAGAAGACTGAGGCTCAGGGTGGTGAATCTGTCTTCAGGACAGCTGGGGCCTCAGTTCCCTCCTCTGTAAAAGGAGGTTAATACCTCCTCCCTCCTAAGGTTGTGGCCAGGATTAAACGAATTAAATAAAGCCTTTAAGCACTTGGTAGGGTCCGGCACACAGTAGGTGCTCAAGCAATGCTGGCTGCTACTGCTGTTGCTCTGAGAGGTGAACCTATCACAGCCAGCAGGTGGCAAAGTCAAGGTTCAAACCCAGGTCTGCGTGAGTCTAAAGTGACTCCCCCTCTCAGACACGAAACAATGACCATAATCGTAATGGCCACAAGGACAGCAACACGACCACCACCATCAACTCAATTCATTTCCACCCCATTTGGGAGCTCCAAGGGTTAGAGAGGAAGTTTATCAGGTGGTGGCACCTGCCTCGCGGCCACAGCCAGCCAGGACTGGCTGCTCCTGACTCCCTCCGCAAGGACAGGTTGGCGGCCACCGCGACCTCCCGCTGGGGGCGCCCCCCAATCCCGCCGCCTGGGGGGCCGGGGGTGGGGGAGCCCTGGGCGGCCCGGGGAGCCCCCCGGGGGAGGCGAGCGAGGCCCTCGGGCTCTGCAAGGAGCCGCACGGCCTGGAAGACATTACACGGCTGTCGGCCGGGGGGCGTCGCTCGGAGTTCCGGAGGGGGTCCCGGCGGCGGACACGCCGGCCGAGGGGACGGCCCCGCCACAAAGCGCGCTTTGTTCTGCGCGCCCCCCGGGAGCTGGAACCAATGGATTGGCGGCAGCTGAGGTCATCTGTCAGGCAGCGCCGGGGGTCAGGCCCGGGGAAGGGGCCGCGAGGGAGGGCCGGGCGGATGGCCGGCGGGGGTCCGTGTGTGCGGGCGGGTTAACGAGGCCGCGCTCGCCGGATGCCCTGGGGCGGCCGCCGCGCCGCCGCGGCCTCAGTTTACCCAGCTATCCAGCAGGGAAGATCGCGCTGCCCTGTCCGCCTGCGGGACTACCGCGTCAAGTGTGGGAGCCCTGATTCCGCCGCCGACGGCCTTCCTGTGATGAGCCCTTCCTGCCTTCCCGCTCCGTGGGAGTGCTAGAGTGGGGAACGCACCCCAGGCGCAGAGTCGCAAGCAAGCAAATGTGGTGGCGAAGACGCATGTGCATGGGAGGCCTGGCGTCTTCCTCTGGCCCAGCGGAGTCAGGGCCTCTGCCCAGTTTCCCCACTTTGACCCTGGAGGCCAGACGGGCCTGCCTTTTGTCCGGGGCTAACAGGTGGGGCTGCCTAGACTCGAATCCAGGGAGCCCCGGTGCCCATCCCCCAGCGCCTCTGGTCCAGGGTAGAGCAGGGCTGGAACCTCCCCACCCCCACTCCCTTTTTCTGACTGGAGGCAGATTGGGTCTGAACACTTTTCTCTATCGCCCCAAACGACATCCCATGTGTTCATTCACTCACACCCCCATCCGTGTGTGCCTCAGTGTTCCCATCCACACAACGGGACAATCAGACTTCTAAACTTTCAGTACAGGGTCCCCTGGGGGATGAGGCCATCAAGTCCAAGGAGCCCCAGAAATTGCCCAAAATATTAGTGTTTCTGGAGAAAGGGCTCATGGGTTTTTTTTTTTTTTTTTTTTTTGGTTTTTTTTTTTTGGATTCTCAACTCTTTACGACCCACAAAAGGTTAAGCACTGGTTGGAGTGCAGGGAAGGAAAGCAGCCCCCCAAACTCTGCTGGAGGATAAGGCATTTGGAATGGCCACTCCGGGGAGCAATCTGCTAGGACCTTAGAAGTTAGAAATTGAGCTAGGGATCAGCTAGGCAGTCCCTCCCCCCGGGGGGGGGACAGTTGAGAGAGCACAGTGACAGCGGGAGATGTTCGTAGCAGCAAAAAAACTGGAAAGCTCAAACGTCCATCCACAGGAACATGACTGGTAAATGGTGTATTCAGACCGTGGAATGCCACAGAGCAATTAAAAGAATGAGCTAGACCTAAACCCAATATATTCATCCACCAAACACTTGGTGAACACTTACTACGCATCAGACACTGTTTTGGGCAGTGGGTCTGCAGGGATAAGAGATCAAGTCTTGCTTGGAGAATGTTTTCTAGCAGGTGAGACAGACACAAACAGACACAGAAGAGCATTTCAGGGAGTGTGATAAATGCCACAAAGAAAATAAAGCGGAGTCAGGTGATAGAATGGTGGGGGAGGGGGACTGTTTTAGACAGAATGGTCAGGGGAGGCCCCTCTGAGGGAGACTCTGGAGAAGAGCAAAGACGATTAATGGGGTGAATGGCCTGGCACAGCGCGGGGGGGGGGGTGGGTGAGAAATGCCATCTGCAAAATGATGTAAAAAAAGAAAAGCACGCTTTACTTACACGTTACATACTACATTATCACAAAGTCAGAAAAAAGGCCTGGAGAGGGTATATGCTAAATTGGTGACGGTAACTGTCCCAGAAGATGGGAGACAAAGAGAGCGCGGGGACTAGGACTCGCGTGGGCTTCCGCTTGCCTCTTATATTTTAATTTTTCATCATTTAGCATTTCAATACCTTAATGTTTAAAAATAGGCACATAAACTTGTGAAATTAAAAACCATTTTAAATCTTCCATGGTGAAAGGGGTAGGTTCCGGGCAGCGAGGGGCAGATGGGGTCCCTACACACGTTCACTGGACGCAAGTTCCTGGGGAGCAGTGGTTTGTCTGGGGAGGGGACCCACCGTTAGACGGGGGAGCCCAGTAGAGGAATGTGGCTCAGCCTGGAGGATCCGGAAGCTTCTTGCAGGAGGTGCCTTCTTTGCTGAGCTTCAGACCATGTGGCTCAGCACCCCCAGTGTAGACTAGAGGAGAGGCCACGGTGTGTGTAAGACCACAGAGCAGGAGCGGACGGGGTAAACAGAACCTGAAACTCTGGGCAGCTGATGTCCCGCCCTCACAGCCCGGCCCCTCCCTCCACCCTCTTCCCACAGCCCTCGCTCCGGAGGCTAGAGGCCCCGCCCTGCTCCGGCAGGCCAGAAAGCAGCGCCACCTGCTGGCGCAGGAGAAAAACGCAGCTCTCAGCCTCCACTGAGAGCTACCAACCAGCCAGTTTCAAAACCCTGCTCCCCTTCTCGGACAATGAACAATCCCAATTCCGTTCCAAGTCGGTTCCTCACCGCCCTCCCAGCGTCTAGCAATGTTTAGACCAAGCTGCCTGCTTGGGTCCTATCTGCAGGAAGGGAAAGCCTTCTCAGGAAGGGGCAACCATTCTGGTACCTTAGACCCACTTGCGGGTCAGGAGGTGGTTACTCACATGAGCCAGGGGCACCTCATGACCGCAGTTTACAAAACGTGCCCTCAGCTTCCTGACCCTTGGTACAAACCTCAGGGGTAGGCAGTCCGTTTGACAGCTTGGAAAAAGTCCCCAAGGAAGGGCTTGCCCCGTGTCACCTGATGAATGAGGGTACAAGCTGATCCCGTAACACGGGCTCCGGGACCCAGCCCAACGTGTGTGGAGGGGGGGGGGGGGGTTGTCACCATATTTGAAGAGAACTGACTCAGTCTAGATCAGTGGTCTCAGCCTGAGGTCCCCGAATGGCAGCAGCAGCAGCACCTGGGAATTTGTTAGAAAAGCAAATCCGCTGGTCCCACTCCAGACCTACCAAGTCAGAAACTCTGGGGGTGGGGCCCAGCGATCCGTGTTTTAGAAAACCTGTTTGAGAACCTAAGCCGGCGGTCCAAAGTAACTATACCCCCTCGTTTTCATTAAACAAGCTTTTATTTGGGAATGTTTTTTGGTTTACATAAAAGTTGCAAAGATAGCAAAGAGTTCCTATATACTCTGTACCCGGCCTCCCCTCCCCCATCACCTTCCATTTTCCATGTACATTTGTCAAAACTAAGAGACTGACATTGGTAGGTTATTATTGAGTAAAATCCAGACCTTGTTCAGAGCTCCAATTTTCCCACCACTGTCCTTTTTTTGTTCTAGGATTGTCACACTCCATTTAGGACTACATTCATTTTCAGTTTCAGCTGGTCACCTCAGTCATCTTTCCCTGGGATGGAGAATGGGTGGGAGAGCAGTTATCTTTGTTACTGAGCTGGGGACACTGAGACTGGAAAACACCTGGTGACCTCAGGTCACCCCAGAAGGGCGATGAGAGCAAAGCCTGCCTCACTCTGCACCCTTCCTGCCCCTCTTCCTTTCACCCAGGACTCTTATTTTCAGAAGTCCCTTTGGAATGTCCCACCTGGCCTACCTCCAACAGCCATCTCAGACCCTGAGATGCCTCTATTAGAGCAAGCCCAGCCCTGGGAGAGGTCCACCCCTGCCCCGTTGCTTCTTCCCCTAGATTGAGGGGCCGGGACAATGTGTTGGTAATTAACCCTGGCTTGGGCAGATCAAGGCCCCGTACAGAAAGAAACAGTTATTTGCCCACGCACAGCCATTTGTGACTCATGAAAAATGCTACCAATTCTTTGCAGTTTCTCCCAGTAAGAGATGTAGTCTGTTTTGCCACTCCTCGAATCCAGGCCAGTCGTATGATTTGCTCTGACCAAAAGAACTTTGCAGAAGTGACGTCTTACCAATTCTGGGCCTAGAACCCAAGAAGCCTTCTAGCTTCACTCACTCTCTTGGCACTCTGACGCCATCTAAATAAGCCTGAGCTGACCTGCTGGAGAGACCACATGGGGGAGGACTAAGTCAACCAGGCAACAGCCTGACAAATGCCCGACAAGTGAATAGGGCTATCTTAGACCATCCAGCCCCATCCAAGGTTAACAGCTGACTGCATGCAGCCTCAGGAGTGACCCTGGGCAAGACCAGAACTGTCCACATGTGCCCAGCCTAACCTGCAAACCCACAGAACTACAGGCAAATGAATGATGTGCTTTTAGCTGTCAAGTTTGGGGATAGTTTGTTACATGGCAAAGACTAACTGATACACAACTCCTCATTTCTCTCTTGGTAATGGGATTCCAACTATATTTCAGGAAACAGTGCGCCAGTCCCAGGAGATGGGATACGAAGGGTCTCCTCAATATGACAGTTCTGTTCCCTGCCATCTAAACTTTCTTTGCAGCCAGGGGTGGGAATGGTAGCCGGTTTGGGCCAAGGAGACCTAACGGAAAGATGCAGGGGGATAGAACAGGAAATAGGCCTCCGAAAAAGGTTTGACTTTATGATAGAAGTTGAGAGTGGGCTTGGCCCTTCCTCCTCCCCCGCACCTTTCTTCTTCGAATGCAGCCATGATTCCTGGAGGTACAGCTGCCATCTTGGACCATGAAGTAACAAGCAATAAGGGAGAGGCCAAAAGGAATCACAGAGAGGTGAGCTCTACCTTCTCTGGGGTCCTGCACCCATACCGCCTGTCTCCAGAATTCATGCTCTGTGGACGAACCTCTCTTTGTTGAAACCACTGCAGCCTAGGCTTTCGTCTACTCGCAGCCGAATGTATCCCGCATACTGGGAACTACACAGACAACAATGCAGAAGGATCCTTGTCCTTGGGACTCTGGAGCCAGGAGTCTGTAGCTCTCCAAACCCATCTTCTTTTCCATCCCATTCTCTCAAAAATACCTCGAGGTCAAAGATAGGACCCCATTTTCACAGCAGCGGGATCTGGGGCTCCCACGCTGTTCAGGAAGGAGTCCAAGGCCTTGCAGCGAGTGGAACAGGTGCTCAGAGTCAGACCTCCCCCTCAGGCACGGAGAGGCACCCCTGTACGCTTTCTGCATGGCCCAGCCCGCTGGAGGCCAAGTGTGTCTTCTGGGACCTTCGCAGGGCTGGCAGAGGCCACGGCGGCTGCTATTGTAAGTCTGGCGTGGAAGCGCCCAGGTACACCCTGAGGTCCGAGAGGGTGGACTGGACGAGCTTGGCGGGGATCGTCTCTCGCTGCAGCTGCCGATAGGCTGCGTAGCGATGGCAGCCGCCAAAGGAGTAGAAATAGTCGCCACCCTGGGCCCCTTTGATCCAGAGGACGTCGATAGGGGGGACGCTGTCGGGATCCTCCTGGAGAAGAGGGTACAGGGTCAGTGAACACGGCACAGCACTTGGTGGTTTGCAGAGGAGACGCTGTCGAGCTCCTACAGGGTGCTCACGCTGGATGGTGAGAGCCAACTGTTAAATACTCGGCAATTTGGGGAGCTGCTCGATAGCTTGAAAATCAGCCACGGTGGTTTACATCAGGGAAACGAGCCGGTGCCACGAGTCAGGGCTTTCCCCCCTGCTAGAGACCAGGTTGTTAAACACTTGTGTTTATTATTATGCCACAGACACGCGATCTGTTGGGCCCTGTTCTAGACTCTGGGAATAAGGTACAGCCAGAATGGGATGGACACGGCCCCTGCCTTCATGGGGCTCCAGTCCCGTGGGGCGGATGGAAGGGAAAAGTGAGTGTTGGCGTGATGGATTGCTAGGAGGACGGTGACACAGGTCGTGGGTGGCCACGGGGCCTCTCTGAGGTGACAAGGGAGCAGACATCGAACACAGAGGAGCCAGCTTGGGAAGAGAGACAGGTGCAATAGTTTAGAATCAGGGCCCGACTGCCTAGGCCCAGGCTCAAATCTCAGCTCTGCTACTTAACTGCTATGTGATCTTGGACAACTAACGTCTGTGCCTCAGCTGTCCCATCTATCAAATAGGGACGTTTTAGAGGGAACAGCAAATGCAAAAGGCCAGAACAAGTTCACTGTGTTGGAGGCACGGGCAAGGAGGCCAGTGTGATCAGAGTGGACACGAGGTCAAGGGTACAACAGGTCAGAAAGGTCAGCGGGAGCCAGACTGGGCAGGTTTGTTTCTAAGAGCAGTGGGTAGGCCCTGGAGCGTTTTAAACAGCGGAGGGTGATGTGATTTGATGACCATTCTAGGAAGCTGTCATGAGAGAGCAGGCTCGGCGGGGTGGGCAAAGTCAAGAGCAGGCGAGACGGAGGTGAGGCCTTAGCAGGCGTCCAGCGAAAGATGCTGGACAGGGAGAGGAGGACAGGTTTGGGACATGGGGGCAGATCTGAGATGCACGGGGTGATGTAAGGAGAAGAGAAAGAAGAGAACCTTAGTTGACTTTCTGTTAGGGCCCCGAGCAGCCAGTGCAGAGCAGTGGTCCTGTGAGTAGGGAGAGCCTGGGGTGGGGTCGAAGGACGGGGCACAGTGGGGAGACCACATTAGACAGCGCCCATGGGTTCTTTTTTTTATGCTTATTTGACAGATTTATTGATACCTTTATTCCACAAATGATTTGTAAGCAGTAATGCCCAGGGGTTCCAGGTTGGGACTCTGGAACCCCAAAAAAACCTGAGTTTGAATTTCAGAGTCTCCCCTGAGCAGCTAGCGGACCCAGAGCAAGTAGCCTTGCCCCTTGGAGCATCATTCCTCATCTGTAAAATGGGAGTGGGCCCTCTATAGGGCTGCAGATGAACAGTCACAGAGCTGGTGCATGTGAGGCATAGAGCACAGTCTGCCTGGCAGTGGGGCACTAATGAGGGGCAGTGTGCTGGATGGGCCAGGTGCTGGAGGTGTGATGGTGGGTGGGCAGAATCACAGTCCCCCGAGACGTCCATGTCCTAATTCCTGGAGCCTGTGAACATGTTACCTTACAAGGCAAAAGGGGCTTTACGCATGGAATGCAGTTAAGGATCCTGAGATGGAGAGATTATTCTGGGTTATCCAGATGGGCCGAATGTAATCACTGGCGTCCTTGAGAGTGGAAGAGAAAGGCAAAAGAGGAGGTCTGATGGTGCTGGCTTTGAAGATGGTGGAAAGAAGCCATGAGCCAAAGGATGTGGGTGGCCTCTAGAAGCTGGGAAAGGCAAGGAGAGGGATTTTCCCTGAGAGCCTCCAGAAGGAATACAGCCTTGCTGCCACCTTGATTTTAGCCCAGCGAGACCCATTTTGGACTTTTATATATTTTTTACTATTTTTAAAGTTTATTTATTTATCTGGAGGGAGGGAGGGAGGGGGAGAGAGAGAGAGAGAGAGAGAAAGACAGAATGGGAGAGGAGCAGAGACAGAGGGAGAGTGAAAGAAGATTCCAAGCAGGCTCCACACTGTCAGGGTGGAGCCCGACGTGGAGCTCAAACTCACAAACCAGGAGGTCATGACCTGAGCCCAAACCAACCAGCCGCTTAACCAACTGAACCACCCAGGAGCCCCCTCCCTCCCCCCATTTTGGACTTTTAAACTACAGAACTATGAAATAATACATTTGTATTGTTTCAAGCCACTAAGTTCCTGGTAATCTGTTACAGTTGCCATAGAAAAGGAATACATGTGGTTAGTATTGTTTTAAGCCACTAAGTTCCTGGTAATGTGTTACAGTTGCCAAAGAAAAGGAATACATGTGGTTAGCAAAGACAGGCTTGGTTCTTGCCCTCACAGAGCATATGCTTCTAGCATGGAAGCCAGGTGTCTAAACAGGCCATAAAAACCCAGTGGGATCAGAGCTATGCTGGTGGGCACGCAGGTGTCTGGGGGCCCACAGGAGGCCACTAACCCAGTAGGGGGCATCGGGGAAGACACTGAACACTGGGACCTAGAGAGCAAGAAGGAATTAGAAACAGTAGAAATGGACGAGTTCTGGCAGGGATCAAAGCCCGTGCAAAGGCCCCAGGGTGGGAGAGCACATACATGGCTAGATCCTTCGCGAACGGCCAGGCACCATGCTACTGGTGAGGAAACAGCCAAGATATGACAAAGCCCCTGCTTCTGTGCATGAGGTGGGGAAGGCAGACGATAAAACAAACAAATGTATAAGTTAGGTGCACAGAAGTGCGTTATGGAGAAATACTTCGGTTTATAAGGGGAGAACTTGAAAGCCAGGGCTCTGTTAGCCAGGGTGGAGAAAGGGGTGCTGAGGCCTGAACCAAGAGAGGGGGCAGGTTTTGTGGCTATCTGGGGGGAAGCAGCTCCTGGTAGAAGGAACAGTAGTGCAAACTCTAGGTCTGAACACCATTGTGAGGAGCTGTGGAGGTGTCTGGTGGGGCCTTGGGGTCTCACAAGGTCACCTGGCAAGGGTACGATGGGGTAAGATGACCTATGCCATGCAGGCCTAACCTGACACAACTCTTCCCTCCCTCCCCCAAAGTTCCTGCCGGGATCCTGTCCCCATTCTTGAGCACCCTCCCTCAATGCTGGGGCTGATCCCTGTCCTCTCCCAGTTCCAGTTTAAACAAGGCCCACCCAGCAGACATGACATGTCCAGAGCCACCGACTGTGACAGCCAAACGTGACGGCACGGCTTCACTCCAGCGAGTGTGGTGGCTATGCTGCGGGGCATCGGGGTCAGTCTGTGCCACTTTCAAAGCGCTTGACCTTGGACAAGTTACTTAAAAAAAAAAAAAAATCCTCCGGTGCCTCAGTTTCCTCGTCCATAAAAGAGGAACAGTATCCACCTGACTAGATACAGCACTAGAAACAGCTCCCGGGGGCTGCAAGTGCTATCTTTATAAATAGACTCAGCGATCGTTATTTTAGTTATCTGGTCCAATCTCCTGCTGGCCCGAGTGAGGAAACAGAGGCCCAGAGAGGCCCAGCCCCTTGCTCAAGGTCACACAGCAAATGCTGAGCTCCGGCGGCGCCCGGAACCGGTCCCGTCTCGCGTCCGGGGCGACCTCCCTCCTGCGGAACCCTCCCGCCGGCCGGCCTGCCTCCCAGGGGCCTCACCCGGATCGCGTCCACGAGGCTCTGCACCTTAGCCGGGTCCAGCACGGACGGCAGTGGCCGGATAAGCACGCGCAAAGGGACGTTGTGCACCGCGGCGATGCAGCCCGAGTGGATGCTGCCGCCCTGCGCGCCGCCGCTCGGCCCGGGGCCCCCAGGGCCCCCCCGGCCGACCCCGGCCCCGGCCCCCGCCCTGCCCAGCGCTCCTCCGGCTCGCAGCCCCATCGCGCCGCCGCCCGCCCGCCGCGCAGCCTCCCGCGGGCTTTAACCCCGGCCGGGCCGTACCACTCCGCGCGGGCGGCGGGGGCGGGCGCCGGGGCGAGAGCGTGCCTCCCCGCCCCTCAGTGGTCCGGCCCCGCGCTCCCCGCTCCCGGCGCGCGGCGGCCCGCGCGGCCCTCGGGCTGTCCGCCGGGGGGCGCCCCGCAGCCTCCCCTCCGCCGCGCCGCGTCCCGGAGTGGAAGCGCCCGGGCGGGCTGACTCAGGGTGAGTCTGCAGGTCGCGGGGCGGCGGGAGGGGCGCGGCTGACGCGCCGGCCGGGGTGACTCAGGCTCGTGGCGGGCGGGGGCGGGGACGAGGGGGCGGCCGGACCTGCGGAGCCAGGATGAGTCGGCAAAACGCCGCAGTGCGCGGCTGCCCCGGCCCCCTGGGAGCCTTTGCCGGAATGGCCAGGGAGGTGATACTAATACCGACAGGAGCCAAAGGACGAAAGCTGGCGCCGGCAGACACTCTTCTGCACGCTTTGCGTGTGTATTAACTTATTTAAGCCTCCAAACAACCCCGCCAGATAGGTGTGGCCATTATCCCCCTTCTACAGATAAGTAGACTGAGGCGCGGCGAGCTTTAAATGATTTGCCCAAGGTCGTGGAGCCAGTTAACGTGGCCGAGCCCGGGTTCAGCTCCAGGCTGCCCCTCCAGATTGCATTTTGTGCTTCACTGCTGGCTGCCTCTGTGCAGCCAAAGTAACTGTCACAAGGAGCCTTCTGGAATGCTGCTGACAATGTGTGGGCACTGCCCCAGACACGCGGACTGTCTCATCGCATCCTCGCTGCACCACTACGATGTAGGCGTTGGGGCCAGAATTATTGCACTGCTTTTCCAAGGTAGGGCAGCTGGAAACGAAAGTCATCGGAGCCTGCAGCCCCGGGGCCACTTACAGGGCCACCGACACCTGTTTATGGATGTGGACACGAGGCTGCAGGGGGTGGTGGTGATGGCTTGGGTCCAGATATGCTGAGTGCCAGCCCCACTCTCTCCCCTGCGAAGTCCTCTCTCCCCTCTGGTCCGGGTTCAGCACCCAGTGTTTTCCGAGGCCAGGGGGAGGTAGGCAGAGGCTCCTGGTTTAAATTCCAGGTGTTGATCAGCCATCTATGGCAACCTTAGGACTTTGGCCCAGATATGCTTGGGTTTGGATCCCCATTTGGTCACTACCTAGCTGTGTGGTCTCAGGCAAGTTGCTTAACCTCTCTGAGTCTCAGCGTTCTCTTCTTTTAAAATGGTTGTGAGGAAATCGTGGGAACACTTAGAGATAATGGCCAATGGAGGGCAGCGTGGGGGGTAAGTCAGTGTTTACACAGCAGTAACCAAGGAAAGTGACTGGTTCGATCGTGAACACCCAGAGCGCTGAAGGGGAGGCCATATTTGACTGAGAGCATCAGGAGAGGGTCCCTGTGGCCGAGGCATTCCGACTGGAAAAGGGCTTGGTCTTGGAGAGGGAGAGGGAAGAAGCAGGTGACAGTTTAGGGTGTAGGCTCTGAGGTCACATTTGAATCGTGGCTCTGCCACCTGGTAAACTGTGTGACGTGGCGTGTGTGGGGGAGGGTAGCTCCCCTTCTCTTGCCTCAGTTTCTTCTCTGGCTCGCCAGGAGAGTAGATGAGAGTAACACACTAAGTGTTTAGAAAGGTACTTGGCGCCTGCAAAGTGCTGAAGAAAAGGCAGGCAGGAAGGACATTCCACAGCCGCAGTCGCAGCCTGAGCTCAAGCAAGGAGGCGGGGCGGGTCTCAGACCTGGCGACCGACAGACAGGCCTATCTGGTTTGATTTTCCTCCTCCTCCCCCTGGTTGGCCTCTGCACGGGGGAAATGCAGAGTCACCCTCTTGCCTGGAGAAAACCAGAGACGGTGCGTCCTGTGGGGAGGGGAGGCTGCCGCCTGGGCTGGTTACTGACGGGCCTGAAGTCGTGAACGGCCTGTCGCCCAAAGCTGTCACGAGTGTGGATTGTGAGAATTCGCCTAAGCGTCCGCTGCATTGGCCCCGTGTGGCCACTGTGGGCAGCAGGTTCTTCGGTTTTCGTCCTCTGGGTCCTAGGTTTTAATCCTTGACTTGCCCCTTGCGGTCCTCAGAAGGCTCCTGTAGCTGAAAGCGCTCACATCACTACACAACAAAGGTAGAACTTAGGACGTCCCTCGTTGCTTCTTTTTGAGAGTGAAGAAAGCTTTACTAACCATTCCTTACTGGTCTTCCCTGCCCAGGAGCCTTTTCCCCCTATCGTTTTGGCAAGAGTTGTATCGCATGCCCATGCCCAATGGCCACGATTGGCGTAGCTTCATTGGCGGAAGTCGGAGAGCTGGCCTCTACACAGTACCTTTGTGTTTCATTTTGGATTCTCCCAAAAGTAGACGCTGGGACAAGGCCTGGGCACAGGTAGTCTATTTGGGAAATGTTCTAGTTACTACCGCTGCAGAACAAACCGCTCCAAAATTCAGCGGCATAAAATCACCACTTTGCTATCCTCGCAGATTCTGTGGGTCAAGTCCTCAGACGGGGCATGGTGGGGACTGCTTGTCTCTTCTCTACAACGTCTGGGCCATCAGCCAGGTGACTCAACAGCGGGGAGTGACTTGATGGCTCCGGCTGGAATCATCTGGAGGCGACTTCATTTACACATCTGTTGGACGGTATTGCCTGTCAGCCGGAACACCTCCATGGGGCCTCTCCATGGGGCCTGGGCTTCCTCATAGCTGGCTTCTAACAGGGAGTGTCCTAAGAGAACCTGGCAGAAACTTCATGGCCTTTTCCAATCTAGTCTTGGAAGTCATGTAGCATTCTTCCTGCAGTGTTCTATTTGCAGGAGCTGTCACAAGTGTCCTCCCTCTACCCCGGCTCAAGGGAAGGGAAGGGGACAGAGACTGTCTCTTGATGGAAGGAATAGGAAGGTTCTAAAAGAGCTTGTGGGTGGGAGGTGTTGTTGTGGCCATCTTTGGAACACACATCTACTGTAGGAGGCGATGCCAGGAAGTAGTGGGGAAGGGAGAAATGCCAATAAAGGGTATATGCTGATGAGCGGGTTAACTGGGTGGGCAACTAGGGCTCACTCCTGCTAGGGACTCTCTGAAGTGTCCTGCATCGTGCATCAGAACTGTCCCTCTGAGGGACAGGGGGCTGAGTATATGCTCACTGACTCCTGTCCCTCCCTGGTTGAGGGTGGCCTGAAGATGGGAAATTTCTGCCATTTCTGGTCTCATACACCAGGCGTTTGGGTATGCAGAGGACTTTCCTGAATGTTTGGGAAGATGAAAGGATTTTGGTGCCATAAGAGGAACATTGCATTTTAGATCCCCCCCCCCCCCCCCGAAATGCGCTTGTCCATTTCTATGTACAGGATCCTGCCATGTTGCTTTGGTCTCATTGTCTCTCCCTTGTTTTCCTCTCCGTCTTCTCTTTGTCGTTCGTAGCAACCCTTGAGTTTCCTGTTATTTTAGGCAGGAAGTTGGCTTCTGTCTCCTGCAGCTTCGGTGCCTGCGGGGCATCTCCTTGGGGGCTTGGGACAGTTTCACACTTAACCGCTTCTCATAGTCACAAAATGACTGCTGGTGCCCGTGGGGACAGGCTCCTTCTTCACTTATGTCTTAGCTCAGCTCTCACTTAGCTATTATTCCAAAATACCGTAGACTGGGTGGCTACAGCAATAAATGCTCATTTCCCACAGTGCTGGGAGCTGGAAGTCTGAGATCGAGGAGGGGTGAACCCCTTCCCAGTTCACAGACTGCTGTCTTCTTGCTGTGTTCTGGGCGAGGGAGCTCTCTGAGCCTCTGCCCTCAAGGGCACACATCACATTCATGAGGGCTCTGCCTGCCCCCAAACCCCACCTCCACATGCCATCGCATTGAAGATCAGGCTTCCACATATGAACTTCGGGGGGGGGGGGGGGAACGCACACTCAGTCCATAGCAGTTCACGTCCAGAAGAGAGAGAAACCTCCCTCAGCGATGATGGGGTTAAAGCCCTTCTCTTGGGTCTGTTTCGGCTGGCTTGAGTCAGGATTAATAATGTTCCCCAGAGACATGCCATGTGGGAGCTGCTTAAGCATGGGTGTTGGAGCCTGTCACCCACTGGGGTGACCGGGACTGGCCCAGAGGAGACCAGTCAGCCACACCCCTGAGGTCAGCCTCCTTTGAGCCACTCAGGGGGGCTCAGGGATGGGTGGATGTCTGGACAGATGTGAGGTTTGTTGCTGAGGAAGGGAGGAAGTGAAGGCCTGAGTGTCAGTGTCAGGGGCTCTTGGCCCACCTTGGATTTCAGCTGAAGTTGTGGGGGGAAGCTCTGTGCAAGCCGGGACTCACCCAGCACTGCCAGCTTCCCAGCCCACGCTCCCTGTGTCGTCTACATGTTCCATCCCTGCGGGAGCTTTGCTCATTCACCAGCACATGCCAGAGATGTTAGGGTGTTCACTGCTGGGGACAGGAGCCGGGGGGCAAAAGCCAGCCTTCCATTGTCATGGGTGGGCACATTGTGAGAGGTGTTCCAGACCATTTGGAACTTTCCAGACCCTTTGCAGACACCAGCAGTACCCAGCCCTGTTGTTGTAGCAGTGACCTCACTAACACACTCTCTGTCTTATTCCTCTTGCCCACCCCCCACCCTCCCACCCTGGGTTCCTAGGATCACCTCCCAAAGACACTGCCTGCACTTGAATCTCAGGCTCTGCTACTGGTGGGGGGAGGGGCACAAAACTAGGGCAAAGGGGCAATTTCATAGGTCATCCCCAATAGTTCTTCCTGTTGCCTGGGTTAAAACTACACATCTCTTACTCGATGTGTGACCTTGGGCCAGTCAGTCCCCTGTCTGTGCCTCAGTTTCCTAACCTGCAAAATGGCCATAATCATGTCACCTAATTTGTAAGGCTGTTGGAAGAATGAAGAGAGAGGACGTGGGCAAAGTCCTTAGAACAGTGCCCAACATACTGTAAGTGCTCAATAAATATGAGCTGTTTGATTACATTTTAAATTAATAATAGATCTTGAAGGTCTCTCCGTGCTTTTGCACTCCCAGACTAGTCTCAGTGTGTTAGCCAAGATTCTTGTTTGCAAGTGATGAAAGCCAGTGTGAATTAGCTTAATGGAAATGGGGACACTTGGCTCCCTTGACTGTGGGGTGAAGCCGGGCCTCAGAGAAAAGTGGGTTCGGAGATGTTTTCTCTGTCTCTCGCTGGACAGAGGGATTACCTCCACCTTTTGATAAGAGAAGGTTTAGACGAGAGAGGTTTAAAACACTAAAAGTGTAACCTTTCATGGAAAAGAGTCTGGAAATAGGAAATCTGGGGCTGGGTTGGTGGCCCCATGGCCACTAGGGGCACAGACCCTTTCTATCTGTCCACTCCATCTTTTTAGAGTAGGGCTTTTATTCTCAGATTGCCCTTCTGGATTAAGATTGATGTTCAGGGGCGCCTGGGTGGCGCAGTTGGTTAAGCGTCCGACTTCAGCCAGGTCACGATCTCGCGGTCCGTGAGTTCGAGCCCCGCGTCAGGCTCTGGGCTGATGGCTCGGAGCCTGGAGCCTGTTTCCGATTCTGTGTCTCCCTCTCTCTCTGCCCCTCCCCCGTTCATGCTCTGTCTCTCTCTGTCCCAAAAATAAATAAAAAACGTTGAAAAAAAAAAAAAAAGATTGATGTTCAAGTGTCAGCCTGGAAGGAGGTAGAGAAGTGGAAAGGCAAAAGGTCATGACCCCCTCCTTTTTAGGGGGCTGTCTCGGAACTTCCGTATAATCCGTTCCCTTGCATGTGCTTGGTCAGAACGTGGTCTCACGGCCACCCCTGGCCGCAAGGGCAGCTGGGATATGTAGTCTGCATTCAGCGTGGCAATGTGCTCAGCTAAAACTGGAGTTCTCTTACTAAGGAAAGCGAGAAGGGATAATGGTAAGTAGCTAGCAGGTCTTATGACTCAGAGAGGCAAAGAGAGGAAATTTCCAAATTCTAGCCAGATGCCCACATTTGAACCAATCAGCCATGACCATGAGGGACAGAGACTTTTTTTTTTTTTTTTAAAGCATAAGCTGCCTTTATTGATTATGACTTAAATGTATGTAGTTCATTAAAAAATAATTACTGGTCGTTCATCTGCTATCGGCTAGGCATTGTGCTAGACCTAGGGGATTTTATGATGAGCAAAAAAGACACTTCATTCTCAGTCTCGTGAAGTTTATAGTCTGGTGGAGGAGACAGATAATGACCAAATAATCACACTGATTAACGGAAAAGTGTACTGATGGTAAGTGCTCTAAATGAAGAGCATGTGGCCCCTGAGGAAGTGACAATGCAGCTGGGAGATGAAGGATGAAAAGGGGCTTAACTCCTGAGGGTGGCAGTGACAGCAGTTCAGATAGAGTATGTCACTGGTGGCGAGAACCGCTTATGCAAAGGCCCTGTGGCAGGAGAGAGCAAAACTGCTGCAGCGAGGCAGCTGGCCACATGGTTGAAGATTCAGCTAGAATGACTGGAAGAGCCAGGCCAGGTAAGGAAGGCTTCAGAAGTCACCCTAAGCGCGTTCCACTCCCCCGCCCAGGATGTCGTTGAAGTGTTTTAAGTAGAGAAGTGGGGGGAGTGGTAGTGACATGATCAGTAAAGATCCCTCATTTTTGAAAAGAACCCTATGGCTGCTGTGAGGAGAGGAAGGGAGGTGGGGGAGGCAGAATGGATCCAGGGAGGCCAGTGAGAAGGCTGGTCCCATTGTCCAGGTAAGAGTTGATGGTAGCTGTGGACTAGGGTGGGGATGGAGAAAATTGAGAGGAAGCTGGTGACAGATTAGATGCTAGGGCAGGGGAGACAGAGGTGGGAGAGGGGACTTCTGGGTCTTTTCGCTGCAAGATGGGATGGGTGCTGGCGCCATCCACGGAGGTGGGGAACCCTGGAGGAGAACCACACCGCAGCCTCCGACTTGGGCTGGTCTGCGTGCTGTTGGGATATTGGGAGTGGAGGTGGCCTGCAGGCAGATACGGGTTTGCAGCTTAGAGAGGAGGTTGGAATTGAAAATGTGAATGTGCACATCTGCTTGTGGGTGGAAACTGAGGCCATGGGTGTCATGAGCTCATTTTCCCCCCCGAGGGTACAGTGAGAGGAGGAGAGCCTAGGAGAGAACGCTGAGGAACACAAACCTTACAAGAAGGAACAGGAAATGAGTTTCCTTCCTTGGGTGCGGATACGAGCGCCTGCAAAGTTGCTAGATGGAGGACCGGAGAGCTGAGCCCCGGAGGTCTTCCTCTGAGAGGACTGTGAAAAGCAGAATGGATTGTTCTGCCAGTTGAGGCGCTGAGGGCTACAGCGGGGCAAGCCTGAGCTGACGGACTTCAACAATAAAGACACTCCCGTCACAAACTGCGAAGTCCAGAGGCAGCATCCTGAGCGGGCTTCAGGGACGTTTTGTCAGCACTCCCTGGTGTCATCAGGGATATGGGCTTTTTTTCGTCTCTCCGCTTTGCCATCCAGGGGGTGGGCTTCATGCTAAGGCTGGTTCCCTTCAAGGTCACGAGATGATAAGCTTCCTCGTTCATGTCCAGGGAGAAGAGAGACTTGGCTTCCTTTCTCTCTCTTTTTTTTTTTTTTTAATTTATTTTTGAGACAGGGAGAGACAGCATGAACGGGGGAGGGTCAGAGAGAGAGGGAGACACAGAATCTGCAACAGGCTCTGAGCTGTCAGCACAGAGCCTGATGTGGGGCTCGAACTCACGGACCGCGAGATCATGACCTGAGCCGAAGTCGGATGCTTAACCGACTGAGCCACCCAGGGGCCCCTGGCTTCCTTTCTCTTAAAGGAGAGGGAGAAGCGGACTTTCCTGAAAGCTTCCAGCGAGCCTCTCCATAAGTTTCACTGGCCAGAACTGAGTCACCTCTCCATTTATCAGCCCCTAGGGGGTGAGATTACTTTTCATCCGGTCAGGACCACCCCTTAAGCTGATGGCCAGGTCCCAAATTGCATGGCTGCCAGTCAAGGAGGGAAGGACGGGATCTAGATAGTGGGAATCAGCATCGATTCCCATCTCCCTCTGGGGCGCCTTCTGTATTGCATGCTAGAGAGTTAAAAACTACATTCTCAGACTTCCTTGCAGCCAGGATAATGACAGTGAATTAGGTTCCGCCAGTTAGATGCCCCGCTGCGGAGTTCGGATGGCAGAGGTGGGCAGGGGCCATTTTCTTATTGCCTTGTCTCTTGCTGCTGGCGAGATGGTCATGGAGGCCCAAAGTTTTCTGTGACAGTGTTCCAGTGTTGGGACACCAGCACAGTGGGAGACAGGAGACCGTTTTATTATTTTTTTATTTTATTTTTTTATTTTTTAAACGTTTATTTATTTTTGGGACAGAGAGAGACAGAGCATGAACGGGGGAGGGACAGAGAGAGAGGGAGACACAGAATCGGAAACAGGCCCCAGGCTCCGAGCCATCAGCCCAGAGTCTGACGCAGGGCTCGAACTCACGGACCGTGAGATCATGACCTGGCTGAAGTCAGACGCTTAACCGACTGTGCCACCCAGGCGCCCCGACAGGAGACCGTTTTAAAGGCAGTGGCAGCGGCCCCCTGGCCCTTGGGTCACACCGATAGTGCTGTGTTCTTGAACTCAGTAGTTCCAGTGAGACTGCTGATATCCCTGTCTGGTTTTGGAGGAAGTGGCTGCTCCCCTGGTGGGCCGGTTCTGTGGAGATGTTCTAGGGGGTCCAGCTGAAGGCTCTTCCCCTTTGGTCCTTCCAACAGTTCTGTCAGCAGCAATTCCCTGTGTTAACCACTTTCTGCTTCAGGGGGATTTAATACAGGGAATGAGATGTTTGTAAAATGTGGGTCTAGCGTGGGTTCTATTCCCTGGGTCTGAAATAAATGTAACTGACACAACCCCAGGTTAGAAGCAGTGTGGGGGCTCCTGGGGGGCTCAGTCAGTTGAGTGTCTGATTTCGGCTCAGGTCATGAGCTCACAGTCCTGTGGGTTGGAGCCTGACATCAGGCTCTGTGCTGACAGCTCAGAGCCTGGGGCCTGCTTTGGATTCTGTTGTTTCCCTCTCGCTCTGCCCCTCCCCCGCTTGTGCTCTGTCTCTCTCAAAAATAAATATTTAAAAAAGAAAGAAGCAGTATGCAGTCACAGAGGACTATGTGTGGCTGGTTAGGGAAGGCAACAGGTGCCTGGGCCCCTCAAAGCCCCTTTGGAGATTTTGTGTGTGTGTGTTGGGGGGGGGGATCCCCAAACTGCTGTCATTGCTGGAGACATGTAGCACATTGCTCAGATTATAGCCACTTGTCCAGAGGTATGTGAAGGGAAAGGCAGACAGGCACCAGTAATAAAAGTTGAGTGTACTGCCCACAAAAGGAGGGACCCCAAAAGCTGGCCCCAGGGGAGACTGAGTTCCAGCCTGCAGCCTGGCATCCAGCCCTCAAAGCACATGGCCTTGCCTCTCAGTGAGTCCACGTTGGGGGTTCGCGTTAGGTGGCATGGTGTTGTGGTCCCCAGGGAAGTTTTCGGTAAGGTGAGGACACGTTTGTAGTTTGAAAGCTCACCAAGGCAGCTGGCAAGGGGGAGGGATGGGCTGTTCAACACATTCCTGAACACCCTTGATGACAGTTGACTGGCCCTGGGGGCAGCTCACTGTCTTGGGGTAACTTTGCCTGCTGAGCCAAAGTTCCACCTTTCTGCATGCATGTACTTGCCCAGGTGTGATCAGTAGGGCTGGCCAGAACCTCCCCCACCCTGCCCTGGCCAAAGCAGCAGGGGATGAAGTGGGGAACCATAAAGGGGTTGTAAACCGGCTATCAAGAGAGAAATCTGGCTCTGGCTCACAGTTGTATTTGTTTGGCAGGTAGAGTTAACTCGATTGCAATTCTTTAAGGTGAGACACAGTCTTTCCTGTGAGTTTACAGGCTCCAGTATTCCCTAATGTATCAAAGCAACCTGCTTCATTCATGCTATTGATCGGGCTCTTGAAATCTTTTGAGTGTTCGACCCCAGTTGTTGAGGAGTATTTAGGACTGAGGATGCTTGGGACCTTGTGGATGCCAAAGGACCTCTGGAGTGTGTGACCCCTGGCGGCAGCTACACGGTGGTCACGCTAAGGGGAGGGAAATGGAGTGGAAAAGATGCAGCTGCAATAAACAAGATTAATATGAAACAAGATGAATATGTAACAAAAAAATGTAAAAAGAGAAAAAAATCCAGCTGCCTCTCAGATGCCTCCTCTGCCCACGCCCCACCCCCAATCACAAGGTCTAGAGGCGCTGGTGAGTGGCCAAAGTCCCTTTAATATCCCTGAATTGCGTTACAAGTAATACTGCTGGAGGTGAGGAAGGGAGGGGGGTCTGGGGTGCGAGATGGGGGAGGAGGAGGGAGGGGGAGCGCCAAGCGCTCATACAAAATATGGCCAAAAGGCTTAGCATGCATGGAAAATTATTGCTGTCAGAAGTTCCTATTTACAGGGTCAACACCCTCCGTAATTGCTTCTGCGACCCCTCTCCCTCCCCCCATCCCTGCTGCCTCCCTTCCCAGGTAGGCCTGGAGCTGAGAAGCCCTCCCTAGAGAAGGGCCCCTGCTCCAGGGGCCCCTCCAGTCTCCACCCTCCTCTGTGGCTGGGAGGAAAGAGGGAGGGGTCGGAGAGTCCAGGACTCCTGCCCCCAGAACTGGGCGCCTAGTGATGGGGCAGAGGCGTGTGCTTAAAGCAGGGGGGGCCAGGGCCCGTGAGCGTGGAGGTGTGTGCTTCGGTCCTCGCCCGGGCATGCGAAAGCGCGGCGGGGGAGGTAGTGGCGGCCCCTCTGCCCGGGAGAGTTGCATAGACGTGGCCGGGAGGGAGCGCTCCTCCCGGGAGCGGAGCAGGCCGGAGGCCCCAGCGGGGTCCGGGGCTCAGTCGGTCCCTGGAACCTGGGGTCCCTTGAGAAGAGGAATAAATAGGAAACAAATCGAGGAGGCTCCTCTCTCCGGTCTCCCTGGAGTGGGAGTGGAAGGCTCAGGAGGGTGGGGACCTGCCCCATGACTGGATCTCCTGATACCCCTCACCGCCCCCCCCCCCCCTTGAGGGTAAGCAGGCTATCCCTCTCATTCTCGTGCCCCCTTCCCAGAGTTCAGGCTCTGAGGAGGGTGAGGCTTCTCCGTCACTCCCCAAGAGGGGGTGTGAGTGGGGGGTGGGGTGGGAAACAGCTTTCTTATGGCCGTTGCTGTCTCTCTCCTTGCCTGGCTCCCTGACCTCCCAGTCCAGCTGGGGAAGCCAGACCATCCCTGGGTGAGGCCAAGAGATTAAATATAACAATAAATAGATAAATAAATAAATACACAAATAAATAACTGGAGAGGCCCAGCCAGACAGGGGGAAGGGCATTTGTGAGGTGCCCCAGACTCCCCCCAACAAATAAGGAGGGGTACCTGTAGTCCTGGGGGTGGGGGAAAGTGCTCAGAGAATCTGGGGAGCGGGCAGCTGGAGACTGGAAGCCCAGGGAGGGGCTGTCCTGGGGTGAGAGGAGGACTACATTAATGGGGCAGGGCCTGAACTGCCCCTCAAGTCTGCCCCTGGTCAGGTGAACACAAAAAGATGAGAACTGCGGGGAGGAGGAGGGGGTCTGGAGAGAGTAGGGGGTGGGAGCGGTTGAGAAGGCCCTAGGACCGAAGAGGGTGGGAGATATATGTGAGCATGGTACAGGGGGCTGTGAATGGCTGGACCTAAGGCCAGGGTATGGAGGGGATCAGGGACAGACCGGGGACTCCAGGAGGGATGAGGATTGGATCCCTAGATGGGCACACATACAGCGAGACCCGGCAGAGGCCAGAAGGACGGTCTGGGGTTGGAATGTGGTCTGGGAGCTGCAGGGCCTGCGTACCGGTGTGGATGAGGAAACCACAACAGACGTGAGAGTCAAAGGTAGGTTTGGGCCTTAGATTGGGGTTCCAATAGAGGAACGATAGGAGAGACTCAGCTGAGAAGTGGGAAGAGAAGTCTGAAAGAGGGGAGAGGTGCGGACCTGGTGCCTGAGTTGGGAGCAGGGGGTCAAGGTCCGAGTCTCAGGGGGCGGAAAGGACGTTGCGGTCGTTGCGGTCGGTCGGGTGCGCTGGGGTAGCCAGTGCCAGAGGTGAGCGGTGGTTCTCGGGGCGGGAGAGAAAAGTTCCGGGCTGGGAGGGGTTCCCCACGAGGGGGGAGGGGTGGGCAGGGAAACGCTGTTGGGGCGCGGAGAGGATGGAGGTGGAGGTGGGGGGCCCCGAGGGCGGCGGCGGCGGGCGGCTCAGCTGGCGGGGCCGGCGGGCGGCGGCGGGGGCGGCTCGGCCCCCTTGACGCAGGCGGCCTCGCAGTGCTTGTGGAGGTAGGACTTGAGCGCGAAGCTCTTGTCGCACTGGCGGCAGCGGTAGTGCTTGAAGGCCGAGTGCGTCTGCATGTGCGCGCGCAGGTTGGAGCGGTCGGCGAAGGCCTTGCCGCAGTGCGCGCAGCCGAACGGCTTCTCGCCCGTGTGCGAGCGCATGTGGCCCTGCAGCAGCCAGGGCCGCGAGAAGGCCTTGCCGCACACGCCGCACTTGTGGCGGAGGTTGTGCGTGAGCACGTGCATGGCCAGGGCGGGCATGGACACGTAGGCCTTGCCGCACGTCGGGCACTTGCGCGCCAGCTGGCTGTCCAGGCTGCGGTGCGTCTGCTTGTGGCGGCTCAGGTTCGACGACGTGGCGTACGTCTTGCCGCACTCGGCGCACGCGTGCCGGTGCCCGCCGCCCGCCGGCGCCCCCGCGCGCCCCGCGCGCCCCCCGGCGCTCCCGGCGTCCCCCGCGCCGCCCGCGTCCCCGCCGCCCGCGCCGCGCCGCCGCCGCGAGCGCCCGTCCGAGATGAAGAAGGCGTCCATGGAGTAGCTGTCGGTCACGGCCGCCTCCCCGCGGAAGTAGCGCGCCGACAGGCTGGACTGCGGGCTCTCGGGGTCGCTGTACTCCTCCGGCGCCGCCGGCGGGTAGGCGGGCTCGGCCGGCGCCAGCTCCAGGCCGGGCTTCTGGTCCGCATCGTAGCTGCTGGGCGGCAGGCAGTGCGGGGCGTAACCTGCAGGGGCGGGAAGGGAGCGGGGACGTAGGTGAGGCGCCGCAGGGGGCAGGTCACACTCCCGGCGCTCTCCAGCGCGGCGTCCCGGAGCTCGCTCTTGGGAAATGTTGGCGCTCCTAACGAAGACGGCGGTCGCTGTCCTGCGCCTCCGCCCTGCCTGTGTTCACATCTTCCCGCTATGGGCCACCGATGAAACAACCCCTGCGCCACCCTCTTGGAGCATGGCGCCCCCACGGTTCCACGGGCTGTGTGTTCGCTAGCTTCTTAAGTGTTCACAACCACGCACTGAAGGTCTTACTGTTTTTCACACCCAATTTACAGACAGAGACGTAAAGAGTCTAAACTCCCAGCTAGTAAGTGATAGAGCCAAGATTCAGACCTTAGCAGGTTGACGCCAAAGGCCATGCTGCCTTTATTCTAACAGCATTCTGCCATTCCAGTGCTGTAACTTCTTTGAATCTGTTTCCTCATCTACAAAATGGAGCTTATAATTGGGCTCTCCCTCCCAGGGTCTTTGGAAGGGCAGAGTTAAGTGATGAAAAGAAGCACGTATTAAGCATGCACCAGGCCCTGCTTCAGTGCTTTATGCATGTTAACTCATTCAGTCCTTACAGGCCCTACAAAGTGGTGCCGTTATCATCCCCAATTTCTGTGTAAGGAAATACAGAGAAAGGGAGAGAAGGAGTACCCAGTAATTACTATATAAATGTTAGCTATTATAATTATGCTTTTTATTTGCTTGAATAAGTGTCCTCACTGAAGGTTATTTAATTGTCTGCCTACCCCACCAGGCTGTGAGCTTCCAAGGGCTGGATTTGTGTGCCCAGCATGTGCCTGGCTTAAAAAAACAGGTGTGCAATGAGTAGATGTTGCATAAATGAATTACAGCCCTGTTAGACCCATCTCCCGGGGCTGCTAGAGGATTTGAGAGGTCAAGTGTGTGGCATGTACTAGGTGCTTCAGGAATGGGACTTCCTTGTACTTGCTCCTGAGCCTGTTTTGCTCCCAGCTCCACTAAGAAGCATTCTGGAGTCTCCCTGTGAGAATTCACCTCCCCCCCTTCTTCCCTCCTCTTTGGAGTTGGACCAGAAATCCTGTCTACCTTGGGTTTGTGTGATTGGTGGGTAGGCAGGCCGAGGCTCGCCCAGGGGATTCCACAGAGGCTTCCCAAGTGCAGGGGCCACCATGATTTGTCTCTCCTTCCCAGGGCCTAGCGTGGTCCTGGCACCCTCCTCAGACCTGGGGTCCGGGCTCTCAGGGGAATTTCTGGCAGACATGCACAACACTTACCGACCTGGCACCAAATTACAAAGTGTTTCCATTGTCTTTGGATTCCAGGAGAACAAGGAAAGTCAGGCCCCTTTCTGAGGCTTCAAGCTGGGGAGTGGCACAGCAGGAGATCTGACCTTCCTTCTGACCTTGAGACCCGTTCTCCCCACTCTCCAGCCTCCCCCACTCAGGAAAACAGGTGGAATAGGACTTTGTAAGCAGGGAACTGGATTCACAGCTTTTCCTTACTTGAAACAGCCTGCCTGCCCGATCCAGCCTCTGTACCTCTTCCTCTCATCTGGAATTTGGGATGGTCACAGAGTAAAGTCTGTGCAGAGTGTCCCCCAGCCCTGAAGGCGAGGGCATGCCCTTTTTTTTCTTTCCCTTCAGCTGCTGGCACAAGACAGTCTGTACACAGAGTGACTGGGGACTGTGGGGGTGGATGACTCAGTAGGGAGGGGCTCGGGTTGCAGAGAAGGCAGTGGGGCTGGCAGTTTTTTAATGGGGGAAGGAGAGTTGCTCTGCCTCCCAGCACCCCATTCCTCCCCTCCTGTCTGCCTTTGGTCTGGAGGCACTCCCCCCCCCCACTCCAGGAATCAGGCCCCAAAACATTCAGGGAGTATTGTTTCAGACTGAGTTAAATACCTGCCTGGTACTCCCAGACCTCCTGTCCCTGGTACTTCTATTGTAACTCCTGAGATAGTGCAAATATTTATTTAGCGCTTACTGCATGCCAGGCTTTGTGCTGGGCGCTTCACTCCCATCACCTGACCAAATCATCACAAAAACACTTTCACTACAGATAAAGAAACTGAAGTATGGAGTGGTAATGGTGCTTGCTCAGGGGTGGAGTAAGGATTGGAACACTCTGCCCTGCTCCCTTGCTTTCCACACACCCAGAGGTCCCGGAGGAAGTGGCTACCTCCCATCCCCAGGGCCCCAGCTAGCCAGCGCTCCATAAGCATTTGTGAAATGGGTGATAAGTGGCAATGGAGATTTGCGGGGCCAGCCTCACTCCCCAGCCCAGCGTGATCCGCTGTAGGCCATTCTGCCTACCTGGTCTTCGGACAGCTTGACTCCTGGCACAGATTCTGGGTGACCTTGAGCAAGTCATGTACCTTTCTGTGCCTCAGGGGATAGATAGTATAGGATCCATGTGTCAGGGGATCACTGATCATGTGACCAGCGCGTGTCCTGTTACTAAATAAGGACGGCATACTGGTTAAGAGCATAACCTTGGTGCCCCACTGCCTGGATTGAGTTCTGACTTGACTCTTCCCAGCTGTGTGACCTTGGACAAACTGCTTGCCCTCTCTGTGCCGCTGTTTCCCCAGCCGTAAAACGGGGGATAATGGAAGCATGCAGACAGTTGCGGTAGGGAGTCTGCGAGTAAAGAAACCGTATGTGAAAAGTGAACAAATACTAATGAACATCCTAGAGAACTTAAATGTGTCAGGTGCCATTTTGAGGGCTTTATATACATGAATGCATTCCATCCTCTTGACTCCAAGGTTGGTATCATCTTACAGACCAGGAAATTTAGACACAAGATGGTTAAGCAACGTGCCCGGCTAGTAACTTAGGGCCAGGATCCCAACCCAGGATCCCAACCCAACAATCTCCCCACATGGGTTTCTGTGCTATGGTTTTGTTGGCATCTGCTAAGACACATCTTGATGCTCTTCTCTGGGCCTCTGTTGCTTCAGGACGTGTAATTTCTACTTCAGGTTTTGGTGAGAAAACTTTTGGTGGGTGGCAGGGGTTCAGTGACCCAGGCCAAGTCCTCACGGACTCCCTGCCTGTGGTGCCCTCTGGTGGCAGCCTATAGCACTGCAGCAACTTACTCCTGTCGCTGGGGGGCTCTTTACATAGAAATAGGGGCGCCTCAAACAAAGGCTGCTCTTCAGCCTTGAGACGGATGCAGAATTGCCTTCAGGACAGGCATTGCAGACCAGACCTGATTCCCAGCAGCCGTGAAGCTCCACGTGCGTTGTGTGGGTGGGGGCGGGGTAGAGTTGTGGGCTAGAAGAGAGTTTTCGTGGTCATATCGGGAGGAGGTGGTTCTAACTTGCTTTGTGACCTTGGCCAGGTTACTTAACCTCTCTGGACTTGGTCTGTACGGAAGAAGGTCGACTGGGATTTTTTAAAGACCCGTTCTGCATCGTGGCTCTTTCTGAATTAGATCCTCAGGCCCTTTTCCTGTCCCTCCAGCACACCCCCAAGCTCCCTCAATTCCACCTCACTCTCCTCAGAGCCACCCTAGACCTCTCCTTGTCTATGTGACCTTGGCAAGTTATGTAACCGTTTTGTGCCACGTATGTATAAGGGAGCTTGTAATAGCACTGAATGAATTAATGCATATAAAGTGCTTAGTACAATGCTTGGCACACAATAGACTCCCCAGCTGCTATTATTATTATCATTATTATCCCTACATTTCCTGGTGATATCCTTCTAATCTAGCAAGAGGAGAACAAGACACACATGGGAGTCTCAGGCTGCTATATGATCTTGGGCAAACCACCTCACCTCTCTGGGCCTCAACACTGGAGAATCCTTTAGGACGCTAAATTGTGTTCTAACTCTGTGCATGGAACCCTGATGGGTTTTTGGTGCTTTCCTCTGTTCCACAGGTGACCATAGATGGCTGAGCTACTTGTCCCCCATCTGATAGAGTGACAGAGTGGGTCACGATAGAGGCAGGAATGGCCAGGGACCCAGGGAGAAGAGACATGGCTCTCATCCTGGTTCTTTTACTCATATCCTAGCTGTGTGCTCTTGGGCAAGTCACACAGCCTCTCTGGGCTTGAATCCCCCATTGGAGGGATCGGGACTAGAGCCACCCCTGCCACCTGGGGGAAGGCTCAGAAACACTTTGGAGACAGCATACACATGTCACCTGCGAACGACTCTTGGCCTTCTCTGCCTAAGAGTCTCGATACTTTAGATTGAAGGTCCAGAATCCGTTAAAAATGAAAAATCTGGTAGCCAAAGGAATGGTGGGAAGGGAATTTTACGAAGATGAAGGTGCTAGGTGTTCTACAGACACGGTCTCACCCAGCCGTCTGGCCCCTTGGGGTGAGGGGAGGCATTTCTGGTAAGTACCATTAACAGTACCACTGCTTTCATCGAACCTCCCCTGGGTGCCAGGCACAGTGCTAAGCCCAGAGGCCCAGAGAGGGGAGAGGATTTGCCCAAGGTCGCTGGAAGAGAAGCTAGGCTTGTAACCCTCCGAAGCCTGTGTTTTTTTCCAGAACACCCTAGCTGGACGGAGACTGCTGGGGTAGGAAGTTTTCAACTGGTGGGGGGGGGGGGGAAGGAGCAATGGGTTTCTTTTCCGGGTAACACCCCCCACTTGGCCCGTGTCTGATAGGATGGTGGGGTGTTGGGGGTGGAGAGAAGCTATTTGAGAAACTGTTCCAGCCCCTTGTAAGTTTTTGCAAATAAAACTAACAGAAGTAATGATTGACTCTTGTTAAGCACTTACTCTGTACAAGGCACCCTGCTCAGTGCTCTGTGTACATTACTTCCTCTCTAAGGGAACGTGATAGTCACTTCCTCCAGGGCCGTATAGAAGCTGAGGCCCAGAGAGAGACCTTGACCCACCTCAGGTCACAAAGCAAGTTCACACCAGAGTTAGGCCAGCCTCCTGCCTCTCAGTCCTTGACTCCCTTTCCCAGGCTCTCCCAGATTCCCAGGGTCCCAACCTTCCTCCAGGGAATTTCCAGCCCCAGTCCCACTGTCCTGCCTTGAGATGGGCAGAAAAAGAGAGGGGCCTGGTAGTGGGCCAGCTTTCCAGGTGGCCCACTTTCCTGAGGAGGGCCCAGCCCTGCTTGGTGGTGGGAGCTGGAGGGGCTGCTGCACGGGTATATTTAGAGCTGCTTCTTGCTGTGCCAGGGCCTCGGGCCTCGAGAATCAGCTCCAGCCAGCTGAGCAGAAAGCCAGGTCTGTCAGCAGCAAAGCGGGATAAAAATAGTTTCTCCTGTCTGCTCACAGAGCTGGGCAAAGGGGCTGGTGCCTCCCCCTCCCCTTATTATAGCATCTTTGTTAGCTGTTCCCTGGGCACCAGACCAGAAATGACACCCACATCCTCCAAGGGCCTAGCAGCTGGTACACCTGCCCACTGGGGAGGGTCCCTGGGAGTCCAGATGAGCAGGGGACAGAGTGAAGTCTGGCCCAGCATGACCACGGCTGTAGGGTGTGGGGCTGACGCCTACTGACCCAGGCCCAGGGAGTGTCTGGAGGATTCCAGGGTCCCTCCCTACCTTCCCCCCACTCAAGAAATCCCACATATTCTGTTTCCTCCTGACTGTGACCCAATTCCTGTGGCCCGTGGGGAGGTCCACAGCTCTGCAGGAATCAATAGGAAAGATTTTTCAAGGGGTTGTGGAGATAGGAGTGGGTGGCTAAGGGTCTTGAATTGCCTAGCACTGACTGGTCTGCTCCCTTGGGGGAGTCTCCGGAAGGCCCTTGCACCATGCATGCAGGCGCTCCACGCCTCCTGCTTTCTGCCCTCCCCTCCTTCTGTTCCAGAAGGGTACAGTCAGAGGGCCCATTCCAACCTCCCTTCTTACCCAAAGGCTGGCAGCCGGACACCGCAGCTGGGAGGGAGGCCAGGAACTCTGGGGGTCTCATCTCTCTCAGCAAGGGTCTCATCCTGCCTCTCAGAGGGCCTCCAGGCTATGGAGGGTCCCTAGAACATGTAGATGAAGCACTCACCAGGGAGGTGCGACAGGGTCCACCATTTGTGCCCCGTGACCTCATGCAAGTCACGGGTCTCCCTGGCCTCGTTTGCCTTTGTAGGTTGGAGCTAACCCTCCCCTGTGCTCACTGCCCTTTGCCCACAGTGTGTGTGGGGAGAGTTGGGGTGTGGGGAGTTTGGGGGATGATATAAATTTCTGTGCTGACATGGGGACTTGATGTATTCTTCTGCTGTCCCTCAGGAACCACAAACAGACGGCTTGAAAAATAGATGCTCAGCTCTGTCCCCTCATGTCACCCTTGTGATCCCAGGCTTAGAGGGGACTGTGGACCCCAGATTCCATATCCCACATGGGCCCTGTTATTCCATACTCCCACTGACTAATGCTTAGAAAAATCAGATTTCTGGGTCCCTGCAAGGTCAGAGCTGAAAGAGATCAAGTTCAACTGCTTGAGTTCATGAGAAGGAAACTAAGGCTGGGGTTGGGGGAGACCAGTCCAAGACCACAGAAAAAGCTAATGGTGAGTCTAAGACATCAACCTGGCAAGCCTTCAGAATGGACCTGGGCATGACCTTGAACTAGAAATTCGATCTGGATTGTAATCCTGGGCCCTGAACATTGACCTGGACCTGATCTCGGACATTGAAACTTGAACTTGGACATGAATTTGTTCTGAATCTTGGACTGGACTAGCCCAGGACATTGACCTTGGACCTTGTCCTAGACTTAAGTTTGGACCTGGATGTTGGGCCTGGATCTCAGATCTGGACCTGGACTTTGAACCTGGACCTCTGACACGTCTCTAACCTGGATCTTGGGCCTAGATCAAGACTGAGATACCAGGGGAAGTGGTAGTTAAGAGCCAGATGGGCCTGCTGTGTGTCCTTGGGCACCTCCCCAGCTGTCTCTGGGCTCCCTCTGCCAAGGAATTGGGGCAGCCCTTTTGCATCCCTGCTCCCCAGATGGCCTTTCTGAGGTGTGGGGTGGATGTGTTGGGGACTTTCAGCCGGGCTTCCAGGCCTGGCCTGGAGCGACTCCCTGGCGCCATCAGAGGGAGTGAGAGGAAGTGGGCGCTGGTGTAATGTGGTCAACTAGATAAGCCCATGGGCAAGAGTAGGAGTGCTTCTTCAGCCTGCTGGAGAGGTTTAATGTAGCTGTGGAGGGCAGACAACTGTGTTATTGGATTGGCATTGATCCCTCATCTGCCTGGGTCAGATGCACTCTGAAGCAGTACAGGGGCAGGACCAGGGTGGGGGGGGGCAGAGGAGGGAGGACAGGGAGCCCAGCTGGAGTTCAGAGTTGGGGTGTGAGGGTGTGATGGAGGTAGGCAGTGAATATGGGCTGAGATCCACGGAGACTACAGCCACGCAGATAGATGAGCAGCAGCCTGCTCTGGGATGGCTGAGAGTTCCCCCAGCATCTCCCCAGGATGCGAAGGGGTGGGCTTGGTGGAGTTGGAGGGCGAGGTTCTGAGAGGGTCAGGAGGATGTGAGTTGGCATCTCACAAGACGGAATCTGTGTTCAGAATCACTCAGGGGAGAGGAGGGGAAGGGGAGGCTGCACTGAGGCAGAAAACAGTGGAGGAGCAAGGGGAGAAGGAGGGGGAGAAATGAGGCATTGTATTGGACAGGATGGTGGAATTAAATCTGGTCTGCCTTCTTTGGGGAGCTCTGCAGAAAGGCCTAGAGATTTTTCCATTTGGGAAGCTTCCCCTTCCCTATTTAGGGGCTCTTTGGGCTGGGGCGAGGCCTGGAGCCCTGATGCACCTGCACCTTTTGCCCAGCCTGTAGAGGCTGAAAAGGGAGGGAGTAGAGCATTGCTTGTGTGTGTGTGTGTGTGTGTGTGTGTGTGTGTGTGTGTGTGTGTGTAGGAGGAGTCCTCCAGGAATCCTCAGCACTCCCAGGCATTCCCTGAGCTGGGAGTACACCTCTTTAATTTGGGGCCCTGAATCTTCATCACTTAGGAGCCAGTGGTTCTCCTGACCTCCACATTCACAGGCCCCCCTCCCCGCACCCCTTCCCAGCTTCCCCTCCCACCAGCCTCATCCTGACCCTGTAGCGGCTGCTGCAGGAATGGCTTGTAAGAGGATCTTTCTAATAACTGGAACTATCTCCAGCCCCAGGCCCTTCCCCCCTTCCCCCCTTCCCCCTCCCTTCTCCTCCCTCCCTCCTTTCCTCCCTCCATCTCCTCACCTCCCCCCCCTCCTCTCTTTCTCCTTGTTTACCCAGCACACTTACACACGCTGGGAGAGAAAAACGTCGGCTCAGCAATTTTTCACACTTCCCTCAAACGCTCAGCAAGGTTATTTCCGGCAGAGTGGAGACAACGGGCCACTAGGAGCCGGTAGGCTCTCTGAGGACCCCCAGCACCCTACCCACCCGTGGGATGAGGGAGCCTTCACTGCCCAGTCTAGCCACACCCCAGGGATAGGAGAGGCCCCTGACAACAGGATGAGGCAGACCTTGTGTTTCCTGGCCATACCCAGGCTTGAAGGGTCACCCCCTGATCTCCGGCACTAACCCTGGACCGCAGATACCGCCAAGAGCGGCTAAGCCAGGGTGCCTGTCCTCACTGTGGGGCAGCCTGCAGAGAATGAAGCCAAGAAATACCTGGTCTCAGAAACTCCGCCACCCTCAGCCAGGCATTGGATGGCAAACAGAATCCTACAGAAACCCCGACAATGGCCCCCTGCATTCTGTTAGACCCTCATCCAGGCATCTCCAGAGCCTCCCATTCCACACTTGACCTTCACAAAAGCTGAGCTTGTCAAAGTTGGAAGGATACTCAGTTCAGCCATCCAAACTCTTTCCCTGCTGGGGAGGCAGAGGACCACAGAAGGGAAGACACTTGCCCAAGGTCACATAGCGAGTCAGAGACCTAGAGCCCAAGTCGCTCAGGGTTCTAGGCCAGGGATCAGACTATCAGGACAGCCGGAGGATTCTCTGGAGGCCAGGGAGCTGGTCTACAACCTTCTGGGGAAAGGGCAAAAGACAAGGAAGTTCTGGGGTGCCAAACCTGGTGGAATCCCTGTGGGAACACCCCTGCTGATAGCTTTGCCCCAACTTTTGCTCTGACCCACCGTTCACTCAGGGGCTCCTTTCAAAGCTTTTTTGGCCTGAATTCAAAGCAAGGCACTCCTGCCTCCCTCCTGAGGAATAGTTTGCAGTTTAGACTGTGCATGAGAAATTCTCTAGGCTTCTCTGGGTTTCCTCAACTGGCCTGGGGACAGGACCACAGAAGCCTCAGGGGGTGGGAGCCCAGGATTTTGTGCCAGTCCCCCAAGGAATCCACATCCCAGTCTTGCAGGCATTTCTACCCAGATCCTAGCACACACACGCCCCAGCCCTGGCATGGTCCCAGGTCCACCCTCTGTCCTGCCAGCACTCAGACAAGCCCAGCCATATCCCTGGGCCTCTGTCCTCGAACCCAAGAGGCCCTGGGGTCAAGAAAAGAGGACAGTAGAATGAGAGACATATGGGCGAAGAAAATGGGGGTTGGTTCTCTTGGGGATCTGGAGGAGGCCAGGGGCTGAGGGGCTGCAGCTGTATCCCTGATCACTCCCTAATTTCTTTGACCTTGATGAGGTCACAGAGCCTTTTGCCCAGCGCCCTCTTGCTACCTGGCTTGACAGAGTGATGGAATGTGGGTGAAGTGCTTGGCAATCCCCAAGGTGAAACTCCCACCCTCCCTGGCTCCTGCCTTCACCACCTCAGCCCACCCCCCATTCTCAGCCCTTTCTTCTCTTCTTTTTCTCTCCTCCTCTTCTTCCTCATCTCCCCCTCCCCACACACCCCAAAGCCAATGCCACATGTGATGTCAGATTTCTTACTGCCAAAGGGATGCCTCTTCTCCAGACACCTGCCCTGGTGTGGGCCATCAGAGGAGAACCCTTTTGTGATCCCCTTGATGGGGGATGGGATCTACGGAAGCAGTCTCAGATTCTTCTCTACATCCTTCAGAGATCACCCCCTTCTGAGCCTGAATGACCTCTCTTGTCCCTCAAACCCTTGTCCCTGCGGGAACTTGCTCTGAGAAGAGATGGAGTGTGTTGGGGGTGGGGGACTTACAAGGAACAGCAGGGCTGGCTCTGGAGGGGGTTGAGAAGCTGGAGTGGGGAGGGAGTGCAGCCCAGGGGACCAGGAGCCACTTTGGGGGAACCCCTCCTAGAAATCCCCTCTTCCTTGCAGTCCCCAGGACAGGCCCAGCCTTTGGCAGGCATGTGGCTGAGGGTAACAAAAGAGTTGCTGAGAGAGGGGACCTGAGAACACTTGTCTGGCATCGCCAGGGGGAGCAGGCTTGAAGGGAAGGAGGGAGCCCCCAGCTACACCCAAGGAGCCAACCCTGTCTCCCCAGGGACTGGTAGTGCAGGCCCGCTTATCTTCTCCACCAGGGCAGTACACTCAGACATCCAGCCTCCTTCCCTCCACTGGGGAGAGGGGACCCACAGACTGCCTTGTGCATTAGCCCCCCAGCATTAGCCCTTCGTGGGTGCCTCTCTCTCTCTCTCTCTCTCCATTCTCTCACCACCCCTCACTCCAGCCCCGTTTAGGGCCACAACTTTCTAAGTCCGGGCTGGCGCGTGGCTGTGGGATGGATCGACCCTGCGACTTTCCCTTTGTAGGGACCTAGCCCCTGCCCCGCCCGCCCGGCCCTCGGGAAGCCCGGGAGGCGCACACAGCCAGGGAAATCTCTACCCGGGGTTCCCTGCCGCGCGCACCCCTCCTCGTGGCCCGAGTTGGGGAGGGCCCGAACTCCCCTCCCTCTTTCCCTCCCCCCCGCCACCCCCCCCCCCCCCCGCCGGGTCCTACTCACCGTTGTCCCCGGGCGGCCCCCGGGCGCCAGGCAGCACGTAGGCGGTCTCCAAGGGGTGGTAGGTGGGGGCCGGCACCCCGCTGCACTGGAAGCCGTCCCCTTTGATCTTCTTTACCAGGAAGGAGCGCGGCATGGTGCGACTGGCGGGGGGCTCGGCGGGGGCACTTGCGTGGGGCCCCGGTGGGGGGAGGCGGCCAGCCGGGCGCGATTGGCTGTCGGCGCGGGGTTTCAGCACTGGACAGCTCCCAGCGGGCGGGCGGGCGGGCGGCAGCGCGGAGCCGGCACCGGTGGCGGCGGCCCCGGCTCTGGCTCGGGCTCCCGCTCGGGCTTGGCGGCGGCGGCGCGCAGACAGGCGATCGCTGGAGCTGTGCTCAGCACTCCGGCTGCCTGCCGGCTTTATATGGGACGCAGGCTGGAGGAGATCAGGTGGTCCCCTAGCAATGGAACTGTTCAGCGCTCTAATCCATCAAATGTCCCCCAGGACAATCGCTCCGCACACGTTCCCCTGAACCGGCAGCGGTGGGGGCAGGCCAGGCGCAGGGAGCAGCGGGCAGGCAGGAGGGGAGAAAGTGAGGGCGAGAAAGGCGCAGAGATACAGAGAGACGGAGAAAGGGGGGGGGGTGGAGGGAGAGAGAGAGGAGAGAGGAGATACACAGAGAAAGACAGAGACATACACTGAAAGAGGTAGAAATAGAGACCGAGATAAGGACAAAAAGACACAAGAGAGAAACAGAGAAAGAAGGAAAACAGACATGGAAAGAAGTAGCAACACACGCTCACACACCCATGGGAGAAAAAAAGAGATCCAGACACACAAAAAGAAAGCCCCCCCAGGGATGCAAAGAAAGGGAAAGAAAAGTGTAAGATAGAGGGAGAAGCCGAGGGGAGAGGACAGAGAGTGGTCCGAGCAGTCGGGGTTCAGGCACATGGGGACACAGGGAAGGGGATGCAAAGAAAAGAGAGTGAGCTCGCCAGCCGCGACCCTCCTGCCTCCAGTCCTCTCCCTCTCCCCCAATTCAGAAGTGGCCAGTGTGGACACTCAGCTTTAACTAGAGGAAGTCGGCACCCCCACCCCAGCTTGGCCTCCCACTGAAGCCCCTGTTGGGTTTGGGGTTCAACTTTCTTCTCCCAGAACTGGTGGGGGCAGCAAGTCCCCCATGCCGATGCCGGCCCCTCTCAGCCGGTCCTGTTCCGGTGCCTAGCTCAGGCAGGCGCTGCAAGAGGAAGTGAAAATCGTCCAGTAATTAATTTCCCTGCTGCCGGGGGGTGGTGGTTTTGACACATCCGAGGCTGTGTCTTTCCCTGAAGCGGGGAGCAGACAATAGAGACACGTGGACTGGGAAGGGAGAGGGGGGAAGGGAGGGGGAGCGGGGCTCCCGCTGGAACTCTTTGCAGGTCAGCTCCTTTGTCTCCAGGAGGATCTGAGCAGACCCCCCCCCCCCACCATCCTGCCAAAACCTAGGGGGAGCCTCTATATCTTGGAGGATGGAGGAGCAGGAGAACTCAAACCCCTGCCCAGAGACTTGCTTGGCAAAGTGCCATGGTGGTGGGCTGGCCTCAGCAAGTATGGGATGGCCAGTGCACAAGAGTCCCAGAATTGGACTCCAGGAATGTCAGGATCTCATTGGTCAACAGCATTCTGTTTATGGGATGCCAGGCTGACGGAGTGGGGATGTGCTTTTGGCACTGGGTCATTCGATACCAGTTGGGAGACTAAGACCCAGAGAGAGTATGGAGGTGCCTGAGGTCCCACAGTGACTCAGCAGAAATTTCCAGAGACCCTTGTGTGGCCTTTGGGCACCACCGAATGAGGGGCTTCCACTAGTCTTTGAGGTGTGATGTGGAACCTTGGAATAAAACATGGACCCTTGAGCTTGCCAAGGCCCTGCACGATCTGGGGGAGTGGTGCCCATCTTCCCAGCCATATTGCCTCATATTTCCCCCCTGGGACTTTTTTCAAATCTCAGTCACTGAGGGTTGAGATGATCATATCCCTTGACACATGGCATACCCCTGTGTTCCCTACACCAGCCATACAAGCAACTTCTAGTTCTTTAGGTTTGGTGCCCGGTGGCTTATCTCTTGGCCTCCACAGTGTTTCCTCCTTTAGATTGTCCTTCCCTCCACTTCATCCTAGCATGCCCCTACTTGTCCTCAGGACTTAGCTGAGGGATCACTTCCTCTAGGGGAAGTAAGTATCCCTGTCTTCCTGTATTGTAGACTAGGTCAGCTAGCCCATTAGCCCCTGAGCTTCATGGGGACAGGGACTCTGTCCCATGTGTGGCTCAGCATACTCTTACAGGGTGCAGTGGGGGCATCCCAGCTATCTTACTTGCTAGCTGTGGAATGGTGGGCAAGTTATTCAACTGCTCTGTGCCTCACTTTCCCCCTTTATAAAATGGGAATAGTAATTGCTGTTAGCTCAGGGGCTTGGGAGCATTACAAGAGTTGCTATATGTAAAAGGCTTGGAATGGTGCCTCGCCTATTCTAGGTACTCAATACATGTGGCTTTTATATGCACAGTTGTACCTGGAGCACCCACGTGTTTGTGGGGTTCTGTGGAGTAAGTGGTGGCAATCCTAGTCCCTGCTCTCTTGGAGGTGACATTCAAGGGGCAGTGGATGGACACTGAAGAAGGAAACACTGATGTCAACAGTATCCTTTCAAATAGTTGCTCAGTGCTGTGAGGGACATAAAACTTGGTGAGGTGATGAGTAAGGGTCTCCCGGAAGAGGGGACATCTGAGCCGAGACTTGAGTGATGAGATAGAGCTGGCTGTGGGCGGAGCCAAGGAGAGGGTGCTCCAGGCAGAGGCTCCACAAATTCAAAGGCTCTGAGACAGGAGTGAGCTGGGGCCATGGAGGAGTGTGTTGATGGTTATTTGTGGTGGGTCCAAATTTTTGAGTTTGTGCTGGGCTCTGGGATCTCCGTCTTCTATGGGTGCTTGGTCCAGTGGGATGTGTAAGACAAGTGGGTGCCCATGAGCTCACCTCTGCCTGCCTGGTGGTTCCCCCGTTCTGATCTCCTACAAAGAGACAATGAAACTGAACCCAGAGAGCCAGAGAGCTTCCCAAGACATTGAACATTCATGATGGCTTAGGGACAGAGCTGGAACTGGGCTCTCTCTCGTCAGGTCTTCTCACTGGGCAGGATGGAGAGGTAATCCACCCCAGAAGTGACATAGTCAAGGTCCTGTAGAGCACTAGTAGGTTGAGTGTAAGATCCCAGGTCTCTGGGCACCTGGGTGGTTCAGTTGCCTGGCATTTTTCTAACTCTTGATCTTGGCTCAAGTCATGATCTCATGGTTCAGCTCATGAGTTCGAGCCCCTGTGTTGGCCTCTGCACTGACAGCACAGAGCCTTCCTGGAATTCTCTCTCTCTCCTCTCTCTCTCTCTGCTCCACCCCCCCCCCCCCCCCCCCCCCCCCCCCCGCTCATGCTCACTCTTCTCAGAATAAATAAACTTAAAAAAAAAGAAAAAAGAAAAGAAGAAAAAAAAGAAGAAACCTTCAGCCCAGAAAGTGAGGTTCAAAAATACCTACCTACAGTGTTAGGGGCGCCTGGGTGGCTCAGTCAGTGAAACATCCAACTTTGGCTCAGGTCACGATCTCACGGTTCAT
Organism: Panthera tigris; assembly: GCF_018350195.1. Lineage (NCBI taxonomy): Eukaryota > Metazoa > Chordata > Mammalia > Carnivora > Felidae > Panthera > Panthera tigris. Next base: position 27,693,575 of record NC_056662.1, read on the forward strand.
GGGTTGGAGCCCCGCATTGGGTTCTGTGCTGACAGCTCAGAGCCTGGAGCCTGCTTCAGATTCTGTGTCTCCCTCTCTCTCTGCCCTTCCCTTGCTCATGCTCTGTCTTCTCTCTCTCAAAAATAAATAAACATTAAGAAAAAAAAAAAAAACCCTACAGTGTGGGGAGGCCTTAAGCATGGAGGAAATACACAATGGCTGGCACAGTTTCATCACTAGGACACTGAGAAGGCCCTTCTGTCCCCTAAACCTCTCCTAACATTGGCTTCCTAGTTCCAGAAAGTCTGCTATGAGAAACTCATTTCTCCAAGTCACCATCAAATAAGTAAAGAGCTTTAACCTTAGGGATGTCTGCTGCACCATCTGAGACTGGAATAAAAGCCCCAAACTGGGGGAAATGGGGAGGGGGCTATGAAGAAGCCACCTGCTTGATGGAATGTTCTGTAGTCATTAAAAATCATCATACAAGGGAAAAAGCTCACGGAATCCTGTTAAACGAAGGATCAGCATCCCGAAATCTCTCCTAGCATGTTCACAACTATGAACCAAAATAAAAATAAACGTGGAAACTGAACGGATGATGGGTCTATGGGTTTGCCCCTCCCCCCTTCTTTCCCTGTTTTCTGAAAAAGACCATAAAATGTTTCAATTCAACAGGCATTGATCTTGGACACTTGGTAACTACTCCCTTACTTCTAAAGAGAAGAACTGATACATTTTGTAAAACATGTCAGGATATTCATTCTTCTGACTTTTGGGAACATAGCGCTGCTGGTGGCAACTTTCCCCAGCGACAATAATAATTATTGTTCTATCAACGGCAGCAGCACTGAGCAGCTCTGTGTGCCTGGCACTGTTCTAAACACTTACCCTCCACAGAAGCTGGCCTTGCCAGGGGCTTTAGTGAGAGGGATTCAGAGTCCGCCTGTTTTCGGTTCAAATCCGAGTTCTGCCATTTCCCAGCCACGTGGCTCTCTGTGCCTCCGTTTCCTCATCTGTAAAGTGGGACCGTTAACGGGGCCTGCCTCACAAGGTTGCAGTCATGATTAAGTGACAATGTACCTGTGAAGTGTTTGGAGAAGTGCCTGGCACACAGTGACCTGCCTTGATAATTGTTGACCGATTTAACTTCCATGGCTTCCCTCATCTCAGCCTCACCATGACCTCGTGGCCGAAGACTCTGTTGTGCCTCATCTGTAGAACCCACGTGACATGATGAGTTCCAGACCACAAGGTTACTGTGTGCAGGAACCGGGGAGGGTCCCGGATCCGTGTGGCCCACAGCCTGCCTCCCCAGGAGCCTTGATACAACAGGTCTCGCTAGTGGGGGCTGCCGTCTCAGCCCTCTCTGCTCTATTCAGTCTGCCCTGGTATCCTCCAGATTTCAGCCTTGCTCTGCCCGTCCGGGAGGAGGCTGGCTACTGGTGTCTGGGTGTGGATCTCAGTGCTGTGTAACCCAGGTGGCCGGCAGAACTGCCCCGTGCCTCGCTCTGCACTTCTGTGGAGGGGACGAGGCATCATATTTGCAGGGTTCACCGCCTGTGGTTAGGAAGGAGCAGTGCCCCGGGAGTCAGGAGCTCAATTCTAGTCCCGGCTCTGCCCCCTTTGCTCCTCCTTCTGGGCTCCAGCTTTCTCGTCTGTCAAATGGGCATGGGAGAAGATGGTCCCTGAGCTGCTGTCCAGGGCCGATAATGGAATTCTGTATGAATTCCAAGGAGGAGAGTGGCCGCAAATGCATCCACTCCACGCTGATGGGGCTCTTTTTCTGGTAAGCTTCACTTACGCTGCCCTGTTTCTCCAGTGTGTTTTATCCAGGCCCTCCTCCTCTGGGCCAAAGGGAAGAAGATAGGAGAAGGATGAAGCTCTGTACCTCAAGGCTCACAGAGGCGACTTGCCTGAGGGCACACAGTGGGCTCCCTGGAATTTGCTAAGCCCCATGTTCTCTACTGGCCCACTTTGGTTTTCTGGGAAGCAGATGTGAACACCAAGGCCAGAAATTTATGGGAGATAACACTGTGGGGGGAAGGACGGGTGCCTTCAGCCAGGGTGCAGGTGTGGTACCTGTGAAGGGAGAGGTGGGACAAAGGAAGAGCGGGGAACAGGAGCCTCAGGCAGTGGTGCGGGTCCAACGAAGCGTGACCAGCCCACAGGGCATTCCAGCACAGGGATTGCCCCATGCTGGACAGAACGGCAGGCCCTCGTTCCTCGCTGTGCCCTGTCATCAGAGGGGGCTGTACTGGGGGAGGAGTGCGGCCTCAGCTCAAACACTGTGGCAGGTTGAGAGGGTGATGCAGCTGGAGGCTCGGTGACTGCAGCCCAGACGAGGGCCCAGTGGCAGGCACCTTACCGGGGCTGCGCGTGTTTTTCTTGATTCATTTAATAAACACTTACGGCTCTGGGCCACGTGCCAGGTACTGATCTGCACGCTTTCCAAACATTACCTTAGTTCCTCCTCACACTTGCCTTTTCAGGCCCGACGGTATTGTTCGCCCTATTTTCCGGAGGAGGAAACTGAGCCCGGAGGGGTTAAGTAACTTGTCCAAGGTCTCACAGCCAGTAGGCGGTGAGCCATGGGTCCAACCTGGACAGCCTGCCCCAGGGGTTGTGCTCTGACCACTTTGCCACACTGCCTCCTCTCCAGCGGCAAAGGGCCTGGCAGCCTTCCATTTGCATTCCTCATTGGCTCAGGAACTCAGAGCCTCAGCAGACTCCAGGAAGGGGCCACCTGGAGGGGTCAGGAGTGTGGCGGGGTCCTAGACTCTCTTGAAGCTTCTACCGTATTCCCTCAATGCCTCCCACCTTGAGGCCTTTGCAGTCCTGTTCCTGCTGCCTAGAGCACTCTTCCCTCCCTCCGTACTATTTACCCTTTCTCTTATCGCCACCCTCCTGCTTGACCCCAGGATCTAGCCCAGGACAGAGATATGTGGTGGGAGGAGTGTGTTTCAGAGTCTCAGATGATGACAATGCTAGCTGATATATATTGAGCACTTATTATGTGCTGGGAGTCAAAAGCAACCCTTTGTGTGGTTTGACCATCAAAACAGGCTGCCAAGAGGCACCGGGGTGGCGCAGTTGGTTAAATGTCTGACTCTTGATCTTGGCTCAGGTCATGATCTCACAGTTCGTGAGTTCAAGCCCCATGTTGGGCTCTGTGCTGACAGTGTGGAGCCTGCTTGGGATTCTGTCTCTCCTTCTTTCTGCCCCTCTCCTGCTTGCACTCTCTCTCTCAATAAATAAATAAACTTTAGGAAAAAAAAAAAACCACCAAGCGGAGCCTACTGAGAGCCCCGTTTTACAGATGAGGAAACCAAGGCTCAGAGAGGCAAGATGACGTGCTCAAGGAGGCCTAGCTAGGTGTCAGGATTCAAACCCGGCTGATCTGGCTGCAGAGCCCTGATTTTAAACCACAGAGTCCTCCTTCTAAGAGGGCCAAAGGTGCTAATGCTGGGGGACGTAGGGGAGGGCCCTCCAAAGGAGTTCTCCTTCCTCCTCCCCCTGCCAGGGCTGAATGCGCCTCAAATGAGAGCCCAGATCTGTTCTATTTACTGCCACACCCCATGACCTACAGAGGGCTGGGCAAATAATGAGTGCTCAGTGCTATATCTCTTGAATGAAAGAATAAACTGTCGAGTGAAAAAACCTCCTTGTGACCCCATTCACCTTAGTCCTCTTTGGCCTGGGTTTGGGTTGATTTGTCAGCTCTCAAGATTTGCTTCTGCTTCTGGGGACGATTGAGTCCCTATCCTGACCATCATAGACCTTGACATTCCTCCATTAAAGTGTCTTGCCTTCAAAGTTGGAGATGTTCTTGAATATGCTAACTCTGTGCCTGACAAGGTCACACCTTAATTAGCTCCCTGAAACTTCTAGAAAGGCCTGGTTGCCTGAATCAGAGCACCAGGCTCCCTGCAAGGTCAGGGGACTTGAGACAAACCCCCAGCACGCATTGGGGGGGGGGGAGGGGCGTGGAGTGGCTAATAGACTCTTACACCAGAGCCCCCCATTCAAGCAAGTGAGATGGCTCAGAGTTTGGGCCTGGGTCACCCCAGGCCAAGTTTAAATCCCAGCTTCATTTCTTCAAGCTGCGTTACTTTGGGCGAGTCACTTTGCCTCTCTGTGCCTCTATTTCACCTGTGTAAACGGAGGCCAACGATGGCACCTATTAAATAGGGTTGTATGAGGCCTGGAGCATGGCTGGGAGCTCTACTTGAATAGCCTTTGGGATATCAGCATGATCCCCTCAGCACCCCCCCCATTTGACAGCTGGGAAAACTGAGGCATGGGACGGGAAGTTCTGGAACTTCTAGGCTCCTGCCTGCCAGATCAAGGCTGCCTCCCTCTCTTCCCCAGCAGCCGATCCCACAACCATCCTTGGCAGATGCTGAGGTTGCTGTTGGAGCTGCTGAGTTGGCATTTCCAGGCTTCCAGGGCTCCTGGCATAGAGGAATCGACCACTGTCAGCATCCCCCAGTTTTGCCTTCCTGCTCTCTGCCTCTGCTCATACACCAGCTGGGACCCATCAGCTTCTGGAGAAAGCCAGGAGGTGGCCCAGGTGTGCAGAGGCAAGGGACTTGCAATATTGACCCATGCCTGACCCCAGACTTAATGGGGGGGGGGGGGACAGCCTCCCAAGGCGTCAGAACACCCATGTGCCCCCAGTGCACACCTTCCCAGCCTCTCCTCCGTCTCACCCAGCGGAGGAAGGGCTGGGAAGCAGAGGGGTTAAAAGCATGGGATGGCCTGGGTTCGAACCCCGCCTCCACTGCGTACTGGCAAGTTATCTACCCTGACCCTACCTGCCTTCTCTGTACCTCAGTTTCTTCGGCTGCCAAATGGGGATATTGATACTACTGGGACTTACCTCACAGAGCAGGTGGGAGATGAACGAGGTGTTTAGGATGCCTGTTTGCACACAGTTGGTGCTGGTAATGTTAGCCATTGTTAATTCCAAGTCCACTGTTTGCCAGTTGACCTCTAGGACGTTTCAGCCCCCAGGAGCATCTCCTCTCTGACTCCCGTGGCTCTAACCGTCAAGGTCCCGCAGGGAAATCCTGCCGGCCTGGTACACAGTAGGGGCCTGCTTAAAAGGCCTGCTTGGCTGTGATACTGCATGAACTTATGGAACCCTCACAACCACTTTTGGAGGGACTCCGTTTGTTTATACACATTTTATAAAGGAGGACACTGGGCACAGAGAGGTTAAGAAATTGCCCAACGGCGCACAGCTACTAAGTCTGCCGAGGTTTACTGAGCGCCTACTGTGTGCCCGGCACTGTACGAAGGGCTGGGGACATAGCAGTGAACAAGACAGACCCGCTTTCATGCCGCTCACACCCCACTGGGCCGACAGAGAATAGACAAGTGGCAGCTTCCTGCCTACAAAATGCTGAGAAGGTAAGTGACCTGGGGCAAAGATAAGTGGGGCGAGGGCTGTTTAAGGTGGGGTGGCCAAGGAAGACCTCTCTGAGGGGCCGACTTTCATGTAGGGTCCAGAACGCAGCCGGTGCTTGCTTGGGCCCCAGGGCATCTGTCTAGCATTGCTGTGACAGCTTCGGTCTGGAATCCTACAGATCCCAGGACTGGTGGCATCTACAGCTCAGTGGCCTAGTTCAGCTTCAAAGTGGGTAATGACTTGCTCCTATTCCACCTCTGTGGAACAGTTAAAAGGATGGGGTAAGGGACTTAGCTCCTGCAAGCACCACTATTCTCATCTGTGAAATGGGTATCTCTCTCCAGAGAGCTGAGATGATTAACACAGATAATCCAGAGAAAGTCCTGAACACAGAGCTGGGCACAGCAGAAGCACCTGATCCTTGGGGGGCTGGAGTGGACAGGTGACCTTCCTTGTAGCCACCCAGCACCTTCCAACACCCTTGACTCATGAGTCCCCTCTTTTCACTAGAGGAGTCCCTACTGGACGTCCCTGCTTCCTCTGCAGCCACAGCAGTCACGTGTCCCAGGCTAGCCACTTGCCATTCTTGCTGGAGTGTGGCAGCCTTTACATTGAGTGTCCGAAAGCAGCAGGGACAAAGGTCTGAGTGTCAACATCTGGAATTGGAGTCAGCAGTGTGAGCTCTGGCCTCAGGGCCTCCCCGGTGTCAGCAGTGACGTCTCCCTAGGACTAGGGATTCTGCCCGGTCTGGGGCTTTTTTTTTTTTTTTTTTTTTTGTTCCTTCCTTGACATGAAGTCTTCAGTCCTGGTTTCTGACCACCTTGGAGATTCTTCAAGCATGTTTGCTGCCATGGATCCTGGATGATTCAGCAGCCCCTCGATTGTCTGAAAAAACTAATGTTTTTCTCAGGTTGGGTGGAATCCTACAGACTCTACCCTTCCGGCCCAGGATGGCCCCAAGGGCATATGCAGGCACTCAGTTCCTGGCGCTGTCCTCGCTCTAAAGGCAGGGGTCTTGGGTTGTTCACATTTGTGTCCCCGGCTCCACAGCGTGGCTCAGCAAAAAGTCTCAGTACACGTTCATGACATGAACAAATATGTCCACGACGTGACCCAGCCCGGACTGTCCATCCCTGTCATGAGCTCAGATCAAGCTCCCTCCCTGTGTTGTTGCTAAACGTCCTGTTACCTCCCCCTTCCCTCTCCATCTTCTAATGTTTATTTATTTTTGAGAGAGAGAGAGAGAGAGACAGAGCGCGAGCAGGGTGAGGGGCAGAGAATCGGAAGGAGGCTCCAGGCTCTGAGCTGTCAGCACAGAGCCCGCTGCGGGGCTCGAACTCACGAGCTGTGAGATCATGACCCGAGAGCTGAAGTCAGACGCTTCACTGACTGAGCCACCCAGGGGCCCCTTCCCCCCCTCCCCCATCTCCTGCTCACAAGAGCACCACACCTTCCCTGCCCCCCAGGAGTGACCAATTGATTGCAGCTCAAGAGCCCACTTTGGTTGGTAGCAGTCGCTTGGAGCCTGGGGTTGCAGGAGATTCTGGGACTGAGCTTGGGTTTAGTGGAAAAGACTGCTAAAATTGATTAAGGATGTCTGCCAAGATACGGGAGGGAAGGGAAGTGCTAGCATGCTCCTGATGCACTTGTCACTTGCTGTCAAAGGCACTCCACAGAAAGAGTTCAGGTCCGTCATTGACTTGGAGAGGAAAAGTATTATGCCTTTAATTCCACTAGCCTTTATCGGAAATTTCTTAATCCTTCAGTGATGAATGCAGGCAACAGACCACAGTGGTATTGGTGGGACCAGTGACTTTGTCACTAATAGAAACCATACATATTTTCTTATCACCTTACAGCTGTTCCAGATATCTTGAAATATCATTTACACTCATCAGGACTGGGAAATTACAATGGTGATTTTCTAGACCCTGCGTTATAATGCATAGTAAATAAATACATATATTACTATAATGCAGACTTGTTTTTAATATTTTGATAACTCTTTGAGTGTAATTGGTTTCTTTTGTAATACTACGCATTTTCTTTTCTTAATTAATTTATTTTATTAATTTGAAGACATAATTCTGCGAAAGGGTCCATAGGATTTACCAGATATCAAAGGATTCCATGAACTCTGGCCTCTCAGGTTTTGGGAACTCCCTCCCAGCTACCTTTCCAAGTTCCCTTCCTTATCCTGGATCCGGGAAGGAAACAGGAGGGTGAGGTGAAGTCCTCCAGGCAAGAGAAGCCTATCACACAGCCAGCTCCTGTGCCAGCCTCCCTGGGGTAATGTGGGAGGTGGTGAATCAGCAGAAGCCTTTAAGTTGATGGAGAAAAGGTTGTGCAGGCTACTTCTGGGCCAAGGCTGGACTATCTCATGCCAGAGGCGAGAAGCTGGTGTTTCCCAAGGTGATACGAGGGAAGGAGTCTGAGCCTGACCTCATAAAAGAAGGAAATTTCAGCCCCAGAGAGGTCCTGGGGCCATGCATCCCGGTTCATCCATCATCCTCATGAGCTCAGATGCCCTGGACAGGGGGGAGCCTGTGGCATATTGGAGTGAGAAGCCCATGGCACAGGAACAAGGGGCCCAAACCCCTTCATCCAGCACATGGAACTTACCCTTCGTCACCTCATTCATTCACTTATTCATTCATTCTCTTACGCGCTTTTACTTAGTGCCTAGTAAATGGGGCCAGTCATGTGCCAGGACCTGGGCCGGGCACTGGACAAAGAGATGGAGAAGACTCAGTCTTTTCTTCTTCTTCTTCTTTTTTTTTTAAACATTTTTTATTTTATTTTTGAGACAGAGAGAGACAGAGCAAGAACGGGGGAGGGTCAGAGAGAGAGGGAGACACAGAATCTGAAACAAGCTCCAGGCTCTGAGCCGTCAGCACAGAGCCCGATGCGGGGCTCGAACTCACGGACCGTGAGATCGTGACTTGAGCTGAAGTCGGCCGCTTAACCGACTGAGCCACCCAGGTGCCCCTCAGTCCTTTCTTCAAAGGACACAAGCGAAAAGGCAGTGACAATATAATGGCTTGATGCTTTGACTGAAGAAAGTCCATGATGTCCCTGACCCGGCCTAGAGGGGTCAAGGAAGCTCTCCAGAGGCAGTGACCTTTCAAGTGAGTAGGAATTAAGCAGGCCCTTGGGTGATGAGGAAGAGTGTTCGGGAAGCAGGAGTGGTGGCACATGCAAAGGAGCTGGGGAGAAAGAGGACAAGCTGGGGACTTGGTGGGTCCCCACTGCCAGGGGTAGGTGCATGGCTGGAGGGGTCACGTAGGAAGCCTGGAAGACGCGCCTGGACAGTTTCCGGGCTGTGATGAGGAAGGGGTGAGGGCCCCTGCTGTCTCATTTGTCAGAGGCACTGAGCTATGACTTCGGTGGCCTGGGCAAGTTCAAGGTCGCCCGTCTGGGGTGGGGGAGGTGGAGACCATCTCACCAGGGCCGGCAAAGGCCAACTGGGAAGCTGGGGCCACTGCCTGCCCCTCACGGCAGCAGCCACGAAGTCCTTCTGCTCTGAAGGCCTGAGTGGGCCCTGTTCCTTTATTTATGGGCTGTGTGAGCAATTTGCTCCTTGCTGGCCGGCTGGCTGGGTGTGTGACGCGGGGATTACTCACGCCCCAGTTGTGGTCCGGCCTCTGCAGGCTGCGGGGTAATGAGTGAGGTAATTAAGTGTAAAAGACAGGAGCGAGCAGGGGAGGGCTGAGGGGGGGCGAGCAGTCACTGGCTCTTTTCAGGAGCAGGGGAGTGAGATAATGTAGGATAATAGCCCAGCCAGGCCCTGCCCAGGCAGCCCGGCCTGTGCCGAGAGGTGCCCCCCAAACGGCCAAGACAATTCAGCCTTTTCAGGGAAAATGGGGGGGCTTAGGCAAGGCCTGGCTCCCGGGGACAGCTGTATGGAAATGACAGCTCTTCTCCTTGGTCCTGTCCCGCGTTGGCCGAGGGCGGGCAGCAGACGCCTTTGGCTGGGGGTGAGGCTGAGAAGAAGTAGCTAGGTCCAGGGAAGCGTGTGAGGCAAGATGAGGGGTCCAGGTGGGACTGGAGGACTGAGCTAAGTGTGTGTGGGGGGGGGGGGGGAGAAGAGATGTGTTGGGAGCAGTGGGTGAGATTGTTAGTGGCTCCAGAGTCTGGCTCGCTGGGTGGGAACTGTGGCTTGGCTGTTGACTAGCTGTGTGACGTCAGCTCAGCTGCGCTCCCTCTCTGGGCCTCAGCGCTCTCATCTGTAAAGTGGGGCTGTCAAAACTGTGCCTTCCTCACGGGGAAGTGTGGAGGATCGGCACCACGATGCACAGCACCGGGCACACAGTGAGGGCTCCCTACACTCCAGAGACGGTCAACTGCAAAGCCCGAGGGCATCGGTCATTCATTCATTTATCGAACACATTGTTTGTTGCACGCCTACCATAGTCTAGCAGTTCCTCGTGCTGGGAAAATAGCAGTCACTAGAACAGAGTCCCTTTCCTCTTCCAAGAGGGGAGACAGACTTTATTTATTTATTTTTTTCTTGGGATGAGAACTTGTAAGGTTTATTCTCTTAGCAAATTTCAAATATACAATACAGTGCCATTAACTGTGGTCACCATGCTGTACATTACATCCCTAAAACTTATTTATCTGATAACTGGAAATTTGTATCATTGACCCCTTCACTGCCTCCCACCCCCTTCCTTATGAATCTGTTCTCTGTATCTGAGTTTGGGTTTTTTTAGATTCGACATATAAGTGAAATCCTAGAGTATTTATCTTTCCCGAGACAGACTTTAATCGTTAAACACCAACATGTCAGATCACATCAGTGACCCCGCTTCTAAAAATTTATTTAATGGATGTGTCTGGACACATGCAACGTGAATACATTCCGGTTTCTTTATTGCGGTCTTGTTGGGCCTAACAAAACCTTAGATGCCATCTAAATGTCGATTATTGGTGAACTGATTAAATAGAGTAGCCAAAGGAATGCTACCCGGCCACAAAAGGATGAGACCACTTTTTACGCACGAATACGGAAAGATCTCCAAGAACTCTTGACAGATAAAAGGAGTATGAGGAATATTTTGTGGAGAAGAGAGGAAATAAAAAACATCTTTATATTAGCGTGTGTATGTAACAAACCAATAATGCTTGTTACCTATGGGGAGGAGTTAGATTGGAATGAGCAACGGGGTAGACAGGGAGACTTTTCATTGTATGCTTTCCTATCGTTTTTCTTTTGTACCAAGTGAATGTATTACTAGGTCAAAACAAATTCGGCTTCCTCTTTCCTCCTCCTTCCTTCTGTTTCCCGATATTTGTTGGAGGTGAACGGTAGGGTGGGGGGCCAAGCAGGGGAGCCGTGAGTGAGGCCGGGGCTCTATGGGACGGGGTGGGGGGTGTTGAACAAATGAATCTATTGAGGAAAATGAGAGCTAGGTTTCTCACTGTCGGAGAAGGGAATTATAAACGCGGTGACAGCAAAGGCTAGAGTGACCTCTGTGGTGCTGGAATGGAGTTGGAGCCATCAGGGTAAACTCCTGGCTCTGAAAAACAGAGGCAGAGAAGCAGAGATGCCTGTGTGCCCACGTGTGGGTGAGATGCATACATGTAATACGTGTGTTTCCCAGCTCTGTCCACAAAGAAAGCCCAAGAGCACTCATATCCACGTAGCAATGAGTACTCCTAGCACCCCGATCTTGGTGTCTTTTTAAAAACATTCTTTTTTAATGTTTATTCATTTTTGAGAGAGAGAGAGAGAGACAGAACACAAGTGGGGGAGGGCAGAGAGAGAGAGGGAGACACAGAATCCTAAGCAGGAGCCAGGCTCCGAGCTGTCAGCACAGAGCCCGACGCGGGGCTTGAACCCACAAACTGTGAGATCATGACCTGAGCCGAAGTTGAATGCTTAACTGACTGAGCCACCCAGGCGCCCCCAGATCTTGGTGTCTTAACATAGCATCCTCCATTGTACGAAACCAGGGCTCCTTGGGGAGAAGTCTGATTTGAGGGCTGGGGCCTGGAAAGTACATAGTGAGCCTGAAACATCTAGAACTGCTCAAGTAATACTAGGAACATGTCAAAAGAGCGTAGGAGCTATTGGCCAAATCTGGGACAATCTGAGAATCAAAATAATGACCATAATAGATTATAATCCATTGAGTAAAAATAGTGAATCCACACTGATATCATATGCATACATACATACACACACACACACACGCATGCATGAAGGAGGAGAAAGCTCTTTCTCAGAGTAGAATGTGTAATAACAAATGTAGAAGGAAGGATGGAAATATTATGGTAATAACCGACTCTGGCAGAATCATTGCTGGGTGCTAAGATAAAAACTACTCTGTGAAAATTTGTTGGGGACAGAGCATATACATAGTCTTAAAATACCCCCCCCCCCAAGATAACCCATTAATTACAAAGAGGAGGAGGGTACCTTGACGGTGAGAAACAGGGCAGGTAGGACCCTAATCAAGCGATCGAAGGTAGCAGGTGGCATCACCTGTTACAGGACAAACTGTCATGTGCTTTCAGGCGACCTGCACAGAGAAGAGCACCGCGTCACTTCTGCGATGTTCCTGCCAAAGACGCAAAACCTAAATCTGATCAGGAGGAGCGACTGGACGAACTCCAACTGAGGAAACTTCTACGAAATAACTGGCCTGTAATCTTGGTAAGTGTCAAGATAATGAAAGGGATGGAAAAACTGAGGGACTGTTCCGGATGAAAGGAGATAAAAGAGGTAAGACAACTGAATACAGTGAGTATTTCTGGATGAATCTTTTTGTTTATCATCAAAGATGCTATGCTTGGAGGGGCTCTTGGGTGGCTTGGTCAGTTAAGCGTCTGACTTCGGCTCAGGTCATGATCTCACAGTCCGTGAGTTCGAGCCCCGCGTCAGGCTCTGTGCTGACAGCTCAGAGCCTGGAGCCTGTTTCGGATTCTGTGTCTCCCTCTCTCTCTGCTCCTCCCCTGTTCATGCTCTGTCTCTCTCTGTCTCAAAAATAAATAAACGTTAAAAAAAAATTTAAAAAAAAAGATGTTATGCTTGGGGTGCCTGGGTGGCTCAGTCGGTTAAATGTCTGACTTCAGCTCAGGTCATGACCTCACGGTTTGTGCATTCGAGCCCTGCGTTAGGCTCTGTGCTGACGGTGCAGAGCCTGCTTGGGATTCTCTGTCTCTCCCTCTCTTTCTGCCCCTCCTCTGTTCTGTCTCTCTATCTCAAAATAAATAAAACTTCAAAAAAAAATGTTATTTTGGGGAGAGTTGATAGCACTTGGCTGGGATCTGAACATTTGACAGTGGTAACGTGTCAGCAGCGAATTCCTGATTTTTCCAATTTTGCTGTGCTCATGCAGGAGAATTTCCTTGTTTCTAGGAACTACAGACTAAAGTATTTGGGGGCCATGGGGAATCAGGTCATCAACTTACTCTCAAATGGCTCAGAAAAAATCTCTCTATACAAAGAGAATGATAAAGCAAACGTGTTTAAATGTCAACATTTGGGGGTTCTGGGCGAGGGATATGTAAGAATTCTTTGTGTAATGTTTGTAACTGTTCTGTAAGTTTTAAATTATTTCAAGGTAAAAAGCTAAAAAAAAAAGTTATTCAGATGACGCTGAAACCATATAATGTCAGGGAGTGGTAAGGGATAGACTCAAAAATAAAGTGGGAGGGGGAATAGGAAATAAAAGGACGGTGCTCCTCTAAATGATGTGGTCAGGCCGGCCTCTCTGGGAGAGGATGTTTGAACAAAGACCTGGGTAAAGGGAGGGAGTGAGCCCTGTGAATATCTGTGGGGAGAGCCTTCCAGGCTGAGGGATCCAGCACACGAAAGGCCAGAGTGGAGCCAGCTGGGCATGTGTATTAATTTCTATTATCGTGTAACGAATTTCCATTAACTTAGTGGCTTAAAACAGTACCCATTTAGCTCACGGTTCTGTAAGTCACAAGTCTGACCACCCGTGCCGTATATCATAACCTAATCACGGGAGTAAATGCCAGCACGCGCCCAGTCCAGGGCATTATGCTGGGCATGTTCATCTGCGGGGGGTTGAAGGGAGGGCTGGGAATGTTGGGGGACATCTTGGATTTCGGCCCACACAGAGCAGGGTCGGAAGAACAAGGGATCAGTGTGGCTGGAGAAGTGAGCAAGGGGGTGAGGGGCAGGCGAAAGCAAGTGTCTGAGGTGGAGATGGGTAACTGAGGTCCAGAAAGTGACCTTGTGCATTTTGGCTCCTGAGGAAGGGGAGGGTCATGCCTATTTCCCTTGGACTCGCTTGAACTGAAGAGCAACCTCGGGGTGGGACCCAATAGATGATTTAAGTCAAAGGAGTTCGTACCTACCGGTGGCCCTTGGGGAGCTGGTGGGCCGCCGGGCATGGGTGATGAATGGATCTACTCCATGCATTTGGCCCAGCAGGCACAGTGCAGGAAAGCCACAGGCTCTTCAAGGGTCCGTGGAAAAGTCTGAAACCGAGAAAAGTTGGCTGGAAAATGTTTTCAAAAAGAAAACAACAACACCTTCTCTGAAGTTGAGAACAATGCACATTAATCGTCTGGGAGTGACGTCATGTCACCTGGTGATCAGCAACTAATTCAACTCTCATAATAGTTCTGTGTGTGTCACATTTCACGTGACTGCAGCTCGTGTCCAGTTTTTACTCCGTTTTCCATAGTAGCACGTGCAAGGTACAAAATAAAAATGCACAAAAAAGGGGGGGCGCCTGGGTGGCTCAGCCGGTTAGGCGGCCGACTTCAGCTCGGGTCATGATCTCACGGTCCGTGAGTTCGAGCCCCTCGTCGGGCTCTGTGCTGACAGCTCAGAGCCCGGAGCCTGTTTCGGATTCTGTGTCTCCCTCTCTCTGACCCTCCCCCATTCATGCTCTGTCTCTCTCTGTCTCAAAAATAAATAAACGTTAAAAAAGAAAATTTAAAAAAAAAATTAAAAAAATGCACAAAAGGGGACGCAGTGAGGCCTGGCCCCACCCCCGCCCCCTAGGCACCCCTCCCCCTCTCCCAAGGCCAATCTCCTGTCCTCAGAAGCGTTTTGCCACATACAAGTGATCATGTGTTGATGTACACCTGAATCCCCCCTTTTCACGATGGTAGCTGATCTGCCTGCTTTTTTCCCCTTGGCGATTTGTCTTGGATGCTTCTGATTGGCCCAGATGGAGCTGCCCCTCCTTTTGCACTGCAGAGAGGAGTCTATTATTTGCATGAACTGTCACCCTGCCACTTTTCCTGACACCCTCCGGGCGCTCTTGGCCTCTCCCTGGTCCCCAGGACAGTCACGGCTGTCTCCCTGCTTCCACTCAGGTGACGAGCAGGGGGTCTGGCTTGCCCAGTGACTGGCCAACAGGGCTGGGTCCCACCACGTGAAGTGTGGGAGAGTTAAAGGCCCAGCCCCTAGGGCAAACATTGCCCACCGCTGTCCAGAGGAAGTCAGAAGACCCGGGTGGAAGGAAGAAGAATTTCTCAGGTGCCCGAGGGCAGGGAGCGGAAGGAGGGGCTCAGTCCTGCCAATTTGAACGCTGTCGCTCACATCTCCTGTGCACACATACAAGCTTCTCTGGAATGTCCCCAGGGATGGGATTGCAGGGTTGTAGAGTGAGTGCAAAATAACGCCAAGTTGTTCTTCAAAGTGGTTGTACAAACTGACCCCCCCATCACCAGTGTCCCAGAATCCTCCTTGTGCCACCCGAGGGATCAAAATGGGGATTTTTCCAGCTTTGGAAGTTTTGCCGATCTAGTAGACATAAAACGAACTTTTAATTTGGATTTTGCTAATTACTAAGAGGTTGAGCATCTTTTTGTATGTTTATTGGCTGTTCATGTTTTCTGTTCTTTATGTCTGTTCAAATCTGGAGTCTGTTCTCCTTGATCGTCTTACTGACTTGTAGGCGCTCTGTTATATATTTCGAGCCCGATCTTTGTCAGTCAGACCGTTACAAACTTTTCCCAGCTTGTGACTTACCATTTTCACTTTTTTTACTGTGACTTTTGAACAGAGTATTAATTCTAATGGAGATTAATTTATTAATATTTGCCTTTATGGGGCACCTGGGTGGCTCAGTCGGTTAAACGTCACACTGATTTCAGCTCAGGTCATGATCTCATGGTTTGTGAGGCTCTGCGCTGCTTGGGATTCTCTCTCTCGCCCTCTCTCGGCCCCTCCCGTGCTCCCGTGTGAATGCGCTCGCTCTTTCTCTCTCGAAATAAACAAATAAATATTAAGAAAAGATTTGCCTTGGGGTGCCTGGGTGGCTCAGTCGGTTAAGCGTCCGACTTCGGCTCAGGTCATGATCTCGCGGTCCGTGGGTTCAAGCCCCGCATCGGGCTCTGTGCTGACAGCTCAGAGCCTGGAGCCTGTTTCGGATTCTGTGTCTCCCTCTTTCTCTGACCCTCCCCTGTTCATGCTCTCTCTCTGTCTCAAAAATAAATGTTAAAAAAAAAATAAAAGAAAGAAAAGATTTGCCTTTATGGTCTGGACTTTTTGTTTCCCGTTTACAAAATCCTCTCTAACCCAAATCCATCCCAATCTTTCTACAATGCATATGTATGTATATTTTAAAAGGGACATCTTGTACATTCTCTTTTGTAGCTACTTTTCTACTTAATAATATACATGAACATTTTCCGTGTCTAAATATTTTACAGCCTCATCGGTAAATGGTTGCATCATTGCCCATCATGTGGACTATCGTATCTATTTACTGAATCTCCTATTGATGAACATTCAGGGGTTTTTTTTTGCAACTTTTCTCTCTTATCAACAGTGCTGCCAAGAACATCGTGCAGCTGTTGTGGTTTTCCACGTTCATGACGATTTCTTCCGGATAAAATCCTAGGACAGAAATTGCCCATCCAATCAAAGGATACATTTTACCAAATTTGCCAGAGGTCTCCCTTCCGAGTCCTTTCCCGGAAACAATAAGCCATTGTGTTAAATTGCCCTTCTCCAAAGTGAAGAATCAGCAAAATACACGGATGGCACTGGGTAGGGGGTCCTGGAGACTGTGTGTTTGAGCGGGAGTGGTTAGTGGGCATGTTCAGTTGCAATGGTGTGCATGGAGATCGTCACCCTGGCAAACACAGACTTGACTCCCTCTCTCCCTTCCCACACCTCCACAGGGGAGACACCTTTATTAGGGGGTGCTGAGAGAAGAGAGCCAAGAAATGCCCAGGGAGGCCAGCTTGGGTGATGATTCCCTGACAATTAATTGTATTTGGGAGGGCGGAAGTTGCTACCTCAAGTAGACCTTTGTGCATTGAAGGCCGGAAATGCTCTCACTTAAGGCTGTTGCCACCGGGGCTGAGCATGTATGGTTCTCAGGAAAGGTCTGGCCTGGTGACTAAAGGAATAATTAAAAAAAAAAAAAGTGCCCCAGAGAACTCTCAGCTTGAGAGCGTGAAAACTTTGGATCAGATCTCCCATCTGGCTGGAGGTATCAGACTTTTAATACTTAAGCGTTTATTTTAGCGATTATCAACATATATCCTCTTCTTACAATCACCAATGCATTTATTTATTTATTTATTTATTTATTTATTTATTTATTTATGTAGCGCCAACAGGGGGCTTGAACTTATGACCCTGCGATCAAGACCTGACCTGA
This sequence comes from Panthera tigris, assembly GCF_018350195.1. Taxonomy (NCBI): domain Eukaryota; kingdom Metazoa; phylum Chordata; class Mammalia; order Carnivora; family Felidae; genus Panthera; species Panthera tigris. The sequence goes on from NC_056662.1 coordinate 27,710,573, forward strand.
GATCAAGAGTCAGATGCTTGGGGCGCCTGGGTGGCTCAGTCGGTTGAGCGTCCGACTTCAGCTCAGGTCACCATCTCACGGACTGTGAGTTCGAGCCCCGCGTCGGGCTCTGGGCTGATGGCTCAGAGCCTGGAGCCTGCTTCCAGTTCTGTGTCTCCCTCTCTCTCTGCCCCTCCCCCGTTCATGCTCTGTCTCTCTCTGTCTCAAAAATAAATAAACGTTAAAAAAAAAATTAAAAAAAAAAAAAAAAGAGTCAGATGCTTAACCAACTAAGCCAGGTGCCCTATATCAGGATGCTAATTTTTATTAATGGCAGGGCTCCATAGTTTCTCATTAGCATGAACTGGCTTTATTTACTTGTTTATTTTATTTATTTATTTTTTTAACGTTTTTATTTATTTTTGAGACAGAGACAGAGCATGAACGGGGGAGGGTCAGAGAGAGGGAGACACAATCGGAAACAGGCTCCAGGCTCTGAGCTGTCAGCACAGAGCCCGACACGGGGCTCGAACCCACGGACCGCGAGATCATGACCTGAGCCGAAGTCGGACGCTCAACCCACTGAGCCACCCAGGCACCCCGTATTGAAATCATATTTAGGGACTAAAAAGTGTGTTTCCCTCTCGGCGTCATTCGACACTCAGAGCGACTTGGTGATGTTTCTGGCAATGACACATCACTTGACAGAGGGAAATTGAGAACGAGAAGCAGCCATTTGCCTGTGGTCATGGGGTGAGTAAATGGGGGAGGAAGGCTTGGCCCCTGACATAAGAGTGTGTCGGGGTTTGGACCTCTGGGACCAGGACACCCACAGCTCTTTCATGATAATGATAACAACAGCCATTAGCATTTATTGAGTGCTTACTGGGTGCCAGCTCTCTGCTAAGCACCTTTGGCTGTCTTGATGAACGCCTTACACTAACCGTGTCAGGGGATCCGTCGTTACTCCCCAGAAAGCGTTGAGGAAGGAGCTACTGATTCACGGCACCTGCTCTTATAGAAACTTGAATTCTAGTAAGGGAGAGGGGAGAGACGGAAAGTAACCACGGAAGGCATAAATGAGTGAGATAATTTCACATAACAATAGATGCCATGAAGAAAACCAGCAGGGAATATGATATAGTCTCTGGAGAAGGGGAAGGAATTGCCCCATAAGAGGCCGCCAGCGGAGGCTTCTCTGAGGAGGTGACATTCTGGAGCCAGAATATGGCGGATTGGAGTCCAGGCCATTTGAGAGCCCTGCTCATGACTCCAAACCCACCCCAACTTCTGTCTCGTGTGGATCATAGAATGTTTCTGCCAGAGATGCCTTGCTCCTTTGTTAAGCATTCTGGAAGTTGTGGCTTATGGGTCGGAATGTCTCAGACCTAGGAATGGAAGGATGATAGGTTATTGGAGCTGGAAGAGGTCTCACCCAAGGAACCACCCCGTCTAATTCCAAGGGCTCAACCTAAGTGGGTTTGTGCAATGCTTGGAGGCCTCTCTAGGTGGAGAGAAACCAAGTCCCAAAGATGAAATGGGTCCTGCTAAGAGCTGTGGCTTACCTTCTGTTTTTGTTGTTGTTTGTTTGTTTGTTTTAATATTTATTTATTCATTTTGAGAGAAAGAGATAGAGAGCAAGTGAGGGAGGGGCAGAGAGAGGGAGACAGAGAATCCCAAGCAGGCTCCGTGCTGTCAGTGCAAAGCCCAATGCGGGGCTCAAACTCACAAACTGAGATTATGACCTGAGCTAAAACCAAGAGTTGGACGCTTAACCAACTGAGCCCCCCAGGCGCCCCGAGCTGTGGCTTACAATTGTGCAGGTTGTGCGGGGCTCAAGGCTGCCCAGCTGGGGGCTAAGAGGCTGCCTGGAGCCCTGTGGAGGGGTTGCCTTGTACCAGGAAGAAGGGCTGTCTGTTTCTGATTCACAGAAAGGAATGCTACGGGCTAGTGGTGGCCCTGAGCCCGCCGGAGGGTGTGGTAGAAATTAGCCCCCATGTCACCTGCCTTTTCTCCATTCTGCTTGCGGAGAAGGCAGGAGGGTGGAACATTGTCACCATTTGAGGATGGCCGTGGCCCTTCTTGACTGCAGTGAGGGGGGACGGTGCTTTGCATACAGGCCTTATGGGGCAGCAGAGAGGAAGGGCTGGGGCTCCCTGGGGTGTTTGTGGAGCTGACAGGCTGAGGAGTGGGCAGGGCCGGGGCGGGGGTGGCCCAGAAGTGCCTTATCTCCTCTGGGCCAGTGTCAGCTCCTGTCCCCAGCCTACAGCACATGCTGGAGCTGCCAGCCTGAGACTGGGGACTGCAGTGAATTTGCATTTATATTGGAGACTTCTGTTTCCAGGGCCTGGGGGGAGGAGGGTGGCCACCATGGTCAGCTGAGCGAGATACAGGCGAGGAGGGGCCTATAGCCCTGTCCTGCCAGGGGCACGGGAAGTGGCCAGTGGGTTGGGCCTGCCTGGCTGAGGAACAGTGGCACAGAAGGTTCTCTGGGCACAAGGCCGGGCCTGACAGCCTGCTGGTCCACCCCCCCAGCCGCTTGCCAACGTCAGCTGGGAGTTGGCTCTGCCCCACGGGCCTGGGAGAAAGGTCATAGGCCTGTGCCAGCGAGGGACGGGCAAGGCAGAAACACTCCTGTGACCGAGTACAAGCGTGTGCCGTCCTGTCTAACTCTCTCCTCAACCCATGAAGTTGTTTCAGCCAAGAAAACCAAGGCTCAGAGGGGCTTGCAATTCGTCCAAGGTGAACCAGCTCCTAATCCAGTGCCCCCCACCCCCGAAGCTACCTCCCAGTAATGCTCAGGCTACTCAGGTGCTCTGGGACACCTGATTTTGCGAGCGATGAAGGAGGTCATCACTCGTCCCAGACGCATGGCATTGCTAAGACTAGTTTTGTGATGGCTTAGGCGTCGTGGTGAAGTCCGTGGTCATGACTCTGTTCAGACCGGGCTGCTCCCTGCCTTCGGGGGGTGCAGCTTCTCCCTGCGAGATTTCAAAATGGGGGAAGGAATGGAAGGAAGGAGAGAAGGAAGGAACAAGGAAAGTGTGAAGAAGGGAGGGAAAGAAAGGAATGGAAGAAGGGATAGAAGGCAAGAAGGACAAATGGAAGAGGGGGCTGGATGGAAATAAGGCGAGAAGGGAGGAAGGAGAGCAGTCAGAAGAAAAGTCAAGGCCAGAGGGCACCAGGGAGAGCCGTCTGGAGCCCCTGCAGGTGTGCTGGTTGCCATTATAGACCCCCGCACTGTTGGGAGTCCCCTCTGTGACCTTTCCTGGCTGTTGTATTGAGTGGTGTCCCCCTCCCCGCCCTCCTGCTCCTCCCCCTCCAGCTGAGGCCTCCTGACCTCCAGGAACTGGCTGAGCTCTGCTCCAGGTGGGGGACCAGTGATGGCCTGATGGGGGCTCCAGGAACAGAGGTCAGGGCCCCACGTGATCCTGGGGCTTTATTTTCATCCCTTAGTGCTTTGCTGCTTCTGGAGGGGGGCTCTGCCTTGCTCTTTGGGTTCTCTTCACTCCCTCCCGCCTCCACCCCTCCAGACGGAGGTCTTGGCCCCATTCCCCCAGCCTGTGACTGTGGGCTTGCAGCTGACAAACCTCCTGGTCCTGGCTCTCCGTCCAGCAGTACAAGCCCTCCCTGTCTGTCACCAAACAGTCAGGACGGCCTGTTCCACCTGGCAGGCTGGCTACTGCCCAGCTTAGTCTTGGGAAGTGCGCACGGGCTCTGACACCACACTGCCTGAGTTCAAATCCGGCCCCTTCCTCGCTGTGTGGCCTCGGGCAAGACCCTTTGCCTCTCTGAGCCTCTGACTCCTCATCAATTAATGGGCACAATGCTAGGACCTACCTCTTGGATTGCTTGCTGGATTATACGAGATCGTGCACGGAAAGTGCTTGGCTCAGCGCCTGGTGTCTAGTAAGCACCCGAGACCTGTTAGCTCTTATCCAAGCTCTATCTTTCCAGAGCCTGTTCGGTTCCAGAGACCTCGCCCAGCGCCTCCTGCATTAACCCCTCAGATGCCTAGTGTCACCTGATATGACTGTTTCAACGCAAATAGCACCGCGCCCTGATCTCATACCACTGCCTCCCGTCCCAGTTAACATTTAATGAGGGCTCATGATGGGACAGGCGTTGTATAACCCGTTTCAAATTATGGCTCCAAAAGCCGTGATAGTCTTCTCGTCAAGAAGTGGGGTCTGTGTTCTCGCTGTGTTTTGGAAGTGGCCATGTCACTTCTGCTTGCATTTGGGGGACACTCACTCTTGGAACCCAGCGGCCATGCTGCGAGGAAGCTCAGGACTCCAGGAGACTCCACACGTGGGTGCTCCGGCCAATAGCTTCAGCTGAACTAGTCTCGATGGCCAGACATGTAAGGGAAGACGCGTCTAGATGAGGCCGGCCCCCCGGGGGGGGGTCACCTCTGTCCAGCTGAGGCCCCGGCCACCGTAGAACAGAAGGCAGTCAGGTCCGGTGTGCCTTGTGTGAGTTCCAGACCCCTAAGAATCCGTGAGCACGAGGAACGTCTTGACAACACTGTGTTTTGGGGGTTGTTACGCATCAGTAAATAGCAGGAACCCCCACACTGCCTCACTGAAACTCTACAACAATAGCAAGCTGTTGTTCCAATCACCTCCATTTCGTAGCTAATGGAATTAAGACCCAAAATGCTTCGGGAAGTTGCCCAAAGTCACAGAGCTCTTTTTAATTTTTTTTCTAATGTCTATTTACTTTTGCAGAGAGAGAGAGAGAGAGAGAGAAAGAGAGCGAGCATGAGTGGGGGAAGGGCAGAGAGAGAGGGAGACACAGAATCTGAAAACGAGCTGTCAATTCAGAGCCCGACGCGGGGCTCGAACTCACGGGCAGCGAGATCGTGACCTGAGCCGAAGTCGGATGCTTAACCGACTGAGCCACCCAGGCGCCCCCGAAGTCACAGGGCTCTCAAAAGCCGGGATATGTGTTTGTGAGTCTGACTTGGAAGCTGTGCCCTGAAGAATCATGCCATGTCCTACAAAACCTGATGGGCCAGAGGTGACTGGATGTCGTCTTGAGGGTCCTGGGGGACTGTGGGAAGGCACTGAGGTGATTTGTGAGATCAAGAGAGGACACTAAGAAGCTCTCTTGGGTCAGGGAGCCTGGGTGGCTCAGTCGGTTAAGCGTCCGACTCTTGATCTCGGCTCAGGTCGTGATCTCACGATCCGTGAGTTTGAGCCTTGTGTCCAGCTCCATGCTGACAGTACGGGGCCTGCCCCTTCCCTGCTCATGCTCTCTCTCTCTCAAACAACAACAAAGCTTCGCCCGCAGGAGCTCTGCACCTGTCCCAGCTGGGTCCAGCCAGGGACGCCAGCCAGTTGGGCTGATCCAGGCAGCCTGGGCCAGGAGCTTCAGGGCTATTGTGAGCAGGACATCCAAGGCCAGCAGAGGGGCACCTGGGTGGCTCAGCTGGTTAAGCATCCAACTTCAGCTCAGGTCATGATCTTGTGGCTTGTGAGTTTGAGCTCTGTGTGGGGCTCTGCACTGACAGTGTGGAACCTGCTTGGGATTCTCCCTCCCTCTTTCTCTCTGCCCCTCCCTTGCTTACACGCTCTCTCTCTCAAAATAAATAAATAAACTTCAAAAAAGAAGACCAGCAGAGTCCTCTCCCCCATTCCCCTGGAGGTAGGCCACAGAGCTCCGAGATCATTTGTGCTAACTGGACCTGTTCGTTTTGGAATTGGCCATAAGTGGCAGAGAGCCCAAAAGAAGAGTGACTTACAGGAGACAAACACTGATTTCTCTTTCTTATGAATGGTCTGGAGGCAGGCAGCCCTAGGCTGACAAGATGGGTCCTCAATCCCCTGGGACCCAGGCCCTTCTTCTGTCTTGTTCCACCATCCTCAACACCTCGTGGTCCAAAGTGGCTGCACATTCTCCAGCTATCATGTTGACATTCCAGCCAGAGGGAAGGAGGAAGAGGCAAAGAATATTCCCTCTCTCCTCGAGGATCTCTCCCAGAAATTGCAGGTGGGTAGTCTCCTTACTCCTCTTGGCTGGACTGGAGACACATGGCTATACCACTAACTACGAGAGTTAGTGTGGTCTTGATTCTGGGTGTCCACATGCCCAGCTCTATCTAGAGGTTCTAATACTGGGGCGGGGGGGAAGGGAGGTAATGAGCATGGGGAGCCACCCGCCCTACCCGGCAACCTGGCAGCCAGAGTGAGTGTTTTGAAAATCAGACCAGATCATTTTACTCTGCTGCTGAAAATCGTTCCCTAGCTCTGTCTGCTTCCAGGATAAAGGTGACATCTCCATTAAGTTCCCAGGGCTGTCTGCCCAATCTCACCGTAGCCCACCTCTCCAGCCTCACCCCCAATCCCCCTCCGCTGCTGAACTCAAACCGTGCCCACCCCCACCCACACCTGGGGTTTCCCTTGTGGTCTGGTCATTGGGGAAATCCAAATAACCCGGCAGGATTAGCTACAGAGGCAGTTAATGACTATAGGGCTGTGGTTATAAAACCCCTACTGCGTGCCCGGTGCCTACGTACATTTTCTCATTTTCATCCTCACAGCGGCCCTGGAATGGGCCCTGCTGAAAGTGGCGGGGATTCCACAGTCCAGCTTTCAGATGGGGAGACAGAAGTCTCCGGAGGGAAGGAACCTGCCCAGGGTCCTACACCCCATCAGCGGCACCCCATCTCTGCGAGACCCTTGCACGCTTGGCTCATTCATGCAACAGATATTTACTGAGCACCTACTGGGTACCAGGCACTGTGTTAACTCCTGGGATCACAGCCATGAAGAGAACAGGCATATAAATCCCTGCCTCTCGTGCAGCTGATGCTCTAGGGCAGGGATGGGGGGAGGGCGAGACCAACACGAACCGAACAAATCAGCAGCAGCTACTGGCTTCCCTCCTTTTTCATTCCTCCCACAAATATTTCTTGGGGACCTCTATTTCTGTAAGACAGACACAGTCCTGACTCTCCTGGAGTGAGAGTCTAAGGGTGGAGACGGGCACTACATGAGGAGGCACGTAAATAAGCCAGATACATTCAGATTGAAATAACGGCCGAGAAGAAAAGACGGTTAAGTGCCAGGGAGTGGGGGGCGGGCGGGGGGGGGCAGTGGTAGTCAACCTTAGATGGGGTGACTAGGCAACGCAGCAGGGTATTCCAGGTAGAGGCACCAGCACATGCAGAGGTGCAGAGGTAGGACAGAGCTCGGGGCATGGGAGGAGCTGAGAGAAGGCCAGGGTGGTCAGAGCAGGGTGGGAGGGGGCAGTTCAGAGGGAGAGGTTGGCAGGAGGGAAGGGGCTTGAGAAAGCCATCGAGGGGCACCGAACAGAGAGAGCGATGACCAGCCCCCTGCGGGGCACCGCTCTGGGAGGCCAGTCACATCTGCACCTGGGGCTTCCCAGCCAGATCCCCAAAGGGTAGGGGCTGAGCGCCTGCTGGCCTGGCACGCCTGCCTCTGCAGAGAGAAAGCCCCCCGCAGCCCCCTGCAGTGGAGTCCCCCTCGGCGGTGCCTCCACCTGCACCGCCGGGCAGGGCATTGTGTGCCAGCTCTGACGGGCATACCTGGTGCTCTCACTAGCCTGCTGGCTGCCTTGATTTAGGGGCTCGTGCTGGCTGGTTCTGGAAACCATTCCCTGAAGTCTAACCAGCTGGCACTAGGGTGGCCGAGGAGGAGGAAGCAAGCTCTGGGGATGGCCGGGGAAGAAACCATCCTTCGTCCTGGCAAGTCCACGGGACCAAGAGAGAAGTGCCTTGAGCATCTTTGAAATCGCAGCCTTCCCTTCTCTGGCCACCCTTCCCCTTGACAGAGAGCCTGGGGGCTCAGGCAGGAAGCAAGGTTCAAGTGCCAGTTTAGCGGCTATGCTTAGAAATGCTCTCTCCCTCTCTGAGCCTCAATTTCATCTGTACAATGTCAGAGTTGACCTGGCGAAACCCATGGTGTAAATTCTAGAGCCAGACTGACTCTTCGCTCTCCCATCCGGTGACTGTTTGAACTTAGCTAAGTTACTCGACCTTTTGGTGCCTCAATTGACCCACCTATAAAATGGGGGGTATAGTAACCGTATTTATTTCCAGGGTTGCGTCAAGATAGAGTCATGTGTCTCTGTTGCTTGGAACAGGATCTGCCGCATGATACGGGCTACATTTAACTCTGATTGTTACTGCTGTTCAAGTCTTTAGAGAAGGTTGTGCTGGAAAGACTTGCCGGAGACAACTAAGTCCGTTTGTTTGTAAACTTTTGGTCTTTGTTTGGAACAGAGAAGCTCTGCATTGCTGAAGAGAAATTTTACTCAGAGCCCCAGCTGTTCGAAAGGGATGGGAGGGGGGCGCCTGCCCCACCTGCTCCCCCGTCTCTGTGTCTGCAGCTCCCAAGGGGGCGACTGGAGCATAATTTGAAAACCCTTGCTCAGTTTGTCTCCTTGAGCTCACAGTCAGGGAAACTGAGACTAAGAGAGAGGCAGGGACTAGCCTGGGCCCCACAGGGAGTAAGTCTCCCAGCCTAGCTTAGAACCCAGATTTTCTGGTTTTCTCAGTGCAAGGCAAGGGGCAGGGGCTAGGAGAAAAGCAAGGACCAGAAGCTGCTTAGGGGACTGGGTGCATTGTGGCATCGAGTCATTAGCATGCAAATGACATGCAAATCGATGCAAAACAGCATGTTTTATGCTAATTTGCAGAGTCGAGAGCTTCGACATTTTTGGTAACAGGGCAGCAGTCCTGGTCCCTGGGCATTGCCGAACACGCGTCCCTTTTTTCTTTCTTTCTTTCATTATTATGATCAGGGGCCCCGATATCTTGGTTTGGTTGTAACCCTGCCTCTTTCCGGCCAGCCTGGCTCCTGTCACCCTCGAGGGCTCTCTCCCTAATCCCCTGATCCTGCCTGGGCCCGGGCACAGGCCTGGGCAGTGGGTCAGAGAACCAGGACTCAGGAGTCGCCAGTCAGTGCCGGGAGGTGAATCCGTCCTGGAAGCCACTTCTCCAGGAGTCTGAAGGGGCTGCTGCTCCCCTGTGCCAACTGGTCTGTGGACATTTGGGACACAGCCTCCAGGACCCCCAAACTGTCCTTAAACCCTGGTTTGGTGCTTCCCCTGAGCCATCATGGCCGCCGTGGCTCTTGTGCCACTGTCCATTTAGGGCTGGCCTGCCTCACAGTGGGGTGGACTGTCCAGGGTCTGCTCCTTTATTTATCAGATCACCCAGTGCCGGGGACACAGGTTTGGGATGTGTTTGGGAGTTTGAGGACTGAATCAATACATGGAGGTCTGGAAGTAGAGCGGACAGTAAGCTTGCAGTCTCTGAACCCAGACAGCTTGAATTCAAATCGTGACACCACACTTTTTGAGAAAATAGTCGTACTGATGGGTAACATTAATTGAGCACCTACCGTGTTCTAGGTGCTTTGCTTTGTGTTACCGGGCGTGCTGTCCCTGATCTAGTATCCTGTAAGGTGGGATACTATCGCTCCCTTATCTAAGGTCACATGCCCAGGGAAATGACTAAAAGGGCATTTCTATTTGCCGAGGATGAGTTCCTCCCCAGGCAGTGGCTCAAAGCCATCAGGGTGCCAGGCCTCTACCTACATTATCTGCCAACCTTTTGACACTGTTAAACTTGACCCAAGCCCTGTGCTCCTGGAAAACAGTGACGGCTAAGAAATCCCCCCAACCTTTGTTTTATGAAATTCCACTACTCTTCTCTGTTCAGAGAAATGGTTTACCACAAGCAACCACCTTCCTCACGTGACTTAGACAAGACCCTTGTCCATCTTTCTCTCCTAAGACTCAGATGACTTCCTTGTTTGCCTGTGACCTTTCTCCTTTTGCCTGCACCTGCTGTTCAAGCCAACCCCCCACTTTCCCATTCTTTGTCTCATGGTTCACTAGCTGAGATTAGAACTGTTTGTCCCATCTGAAAGTGGAAACAAACATTTAACCGTTCAGCTGACCAAGGAGCCTCCCCCCCCCCCCCCCCCATTGCAAGACAATCCCAGCTCTAAATTCCCCGCCTGTGACCTGTGTGCTCTTCCCTGTAAATCTAAGGAGAACCCACCCTGCCTAGACATCCTGCTCTTGGGATCCTGGGTGCCCTCCCTACTTGCAATAGCTTGAATGAAATCACCCCTCCACATTATCGGGTGTATTTGGGCTTTGACACTTTCCACCGCATCATTTTCCACCTACAGCTTCGGCCCGGTAAGGGTCCTGCGTGTGACCTTGGGGCACTTCCTTAGCATGTCTGTGCCCCCGGGCTCCTCCTCTGCAAAACGGGATGCTCAGCTCACTAGCCCTACCTCCTCAGGTTGCGAGACCAGAGATCACACCAGGAAGCGCTTGGCGCGGTGCCCGGCCCAGAGCGAGCGCTCCAGAAATGTCAACCATTGTGCGCGCAGGAGAGCGGCCTGGACGGGGCCCGCGGGGGACACACGGCAGGCGGAAGTGGGGGTCTGGGGGGTCGAAAGCTCATCTGGAGATCTATGCTTCCCTCCCACGCTGGGGTGTGTGTGTGTGGGGGGGTGCCCGGTTCCTTACCCCCGCGCGCCCCCCCCCATCGCAAGCTGGGGCGGCGGGGGGTGGGGGGGCACACTCCTCCCTGCTCCCCTCCTCGCCGCCCGTCTTTGATTGTGGCGAGCAGCGAGTCGCGGAGCAAATTAACTTTTTGCACACTTCATTATGCGTCGCCCCGCGTCCCCAGGGGCCGCGGCCCCGCCCCCGCCCCGCGCCGACTACTTGATTGGGCAATTAATCTTCGCGCCCCCCGCCCCCCGCCCCCCGCGCGGCCCCGGGCCTTTGTGCGCCTGCACGCGGGCCGCGGGCGCCCGCCCGGCCGCCCGGTCTGCTAGCGCTGATAAGGCGCCCCGCGCCGCAGGCCCCCGCCTTTGTCACGGCGCCCGCCGGGAGGCCCGGCCGCCGCGCTGCCGTCTCGCACCCCGTCAGCGCGCCCCCGCCCCTTCGGCTCGGTCCATCTGTTTGAGCTGCACAATCCTCCAGCGGCCGGGGGCTGGGGGGAGGGGTCCCGCTCCTGGGCAGGGAGCCAGCACCCCCACTCCACCCGGCCGCCCCATGTGTGAGGAGTGACGCCCCCGAGCCCCCAGACACACACACACACACACATACACACACACACACACACACACACACACACACACACACACACGCTCGCGGGGCCGCCCAATTAAGCAGTGAGGTAGTAATGAAGAAGGGGGGCCGCGAAGGAATGGGGAGGGGCTTCCCGGCAGTGTCCAAAAGAGGGGACCGGGCCACCCATCCTGTTCCCCAGGTGTGTGTTCCCCAGGTCTGGCTCTTGGCTCGGGGGTCTGCAGGCTCCAATGGCTAGAGTGGTGGTGGAGGCGGATGGAGGGTGGGAGGGAGAGTCCCCGGGAATTTGTGTGATGCATCGTGCCTCTTTGTGCATTTTCCTGGGGCTTTGCCAACCGTTGACCCAGCCTCAAAAAGGCAGCCTGATTCCGGTAATGTTGAGAACCCGGGTCCCAAATGGAGGGTAAATCCGAGGCTATTGTGGAGGCCAATGGCAGGGGGTGCAGAATGGGGTTCAGAAAATGCTCCCTGCCCCACTATGTGAGGTTGTGTGTCAGAGAAGGACTCTGTGCACAGCGGTACAGAGGTGATGGACCAGGTTGGTGCAGCGCTGGGCACACAGCAAGTGCTCACAGGTGTTGGCTCTTGGTATTTCCTGTGGTTTTTCCTGGATGGGCACAGGGCCACAGTTGAAAACTGATGGCTAAGAGACGGTGCCGGAAAGAGGCCCTTGAGTTTCATCATTCTCCTGCGCGGTGGGGTAGAGCCGCGCCTGGGCATGAGGTCAAAATGTGTGGCCTCTGCAGAGCTTGGGGTTGGGGCTGGGCAGAGTGGAGAGGTGGGTGTCTGAGGTCCTTGGGACGCGCCTGCACCCGCGTGCCGGTCTGTGGGTAGACGATTCACCCACTGTCTTCGCTAGTTCTCATGGAGGGTGTGACCCAGTGTCCAAAGAATCCCTGCACATGGGGCCGGAGAAGCACCTTGGTCCAGGCAGACCACCGGCAGCACTGACGGAGCCCTTGCTGTGCACAGAGCCCGCAGTCGCACCACCAGATGAGACCGGCGTGAGCAAAGCAGAAGCTGTTGGCTCTGCCCTCACGGAGTCCCAGTCCGGTTTGGGAGGTGGATGAGAAATAAGAGAAACACATAAGACTTGAGGTTCAGCGGGCGATTAGAGCTGTAGATAAAAACAAAGCAAGGCAGCTGATCATGTGTGGACCCCACCTGCTGGACCCCTCCCTCCCGCCCCCACCAGAACACCCCATTCCTGGAGCAGTGAAGGCTGCAATCCTGGGCTTAGAGATCTACCCCCTGTGCACCCTATCTCCCACGCCCTAGGACCCAGCTTCCCTGGCTGGTCTGGGGCTGTGGGGCAGAGTTCCCTGGGATGATGGGCAGGGCTCAGTAGGCTGCCGGCTGTCCCCCCATTCCCGTGAAGCTGGTGGTGGTGGCTTCCTCTGATAATGACAGCCTCCAGTCTTGCGTGACTGAAAGGCCTCACGGGCCTACCGTCCAGAAGGGGCCCCGTGAGCGGGAGCTGAATAAAAATGGAGAAATAAGAAATACAGCCTCCCTCACCACCCCACCCCCCCTCACTCCCCTCATTGCTACAGCCCCTGAGGCCGAGGGTGGATAGCTTCTCGGTCCCTTTGCTGAGCTGAGTTAGTTAGCTGGGTATATACACCTCTGTATGGATACTAAGGTTAGGGGACACTGAGAACCAACAGAGGAATTACAAAAATTCTGTTTGACTCTGAACAGCCCCCCTCCAAACCAGGCTCCCCCCACCCCCCCAGGTTTAGATCCCTCCTCAGCCCTGGTCCCTGATTCTGATGTTCTGGCTCTAAACATCCCCACATTCTAACGTTGTAGGCCTTTGAGTTTCTAGACTATTAACATTCTATGCATCTTGCTCGAACATTCTGGATTTCTGCCCCTATGCTCTAGAATTCTGGGCCTCCAAGATTAATTTTGTTGGGTTCTAACCATTGAAATTACAAATAAAGTCTACATGCAAAGTCACATAATACTAGTCATAATAATAGCAATTAACACTCTTTCAATCGTGTTTTTATTCAACAGCTTGGTTTTTTTTTGAGAATCTTCTAAGCGTCAGACACTGTTCTAGGCATTATACAAATAAATTAATTAAAATAAATAAATAAATAAATATTTATTCATTTATTTAGAAGGTGATGTGTGCAGGAGAGAGGGATAGGAGTGAGGGGTTGCAGTTAAAAGTGATGATCAAGGTAGGACATACGAAAAAGGTGACATTTGATTTTCTATTTGTTCTTTTTTTTTTTTTTTAATGTTTATTTATTTCTTGAGAGAGAGAGAGAGAGAGACAGAGTGTGAGCAGGGAAGGGGCAGAAAGAGAGGGAGACACAGAATCCGAAGCAGGCTCTAGGCTCTGAGCTGTCAGCACAGAGTCCGACCCGGGGCTCGAACTCACAAGCCTTGAGATTATGACCTGAGCTGAAGTCAGATGCTTAACTGACTGAGCCACCCAGGGGCCCCTCTATTTGTTCTTTCAATTATTGAGATTTGAAATCTCAGTCTATAATTGTGGATTTCTTTCTCCTTGCAAGTCTATCAGTTTTTGCTGTATGTGTTTTGAATTTCTGCCATCAGGGGCATAAACGTTTAAAATTGTGATATGCTTTTGGTTAATCGATCGCTTACTCATTATAAGATGACTTTATAAAAAATCACCTTATATCTATCCCTGGTTAGAATCTTTGCTCTGAAATAACTTCTTAACTTTTGTTTGATATTAAATTAGCCACCCAATGTTCTTTCTTTCTTTTTTTTTTCAAGTGTATATTCTGATCCTTTCAGGAGTTGGATCACTGAAAGGTCACAATGATTTAGTATTGGCTTTCTCTAGACTAGGTATTCAAAGTGAGCTTTTCTTTTTCAGAGTGTGTGTGTGTGTGTGTGTGTGTGTGTGTGTGTGTGTGTGTGTTGTGTTTTGTTTTGTTTTTGCCATCCTTTCTCCTTTCCCTTTCTGTTATGAGCTGAATTGTGTCCTCCCAGAATTTGTATGTTGAAGGCCTGGCCTCAGAATGTGACTATATTTTGTTGATAGGGCCTTTATTGTGGTAAATAAGTTAAAGTGAGGCCTTTAGGATGGCCCCTAATCCAATCTGACTGGTGTCCTTACAAGAAGAGGGACTTTGGATGCACGAATAGACACAAGGGCTGGGTGCACATGAGGAAGGACCACGTTAGGACACAGTGAGAAGGTGGCCATCTGCAAGCCAAGAAGAGAGACCCCAGAAGAAACAAACTTGTTGATATTTTGGTCTTTGATTTCCAGCCTCCATACATATGCCAAAATAAGTTTCTGTTGTTTAAGCCATCTAGTGTTCTTTTGATTAGTGTTAGCATGGTATATAGTTTTCCATCCTTATACTGTTAACTTGTGTCTTTATATTTAAAGTGCTTTTTGTTTTGTTTCCTTTTGTTTTTTGTAGGTGGCACATATTTGGGTCTTTTTAAAAAATCCAGTCTGACAATCTCTGCTTTTTAATTGGAGGTGTTTAGACCATTTACATTGAATGTGATTATTGATATGGTTAGATTTGAGTCTATTTGCTCATTATTTGTCCTATCTGCCCCTTTTCCTTTTTCTTATTTTTCTGCCTTATTTTCGATCAATTGATCAGTTTTTATTATTCCATCTTACCTCCTTTGCTGGTTTATTAGCTATAATTCTGCAATTTTATTATTTCAGTGGTTACATTAGGATTTATAATATATATCTCTAACTGACCACAATCTATTGTCAAATGATATTATACCATTTCATGTATAGTATAAGAATCTTATACTTAGTACAAGTAGTACACTTCCCTTACTTTCTTCCTTCCAGATTTTGATTTTATTGTCCTACATTTTACTTATGTAAATGTTACAATGGCACTTGTTGTTCAACCAGTAAATTATCTTCTAAATACTTTTAAATAATAAGGAAAAATCTTATATATTTACTCATGTAATTAACATTTGTGGTGCTCTTTATTCATTTGTGTAGATCCACATTTCCGTGTGGTATCATTTTCCTTCTGTCTAAAGGATTTCATTTATCATTTCTTGTAGTGCAGATCTGTTGGTGAAGAATTCTTTCAACTATGTGTGTCTGGAAAAACATTTTTATCTCACCTTCATTTTTGAAGGATATTTTAACTGGGTATAGAATTTTATGTTGACACATTTTTTTTTCTTTCTTTGAGTTAAAAGATTTGTTCCACTACTTTCTCCCTTAGCTCATGTCCAACAAGAAATCTGCCATCATCCTTACCTTTGTTTCTCTGTATTTTAAAAACAATATATTTATTTTGAGAGAGAGAGAGAGAGAGAGAGAGAGGCAGAGAGGGAAGGAGAGAGAGAATCCCGAGCAATCTCTGTGCTGTCAATGTAGAGCCTGAAGTGGGGCTCCATCCCACAAATCGTGAAATCATGACCTGAGCCAAAATCAAGAGTTGGTCGCTTAACCAACTGAGCCACTCATGCGCCCCTGTTTTTTTTTTTTTTTTAGTTGAATTTCATACCCAGCACAGACCCCAACATGGGGCCCAACTTGGGACTTGAACTCATGACCCTGAAATCAAGGCCTGAGCTGAGATCAAGAGTCAGATGCTTAACTGACTGAGCCACCCAGGTGGTTCTTTGTAACTCTGTTTTAAAAATATTTTCCTCTTTGTCACTGGTTTTGAGCAATTTGATCATGATGGATAATTTTCTTTCAGTTTCTTGTGCTTGAGATTTATTAAACCTCTTATATCTGTAGGTTTATACCTTACATCAGATTTGGAACATCTCAGCCATTCTTTTTCAAATATTTCCTTTTGGGACTCAGTTACACATTAAGCTGCTTGAAGTTGTTCCACAGCTCCTGATGCTTATTATTATTATTATTATTATTATTATTATTCCTCTATGTGTTCCATTTTGGATAGTTTCTATCTGCTATGTCTTCAAATTCACTAACCATTTCTTTTGCTGTGTTTGGTCAGCCATTAATCCCAGCATATTTTTCATTTTAGACATTGCAGTTTTCATTTCTAGAAATTCAATTTGGATCTTTAACTGTCTTCCATGTGTCTCTTTAACTTTTAAACATACAGAATACAGTTTCAATAACTGTTTTAATGTTCATAGTCCACTACTTCTGTGTCAGTTCTGGGTCAACTTCAATTGATTCATTATTGTCCTCATTATGGGCCATGTTTTTTGTTTCTTTGCATGCCTGGTAACTTTTGTTTGGATGCCAAATGCTACGAATTTTACCTTTGTTGTCTGCTATATATTTTTATATTTCTATATCTTCTTGAGTTTTGCTCTGAGACTCAGATTACCTAGAAATAGTTTGATGCTTTCAAATCTTGACTTTATGATTTGCTGAGTGGGTCCAGAGCTGTGCTTTGTTGAGGGCTAATTCATCACCAATACTGAGAAAAGACCTTCCTGAGTACTATAAACAGTGCCCCATGGGTTATTAATTTTTTTTTTTTCTATTTGGCTCTATTTTTGGTCCTGTGTGACTCCTGGACAGTGTTCTCTAGTCTTCTCCCATGTTTTTTTCCCAACCCAGAATAGTTTTATCAGACAAAAGCATCAACCAATGTTCAGCCTAATACTCCAGGGAGACTTTCTGCAGCTCTCTGGAATTTTCTCTGTGTTCAGCTCTCTCCTTTCTGATACTCTGTCCTGCAAACTCAGCTTTCCTTGGTCTTCCTGGATTTGCAGCTGAATTTCCTTAACTCAGGGAATCTTCTGGGTTTCACCTGGGTTCCCTTTCCCTGCGCTAGGATCTGGAAACTCTCCCCAGTCAGTAAACTGGGGACTTCATAGGGCTTTACTTTGTTTGCTTTCCGTCCGTTACAGATCACTATCCTTTATTGCCTGGTGCCCAGTGTCTTGAAAACTGTCATTTCATATATTTTGCCTCGTTTTGTTGGCTTGTTTCAAATGGGAGAGTAAATCCAGTCCCTGACGTTCCATCTTGGTGGGAGCAGATGTCAAAGGGGACATTTGAGCACAAACCGGAGGGGATGGGATGAACCATGACAAAATGGGGGCTGGGGGAGAAGAGTATTCTAGGCAGTGGGAACAGCAGGTACAACAGCTCTGTGCATGTGTGCCTGAGAGTGTTGGAGGAACAGAAGGAGGCCAGTATACATGGAGCAGGGATGCTGGGGGGAGGGGGCCAAGAGGCGGATGAGATACCAGCTTGTGTAGGACATTACAGGCCATGGTAAGAGCCTTGGCTTTTATACCAAATGAAATGGGAGCTATGGGAAGGTTTGGGGCAGAGGAGGAACATCTTTTGGCTTACATTTTACAGGATCTCTGAGTTGACTGAAGTAACTGAATTAATTGAGAGATGCAAGAGTGAAAGCTTGAGACAGCTGGGAGCCGGTGCACTACAGCAGGCAACAGATGATGGTGACTCGGATACACCATTAAGGGGGTTATTAATTAGGAGGGGGCTTGAGGGAGACTTCCGGGGCGCTCTCATGCTTCTCTGTCTTGACCTACGTGGAGGTCACATCATGTGCTCACTGTGTGAAGATAAATGTTAGATGTGAGGGAAAGGAAAGGGTCCAGGATAATGCCATGGGAGGGTTTGAGAATCTTTTTTTCCACGAGTGTAGTTTGTGTGATGGATTCTGGAGCTACGGGTGGCCCACCTGTGCCTCCAGGAGGTCAGAGTCCCTCAGAGTGAAACTAACAATGAAGAAATCAAAGTCAAAATGGAGGGAGAGACGGGGTCCTCACAATAACATGTCAGCATCTGGATCCAGCCATGCCTGAAGCCATGCCTGAAGTACTCTGGCCTTCTCAGTTATATAAATCAATATTTTTTTTCTTTCTCTCATTTGCTAAAGAGTTCAGATGGATATGACTTCCTTGCTTTCCTCTGTGTACCCCATCCCAGGGACCCTCCATAGAAGCTATTTCCTGTCTCTTTTCAACACCTGCCCTGTACTTTCTTTCCTCTGGACATTTGCTCCTGGGGGACCCTCTTTCTAGAATGCCACTCTTTCCTTGCCTCCTGCTTTCCAAAACAGTCCTCCTGTTCAAATCCATCCTAATGTCAACAGCTGAAAGCCAGAGCTGGCAGGGTCCTTAGGTACCAACCCTCCACTATTGTATGGATGGGAATATCGAGGTCACTCTGTGAGACATTGGCAGATTTGTGGCCTAATGACCCCAGGGGCCTTTTACGATCCTCTGTTCAGCCTTTTCTGTCCTTACCCTCGCTCAGGGCTGAACAGAACTCTTTTTTTTTATTTATTTAAAAAAAATTTTTTTTTAACGTTTTTTATTTATTTTTGAGACAGAGAGAGACAGAGCACGAACGGGGCAGGGGCAGAGAGAGAGGGAGACACAGAATCGGAAGCAGGCTTCAGGCTCTGAGCCATCAGCCCAGAGCCCGACGCGGGGCTCGAACTCGCGGACCGCGAGATCATGACCTGAGCTGAAGTCGGACACTTAACCGACTGAGCCACCCAGGCGCCCCTGAACAGAACTCTTCATGACAGTTTACATTCTCTCTCGCACTGCTGGACTTTGTACGTGCATTTCCTCAGCTTGGGATGCCTTCTTCCTCCCTATCCTCCTGGATAACTTCCCACTTGAACCTGGAGACTCTACTCAAAGGTCGGACTTCTGGAAATCTTCCCTTATTCCCAGGGTAGGTCAGTGTCCCGCCAAGTGCTCCCATGGCCACCCCTGGTGCCCTCATGAACCTGTTCATCCCTCTGTATTGTGGGTGTCTCTTGTCTGCCTTACCTTTCGGGCAAGGAAACTGCGGTGGTTATTCCTACAAAGAAGGTTCCCAGTCAGCATTTGTAATAAACAAACATGGACTGAGAAAGGACGCTGCTAGGGTGGGGGACCAGTCTTGGGCTGGAGGCAGGAGTCCAGCCACCCCCACTAACTAGCTCTGTGGCCTTAGGCAAGTCATGCCCACTCCTGGAGTCCCTCAGGTTTTTTGTTTTTTTGTTTTTGTTTGTTTTTTGTTTCTTTAGCTGTAAAAAGGACAGGACATCGTAGTGTTTAAAACCTCAAGCAGCCTGAATTTGAATCCTGGCTGTGTGACCTCAGGCAGCTTACTTAAGCTCCCTGGCCTCAGTTTCCTCGTTTGCAAAATCAGAATAATAAATGTACCTGCCTTGTAAGGTGTTTGTGAGCGTTAAATGAGTGAATATTTATCAAGCTTTTAGAACTATATTGGCACATCACAGGAGAATCCCCAAATGATAACCATTAAACAACAGAAACCCTTGCCTTCCTGAGAGGAGAGGAGAGGAGAGGAGAGTCACAGACCAGAAGGTGCTGTATGAATGGACCCTGATTGCTCTCAGTAAGTCAGCTGCCTGAGAAAGCCCCATTCTGACCCTACTTAGGTGTGGGTCCTCTCTGGGCCTCAATTTTCCCGTCTGTAAAATGGAGGGGTGAGTTTAGGACCATTAGGGGTAAGATGCTTAGCCTCTCTGAGGCCCGTGGCCACGTCTCTGGATAAGTGCATTTCTGTCACGGGGTCCTGGTGAGGATTCCATAGGACAATGTCTGCAGAGCACATGGCAGGCAGCCAGGCCTGACGTGGTGAGGGCTCAGCAAGGATGCCTGTCCTCACTGCCACTGTTATTCGGGCCCTTGCATTCCAGCATGCCCTGAGGCAGAGCCAGACAGGGGATACGCTGGGTACCCATAAAGGAAGGTGCTGGCACATCACTGTCCTGCCAGTTTAGAAAAGCGAAGGCAGCTCTGTGAAGTGCCCACCTGCCTCCGAACCTTACCCGATGGGCGGTGACATCAGCGAGGACAGGATCATGCCCACGAGGGAAAGAACAGAGTATTACAGTGCCACAGGAATGGGCTGTGGCTGCTTTTGTGAGCCCACGAAGGCCTTGGGACCGACAATATCCCTGCCACATGTGACCACCTCAGAGTGGTCACCTACCACCTGCTGGGGCCTGGGAGTGGGGGGCTGAGGTGAAGAGCGAAGACAAGGTCCATATCCTGGCTGCTCCCCCTTCTTGCTGTGTGACCTCGGGCAAGGCAAGTCCCTGCACCTCTCTGTCTCCCATCTCCTCACTTTGCCACATGGCGAGGGTGTAAGCACCTTAGATGGGAGAGTGTGGCTCCAGATCAAGAGGGGTGACGGTTGGCTTAGGCTGGGGCAGGGAGGCCAGTAGCACGAACCATTCCCAGGCCCTTCCCCAGAGTAAGTGAGAGGCAGTTGGGAGCCCAGGGGCCTCCCTCCAGGTCCTGAGGTGGAGCACAGACTGGCTGGCGGAGGCCCAGGGCTCATCTTGGGATGGAGACAGATTGGCAGACAAAGGCGAGGCAGGCAGGCAGGGCTGGGGTGCCCCTGGGGAGGGAAGGGAGAGGGAGGGGTGGGGAGCACGAGGGAAGAAGCAGGGCTGTCTGCAGCGTCACAAACCCAGGGCCTGTGAAGTCTCCAGCTGGGGACTGGGACAGGACCCTTCCCCTGAGTGGGGTGCGGAGGGGGGGCCCGTTGGCTCACTCCTCTGGATTTTGGGGATCATCCAGGCAGGAACCCGGGGAGCGAGGCTGTGATAAAGCATTCTCGCCTTCCCACAACACACACCTCCGCCCTGGCCACCCTGCTGCCGTGATGTCTTAACCACAGCCCTCCTCGAAGACAGCAGTCCTCGAAGTTCGCGGACGTGCGTGTTGTCCAAGTTCCGGGAGAGGCTGCTGCTGCCGCCTCCGGGATACGCTTTGAGAACCACCACTGCATTGAGTGCCCAGTCAGTTTGGGTGCCCCTAGATGCAGGCACCGGGACGGAGCTAGCATAGTAGGAGGCTGGCTGGGTCACGGTGCTTGCGGAAGAGGGAGAGGGAGAGCTCCAGCCACTGTGCAGGGCTGGCGACGTGAACCCAGCGGAGAGTTCCAGAGAAGAGTTCTCGCCTTACAGGAGCCCGATGTTGGACAGCCGCGGCCAGACCCGGGTTCCCGAGCCGGCTCAGACACCGGCTGGGATTGCCTGGGAAAAACATGGCCTTGGCTCAAAAGCCGAGGGGGACCCTGAAGGTGCCGCAGCTGGAGGCTGTCAGCTCACTGCTGACCTTGCCCCCGAGGGACACGTCCTTCTTGAGGAGAGACTGAGCGCCCCTTCCGTGGCTGCCACAAGCATCTGCGCTATGCCAGGCTCTGGGCAGAGCATTTTCCTGGATGAATGCAGTTTCAGACCCAACCTGCTAACTCACGTGGAGCTGTCCCCACTTAATAGATGGGAAAAGTGAGGCACTGAAAGGTTAAGTGACCTGCGTGCCCTGTAGCAGAGCCAGGATTTGAACCCTTCTCATGCCAGAGAGTTCCTCCCTTGCAACTACCCTGGAAGCTGAAGAACGTTGGCCTCTTTTACCGCTGGGGAGTCTCAGGTATGGAGGGGTCAGTGACTTCCCTGGTCCCGCAAATAAAGGAAGCGGGAGCTCTGGGATTTGAACCGTGCTCTGACCCATCTCGTCTAATTTCAAGGGACCATCTGCTGGATGTTTCCAAGGGGACGTCATAGCAGAATCTGGGGCTGGAAGGAGCCTCCCTAACAATCTGCCGGTGGGAGCACTGAGGCCTAGCCATGTGTCAGTGCTTTTCTGAACCCTAAAAGGGGCCCCTGTTGTGTGCGGGGTCTATCCACCCATCATCCATGCATTCAGAACACAGTGATGGGCACCTGTGGGTCAGCCCTCCAACCCATGGCACTTTTGGTGCCGCAGGGAGGCAGACATGGTACAGGGGGGTCTGTGGAGACATCGGGGCTGCACTGGGGATTGGGCAAGGTGACGGACACATTTAGAGGTGCATTCCGGGAGGCTTCCTGGAGGAGGTAGCCTGAGAGGAGAAGAAGTGAGAAGGGCATTCAAGGCAGAGGAAAGAGCAGAAGCAAGGCTTGCGGGTGGGAGAATTCATATGACTTTGAGGGAATCGATCAGAAATCAGCAAGTCTTGGGGCGCCTGGGTGGCTCAGTCGGTTAAGCGTCTGACTTCGGCTCAGGTCATGATCTCGCGGTCTGTGAGTTCGAGCCCCGCGTCGGGCTCTGTGCTGACAGCTCGGAGCCTGGAGCCTGTTTCCGATTCTGTGTCTCCCTCTCTCTCTGACCCTCCCCCGTTCATGCTCTGTCTCTGTCTCAAAAATAAACAAACAGTAAAAAAAAAAAAAAAAAAAGAAATCAGCAAGTCTGGCATGCTGAGATAATAGGGGAAGGTGTGACCAGGAATGAGGTAGAAAGTGGAAGACTGGCCTGGCCAGTATGGTCAAGCATTGGACTTGAAACATGACCCCAGCTCTGTGCGGGGTAGGGCCACTCTCAGAGGGAGAGCTGTGAATTCCAGAGTTCTGAATTCCCCAGAGTTTCCTCTCGCTTCTCTGACTCCTCTGTGGGTTCTAGCCCCCATAGGATGGCCCCCATGATCTCTTCTGACTTTGAAGGCCTTGTTGACTACTAATCAAGTTGACCTGTGTAACCAGCAGGGTTTTGTGGAAAGTGGCAGAGTGTGACTTCCAAGGCTAGGTCACGAAATCTCTCGCGGCCTCTATCTTGGTCTTGGGTCTGGTCCCTCCAGGGGGAGCCAGCTGCCATGCCATGAAATTACTCAAGCATCCCATGGAAAGACCTTCATGGAAAGGAACGGAAGCCCCGCCTCCAGCTGTCACCAACATGCAGCTCTTAGGAATGAGCCACTTTGGAAGCAGATTCTGCAAGAAGCCCCAGTCAAACCTTCGGATGAGTGCAGCCCCAGGACCAGCCAGCCACACTCATCCCAAATTCCTGACCCAGAGAAATCACGAGGCCTGTTACTATTGTTATGAGTCACTTAGTTTTGGGGTGATTTGTTCTGTAACATCAGATAAAGAGGGCTTCTCTACATCCTTTGTTGGTTCCTTCTGTTGCTCTGCCTTGTGTAAATTGTTCACCCATTCATTCACAAATACTTACTGAACACCTACTATGTGCCAGGCAATGGAGATTACAACAGGTTACAACACATTGGGCCCCCCGCCCTTAGAGCCCCAAGATTCAGGCCTTCTGTTCTATGATTTTCTAGATTCATTAGGTCACTGTTCAACTGTTTGAGCCGAATCTCTCTGAGTGACCTTTTGGGATACCTAACTTCTTTTGAGAGTCTGATAAAAACCAAAGCCTCTCCTCCAAAAAGTTCAGATACACAGAATTAAATTCGGGTGCAATTTCAGAGGGATCCCAGGCCATCTCAAACTGGACCTTAGGTCTCCCAACTCTGAAGTCCCCGGCTGGCCCCCATGGACATGTAGCCCCAGTGAGGAGTCAACAGTGCCTCAGCCTCTGAGTTTCCAGTGGCTTCTGCAGATAACGCAGGCCATGCAGAGAGCTCGGTGGAGGTTGAATGCTGGGCCTGGGCTCTCTTCCCCTCTCCTCTGTGCTCTCCGAAGGCGGCCCCTGCAGGAGGCTGGCAGGCCTTGGGCTGCCCTGCCTGGGAGGCATGGTTAAAAGGAAGAACGTGGAGGGGGGGCACCTGGGTGGCTCAGTCAGTTAAGCGTCGGATTCTTGGTTTAGGCTCAGCTCACGATCTCACGGTTCATGGGTTCGAGCCCTGCGTCGGGCTCCATGCTGATGGCACAGAGCGTGCTTGGGATTTCTCTCTCCCGTTCTCTCTGGCCCGCCCCAGCTGGCTCTTTCTCTCTCTCTCTCAAAACAAACAAACATAAAAAAAAAAAGAAAAAAGATGGGGCGCCTGGGTGGCGCAGTCGGTTAGGCGTCCGACTTCAGCCAGGTCACGATCTCGCGGTCCGTGAGTTCGAGCCCCGCGTCAGGCTCTGGGCTGATGGCTCGGAGCCTGGAGCCTGTTTCCGATTCTGTGTCTCCCTCTCTCTCTGCCCCTCCCCCGTTCATGCTCTGTCTCTCTCTGTCCCAAAAATAAATTAAAAAAAAAAAAAAGAAAAAAAAAAAAGAAAAAAGAGGAAGAGTGTGAGAGCCCTTTGGTTGGGTGCAGGCCCATGTGGGGCCGGCCTGCTGCTGAAACTGAGGGCTCAGCCTTATCATGGAGGACAGAAGCTAGAGGGTACAAAGTCTGAGAACACAGCCTCAGGGCCAGACGGTGGGTTAGAGCCCTGCACCGAGAGGTTCTCAGTCCCGTTCTGACCTGGGCTGCTTCAACTTTGAACTGGAGACAGTCCGAGACAGTCCCCCTGCAGGGTGGCTGTGGGGCAGAAAGAAGCCTTCTGAGGCCAGGCTAACAGCGGGGCGCAGTGCCAGGAGGCCCTCCAGTTCTGCGCCTCCCGCCTGCCCCCCCCCCCCACCCCCCCCCCCAGCGGCTCTGGGCCGTGGCTGGCTCAGCAGCCCCTCTCAGGGAGGCCACTGTTTCCAGAGGACCAACTGGGTCTGGTGTGGTGGTCAGGGCTGTCCCCAGCTGGGTGTGTGACTGAGGAAGTAGCTCATGCAGGTGGGAGTTGGGTGCGGGGGAGAGGGGAGGGGAGGGGATGGAGGGACGGAAGGTGGTCTTGTCCAGCCCTCCCCCCCACCCCCCCCACCCGCCGTGCTTACTTCTCTTTCTTCCTTAATTCTCTCCACTCCATCTTTTCTATGATCTTTTCTTTCCTTCCTTTTCTCTTTTCTTCCTTCCTCTCCCTTTTCTCCTTGTCTCCACTTTTTTCTGGTCTAGTCTTTCTCCTCCCCCCCTCCTTTCCCACCTCTTCATCTTCATGATGATTAAGAGCTTGGATTCCTGCTGCCCTGGGCTCTAATCTCAGCTCTGCCACCTACTGGCTGTGTGACCTTGGGCAAGTCACATAATCTCTCTGTGCTTTGGTTTCCTGAGCTGTAAAATGGGATACTAATGGTATCTGTCTTGAAGGTTCCTCTGAGGAGTAACTTAGACCAGGGTCCAGCCCCTTGGGTGCTAGGTGGGTGTTAGCTGCTCACCCTTAATGTTCTTCCCTCCCTCCTTTTCTTCTCCTCTCCGCTCTGTCTCCCTCCCTCCCTCTCTCCAGACCCTGTGCTCTGCGCTTACCCCTTCTCCACCAGGCATCCTGGGCTCCTGCCCCTGCCCTCCCTGCTGCCCTGTCCTCTCACTGCCGGGAGGGGAGGGGGGCCCAGGCGCGGGGCCAGGCTGCCCCAGGAGCAGTTGCCAAGCCAGGTGGTTGGAGCTCTTCCCCGGGCCCCGCCCACCACGAGTGCGAGGAGCTGCCTTTGTGCCACCGAGTGACAGCCTCTCTTGGAGCATTTGGCAAAACCATGCATCTGGCCTGGGTACAGCTGAAACACTCAGCCCGGGAGGCAGCGGCCTCAGGAGGCGGGGCGCTCGGGGGTGCCCTTGTCCTCCGCTTGCACGGCCCTGCATGAAGGGTGTTCCCAGCCCCACAGGGACCCCCGGTGCCCGGCATGGTGCCCATCACGCGGCAGGAGCTCAGTCAGTGGGTGTGCATGGATAGCCATACCAGCGGCCGGAGTCCTTGCGTTGTTCCAGTCCCTGCTGTAAGTGCAAATTCCTTGCATCCTCACAGCCGCCAGACACGGCAGGGACCGGTATCCTTCCCCATTTTAGAGATGGGCAAACCGAGTCGCAGAAAAGTGGAGGGAATTGCTGCAGGTTGGACAACGAGTGAAAGGGCAGCTGCAGGAGGAAGGCGTTTTGCGGAGGAGGAAACAAGATGAGACCGGCCCACAGACGTGAACCCGGGAATCCACCAGTACCTCTCGGCCGTCAGGCCCACGGGGCTGGGGCTCAGACGCGGGGTGGGGGACCCTCCCTCCTCCCACGGGGCTAGGCTAGGAAAAGCAGCAGGAACCGTCGTGCCCAGGGCGGTTCAGCGAATGTCTCAATCTTCACGGTTGTTTGAGAGCTTCGTCCTTATTTGCCCGGTGAGAAGGCCGAGGCCCAGAGAAGGCAAAGGCCGTGCCCGAAGTCACACAGCCAATACGCGAGACTCCGAAGTCCCTCTTTTCTGTCTTCCAAGGCAGAGAACTGGGGTGGGGGGCGAAGAAAGGGCCACGCCCCCTACCACCCCTCGCTTCGGTTATTGCTGTCAAGGCCAGACCCCGGAGCCCTTCTGCCCAGCATTTGCGGAAAGGCCTCTTCGCTTCCTTCTGGAAGCCAGGCCCTGCCAGGATCACTGCGCTCGTCTCTCTTCCTTCCCTTGGCTTCTCTTCCCTCCCGCCTACCTGCCTTTTAATTAAGATCTGAAATACAGTAAAGTACCCGGAGCACGCACCTCTAACGTGTGCAATTCAGTGAATTTTTATGCAAGTACACACCTGTGTAACAACCATCCAGATGCAGATAAAGAACATTCGCAGCCACCAGCACACTCCCTCCTGCCCATCCCCCCGGGTAACCACTGTTCTGATTTCTGTAAGTTGAGGTAGAGTTGACACACGATGTCACATTAGTTGCAGCTGTATCCTTCGTGTCCGTTAGACAGACGGGTATAGACCAGAGAGGAGAGGTTGGCCTGCTCACGTCTCAGAGCCCGGCACCTGTGCACGTGGGTTTGAGCAGAGAGAATTTGAGCAGAGAGAGGTCGCAAAGGGCACTCGCCGTGCCCCGCCCCCCCCCCCACCTGCTGTGCTTTATTTGATCAGAGGAAATGCCAAGTCCTAGCTCCCTGGGCTAGGCGCCTGATATTGCTTATCCAGAGGGTCTCACAGGGATCCTGGGATTTTTGCAACCCAGAAAACGTGAGGAGGGTTGACTCCCTGCCTGCAGGAGCTCGGGGAGATGCTCGCTGTCTGTCCTGGATTGAGTAACGTGCTCCCCCCAATTCATATCTGCTGGGAACCTCAGAATGTGACCTTATTTAAAAAATTTTTTTTAAATGTTTTATTTATTTTTGAGACAGAGAGAGACAGAGCACGAGCAGGGCAGGGGCAGAGAGAGAGGGAGACACAGAATCTGAAACAGGCTCCAGGCTCTGAGCCATCAGCCCAGAGCCCGACGCGGGGCTCGAACTCACAGACCGCGAGATCATGACCTGAGATGAAGTTGGACGCTCAACCAACTGAGCCACCCAGGCGCCCCAGAATGTGACCTTATTTAGAAATAGGGTCTTCGCAGATACAATTAAGGTGAAGTCATACCGGATGCGGGTGGATCCAAATCCGACTCGTGTCCCTGTAAGAAGAGGAAAATCTGGACACAGGCACAGACATACAGGGAAGAATGCCATGTGGTGACAGGGGCAGAGATTGGAGTGATGGGCCTACAGGCTGAGGAGTACCAAGGATTGTGGGCACCCCCCACAGGGCCCCGCTGACGCCTTGATGTCGGACTTCCGGCTTCTGGAACTTCGAGATAATACATTTCTGCTGTTTTAAGCCAGTTTGTGGCACTTTGTTACAGCCGCCGCAGAAAACAAATACAGTGTCCGAGCCTGAGGTCTGGGGCCTACCGCCTTTGACCCTCAACCTGAGTAGGGTCCATCTCAGGAAAGAGAAAAAAAAAAAAAACCCGAACACACAAAGAAGCTGCCAAGGATGTCCCAACAAGAGCCGAGAGCTCAGGGCACAAAGGCTGGCCTTATTGGGGGTAGGAGACAGAAAAATACCTCTCAGATGACCCTGACATGACACAAGCACATTCCAGAGTGTGACACAACCACAAAATGAACAGTTTGCAGCTGCCACGATGGCTGAACCTTCTGCCAGGCAGATCTGCTTTCTCCTGGCGACAGCTTCTCCTGGTTTTATTGTTCCCATTTTACAGATGCGGAGATGGAGGCTCTGAGATATTAAGCGACTAAAGCAGCAGGAGTGACGGCCCAGGCTTTGGGACCTTGTGACCGTGGGTGCACGACTCCCCCTCCCTGAGCATGCTGTAGCTGAACCACAAGTGACGAGATGCACTCCTGATGGAGCTACGTTTTCTAAATTTTTTTTTTTTTAACGTTTATTTATTTTTGAGACAGAGAGAGACAGAGCATGAACAGGGGAGGGTCAGAGAGAGAGGGAGACACAGAATCTGAAGCAGGCTCCAGGCTCTGAGCTGTCAGCACAGAGACCGATGCGGGGCTCGAACCCACCAACCGTGAGATCATGACCTGAGCCGAAGTCGGATGCTTAACCGACTGAGCCACCCAGGCGCCCCTGGAGCTACGTTTTCAAGCATTGTCACAAGCATCTTCACCCAATCCTGGCAGACAGCCGTTACCAGTTGAGAACCCCGAGGCTCAACGAGGAAACTGCTGCAAACTGGAAGGCGGTAAGCAAATCTCATCCTTGCAGCGTTTTTGAGCAATCTGAGTTGAATACGCGATAACAGCGAGCACGGACGTGATACACAGTTGGTGCTTAATAAAGTCTTGCTTGAAGTCTCACAATGGGTCAGTGGCGCAAGGAGAATTCACACCTAGATCTGCCTCACCCCAGAGCCCCTTCCAGCCCCTCCTTCCGCGTGAAGCCATCGGTGTCTGTCACGGAGTGAGCCTTCAAGAAGGTTAACTGAGTCAAAGTATTACTTTAGAAAGTTGCAAACGTGGGTCTTACGCAAATATAGCGAGCCTGTGTCAAGGGTTTATTTAAGTCATTCATGAGGGAACCGGCCGGATGGTCAAGCTGGTTCAAGGGAGGGCAAGATGGCAAAGTCAGGTACAAACCTGGTTAACGTCTTACAGGACGACAACACCGTGAGCGTTAGCATTGTTTTACGTGGGGACAAATATCATTTGTAGCTGTGCGTCTTTTTTTTTTTTTTTTAATTTTTTTAAATTTATTTTTGCGACAGAGAGAGACAGCATGAGCAGGGGAGGGGCAGAGAGAGAGGGAGACACAGAATCCGAAGCAGGCTCCAGGCTCTGAGCTGTCAGCACAGAGCCCGATGCGGGGCTCGAACCCACAGACCGTGAGATCATGACCGGAGCTGAAGTGGACGCTTAACCGACTGAGCCCCCCAGGCTCCCTGCAGCTGTGCATCTTTCACCAGTTAAAGTGTAACTTCACGGAGCAGGAAGTCTGATCAATAATAAACAGCAAAGTCAAACAAAGGTACGTCTCCGGGGAATCAGGTGACTGGTTCTCTGGGTGGATCAGACAGCGTCTCAGAATGACATTGAAAGGGCACATGCACTTCCTTTGGTCTCACTTCTAGGTTTTGGATATTTTTCTTTGCGGTGGTTACCTCTACTACTGCGACTAGTACTAGTGTTATGAGTTCCCTTCTCTCTGCCGAAAGACAGCTCACCGACCTCACAGGTTGTTCAGGAGGAACACACAGACCCCAGCGCCCCCTTCGCCCAGGGACAGAGGGCGGGGCCTTGGCCCGCAAGGGATAGTCAGGGACACACTCAGGCCAGACAGCAGATATCCCCCCAGGCTGAAGCGGGGCCGGGGGACCGCCTTGTTGCGTTAACCGTGCCAGGGAAAGATCTGTAGCACGCGCCTTGCGGAGGGGAATAAAGCAGCCCGGAGGTGATAGGTAGTGGTGATACCGCGTAGGTTCCTACATGTGCGTATATGCGCTTGTGGCGTAGATACGTTTATAAGTGTGCATGTAGAGAAAGCCCTCCGGAGAAATACCGCCCGCCCCCCCCCCCCCCAGCTCGGTCACGGTGTGGGGGTGGGAGGATGAATGAGGAACAATGAACCCACTGCATTGTTTAAGTTCGTTCCCCGCAACTTGTTTTCCTGTGCAACTCTTTTCCTGTATGTCTTTAAAATGTATTCAGATACCAGTATACTGTGTCTGAGAGATTTCTGGGAGCTTGTCCCGGGCTTGGAAATGGGGGGTGGGCTTTCCCACCGGTTGGTTCCCCTCCCACTCTCTGGCTTCTCATCATCCTTACTATTCTGGACGGAGAACCCCCTTCCGGCCGCGCTGTCCCTGGGGGACACAGCCCAGGCTTGCAGGCGGGGTCCCGGAGGCCGGCTCCCCCGCCCCGGGGTCCCGCGGGAGCGAGCGGGAGGAAGGGGTGCGGGCTTCGGGCTGGGCCGGGTCCGCAGCTGACGGTGCGGGTGGGGGTGGGGAGCAGATGGACGGGGCGCCCGACGGCTCGGGGTCCCCCGGTCCCGTCCAGGTGGCTCCGACCGACTCCCGGCCAGCTGCGGGGGCCGGGGAGGGGCGGGCAGCCCGGATGGGGAGGGGACCCCGTTTTCCATGACAATGCCAAGGCGGCGCGTACAAAGGCGCCGCAATCAGCGTTTTATTGGTTCGAGTTAATTATCTGAGGCGGGAAGGGGGCGGGCGGGGCCCGGCGATTCCCTCGTGGGGTTGGGGTGGGCTGGGGTGGGGCGGCGAGACCCGAATGGGGGGGGGGCGTGGCGGGGAAGCGGCTTTTCCCAGTCTCTGCAGCCGCCGCCGGGGGCTCCGTGGCAAAGCGCCGTCGCCCCCTGGTGGGTACCTCATTCATTCGTTCCCTCCCTCATTCATTCGTTCACTCTCTCGCCCATTCGCTGTGTTGCCCTGCGGAGCATTGCATGAATGAGCATAAGTGCTGAGAACAGGGCCCAGCAAGTGGGGCGCATTTTATTAAATGCTCCGTCCTGGGCTGGGCCCCTCCTGGCTGCCATTTTCACCAGCGAAAGGCTCTCAGCCTAGGGCTGCAGGCAGACTTATAAACAGACAATTATAATGCAGTCTGGCAAATGCGGGAGTAAGGGCTGCATCGCGGGATGGGCCCCCCCCCCCTCCCGGAGGAGGACCTTCGGGACGGGAGGGAATCCCGGAGGGCTTCCTGGAGGAGGCCCCGTTTCCGGTAAGACGTGACTGACAAGTGGAAAATAGCCAGGTGAGGGGCTGGACGGGCACAGGAGGCGAGGACCTTGCCGGAAAAGTGTTCAGCAGGTGCAAAGCGGTTGCAGTGAGAGCAGGTAGGGTGCACTCTGGAAAGAGCAGCTTGCTGGGGGAGGGTCCTGGAGCTCACCTTGCAAACGGGGAGGCGGGCATTGAGGTGGATAAATGGGCTGGGGTCAGATGAAAGCGTGGGCTGTGGGTGGGGGTGGGGTGGGGTGGGAACACCTGTCAGATCATTTCCTGCTTATCATTCTCTCCTTTAGGTTTGGGGAGAGTTTGGCTGCCCCACCCGCATCTGAGTCGCTCCCATATGGATTCAGACCTTATTATCCCCCCTTGACCACTGTCCCCTTGTCTCCCTGACTCCCTTCGACTTGCTCTTCACTCTGCCTGCGCTCTAACCCCCAAAATGACCTTTCCAAAAGCAAAACTCACTACTTTTCAAAGTCACTAATGCACGGGATTTATAACCCGGTGGCTGTGACAGAAAACCCTTCATAGTAGCCGTTGAAAAACAGTAGAGGCATTTCTCTTTCATGTAAATAAAGTCTGAAGGTAGCAGTCTAGGGCTGGCAGGGTGATGGTGCTCCATAGTGTGGGGAACTAGACTCCTATCTTATTATTCCACCATCCTCAGTATGTGGCTGCCACTTCATGGCCCAAGATGGCTGCTCAAACAGTAGCCATCACATCTGCATCCCAGATGGAGAGCCTTCCAGTCATCAGAAAGGAGAAAGGGGTCAAGAAGGGAGGGAAGTCCCTATAAAGACCCTTTCTGGAAGTCACAGGTGATACTTTTATTTGTATTCTATTGGTCAGAACTTGGTTGCATGGCCACACTAAGCTCTACAAGAGAGGCTGAGAAATACGGTGTAGGTCCAGGCATCATGTGTCCGGGTAAAAGTTGGAGTTCTCTCTCACCGGAAGACACGGAGCGTGGATATTGCAGCACAACCATCCGTCTCTGTCACACTCAAGACTTCCACACCTAGGAGTGTGCCCTACGGGTGCGCTCACCCACGTGCCGTGTCTACAGGGCTAATATTCACGGCAGCCTTGTTGACGGCCGCAAACAACTGGAAACAACTTCAACAGGGGACTTGGCAAGCAAATTTTGGGACGTCCATGCAACGGAGCACTCTGTGGCCATGAACACATATGCACAAGCTCTACGCCCTGATAGGGAATGGTATTTCAGACATCCCACTTTGGAAAATAGGCTGGCAGTTTCTCATACGCCTGCTCATGACCCAGCCACTTCACCTCTAGGTTCTTGCCCCCCGCCCCCCGCCCAAAATAAAAATACACGGCCCCGGAAGGACCTATACACGCATGTTCATAAGAGTTGTTTGTAATAGACAACAACTGGAGACAGCTCAGTGTCCGTCAACTAGGGAATGGATAAGCAAACTGATGAGCCCACGTCTTGGGATACTACTCTGTCGTGAAAATGGGTGAAAGATTGACTGGAAGAATCTCAAAGCATGCGGGGCAAACACAAGCTGACACAAAAAAGAACTTGCTGTACTGATGCTATTTGTATCAAATTCTAGAACAGGTGAAATAAATCAACCCATGGTGCTAGAAGCTGGCCCTGTGGCTTCCCCCGGGCATAGAGGGGATTGATTGGGAAGGCATGGACAAACTCGGGGAGCTGGGAATGTTCTGTATCACAGCTGGGTGTTGGTTACACAACCGCATTTCTCTGTATGTCGTTTATACCTCAGGGAGACACAGGAATCCGAAGCAGCTCCAGGCTCTGAGCTGTCAGCACAGAGCCTGACGCCGGGCTCGCGCCCACGAACTGCGAGATCATGACCCGAGCTGAACTCGGACGCTTAACCAACTGAGCCACCCACGTGCCCCTTACCTCGATATTTTTTAAAAGGCAAGGTGCAGAACGGCGAGTAAATTAGGCTATCTTTTATGTTTGAGATGGAAAGAAATTTGCTTGTGTCTGCATAGACTCTCTGGGACAGGCTGGTAACAGTGATTGCCCTCAGGAGGGGAGTCGGGGGCTAGGGTGGCCGGAGGAGGTGGGGTGGGGGGTGGGCAGGCTTTGCCACATCCTGTTGTGCCTGTTGACCCTTAAAGACACAGGTAAATGTACTACATAAATAGAAACTAAAAAGGAAGAGATCAGTGATGTGCAAATTTGATGTTGACAAGCCCCAGCTTTAAATCCCCCGGTGGCTCCCCCTTGCCATCAGGGCAAAGTTCAGGCCGAGCTGTCCCCGCCTTACCTGGCCCTATCCAGGCAGCACTGGCAGACCGCCCAGCGCCAGGCTCTCTCCGTCCCTAGTGCCCATGTTGCTCCCTCAGCCGCTCCTTTCCCAGAAGGCTCAGCTGCTGGTGAAGCTCTCCGTGGTCCCCAGTCTGAGTTGGTTCCCTGGCCCCCACGGTCCTGCTGCACTCCCCCCTCTTCCTCATCTGTCCGGACTGCCGTGTTTATTGGTGCTGACTGTGAGTTGGACCCAAGGGTCCCCAGAAAGAGATGGGAGTCATCTTCAGGGACAAACTTGCTTTCCGTGTCCGTTCTCTACCGGACAGAGGGCTTCTCCTGCCCAGAGATTCTGACAGTGGCCCCTGTCCCCAGGCCCAGCTCAGGCTTGGGACAAAGGCTATGATACAATATGTTGTTTTAAAATTAAGTGCCTGCTGCCCAGAGACTATGTTCCATGACAAGACCAACAGGGCCCTGCTCTTTTAGAACATGAAGAATAAAAACGCGCCATTGTGGGATTATGTGATATGCCCAAGTCCTAACTCCTGGTTCCTGTGAATGTGACCTTTGATAATAGGGTCTTTGCAGGCGTAATCAAGTATAAGGTTGTGCTGGGTGAGGGTGGACCCTGATCCATGGGCTGGTGTCCTTATGAGAAGAGGGAAATCTGGGACACCTGGGTGGCTCAGTCGGTTAAGCGTCCTACTCTTGGTTTCAGCTCAGGTTGTGATCTCACTGTTCGTGAGTTCGAGCCCCACATCGGGCTCAGTGCTGATGGTGTGGAGGCTGCTTGGGATTCTCTCTCCTTCCCTCTCTCTCTCTCTCTCTCTGCACCCCTCCCCCACTTGTGCGCTCTCTCCCAAAAATAAATAAATAAACTTAAAAAAGAAAAGTGTCTGTGATTTCTCAGGCTTCTTTTTTTTTTATTTATTTTATTTTTTTTTTTTAATTTTTTTTTTTTAACGTTTATTCATTTTTGAGACAGAGAGAGACAGAGCATGAATGGGGGAAGGTCAGAGAGAGAGGGAGACACAGAATCTGAAACAGGCTCCAGGCTCTGAGCTGTCAGCACAGAGCCCGACGCGGGGCTCGAACTCACGGACCGCGAGATCATGACCTGAGCCGAAGTCGGACGCCCAACCGACTGAGCCACCCAGGCGCCCCTTCTCAGGCTTCTTAAAAAAAAAAAAAAGGATGGAAATCTGGACACAGACACACAAGGAGGACGCCGTGTGGCAATGGAGGCTGAGACTGGAGAGCGGGGCCTACAGGTCGACGAAACCGAGGATGCGTGCCAACCCCTGCAAGGAGCTGGGAAGCATCCGAGCACCGCCCTGCTGACACCTTAATATTGAACTTGCAGCCGCAAAACCGGGAGAGAATAGGTTTTTGTTGCCTTAAACCACCCGGTTTGTGGGTGTTTGTAACTTCAGCCTTGGGACACTATATACACAGTAAGCCAGTCAACTCCCAAGACAATTATGGGTAGCGACAAACACTTCGGTAAAATAAAACAAAACACGGAAACAGGGCATGTGACGGGGAGCAGCGCCACCTTAACTCCGGGGGTCAGGGAAGGCCTCTTGGAGGAGGTGATGTTTCAGCGGAGACCCACAGCATGAGGACCCCACCATGAAAGTAGTGGGCAGAGGTGCTGGGGGCAAGTGGGAGGCTTGGCCGGGTCAACAGCTACAGGATGCAGGCCTGACAATGGCGGACACCTTGTTGGGGTCTTTGGGGGAAGGTCCCGGGAGTGACCAGGAAGGGACTGTCCTGTCTCAGAGCCTGCTGCGTGGCTGATGCGGGTCACCCGTCGTCCTGGGCCGGCTGGCAGCCAATGGAGGAGGCCAGCTTCACAGCTGACACTGTGCGCTGTAATTGTGATTAACTGTCGGGCCCTCTTCCCTGCTCAGGCCCGAGGCCGCGGTGTGACAGCTGCAGAGTGAAGCAATGAGGCCAGGAAGGGGTTAATGGGCTGTCCCTCCATCTGAGCCCTTCACACAATGAGGGGAGGTGGGGAGGCTTCTGGTGGGGGTGTGTGTGGCATCAGCTGGGGTGAGTGAATGGAAGGGACAGAGGCCTTGTCCCCAGGGACAGGGCGAGGACTCTATGGGGAGAGGGGTCAGAACCCTCCCCCCTGCTGTTATTTTCATCCATCCCTCTCCCCCCCTCCCGCCCTCCCCCCCACCAGCCAGAGTGTCCCAGAAGACTGCCCTCTGGGTTCCAAAGTGGGCAGCGTCCTCAGCCTCATGGAATTCTGAAGCCTGAAAGCCACAGAATTGCAGAATCGTGAAATGTCACCGCCGAGGGGGACCTCATTTATTCCTGTCGTGTTCAAACTTTTTTTGCTTAATTATTAGCAGTGGAACCCAGAGCCCCCACCCCCGCCTCCTTTTCTCCCCCAAATAAGTAAACAGCGTGTTGATTACATCGAGGGCGGCCTGGACGCCAGCCGAAATCATTCGTCCCCAGTGCCGCCGCTTCCAACTGGGGCACACTGGGGCAGCCATGACAGACGTCTCCGTTATGCGACCCCCGTCACCCCTGTCTGCAGCCTTTTGAGTCTGGCTTCCTTCACTCGGCAGAAGGCATTTGGGCTTCAGCCGCGTTACATTTATCAGAGCCTGTTCCTTTTTATTGCCACCCCGTATTCCAGCCTGCGGTTGCACAACACCTTCTTTATCATTCACCAGTTGAAAGGCACTTGGGTCATTTCCAGCCTTCGGTGATTGCAAATAATGCCGCCCGTGAACGTGGGCGCACAGGTCGTCGTGCGGACGGAAGGTTTCGTTTTTCCCGGGTAGAGATCGAGCTGTGGAGTCACTGGGTCCCAGCCTAAGTAGATCTACAATGTTACAAGGAACCGATGAACTTTTGCAAAGACGCGGCGCCCTTTCGCATTCCCGCCCGCACCTGGGATTGTCAGGTCAAGAGAAAGTGTAGGTCGAGTGCATGAGTGGGTAATGATCACGGGGTTATTGTGAGGATTAAGTGAGCACGTTGCCCAGAGGAGGAGGCCTCGCACGATAATAGGTTCTCCCCGGAACTGTCAGCTCCTTCTTTTGTTATCACCGCGGGGAAGCCAGGACATAATGGGAGCTACGGAACAGAACGGCAAGGCCAGGTGGGCTAGGTGGGGGGGCCCTGGGGGGCTGGCAAGCACGTGCCCATCTTGAAGGTCGGAGTCTGCAGAAACAGTGCCGTAGAGGTTTGAGGGCAGGTGATTTTCCAGGGAGTGCTCTTGGGATTTGGGGGGATTGAGGGACGGGGAGTCAGGCGTTTGCAACAGAAGCCTCGGCCAGGCCCATCAGGAACTCTGGACGGGGGACAGCCCTTTGGAAGATGTCACACTGTGAGACAGGGAGGTCAGGCCTCCTCACCCTGCGTCGACCAGTCTTCGGAGAGGAAATCTTAGGGAAAGCAGCCCCTTCCCTTGAACCATCCACAGTCACCACTGAAGGCGAGTCGGGCCCGGGGCCCTGTTCCGGGTGACATCCGCCAGGGGCGAAAGCAGGCCCCAGTGGTCGGAGCTGTGAGGTTTTCAAGCGTGGCTGTAAACCTAGATTTTGAAGTTGTCTCCTTTTTTTAAGCGCTTGGAACTCTTGGGGCGTCGGGGCGACTCGGTCGGTTAAGTGTCCGACTCTCGGTTTCGGCGCAGGTCGTGATCTCGTGGTTCTTGAGTTCCGGCCATGATGTCGCGGTGCTTGAGTTCGAGCCCTGCATCGGGCTCACAGCTGGCGGCTGGAGCCCGCTTGGGATGCTGTCTCTCTCCCCCTCTCTGCCCCTCCCCTGCTCGTGCTCTGTCTCTCTCAGAATAAATAAAGTGGAAAAACAATGATAAAGAAAGTGCTAGGAACTCTTCCAGACTTTTAGGACATGCTGTGAGGAGCTAACTCGCCAGACCCAAGGGCCTGGAGCGGGGCCCAGGGGCTGCCTGCTGATGTCCCCTGATATGAGAGCTGCTCTGTCACCGTCTGACATCATGTTAGTGTCTGGGTCCCCACGGGGCGAGCTCTACGGGGCAAGAACCTTTGGGCTTCGCTCCCCACAACATCCCCAGTCTGTAGGGCAGGGCTTGGCGGGAACTAAAGAACGAAGGGAGACTTGGAGAGCCCCGCTGGCTGACCTGCCTCAGCCCGCGGGGTGTTTATGTGCAGAGAAAGTCATTAAGTCTTGAGTTCACTTGTTACACGGCATCTGATCATGGAACATAAGTAGTATATCGTATGACATAGAATGACAATTTCATGCCCACACATCAGATTCATCAAATTCTGTTACCTCACCCTTCAGAACATATCCAGAATCCGAACACTTCCTCCCACCTCCAAGGCCACCACCTGGGTCCACAGTCACCATCTGTACTCACCGGGGTCATTGTCAGGCCTCCTCCCTGGTCTCCCTGCTTCCCCCCCCCCCCTCCCGCCCCTCACTACATAGGTGGGGCAGCCTTGGAGAGGTGACCCCATGGGCTTCGTGCAGGTCACTTTGCCTCTCTGGGCTCATTTTCCTCACTTGTAAAACGGGACCTTATTGGCACTATCCATAGGGCAGTTGTGAAGGTTCAAGGAAATGCCTTATGGGAAGGCCTCCATCCGGCTCAAGGTTGGTCCTTGGTTATGCAAGATTGGGAGCCTCCGAGTATCTGCCTCTGCGGGCATGGGGTAGGCACTCCTGTGGCCTGGACTCCTACATCCACTTTGAATGGCCCGCCCTCTGCAGGACCCCAACAGATCCACCTTTCAGGCACACCGCTTTCTGGCCCCCTTTTTCTGGCTTCTTAGGCTGTAGTGCCACCTGCTGGCTCAAAGCTACATTGCACCCAGAGCCCACCACCTGCTTGAAGGGAAGGGAATATGCCCTTGAGCGCCTGCTGTGTGCATCACACATACATACATATCTACATACATACGTACATATATAGGTAGGTCTCAACCTTTCCCTGTAGAAACTGAGCCTCTCAAGGGAGGTCGCACAGAACCAGCTGGGAAGCGGGGGTTCACATCCGCATCCCCTCTCCCCCCAACTCCACACACCCTCGTCGGGGTGAGTTCAAGTTCAAGTTCTGGACTCGCCCCTCCCCTCTTCTCAGAGAGGAGCCAGGAGCTGAGATCGGAGTCATTGGGAGAATGTCAGGCTGTCCCCCAGGACCCAGTTTAAAAAGAGCACTAGACTGGGAGTCCCCAGCCTGGGGTCTCATTCTGGTCCCCGCAACCACCAGCGGAGCAACCTTGGGAAAATCCTCACCCATTTTTTTATTATCATTTTGAAATATAGTCCCTGCAAGGAGGGTATTTAACATGGGCGTCAGGTTCCAATGTGAGGAGCCAATTATAAAAATAAACAATTTTATAGAACTCCAAAAAAATCCTCTAAATCACCCATAAAGTACAGTTTTCTGAATGTAGTCCTTTGCCGTAATGAGTGCATTGGACATAAAGAGGGGTAATGTGTGGCAGCAATTATATAGGTTTGCAAACTCTAATTTTGGATTCAGCTCTCATTCAGATGTGCAGGATTCTGCCCACACTCCCCGTGTCTTGCTCACTGCTGGGCTTATGTCCAGGCAGAATCACCCACACTGTGTATATTGTTTCCCCTTCTGTCTCTCTCTCTCTCTCTCTCTCTCTCTCTCTCTCTCTCTCTCCCTCTCTGGGCACACACAATGGCATTTCTGAAGTTACATAATAAAACAGCTAATGTTTATTGAACATCTGTTATGCATCACAATAAATAAGGTTCTGAGTCCCTTGGCTGCATTAATTCATATCATCCTTCCAGAAATGCTCTGAGATAGGTACTGCTGTTACAGATGAGGAAACTGAGGGACTGAGAGGGTAAGTAGCCCAAGGTCACGCAGCCAGTGAATGGTAGAGCCTGGGCCTGAAGCCAAGGCGTCTAGGACTAGAACCCACACTCCTAACTGTCATGCTGCCACTTGAATGGAAGCCCCATGGGAGCCATGGGTACATGTCTGTGTGTCCATTGTCAGCCCACAGGTGCCATCAGGAAGGATAGGACAATGACTTCCTTCAGTTACTTAGAGGGAGGGCTGCTGTTAGCTCTTGAGCTAGGACAGATTTGCGGGGAAGCAGGTGCTCTAACCAATGATTTTCTCTGCTTTCCCTTCTTCTTCCTTCTTGCTAGTGAGCACTCCTAGGAGGATGTTGTGGGGTTGGTGACACATGAGATGTAATGTGTATAACAAGAATTGTACAAAAACAGGGAAGGAATACAGCTATATAGGAGTAACAGTTCTGTATCTCATTGTCATTAAGTTAGTATAAATCTGAAGTCGATTCTGACCAGTGACGATGTATATGGTAAGCCTAATGCAGTCGTTTTTAAAAAGTAAAAAAAAATATAAAGAAGCTGCAAGCTTCTAGAAAACTTTCAGGGCGTCTGTCTAAGCGTGACCTCATATCACCCTGTTGTGAGTGTTCAGTTAACTCATAGGAAGTACTTGGAAAAGTACTCAGCAGGCACTAAGCAAGTGGTAGGGTTTACTTGTCCTTATTCTTGCAAAAATTTTATGGGGTAAGCTTCTTTAGTTTCCCTATTTTACGGTAAGGAGATGGAGACTCAGAGGTGCACAGGAGATTGCCTGAGGCTACACAGCAAAGAAGCAGGGGAGTCAGATTAGAACCCATGTTTGTTGGACTTCAGAGCCTCACACAAGTGCTTAGAGAGGCAGGTCTGAGGACTTTGATCACTGTGTTGTTTTCAGCAGCTTCAAATCAGAAACAGTACAGATGTCCAACAACGGCTGTTCAGTAAATCCTGGCTTGCCCAGCCAGGGAGCGTGTTGGGCTGGTTATAAGGAATGAGGTCACCCTATACACGGGGACATGGGACCATCTTCGAGACATTTTGTTCAGTA
Source organism: Panthera tigris (assembly GCF_018350195.1). Lineage (NCBI taxonomy): Eukaryota > Metazoa > Chordata > Mammalia > Carnivora > Felidae > Panthera > Panthera tigris. The sequence goes on from NC_056662.1 coordinate 27,750,422, forward strand.
AAAAGAACACCTGAAAAAAAAAAGTTCCATAACCCTCAGGAAACAAAGCGAAATATTCCATAAAATCTGTGTGTGTGTGTGTGTGTGTGTGTGCGCGTGTGACCTATAGAGGCTCATATGAAGCAACAGAGGGTGATTTAAACAATGGGATCTATTTATAGGAGCTTCCCTTTCTTTGGCTTTTATTTTTGTTGAGTTAAAAAAATTTTTTTTTAATGTTTATTTATTTTTGAGAGACAGAGAAAGACCAGGTGTGAGCAGGGGAGGGGCAGAGAGCAAGGGAGACGCAGGATCCGAAACAGGCTCCAGGCTCGGAGCTGTCAGCATAGAGCCCGACATGGGGCCCGAACTCTCAAACCGTGAGATCATGACCTGAGCTGAAGTCGGACGCTTAAGTGACTTAGCCACCCAGGTGCCCCTGTTTTTGTTGAATTTTTTTTTTAATTTTTTTTTTCAACGTTTTTCATTTATTTTTGGGACAGAGAGAGACAGAGCATGAACGGGGGAGGGGCAGAGAGAGAGGGAGACACAGAATCGGAAACAGGCTCCAGGCTCCGAGCCATCAGCCCAGAGCCTGACGCGGGGCTCGAACTCACGGACCGCGAGATCGTGACCTGGCTGAAGTCGGACGCTTAACCGACTGCGCCACCCAGGCGCCCCTTTTGTTGAATTTTGAAATAACACATGCCCCGAGAAAAAAATTCACAGTACAGCAAAGTGTCAAGGAGAAAAAAAAAATCAGCGGAAATCCCTTTCTCCAGAATGAACTAGGCTAATGTGTTGATATACGTCTTTCCAGTCTTCTCCTTGTGTGAGTGCATGTGTGTGTACGTATGCATATATGTACATATATAGAGACAAATATGCAAATGAACATGAGCATTTTGCTGCTCTAACAAAATGTCCCCCACATTGTAGAAGCTTAAACAGCATAGAAGTTTATTTCTCTGCCACATTAAATCTGGGTCCCAGGGAGAAGAGTGGCTCCATAATCATCATGGTTTCATCCTCCTTTTTTTTTTTTTTTGAAGTTTTACGTTTATTCATTTATTTATTTTGAGAGAGACAGAAGGGCAAGAGAGAGAGAAAGAGGGAGAGAAACCCAAGCAGGCTCTGCACTGTCGGCGTGGAGCCCGATGCGGGGCTCGAACCCATGAACTGGGAGATCGTGACCTGAGCCGAAACCAAGAGTCTGACGCTTAACCGACTGAGCCACCCGGGCACCCCCGTTTCATCCTCCTTCTATACAGTCTTGTTGTATTATCTCATCCTGTAGCTTCCTCCTCAGGGTCTAATATGGCTGCTCCAGATCCAGCGATCACATCTGCATTTCTATGGGCAGGAAGAGGGAAATGGGAAGTACACAACCCGGAAGTTGGGCGCGTTATTCATCCCCTCTGTCCTAATGCGGTCACATGGCCATCCCTCGCTACAAGGCAGCCTGGGAAATGTGGTCTTTCCTCTGGGCTGCCGTCCGCCCCGCTAAAAGTCAGGGGTTCTATGGCTATGAGAGAAATGGGAGAATGGACACCATAGAATTCATTCGAATATCTTCCCCCAGCAAGACAGTCCTGTATCTTACATTCTAAGCAGTGAACCCTGCAAGGGGACACTGCCCGTTGTAATAGAGCAGACTTTCTTTCTTAACGGGACACCCGGAAGCCAGCGGCTTCTGCACACAAGGAAATTTCCAACCGAAAGCAATTTCCAAATGAAAGGCAGAGTCCTGGCAACATCAACATTTGCCATGACACTTCCTCCACCCTTTATTCCGTGAACATCATGAAGAGAATCAGGAGAGGCCATCCCAGTCCAAAATCAAGAGTTGTAAGAGGATGGGTGGCACAGACCCTCTCTGGCAAGCGGTTGGCCCCTCTTTTTTTAAATTTTTTTTTTTAACGTTTATTTATTTTTGAGACAGAGAGAGACAGAGCATGAATGGGGGAGGGTCAGAGAGAGGGAGACACAGAATCCGAAACAGGTTCCAGGCTCCGAGCTGTCAGCACAGAGCCCGACGCGGGGCTCGAAGTCACGGACCGTGAGATCATGACCTGAGCCGAAGTCGGACGCTTAACCGACTGAGCCACCCAGGTGCCCCAACGGTTGGCCCCTCTTAAAATGACACCCTTAGTCTGTGTATGTGTAAATCATATCCTGCCTACAGAAGCACTAATTTCTCGTCCTTTCTTTCCACTTCCAGAGGAGTTTGAGTGTGTGTGTGTGTGTGTGTGTGTGTGTGTGTGTGGTGCGTTGAGGGTGATGGAGTAGAGGTCATGGAAATGGATTGGAGTTTTCTACTTCTATTTGAAATATTTCTATTTCAAACCCGGAGACAATAAGCCAGGGAAGCACTTCAGTCCCCATCTAAAGGCAAGGTTTTCTTGACTGGCATGTTTTGAGACTCCTGTCTCCGACGCAGCAAAGGATCATGGGATGCAGAGGCTAGGTGGCCTGGGTCCGGGTCCTGGTTCTGCCACTCGCTGGCAGTGTGACCTCAGCCAAGATACTTAACCTCTCTGTGCTTCAGTTTCTTCACTTGCAAAATAGCACTGATAATAATAGGGCACGTTTCACAGGGCTTTTATGAGAATTAAATCAGTAAAGCCTCAGGAAGAGCCCAGGGCACTAGGAGGCCCCCAGCAGGTGATTGCAAGAATGGCCCTGTGCCCTGGCATCTGACCAAACCAGAAAGAGTGTGGGTGGGAGGCACTTGAGAGCTAAAATCAAGTCTAAAATCAAGTCTGGGGACGAATCTGCTTCTGCGATCATTCAGGTCGTTGGCAGAATCGAGAGCCTTGTGGCTGTCAGCTGGGGCTTCCCTTGAATCCTGGGAAACTCTCCTGCGGCTAACACATCCATCACCTCGAGTAGTTACCGTTTGTGTGTGGGGGTGGGTGTGGGTGGGTGGTGGGGACATTTACGATCTACTCTCTTAGTGACTTTCAAGTATACAGCCCAGTGTTGTTAACTATAGTCACCTGCTATAACATTGCATCCCCAGAACGTATCCGTCTTATAACTGTTAAGTCTGTACCCTTTGACCGACAGATCCTCATTCCCCCTGCCCCCACCAGCCCCAGCAACCGCCAGTCTACTCTCAGTTTCTGGGAGTTCAGTTTTTGTAGATTCCACATGTAAGGGAGATCAGACGGTATCTTTCTCTGACTTATTTCACTTAGCATAACGCCCTCAAGGCCCATCCGTGTTGCTACACAGGGCAAGATTTGCTTTGCTTAAAGGCTGAATAAATGTTCCATGGTGTAGGGGCGCCTGGGTGGCTCAGTCAGTTAAGCATCTGACTTCGGCTTAGGTCACGATCTCGTGGTTCGTGGGTTTGAGCCCCACATCTGGCTCTGTGCTGACAGTGCAGAGCCTGCTTGGGATTCTTTCTCTCTCCTGTCACACTCCATCTCTCTCAAAATCAATAAATAAACTTAAGAAATATTCCATTTATTATTATAATTTATTTTATTTCCTTAAGATATATACCCAGAAGTGGGAAAGCTGGATCTTAGGGTACTTCTATTTTTATTTTTTTTAATGTTTTTTATTTATTTTTGAGAGCGCGTGAGTTGGGGAGGGGCAGAGTGAGAGGGAGACACAGAATCTGAAGCAGGCTCCAAGGCTCTGAGCTGTCAGCACAGAGCCCGACGCGCGGCTCGAACTCACGGACCTCGAGGTCGTGACCTGAGCAGAAGTCGGATGCTTAAACGGCTGAGCCACCGAGGCGCCCTGGTATTTGTGTTTTTAACTTTTGGGGGAACTCCCACAGTGTCTTCCACAGTGGCTGTACCACAGGCCAACACAGCCCTCCGTGCCTTCATAACCTCGGCTTCTAAGGTCCCTCCCTCCACAAGCTGCCCCTGGGATTTCCAGGCTGCCCTCCCTGTGAGTTCTGGAATGCAGGCTGAAGCCTCACACCCCATGGCTTTTGCCAGTGCAGTTTCCTCTGGCTGGAAGGCATCCTCCTTCTTCTTTTTTTTTTAATTTTTAAAAATTTACATCCAAGTTAGCATCAAGTGCCACAATGATTTCAGGAGTCGATTCCCCGGTGCCCCTTACCCATTTAGCCCATCCCCCTTCCCACAACCCCTCCCGTAACCCTCAGTTTGTTCTCCAGATTTATGAGTCTCTTCTGTTTTGTCCCCCTCCCTGTTTTTATATTATTTTTGCTTCCCTTCCCTTGTGTTCATCTGTTCTGTGTCTTAAAGTCCTCCTATGAGTGAAGCCATATATTTATCTTCCTCTGACTAACTTGGCTTAGCATAATACCCTCTAGTTCCATCCACGTAGTTGCAAATGGCAAGATTTCATTCTTTTTGATTGATGAGTAATACTCCATTGTAGATATATATATATATATATATATATATATATATATATCCATTCATCCATCAATGGACATTTGGCTCTTTCCATACTTTGGCTATTGTTGATAGTGCTGCTATAAACATGGGAAGGCATCCTCTTTCTTGCTTTGCCCCCTTCCCTCCAACCTCCTGGAGATACCAGCTCAGGGCATCTTCTGGGAAGCCCACCTGCCGCCAACCCCAGGCCGAATCTGGAGCCCTGAGCTCATTCTTCAGGGAACTTACCTGGTTGGACCACAGAGATGTCGGGTGACTCCATCAGCCTCGAGGTTTAAGCTCCTGGAGGGCAGGGGCAGAAGGGCCGTCCAGGATCCTTCAGAGGTGTTCTCAGAAAGTGGGAACTTTTTTTTTTTTTAATGGTTTTTATTTTATTTTTGAGAGCAGCGTGCATGAGCAGGGGAGGGGCAGAGAGGGATGGGGGACAGAGGATCCGAAGCGCACTCCTCACTGACAACAGCGAGCCCGATGCGGGGCTCAAACTCAGGAGTTGTGAGATCATGACCTGAGCGGAAGTCGGACGCTTAACTGACTGAGCCACCCAGGTGCTCAGAAAGTGGGAGCTTCTAGAGGCATTTATTGAGTGCTTGCTGTTTGCGGGTGCGGCGCTAAGCACGCGCACTTATCGGCTCAACCCTGGTTGAGAGATGTTCTCATTTGTCCCCATCGTACAGAGGAGACTGTGGGAGCTGACTCATGCACCTTCACTTAAAGGCTGCTAATGTCCGAAGACCTCCAAGAACGGTGGGTGAAAGCAAAACCATGGGGGGGGGGGTCAGATGGAGGTGCCTTTTCCAAATGCCGGGTCACTTACCCCCTCACCTAGTCCCAGACAGAACGTACTAGCGTGGCTAACTCCGTAGTCTACGCATTCTTCCGCATCTCCTTTCTGTGTGCGGAATTAATCTTGGACCATTTTTCCGCATCAGTACAGAGAGATCCTATCCTTGCTCATTATCCATTCCAACATCCTTTCTGGGAGGCAACAATTGAAAACAACCTGAATGCCCTTGTAAGGGCAAATACAAATAATTGTCCCTCGTGCCAAAGAGGGAGACACCCCCTCTCCCTTTCCTTAGAGCATTTACTCTAGAAAACTTGTAAATTCTTTCCCTGCTCCTTTTAGGTGTACTCAAGTCTTTGAAAAAGCTGAATATGCCTCTAGCCAGTTTTGCCACCCAGGATCACTTTTCTTACGGATGGGAGAGCATATCCAGAAGGTCAATGTCCCATCACCTAGTCTCTGGGGGAGGGTAGGAACCTAACATCAGCGTTGGGCTCCAGGTTGCAAAATGTCTCCTCTTGTAAAGATAGAAATTAAAAAAAATTTTTTTAATGTCCATTTTTTGAGAGAGAGAGAGAGAGAGAGAGAGAGCGGGGGAGGGGAAGAGAGAGAGGGAGACACAGAATCCGAAGCAGGCTCCAGGCTCCGAGCTGTCAGCACAGAGCCCGACGCGGGGCTCGAACTCACAAACTGTGAGATCGTGACCTGAGCCGAAGTCGGACGCTCAACCGACTGAGCCACCCAGGTGCCCCAAGATAGGAATTTCTTTCTCCCGCAGATAAAGACAGCTAGCCCAATTGCCAGGTGAATTCAGGAAGAATTGTGACAAATGGGGGCCATCTAGTACCCTTCCTTGAGGACTAGTTATCGTCTGAGAACATGGAGGTCGTAGGCTCATATCTGCTGGAGGATATAAAAGGGTGGGGTTCCTGCCTTTGCAATCTCTTGGGCGGATTGTCTGATGTGCGCCACAGTCTGGTTTAATGTTTTTTCAGTAATTGTTTTCTTTCTCTGCCGCTTTTGTGGAGAGCTTTTCTGATTGGTGGGAGATTTTTAAATTAAAAAAAAAATTCCAGTTTTAGAGAGAGAGAGAGAGAGAGAGCGTGCATGGGTGGGAGAGAGAGAGAGAGAGAGAGAGAGAGAGAGAGAATCTCAAGCAGGCTCCACACTCAGCATGGAGCCTGATGGTGGGACTCGATTCCACGACCCTGGGATCATGACCTGAACTGAAATCAAGAGTCAGATCCTCAACCATCTGAGCCACCCAGGCATCGCAGTGGGAGATTTTGTTTCAAATGTTGTCTCCAGTACCTTCAAATGTCTTTCTACGGAGGACTGGTTGAATAAATTTGGTACCCCCACACGACGGGATATGATGTGGTCATAGGAAAGAACCAGAACCCTCTCTCCATTTTCATTGTTGAGTGAAAGGTACAAGGGACACAGTAGTTTAGTACTTTTTCTGTAAAAAGACTCTATTTGCATTTGCATAATCTCTGCAAGAGTGAAAAAGAAAATAAAGTGCGTGCGTGTGTGTGTGTGTTGAGGGGAACCGGGGCAGATGAAGGAGAGGAGAGATGGAATTTTTTTGCTGAACATCATTTTATATTTTCTGACTTTTGAAACATGCGACTATATTATCTATTCAAAATAAATTAAAGGGAGGGCGGGTGGCAAGCAAGCAAACCACTGAAGAAAAGAAGTCCCAGGACCGAACATTCTCTAAGCCTTTGATTCTGTTCGTTTCTGAGCTTAGCCTTGACCTTAGAACTGAAAACTGATTATATTGATTTTAGAGGGCTGATCTTAGTTTAAAAGCAGGGAATGTCTCTCTAAAAAAAGAAAAAAAAAAAAAATAATCGGGTAGCTGATGCATTCCTCCCCAGCTGAGAGAGCTGCTTCCCAGGGTTCTCGGGTCCAGTTCTCAGCCTTGGTGGCTGGGGGAGGGGATGGGACTCACTTGAGAGGTTTGGCATAGCCCCCCCCCCCCCCCCCATCTCTCTGCCTCCCAGAAGGTCACTTGCTTTCCAGGAAGCCGGACTTCTTTGAGTCAGGAGCGGTGACGGGAAGGGGTATGTGGCGCACAGTGTCCATCCATATTGGGAACTGGGGAGTCAAGATGCCCCAAGATCCCACCATTAGCCAGGGGTCCTTTTACAAGCTCCTCTGTGAGAATAATAGGAAAAAGGATACCGGGCAGGGGTCGTCTCTCAACCCTCCTGGCCACTTCTCCGTTGTGTTGATGTGCACTTAACTTCCCTTGGGCGTCAGGTCAGGAAATGGCCAACGCTGGGTGCTTCTTCCCTTTATCCCTGTGCTCCGCCTGTGAGGTAGGTGCTATTTATCATGGTCCCCATTTTAGGAAACTGAGGCACAGAGAAATAAGTGACGTCACACCGCTTGTGAGGGCTGGCTCGCCCTCTCTGCGGTTCCCCTTCGGACACCCCTGAGCCTGCCTCCGGCTGGGTGCTGCAAATCCGCCGTGGCTCAAGAGCCCACGGAAGTTCTGAAAAGGAACTGCAGGCATCGCGACCCAGCATGGGGGGCAGGGCTGTGCTTTGCATTTCCAGGCCCCGTGGGAGGCCCGTGGCTTTCTCCCCCGCTCCGGAGCGGAGTCTGCGTGGATGTGTAGGGACTCGGGCTCTGCCCCCCGGCTCCCCGCCCCTTGCCCTGTGGCCTGGGCTGCGTGCCTTGCCCAGGTTTCCAGTGTTAGTAACGGGAGCGGGTCAGGGTCATGTAACGGACCACGCCAGGGGTCCTAGGTGGGGCACTGCAGGCTGCAGAAGTCGGCGGACGAGAAGAGCCTGAACACGTTGACCAGCGGGAACATGAGCACAGCCCCGAGGAGGGAGCCCAGCTGCACCGCAGCCCCACACCACAAGAGGGCGCTGCGGCTGCGGTCGCGCAGGATCACGCCCAGCATCACCTTGACGTAGCTCAGGCAGCCGATAAACAGCACCCAGGAGGCCACCTGTGGGTACAGGGCAGGGGAGATGCAGAGTGAAGGGGGCTTTGGGGGTGAGCCCCAGGGGAGAAGGGTGCTTGTAGGGCGACCTGGCGGGCCTAAGGGAACCCCAGGGAATAACCTCCGAGTTGAGTAGAGCCTTTGGGGGTGACCCTCTAGGGCTAAGGGGGCCCCCTGAGTTGACACCCATGCCCAGGGCAAAGGAGAACCCAATAGCCTTTATGTCCCCCCATAACCAAGTCAAGGGCGTCTGGGAGAAGGCCACTGCTGGCAGACGCATGCCCGTCCACATGGAAGGGTGCGGCATTCAGGGGAGAGGCTGGACTGTCACCTTGGACCAGCCACCTCACCTTCCTAAGCCTCTGTTCCCAAATGAGAAGCATCCCTCCGCTGCCCAACCCCAACTGGGGCTTCCTCGGGGAGCAGGCCCAAAGCCTTTGGTCAGTGGAAAGGGCCTTGGCTAGGTGAGGGGGGGCGGGCAGCTCCACAGGCCAGGTACTTACAATGAGGACTTCTCCACCCCAGTGGCCCTGCATGAGGGGGCAGGGGCTCATCACGGCCATGGCCATGTTGTAGGCCCCGAAGCCAGTCCCGAGCACTGTGAGGACGCCCAGGAATGGCAGAGACCTAGGGCACAGTAGGGGAGAAGGATGTAAGAGATGGCAAGCCCGACCCCTGCCGCCTCCACCCCGGGGGGGGGGGAGGGTCAGCGTCTCCGGGGTTAGAGGTCAGATCCACGTGGAAACTTCCAGGCCACCTGGCTCAAGTGGGTCAGTGAGGTTGCTGAGGGGCAAGACTGGCCTAAGTCACCCTGAACGTTAACAGCAGGGGGGACACAACGGATCTGGTGCTACAGGGACCTGATCCGGATCCCATGTCCCACTGGAGCTGTAAGACTGGTCTCTGAGCCCGTCTCCTCCCCTAGGAGATGAGTGTCGCAGGCCTGTGGGGGCCTGTGGGGCAGAGTGTGCCGGGCCTGGCCCTGGGCCCCGCCCGGTATTTTATCTGCTGTCATTTCCTCCTGCAACATTCCCAACCTCAGCCAGGAAGCCCGGCTGACTAGAAGGTGGCTTTGATCACAGCACTGGCACAGCAGGGGGTGTTGTGAGACCTCAGCTGACCCCTTCCCTTCCGGCTTCATCTACCCTGGTCTACAACGTGAGGTTGGCCTGATCTAGAGGCCCTGGTGGCCTTCCAGGTAGGCTCCGGGTGTGACAACTGAGGACACCGTCCTTCGCTTGGGGTCGTCACCCCTGCGACCTCCCTGCCTACGCTCTTCACGACACCAAGACCCGTCTGTGGTCCTGAGTGAGAGCGGAGGGTCTGCCTCTGCCTCTGAGGACACTTTCTGCTGGAAGATTCTTGGAGCCCCTGGCTTTCAGATTCGGTATTTCTAACATTCTGGGTGTCTCACATCCCGCAGATCTGTGGCTTCTGCTCCTGCTTCGTCAGAAATCTCCAGTCTCCCGCCACAGTTGTAAGCCCTAAGGGAGGACATTCAGCTCTCTGGCAATCTGACCTTTTCTGACGCTATTCCCATTCTCCCTTCTTCCTGGGCCGAGGGAGGTGGGTGTGAGCAGGTCGGAGAGGACCGCCAGGATGGGCAGGGCGGAGTGGTGGGTGGGAGGTTGTAAGACCCTGAAGTTCCCTGACTCCAAAGCCTGTGTCTCCTACCGGCGTCTGAACCCCCCACGGTGCAACCACCGAGGTTGCTTGACTAAATTTGGCAATCTCAGGCCCCAATCTAGACTGGCTTAATCTGCATTTTATCAATTTGCCTAGCCATTCTTCCAGAACTGCGGCTGTAAAGGAGCCAGCAGGAGCTGGAGGCAGGAGAACAGGGCTGAAATCCTGGGAATTAGACCCTTTCTCTGAGCCCCGGGGCTTCTATTTGTATATGGGAACCTCAGCTCCTGCCTGCCCATTCCTTCTCAATGGCCAATGTCAAGGCAAGTGAGCACTTACATTGGACCTGCCATGTGCAGGCACTGCTCTAAAATCTTTACAAAGTTAGCTTGTCTTATGCTCCCGGCCACCCTAGGAGGTAGAACTATTATCACCCCCATTTTCCAGATAAGTACCCTTGAGGCACAGGGAAGCGGAGTGACTTATCCAGGATCACAGAAGCTAGGACGTGACGGAGTTGGGATCTGAACCCAGGCAGTCAAGCCCTAGAAACCGTGTTCTTAACCACTACACGTAGAGCCTGATAGGTGGGGTTTGGAATCCTGACTTCTGGAACGAAATCTGCCCCAACAAGAGTTCCCCAGGACCAGGTGGGACGGACCTGTGAGGCAGGAACATGGAGAGGAAGCAGGCAAGAGGGTTGGCCATGGAGCTGAGGGTGGCGGACAGGTGGTAGGCAATGGGGCCGTAGGACAGGCAGGAGTAGGTCTGCACGGAGGGCAGCACGCCGTTGGTGAGCGCGTTTACAAAGGCCACCAGGATGTAGATGAAGGTCAGGTGGGCTGGGTGGTGGGGGGCCGTTTTCTCCTCTGGATGCCCCTGGGCCTTGCTGTTGTCCCTTGGCCCGGGGGGGCCCAGGTCCTCCCCTTCCCGTGGCCGGATGGAGTGGAGGGTGACCTGGGAGGTGAGGAGGTCTTCTATGGAAGATTCCCTGGGTCTGGGCTGCCGCTGGAGGACAAAGAAAGCGGCCAGGCAGCAGGCCATCATGAAGGAGAGGAGGAGGAAGAAGACCAAAGGCGAGAAGTTGGCCGGCAGGTGGCGACTTTCCAGATGGACCGCGGAATGTGCCGTCCCGGCAAGGTCAGACGCAAAAGTGCTGTTAGCTCCCTGGGGAAAGACACAAGGCTCAGCCAGATCCGCGGGGGATGTCAGGGCACAGGTAACAACAATATTAATAATAATGTACAATAAATAGCATGCATTGTTAATAAGGGATGAATGACATAACACATAGCTCCTAAGGTAATGATAATAAATGCTCACAAGCTCTGACGGCTCCCTGGGGACCAGCCCCTTGCCTGGGTCAGAACGGTCTGTGTTACCCAAGGGCCATAGGGAGTGCGTGGCAAAACCAGTCCACGTGAGTCCACTTGGTTCTTTCTGACTTAGGAGTTCCACCTTTTCCCACCCTACCGCCTGCCAAGGGCTGACAGCCACAGATGTGTTCTGAGGAGGGGCAGCGTCACCCAAAGTCGCCCTGTGGGAAGGTGGCCTGGTGTGGCCCAATCCCTCTCTCGCTTTTTCTTTTAAAGCTTTTAAGTCCTCTCCAGGCCCAGCGTGGGGCTCGAACTCACAACCCGGAGATCAGGAGTCGCGTGCCCTACCGACTGAGCCCGCCTGGCGCCCCACGGCCAACTCGCTTTTCAAGAGATAACCTATGTACATCTAGATTTACGCGTGGGACATTTCAAACGTTTAAATGTCTTCAACCAAGTCAAACAGTCAAAGTCAAACGCTTGCAGGATACGGCCGCCTGGGGCCACTGGTCTGCGCCCGGTGATGAACTGCCGTGGTTTGGGCAACACCAGGTGGGTGCGTGTGAGGTGTCTAAGACCCAGGGGGAAACAAAGTCTGACTTGTGAAACAACACGAAGCCGTGGCTAAAGCCTACGGTTCTTGGCCCTGGCCGTACGTTAGCATCACCCGGGGAATTTTGAGGAAATACACGTTCACACAGTCCCGATTTTGCAAGCTGGAAACGCAAAACGCTCTGAAAGTGAGCTCCCCTGGGGCAGGTGATGCGAGAGCGCAGCCGGGTCAAGGACAGCGGTCTGCCCAGCGTCTAGGAAGCACGAGCCCCCCGCGTGGCCCGGTCTGTGATCAGTCACAGAGCGCGGCCATGGGAAATGTCGGGTACCTGGGGGAAGACAGTCTTCCCGGTGGTCTCGGCGCTTGGGGTGGTTTCTAACGGCTTAGTGACATTGACACAGGTAGTGAGACCCGAGCCCTGGGCAAGAGCCACCAGCGCAGGCAGGAGGCCGCTGAGCCCTTCGCCCACGAAGAAGGTGGTGAGGTAGTGGGCGGGCAGCCGGCTCATGAAAGGCAGGAAGGTGACCGACGAGGTGCAGTCCACCAGGGCCAGGAAGAAGGTGAGGACCATGAAGGCGATGCTGTGGGGGCCGTCCAGCACCCAGGGAGTGACATTCCAGAGGAAGGCGAAGAGGGTGCAGGTGACGGTGCCCACGCCCAGCACGGTAAAGATGATGGGCACCTCCGAGAGGCAGCCAGGCTGGAAGTGATGGAGCAGGGTGACCAGGAGGGGGCCGATGTTGGCCAGCTGGATGATCACCGTGAGGTAGGAGGGGAGATACCACCCCTCGGGCAGCTCCGTCACCAGCAGGGGCAGCTCGACCCAGAGCCCGTTGATGGCCACCCAGGAGCCCAGCCCGAAGGTGCAGACCAGCAGGTGTATCAGGAGGGGCATGGTGATGTCCGCCCCGTGCCGAACGAAGCCGCCACCTCCCGGATCGGCCTGCGGCGGGGCTGCCGGAGAAAAACATCAGGTGAGCGGGACGTCAGGGTCGCCATCGGTGACGAGACAGTGCCGTGGAGCCCAGGTGTGTTTCCTGATCTCTCCCCTTCTCCTGAACAAGTTGGCTCTTCGTGATAGGAAAACGGACGCATTCTTTGATGGCTAACCTTTCCAGAGGGGAAAGCCTCCCTAACAGTGGCTCGTCATTCCAGAGACCGCCAGAGAGAAGTTGGACACATTGAATCGCACAGCTGCTGCATCAAAGCAAGCAAACAACAAACCAAGCACCCTCTTCAAAGAAAAAGGAAAGAAAAGAAAAAGAGAAAAGAAAAAAAAAAGGGAATCGAGGACAGTGACCGTCCTGACCTCATCGTTGGAATGAGATGCAAATGTGTTAATGAGTTAATGCATCTTAAACAGTGCCTGGGGCCCAGTAAGGGCATAGGCACCATTTCGGAGAGAAATGTTGATTGGGCCAGTCACCTCCTTTTACAGGTGGGCGGGGTCCGGGGAGGTGGGATTTGGAGCTCGTCCCCTGCAGCACTGGGCCTCCTAACCCCCATGGGAACCCAGGCCTGATCCCTCAGTCCCTCCCTCTTGTCAGTCTTTCTTGTTCTTCTAGAAGGGGCAGAAGCGTCTCTGTGGCCATGCCTTACCCGGGGAAATTCCCCACACCTCAGCGGCTCCTTTCCGGGTTCCCACACACAGAATCTGACTCTCGGGCCCCAGATGAACTCTCTTCTTCCTTCCTCCACTGAGGGAAGCCAATCCTGGAGCAGAGGGCAGTCCGACCTGCTTTCTGTCTCACCCCACCACCTCCTTTCTGGAGGCCTGAGGCAGTTGGCTTAAGCTCTGGCCTCTCACCTGTTGAGGCCAGCCTAACAGCCTGGAACAGGCCTGGCTCGAGGCAAGCCGAGAGGACCCACGGAGACAAGCTCCAGGCAGCTGTCGCCTGGAGAGGACCTGTCTCACAGGTCTCTTGTGCACAGCTTCTCGGCCGCTCACTCCCACCTGAGACCAGAATGTGGTCCAGGACGGGCAGGATCTCACTGCGACAAAGCTGCCCTACACCAACTCGGGCAGAATTCTGTCTACAATCGGTGAACCGATATGGAAGGACAAACAAGGAGAGGTTGAATGATACTCCGAGGCAAATGGCTGCTGCCTCCCATGAGTCCCTCTTCCTTTCTTCTTTTGTTGTTACAGAGACCAGATTTTCGGTTGGGCAAACAGCCACCAGGCTACAAGAGTACAGGGGCGCCTGGGTGGCTCAGTGGGTTGAGCGTCCGACTTCGGCTCAGGTCATGATCTCACGGTTCGTGGGTTCGAGCCCCGCGTCAGGCTCTGTGCCGACAGCTCCGAGCCTGGAGCCTGCTTCGGATCCTGGGTCTCCCTCTCTCTCTGCCCCTCCCCTGCTCACACTCTGTCTCTCTCTCAAAAATAAATAAACGTGAGAAATTAAAAAACAAAAAGCTACAAGAGTATACTTCCCAGCCTCCCTTATAGCAGTGCATGGCCATCTAATCGAGGCCAGACCGATGAGGCTGTGAAGACTTTGAGAAGTCTCCTTAAAGATGAGGGGGTGTACCTTCCCGCTCTTCCTCCATCCTGCTGTCTGGAATTCGGGTGTGATGCCCAGAACTCCAGCAGCCGTTTTGCACCAAAAGGGATGGTGTGGGGGCTAGAGGGAGACTAGACTTCAAGACTTCATGGCACAAAGCTGCAAACGAGTCCTGTTCTGCCTGCCACTGAACTATTTTGTTTGTTCAGTGTTGTTTACATTGTAAGTAAGCTTTCATCTTGTTTAAACTACTCACATTATATATAGCAAAACAGTGGCCAAGTGGACAGACATAGATGTTCAAGGATATAGCAGACTGGTTATAGTAGCCAGAAACTAACATTTATCTCCTTTATTCTGAATGTCCCAACTCAGAAGCTCAGGTCTTGCCCTAACGGGGATTTGATCAAAAACCAAAACCAAACATTAGTTGTTGAAATACACCTGAAAGAGGCATTGACAAGTTACGAGTAAACTCGGGGGCAGACATCTTCCAGAGAAATGCAAAGAGATGGATGAATGGAGGGAGAAAGAGAGAGAGAGAGAAAAAACAAAGAGCCTTAATATGGGATTTGATGCCAAGGGTATAAATTAAGCCGCTGAGTCATTTCATATTGATAGGTACCGCACTCCATAGCGGAGTCAAAACAGTAGCAAACGTCTGTATTCTGAGTAACATTCCCCCAGAGTCTCAGACACGCCAGGAGAAACGGACAGAAACAGTCAACGGTCGACGGCGCGGTGTTGATTCACTGCTCAAGGCCTTGACCGCAGAAGGTAGTGTAAAATAAACAAAGGATATAGAGGAGGCAATAAACGATATTTCTAATAAAGAGGAAGAAGTCAATAATTAAAGGGAGGAGGTGGATTTGCTAAAGAGAGATGGTTACTTGTATCATCTGAAAAGCTATTAAAATAACGAGAGAGTTCAGCAAGCTGTCCAGCTACACGTTCATTCACGCCTGTGGTTTTCCTGCATAGAACCAGTCAGAAAATCTGACTTGCTACGGTACTCCTTTGGGAAAAAGAAATAAAGCTAGATCTCTTTCTTACTTCCTATTCCCGACGCCTGAAAAAGGAATTCCAGCCGGATCAAATATTTAAATAGTTTTTAAATGAGAAGTAGAATATTAAGTGTAAAATCACAAAATTCTATTCCTGAAATCATTATCACACTGTGTTGACTCACTTGGATTTAAATCTTTTAAAAAAAAATCGTTAAATGTATATAGCAGGTATAAAATCAAATATATCGGTTTTTCCATTAAGGGCAAAAATCCACGAAATTCTATTCCTGAAATCATCATTGTACTGTATATTTAACTAACTTGGATTTAAAGAAAAAAATGTGTTAAAAAAAAGAATAAAGAAACCCAAAGAAAATATAGGCAGAGGGAACAGCTTGTGCAAATGTCCTGGGGCAGGAACGAGCCTGGGCCAGTGTGGCTGGAGCAGTGGGCTTGATGGGGAGATGAGGGCAGATAGGCAGGTAAGGAGCCTGAATTTCATTTATGTGCACTAGGTTCTATGCACTGAAAGACTGAATCCCTACACCCGAGCCGAGTTCTCTGGGTTCTGTAATTTGAGGGAAGTGATTTGGTCCCACAAGTCTCTTCTCTTGTCTAGAAAGCAGTTATGATGGTGGAATGGCCCAGCCTAACCCATCTCCTGCGTGGCTCTCCTGCCCTGGCCTACTTTCAGCACATACCGAGTGCCACATGCTCCTGGACCTGGGAGACACTGATGGGGGATGTGGCCATCAGTGAAATGAGTCAGGGGCGGAGTGGGGGAGAATGTCCTAGGCAGAGGGAACTGCACGTGCAGAGTACCCTGTTGTTTCAGAGTACTAAGGAGTGGCTCAGAGGGAGTATGCTGGGGAAGTTTTTAAAAGTCCTTATCTCTCTTTTCTCTTTTTCTTATAGTGACCTTGCAGTGCGGTGCATTCATTCAACCAGTATTTACTGGGCACTTGCTGTGAAACACTGAGCAAGTCAGCAGTGATGAGGGCTGTGGGAGGGGAGCAGAGCTGGGAGGGCGGCATTCCTATCCGGGATTGTCAGGGGGAACATGAAGGAAATGTGAGAGTGAGTGCTGCCAGGGGAGAGTAGTGCAGGGGGCGGGAACAGCAAGTGCAAAGGCCCTGGGGTGGGGCCTCACCTGCCAGGTCCCAGCAACAGCTCTTGGTGTTGGGAGAACCAGGAGGCCAGTGTGGGAGGAGATGGGCAGGTCACACAGGGCCCTGGAGGCAAGAGTTTAGGCGTTTTCTCTGAGCCGAAGTCTCCCTTCCTGGGCAGAGGGAGGACCCGCTGTAATTTCGTTTTACCATAATCATGCTGGCTGTTGTGAAGAGAGTAATGTGGGGCCGGGGCAGGCATAGGAATGAGACCTGCCAAATAGGTTAATTATCAGGAAGCTGGTGGAGGAATCCAGGCAAAAAGAGACAGTAATGATAACAGTAATGAGAACTGTAACAACAGCCATCATCTACTGGCCAAGGGCTTTACACACACTCTCCATCAAATCCTCTCCACAATCCCGAGGTAGGCAGGATGATCACCCCCATTTCATAAATGAGTTAACCGTGGCTCAGAAGAGCAAAGTAGGGGCACCTGGGTGGCGCAGTCGGTTAAGCGTCCGACTTCAGCCAGGTCACGATCTCGCGGTCCGTGAGTTCGAGCCCCGCGTCAGGCTCTGGGCTGATGGCTCGGAGCCTGGAGCCTGTTTCCGATTCTGTGTCTCCCTCTCTCTCTGCCCCTCCCCCGTTCATGCTCTGTCTCTCTCTGTCCCAAAAATAAATAAAAAACGTTGAAAAAAAAAAAAGAAGAGCAAAGTAATGTGCCCGGGGTCACCCAGCGGGGTCAGCTGGGAGCTGGGGTTTGAACCGAGGCACGTCTGACCGTCACGGCCTGAGCAGAGAGCCCTGGAGGCAGGGGGATCGTGAAGATGTGGCAGGGGCCACACTGAGCAGGATCCCTTTCCACTCACCCCCGGGCCTCCCCACCGCGTGGGCCGGGCCGGGGAGAAACGGGGTGCCGGCCTGGGAGAACCTGAGACAGACTCCAAGGCCTAGATACTTCCTGGGGCCCCATCAGCGACTGTGGGAGAACAGAACCCCAAGGCTTTGAATGAGACTCTTCAGGCTCAGTCCGCTCCATGACACGTGGGCACACAGGTACAGAAGCCAGGAGTGTCGTTCCCCACCCCCCCCCCCCCGAAGAGGTCTCTTTCCTTCAAAGTTTTGCAGCGGAAGCTGAGAGTCCTAGGCCCAGGGGGGTGCAGGGGGTGGGGGTGGGGGGCCAGTGTACCCTCAGTGTGTGGCTGGGCCACCCTCTGCCCCACCAGGAGGGAAAGGCCCTGTCCGACCTTGACCATCGGGAGGCTCCGGTCCGAACCCTCCCCGGCTCTCTGCTTTGTGCCCTCCTCAGTTCAGTTGCGACGATTTATCTGTGTCTTATCTTTTGAGTGCCGACCTCTCCCACTGTAGTATAATCTTTGTGTGAGCAGGGCCCTGTCTCTCTCCCAGTGCCAAGGTGGCCACCTAGTTTGCCAAGGGCTGGGTCGACAGCCTGCCTCAGCCATGCGGGTTGAGTCGACCTGGCTGGCCTGGGCCATGCCAGCTGGCAGTGTGGGCACGGTCTACACCCGCTCCTGGACAGGGGTCTGAGTCAGTGTTGTCCCAGAGTCCTCGGTGACCCCCACCTGGGGCCCGGCCCGCCCTCACGAGAGAGGTGGGGAGGTTGTCCGGGCTGGAGCAGGATGGCTTTGAGAGGACAGAGCAGGGAGTGAAAGAACCAAAGCTAGAAGCCAAAATGGGCAGAAAGAGAGACAGAGAGATGGAGAGACAGAGGCGGGGCAAAAGGAGGAGGTGGGGCGGAGAGGGCAGGGGGCGGGAGGGGAGGCGATGGAAGTAGGGGAGTAGCAGGGTGTGCTGGAACCCTGGCCTGGCTCAGCCACCGCCCTCACCCCCTCACTCACGTCCACATGTATCAAGGGGCCTTCTCCAACTCAATGTTCCCATCTCACAGATGCGGGGAAACCGAGGCCCAGAGAGGAGGCGGTGCTTGCCCACACCGTGTCCCCCCCCCCATCCCCCCCATCTCAGGTTGTGGTGGGCGTCCGGGCCTGTGCTCACCCGCTGTGTGTCCTTAGGCCAGCTGCTCACCCTCTCTGGGGCCTGGTTTCTCCATCTAAGAAAGGGGGCGGGGATGGGCCTGTTCTGCGGGTCTTGGCTGACAGGGAGGAAGGGAGGAGATAATGGGAGCCCAGCAGGCCGGCTGGCAGAGACTTCCAGCTCCCTTCCTCCTTCCTCCTCCTCCTCCTCCTCCTCCTCCTCCTCCTCGGGGCCTCCCACGAGGCTGACCTTGGTCAAGCAGCCTCCCCTCCGTGCTCATCCCAACCCCCAGCCCTCCTGCCAGGCTGGTGAGGTTCCAGCCCAACCTGGCAGGAATGGCCGTCTAGACTTCCCCAGCGGCGTGTTCATGCAGCCGGGCAGAGGTCGGTGGGGGGCCCAGTCTTTTGGCCCGGGGAGGAGGGGGCTGGAGTCCACCGGGCGTCCCAGCTGGGCTCCCGGCTCCGACGGACCGCAGAGGGAGAGGCCCTTCGTCCCTCCTATCCCTCTGGCCTCCAACCCAGGAGTCTGAAACTGGGGGGTGGGGGGGCGTGGGAAGCTACAGGCCACTGGCTGTCCCCAGATAAGTGTCCCCCCCCCCCCCCCCCCCCCCCCCCGCTCAGGGCCCCGGTAGAGGCAGCCGTGCCTTCAGAGGCCCGAGCCGCCCAGTTTCTGCCGGCTTACCTGCAGGTCCCGGTCCCAAGTGACTCTGCCTGGGAGGGGCGGAGGCGGCCGGGTTAGTATTAACCTGCCCCGCCCAGCCCAGCGGAGGGGGAGGGGCGGGGGGTGGGGGGCGGGGCTGTCGGCTGCACCAAGAGCCTACTGTGTGTCTGGAGCCCGGCCCGGCCACCCCGATCCTGAAGATCCCGATGACCCCGCGGGCGCAGCAAAGGGCTCACATTCTCAGGCGCTTACCGCCATCCACATTTTATGAGGGTTGACCCCGAGAAGGCAGAAGACCTGCCCAGGCTGCCTCTGGCCTTGCCCCAGGGCCACCATAATTCCTGTCACTCCAGGGGCAGGGCTCCCTGGAGCCCAAACTCCTGGTGCGAATAGTGGAGTTTAAGCAAGTCACTTGGAAAGTGGGGGTGTTAACAGCGCCCTCCTCATGGGGCAGAAATCCTGACAGGCAGTGTGTGCCAGGCACCGAGCTTGACATGAATCCGTGTATCTACTCTTCACAGCCTTTTGGGGGGGGGGGCTACTATCGCAATCCCACTTTACAGATGAGGAAACAGAGGCCCCGAGAAGTCAAGAGCCGCGGCAAAATAACGACCGACAAATAACCGCTCATTCTGATGAAACCTTTCAGGAATCCTAGGTCGCCGGCAGGCAATGCTTTTATTTCCTACTTTACAGGTGGGGAAGCTGAGACTCCAAAGAGGTTCAGCGACTGGCTCAAGGTGTCCTGGCTGGTAAGCGTGAGGTCATATTCGAACCCAACTCACACGGCCCGATGGCTGGAGTGGGGGGTGGGGCCGGGTGGGGTGGGGAACGCATCGCCCAGGGCTTGGGGCTTGTACATTTGTTCATGGCCTGTTGACTTCTGCTGGGAATTCTGACCTGCTTTTTGCTGTGTTCTCGGAGACATTCAATTACTCAAGAGAGCAATCACTCTCCAGGCAAAAGCTTGGGAGGAGAGGTGAGCAGACCCCCTTCCCCCTCTCGGCTGGCAGGGGCTAAGGAACCATTTGGGTTGCGAGGACACAAGAATGTGCTTCCTGGGGGGGCTCCACCGGGACCCCCGGCAGGGAGGCTGCTCCTGTCCCCTCCTCTGATGCTCCTTTCTGACTCCAACCATTCTCCCTTCAGTTGGATCCGCATCCCTGCTGGTGTGATTTCACTTCCTGCCACATCATCGGGGCCTCTTAGGGTATTTTTGTTTTCCATTTAAAAGTATCTTCAGGGGCACCTGGGTGGCTCAGTCGGTTTAAGCGTCCGACTTCCGCTCAGGTCACATCTCGCGGTCTGTGAGTTCACGCCCTGCGTCGGGCTCTGTGCTGACGGCTCAGAGCCTGGAGCCTGCTTCAGATTCTGTCTCTCTCTCTCTCTCTCTCTCTCTCCCCCTCCCCCGCTTGTGCTCTGTCTCTCAAAAATAAATAAATGTTAAAAAAAAATTTTTAAATGTCTATATTATCAACCCTCAAGGACTCCCTGCTTGCTCACTAAATTAAGAAAAATGCCTAAGCCTCACATTTCTGTCCCTTCTCAGCTGGGACCAATAAACCTTGACAATTTTATCACTTGCCCTTTCTTATATGTAGCCAGAACTGCTTACCATTCTCTAAGTATTTATAGTACATCGAAGCCACCAAAATTTCCATATGAATTCTTCTATTAGAATACCCTTTCTGTCCCATCTCTGGCACAATCCTATCTGTAATTTCAAACCCAATCTCAAATGTTACCTCCTCCAAAGAAACCTTTCCAGATACCTGTTTCTAATATAACCACTATACATTGGGAGCTTAATAAATGTTTGTTGCATATGTAGCCAGGGCACGGGGGTGCAAAACAGATCCGGTTCTGCCACACGGGCTGTTGATAAAATCCAGAGGCAGAGAGACGAGTAGAGGTGAAACAAGAAAGGAATTGATTTCAGCAAGGCCAACACCGGAAAGACAGAGGACGAATGTGTCAAAGACAGTTTCCAAAGTGCCGAAAATACTTCCAGGTCTATATGAGGAAGGTGCAGGACAAAGGGGGTGGGTCCCTGCAGGTGGGCAGTGAAGGTCAAATGGCTCTTCCTCCTGTTAGCTCAGGGTGTCCTTGTGGCTTGAGGGGACAGTTTCTGTTCCCAGCAGGGGATGCTCTGCCCACCTGGCAGAGACCAGCTGGAAAGAACCCTAGTGAAAAGTCTGAGGTCAGGACGGAGACAACTGAAGCCCTCTTTCACGTGCACGAATGGATGAACCCCAACCAAAATATTCTCCCTTTCCTTGTCATCTCCAGATATTTTTACAGCCTCGGTTGTTTAATTAAGACTGTTATTGGGGCGCCTGGGTGGCTCAGTCGGTTTAGCATCCGACTTCAGCTCAGGTCATGATCTCGTGGTTTGTGAGATCGAGCCCGGAGTCGGGCTCTGTGCTGACAGCTCAGAGCCCGGCTCCTGCTTCGGATTCTGTGAATTCCTCTCTCTCTGCCCCTCCCCCCACGCATGCGTGCACGCGCTCTCCCTCTCTCTCAAAAATAAACAAACTTAAAAAAAAAAAAAAAGACTTACTATTATCGGGGCACCTGGGTGGCTCAGTCAGTTGTGCTTCCGACTTCGGCTCAGGTCACGATCTCACGGTTTGTGAGTTCGACCCCCTGTTGGGCTCTGTGCTGACAGTGTGGAGCCTACTTGAGATTCTGTCTCTCCTTCTCTGCCCCTCCCCACTCTCCTCCTCTCAAAATAAATAAGTAAACTTAAAAAACAAAAAAAGACTGGTAGTATCTTTTGTGGGAGCAATTTTAGGTTTACGGGAAAACGTCCCACCAGCATTCTTTACAGACTGGGGCATACGGCCGACTGCTTTCTGAGGCTTGCCTTTTCTACCAAGTATCTCAGAGATCTTGCTATAGCCTGCACATCCAGACCCTCATTCAGTGGCTTCAGTCACTGAGCAACTTTTATTAAGTGCCAGTGAAACCGGCGCTTTCCGATAAAGTCTCCGCTTCTGATCTGAAAACAAGGCTAAGTTATTGTTGTCCTGCGTTCAGAGTAGCTAGAGGGAAGCGAACTGTAACCCAAAGCCTGTTTCTTTCCACAACAGACTGCCTGCTTCTAAAGGGCAATTAGCCTAGGGAATATACCATGGGGCCTTGTCACCGCCTCTCATAGGTGAACTCTCTCTGACGCGCAACTCACAAGACATTTGTGTAAGTGGCTTTCCACGCACTGAGCGGCCCGCGACCTAAGGAGCGTCCTGATGGACTGCGCCTGCGCGGATCAACAACGCCCTCAACTTTACCTCCCCCTTTGTAGCTTCCAATCACATTGGTCCAGGCTCTCCCTAAAATCCAGGAAAGCCTCAAGACCCCTTTTTCAGGGCAGGCAGATTTGAGATCCCACCCCCACTCCCACCTCCCCGTTAGGTGGCCTTGCAAATTAAAATTTTCTTCACTGCAAACCCGGTCTCCGTGTTCGGCTTGGGGGCCCACAGGGCCCTGCTTCCCTCATTCGGTTACACCAACAATGTCAGGCACTGGGAGAGATGCTTGGGACATAAAATTGAACAGAGGAGACAGACGAAGCCCTGGTCTTTGGAGAGCTGACCTTCTAGTGAAGCGAAGGGACAATAAATGTAGGAAGTGAGGACATTAGTTAGTGTGTTAGTCCGTAGGGAAAAAAAGAGGGCGAGGGGAACCCGGAGTGGTGAATCCGGGCAGGCTTCGGAGTGGGGGGAGCCAGCAGAGGCACCCTGAGAGGGACAGAGTCCCAGGCTGGGGAAGGACAGGCCTACAGGTGTTCCATTATCCGACTGCCCCAGGACGAATTTGGCCCACCCCCGTTGCTGGGCCCCTGTCGTTTGCTGCGGCCGCAAACACTGCCAATACCTGCAGAATCCGCTCCCAGCAGTGAACTACAACGTGCTCAGAGAGAGATCGTCCAGTTCATTGCCTTCCAAAGGCGCTGCACGAGGACCACGAGTTTCCCACAAAGAGCTGCCCTCCGGGGCTCGTCAAACGTGTACATTCTTCTGGCAGGTCACAAGGGCGCTCACATTCCACGAGGAGCCTTTCCAGAGCGGAGATCAGCTAATCCGCCACCGGGCCCCCAGGGCAGGCGCGGGAAGGTTCACGCCTAGGTGGTGGGTGGGCAGGGCTTCCAGAACCGGTTCGTGGGGTGAATGGATGAGGGGGTTGGAGGCGCCGCTGCAGTTACCCACGGGAGCCACCAGAGGGCGCAGGGTGCTACAACCTCCGAAGATGAACCTGCCTGGGGCATCTGAGGAATTAGGACCTTCTCTCCGGGGAGTGCGCGGGGCGTACGTGCCGGGGAGGTGGCAGGAAGGAGAGTGGGGGGAAAGGAGACGTAGGCTTCGAGGGGATTAGAGAGAGGAGCTTCTGAGAGTGCCTCTAAAGCAATCTGCTCTCTGTAAGGGCCAGTCGCGTGGCGCAGCCCCATCAGAGTGAATACGATCTCTTATCTGTGAATTGAATTCAAGAGCCCAGAACAGAGCGGAGAAAAAAGCCACAGGATAAATACGGTATGAGTCCATCTGTGGAAACATTTTTTCCCACAAATAAATGCCACATATTCATTAGGGGTGTGTGTGTGTGTGTGTGTGTGTGTGTGTGTGTGGTGTTTACCACATATACATCCATAGGAAAAAATCTAGAAGCGTGAATTTCAAATTCGCAGCAATGGTTGCCTTGGGAATGGTGTGTGTGTGGAGGGGGTCAGGGAATGGGAAGGGTGATGGGGGGTGATCAAAGAGGAGTTTAGCTTTCACTGAAATATTTTAACTTTCTAGGGGGCTAAACCCTGTTAGTTGTGTAACCTAACATTAAAAAATTACTTTAAAAAAAGAAAAATGAAGAAAAAGAACTGAAAGAAACCTCGAATGCCATTTTGTGTTGCATTAATAGAGGTCTTACCTGCAGCTCAAGGGAGGGGACAGCCTCCTCTGTTCTCAGAGCACATCTGGGACCTCTTTTCTCTCTCCTCGGCTCTGTCCTGTGTGAAGAACAGGGAGAACCCAAGTGGAGGAAATTGTGGTGGCATCTGAATGGGGGCACATAGGTGAGGGTGCCCTTTACTCAAGCCGGAGTAACTGGGCTGGGAGAGGTATGTGTGACAGATGCTTTCTTGGTAACAGATTTCTGGAAGGTGCTCAGGGCAGGATTCCAGGAGTGAAGGATGGTGGAAATTCCAGCCCGGGTGGAGTAGAGAGTTCCTACCAGGAATACCGAGGATGGCCTCCCAGCATCCTGTGGGAGGGTATGGGGGAGTCCCTGAAAGACGCCTTCAGTTCTGGAAAACGATAGCTGGGAGGCCAGAAGGAGTGGGCGGGCTGAGATTCTTTCTCCGTTTATTTGCTTTTTCTCTTTCAGTAACTGCTGATTGAGATCGGCTCTGTTCCATGCGCTGGGGATACCGAAAGGAGCATGGTCTCTAAAATGGAGGTGCTATCTTCTCTCCCAACTCCTTTTTGCTCCCACACGGCACATACTGATCCCTTAGCAGATCCAGAATCGGGCCACTCTGTACCCCTCCACTGCCACCGCCCCCATCCAGCCCCTTCGTGTCCTGTGTGGCTGTCGCAGTAGTCTCTTCGCCGGCACTCTCCGCTCCAGCCACACTGGTCTTCTTGCCAACCCTTCAGGTGGCAAACCTATTCCCTGCCTCAGGGCCTTTGCACTTGCCCTCTTTCCCCAGGTAGCCCCATGGCCCCTCCCTCACTTTATTCAGGTGTCTGCTCAATCTCACCCTTCAGAGGTGACCCTAAATTAGAATTGTCTGGTCACCACCACTCTCTAGCTCCTCGTGCCTCGATAGCTTTGCTAACTGTGCCCTTGATGGTGCGTTATGTGTTCGTTGACTCATCTTGCTTTGTGTCTATTTCCCACCAGTGTCAGCTCAGCAGTGGGGGGGGGGGGCAGGGAGGGGGGACGGACTGTGTCTGTTTTGTTCACAGTGGAGGTCCTGGTGCCTAATTTGTGCCTGGCATGTGGAAGGAACTTGGAAGATATTTGTTGACTGGCTGAATGGAAGGGGAAGTCTTAAGGAGAGCACTTCGCTGGTTTGGGGGTGAGTGAGAGGGACAGGCTGACAGGGACATTGAGGTTCCTGCTTGAACAGGGAGAGAGGATCCCCTGGCCCCGAGCTGGGGAGACTGGGGCCGTACTGATGCAGGGGGCACAGCTAGGGACGGGAGAGCCCTCTCCACAGGGGCTGGAGGCTCCCGGCCTGCACCGACTTCCTCACACAGAGACCTCACGCTGCCGGGGACGCGTCCCCTGCCCTCTGCCTCTGACCCTGACTTGCTGAGGGCCAGACATCAGCTTCTGACTCTTTTGGTGCACTGGGCCTCCTTCTCTGCCCTCTTCCTTCTGTAGGATTATATGTCTTGGGTCCTTAAGAAGAGTACAGGCCCCCAAAGCAGGGGACCCAGGTCAGGCCTGGGCCTCAGTTTCCCAGCCAGTTCAATGGGGTAGATGGTGCAAGAGAGCAGGTGCCTAGGCCCAGATCGAAAGGGTGAGATGGGGCTGCGTCCTTCTGTCCATTCCCCAGTCCAGACACTGGCAGACTGGTCTGGCCTCTCGGGGCTCGGGGACAGCGAAGCCTTTGGCCTCCTGCCTGGCCCCCAACCTGAGAGTCGGTGTCCTGGGGAAGGGGTGCAGAGCCCCCAGTGGCCGAATCCATGAGAGCACCAGACACAGCACTGGGGCAGAGACTCAGGGTGTCCCAGGGGAAGGGGCCCCACACGGGGAGGGACTGCCCAGGGGCCCACACACAGACCCGGTTTTCCCAGTCCAGAATGTTCTCCTAGCTTGCCTTCCAGCCTTCTCAATTCACGTTCACAGCTGTGGCCACACCCAGGGGCTGCCCTCGTGTTTTTCTTTCAGTGGTTTACGCTGAACTACGTCGAGTAATTTTAGACACACAGAAAAACAGAGGATAACATTATGAACTGTATATCCGACGTCCCGATGAACTCTGGCGTTTTCCGTAATGCTTCCTCCATTTCTTTTCAAGGTGGTTTAATGTGGATTATAGAGATCATGAATCATCCCCTCCAATAATTCACTCTGCATCTCTAAAAAAAGAAGGCCACTTCCTTGTATAACAAAGGAGCGCGGTTTCACTCCAAAATATTAATATTTCTCTCAAAGGGCTGGTAGGGAGGCATGGGGCCGGACAGGAGAGTGGCCCCTTCCCAAGGCTCCAGAAGGTTCCAGGGAAGAAACTGGTATTCCCACACTGATCCAGTGGGAAGAGCACTGGACAGGGAGCCCGGACGGTGTGGGCCTGTCCTCGCTCTGATTTGGGTCTCTTGTGTTTCTGTCTGTAAAACGGGGTAAGGAGTAATGCCACGACAGGGTCCCTGCATCGCTCCCCACCACCCCACCACCCCTCCAGGGCCTGTGTGACCTCTGTGACCCGGCTTCCCACCTCCAATCTCTTTCTGTCCTCCTCCTGTTTTCTGGTGAGTTCCCCACTGCTCACTCTTTGGGTTTCAACCCAGAGGCCGCCTCCTCCTAGAAGCCTGCCCTGACCCCCGGCTTGGGTTCAGGGCCTCATCAGGACCTCACAGATGACTCAGAACAGTGACCCCTGTGGCTTCTCAGTCTCCCCCACCAGCCGTGGGCCTGGAAAGCTGAGGCAATTTGTCTTGTTCACCACAGTGTCCCCAGCCCCTACGTCGGTGCCTGGCCCGCACCGTAACTTTGTCGAGTGAACAAGTGGTTATTGTCATATTTTCCGCTCCAATCTGTCTGCCTCTTTCGGGGGGCCTCGGTGGGGGCATTCGGTCCTTCCTTCCTCTCCTTCCCACCCCCCTCCCTTCGCTCACAAATGTTTATGGAGCCCCTACTATGTGCCAGGCGGTGTTCTAGGCATGGGAGATACAGGCCAGGCCCCCTGCCCTTGTGGAACCGAGGCGAGCAAACCCAAGAAAACAAATACATAAAATAATCTCAGGTGTTGCGCACGGCGAGTGAGGCAAACCAGAGCTGTTGAAGGGGTGTTCGAGGGCCCGGCTGTGAAGGTACCATGTCTCAGAGCCGGAGGCGTGGGTGACGGGGAGCTGGCCGGGGAAGCACTGGGGGACGTCCCAGTGCTGGTCCCTTTGCCCAACCTCTCCCCCCTTTTCCCCCAGCCCCTAACAACCACCGCTCTATTCTGTTTCTGTGAATCCGGTTTTTGTGACTCCTCCTATAAGCGAGATCACCCGTGGTCTTTCTCTGTCTGAATTACTTCACTTAGCCAAATGCCCTTCTGGTCCATCCCTGTTGTCACACGTGGCGGGCCTTCCTTCTTCCTCGGGCTGAGGAATATTGCATTCTGTCCCTTTCCTTCTCACGTTTTCGTCACCTATTCGTCAGTCGCTGGCACTTAGGTTGTTTCCATGGCTTCCATGGCTTCCATGGCTTTTGTAAGTTGTGCTTCCATGAACGTTGGGGGTGCCGATCGGTCTTTGAGCTTCTGATTTCATTTTCTTCGGCCACACGCCAGGAGGTGACACAGCCGGGGCACGTGCTGGTTCTGTTTTTGGCAGAAAAGGAACCTCCGCGCTCTTTTCCATAGTGGCTCGCACCGATTTACGATTGCACCAGCAGCCCGCAAAGGTTCCCGTTTCTCCACAGCCGTGCCAGCGTTTGGTGTCTCTTGTCTTTTTGGTAATAGCTATTTCGACAGGTGTGCAGCGATATCTCATCGTGGTTTTGACTTGCGGTTGCCTGATGATGAGTGATGGTTGAGCACCTTTTCATGTACTTGTTGGCCAACTGGGTGTCTTCTTTGGAAAAATGTCTACACAAATACTCTTTTTTTAAATGTTTATTTATTTTGGAGAGAGAGAGCGAGAGAGCGAGAGCAAGGGAGGAGCAGAGAGAGAGGGAGACACAGAATCCGAAGCAGGCTCCAGGCTCTGAGCTGTCAGCCCAGAGCCCGACGCGGGGCTCGAACTCACGGACCGCGAGATCATGACCTGAGCGGAAGTCGGATGCCTAACTGACTCAGCCACCCAGGCGCCCCTACTCTGTGTATCTTTCAATTGGATTTTTTTGTCTGCTATTGTGTTGTAGGAGTTCTTTATATTTTTTGGATATTTACCCTTTATCAGATACGTGTTTACAAATATTTTCTCCCATCCCAAAGGCTGCCTTTTCATTTTATTATTTTTACTTTATTGTATTTATTATTATCATTAATTCCAGTTAGTTAACATACAGTGCTGTGTTAGTTTCAGGTGTGCAATATAGCGATTCAACACGTCCATACAACACCCGGTCCTCATCACAAGTGTGCTCCTTAATCCCCAGCCCCTAGGTCCCCCATTCCCCTACCCCCTTCCCTCTGGTAACCATCAATTTGTTCTCTATAGTCAAGAGTCTGTTTCTTGGTTTGCCTCTCTCTCTTTCTTTTTCCCTTTGCTCCTTTGTTTTGTTTCTTCAATTCCACACGTAAACTCAATGGTATTTGTCTTTCTCTGACTTTGTTGCTTAACGTTATACTCTCTAGCTCCGTGCGTGTCATTGCAAATGGCAAGATTTAATTCTTTTTTTTATGGCTGAGTAATATTCCATTGTATATATAGCCCACGTCTTTATCCATTCGCCTATCGATGGACACTTGAGCTGCTGCCTTTTCATTGTGTTGGTTTTCTCTTTTGCTTTGTAGAAGCTTTTTAGTTGGACGTGGTCCTTATTTGTTGATTTTTGCTTTTGTTGCCTGTGTTTTTGTTGTCACATCTGTTTTGTTAAGTTTATTTATTTATTTTGAGAGAAAGAGTGAGCATGAGCAGGGGAGGGGCCGAGAGAGAGCGAGCACAAGAGAGAATCCCAAGCAGGCTCCACGCTGTCAGCATGGAGCCCGACCTGAGGCTCGAACTCACAAACCTCGAGATCATGACCTGAGCCGAAATCAAGAGCTGGACGCTTAACCGACTGAGTCACCCAGACGCCCCTGTTGTCATATCTGAATAATAATTGCCAAGACCAATGTCAAGGAGTTTTCCCCTGTGTTTCCTTCTAGGAGTTTTATGGTTTCAGGTCCTAGGTTTAAGCCTTTAATCAATTTCCAGTGAATTTTTGTGAGTGGTGTAAGGCGAGTGGTCTAATTTCATGCGTTGCATGTGAATATTCAGTTTTCCCAACACCATTTGTTGAAGAGACTGTCTTTCCTCATTGAGTATCCCTGGCTCTTTTGTCAAATATCATTTGGCCATATTTGCGTGGATTTATTTCTGGGCCCTTGATTGTTTTCCTACCGGTATCAGATCGGTTTGATCACTATAGCTTTGCAATACTGATTTATGGTGTTAAAAGATCTGCCTGAGCTGGGCGAGGACGGATAGGGGGAGAGACAGCAGGAGTGGCCCAGGTCTGACGCAGCCTCCAGGCAGAGATGGGTCAGCTGAGCCCATTTCATGCCCGGTCCTGGTGTGAGGGGTCTGAGCGTGCGCTGAGGATGGGCCTGGGGCTTCGGGTGTCTGGACATCCGTGGGTGTCTGGACCTGTGGGATGGACCTCAGCAAGAGGGAAAGGAGGGCGGGGTTTGTGCAGTGGCTGCAGGCTCATTTGCATTTGATTTGCATGTGGAGTGGAGGGGTCTTGTTGAAAGCTGGAAAGGCCTGCACCAGTCCCTTGGGTGGAGGGGCTTGGGTGTTACGTTTCCACAAAGATTCTGTCTCCGGGCCACGACCTTCCAGTTCAGGAGGGGCCCTACTTCTCCACCTGCCTCTGGCCTGGCCCTGCCATCTGGGGTTGGGACAAAGGCCCCTCACCCTCTGAACCTTTTTTCCCCTGTAGAATCCCATCTGTCAGGCCCAGCCTCTGACCTGGGGCAGCTCCATTAGCGCAGACCCAAGAGTGGGGGGAGGGGACAGCCCCCTAACCCTAAGGGGACCCAAGCCTCTCCTCCCAGCCTCTGCCATCTGTCCTGAGCAGCACTAGTGTCCTCCTGTTTCTGCCACCTGCTCGATGTGATCCGGGCCAGCCAACCTCCTCCTGGGTCTTGGTTCCCCCCATGCGTCACACGCAGAGGTGGGATTGGGTGTTTTTCCCGAAGAGGAGTAACTCGTGTCTCACTCTTGTAATTGCTGTCGTATCCGTATCCCACCTGTTCTATTAGTGACTTCCACATTTTAAAGGAAACGTGTGCTCCTTGGCTTAAACAGATTCAGCGTGAAAGGAAATTTCATACTTTCTCTGTGAGTGGAAACTCAGCATCATTTGCCGTAATTAGAAAACTTCTGGGGGCGGGGGGGATAACGGAATGGGAATAAAACAATGTTCTTAAACTCTAATCCTGCTTCAAGTGAAAGAAGGCTGACCCATTTGTGTGATAGTCCAGAAAAGACGAAAGCGTAGGGAAAGAAAACAGACCAGTGGCTGCCAGAGCGAGGGGGAGGGACGTGACCGTAAAACACACAAGGGAGGTTGTCCAGGTGACGGAAGCCACTCCTCCATGGCAGCAATTGCAGCTGGACACATTTGTCAAAAATCAGCGAAGTATACACCGGAAGTTGGTGAATTTCCTTTAACAAGACCCATTTTCATAAAGGAACAGATACAAATCCCAGTTTGGCCCTGAGTCTGCGGCCCCCTGTCGTGGGCGAAGTGGACACGGATGAAGGCTAGAAAGAGTGAAAGAGAATCGAAGAGAAAACAACTTCCACTCTAGAGCTGTGCTAATACGATAGCCACTAGCCTTGTGTGGCCTTTCCATTTAAATAACTAAAACTCGATAAAATGCAAAATTCAGGATTTTTTTTTTAAGTTTATTTATTTACCTTGAGGTGGGGGGTGGAGGGCAGAGAGAGGGAGAGACAGAATCCCAAGCAGGCTCTGCGCTGTGGGCGCAGAGAGCCTGACCCTGGGTTGGGCTCAATCTCACAGGTTCATGAGCCAAAATCAAGAGTTGGCTGCCTAACCGACTGAGCCACCCAGGCAGCCCGAAGACCTCAGGATTAGAAGAATTCTGGGCTCTCCAGATTCACAACTCGACCCTGTTCCTGGGGCGTGAGGATTTGGGAGTGGAGAGCCGATGTGGCTCAGTCTGGACCAAATCCAGCGGGATCTTCAAGCCTGTCTTCATCTTGCCCTGGTTCCAGCAGCTGCCAGCCTGTCTCTAACCCCCAGGAGACTGCTGCCAGCCCCGATTGTTCTGTGCGGGCACCCTGTTCAGCCCGCTACAGGGTGCAAGCATGTATGCTCTCTGCCAGGGTTTGCGATTTATTGGGAACCCCCATGGTTGTGCGGTATGATCTCTGCTATTGTCATCAGCAATGAGCATAACGCACATTTATTGAGCCATGCTTTGGCCAGGTCCTGTGCTAAGGGTTTTGTGCGCATCATCCTGGGGACTCAAGGTAACTCCTTGCGATGTAGGTGCAATTATTCCCATTAAAGATAGGGGGCTGAACGTTCAGACTTTAAGGAACTTTCCCAAGTCTGGCAGCAGGTGGGTGGTAGAGCTGGGATTAGAACTCTGACCGACTGACCCCAGAATGCTTGATCTTGATCTGAAACTGCTGCTTTTTATCTTTAAACTCTAGACTCTTCTCTGTGGCCTACAGCAATTTCATGTCAGTCTTTTTCCTGTCTCTCCATTCCAGTCGTTGGCCTTTTGGCTCAAATATACCAAACTCACTCTTGCCCCAGGACCTTTGCACATGTTTGTTCCTCCTAGCCTTCCCTAGATTTGCACATGTCTGCCTCTTTTTTACGCTTTAGGCTTCACCTCAGAGAGGCCTCCCTGACTGTGCTATACAAAGCAGCCCCTTTTCCATTACGCCCATTGCTTTACTCTGCTTTATTTTTATTTATAACATGTCTCACTTGTCGGTTCACTTACTCATCTATTGTTCTGTCTCCCTCACTAGAATGTAACTCCCTGTGTTCCCGTCTGTCTTCCTAGTAACCGGCACAGACCAGGGGCTCAGAAAATATTTGTTGAATGAGTAAATACATCCTGAAACAAACCAAGAGGAGATGAAGGGGGGAGGTCTGCAGGGGTGAGGGTAACTTGGACAGTCCTCTCTCCAAACTGGAAGCTGCTGTCCCCTAGCTGTCCAGACAGACAGAAAGCCGAGGCGGAGGGGAGGCGGAGGAATGCTGAGCCCGAGCAGCCGCTCAGTGATAACAGCCACACCTGGAGAGCTCGCTTTTTATGCTCCCCAAGCCCTTTCTCAGGTGACACACCATGGGATTGTCCAGGAGGTCAGCTGGGTGCTATAATCACCTCCACTTACCCGATAAGAGGTCTCCCGACTGCCGAGTCAGGAGACGTGCCCCAGGCCAGTTTGAGACAGGGGGCTGTGGAAGCCCAGAGGAGAGACTCCTAACCAGCCTGAGGTCAGTGGGAGCTGCCCAAGCTAGAAGCGGGAGGGGACCTCCTCCAGGGGGTTTCAACCTTGGCTGCACATGGAAACCTGATATCTGGGCCCCTCTCCTAGAGGTTCAGATGTGGTTGGTCTGGGGTGCAACCTGGACGTTGGAATTTGTAAAAAGTCCCTAGGTATTATCTCCTGCTGAATAACAAATCATCACCACACTTAGTGGCTTAAGACAACAATAATCTTTTTTTTTTTTTTTCATCTCTTTTATGGTTTCTGTTGGATAAGAACTCAGGAAGGGCTTGGCTTGGCAGTTCTCTCTGAACTTCTCATGAGGTCTCACCTGAAGGCTCGATAGGCTGCCTCCCCCGGGACCAGAAAGCTCAGACACAGGAACTGTCCTTGGTCACCAGTCCCCCCCCCCCCCCCAGTGCATGCCTCTCAAACCACTTCAAGGCCAGGCTCCCCCTGCCAAAACAAAATACAGGCATGGGGTGCACAGAGGATAGGGAGCTGGTATCTGAGGCTGATTTCATCTCAGTTTCGAGCTGAGTGGAGAAAACACTGCCAAGGTCAGGATGCGACCCTAAGGATCATCTAGCTCCCTTTCATCTGGGCACACTAATGACAGCTTGTCCACCTCCTTATTCTTTTTAAAAAAAAATTTTTTTTAAAAATGTTTATTTATTTTTGAGAGAGACAGAGACAGAATGCGAGTGGGTTAGGGGCAGAGAGAGAGGGAGACACAGAATCCAAAGCAGGCTCCAGGCCCCGAGCTGTCAGCACAGAGCCCGACGCGGGGCTCGAACTCACAAACTGCAAGATCACGACCTGAGCCGAAGTCGGGCGCTCAACCGACTGAACCACCCAGGCGCCCCTATCCTGTTTGTTTTAAGCTCCAGGGTACGTAGGACAGAGGCAAGTTTGGAACACGCAAGGGTCAGCAGGACCTTTATCCAAGCATCTCAAATCTCTCCTAACCCCTGATTAAAGTTGTACATCTGAGAGAAGAATTCAACCATGACACCATTGTTGTTATTCCCATTTTAATGACAGGGAAGCTAAGGTCCGGCAGACACCCTAGCAAGGTGTTCACAGAGTCATATGCTTCTGTAAAACTTGCCAAAGTAAGGTGTTTAAACCTCACTCTGTTAAAACCACCTTCTCTTTCCATCCAGACTTCCCTTTGTGTCAGATGATGTCGGAGTGCGTGTGACCGTCTGTGGGATTTGGCCAAGGGAACCCTGACGTTTAGTACGGGCTTCGCGGTTTTATTTACGTTGTTTTCAGTCACTTTTGTGAAAAGTTATTGCCAACTGCTAATGACTTCCAGGAATACCCTTACCTAGCACACTGAGGTGTGCTGTGACATAAGGGTGCACCAGGGTGAAAGGTCATCTCTCTCTGTCTCTCTCTCTCGCTCTCTCTGGGTTTACAGTGCCCAATATCACCAGTATGTAGTGGAGGAGAGGTATGAAATGTATACATGGAGCCAGAAGCTTGTTTGTGAAAAGTATCAGGGAGGTATGCCAAATATGTAATTCATAGAAATAATATTATTTTCCTGGATTTTGCAACATTTGTGGAATTTTTTATTTGTTGGGGTTTCTTCTGTCTTTCGAACCAAATCATCACTTTATTACCTAATTTTATATCTGTGATTTTGTAGGTCTTTCCTTAAATAGATCTCCCTAAATTGTACGAGCCTCAGGAAGTATGTAGTCTAGATCTGCCCCTGCTTTGTGTCTTTTGTGATCACAGGATCCTCCTTGCCTCCCCTCACTGCTGCTGCCAACACGTGTTGTATATTCACATGGGAACATAACAGAACGGTTCAGAGGACTCCTGCTGAATCCAGATAAACAATGCTTTTCTCATCTATAAAATGAGAAGGATAATAGAACCTCTCTTCTCACATGGTAAGGGAGTCAAGTGAGAAAATGTGTGTCAGGCCTCGAGCACAGTCTAGCAAAGGGCACAGTTAATGCCAACTTTGATATTTCGCTGCTCCTCCCAGATATAGTCAGACTTCCTGCTTCGGATGCTATCTACTCTGATTTGATTGGTGCTCATGCCAGAATGTGCAATCATTGTTAGCTATTGGTATACTATTAGTCCCCCCCTCCCCGACCTGCCCAAGGTATTTGCACAGTAAGTGCTCAATCATTGAAAATCCAATCAAAGAGTGAAGATCACCATCTGGACTAGAAAACAGAGGTCGGTTCCAACTTGAACAATGCCCTAGACCCATAGTGACTTGCAGTTATGAAATTTCCTTATCTTGAAGGGTGCTTAGAGTTAATTTATTCTAATCCTTTTAAAAAATGTGGGTTTTTTTTTCCCTTGACAATTTAAGTGTTGGAAATTGGAAAATCCACAAAAACACAAAAAAGAAGTTGACTGCTGTTTTTATAAACGATTACACATAAACACGTGATATTACAATTATGTATTTAATACGTAGTTATGGTGTACATGTGCTTTGAAACATACTTTTAAAAAGCTTTCTTAGCATTTTCCTCATACTTTAAGTATCTTTAACTACATCATTTTTAATAGCTGCATAACCTTCCTCATCACAAAGTGGGGTAATTAAAGGTTCCTATCTCGAAGGGTTATGCCATGAGCAATGACAAGAGTTATGTTATGTAAAGCTACCTGGCAGGTAAAAAGCTCAGTAGACTTAGCTCTTCCGCAGGATGGATGTATATAACCGACCTTCTTTTGCTGAGCATTGGAATGATTTCCATTCTTTTGCTATCGTAAATAACGCTAGGTTGCATCAATCTTTGCTCATATCTTTGGTCATTTCCTTAGTAAAATTCGGGACTGCTGGATATGCATATTTTACAATTTACCACGGTGCAGTTAGGGAAACAGAGAGGGAAAGGGTCTAGCCCGGGCTCACATAGCCAGCTGCAAAGTCGGAACTAGGGACTAGGTGGGGCCCCTAAATGGTGCCATAGTCTGTTGGGGACCAGGAGAAAGTCCTGGCAGAGCAAGGGAAATAACTAGGCTCCTGAGTTGCAGCGGCCAAGGGAAGAACAGGCCGGAGGGGTTGAGCCGGGGCGGAGCTGGGCTGCTGGGGCTGGACGCGCTGTCCCCGGGCTGAAGCTAAGCGGTCGCCTGGCAACCGGGATGGCGCGGCGTTCGAACGGAAGCGAGGAACCAATCAGGATGTCCGGGGCAAACCATTCCGGCGACGGGGGGAGACTGGCGAACTCACTTCCCCTTCCTCTGCGCCCCCCCGGGCCTCCGCTCTGGTGGGGGCCTGGGGACAGTCAGGTACCCCGTCCACCTCGGGTGCGCAGAGCAGTTCCGAAGACGCCTCGGCGGGTCCTTATGCGGGGCTGGGGCCTTCCGAGCAGCGTTGGGCGCGGCCATTCCAACCTCGGGTCCGAGCTGTCAGCCTCTCTAAGACCCGTATTGGAGGAGCCGGGACTCTCCTAGCGCCGGCTCCAGGTGAGGGGGCGGGTGGTCTGGGGCGCGCGCTGGGGTCCGAGGGGCTCCGTGAGCGCCTGCTGTATGCGTCCTGCCCGCGTCGTATGTGTGGGGAGGAGTTGGTACCCCATTTCACGGATGAGAGGGAATGAGGTGCGGAGAGGCAAGTGGCCTGGCACAGCGAGGTCTGGTGGGGAATCCAGTTCAGGTCTTTCTGCTCCGCCTCGAAGTCTCCAGTCGGGGTAGATCAGGATTGGCCTTGGGAGGCCCAGACACGCAGCTGGGGGTCAGCTTCTCAGCCTCTTAGCTGCAAGGCTGCCGAGCCCTGGAGCCCTGGCTGGACAATCTCCCTCCTGCCCCACTCTCCCGCGCAGTCCTCTGGGTGCCCCTTCTGGGCATCTGTCTTCCCTTCTCTGGAACGCCAGAGGGTGGACTCAAGGCGCCTTTGGGGTCCTTCTGCCCACGGGGTTCTGAATCGCAGCGCTGTCTCTCTCAGAGGGCTGTTCTGGGGGGGATCCGAGGGGACTGACGTGTCTGGGGTAGATACTAGGTGGGCAGCAGGTGCTCTGGAGCCGCTTTTAGATTCTTGGGAATCTGCCCCAAGTTGGGGGAATGGGTAGAGTCAGCCGCTCAACCTGAAGCCACTAGTCACCAGAGACTTTGGAGTTGGGGACGGGGCCGCGACGGGTCCCAGTGGAGCATCTGACTTGGGCCGAGCCCTGCCTCCTGGGGATGCGCTGGGAACTCAGAAAGAAATGAACTCTTTCATTTAGTCTCTCAACAAATATTTATTGAGTTCATATGCCCTGCCCTCCCCCTTTTCTATTTTGTTTCTCTCAGTGGCATTTACCCATCTGATGTCCTATGTCTTTCAGTTATTAGGGAGCTGATTATCTTCCTCGGCTGGAATGCGATGCAGGGAGGGGCTAGGGTGAGGCAAAATTGAGGGGTGCCCAAACCTCTAATCAAGCTAACTAAAGCTAACAGTTATTGACCATTTGCTGTCTGTCCTGCTGGTGGAGATCGACTCACATGGTCTCTGTCACCATTACAAGCACATGCCCAGCCCAGCTGTCCCACTTCTAAGGCAACACAACGTCGGTGCGGTGACGCTGCAGGGTGGTTTGTAACAGGGTGCATCTGGACACACACTAAGTGCTCATCAGCAGGGGCTGATAGGCTCCTTATGTACTGATGTGGCACCACAGATGTTATTGAACAATGTATATTATTAAGTATATTAATAACACATATTATAATTAATAATATATTAACAACATTCTTTAAAAAAATTTTTTTAACGTTTATTTATTTTTGAGACAGAGAGAGACAGAGCATGAACAGGGGAGGGGCAGAGAGAGAGGGAGACGCAGAATCTGAAGCAGGCTCCAGGCTCTGAGCTGTCAGCACAGAGCCCGACACGGGGCTCGAACTCATGGACCGCGAGATCGTGACCCAAGTCGAAGTCGGACGCTTAACCGACCGACCCACCCAGGCGCCCCTTAACAACATTCTTAAAACAACACGTATTATTGAGTAAAAAGAGCAAGGTAAAAACAGTACGCGCAGCATTTTGCCATACGTGTAAAAAAAAAAAGAAGAAGAAAGAAAGAATATATGTCCATTATTGTTGCTTGTATCTGCCTAAAATCTCCCTGGAAGGACACACAGCTGTCTGGTTGCAGGGAGGGGAACTGGGTGGCTGGGGATAGGAGTGGGAAGGAGTTTATTTTTACCTTATTCTCCTTAGAGTTTTTGTTGGGTCATGTGCATATATCACCTGGTTGAAAAATTATATATATATATATATATATATATATATATATATATATACACACACACACACACACACATATGTATATATATACACATAATGTATATATGTATTGTTATATGTATAGATATGTGTATATATTATATACATATATGTGCATATGCATATATGTATGTGCATATGCACATATATGTATATATTATACACATATAATATATATATGTCATTATAGATTATATATTTAATCATAAGACCACTGCCCTCTCTGTGATCTGTCATTGACTTGCTGTGTGACTTTGGGCAAGTTTCTTCACGTCTCCTGGCCAAGATAAGAAGCCACGATAGTGAGCTCAGGCCTGGGCAGAAGGTAATCCAGGACAGGAAGTGGGCTTGCCTGTGAGTTGGCCCCAACCTCCGCCTTCCCAGCCTCGTGAGCCAGGCCCTTCTCTAAGGCTTTGCATGTGGTCTCTCTCCGTCTCCACCGCAAGCCCCTCTGTCCCCATTTTGCAACTTGAGGTACAAACAGGCGCAGCTAATTGGGTTGATGGAGTTGGGCCGAATAGGAGATCAGTGCTCCAGGCGTCTGTGCCCACACCCCTCCTTCAGCCCGCTCACCTCTCCCTTGCTGAGATGTGTGCCAGGGTGCCCTGGACAAGGCTGGTTCTGGGCAAGGCTGACTGCAGGCAGGCCAGGGCATGAGAGTCTGGGGAGACTCCAGAAATAGAATGGGGCCTGCCGTGGCCCTGGAGGATGCCCAGCTGGGTGTCTCTGACCCGGACAGCTGGGCTGAAATCGAGCTGGGCTGCCCTATTGGCCCGCCCCTTCAATGCTGCCTGGAGCCTTCCTGATCCTTTTCTGGGGCAGGTGAGGGCCACCCTGTCTCCACCCAAGTCAGGGCCTGGCTTCTAATGAGCAGCAAGAGAAGGAGGTGGAAGGGAGGGGTGGGGTGGGGGTGCAGAATGTCATGAAAATTGTAAACATCGAAACCACACCTCTTGCCCCCTAGACAAAGAATAAAAATCACGAACACCTCTCGACGAGCACTTCCCTCTGCCAGGTACTTTATGAGCATGTGCTCGTTTGATTCTTGCAATTTTGTGCTGTTATTTTTTTCCACCTCACAAAAGGAAACTGAATGCAAGAGAGGTTTAGTGACTTGGGCGAGGTCACCCAGAGCAGGAATTCCGATCCAGGGGGTCTGACCCAGACTCTGTGCTCCCTCTTTTTCTTCTCTTGGTAAAATGTATATAACATAAAGTCTCACATCTTAACCATTTGTTAAGGGTTCAGTTCAGGGGCATTAAGTCTGTTCGCACTGTGGTGCAACCATGGTGATTCTCTTTAAAAAGTTTTCCTAACCGTCATACTGTTTTCACAGCAGTTACACTGGCTTATTTTATTTTATTTTGTTTTATTTTTTGCACCATTTTATATTCCCACCAACAGTGTTCAAGGGTTCCAGTTTCTTCACATCCTCACCAACATTTGTTATTTTCTGTTTTTGGGTTTTTTTGTTTTTTTGTTTTTTGGTTTTTTTTGTTTGCTTATATGTTTTGATATTGTCATCTTAATGGATGTGACATGTTATGTCATTGTAGTTTTGATTTACATTTCCCACATGATTCATGATATTGAGCATCTTGTCATGTGCCTATCAGTCCTTTGTACACTTTCTTTGAAGAAATGTCTGTTCGACTCTGCATGCTTAGATTTGCAAACTTTGAGAAAAGTGGGTCAACGTTCGGGGTGATGAAGTCCTCACCCAGGAGCTGGGCACCGGAGTATCACATTTTGGTGGCATTTGTCACGCACAGGTTGGGAGAGGGGCACTGTTACAAGTCCTATTTTACGGTTGGGGAAACTGAGGCATGGGAATGTCGATTATCTTACCCAGGAGCTCAGTGCTACTCCGGGGGAGCTGGGATTTGAACCCTGGCAGGCTGGATGCAGAGTCTGTGCTACAGAGGTGGCCCTAGGGCTGGAGCGGGGAAGGCACTGTAGGAGCAGACCCCGGCCATGCAAAAGTTTGGATGTGATGTCTTTGGAGGAAGAACGGGGCTCATCTGAAGTGGCCAGAGCCCAGCTTGAAGGGGGAGGCTGGAGGGGAGGGGGATAGATGGGGGAAGCCCTGGGGTGAGGCAAGAGGTTTGGAGGAGGCTTGGTGGTGAAGGGCCTTTGTCTCTGAGGTGGCCTGGTTTCCAGTCCTGCCACTTAGTCAATGGTGTGCCGTGTGCACACCTGTATGCTTGGTCCCGGGAGAGGATGAGAATACAGAAATAGGAAATGAGTGATCAGTAAGTGAATATCTAAAACGACAGGGTGGGATGAATGCGTGGAAGGGAACAGATAGACGAGAGAGTTGGCAGGAGCCTCAGGGCGGTCAGGGGGGCCTCTTTGAGAAGGTGGGACCTGAAGAAGGTGAGCTAAGAGGTTTGAAGCAGAGGACAAATGGTGCAGAGTCGGTGAGGCGAGAAAGACCTTAGGGTGTTCAAGACGAGCAGGGAGCGGTATGTAGCTGCAGCAGAAAAGGCCGGAGCTGAGGTGGGAGGGGAGGGCGGGACCCCGATCCTGGAAGGCCTGAGTGCCAAGTTAGAGAGTCTGGGTTTTACTCTAAGGTGATGGGGAGCCATAAGTGGGCCTAGGCAGAGCAGTGATGAGATCTGATGTCTGTTGGGAAAACATTGCCATATTGCCATTTTTTAATGTTTATTTATTTTTGAGAGAGAGAAAGAGAGAGAGAGAGAGAGAGTGTGTGAGCAGGGGAGGAGCAGAGAGAGAGAGAGAGAGAAAGGAAGACACAGAATCTGAAGCAGGCTCCAGGCTCTGAGCTGTCAGCACTGAGCCTCACGTGGGACTCGAACCCATGAGATCGTGACCTGAGCCAAAGTTGGGAGGTGAGTGACTGAATCCCAACGCTGAAGATTCTGTCTCCTCCCCTTCCCTCCACTCCCCCAGCCCTGTTCCTGGATTCAAATCCCGGATTCAAATCCTGGCTCTGCCACTTACCAGCTGTGTGACCTCTGGCAAGTGGCCCCACCTCTCTGTGCCTCAGTTTTCTCAACTGTAAAAGGAGCATAATAGGAGTACCTCAGGGTGAGTGTGAGGATTAAATGAGTCAACAGATACAAAGAGCTCAGAGCAGTGTCAGGTACAAAGAAACCACTCAGAACATTTCTTATTATATTATGAAAATTGTTATTATTATTTTTTGCTTTTATGACAGTTATTGCCTAACGGAGCCCTCCCCCTTCATCCTTCCCACCCTCAGTAGAGGGCCAGGCAGGGACCCAGCAGGAAATTGCGGGGAACCATGGTCTTTAGGCTGGCCTCCCTCATTCCCCTAAAATCAGGCTCCAGGGCCTGGAGGAGGCCTCAGAGCTGACTCACTCCCAGGGGGAGGAGAGTTGTTTTCTGAATCACTTCCTGTCCCCTCATAGCCCTCTGCCCCAAACTGGGTGCAGCCCCCACTTGGCACAGACATGAAAAACTGGGCCCCCTTTGACTTCCCGAGGACTCAGGGCCTTCTCTGGGCCTCAGGATCCCAGTGAAACTGGCCTCATCAAATGTGCCCACCTGAAGTGACCTACTAGGGCTTGGCTTGGCGGTGGAGGCAATCACCTCCCTCCCAAGGGTTCCTTCCAGCAGTCTCCTCATCTGTAAAATGGGCATTAAGTAGTACCTCCCTGGGGTGGGGGTGGGGGTTGTCCAGAGATTTACATAAGTGTAGTGCCTGGGACTCCAACACTCTATTTTTATTACCATTGTTGCCCTTGCCACTAATATTTACAGCAGGCCCGAAGCTTCTACAGGCCCTCTCAGAGCCTAAGAACTCACACTGACTGGGCCTGGAAGGTGAGACTCTCCTCACTTGGCAAATGGAGGGCCAGAGGGGGCCAGCAACCTGCTCAGGGACACACAGGTAGAACGGGGTGACATTAAGGCTTGGTCCGGAGAGAAAGTGCCCAAGTCGGACTCCTCGGGGTGACTTTGGGCAACTAGCTCAGCCTGTCCCAGCCTCAGTATTCCATTAGTCAAATGGGGATAATAATAGAGTTCACCTCACAGGGGTTGTTGGGAAGATTAACATGGATTGATTAATACCAGGAACAGCACTTTCTCGTGCCTGGCACAGTCAACGTTAACTGGCCGTCATTGAGGCCGGGAGGGGGGGTGAAGGGGGGGGGGACGCCGTTTTTCCACCTCCCACGATGGGTGCGCTGGCCCGCGTGGCCACGGGGACTGCGGGTGGCAGATGTGCGGATGTGGCCAGCGTAGCTGTGGGTTGGGCGGCCCCGGCTCGCGGAAGAGCTCCCTGGGATAGGTCCGGGCGCCAAGCCCGCCGCCAGCGCGCCTGGGCTCAGGTTCCGGCCCCCGCCTGGCTTTCGTTCTTTCCTTTCGGGTACTACCTGGGCCGGCGGGTTCACCTGCCCGAGGCAGGCCGCCGGAAGTTGCGCAAACGCGTGCTACTTGAGCCCTAGGTGGGCCGGGCCGGGGGAGCGCTCTGTAGCGGGGCGCGCTCGCAGCAAGGTATGTGCGGGTCCGGGCTGGCTGGGGGGGTGGGGGCTGGGGGGGTGGGGGGTGGTGGGGGGGGCGATCGGGGCCGGAGTGGGGGGGCCTTCCTGGGAAGGTGGGGACGGGGCGGGGGCTCACCTTCCCGCCTGGACGAGACCCTACTTAAGAGCCAGGTCGACCCGGGCTCAGAGAGGGGCGGTGAGCGGCCAGAGTCACACAGCGCGCCGCCTGGCTCGCGGCCTCCTCCGTCGCTGGGAGTCTCCGAGAGAGTGTCCCGAAGCGGGGCAGGGCGGAAGCCAGACCGAGGATCCGAGCTCCCCAACCCCCTAAAGCTGACTCTAGGGAAGCCGGTGGGAAGGGGGCGAGGTGCGGCCGCATGCCCCGGGGATGCCCCAAGAGAAGGGCTCACAGCTGGCGCTCTAGGGGCCATTTGTGGGTAGCGTTTGAAACCCGTAGGTGGGGCGTTGGCGATGAGAGGAGGCCTCGGAGAGGACGAGTCCCACCTGGGAACTGGGACCCTTGGCTTTAACACTCAGGAGCCGCCACACCTCCGTTTGCCCACCTGTGAAATGGGATTTGGTCAGATCAGTTTAGGATTAGCCTCTATCACGTGCCTCCTTTGTCTGAGGCTCCGGCGCTTCTGGAGCTGCCGAGAGACCCCTGCCAGGGGGGCGGTCTGCGGAGCTGGGTCTTCAGAATCATCATAAAAACCTCGAGCCCCGTTTTTGGAACGCGGCCTTTCGGCCAGGTGCTGGGGAGAGTCCTCGACCTGTTTTATCTCTCCATCCTCGCGGAGACCTGGAGGCTCAGGTCTATTTTTAACCGCGTTTCAGATAAGGAACCGGAGTGTGTAAGAGGCGCAGCTGCAGGAGCACGGGGTGCAGCGGGCGGGTGGGCGAGCTGGCCAGCGGCCCCCAAGCCCGGCTTGGCTCCTAGCTTGTGTCCGGGCTGCGGGAGGAGCCCCTGCGGCCAGGAGCTCGGTCCGAGGGCGCGGGGCTTCTGCCCTGGCCCTGCCCATATGACCTCCGTCTTCCCCTGGTTTCCCAGGATGGTTCCCGGGAGGGAATTGCCGCCGCCAACGGGTCGGACTGGTTTGGTAGGCGGCGGCCCGGGGGTGGGGCAGAGGCTAGTTACCTACACAAGGCTGCCTTTCCTGTCAGACCCTTCCTGCCTGAGGTCCCCTGGGGGTCGGCCCCCAGTGGGGCAGCTTTCCTTTCCCACCTACTCCATCCCTTCTGCCTTGGGAGCAGCTCTGTCTCTGGCCCGACAGCCCCCAAGGTTCTGGTAACTTGCCATGGCTGCGCTGGCCCGGGTCTCAGACTGGGGGCTGGAGGCTAGTTTGGGGTGGGGAGAGCAGACACGTTTGCAGACCTGTTTGTTTGCTCCATCCACACTTACTTACTTACTTACTTACTTTATTTATTTATTTATTTATTTATTTTCTTTTTGAGAGAGTGCGAGAGAGGAGAGGGGCACAGACAGGGAGAGAGAAAAAATATTTTAAATGTTTATTTATTTTGAGAGTGAGTGGGAGGAGGGCCAGAGAGTGAGAAGAGAGAGAATCCCAAGCAGGCAATAGTAAGTAAACGTAAAAAAAAAAAAAAAAAAAAAAATTATAAAAATTTTTAAAGATGTTTGTTCATTTTGAGAGAGAGAGACAGAGCACAATCAGGGGAGGGGGCAGAGAGAGGGAGACACAGAATCTGAAGCAGGCTCCAGGCTCCGAGTTGTCAGCACAGA
The DNA here is from genome assembly GCF_018350195.1 of Panthera tigris. Lineage (NCBI taxonomy): Eukaryota > Metazoa > Chordata > Mammalia > Carnivora > Felidae > Panthera > Panthera tigris. The sequence goes on from NC_056662.1 coordinate 27,794,100, forward strand.
GTCCCATGCCGGGCTCCAACCCACGAACCGTGAGCGCGTGATCTGACCCGAAGCTGGACACTTAACCGACTGAGCCATCCAGGTGCCCCTGAGAGAGAAAGAGAGAAAGAGAATCTTAAGCTGGCTCCATGCTCATTGAGGAGCCTGAAGCAGGACTCGACCCCATGACCATGAGATCATGACCTGAGCCGAAATCACTCAACCGATTGAGATACCCAGGCGCCCCTCTCCACACAGGTGTTAAAAATTATTATCGAATATGCTAAGATTTAAGAACCTAGAGTTTTCGTGCACATCTTTCTTCCAGCTTCCTAGCACATTCCATACCTCCCACCTTGGACGCATATGCCTGCAATAGGCTGGATGCATCCCTCTCTAGTTTATCTGAGGTCTGCCCATTCTCATTTGGTCCCCATGGACATTTTAATTCAAGAAAAATGTATTGAGCATCTATTATGTGTGGAAAGCAATATCCTGAAACAGATTCAGTGAACAAACAGACAAACCACCTTCCCTCATGAAGCTGTATTTTAGGGGCATGGGAAGAACAAAGAGTAAAACTACATAAACATAATAGATGAGTGAATTAGGCTTCATATGAATTTGTGTCTTATTTATCGGCTCTGGGGCCTAGGTTTGTCACTTCTGTAGTCTCACTTTTCCCTGCCTGTAAAATCAGATGACAGTGACCCTTCTCACATTGGGGGAATTCCAACTGAATTCCAGGAGGATTCCAGGAGAGGATGGTGTTAAACGTCTAGCACACAGGGATGTCTGCCTTCCCACCCCAATCCAGACTCCTCCTGTCATTCTGGGTGACCACACGGGGCGGTGCATTATAGCTTTCTGTTATGGATGGAAATGCTCTAATCTGCTTTGTTTACTGTAGTGACCACTAGAGTGGCTGTCGTGTACTTGAAATGTGGCTAGTGTGATTGAGGAACTGAATTGTAAGTTTTTATTTAATTTAAATTTAAAGTTAAGGTTGACTAGCCGTATGTGGCTAGTGAATTAGACAACACGGGTGTAAATGGTCTGAATGACAAGTCTTCTTGGGGATCATCTGGATTGAAGTCCTCCTCTCGCGTTTTTCAGATGAGAAGTTTCAGGACTTGGTCTGTGGGTTTTCTTCTGGCCCATCTCTGGGAGAGTTAGCGGGGGACACTTTGTGGCTCCAGTCTTTTCTTGGAAAAAGGATCAGGGCTGGCCTGATGCCTGGGGCACGAGGCCCTGATGCTTAGGTGATCATGTGGATGCCTGTGCACCCAGATGTGGGCCCCCTTGCCTCTGGGTGCCCATCCTATGGCTGCTGGCAGATCCAGGGTCTGCTGGATGCTCTTAAGCAGGGTTTTGTGATTGTGGGCATTTCCAGCTTCTCTTGGAGCAGCACAGCACAGGGCTGATATTTCTAGCTGACAGGCATCCATGGATCACTGTGAAGTCCATACTGGAAGCCGATGAGTGTCTGGACTTCACTGGGGTGGGGGGTGGGGCCTTTCTACACTCCTCCCCCACTGGCTTATTGCTGTGCCTGGGGCCCGGCATGTCCAGACGGGTGGATAGCACAGGGCAGCTTCCTGCCTGAGTGGGTAAGGGTAGAAGGTGGGACCAGGTTCCCTGGGGCCAGTCCGGGTGAGGTGTGGGGTTACAGCGCTTTCTCTTGGTCACCCAACCCTAAAACTGCTGTGCCGGCACCTCCCTGGTTGGAAGCAAGGGGCAGAGCCATCAGTTTGCTGGGTTAGCTTAATCAAGTTGGTTGAACTCCCTGAGCTTCAGTTTCCCTGTCTGCAAAATGGAGCTGTTAAGAGGACCCGTTGAGAGATTAAGTTGGCTGGGGCCCAGCATATGGCCTGGAGCCCACTTTGCTTCCTTTAAAGCGTGGCTTGCCCTGTCTTTTCTGCTCAGGCTGCTCCTGTCATTCTTTGGCACTTTTTCCTCTCTGCCTCAGGAGGGGCTGGTCTCCTGAGAAGGAGGCGGGGGTGTGGGCGGAGTCACAGGCCCTCAGTGGTGGCTTTCTGTCTTCTGATTGGCTCCCTGTGAACCAGGGGCGTGGCTATTACCTTTTAATAGGGAACGTCTTCAGCCCATTTCGGTCTTTGCTGAGCCTTTGTCTGAGCGCGCTCAGCCTCTGTCTTTCCCCTCCTGCAGCCGTTGCCGGCGTCCAGCTGCCAACTTTCTGCCTGGATCTGGCTCCTCATTTCTCCGGCCTTCCCAGACCAAAGTCCTCAGGGTATGTAACAGCCATGCCTGTGGACACACTGACTCCGGGAGCCCGGGACACCCCTGCCCTACCTTTCCGCCTGCGGACCAAAGTCCCCGGCTACCTGCTACGGCGGCCAGCAGATGGTGGAGCCCGGAAACCCAGTGCTGTGGAGCGCCTGGAGGCTGACAAGGCCAAGTACGTCAAGAGCCTGCATGTGGCCAACACCCGCCAGGAACCTGTGCAGCCCCTGCTGTCCAAACAGCCACTCTTCAGCCCTGGGACTCGCCGCACGGTGCTCACGCCTAGCCGCCGAGTCCTGCCTGGCCCTGGCCGCCGGCCCCAGCTGGACTTGGACATCCTTAGCAGCCTTATCGACTTGTGTGATAGTCCCGCGTCCCCTGCCGAGGCCGGCCGTAACCCTGGACGGACAGAGGGAGCCCACCAGGCGCCCCCAGCCACCCCCCCACGCCCACCGCCCAGTACAGCTGCGGTTCGCCGAGTGGATGTCCGTCCCCTGCCTGCCTCACCTGCCCAGCCCTGCCCATCGCCAGGCACTACCACTGCCTCCAGCCCAGCCCGCCCCCCGGGTTTGCAGCGCTCCAAGTCGGATTTGAGTGAGCGTTTCTCGCGGGCAGCGGCCGACCTTGAGCGATTTTTTAACTTCTGCGGCCTGGACCCGGAGGAGGCAAGGGGGCTGGGAGTGGCCCACCTGGCGCGGGCTAGCTCAGACATCGTGTCCCTGGCCGGGCCCAGCGCTGGGCCCGGCAGCTCTGAGGGGGACTGCTCCCGCCGCAGCTCTGCCACTGTTGAGGAGCGGGCGCGGGAGCGGGAGCGCGTCCCCTATGGCGTGTCGGTGGTAGAGCGTAACGCCCGCGTGATCAAGTGGCTGTACGGGTTGCGGCAAGCGCGCGATACCCCAGCAGCTGAGGGCTAGGCTTCCACGGGACGCCGCATTTGCCACAGACAGATCTTAGAGAGGCAACTGGCCCCTTGACCTCTTCTGCATCCATTCGCGGGCTTGGGGCAGACCGGAGGCTGCTGCCTTGTGTGAACTTGGTGTGGAGGCGGAGCCTCAGAGGCGGGACCAGCATCCACCTGGCAAGGACTGACTCTGGAGAGAGTTGCCTCTTGACCTTGGGCCACCCTCTGCCCTTCACATGTAGAGGTTTTGACATGAGTCCTACTTGGCTCTTATTGTGGGTTTGGATTTGGGGCACTTAGCCTTCTCTACGGAGAGTGAGGGGCCAAAGGATCTTACTAGGCCTAGCGGTTCTGTTTCCTTCTTCCTTGGTCTCTGACGTTTGCTGACGTCCTCTTCCTCTCCCAGGGGGCCCTGGTTCCCTGGGAACTTACTCTGGGTGGGGGCAGGGCCTTGGCAGCCTGGCCTAGGTGGGTAGACTACAGGAGGGACTGATAGGAGTCTGTACTGCTCTGACTCCCCCCCCCCCCCCCCCCCCCCCCGCTTTGGTTAATAAACACAAATGCTTGTTTTTCAAAGGCTGGGTCATCAGACTCTTCTGTGTTCACAAGGAGAAGGGGTGGGAGAGGTCTTGGGGTGGGGCCTTCAGAACTTAGTAATTGTTCACCCCAGGATCTGGTGGGGGCATGAGGTCAGTGGTTGGCCCGGCCTAAGACTTGCCCCACAGGGGATCCTCATAACCCCTCTGGGTAGTTTCTGGGCCTCCTTCACAGAGGAGGAAACTGGGTCTGGCCACAGAGTGAGTCTGGATAGAGCCGGGACAGGTTTTTTTCCCCTGCACCAGGAAAGTGGGGGACCTTCAGGGAAAAGGCTGATGGGTACAGGGATCCTTCCCTATTCCTGCCCTGTTCCCAAGGGAGCAGGAAGCTCAAAGAATGCAAACTCTGAACTTGAGGTGACACAGGCTGTAGATTGGGGTTTGGAAGTAGGAGTTCTCAGAGGAAGATGGACTTGGGGTGGACAGCACAAAACAAGTGGCCTCGCCTCCAATTCTGAGTGACCCTGGACAAGCCAGTCTCCCTCTCTGGGCTTCAGTGGGAGAATGGGACAAGTCCTCAGGGGGCTGGGGGAAGGGGAAGGATGCGGCTTTGAGGTCTCAGTTCCTTCCTGTCTCCCTCCGGGCTAGTTCCCCGTTGGGAGCCTCCACCTTGGCTGGTGATACAGCCAGGGCTGGGCACACAAAGGGTGAAAGCCTGGGTGGCCTCTGCCCACCCCCGGGGTGGGAGTGGGGAAGGGCTGGGTGGTGTTTCCTCTCCTGCAGGCCGTGTTGGCTGCAGCACTCAGAAACAGGAAGCTCAAATGGGGGCCCTGGTGACAGGTTTGATGTAAGTTTTATTTTAAGCATAAAGAGGAGATTTCCGTTGGGCTGTTGACAAACATCCAGGTCAGCCCAGCTGTTTGTCTGTGTGTCTGTCTGATCGTCTACAATCAGCCCCAGGGAATTGGGTTGGACCTGGGTGGTTCAGGAAACAAGGGGAAACTGGGTTATGGAAGAGAGTGGCCAAGCTCATGAGAATGGAGTCTACCTCCTTGTGATACAGACGAGGAGACTGAGGCACCGGGAGGACTATAACCTGCCTGCAGGCACCTAGCAGGTCTGACAATGCAGGAGTTGAGCCTTCTGGTCCCCAAGTTTAAAGAGTGAGGGGTCAGGAGGGGTAATCTGGGCAGGCTCTGCAGAGGTGTCCTTTGAGATGTCAAAGAGCAGCTCCTCTGGTCATCCTGTCCAGAATTCTGTGCTAAGTGTTGCCCCTTGCTGTCAGCTGCCAGCACCCCAGAAACTCAAGAAAGTGGCTATGTTGGCTGCATTTTAGAACACAGTACTGGTGGGTGATGGGCCAGGGGACCCCTTTGTTCCTGGAGGAGGTTCAGTCCTAGGCGCAGACCCTTCGCGCGCATCCTGTCACTGAAACTTCAAGGTGACCTTTCCAGGGTCTTAGAACTGGAGGGACAGTGGCTTGGGGACTGTCACAGAGCAGGTCTGCACTCCAGCCTGGGGTCACACCTGGCCTGCTGCACACCCCACAGTCAGGGGGCACTCTGGCTCCCTGATTCTCCTGACACATGCCTTACCCCTCTTCCCTGTCCTGGGCCCTGGCAGTCTTTCCCCCTGAGCATCTGCTGAGTGCCCAGCAGTGGGTAAGGCAGACATGGGTTCTGCCATGTCTGGTGGAAGGGAATGGGCAGCTGATCCGCAGACACATTGTCATATAATGTGGAGCAGGTGTGTTCAGGGACTTCTGCCCTAAGACCAGACCTGTTCCCAGGAGCTGGGCCGGGGGGGTAGTGAAGAAGGGCATCGGGCAGGTCTGTTCGAAAGAGAGCAGGCAGGCATTCTTGGAAGTGGAGAAGGCGGTTCCTGGTTCCCGGTTCCAGGAGGACTTCCCTTGTGCCAGGATCCTGGAGCCTATCAGCTTCCCACGTGGGGATCTGTGGAAGGAATGGCTGGGGGCTTCTGCCAGCCTCGGGGATCTGCGGAAACAGCCCCTCTATTGTTCTGCCTTCAGTCCGAGTGTGAGGGGCAGTGAGCAGCAGCGAGGGCCAGCAGCTGCTGCCCTGTCCCCTGGGGCTGCCTGGCTTTCATAGCAGCGCCCCCAGGCCAGACTGGCCCCAGCTGCCCAGCCCCTAATTAGGCAGAGATGAGATCTGCTCCCAGATCTATTTCCCAGCAGCTAATTATATACACGTGGGCTTGGGAGCCCAGCAATCTGGCTGCTCACTTCTGTCGTGAAGGTGTGATGGGCCCCTGGGAAAGGCACCTGTCCCCACCTGCCAGGCCTCAGCCAACCCTTTTGGCAGAGGATGGGATGTAGCTAGAGGGCCCTGTTCCTTTCCCCGGTGAAATGGTTTTGGTTTTGCTACTGCAGCATTCAAGAGGACCAGGGAGAGGAGACACCCATCCTGTCTGACATCCTGTGTCCAGGGGAAGCAGGGAGGGACAGAGGAATTAGTCTTGAGGTCCCTGACTCTAGATCCTAGGGTAGGCGGACACATAGGCAAGAGCATGGTGATAGCTGTCCCCCAGAAAGACATGCATACAGGCTTATAGTTGTGTGGGTCCTTCCAGGTCCAAGACAGAACACCCCATTTAGATTTTAAAAAATATTATTTTTCAGATAATGCATCCATATATTTCCCCCAGCCCTTTATTAAGAAAAGTTTCAAGCTTAAAGTTGAAAGAATGATACAGCAAACACTTATCTACCCACCTACTGGATGCCCAATTTTTACTATTTTGTTAGATTTGCTTCATCAGGCATCTATTCATCTATTAAGACAACTTATTTTTTTGAAACTTGTCAAAGTAAGTTACAAGCATTGGTACACTTCCCTTGAAAGGCATTTTAGCATGCATATCATTAGCTAGAGTTCAATATGTGTTTACAGTTCAGTGTGTGTGTGTGTGTGTGTGTGTGTGTGTGTGTGTGTGTAATTTACATACTGTGAAATGCACAGATCTTAAAGCTGCCATTTGCTGAGTTTAGACAAGTGCATACTCTTTCCCAACCCCCAGTCAGGATGTAGAGCAACTTTCCATCACCAGGGGAAATTCCCTCATGTTTCTTCTCTGTCGATTCCTGTCCCTATCTCGTGGATATGTATCTCTGTATCTGTATAAATTAAGTAGTACTAATAAAAAACATTTCCTTGCTGTGTCCTTCCCCCTCCTGACCCCCAAAACAACTGGATCGACTCTTTCAACTATTTCTTCTGGTGCTTTCTTTCATATTTCTAGGTAAGATGCTTTTCCTGTGGTTTTCTGGATTGATGTTAGGCAAATATTGCCTGAAATCTTCAGTGTCACTTCTGTAGCCTGTCTGCCTGGGTTTGAATCCCAGCTGTTCCCCTTACTGCCCATGTGACCTCAGGCAGTGACTTAACCTCCTTGTGGTCAGTTGCCTCACTTGTAAGATGAGAGTAATAAGAATATTTAAGTTATTGGATTGTTATGAGGGTTCAACATATAAAGTGCCTAGAATAATGCACCAGAATAATTACTCTGGAAGTGGTCAAAAATATTTCTTTTTATTATTATCAAGGAAGAGTTAACTATTCTCACTCTCCTTCCCTTTCAATCTATGTTAATCACTTTTTTTTTTTAAGTTTATTTATTTATTTTGAGAGACAGACAGGGTGTGAACAGGGGAAGGGCAGAGAGAGAGGGAGGGAGAGAAACCCAAGCAGGTGCCGCACTAACACGGGGCTCGAGCTCATGAACCATGATTCTGACCTGAGCCAAAATCAAGAGTCGGACGCTTAACTGACTGAGCCACCTAGGTGCCCCTCACCATTTTCCATTAAGTGAATAGCCAGTGTTATTTATACTGTAACTATACAAATACTGTTTCCTGCTAACCCGAATTGCATATGATGGTTACATTTCCTTTCTTGAGAAACTTTTGGTTTTTCCTGGAGTTACTACCTGCTTTGCTTTTCGTTCCCCTAATTTCCTCATAACCCATCCTTAATTCTCTGACGTCCTCAATGTCCCCATGGTTACTCATAAGGTAATATATTGGTTCCAACTTCCTTCAAGTGCTCTTTCACAACCCCTCCCCCCACTAAAAAAAGTGGGACCAATTCTTAAAACAGACTCTCAAGCACAAGTATAATCTGCAATATAAGCATGTGTGAGCACCCCCTATCTGCCCCTGCCAGTGGGTCTCTAAGAGGGCTGGAAGCTGAAGCTCTGATCCCCACTGCCAGGCCTCTTCCTTAACCCCCGGGAAACCCCCAGCACCATCTGCTCACTGTGCCAACCGATGGCTCATTTTGCGCCCTTCACTTTATTCATCCATTTGTTCAACTATAGTCTGCTGAGTCCTTCTCCGTGCCCTGCATTGTACTGTGCTGGGCAGCTCCAGGGACACAGAGCTTGGGTATTGTTGACCCACCCATTCCCAGAATGTATTTACATTGATGTGTGAGCCTGAATAGTGGCCTGAATAGAGGTGTGTGTGGGCTTGGGTGATGGCTGGGCATGTCTGCGTGTAACCTGTGAGGGGTGTGTCTGTGTGGGTGCTGACAGATTTTTCTGTAGGAGGCCATTTATGTACATTTATGTGCACATGTGTATGTGTATATGTGTTGTCTGCACAGTGTATGTTCGCTGGGTATGTGTATCAGTTAGTCTTTGCTGCATAACAAACCACCCTAAATCTAGTGGCTCAAGACAGTTCATTAGTCCATGATTTTATGAACTGGTGATCTGGTCTGGGTTCAGCTGGGTAGTTCTGGTCTTACCTAAGCCCATTCATGTGGTTGCTGTCGGCTGGTCTTGGAGGGGCTCACCCATATATCTGGCAGTTGGTAGGCTGTTTGAGGGGTGCCTCAGTCACCTCCATGAGGCTAGCTTGGGCCTATTCACATGGTAATCTTCAAGTTCCACGTTGAACAAGAGAAGTAAACTCCAATGCACAAGAGCTTTGTTTTAAAAATGTTTTTATTGGGGCGCCTGGGTGGCGCAGTCGGTTAAGCGTCCGTCTTCAGCCAGGTCACGATCTCGCGGTCCGTGAGTTCGAGCCCCGCGTCAGGCTCTGGGCTGATGGCTCAGAGCCTGGAGCCTGTTTCCGATTCTGTGTCTCCCTCTCTCTCTGACCCTCCCCCGTTCATGCTCTGTCTCTCTCTGTCCCAAAAATAAAAAAAAATTAAAAAAAAAAAAATGTTTTTATTTGGGGCGCCTGGGTGGCTCAGTCGGTTAAGCGGCCGCTTCGGCTCAGGTCATGATTTCATGGTCCGTGAGTTCAAGCCCCGCGTCGGGCTCTGTGCTGACAGCTCAGAGCCTGGAGCCTGTTTCAGATTCTGTGTCTCCCTCTCTCTGACCCTCCCTCGTTCATGCTCTGTCTCTCTCTGAAAAATAAATAAACGTTAAAAAATTTTTTTTAATGTTTTTATTTATTTTTGAGAGAGAAAGTGTGTGGGGGGGAGGGGCAGAGAGAGAGGAAGACAGGATTCAAAGCAGGCTCCACACTGACAGCAGAAAGCCTGACATGGGGCTCGAACTCACAGACTGTGAGATCATGACCCGAGAAGTCTGACACTCAACCGATGAGCCACCCAGGTGCCTCGCGCAAGAGCTTTTTGAAGACTCTGCTTGTGTTGTGATCACTAAGGTGCCATTGGCCAACATGACATGGCCATGTCAGATGCAAAGGGTCGAGAAATAGACTCCATCTCTTAGTCACGTTGCAAAAGGCCATGAGGACAAGCTTATGGAGAATGGTTGCAGCCGGTTTGCAATTTAGCACAGCCAATGTGTGCCAGGGAAAGTCCCGAAATCTGCAATCAGAGAAGCATGGATTTCCTCTGTGTGCTGCCACGTTCTTCCTCTCTGTCCTTGGTCAAGTTGCCTCACCTCTCTGAGTTTCTCAAACTGGATAAAATGGAATCAAATGATGGGGCGCCTGGGTGGCTCAGTTGGTTGAGCGTCCGACTTCGGCTCAGGTCACGATCTCACGGTTTGTGAGTTTGAGCCCCGCATCGGGCTCTGTGCTGACAGTTGGGAGCCCGGAGCCTGCTTCGGATTCTGCGTCTCCCTCTCTCTCTGCCCCTCCCCCGTTTATGCTCTGTCTCTCTCTTTTTAAATAGAAACAAAACAAAACATTTTTTTAAAAAATGGAATCAAATGAGATAATCTTTATAAAGTACCTATGCTATTCATCCGTTCATTAATGCAACACACACTTGTTAGCATGAGGCACACCCTGGGGACATTGTACTGACCCAAATGAACCAGAGTACCTGCCCTAGGAAAGCTCAGTCTCGGTTGCAGACAGATATTAATTGGTCATCCCAATCATGTTATGGCCACTAAAATTAGGTCCTAGAACAAAGGAGGGATTGCTGAGCTGGCCAGGGAGGCCTGGAAGCCTGAGCTATTTGAGCTGAGATATGAAGGATAGGTAGGAGTTAAACAGAAGAGGTGATAGGAGTGGAAAAGGATTTCGGATTGAAGGAACAGTTTGTGCAAAGGGCCTGTGGTGAGAGTAGATTCTAGGAATGGAGAGAAGGTGGGTGGGACTGGACTTGGAGCACAAGGGTCAGATCTTGCAGGGTTATGGGAGCATTTGAAGACGTGAAGTTCTTGCTAGGCAGACTGAAATGAAACCCAGAGGTCTAACTGTGCTCTACAAAGCCCTCATGGCCTGAATTCCTATTATTCCTCCCACTTCCCCTTTACCTACTCTGCTATAGCCACGCTGCCTTCTTGATGTTCCAGAAACACACCAGACGCTTTCCTACCTCAGGGCCTTTGCACTTGCTGCTTCCATTGCCGGTATCTATCCTACCCCAGGTATCTACATGACTCATTCTCTTATTTCATTTAGGTCTCTGCTCACATGTCACCTCAGAGAGGTCTTCCTTGACCCACTCATGCCCCTCCCCAGCTAAACCATCAGCATCCAGCAGGCCTAGTTCCCTCTCCTGGTTTACTTTTCTCGCTAGAAAAATACATATCAGCCCCTGATTCACAGTTAAACAGAGGGCACATTTCTTGGCGTCTGTCTCTTACTAGCATGCAGTTCCAGGAGGCAGGGATTTGACTTTGCTCTGGGCTGTGTCCCTGTCCCCTGGGGAGCAGTAGGTATTCTATAAATATTTGTTGGATGAAAGAATGAGTGAGCGAATGGCATACAGGAAGGAACTGGCTCCTGGAAGTTAGGAGGTCCAAGTTCAAGCCCCAGTTGGGTGATCACCTTTCTGTTCCTTGGTTTCCCTAACTGTGCTGTGAGGCATTTGTGGTCTCTAGGTAGGTTCTGTGTTTGGAAAGGCTTCCAGGTTGTGGAGGCGACTGAGCCCTATGGGGGAGGAAGGGAGCTGGGGCCCTCTCCCTGGCCCTCCTGGGGATGAAAATAGCCTAGCCCAGACTCTAGGTCAGCCCCTACCCTCACTGTGGCAGTCAGCTGGAGCCTGCGGGCTCTGTCTGGAGCCTGCCAGCCTAGCTCGGATTGCAGCTTCCCGACAGCTGGGCCAGGCAGTCCTGCTTTTTTTTTTTTTTTTAATGGGATTATCTATCTATCTATCTATCTATCTATCTATCTATCTAAGTTTATTTCTTTATTTTGAGAGAGAGAGAGGGAGAAAGAGCAGGGGAGGGGCGGAGAGAGAGAGAATTCCAAGCAGGCTCCACGCGGTCAGCACAGAGCCTGCCATGGGACTGGAACTCACGAACCATGAGATCAAGACCTGAGCCGAAATCAAGAGTCGGAACCTTAACTGACTGAGCCACCCGGGCACCCCCTAGCCCTGGGAGGCCCTTAAGGGCAAACCGGGCCTGTTGGATGTCCTCGACCTCCCTCCTCCCTCAGTGTCCGCTGGCCATATAAATCCCTTAATCCTGTACGTGCCTGCAGCCTTTGTGGCTTGCAGAACTTTTTCTTGGACTGTGCCTAATTGCACCCTGTGCGGTACCTGCCTTACCGGTGGGGACACTGAGGCTCAGAGAGGACAGCTGCCCCATTGGAGGTTGCCAGCTAGCATGTAGTGTAGTCTGGAACCAGGTCTGCCCTGCCCACGTGCATGTGTGTGTACATGTGTGTCGAGGGTGGCTGACTGCCATTGAACTTCACTACCAGACCCCTCCCTTCACTGCCGGCCCCCTGGGTCTCTGGTCTCTAATAGGGTGTGGTGGTTAGTAGCACCTAAAGCCAGGCTGCCGGGGTTCAAATACTACCTCTGCTACTTCCTAACTGGACTGTTGGGTCCCCTCCCATCCCTCCACCTCACTGTCTGCCATTAGGATAGATCCTTGATCCTGCACGTTATCAGGTCTAACGTTATGCATTGACCAGGTTTTAAAAATGTGATTAGTTGTGGGGCGCCTAGGGTGGCTCAGTCGGTTGAGTGTCCAGCTTTGGCTCGGGTCATGATCTCGCGGTCCATGAGTTCGAGCCCCGCGTCGGGCTCTGTGCTGACAGCTCGGAGCCTGGAGCCTGCTTCGGATTCTGTGTCTCCCTCTCTCTGCTCCTCCCCCGCTCACGCTCTGTCTCTTTCTCTCAAAAATAAAATAAACATTAAAAATTATTTTAAAATGCCCCCATACAAAGGGTACGTAATGTTATTTATTTCACCATTGTTTATGCTAGCACACTACTGAAAACAGCCATCAGTGAGAAGTGGGTAAACCAGCTTGGGCCCAGCCACACAATGGATCCCACGCAGTCATAGAAAAGATGCCTGGCGTGCACTTGATGTGGAATTGGCAAGGTGCCGGGTTTGGTGAACAGCAAGGTGTGGAATGGCCCACACAGTGTGCTGCTATTTTTGGAAATCGGAATATATGTCCCCGCACTCTTGTACTGGCCTAAAATCTCCCTGGAGAGTTACACAATGAGCCCCCTGCACATTGGCTGGAGCCAGGGGTGAGAGACTCACATCTTACTTTTTGTACCTTTTTTCTTTTTTTTTAATGTTTATTTATTTTTGAGAGAGAGAGAGAGAGACAGAGCACGAGCGGGGTAGGAGCAGAGAGAAAGGGAGACACAGAATCCGAAACAGGCTCCAGGCTCCGAGCTGTCAGCACAGAGCCCGACGCGGGGCTCGAACTCACAAACCATGAGATCATGACCCAAGCGGAAGCTGGATGCTCAACCGACCGAGCCAACCAGGCACCCCTGTACCTTTTGAATTTTGAACCATGTGAATGTATTACCTATGGAAAAAAAAAAAAAAGAAAGAAAGAAAGAAAAGAAAAAGAAAGAAACGAAATTGAAAAGACAGCGAAATAAAGCAGAAACAAGAAACCTGAAACAGACAGACATCAGACCTGCAGGTCCAGTCGCTACCCACCCCCCTAGAGCAACCACAGGCCGCATTCCAGGCTTTGCCCAGCTCAGTTTTGTGGCTCCACCCTCTACGGTAATATTTTGGTTTCCACACGCACAGCACCCACGGGAAACCCCAGCCAATGGGTATCAGGTTCCGGTCTGGGCCGCCTGCCAGGGTTGGTGGTGGGTATGACACAGCCCCGGAACGGCGTTGTCCACATGCCTGAGTGATGATGCAGCCCCGGATGGGATGATGACACTAACCACCATCTCATAGGCCTTGCTGGTCTGGTGTTTGTCTGGCAACCTCCAGGTGGGTGTGTGGGCACTTCCAACAGCCATCCTCATCTACTGGCTCTAGGCCTTCAGGGACTAAACTCATCCATCCATCCATCCGTCCATCTGTCCATCCGTCCACCTGTCCACCCGTCCACCCATCCATCCGTCCATCCACCCACCCATCCACCCATCCACCCGTCTACCTGTCCATCTGTCCATCCACCCACCCATCCACCCATCTACCCGTCCACCCGTCCATCCGTCCATCCACCCACCCATCCGTCCATCCATCCATCCGTCCATCCACCCACCCATCCATCCACCCACCCATCCATCCACCCATCCATCCACCCATCCATCCATCCATCCATCCGTCCATCCACCCACCCATCCACCCATCCACCCGTCTACCCGTCCATCTGTCCATCCATCCATCCATCCATCCATCCATCCATCCATCCATCCAGTATTTATTAAGCACTTATGATATGCCAAATAATCTTCAAGGTACTGAAGACAGAGCAGAGAAAGAAACCCCAAGTTCCCACTCTTGTGGACTTCACAGTCTAAGGGAGAGATAGCCAACGCATGCCAGGGTGGAAATGTTCTCGGAAAAATGAAGCCGGGAAGGAAAGTGGCGGGGGAGGGGGGGAACTCTAGGTTTTTGCCCTTTTGTACTGAGGTATAACTGACATACAACAGCGTTGACCCATTTTAGTTATATGGTTTGGTGAATTTCGACAGTTGGATATGTCTGTATGTCCACCATTACAGAGAAGTTCTAGAAGACTTCTGTCATCCCCGAAAGTTCCCTCCTGCCCCTCTGCAGTCAGTCCTGACTCGCACCCCACTCCCCATCTAGGAAGCTGCTGGTCAGTTTTCCTTGACTAGGAAGGATTCGGTTTGTCTTTTCCGCAGTTCATACACATCGAATCTGGCTTCTTTCGCTCAACGTAACCATACATTTGCGATTCAGCCGTGTTATTGCATGTCGTCTACTTTTTATTGCTGAGTAGTCCGTGGTATAGATGTCCCATATTTCATTTATTCATCCAGCCAATCGACGGACATCTGCATCGTTTCTGCTTTTTGGCCATTACAAGCAAAGCTGCTGAACCGCCCTGTACAGCTCTATGTGTGCACTTATCTTGTCATTTCTCTTGGGTAAATGCCCAGGAGCAGGGTTGCTGGGCCTAGTGGTAAGTGTATATTTGATTTTATTAAAAGCAGGGATCGTGCTTTGAAATAGTGTGGTCAGGGAAACATTTCAGCAGAGACTGGAGGAAGGCAAGGGGAGCCTCACGGATGTCTGTGGTGAGACAGTTGGAGGCAGAGGAACCGGGCAGGGGGTGTACCCGTGTGTTGGAGGAACAGCATGGAGGCCAAGGTGGTGGGAGTGGAGTGAGTGAGGGGGAGAGGGCTAGGAGCTGGGGTCAGCGTATAACAGGGCTGGATGGTGTAGGGCCTGTAGGTCTTGGTGAGGACTCTGGCTTTTACTCTGAGAACCCCTGAGACGTTTCTGAGCAGAGGTGGGACAGGATCAGGCTTGTATTTTGACATCCTCCTCTGTCCCGGGCTGCCAAGAGGAGAATGGGCTCCAGGGCAGCCGGGGAGGAAGCAGGGAGGCCAGTGAGGAGGCTACTGCGACAGTCCAGGTCTGGGGCTAGAGGTGGCAGAAGGTGAGGAGTGTCAGGTCCTGGATCTGCTCCGAAGGTGGAGACAACGGGGCAAGTATTGGATGTGGGAGGCCAGTGAAAAAGGACATGAAGGGTGATAGAATCCGCGGCAGCCTCTAAGAGCTGAGAGTGACCCCCCTCACCCCGCCCCGCCCCCGCCCCGCCCCCAGCCAACAGCCAGCAAGAAAACGTGCACCTCAGACCGGCGACCACAAGGACCTGCATGACGAGGGCCACCTGAATGACTCTGAGCTTTCACAAAGGCACATAGCCCAGCTCACAGCTGGATTTCAGCCTGGAGAGACCCTGAGCAGAGAGAGACCCTGCCGTGCCGGGACTTCCGATCTACAGAAACCATAAGCTTGTGGTTTTCAGTCACTAAGTTTGTGATAATGTTTACTCAGCAGTAGATGACTAATGCAAGCATCCTAGGAACCTACAGTGTCAGAGCTTAGAGGGTCCTTTGCAGCCATTGAGTCCAACCTCCCCATGTACGGATGGGGAAGCTGAGGCCAAGAGAGCAGATAGGACTTGAACGCTGGCTCTTGCAGGGAGAAACCGTCAGGCAGAAACTGCCCCGGCCTTAGAGGCCCCGTCAGGCCCAGTCTCTTCTCCCGGGAGACTGCAATATTAGCCCCTCTGCCAACACCACCCCCACCAGGGCACCGGCCCCCCAGCGAGCCGGCTTCTGGCCACCCACTGAATACCCTCAGCCCTGAGCAGCAAGCTGAGGCAGGCTCCCTGCTGGGCCAAGCCAGGGGGTCAGGAGGTAGAGCCCTTGCCCCAAGGGCGCAGGAGCCGGGCCCAAATCCGGGACCCCGGAGGAGAAGGACAAAGCGCAGGCTTAGGTCAGAGGGGCTGCGGTAAGGATCCCAGCCCTGCTGCTCACCAGCTGTAGGGCTCTGGCTGAGCTGCGGGTCCAATCTGGGAAGTGGGAGCAGGAATGCTCTCCTCCAGATGGTCGGTGAGCTAAGGTACCTGAACCTTGGTGGGAGCACCGTAAACGCACCAGTCCGTGTGCCCCAGCTCCGCCTTCTTATGGGCCTTGGTTTTCCCCATCTGCTAAATGATCTTGTGCCCCAGATGTGTTCCGGGGACGTTTGTAACTCTAACCGTTGTCCATTTTAGGGTTCAAATTCATGCTCTGCTTCTCCTGAGCTGTGTGACCTTGAATAAGTCACTTAAGTCCTCTGGGCCCCAGTTTTCTCACCTGCGAAATGGAGCTATTAGTAATTCTTGCCATCGCTCCAAAGACGGTCAGCTGGTTTTATCGTCATCACCATTAACATCGTTAACATGCCTGCCGGAAGGGGCAACGGGGCAGAGCCTCCCCGGTGAGGGAAGTTTAGTTTCCTTGCAGACGCACATGTGTGCGTGGGGCCAGGCCTGCATGCATTCCTGGTGACACAAAACTAGTTCTTTGCAACTCTCTGGCCCCGTTCCCATCTAAAACCAGGCCCCAGGTATCACCGTGCTTGTAAACGCTGAACCCACAGACAGGTTTTGGGATGCAAGCAATGCATTTGTTTCTGTTTCCAGTTCTGGGAACCACCTCCTGTTTTTCTCGAGTTTTGTGCAGGTGCCTGGAGGTGGGCCTGTGTCTCATAGGCACACACGGGGGTGGACATCACTACATGTCCCCATGGGCCATGTCTGGATTATGCCTGCTGTCCTCTGCGTGTCACCGACTCGCTGGCAGTAACAGCCACCTGACTGCGGGCTGGCCAGGCCAGAGTCTCTCCTGGGAATTTGAAACTTGAATGGAGGGCATACAGACAGAGGGTGGTTGGAGATGGGTCGTCGCTGGCCGGTACCCCAGAGAGGACAGCCACAGGCTCCGCCTCTGCGCCCCCTAACAGATCCCTGAGGAATTCTGGGGGTTTGTTCTTCCCCCATCCTGGGGATCCCTTCCCATAAATCCACTGCCAGGCTTCTTGGTTAGTCGCTTTCTGGTGTTTATCACCCAGTTCCTCTGGGCCAAGGTGGTGACTGGGGGCTGGGGGGGACAGAGCATTGTCGGGTGTTGAGGGCAGACTGTGGGAAGGAGCAGTGACCCCTCTGGTCCGTGCAGGCAGCTTTGGGGTGCTTCTTTGCAGCAAGAGCACTGGAATGAGAGTCTCTTCACTTAGGTAAATCACTTAGCTTCCCTGTGTGGTTCATGGAAGCAGGGGGGACCTCAATGAGCAGATGGGGAAACTGAGGACCTGAGAGAGGAAGGGCTTTACTTAAAGCCACACAGCAGGTTTAGGACAGACCCTGGAGAGCTCCTGAGTCCCCCAAATCCCGGCCCTGAGGGGGAGCAGTTTCTAGAGTAGGAAGCTTGTTGGTAATTAGTGGCAGAACCTGTCTCCCCTGGACGAACCTCAGGCCCGCCAGCAAGTCACAGGTCACAAACTCCTTTCACAACAATTAGCTGTTCTGGGCTGCCATATCGGGCTCTGCAACAGCCTCAGTGTCCCGTTCGGGGGCTGAGCACACGGATTCCGGAGAGTGACAGGTGCTTGTCCGAGGTCGCATTATAAGTTCATGGCAGAACGAGTCTGAGCCAGATTTGAAATGCCTGTGCCTTTTGCTCTAAGTCAGTGTTTTCCAAGCTGATATATGGGGACATATGGGGATGGTGGTTCATGAGCTCTCCATAAGGATTTTTAAAGTGTTCGATTTCATTTTGGTGATAACCCTAAAAAAAAAGTTACTCAAGCATATCATGAATCATCTGCATGACCACAGGCGAGCCCTACCTGAGATTGTATTTGGGCTTGGGATCACACGGGCACCAAGGAGTAACATTGACTGAGAACTATCTGGGGGCCAGGCACTGTGCTTTGCGCTTTTCACGTAGTATACATTTAACCCTCACAACCATCCAAGAGATTATCATCCCCATTTCACAGGTCAGGAAGTTGAGGCACAGAGGCGTTACGTAACTTGCAACAAGGTCAACAGCGAGCAAGGGGTGCAGCCAAGATTTGAACCCAGGCTGACTCCAGAGCCCGTGATCTTGACCCCTGGGCTCTACCACCGTCACCGGCCCTGAGTGATGAGAAGTGAAGGGGCAGAGGTGGCTTCGATATGGAAAGACGAATCCCTGCTGAACGAAGGCCAGGTGGTGCAGAGGTAGAGGGTGGGGAGGAAGTTTCGCTGGAGGTGAAAGAGAGCCAAGTGGTAGGAGAGGAATGTCGTTATTAGCACATGGAGCTGGGCAGAAGCGCGAGACAAACCCACAGAAATGGCAGCACGCTTCAGTGTCCCACATTCACACTGCTGGTGGCAGTTGAGGTTCGAGTTTCGGCCTCTGAGGCCAAATCCGTCTTCCTCCTTGCCCGGTCCTCGGACCCTGGGCAAGTCACACAACCTCTCTGAGGTTCAGTTTCTCTGATCTCTAAAATGGAATTCTAGTAGCACCTGAAAGGCTGCCAGTTGCCTGTGGAATTCCCTTCTCTCTTCTTTCTCTGTTGACCAAACCCTGATTTTCTTCTGTTGGCAATGTACCCAGCTAGAAGACTACATTCTCAGGCTCTCTTACGGCTACTGGTGGCCGATGGCGTAGAGGTTGATAGGTGAGATTTCTGGGAAATATCTGTGGAAGACATTGATACAGCTGGGATGAAAGCCAATTTGCCCTTTCTTCTTCTTCCTACATGGGACTCAGGCATCACGGCTGGAGCCCCCGCAACCATTTTGGATCAAGAATTGACCTTGAGGAGGAAGCCACACGGTGAGAATGAAGCAACACGAAACTAGAGGGAACACGAGATGTTGATAATACCATAAAAATTGCACCAGGCCTGGCATGGATTGATCTTTAGACTTCTTCCCCCCCCAATAAAATTTTAATTTTATTACAGTAGTTTTTGATTTACAGAATCATTGCAAAGATAGTACAGAGTGTCTATATATCTCATACCCAGTTTCTCCTATTATTGATATATTGGCATACTACACTTGTCACGATACTATTACGTTATTATTAACTAAAAAAAAAATCCATACTTCATTCAGATTTCCCCCGTTTTTCCTAAATGTCCCATTTCCATTTTAGGATCGCATCCAAGATACCACATTACATTTAGTAGCGGTTGTGTTTTCTTAGGCTTCTCTTGGCCGTGACCGTTTCTCGGACTTTTTTTTTTTTTTTTGATGACCTTGACCGTTTCTCGGACTTTTTTTTTTTTTTTGATGACCTTGACCGTTTCTCGGACTTTTTTTTTTTTTTTTTTTTGATGACCCTGACTGTTTTGAGGAATACTGGTCAGGTATGTTGTACCGGATTATCTGAAGATTTTCGGATTATCTGAAGATTTTCTTATGATTAGACTGGGGTGTTGTGTTTGGGGAGGAAGACCACAGAGATAAAGTGGCTGGTCTCACATTCTCACAAGGGCATATACTGCCAACACGACTTATCAGTATGGATATGAACTTTGATCGCTGTCAGAGTCCCTACTGTAAAGTGACTCTTTATTTCTTTCCATGCTGCACTCTTTGGAATAAGGCCACTATGTGCAGCCCACATTTAAGGCGTGGGGAGTTGTTTTCCCTTCCCTAAGGGTGGAGTATGTCACATAAATTACTTGGAATTCTTCTACGCGAGAGACTTATTTCTTCTATCTATCTATCTACCTATCAATCATCTATCAACTTATTTACTCAATCATTTGATACGTTTGATTTGATAAATATCATACTTGAATATATCCATATTCCAATATGGACCCAGGGATATTTATTTTATTCTTTGGGTTATAATCCAATACAACTTTACGTTCTCGTTCAAATTGTTCCAACGTTGGCCATTGGGTTTTTTTCAGTTGAGTCCCCAGACTTTCTGACTTGAGAAAAAAAGCCAAACTGAGGTGGGTATTTTGCAGCAATGATCTCACAAGGTTCCCATTCCTGCACATTCACCCCTTTGCAGTGTGATTCTGCAGCTTTTCCCTCATAGGGACCTGAGTGCCCTTCTCCATCCCTGGAATCTGGGCTGAGCCCTGTGACTCGCTTTGGTCAATGGGAAGAGACCAAAGCTTGACAAGGCCTTGTGCATGGGGCTTGCTGTGCCAGGGACTCTGAGACCGCTGTGAGAGCAGCCCGGCCAGCCTGCGGAGAGGGTGCCCAGCCCAGGTATCTCCACTCCCCTTGCCTACGGCCAGCCAGCGGCCGTGGCAGTGAGGCCTCCCGCCATAGCTGATTTCAGACGAAAGACAAACTCAGACACAAGCCGTTCTCTCGGAGCCCAGTCCGGACTGCCAACCCACGGAGTCATGAGCAGATCCCCGGTTAGTCTAAGCCAGCACATCGTGGAGGATTTGCATGAGTCACTTTCTTTTGTAAGTTACATGAAGTCAAACCTAATCCTAAACAAACTTGGAATTTATTTCACGGGAGGTGGTGAACATGGAATGAGGGAGGCAGGGTCAGTACATATAACTGCCTGGGTGGATTAATGATGATGATAATAATAATTATTATTAAAGCTTATTTTTGAGAGAGAAAGCACAAGCGGGGGAGGGGCAGAGAAAGAGGGAAAGAGAGAGAATCCCAAGGAGGCTCCACACTCATCAGCAGAGCCTGATGCGGGGCTCGAACCCATGAACCATGAGCTCATGACCTGAGCCGAAGTCGGACGCTTAACTGACTGAGCCACTCAGGTGTCCCAATAATGACAATTGTTATTATTAGTTTTGTAGCATGTTAGTATTTAATTTGTAGTGTTGTTTCCATTTTTAGTTGTTCGAGAACTATAAGCTTAAGGAGCTGAGAGCCCTTATGAGTGTATACAAACGAGTCATTTTCTGTCCATGCCCTCCAGCCTAAGACCACCAGGGGCACGCCTGGAGTCAGACAAGTTGAGCTGATTACTCATTGCAGTGAGAGAGAACGCACGGCCGGCTGGGGAACTCTGAGGCATCTCGGTGAGAGGGTGTTTGTTGGAAGAGGCTTATTATAGGATCTAGGCTTGTGCTAGGAGATCTTGAGGAGAGTGTAAGGAAGTAGGTTTTCTCTAGGGTGCATGCTTCAGGGAACGGGAGTATTCCCACAGTTGGGCTCTTGACAAACCTTCCCTGTGCAGAAGGCAGATCGGGGCGAGGCTATCGCTGTGAGGTCTCCAGAGGCTGCAGTCACTGTGTCTGCCAGGGTAGGGGGACGTGCGGTCATTTTAGTGGCTTAGGAATGTTCGAGTTTTGTCTTTGTTCAGACATAATTACAGAGCGGCCTTGCTTTTTGTCTTGATTCTTCCTGTTTTGTCTTTTTTTTTTTTTTTTTTTGTCTGTTTCTTTTTGTTTGTTTGTTTGTTCTTGTTTCTGGTTCTTGTTTCTGTTCCACAAGACATCAGCTGTTATCTATGAGTATCAGGTTCATCTGATCACATCCAAGCCAGCTCCCGGATGTCAGGGCTGCTCCCTCTCTTTCGGGGGAAATCAACGCGGGTAGGATTCCTTCTCCCTAAAGATCTCCAGAGATGACTCAAGTTGGAACAACGAGCTCATTCCCGCTCAAATCGGGCAGGCATCTGTAGGTACTTTTCTTCTCCCAGAAGCCTTTCCTTTCCCATATTCTGTTAACAGTATCTTAATCTCAGATAGTTATGGTATTAATTATACATAAATGGATTATATTACTAATGAGATGTAGTAATAATAATAGTTATTCATCACTTGCTATGTATCAGATGCTGTTCTAAGCATCTTATATGTCTTAACTCAAGGATTCTTTTTTTTTAAAATGTTTAAATGTTTTATTTATTTTTGAGAGAGAGACAGAGACAGAGTGCGAGTGGGGGAGGAGCAGAGAGAGAGAGGGAGACACAGAATCCAAAGCAGGCTCCAGGTTCTGAGCTGTCAGCACAGAGTCCGACGCGGGGCTGGAACTCACAAACTGCAAGGTCATGACCTGAGCTGAAGTCCAACGCTCAACCTACTGAGCCACCCAGGTGCCCCTTAATTCAAGGATTCTTAACCTGGGATCATACTGGGGTCCACGAATGAGATTCATCTTTATCCACCTGTAATTAAATTCAGCACCTCCTTCAACTTTGAACGTGGGACACCAGCCACGGGAGTGTCGGCAGTGCCTGAAACTTGGCCACCATTAGAAATCATAGCTACTTTCTTACCCTACCACAGTAGTTATGGATATCTCAAAATATCGTTAGCACTCATCATTACCTCGCAGTTACAGTATTTAGGAGATCTTGAGACGGCTAGAGCGCGTATAGTACTGTATCACAACGGTGTTCTTTCAAACTATTTCGAGGACCACGATTTTCATTAATATAATTTGTTCCCTTCATAATTCAATGTATTTGATTTCAAGCAGTCGAAAACAGCATTCTGAGAAGGGCTCCATGATCTCACTAGATACTAAATGGATCCATGGCACAGCTCGCGTGAAGAGCCCTGTGCCTCGAGTTACTCCTCCTGTGACCTCACAGGCAGGTCGGATCACCAGCTTGTTAACAGAGGGGACAGGAGGCACAGAGAAGGTGTGTAGATTGCCCGGGGTCCCACGGATGGGATGTCGGATGTCGAGTGGTTGTGCATTATTAAATCTGCCTGCTGTTCTCACAGCCTCTGGGCTGCTGTGGGCTGGTTGTCTGTATTATGCAAATGTATGTGACTATCCCGAGGCAGGCGTCAGACGCATGGGCATATGGATCTCTGTTTCTCTGTGGGTGTGTATGTAATGCTTATTATGCGTAGAAAAGGAACCACAAATATTTGTCCGCTCTGGGCCTTCTGTGTGAATTCTGGGATCACTTTGATTAACTGCATCCTCCTCCCCTTTGGGCCCTGGGGGCTGAAGGGCTGGGCTGGGGGAGGGCTGAGGGGCCAGGCAGCAGGCAGCAGGTGAAGGTGGGTAGGAGGGTAAGCACAGCCCCAGAGCTCAGGCCCGAAGCAGGTCCCACAGTGAGCCCTTCCCCTGGGGCCTTGGGACTGGGAATACCAGAGACCCCAGTCCCGGGGCCGGGCTGCCGGGCTGGGGATGCTGTGGGCAAAGGAAAGCCACGCTCACGTGTGGGGCCCCGGGCTCTCAACACCCCACTGCAACACCACTTCCCTCCTGACCCCAGACCTGCCAGTTTTCCAGGCAACGAGGAGTTCAGCGACACCAGCTGGGTGTCCCACAGCTGCCCTCCATTCTGACACTCAGGATGGACTCCCTTCACTTCAGAGGCCAGTTTCAAGTTCGGGTTGTTCTCTGTGCTTCTGACGACCAGCTGTAAAGTAGAGATTCCCGAGACTCCCTCCCCGGGTTTGACTAATTTGCCGGAGCAGCTCGCAGAGCTCAGGGAAACAGTTCACTTACTAGATTACCTATTTATCATAAAGGGATACAACTAAGGAACGTGAAGAGATGCGTGGGGTAGGGTGTGTGGGAAGGGTGCCCAGCTTCCACGTTCCCCGGGATGTTCTACTCACCGCCCAGAGCTCTCCGAACCCTGTCCTTTGGGGGTTCTATGGTGGCTGCATTACATAAGCACGATTGATGAAATCATTGGCCACCGGCCCAGGATTCAATCTCCAGCTCATCCCCGTTGCCCTGGGCTGGCGGAGGGGTGGGGCTGAAAGCCAGATCAGGTTCGTTCCCCTGGCAACCAGCCCTCAGCCTCAGGGGCTTTCCAAAAGTCACCTCGTTAACACACACTCTTGTGAGTAAAAAGAAATTCCTTTCACCTTCGTGGCTGGGAAGCATTTTCAGGAACCAATGACAAAAGAGCAAATATAGCAAAAGATATGCTGTCCGCTCTCCCCGGAAGTTCCAACCATTTAGGAGCTGTGTGCCAGAAATGGGGATGAAGACCAAATTTATATGTTTCTTTCTTTCTTTCTTTTTTTTAAAGCTTCTATATTCTGAGAGAGAGAGAGAGAGAGAGAGAGAGAGTGAGCGAGAGCGGGGGTGGGACAGAGAGAGAGGGAGACAGAATCCCAAGCAGGCTCCACACTGTCAGCCCAGAGCCCGATGCGGGGCTCGAACTCACAAACCTCGAGATCATGACCTGAGCTGAAATGAAGAGTCGGATGCTTAACTGACTGAGCCACCCAGGCACCCCCAAATTTATATGTTTCTTATTATAAGTCACAATATCACAGGAACCTAGGAAGGCCTGCCACCTGGGGTCTGTAGCCTGAAGGGAGTGAGGCCCCAGAAGGTCCACTGGGATGTGGGCCATCCCAGTCAGAGAGCCGAAGGTTCTTCCTACCCCATGGCCCCTGGGACAGGGGTCCCGCAGAAGAGTCCCCTTGACAGCAACTCTGGATAGTTGTTTTCCTCCCCGAGGTTAAGTGACATCAGTAAAAACAATACACGCGTATCACATGGATTATTTGTGGTCATTATTGGTTGATCCGCATGTCTGTGCCCCAGAGGATCCGTTGTTACAGCTTCGTAAGGTGCTTTATAGGGAGCTGGGGCTGAGTGGAAAAAATCACAGCAAGTCACTTCATCTCATTTTCTCATTTAACAAACAGGGACAATTAGGTGCTGATACTGTCAGAACTAAATATTGTCTTTTCTCAAAAAAAAAAAAAAATGTTGTCTTTTCTCAATTCTAAGCGGTAGCCTCTATGTCCGGTGGACCCTGTGTTTGAGGAGATTTGGGCATGAAGAGAAAGCAATACCTTGTTTCTTATCTAATGTCTAATTTAGTAAATCTCTTGTTTTTTTTTTTTAAACAGCTTTATCGGAGTAAAATTGACATGGGATAAACTGTACGTATTTAAAGGGAGCCATCTGATAAGTTTTAACATACGTGTGCACCCGCGAAGCCACCACCACGGTCAAGGTAATGAGCATATACATCACCTGTAAATACATCACCCATAAATGTTTCCACACGTGTAATTTAGAGGATGGTGTTGTCTCAGAGCAGGGGCTCTGGAAGCTCTTGTTTGTGACTTTTTTGCAATGTGTTGAGAGAGAGGGAGAGAGGGAGAGAGAGATGGAGAGAGAGAGAGAGAGAGAGAGAGAGAGAGAGAGAGAGAACGTGAGTGGGGGAGGGGCGGAGAGCGAGGGAGACAGAGGATCCCAAGCCGGCTCTGAGGCTGACAGCAGAGAGCCCGATTCGGGGCTCAAACTCACCAACCTGCGAGATCATGACCCAAGCCAACGTCAGAAGCTTAACCAACTGAGCCACCCAGGCGCCCCTGTTTTTAAATTGAAAGTAAAAATTTTTGATTGTTTTAATGCTCTGCCGTCACATTTTGAAATTCTTAGTTTTATCTTTGAACTTGTGTGTTGGACGTGAAGTCCAATGGGACAGTGTCTGCATGTGAGCAGAAGAGACACACGGAATAAGAGTGTCCACCGTTCACATATAGTGTTCACAGTGCCCTGTGAGCATAGAATTCCGGTGAACTCACATTACGTGGACATTCAGTGGGACTCAAAGTGGGTACAAGGTAAGCATGTGATGGCCGTGACTGAGCAAATAGGGGTACAGCCCGAAAGACCATGCTTTCTGTTCCAATCAGAAGTGCCTTTGTAACAAAAAAAAAGGGCACTGGTGTTCCAGGAAAACTCAGATGACCCAGAACCGGATCATATCCTTTCTTATCCATGTTACTGCCCTGTATTAGCCAACCCCTTGCACTAAGAACGGTGACCTAGAAGGAAAGAAGACAGGGAACGCGATACTTCCCTTTCCTTTCAGTGTTTCCTTACTCATGATGAGCAGCAGGTAGACAGTGTTAGTAGAAGGTGTGCACGTAAGACGTGACATACAAGTGATTCATTGGTTTCGTGCAGCTCTTCCACTGTCCCAGGGAGAATGAAATACACACACACATATGCTCTGAAATACCAATGCTGTCATTTCAGTGATTCCACACAGGGGTTCGATGCTGTCACATTTGCATTCAAAACCGTCATCGTACAACATAAAGGTGAAGGGTAAATTTCATGCTAATAACTTAAATTAAAAAAATGTTTTAGAACAACATTAAGTAGTGAATAAACACACCATGGCATGTTGAGAGAGAGACCGTAGGAGAAAGGAAGAAGTACATTTTCCTAATTTAAAAAAAAATTTTTTTTTAATGTTTATTTATTTTCTTTTTTTAAAATTAAAAAAAATTTTTTTTTCAACCTTTTTTTATTTATTTTTGGGACAGAGAGAGACAGAGCATGAACGGGGGAGGGGCAGAGAGAGAGGGAGACACAGAATCGGAAACAGGCTCCAGGCTCCGAGCCATCAGCCCAGAGCCTGATGCGGGGCTCGAACTCACGGACCGCGAGATCGTGACCTGGCTGAAGTCGGACGCTTAACCGACTGCGCCACCCAGGCGCCCCAATGTTTATTTATTTTCGAGAGAGACAGAGACAGAATGTGAGTGGGTTAGGGGCAGAGAGAGAGGGAGACACAGAAGCAGAAGCAGGCTCCAGGCTCTGAGCTGTCAGCACAGAGCCCGACGCGGGGCTCGAACTCATGAGCTGTGAGATCATGACCTGAGCCAAAGTCGGACGCTCAACCGACTGAGCCACCCAGGTGCCCCTACATTTTCCTAATTTTTGAGCGAGGGCTCCACGTTTTCATTTTGCACTGCACCCTGCAAATCGTATTCCTGGTCCTGTTTGGAATGCTTGCCGTCAGGATGCTTCCTCTCGGAATCCAGCCGCCATGTTGTGAGGAAGCCCGAGCCATATGGAAAGGGCCCGGGTGGATGGTCCAGCCAGCTGTGAAGTCCATGGCTGTCGTTTTTCTGTCACTGAGATTGGGGGTAGTTTGATATGCAGAAATAACTGTGCCACAGCTTTATTCATTTGGGTTTTTTCCCATCTTTTTGTTCGTACAAATGAAGCTTCAGTGAATAACTTTGTACATGTATTATGTATATTCAGGACAGATTCGTAGAAAGGAAAGATTCCTGTGTCGAAGGGCGACTGCGTATGTAATTCTGTTAGCTTCTGCCAAATTTCTCTCTAAACTCTTATTTTCCCCCCACATAGCTCTGGATTTACAGCGCATTTGTACATGTAAAATCTCCCCTCCCTGACACACCTATGTATGTAGAGAAGCACACAGAGAGAAAAATGCACCCAGCAAGGTACAGCCTGATGCATTCTCACAAACTAACCCTCACGTGGGTCAAGAAAACAGTCCTAGTCCCCTGAAAGCTGCCCTGGTGCCCCTTCCCAGGGAATCCTCCCTTCCATGTATGAATTCACCCCTCTTCACCCATTCTTCTCCTGTCCTTTCCAGTTGGGGGCTAACATGTTCTCTACTGCTTGACCTCTGTGCTAGTCAACAGAACCTGTTGCACGGATGTCAGGTTCGTTAGATGCTCCTTGGCCTTTCTCTTGGGCTATTGTTCTCAGACTAGGTTCTTGTGTAGCCCTGGGGGCCTTTCTCAAACAGTAAGAAAAGACCAAATGCATGGCTTGGCTTCTGTCAGTTAACCCCAACCTTTGGGGTCCACCCCCACTTGTCTGCTGTCAAGCTGCAGCAGTGACAAGTGTTCAAGAAATAATGGGAAAACGTGTAAATGCCATAGGCTGCGTTGCGAATAATCGTGGACATCCTTTGTGGAGTAGTCTTTTGTGTAGGGACAGATCTTTCACGTACGGGACATAGATTTTCTCTGAACTTCAAACGCCTTGCAAGATAGGTATCGCGATCCCAATCTCCTTGGGAGGGAAGACCCAGGTTCTGAGAGGGGAAACAGCTCACTTAAGGTTAACACTCACATTGGAGGATGGGGAAGCCTATGAGCTCTGGGTTACTCCACGGCACTGGCTTCCTGCTGTTTAGACCATTATCTTCTGTGTCCTCGTTGTCTCTGTCTGGCCCTCAAGGGCCCGCCTACCTCAGTCCCTACCAGACCTCTGGCTTCTTCCCCTTCCTGAATGCTCTGGAGCTTTCCCCTGGGCCACCCCCAGGGCCTTTGCATGTGCTGTTGCCTCTGCCTGGAACCTTCTTCTTCTTTTTCTTCACCTAACTCCTCCTCGTCCTATAAGGATGCCTTCCCCAACTAGTTGGTGTCGTTGCAACCCACATTCATTGTACTTTAGGTTGTTTGGTTAATTTTTATTGAATTTCTGTCTCTTTCCACCCACCCCAGACTATAAGCACCTTAGAGCAAGTGTCGTTCTGTCTTGTTCATGGCCGTGTTCCCAGTGCCTGGCACATAGTAGTTACTAAATACTTGTTGAGGGAAGGGACCATCTTACTTGAATCTTATGGCAACTTTGTGAAGCAAGCAGGGCCGGGAGGCTCATTCCCATTTTATGGTTGAGGAGAGTGAGGTCCAGAGAGGACAAGTCTTCTGATTTGTGGACACAGGCAGACCTGAGCGGATGTGGTCCTGACACCTCTCCCAGATACCAAGGGGCAGGTGAAGGTGGAGGGAAGAGGCCTCAGCCCACCAGGAGGCTTCCAGGCTGCTCAGATTAAAGTGGCCTGTCCCTGTCCCTCCCCTGCCCAGGCCACAGTGGGGAGGCCAGGGAGGTTGACAAGGAAGAAAGCGAAGTCCTACTCAGAAAAGATTTGGGGGCGGTGAGCCTGTGGCCAAGTGTTCGGAAGCCAGGACATGGAGTTGGGAAGTCAGAAGCAGGAAGGAAGGTCCTGTCCCGGCCCTGGAGGGGGTCGAGCAGTGACGGCGGGTCTTTATTGTCCTGTGTCGGATTGAAGCACCGGCTGGCTTCAGCTTGGCAACTGCTTATGTATTTATGAATTTTCCTTTAACCTTGGTCACAGGGGCCATAAGATCCAGGTGAAGCATGTTGTGGGGCATGTGATCTGGGTCCAAAGCCACCTGTGTAAAATCTTACTGTGTGACTTTGGCCAAGTGACTTTACTTCCCGGGTCTCCGTTCCCTGGTTTGGAAAAGGGAGAGATGATAATGATACCTATTGGTACTTAATGACCCATAAGGTCATTAAGGGGCTTCTTTGGATAATCTAAGGGGCCTGGTATAGGGAAATAATCGGAGACAACATCACAGACAACTTACCATGGACAGGCTCTGTCCTAGGTGCCTTGCAATGTACTAGGCCCTCACAGGGACTTTGGAGGCTCTTACATGATCCTTGTAAGGAGCAGAAGGGCCCGGCTCTCTGCAGAACCAGAGGGCTGAACCAATACGCTATGTGACTTATAGAGAGTAGCCACCACAAGCTGGGCCCTGAGTTCCAGGCCAGAGGGACGTAAAAGTCCACTGGACATGGGCGATTCCTCCAGGAAGACTGATGGCCACCTGAGACCCTTTGCTCAGAAGGAATTCATCAGGCCCAAAGCCTCCGAACGCCTAAGAACAGAGCAGAGGCGGAGCTGGAGAAGGACTGAGCTAGGTGGTGACCAGCCGTGAGCACAGGGTACTGGGGAGCTACCGAAGGTTTCAGGCAGGGGAAATGGCATGACTGTAGGCCAGGAGGAAGCAAACCCGGAGATGGAGCCCTATAGGGAGACCGCTGGGATATTCTGAGCAAAAGAGAAGTCTGGGGTGAGAGGGGGAGGTTCTGGAGGGGAAGCGGTGCTGCACAGATGGTTTCCCTCCCTGCACCTTTGGGTGAAGCTCCCCTGGCCTGAGAGGGAAGCTGTGGTTGAGGTTGGCAGAGCTGATCCCCGGCCATGGACTGATCAGCTCGACTCACAGGGAGGAAAAATATTTAACTCACTGAATTTTGGGGTCTTTTTGCTACATCAGCCTGGCTTGTACCCTAAGTCACCGTGTGACCATAGGCAAGGCATTTTACTTCCATGGGTCTCTGTTTCCACATCTGTAAAATGGGGTAATACCAGAACCCACCAGGATTCAGAGATGGTGCACGTAAAACCAGCATGGGGGAGGCAGGCAGTCAGCGCCCTGTGCTCCCACCCAAGTTCCCCCTGGTTGACCCTGTGTGGGAGACACTCCCAAGTTCCCATCTAGCCTGAGGGCAAGTCCCTTATTTTCTCTCCCTTCTTCTGACTCCCCCACTGGCACCCCGTGCAGGGCAGTGGACACAACCAGACCCTTGACTCAGATTTATACAATAACTGGGTCTGGGTGACTTTCAGACAGAGGTGATCCCGCTCCTGTATTTCACAGACTGGGAAACTGAGGTCTAGAGAGAGGCAGGAATTTGCGCCAGCTCCACAGAGACTCAGGCAGAGTGGTGGCTGGGTTCAGTCCTTGGTGGGCACTGGGGGGAGGAGTGATCTCTGATGTAAGTGCCGGGCGGGGGGGAACTCAGCCCCACCCCGCTCCCCCTTGCTCACTGCGGTCTCAGCCACCCTGGCTCCCTTGCAGTTCCTCATGGTCACCTCAGGGCCTTTGCAATGACTGTTCCCCCTAGTGAACTTACCGTTCCCTGGCTGCCTCTTTCTCACTGTGTTAGTTAGTCCCCACTTTAGGCACTACCTCTTCAGAGAGGGCTTTCCCTGACCGCCGGAAGCTGGACCCTCTGCGATCTGTTTCTGCCTCCTGTTTATTTTCTTTACTTGCCATCTATTGTCAATTTAGTTTTACAAACTAAAAAAAAAAAAATTTGGGTTTGGGCCTGTCTCTCTCTCTAGGCTGTTCAGTTCTGTGAGCACATGACCGTCTTGTTTGGTCCACCCCCATCACGCAGGCTGGCCTTGACCCATACACGCTGTGTGCATAAATGAATCTATACATGAATGGATAAATACGTGAGCGAATATTCCAGGCCTGGGTGTCCACCATCACATGGAATTTGCACGATTTCCCTGTGTACCCGACTCTACTCTCCCCACTGTGCAGATGGGAGAAAGGGAGGCTCCAGGAGATCTCACGGGGTAAGGCAGGAATGTGTCCGATGCTAAAGGCCATTGGACATCCCTGACCTCAGGACCCACGAGAACCTCAGTTGAGCAACTCCTTGTGAATCTAACACAGGGAAGTGACACATTTATCCTGGACGTGGCCTGGACCAGACTCCATTCTCCAAAGCACTGCTCCATCAAAAGATGCCCATGCCGTTGTTGCCAACGCAATGCCGTTAGCTTTCTGAAGCATCTTTAAATGCAAGAGGTGAAGACTCACACAGACACCGGGGCGGGGGGTGGGGGTGGGGATCTGGGAAATGGGGTCAGTACCCCCAGCCAGCAAGACAAGCCATCCTGATGCTAGCTGTTCCCTTCCTCCCTGCAAAGGGCCACCTTTCACCTCGGCCATGGCTGTCATCTCTGGGGTGCCCAGTCAACTCTCTCCCTCAGCGTGGAAACTGCTTTCGCCGGGGACATGCAGAGATCTTGGGAACAATGCAATCTGCCTGTCTGGCTCCACCGGGACCTATCAGGTACCAGTGATAAAAGCTCTTGTCTTGGAGAGCTTTCCAGAAAGTTCCTTTGGTGCTTGACATAAGTGGAGGGGACACTCCCCCAGCAGTTTTGTGGTTGGTGTCAGGATGCCTCAGAGAGGCCTGGATGAGGGAGGCAGCTCATAGATGGAAGGTGCACTGGAGGTGGTGATTGGCTGTGCCACCTTGGATGAAATCCTTTCCCTCTCTGGGCTCTAATTTACTCATGACTAAGATGAGTCATGGGGAGAATGCCAATCTGATATAGGAAGAGGTGATTCTGGATATGATTCTGCATAGGCTCAGAATCTGAATTCAAGGGCCCTATGAATGCAGATTCAGGTATCCCCGAAGCCAGTTCCTATGGGTGGTGGCCCCCAGGAGATCCAGCCAGGGCCAGGGCCACACCAGCCATGCCCCCATAGGGCCCTTGGGCTGCCCAGTGTCCTTCCATTGGTCCCGTCTGCAGGACAGGACACTGTGGGTCAGCATCGCTGTCAGGGGACTTCTAGAGGTCGGCAGGTCCTCTGTCCTTATTGTACAAATGGGAAACAGAGGCTCAGAGAGGGCCAGAGACTCTGCTCCAGGGACACAGCCGGGACAGCGAACCAGGGTCTGACAACCCCGGGTGGGACACAGCTGTGTCCTGGGCCAACCCGGGGATGAGATGGAGCCTGGGACCAGGCGTTGGGGGGAGGGGGGCCAGGAGGGGGGCAGAGATGGAGAGAAGGGAAATGGGAGTCAGAGAGATGGATGGTGGAAAAGTGATCGCTGGTTCTAGCCTGTCCAGCATCGCTGCTTCCGGAAACAGTGCCTGGAAACTGCTAGTCCACATGACTTGGGTGGCACTGACCCCAGCCCTGGTTCCAGGCCTGATTGGGTGCCCCAGGTCTGGTCAATCAGACTCACAGTGATAAGTACAAAGATGGGCACTAAAGGACCAGTCCTGGCTGGAGAAAATCATGCCCTTGCTGGAATCACGGGGACAGGGAAACTGTCTTAGGGATGCTCAGCTGGGAGGCCACCAGCCCAGGGCTGCTGGGGCCACCTGTCAGGAGAAAACCTGACTGAGAGTAAAGTCAACGTGGCAGGTGCAGGACTGAACGGTGAAGAGACATCATTTGAGCTCCTAGATCTAGCCCTGCCTGAATCCATCCCTAGACTTCCCGGTATGAGAGTCAATCCCTTCCTTAGGATAAGCTTTCTATCCCTTGTGCTGGAGAGTCCTGGCATGGAGGAGGGAGGAAGGTAGGAAGGAAGCATGACTATTTAAGAACAGGTATCTGAGGGTAACCTAAATCAGCCTGGCCTTTTTCAGAAAGCGAGTGTAGACGGCGATGTGGGCCTTCACCACCCCAGAGTCTGTCCGTGGGGCTCACAGCTTTGCCTCCACCCCGTCTCCAGCACATCTAGCCGCTAAGCTCAGCAGTACACAAATAAATGCCATGGATTCAGGAACACATGCTCACCTTGCCTGGGCCCGGAAGGAGCGGGGGCCCGCCCTAGGGGTGGATTTCCTCACCCCGTTTACCTCTCTGGGAACTAACGTTTATTAGGCACCTGCTCGTGCCAGGCTCTGTTACAAAGTTGACGTACATCCTTTCATCGCCTCCTTGCCACAGCCCAGCCAGGAGGGAGCTTCATCTCCGTTTCACAGACAAGATAACCGAGGCCTCGAGAGGCTGAGTCACTGGCCTCAAGTCCAAGAGCTGGAGCAGGTCCCTCCCACTCCAGAGCCCTGCCCACAGCGGATGTTAAACAAAGGCCTACCGAGCAAATGCGGTGTAAGGCCACGTGAGGCTTCTGAGCAGCACCCTGCCCGCCGTCCTTCCCCACCCTCGCCTGAAATGCCCCCATTGGCAACCATATCCTTTGTTGTTTCTAAAGAGATGAGCTTGCATCTGCGCGGGGTTTGCTCAGGGGCTCGGCTGAGCGGGGACCCAAGGGCAGGGGGACAAGGTGGGTTTTCCACCACCCCAGCCCCATCCAGCAGAAGACCTTCTGAAGACAGAGCATACCCTTAAGGGAAGAGCAGGTTGGTCTGGGCTGGCCTGGGTGTTGGCCGAAGACGGCAGGACTATGATGGCCTCGTCAGAACTGAGGAGGGTGACACAGTGAGGGGGTGGGTGGCCCCTCTCTGACCCTGTCCTCCGAAGGAAGTTCACGAGGAGCCCCTGGTCTCCCGGACCCAGGCGAAGGCTTGCTCTGCCCCCCACCCCCACCTCCCGCAACCCCCTAGCTGCGGGTGGCAGCACTGTTGGATCAGGTGGGAGGAGAGGGTTAGGGTCTCAGCTTGGAGGCTGGAAGGATCTGGACCTGAAGATTGGGGTCCTGCTCGAGGCGGAGTGGACGGTCCCCAACAGCCCGTGAACGTGAGCTGAGGTGAGCTAGGGTGACAGGGAGTGCTGAGAGGGCAGCCTCCGGGCAGAAATCTGGCTTTTCAAGGACCAGACGGAGCCTGGCAGGACCCCGGCCCAGAGCACAGATCGGAAGCTTCGTTCTAGACCCTTCTTGAGGGGTGGAGTGTGTCTTCTTTGACCCAAAGCTGCTTCCGGTTGTTTTTAAGGGCTGTTCGGGGCCATCGCTGTGGCTCTTGTAGCCAGAAAGAGTGGGTGCAGGCGGGGGTGTAGCGGTGGAGCTCGGGGTCCCCATCCTGTCACATTTGACCAACTTTTCCCAAGGGCATCTGCAGCCCCGAGAGATGCTCTGCGATCAACAGGGCCTGTTTTCAAATAAGGACATTTGGAGAAAGCTGCCCATTCTAACTCCTTCATAGGCAGTCAAAAGGCATATGACCACATTAAAGGCCCTGACAGGTCCTGCAGCTAAGAATGCCTGTTCACGTTGATTTAACTGGGTGTTTCCCTCCCTCACCTGACCCCAGGTACTTTTTGAGGGGCGCCTGAGATATTCTCTCTGGAACATATTCGAGGACATGCCGGCGGTAAAGGAATGCCCCTTAGATCTTCTGAAGCCCCCGAGAGGCCAGGTCTGGCCTTCAGATGCTGGGGCCTGGGAGAAGTGGACTGTACTCGTATATTTCTTTGAGGACCTAAGTTAAGTTTGCTCTCCGCTCATTCAGGGTATTGGGACCCTCAAGCTGGCAGGGGACCCCTGCCGGAGACAGAAGGGAAGAGGAAAGAGGGATACTATAGAGTCAGATCCCCCCCCCCTCCCCCGCCACCCACCATCATGTCACAACTTGAGGAGAACAGGGAGGCAGCAGATCCTCTGGACTCCCGGGCAAGGAGGCCTGGCCCAGGGGGGGCCCGGGTGTCCAGGATCATACCCTGGCACTGTGTCCCGTGTTTGGATCCAGCTCGTTCAGGGAATACCGAGTCCCGGCTCTTCGTGTGGGTCCAGCGTCCGGGTGTCGCTGCTTATTAGACGCCCACGGGACGCACCATCATGCGGGTGGCCCGCAGCGAGTAGCTGGGGCCTTGGAAGTAGTGCCAGCGGATGCCGTTGAGCTTGCGCACGTGATGGTGAGCCGGGTAGTAGATACCATTGAGATTTGAGAGGCCGCAGGCATCAAACCACCATCCTGGTGGAGGGAGAGGAAGACGCTTTGGGGAGGTAGGGGCCAGCCAGGGGGCCGAGGGCAGCCCTCTACCCCGGGGACCGATCAGGGCTGCTGCCTCCTCCAGGGAGCCAGCTGGCAGGAGATGGACAGGGTGGGAGGGGCACTGGGATGGGAGGGAGAGTCCCGGACCTTCCGCTCAGCCCGTGGCCTCTGGGGGACGGCACCTTGATGGTCCCTGAGCTTGTGTCAGTCTCTCTGTGGGGCTCTGGTGCCTCTGTCTCTCCCTTTGGTCTCTGTTGCCCTGCCTTTCGGGGTCTGTCTCTCACACAATGTGTCCATCTGTCTTTCTGTGGTCTGCACATCGTCTCTCCATCTCTCCCTCTGGACTTCTGTTCCCGTGGG
This sequence comes from Panthera tigris, assembly GCF_018350195.1. Classification (NCBI taxonomy): domain Eukaryota; kingdom Metazoa; phylum Chordata; class Mammalia; order Carnivora; family Felidae; genus Panthera; species Panthera tigris. The sequence goes on from NC_056662.1 coordinate 27,829,168, forward strand.
ACTCTCTGTGTTCACTGCTCTGTGTCTCTATGTCCTGATGTCTCTCTTATCTCTGTCTCTGCGTCCCAGGAGGTCTCTCCTCCTATCTCTGCCCCTCCTACTCACCCCATCTCCTGCTTTCTGACCTGTGTCCCCCACGCCCAGGAGCACTGCCTGAGCCAGGCCTTGGTGGGGAGCTGCCCCTCTTGTCCCTCTGCCCACGTCTCCCCATCTTGGTCCTGCTCAGCCTGGGGGGGAGTGGGTTCTCAGGCCTGGGGTTGGGACCCCACCCCCCAGTCTCAGGGGAAAACTGGTGGTGCCTGTGTCAGGATGAGGCAAGACCCTGAGGGAACCTTGAGGACTTGGTGGGGGAAGGGGCGGATAGGGCACAGCCAGGCCCGCCCGGGGGTGGGGAGGAAATGGGGGTGTCCAGCCAAGTGAGCCTGTGGGTGAGCAGGGCTTGAGCCCACTGGCACCCACCTCCAGACAGCATCTGGGCACACTTGCAGAGGCAGTTGTCATTGTCTGCATCACGGGTGCTGAAGTTGGTGCCTTGCAGGACCAGGCTGCTCTGGCGCCCTGCTGAGCCGCTGTATCCGCTCAGAGAAAGCCTGGAGGTCACCGGGAGGTGGTGATGGGAGAGGGGTCCAGAGTGAGGATGGGGCTGGTTAAAGAACGACCTCCCCAGGAGGCTTGGTCCTAGGCGGGGGCACCTCTCCGGTTGTTCTGGGGTGAGGGGCGCCCCAGCCTAGGGTGCTTCGGCCATCCCTGCCCCTGGATTACCCTCCCTGCCTGCTGCCTCCCCGGGAACAGAGCACCCACTGTGGGCCGGGCCTCCCTCATCTCACTGACCCCGAGTCTCAGACAAGAGTGAGAGGGATCAAAATAACGACGAGAATGAAGGTGATGGCTAACGTTTTTTTGAACGGCTACTGTGCCCTGGGCATCGTTCCAAGCCTTCATGTGGGTTAACTCATTCTTGCTCAGTCCTCGCAACACCCTATTGGTTCCAGTTTACAGACGAAGAAACAGAGCCCAAGAACCTGAGGAGCCTGCCCCAGGCCTCAGAACGGAAGAGGGTGAGAGCCAGATGCCAGCCCGGTGCATTTCCCTCGCCAGCTGACCGCCCTGCCACCTTCAGGAAGCCTTCCCTGACCACACCAGCCCACACGGCTCTGTGCCCCGGGGCAGCCCCAGCCCTGTGACTTGCACATCCGCAACCCGCTGGGGAGGGTTTCTATTTCTCTGCCAGGCTGTGAGATCCTCTTGGGCATGTCCAGGCCTGCATGGTGATTACGACCATGAGCTCTGGGGGACAGAATGCCTAGGTTCGAATCCCCGCTCTGTCATTCTGCGGCGGCATGACCTCGGGCAGCCTGCGTCACCTGTCAGCTTCAGTTTCGTCATCTGCTAAAATGCTAATAACGGTAATATTAACAGTGGCGCCCTGGTCTGGTTATTGCGGTGCCATGACTTTGGCGTGTGATGAGTGCAGAGCAGGGCGGGCATGCAGTAAATACTCAGCACGTTGAGGGCTGGCTGTCATGTGTCCTTGTGTTCCCAGCCCTTGGCATGTGGCTGGCACGGGCTCCTGCTCAGCCTGGTTGGAGAGAGTGTTTCATGCTTGTAGCACAGGCAACGCAGGTGGGGACCTGGTCTGAGGACGATGAAGAAGGTCCTACGGGTGGAGGAAAATGGACACCAGAGGCGGCCAGGGAAGCTCAGGGAAGCTCTGGTTCCCCCAGGGCAGGGCCTGGGAGATGCCCCCTTGTGGGATCAGGAGGAAATGTGGGGCTTGGGCACGTGGCCTGGCTCGGTCCCTGCACCTCCCACCATGGGCTCTGCCTGTCTGTGGTGAGGCAGGGGCATGGCCTTCGGGGCCAGATGCTCTAACCGTGAAGCTCTAACTGTGCCCTTAAACATGCAACCCAGGGCTCGCCTGACTGGTGTTGTAGCCCCCCCCACCCCGGAAAGAGGCCCATCTGGCCAGGGCTCTCGGGGGTGGGGACAGACAGGTTGGCCCATGGCTTCATATAGTCCCAGCTTCTCTTTGTGGCTATTATAGGCTCCCCTTGAGGCTTCAGCGATGTCAGTTCAAGGTCAGGCTTGGGGCTCTGGCTGAGGTTCGGGGTGACATTCAGTCTGAGCTGGGTAGAATCGGGGCTGGACAAAGCCGATGGGCCTCACGGGGGTTACTCCAGCAGCACTGGCCTCCCTACTGTCTCCAAGTCCTCAGCTCAGTCTCTGCCTCCCTTCCCCTCCCCCGTGGGCGCCAGAATGGGGATCTCGTGACCCCCGGGGAATTCTCAAGTCGGGGACCAGGATGCCCCACGTGACTCAGTGCTGAGACCCATCTCGAACATGTGCATGGCTCAAGCCTGGGGAACTCAAACACACAGGCCTCCGGGTATCCCCAAGTTAGGCACACAAGGTGTGTTTTCCACGTGTCCGTGGATCTGTGGGTGGGTCTGTGCATCTACAGTTGTGAGCGTTTGGATACCGTTGTGCGTGCCTGCGCGCATATGTGTGCGTGTGTTCTGAGTCTGTGTGTCAGTATCTATGGGGGAATCTGCCTTTGTGTCTGGAATTGCGCGTGTTACCTGTGAGGGCTTCTGCAAAGCACCGCTGCACGTGTCTGTGCTTGCTTGTGTAGCGATGCGCTTGTGTGAGTCTGTGCGCTCTGTAGGCCTACGTGTGTGCCCCAGAGGTGTGGTGAGCCCCTCCACATGTGCACATATGTCTGTGCCCGCCCTTGCGTATCTCTGTGTATCTCGCACTTGTAATCAGATCTGGGTGTGTGGGCACCTTTGGGGGCATGTGCCTGTGCCTTGGCCGTGCCTCCTGCTTCCTCCCTCCCTGTGGGCCACTTTCTCTTGCAGGCTTATGCATGTGCCTTAGTCAGGCTCTAGAAGGCCCTCAGTATTGTGTCTGACAAATAAGGGTGGCCTTCCCGCCCCTGATGCCTATGCTTCCCTGCCTCTGGGCTTCCCTGTGGGGATCCTCCCCACCTCAGCCGCCAGCTGACCCTACGGTGGGGGCACGGGGACCAGCATCTGTTCTGTCACTCTCCCCTTGGCTCTTCTCTGGCAGTTTCCACATCTCCCTCTGTTTTCTAGGATCTCCGTGCCACCCCTCCCCCCCCCCGCTGCCCCCTTCGCTCCCCCCCAGACTCCCAAGCCTTTCCTGAAAGAGCAGGGACTCTTCCTTATGATCTTGAAAGAGACTTGCTCAGGTTTGGGGTATCCGTGGCCAGCTGGATGGAAGGAACCCCCTCTCTGCCTTTTTTCAAAACATCCCCACTGCCTGGGGGTGCCCTTCCTATTCTCTCTTTGTCTGGAGGATGCCCACCCTTTATAGGCATTATCTCCTCCAAGGAGTCCTCCCTGTTCGCACAAGCATCTCTATGCCCCTGTGTGTTCCCCACAGGCAGCTAGTGTCTTCCCAGGAGTGTGGGACTGCCTGTGGACATGCTCACCCCCAGACACACAGGACCCACGACTGTGAACGAAGCAACGGGGATAGGAACAGCAGTGAACTCACACAGAGCAGACGAGCCAAGTGTGTGAACAGCTGCCTCGGGGTCAGCAATTATATTCTTTGCTGAGCATTTACTAAGTACCAGGCACTGTGTTAATGCTCGGTGTGCAGTATCTCATTTGAGCTTCATAGCACTTTGAATAAGGTAGGTACACCTAGAGCACCCATTTTACAGATGAGAAAGTGGAGGCATTTCTTCGGGATCACTGAGGCAGATAGGGATGGAGTCAGGACTTAAGCCTTGGCTTTAGTGGCTTGACTAGGAGTCGGCAGCATTTTGTGGTTACTCCCTGGTCAGCTCGAGGAGTAGCGGGGAGAGGACCATCCAGCTTAGCCCTTGCCTCGCCCAGACCCAGGGCATGGTTCATTCAGCTCTGAACCTGGCTGTTTAAGGAGGACTATTATCAGATTGGGGTGGGTCCCGTAAGGAGGATGTCAGAACAACTTAGCTGAAGGATCCAGGGCGTCTAATAAGAAGAGAAAGGAGTGGGTGGAGCGTAATATCGAAAAGCTCCCTGAGATGGAATTAGACCTAAAGTGCTGGAAGACGGAGAATCATCCGATTCCTTTGGAGGAAGTGACTTCCCCTGTCAGTGGAGGCATCCCAGCCTGGCTGGCTGGTGGCTGGGGCATATGTGCTAGCATCACATGAAGCCCCAGGTGACAGGTGATGTCTTTTGCAGACTTGTGAGTGGGAGTCTATGATTTCAATCCTGTCCTGGTTCAAAGATAGCCAGGACCCAGTCGTATCTTCAAGAACCCTGAGTTTCTCAGAGAGGCAACATCATGTAGTAGAAACACCCTGGGTGTCGGTAGCAGAGAGACCTGAGTTCAAATCTAAGCTCTACCTAACTTGTAACTTGGGGCAGGATACTTAAGCTGTGTGCCTCAGTTTCCACATCAGTAAAGCAGGTGCGGCAATGCTTACCTCAGCGTGTTGTGGGAGGATTAAATGGAGTAATATGCCTGGAACAGAGTAGGTGCTCAGTAAGTGCTCATTTCTTTTCCGAAATAGAGCCAAGAACTGAGCCGAGGGAGGTGTGGGAGACCTTGATGATTTCACATTACGCTCATATTTAAGCCCGTCCCGCAGTTAAGCAGCGGAAGTCCAGACAAGCCAGAACACTGACTTGCCCAAATTGACAAAGCGAGCTGGAACAGAGCCAGAAGGAGCTCAGGTTCCCTGATTCGTAGCCCAGGGACCTTTCTACCTTACCCCACGGCATGGGACAGGCTGGGCTCCCCGCTCTGGGCCTCAGGAATATGGCTGCCTCGGGGTGACTGACCTGAGAAGGCCCTTTCCTGCTCCTGGGATGGCAGCGTCAGCGACAGTCTCTCCACCCCACCCAGTGGCCGGGACGTGCTGAGTGTTAACCGGCCGCCTCCAGATCCCGTGACGTGCGCCCAAATGGGGGACAGATGGTAGGAACGGGAGACGCCCAGGGATTGACCCTTGGTGCGGACTCTACAGCCACTAGCCCGGGACCCCAGCCCGCCCACCAGCCTGGGCCCCGAGCCCACCTGTACAGCTGCCCCTCGCTGCCCAGCTGGAAATGCTCATACTGAGCGTAGGCCTCGTTGCCTTCCCAGTCTTGCAGCTCCACACGCAGGGAGTAGGCTGTGCGGCCGGTGAGCTGGTGCATCACCTCATTGCCCAGCCAGTGCTCCCCTGCCGGGTCGCCGAAGCCCTGTGGGGAGCGAAGGGTGGGGGTGGGCTTCATGCTGCGATGGGAGGCTGTGCCCCTGGCCGAGGAGCTGGGCTGGGCCGGGCTCCAGGGCCACTTAATCCAAAACCACTTTGCCTAATGACCAAGTCCATAAAGTACAGTGTGGGCAGGCCTGGGGATGGGAGTTCTCCACCTCCTAGAGCAAAAAAAAAAAAAAAAAAAACCCAAGATTTTTGTAAAACTGGGTAAATTCTGTTAAAAATAATTGAAATCACATTTCTGTGGAGTTTCAGAACAGGCAAAATGAATCCGTCGTGCTAGAAGTCAGAATGGCAACTACCTTTTGGGGGAGTATTGACTGGGGCACGAGGAGGCACAGGGGGGCACCAGAGGGGCTTCTGTGGTGCTGGCAGTGCTGTATATCCAGCTTTGAATGGTGGGCACGTCGGTGAACACACAGGTAAAAACCCACTGAGTATCTTCCGCTTTTAAGATTTGTGCACTTAGCTGCATGTGTGTTGGACCGCAACAAAACATTAAAAGATTTTAATCGGGGGCATAAATTGTAGAGCGACCTTTGTTGGGTGGCATGGCAACTCCTGCAAAATTTCAACAACACAGAAATGCAAAGCTAAGCGCGTTAGTGTCCCAGGGTGATGAGAAACCTGTCCTCGGCCCGAATAATAATTCAGCACCAAGGACAGGGGCACATCTAAACCCCACTCCCCACTTCCGTCCTGCCTCGCTGCCGATTAGTCTGTTAGTATTCAGTGCTCTTGTGTATTTCTGTGTCTGAGCATCCCCTTTCTTTTTTGCCATTTTAATACTTGTTTAAAACTCAATTGGCTCAAGGACACTCATATCTTAATTTGGTATTTATTTTTAAGTGCTGGTCAAATGAACAGTACGCAGCCACAACTAATGATATTGTTGCATTTCCACATACCTTCTTCTATTTCTTTTGCTTGTGGAAACTTTAAGAGCTTTTAAGCCAGCTTGCCAAAAGTTCTTTACTCAAAAGTTAATTTACAACTTGGAAGGCACTAGGGCACTACTTCTCATCTTGTAAAATGCACTGGGTCTTTGAGCCAGCAATTCCACATTAAAGAATCTCTCCTGAAAATGTGATTATATATGTGTGCAAAGATAAGGACATTCATTTAAGCAACGCAGTCAGGGGTAGGCAGGGGAGACTACTTTTTTCTGTTCCATTTTTGTATTCTTAAAAAAAATTTTTTTAAAGCAATATGCATGTATAATCTTTACACAAATAAAAAAAATAAAGTTAAACTTTTATTTTTAGGATAGATGTCAGAACCTGCAAAAAGAAGGTTCAATTTCAGGTGACGGAGTCCTTGACAGTGAATGTGCACTAGGAAAATCTGTTTGAAGGTGGTTGGTTTTAGGTGGGTTGATTCCCACCGCCCCCCCCCCCCCCCGCCCGGGGAGGGTTGAAGGCAAACCAGTGCCCTGCCTACAACCCCCCTGCCCCAGTTTCAGGGCTGAAAAGCCCCTTCAGCAGTGTTACCTGTTTGTAATCTCTCCAGTTCCGCTGGAAATTCACACTGCCATTCTCACGGCGCTGGATGAGAGTCCATCCGCCTCCATTGGCCTCCATGTCACAGAACACCTGGAAGGAATTGGGTGGTAGTGGTGGTGGTTGTGGGGGGAGTTGGAAGCCCTTGGAAGATGTCAGAAGCAGCTCTGGACCAGCCCCATTTTGATTTGGCTGACAGTTTCACAGAGCAACAGGTGAGCCTGGTGGTCAAGGGCATCAGAAATATCCAGGTTCACATTTCCCACTTAGTGTCATCATTTTTTCTAAAGTTGTGGACAAGTGATGTCCTCTCAGAGCCTTCCTTTCCTCGTTTGTAAAATGTAAGTGTTAAAACCTTAACCTCTTTGTGCCTCAGTTTCTCACCTGCAAGTTGGCTTGATGCAAGAACTATGTATAATGAGTCATCCAAAGAAAAGAGTCTGGGCATATTGGGAACTAAGTAAACAGAGGCTTTTCCCCCGCTATTATTGCGAGGTTGTGGTAAGGATTAAATGCTGACAGGTGTAACATGCTTGGCACACGGCGTAGACTCAGGAAATGTTATTACATTCAGCGGGCAAATGTTTTCTGAGCATCTGCTATATACCAAGCTCCATTCAAAGTATGGGAGGTGCCAGTATGGATAAGACAGAAAGAGTCTTTCTCTCAAAGAGCTCACCATCCATCATAATCTCTTCTTTCAGCCTAATCTTTGTTCGTATTATTCTTCCAGCCAGTTCAGTACATGTTCAATGTTCAGTGAAGACACACTTGGTCCCTGGTCCCATACTAGGTGACAGAGACGCGTCAGAGATCAATCAACCCTCAGGGCTGGCTTGGTCTGGAGGATATGCCTGGCTGCTATGATGGGGCAGGCAGACTATTGGTTATGAACATTTGGGCAGCCACAAGAAGAGCTCCTAAGAAGGAGTCACTGGGCAACCCCGGAAGGCTTCTCAGAGGAGGTAGCATTGGAACAGGGCTTTGGACGATGATGTGACAGGCAGACAAGTGGAAATGGCAGTGAAGGGAGCGGCTCTTAGAAAGTAGAAGCCTGCTCAGGGAGAGGCGACAGTGGCATTTGTTGTGGGAGTAGCAGAGGGTACAGTAAGGGAAACTGAGGTCCAGAGAGGAGAAGGGGCTTTCTCGAGGCAAGTGAGACTAAATTACGCTGAGGTCTGAGCCCAGCTCTTTTGCCTCACAGAATTTCACCATAGCTGAATTTCATATAGAATGAACCTAATTTCATATAGAATATTTACCTAAAAAGTAGTGTCCCTTAAAAAAAACCTTAAATACTTAGATGAAATGTATTTCAGAAGGAAATCTTATCAGTACCACAAATCGAACACTAGTAACACTTGCTTTTAGTCAAATAATTGTAAAAATAAATGTAACGAAAACATGAAATTCTAGCTAGACATCGAGGGCCTGATCTCTTTGTTAAAAGAGGAGTTTAGCAGGTGTGTGTGAAGTGTTAAAGACAGCCCGGAAACAAACACATATAAATGTATATAATATATATATATTATAGGAAGTCAAAGAAAATTGAAAAGGGAATTAGGAAGTGCAAAGACTGACTACTTGTTCTCCATACTCTTTTACTTCTGGGCCTGGCTTCCAAACCCTGCCTCCTGATACCCACACTTCCCCTCGACCCCTCATTCATCTCATAAGTGGACCTCCAAAGCCCAGGGCAACATTCACTGAAGACACTCACTGGAGATGGTGGGGTCTCTATTGGCCCTGGTCCCTCATTTCCCACGTGCAGCAGAGCCCCCACACCTGCATTCAACTGGACTATATGTAAATTAGAAATAAGCCTCTTTGTGGGGCGCTTGGGTGACTCAGTCAGTTAAGCGCCCGACTTCCGCTCAGGTCATGATCTCACGGTTTGTGGGTTGGAGCCCCACCCCGGGCTCTGTGCGGACAGCTCAGAGCCTGGAGCCTGCTTCGGATTCTGTGTCTCCCTCTCTCTCTGCCCCTCCCCCACCCCTGCTCGCTCTCGCTCTCTCTCTCAAAAATAAACATTAAAAAAAATTTTTTTTAAACTAGAAATAAACTTCTTTGTGTTAAGCCCCTGGATTTTCAACGTTTGTTTGCGGTTTCAGCCAGCATTACCTTTTTTTTTCAATTAAAATTTTTTTTGATGTTTGTTTATTTTTGAGAGAGAGAGACAGAGAGAGAGAGAGAGGGACAGAGTGCGAACGGGGACGTGGCAGAGAGAGAGAGAGGGAGACACAGAGTCCGAAGCAGGCTCCAGGCTCCGAGCTGTCCGCACAGAGCCCGACGTGGGGCTTGAACTCAGAACTGTGAGATCGTGACCTGAGCTGAAGTCAGATGCTTATAACCAGCTGAGCCACCCAGGCGCCCCACAGCCAGCATGACCTTAACCAACACAGAATTGTTTTCTGCCATTCCAACTAAAAGCATCTCTGGAGAAGATGCAGAAGGATGTACTTCCAGTTCTGGGAACTTCTGCTTTAACCCCCACATTCTGACCTCTGACTCCCTTGGAGGCTCCCGAAGGTAGGGTCATCCCACCTTCTCTGGTATCTCAGATGTTGGACAAGGCCTGAAGCTGACTGGGGCGGGCGGAGGCAGTGACCTGTCGGGGAGCCCCTTGGCTCAACACCCTCCGCTAACCTCAGCCCCCAGGGAGTCCCCTAACCTTCCTGGGCTCCGTCATATTGGCCACGTGGATGGTGTAGACGCCACTGGCGTTGGCCCCGAAGCGTTGGATCTCTGCACAGTCCTGGAACACCTGCTCAGCTGCCCTCACGGAGGCTGCAATGTGACAACGCAAAAGCAATTGGAGGTAAGCTAAGGAGAGAGGGAAGGGGCCAGGTGAGCCCTACTTCCTGCCGGGTTCCGGGTTGGGAGATGCTGGGGACAGTGAGAGGTATCAGACCTGAGAAAGTTTCCTAGAGGAGGGGAGCGAGCTGGGGTCTGGATAAGGAGCAGGATCACCTAGGAGAAGGGGAAAATGTTCCAGGCAGAGGGAACAGCGCGTGGGGGGCTCCAAGGTGGGAACAGTCCTGGCGTGTGCCAAGGATGGGGTGGTGTGGGAAGGTGGTGGAGGCCAGGGAGGCGAAATGACCCACACCATGAGACGAGAGCTGAGCCAGAGAGAGCTCTGGCTGTCTGACGAACTTGACGGGAGCAGGGCGAGGCTGGCACAGGGACGTTCAGAGAGGAACGAGAAATGCGGTTGAGTTTCAGCAGGCGCCAGGTCAGCCTCGGATGCCAGGGTGGGGAAGGAACCCAGACTGTGCGGAGGAAGAGGGCTCCGGCTAAAGCGTGGAACGGAGACTGCAGGGGATAAGACTCAAACCAGGGAGGCCGCAGATGAGGCTGCTAGGGTCTTCCGGGAGAGGTAACTGGGGTCGGAACCCCGGTGAGGCACGTCCCCCTCAACCGAGGGCTAAGGGAAAGGTAACTGGGTCAAGGGCACATAGCTGGGGGCATGGGCAGAGCCTTCCCTGTCTCTAGGTCTTACAAAGGAGTCCTTAGAGCGCCCTTCGGTAGGAGGCACAACCCCACGGTGCCCTTCTCTGGTGACAGCAGGGCAGGGGCACGGGGCGTTTGGGCAAAGGGTGCCTGAGGCCAGGCGCCCAGCACAACCTCCTACCCAGCCTGGCGAGCAGACACGGGATCACAGCTGGAGACTGGGTTAGCGGTGAGCCTGCGGGCAGAGGCGCCGGGCCCGGGCCTGTATCTGGGGCTGAGCTCCAACAGACCCACACGTGGGACTAATTTAGGCAGTGTCACTGCCAGGGCTATGACACAAGCCAGTGATGCGTTCGGGTCCCTCCACATCTCATGGTTTGGAAGGACTCCACTTCTGCCCGTGGCTTCCTTGGGGCCTCACATCCCTCAAACCCAGCAGGGCCTGCCCCACTTAGAGCCCTGGTGCCATCCTCTGGCCCTAAATCGCTGCCAGCCTTAGTGCCTGGAACGCGTCACTCCGGCTGGATTCCTTGTGCCTTAAAGGTTCCCCGGCCTCCTGCCGTGCTGATCCTGCAAGGAGTAGAAACACGTTCCTCCGTCTTTCCCTCCCACCCAGCCGTTCTCCACTGCCCGGTTCCAACTGAGCTTCTTAAAACATAGTCCCGCTGGGTGTAAAAACCTTCCCACGGCTCCTGACTGTCCTCAGGTTGGTGTTCTTTCTCCTCAGCCCTGCCTTTTAGGTCTTCTGTGGTCTGGAAATGTCAGCTGCATTGCTGGCACACAGTGGGTGCTCAGTTAGGGTTCTGCTGACTGAGTGACTCAAGCTGAAACCAGCAGGGTCTCGGCCACCCCAAGCGGGCCCCCTCAGAAGGAGTCAGTGAGAACCGACCCCGGCCTTGATCTCCCCTCTCAGCAGCCAGGGCCAGAGATGCCTCCTCACTTCTGTGGGGCTCTCCTGGGTTTAGGGACGAGGGCAACAGGGCGAGAGGAGGCGTTGGGGAACACTGAGTCCAATCTGTCCACTCTACAGATAGGGAAACTGAGGCTGGGGGAAGGGTGGGGCAAGCCGAAGCAAGTGAGGGTGTCGGGTGGATCCTGGAACCCAAACTTATGCGTCTGGGCTGGGGGAATCCTTATTATTGTTATCACTTTCACAAATAGATGGCGAAACTGAGGCCAAGAGAGGGACATGCCTAAGGTCACTCATGGAGTTAGGGGGTGGCGTCTGCGTTGGCTCTTCCTAGGACTCTCGTGCTCCTCGTTCGTTGTTAGTCTTCGTTGTCATTTCTATCTCCCAGGTGCCGGGAGAGGGGACGGGCCTTGCCCGCAGTGGCTTCCAGAGAAGCGGGAGGGTAAGCAGGATCTCCCTCCCCTCCCCTGCCCTCCTCCCGCACCGCACCAGGCGCCCCCTCGCTCACCCGGGCCCTGGGCCACGACGCGCACCAGGCGCTGCACGGACTCCAGCAGTTGGCGCTGTTGGCGCTGCAGGAGGCTCGAGTTGCTGCTGGCGGCGCGCAGGCTGCGCTCCAGGCCCGCGAGGGCGCCGCTCTGGCGGCCCAGCAGCCGCCGCAGCCGCTCCTTCTCGCCGCGGAGAGAAGCCAGCTCCGCCTGCTGTTGCGTCTCCAGGGCCTGCACCCTCGTCTCCAGCGCGCTGCGGGGCGGGGGCGCACGCGCGTCAGCCCGCTGTCCCCGCCACGCGGTCACACTCGAGGGCTCGTCCCCGGGGCCCCGGGGGCGGGGGGCACTCCCCTAACAGATCGGTAAGGGGGCTCAGAGAGGTGGGGCGCCTGCCCAGAGTTACACAGCCCCGGGGAGGTGGGGGGGGGGCGTCCCCCCCCCCCCCCCCCCCCCCCCCCCCCCCCCCCCGGCAGCAGAGAGCGAGGAGGGGAGGAAAGAGAGACCGGAGACCTGGCTCTGGAAGAAGATGGATGGATCGGGGTCCAGAGAAGAAAGGGGTGGTGGTGGCGGGGGCGCCTGGGTGGCTCAGCCCTTAAGCCCCTGACTCTTGATCTCTGCTCAGGTCACGATCACCGGGTTCCTGGGATCCAGCCCCTTGTGGAGCTCTGCACTGCGCTGGAGCCTGCTTGGGATTCCCTCTCTCTCCCTGTCTGTCTGCCCCTCCCCTGCTCTCTCTCTCAAAATAAATAAATACGAAATAAAACTGAAGTAAAGAGAGAGAGAGAGAGGTGGGGGTGGAAGGAAGTGCCAGGAATGATAGCTTTGATATCAAAGCTTTTGATATCAATGCCAGCCTTGATAAGGATGTCCTTATCAAGTCCACAGTATGCCTGCCCTTTGACCTAGCAGTCCGCTCCCAGGAGGTAACCTCTAGGGAGCATGGGCAGGAGTGCCCCTTGGGGGATCGGTTATAATAGAGAAAAACGAAGGGCCTGAATGCCCAGTAGCCAGGGCCGGCTGGGCCTGTGCAGTCTCCGTCCCTGGAAATGCTCTGGAGGCAGAGCGCATCTGGGCGGAATTGGAAAGATGCCCAGGACCTGAGTGGGACTGCGCTCTGGACACGAGTGCCTCTCGTCCAGCCCCACGTGTGGGTGACCAAACAGAGGAAGGAAAAAGGTATTGCTGTAAATGCAGAGGGAGACCCGTGAACTTATAGGACAAGGCTTAGAGAGGCACGTGGAAGGACACGGTGGTGTCTGTGTTTGCAGAGAAAGTGAAAGAAAATCCACGAAGCGTCGTTACTCCTGCCAAGCGAGAGAGCTAGCTGGAGCGGATGGTGATGGAGAGGAGGAAGAGAGGAGGCGGGTGGAGGGAACCGACTTTCCCTTTCATTTTATACGGGTCTCTATTGTCTGGCGATATAACAAGCGTGGAGCATTTTTGGCACGGGTTTAAAAAAAAAAAGAAGAGTTTTAAAAAAATAAAAACGCTTTTGACTCAACTCTTCCACTTCTGGCATTTTCGCCTGCAGGCTGGCTCACGTGTGTGTGTGCAGCGAGGTACGGGGACATTATTCACCGCCTCACGTTGAAGAGTAGAGAAAGACAGGAAACAACAACCTTACTGCCCATTCGCTGGGGACGCGGGAAAATTAGGGTGGGCACAGCCATGGGGTGGAACGTTATCCAGTTGGAGAAAAGAACGAGCAACATGCAATGAGGGAACGGTTTCCGGGATACTTGGAAAAAAGAGCTGGACGCTCCATTTGGGATCAAGAAGGATAAAGAAAAGGGATATATTTGTTTACATATCCATAAGAAACCCCTGAACGTCAGCTTACAGAATGTCCGCTGGGGGACAGGGATTTCTGGCTGGTGTTCACTTCTGTACCCCCCAGTGTCTCGAACAGTGTCTCACATGTGGTAAGAGCTCAAAAAATGACTGGTGATTGAATGAATGAAAGGATGCACACACACACACACACACACACACACACACACACACAAAGCCAGGGAGAGCGGTTACCTCTGCCGTGAGTGGGTGGCTGGCTAAGGGATGGGGATAGGAGAGAGACGTTCTCCTATCTGTAAGGTTACGCCAACCCATTCTCCAGACTAGCACAATGAGTCTAGCCGAGGCAGAAGGAATTCCCCCCCGCCGAACCCCAAAGTATGCCATAGGAAGAGAAAAAAAACGGGGGCACACTCGGGTTCTAGAAATTTAGCTGTCTCCATGGGCCAATAGCATATTGGTGATATCCTCCCTCTACACGGATTTCTAGACACTGCCCATTCAGACTGTCCCAGTCCCTGGCCTGCCCCACCTTGGAGTGGCAGAGTAGGAATAAGAAGGTGGACAAACTAGCATTAGCTGTACGCAGATCAGAGAGACCTGGATGAGCCTTAGGTCCTTATTGTGACCGGCGTGCGAGCAACTGTAACACTGTAACATCTCCCCCTGTACAGAAGGGGGTGGCTGCGTCAGTGTGTGGGTTTTGCCTCCTCCAGCACCCTGACCTTGACAGTTTTTCTCCACTCAGCTCGAAACCAAGATGAAATCAGCCTCAGATGCCAGTTTCTCTGCCTAAGGAAGGAAGGAAGAAAGGAAGGGAGAAGGAAAGGAAAAAAAGGAAGGAACGGAGAAAGAATCAGGGCGTCCTGAGCCCCCAGGGAAATGCCTGTCTCCTGTCTCCACCCAGGGGTGCCTGCTGGGCCCCGAGCCCAACCTCAGCCCAGCCCCAGGGCCCAGCTTTTCTCCCAGCTTCAGTCTGGACTCCAACCCTGGTTTCCGTCCTTACCCCAGCTCTGGCCCCCGCCCCTGTCCAAGGTACTAGCCCAAGTCCAGCTTCCAACCCTGGCCCCCGCCCTGGCCCCGGCCCCGGCGCCCACCCTGGGTCCCAACCCCACGTGGGTCCCGGGCTGGCCCTCGCCCCCCAGCCCTGTCCCCGGCCCCGTGCCAGGATGCTGGTGCCCACTTGTTGCGTCCCTGCAGCCGGTGGAGCTCATGACCCTGCAGTAGCAGCTGTTTCTCCAGCTTGTTGGTGGACAGCGAAGTCTCCAGGAGCTGGATCTCCATTCGCGACGTCTGGTTCAGGACCTGTCCCGGCAAACAGGAAGGGGTAGGGGGCTACGCGAGCCCTGCGGGAACGCGCCTCGGCCGCTGTCCACCTGCCCAGGGGCTCTGCCATTCCAGAAACTCGCTGACCTATTTCTATCCTCCCTGCAGTTAGTTTCTACGGTCGCTCACTCGCTCACTCACAGGCCCTGAGTTTATGATCTGCCTTCTGAGTTTGCTCTTCCCCATCACTGCACATGACAGTTCCGTTCTTCTGGCTGCTCAGGGCCCAGGAGGAGTCGCCCTTGAGCACCCCTCCCCACCCCAATCTAATCTATCACCAAGTCCTGTCAGATCCACCTTCCAGATGGCCATCTGACCATTCCCTGCCCCTCCACGGCCCCCACTCCGGTCTTGGCCTTTGTCGTCTCTCACCCTGCGTCCTGTGCCAACCTCCTCACGGGGCTCCCTGTTCCCACCCAATGTCCCATAGTGTCCTTTCTCTGCTGAGCAGCCCAAGGCAGCCTTTTAAAAATGTGACCCACCTCCTCCGAATCTTCCTGTGGCTCCCACAGCACACAGTGGAACAGTCCCAGTCCTCGCCATGGCCTTCAGTGCCCCGCGCTGTCGTCTGCCCCCAGTGCCTCTCTCTGAACCCTTGCCCACCCCTCTCCCCCTGGTCGTTCCAGCCACACTGACCACCCTGATGTTCCTGGAGCTTGCCGGCCCAGTCCCCCCACTGGGCCTTCTCTGAGTAAGCCTGGCTCCCATCCTACCTTCTCCGCAGTGCCTTCCTGGCTTCACCGTCTAAACTCGCAAGCCATCCCTGCACCCTAGTGCGCCCTCCCTCTCTCCTGCCCAGGCTGTTTTCTCCTGGACACGGTCACCCCCTGACACGTGCAAGTTATTCTTCCTGTTCATTTCCCTGGTGGTCATTGGAAAGGGAGGTCCACGAGGGTCGGGATGCATGCCTGTTTCATTTACTGCTGTAACCCGGAACCGGGCATCTCCAACAGTGCCTGCGCATAGTAGGGATTCAACGGACACATGCCTCTTTGTCATTCGATCTTTTTATCCATTCACTTACTCACTCTCCCGTTTATGTGTTTGCTCCCTCCCTCCCCTTCCGTTGCTCTTGAGGTTGAGTGAATTGTTTATTAGCCATCTCTCCCCAGGAGCCCTCTGAGCCCCCTGAGGGCTCATCCCAGTGCCCAGTGCAGACCTGGAGTGTCCCTGGAGTCACAGAGGCAGAAGCACCACACCCGGTGTCTGCCCCCAGGGCTCGTGGCCTGGTGCTCAGAGTGTTTTGTAACCGGCTCATCAGGGAAGGGGCCCAGGGTGCTACAGGCCCAGAGGAGGCCCAGACCTGAGCCAGGGATAGAGGCCGAGGCAAGATGACCTGGGCTGTGAGCCGGCCCGGCTGGCCACAGCCTCCCCCCTCCCCCTCCCCCCACGCCACCTGCTCGCCCTCCATACCTGAGCCTCCACATCAGTCAGCTTGCGGGTCTGGGCCGTGGTCTGGTTCAAGAGGCTGGTGCCTAGCTCCAGCATGGTGGCCGTCTGGTTCTGGACCATGTGCTGTTGGACCTGTGCCAGCTCTGACCTCAAGTTCATCTGGATGTACCTTTCTAGCTGTGGGGAGACCGTGGGCCGGGGTCATGGGTAAGGGCTGGAGGAAGGCTCCTGTCCCTTCCTGCGTCTCCGTGAAGGGCAAAGAGCAACCAGGGGAGGCCTCTCTGCCAGGCCGGGCCACCCTAACCTCTCACCTGGACCATCCCAGTAGCTTCCTCCCTGGCCTCTCTGCCTCCATCCAGGTCCCATGCACAAGCCATCCTCTACTCAGCAGCCAGAGGGATCTTGTTAAATCTAAGTCAAATCCAATTCCTCCTCTGCTAGAAAGAAACCCTCCCAGAATTCCTAGAGGAATTTAGAGGAAAAGCCAAAGTCCTCCCTATGACTTCAGCTTCCTCCATGATCCAGCCTTCTGTTGCCGCTCTGATTTCGTCTCCCAGTCCTCTCCCTCACCCTGCTCCAGATCACTGGCCTCTGTGACATCCCTCCAACACAGCAAGCATACCACTGCCTCAGGGCCTTTGCACATGCTGTTCCCTCTGCCTGGAAACTCCCTCCATCTCATCCCCATCTACATGCCTCACTCCCTCGTGTCACTTCAGGTCTCTTCCTACCACTTATGACTCCCCGACTTTGTATTACATATTTATCTGTCAATTGTCTGCTTTACCCTTGGAATGTCAATTCCATGAAGCCGGAGACTTGGTCTTCCTCAACCATTATCTCTGTGTCTAGCACAATGCTTAGCGCACAGTAGGCACTCAATAAATATGTGTTCAATGAATTGGTAGTAAAAGGGGAGCTACAAGGGTTAGAGAATAGCCCCCAATGTCATGCCCATTACCCAGCCATCAGGGAGTGGGGATGTATCCTTCCCTGCAGGAGAGTTTGCAGGTCTATCCATCAAGTTGGACTTTTCTATTTTCTGCTCCCCTCCATCTGCCAAATGGGCTGAACCGGACAGTCTCCAAGGGTTCTCTCAGCTAGGATGTTCTGGGATCCCACGGGCTAATCTCTTTCCCAAGAGCAGTTGAAGCTGGTCTGGCATGAGACCAGGATCAAGTTGCAAAGGTGAACAGCGTGTTCTCAGGGCTCGGTGCCCGCAGGCAGAGAGCTGGCGCCCCTCCTCTATTCTCTCTTCATTCTGCACACATCCTGGCCTCTGGCCATCATCCCTACCCCCTGGCCCTGGCTGCGTCCCTTGCCCTCTCACTTAGTCTTCCAGGAGGTCTGGCAGGGCAGCTCCCAGGATCCCTGGGAAGACAGGCATTCCCCAGGGAGGGGTGGTGACCTTGGCTGGAGTGGGGGCAGGCAGGCTCTGGCTGCTTCCTCCTCGGTCTCTTCTCCCCTCTTGCATCTTAACAGTCTGCCCCTTTCCCTGCCCCCAGCCCCCTGCCGCCCCCCTCTCCTGCTCTCCCCCCTTCCCAATCCCCCCCTCCCCACTGTGATTTTGGAGTGCGTGCCCTTGTAGTGCAACATCAGATCCTGGAGGGGGCGCATGTGGGTGGTGCTGGTATTGACTACCGCAGGGGTTCTCAAAGTGTGGCCCTTGGAGCTTGTTAAAAATGCAAATTTCTAGGTCCCACCCCAGACCTACCGGGTCAGACATTCTGGGGTGGCGCCCAGCTGCCCAGGTGAATCTGCTGCTCAAGTGTGAGAACTGGGGTGGCAGTCACAAAAGGGACTGAGGACCAGGGAGACGGGCACATGGGAGCCTCTCAAGTCCTTGTCATATTGGCCCGTTCCTTCCTTCCCTGCATCATCAGCACCCCACCCCCACCCCGCCCCGCCCCACTGTTCCCTGTAACACACAAGCGTGATCCAACCGCTTCCATCTAAAAACAAATTCTTGACCCCACAGTCCCTCCAACTGCGTCTCCAATTTCTCCGGTCCCCTCAACAGCAAAACTTCTTCAACAAGCTCCTCCGTTTCCTTGCCTCCATGACCACCCTCGCCTCTAAAAACATTAACAATATTATTATGGTGTGCATACAAGAAAGCTTAAGGAATAATATAAGGCAGTCTGTGTATTTGCCATGTTCAAGAAAAACAAATATAACCCAGACTGTTGAATTCGGTGCTCTCTGCCCTCCCTCCCCCTTCCCTCCTTAACCCGCCTGGTCATCATCTCCTGGATGGAGGGACCCTTCCATGGCCTCTTACTCTCCCCCTCAGCAGCAGTTAGCCTAGATGGCCACACCCGCGTTCTGGAAACACTTTTCAGATGCTCCTTTCTCCTAGCTGTCCTATCCGTGGTCACCCCCGCTCTGCCCCCTCCTTTACCAGGCTTCTACATGCTGGGGGCTCTCAGCCCAGTTCTGGGCCTTAGTCTCTCTGCATGTTCTCTCCCTAGGTCAGGGGTCCTTAGTGGGGACCACAGGGTCTGCAAAGAGAATTCAGGGGGGCCCAAACTTTGCTAACCTGTAAGTAAAATTTGGCATTTCCTTCGATGACGAACGTGGGCCACAAACCATAGCACTCTTAGCTCATCCCGCCCCTCCATTAACCCCTAGAAATCACCAATATTTCCATACCACAGTGCAGGCGGTACAGTATCTTAAATTCTGTTTCTGCTCATCGGGACCTCAGAAAGACGGACATCCTCGGACCCACCACTGGACAAAGCTACAACCGTAGCACAGATCTAATATTGAGTATTTTGACCGCAATGGCAAGATCGCTGGGTGTTCGGATGCTTTTATTTTATGCATTTAAAAGTATCGCTCTGGGGGCGCCTGGGTGGCTCAGTAGGTTGAGCGTCCGACTTCAGCACAGGTCATGACCTCACGGTCTGTGAGTTCGAGCCCCGCGTCGGGCTCTGTGCTGATGGCTCAGAGCCTGGAGCCTGCTTCGGAGTCTGTGTCTCCCTCTCTCTCTCTGCCCCTCCCCTGCTCATGCTCTGTCTCTGTCTCTCTCAAAACTAAATAAACATTAAAAAAAAATTAAAAATAAACAAACAAATAAATAAATAAATAAAAGTATCGCTCTGAAAAGGGATCCGTTAGCTTCACCCAAGACCAGATGTCAAAGCGGACGGGGCCCCAGGTGCCTCAGTGCCTGCTGCAGGTGCTCTGGCTGGGCCCAGGACGGTCACGTGCTGACGACACTGGCTCCGTCTCCCCCCCAGACTTCTCCCCTCCGTGTGCCACCAGCTCACCGTCCCCACGTGGGCTTCTAACGAGCATCTCAAGCAAAAACACCCGCCATGGAACCCTCGGTCCCTCAGCCCCCACTGCCCTGTCTCGGCATCCCCCACCACTCCCCTCTGCAAGCCAGCCTCCCCGCCCCCCACCCCCCTTCTCCATCTTTCCCATCTTGGCAGCTGGCCTCAAACCCAGACCTCCTCCTCCTCGCTTCTCTTTTTCTTGTCTGCTGCAGTCAGTCCCCTAGTGGGTTCTGGCTACCGCGATCCCAATGCGAGTTTGGAATCTGCTCGCTTCCCCACCGGTCAGCTTCCCCGCCTTGCCTCTATCGCCTGGGATTGCTGATGCATGGCTGCTGGGGCACCCCAGGGTGCTTAGACGAGGCCGAGCTATCCTGAGGCTGCTCTCACACGCACTCTCCCACGAGTCACAGACCTCGGGGACCCTGGTTTCAAACGCAGACGACCAGACCCTGAGCTTCAGCTCCAGGCAGATAAAGAGCCCGTTCAGACTTTCTCGGGAGTCTCCCCTCAAGCCTCTCATTTGCAGACGGACAAACTGAGGCCCGGAAGACTGGCCCAAGGTCACTACCTGGTGGTCTAGGTTCCCTGACTCCTGGCCCAGGGCCTTCTTCGGGTCTGCAGAGCTGAGCTGGGGACTCACGGTAGCTTGGGGTCATCTCAAGTGACAGGAGTTCCCTAAGTACCCGCACTGGTCCCACACTTGTCCTGTGGCTGCGAGTGGCTGGGTGGGGCAAAGGCCACCCACAGCTGGGGCCCATCACCCAATTTACCACACCCGCCCACCAGCATGGGTCCTAGGATGGGTAATGTGGGCCAGATGGGCCCATTATGGCCATGCTGGACTCTGGTGAGTAATGTTGGCATGTGTGGTGGGGACAGCCCCTTTGCAGGCTGGAAGGATGGGGGAGGGGTCCCAATGAAGGAGTCCCCCACGTCCCCCCATAGGATTGGACCTGCCCCTTCCTTGTCACCCTCATGCTGCAGATTCTCAGGGTTGAGATGGGGGGGCAGGGACCTGACCTGCCACCACCTCTCCAGCCTGCAAAGGGGCTGATCTCTGGCCTTCGGGCTATCAACCCTCTCCCTTTGGCCCCGGGGTTTGAGTTTTGGCTCTATGACACTCCGACTGTGGGTCTTTAGTACTCGAGGGCTACGTGCCTCTGAGCCTCACTTTATTGATCTGTGACACGAGGACAGGAAACCTTGCTCCTTGTTGGGGAGAGGGTGGCTGAAAAGGGACTCGAGGGAAAGGAAAGGAGTTTAGACGGGCAGCGGGCCGGTTGAGGAAGGAGGGTATTCTGGACAGACCACAGATGAGCATCGAAAGGGATGAACAGTCTTCGTGGCCCAGGAGGTCCCCTCAAGCCTGCTTTTCTCCCACATCGTTTACATAAAAAAAGACTGCAGCTGGGGAATGGATAAGCAACCATGGTCCGTCCATCCAGTGGACTCTACTCAACAAAGAAAAGAAAGGAGTTAGTGATCCACACAATAATAAGACTCTAAGAGAGTCTGCAGGATTCCATTTATGTGACCTTCTGGAAAAGCCAGAACCCATGGTTTGCCAAGGACTGGGTCTGTGGTGGGAATGGACAGCGAAGGGTCATAGGGGAACTTTCTGAGGGTGTTGGCAATGTTCTGTGTCATGACTGAGCGTGTATATTTGTCAGTGCTCACAGAAACGCCCCGGGTGGCTCAGTCCATTGAGCGCCTGACTCTCGGTTTCAGCCCGGGTCATGATCTCAGGGTTCACGAGATCGAGCCCCACATCGGGCTCTGGGCTGGCAGCGTGGAGCCTGCTTGGGATTCTCCCTCTCCCTCTCTCCGCCCCTCCCCTGCTCAATCTCTCTCTTGCTCTCGCGCTCCTCTCTCTCTCTCTCTCTCTCTCAAAATAAATAAATAACAAGCGTAAATAAGCGTTAACAAAACAAAACCAAACCTGTAGATTAGAGGTAAAAAACACACACAGTAAAAAACAAACCCGCCAAAACCAGATTCTATACAATAGCCCATATAAAAGTATGTATTATAATGACAAATATATTTTCTTACGCTAATCCCTCACCCTCGGAGTGTCATTTGTGTATCCACTCAGGGTTTTCTTTTTTTTTTTTTTTAAGTTTATTTTTATTTATTTTGAGAGAGAGAGACAGAGAGAGTGTGCTGACTGGGGAGGGGCAGAGAGAGAGGGAGAGAAGAGAGAGAATTCCAAGCAAGCAAGCTCTGGGCTGTCACTCTAGAGCTTGGCGCGGGGCTTGATCTCATGACCTGTGAGATCATGACCTGAGCTGAAATCAAGAGTTGGACGCTTCACTGACTGAGCCACCCAGGCGCGCCTCACCCCCACCCCACTCAGGAATTTCTTGAGCACCTATTATGTGCTAGGCGCTCTACTAGGGACTGGGAAATCAAGAGGGAACAAAATTGGCAAGTTTTCTGATTCCAGGGCAGTTCCACGAACTCATTAGTTAAATCCCAATAGTGATGAGTGCCATGCAGAGAAATGAGACACGGTAGTGAGTGGGGTCAGAGGCAAGTGTGGCCAGAGTGGCAGGGAAACCCTCACCGGAGGGAGCTGCCTGAGCTGAGAGGGTGCGAAGGAGCCAGCTGTGGGAAAGACAGGAGGACGGGAGTTCTAGACAAAGGGAAAGGCAAATGCAAACGCTCTAAGACGTGAGTGTGTCTGGTGTATTTGAGAATCAGGGAGAAGATCAATACCGGTGATAGGCCCTGCCTGTCTCTTCCTTGGAAAATGGCGCGTATAGTTCATATTTGGAAAGAGCGTTTTGTCAACTACGGATAGAAACCAACGAGGAAAGAGTAGTTAGTGTCTTGTATCGGACGAGCCTGGGTTCGCATCAAAACTGTTAGCTTAGGGGCTGTGTGACCTTGGGCGGATACCTCTGCCTGTCTGGGCCTGTCCTCTAGAAAGGGGGTGATCATGGCTCCTATCTCTGGGTCGCAGGGAAGATTCCTGGCGCTATCTACGTACAGCGCCTGAGATGCTGTTATTTAATGTATTAACGCAGGAGCACTATGCGATTGCATAGCAAATCTGTTTTTAAAAAAACTCGGTATCTAGGGGCGCCTGGGTGGCTCAGTCGGTTAAACGTCTGTCTTCGGCTCGGGTCATGATCTTGCGGTCCGTGAGTTCGAGCCCCATGTCCGGGTCTGTGCTCAAGGCGTTAGCTTCCTTTGCAAATCCGTACATTTAATTCCATGTTTGAAATCATCTTTTTTCTGAGAGAGGCTCCAGAGCTTTGACGGATGCCGGAGAGACCGAGGGCGCAGGCCTCTGAAAATCCCTCCTCACTGGTGCTCCCTCGGTGGACCATCCGCTCCAAGAGGGCAGGGTCCTCACCTGCCTTTTCTTCTGGAGCCTGGAAGGGTGTCTGGCGATTCTCGGGTGCTCCGTGGATATTCGTTTCATTGAACGAATGGACGGATTCGAACACCTCCCCTCCTGGAAGAATTAGCTTTGAGATACAGGACACCAGATGGTTCTATGCTGCAGCCACTGGGAAACGGAGCAACAGGTGAGGAAAGAAACGCGCTTACAAAAAATGAAGTCCAGCCCAAGCCGCCGAGTGGGCTTGTCACTTGCAGCCTTTGTGCCTCCGTTTCCCCCATCTACAGGTGGGGGTGACGGTGCCACTCTGTGGGGTTGAGGTGAGAAGGGGTGGAGGTGGAGGTGCTTGGAGCGTGTCCGGTCAAGGATGCTGGGGGAGGTGGGGAGGCCAGCAGGGCAGAGCCCACAGTCATGACCCCCGTTGGCTGGAGCCACACTGGAGAGGGTGGCTGGGGTCCCCACCACATTTGTGGGACCCTCTGGGAGTCAAGGGCATCTCTTCACAGCGTCTAGCTCTGGATCACTGCAGGTGGGACCTCATCAAGAGGGTGCGGGCCTGGCCCCCCTGGGTGGGAAGAACGAACACCGGAGGAGAAAGAGACTTGGCGGGAATCCCCCCAGAGGCTGGCAAGGCTTCTAGCACAAGAACTCGAGGCTCTGGGTTTAAATCCCAACGTCTCCACTAACCGGCCGCAGGACCCGAGTCCGACATCTTTGCTCCAAGCCTCGATTTCCTTAGCTGTCAGATGGGGCCCCGGGGGGCCCCAGGGCACATGAACCCACTCTTTTGGGATTAGTGCGAAGGACACTTGGATAAAGATCCAGAGGGGGCGCCTGGCACGGAGCAGGTGTCCCCTGCATCACCCCTGAAGAGGTTCTGGAAAGTTCATCTGGCTTTAACGGTACCTGTTTTCTGCGGGCCTGGAGAGGGCCTCTGTTTTATACCCAGCTGTGAGGCCTCCTGGAGGTGTGGTCTCTCAGAGTGTCCGTTTCCCCAGCTGTAAGATGGGCACAGTAGTAGGGACTAGACCCACGGTTAGTCAGATTTTGTTACTTAATGCATGAATGCCACAGCAATACACGACTGTATTGCCAACCTGTTTGAAAAAAATTTGGTATCTGCAGCTCAAGGCATTTGCTCCTTGAGGTTGTCGCGGGGTTCAACGGGACCGCGGCTGTTCAGTGAGGCCGTGCCTGGCGCATGCCGGGTGCACAGTAACTTTGGCAGTTGTTATTGTTGTTGCTGCTGGGACGGCTGTAAGTTCTGCCACACAACTCCGCCTGCAGCGCAGGGCAGGGCTGGCACGCCTTGGAAAGCCGAGGCTCTGTCCTGGTGTAGAACGTTTGTCCTGGCCTCTGGTCCCTCTGTCCTTTGCTGGTGGGACTTTGCCAGGAGTGAGAGTGGGGGCAGACGTTGCGGGCCCTTGGGGGATGGCGGTTGTCCTGGTAACTCCTTACGGCACCCTATGATGGCCAGGTGTGCTTGGGTGCCTTAGAGAGAGCCTCTTAGCGGGGCGCCTGGGTGGCTCAGTCGGTTAAGCGTCCGACTCTTGGTTTCGGCTCGGGTCACAATCTCGTGGTTCGTGAGTTCGAGCCCTGCACCGGGTTCTGCACTGATGGTGCAGAGCCTGTTTGGGATTCTCTCTCTTCTCTCTCTGTCCCTCACCCCCCCCCCCACTAAATAAATACATAACACTTAAGAAAAGAAAAGAAAAAAAGAAATAGCCGCTTATCCCCTGCATGGAGGCTCTGCCATTGATCCCATTTTATGGATAAGCAAATGAAGGCTCAGACAGAGTGGCTTCCCTGAGGTCCCTCGTCAAGCTGGCAGATCCTAGATTCCTACCCAGGTCTGCTGATTTTGGAGACCAGAAGGTCAGGTCCAGTGGGCACAGGAGGGTCAGGGCAGGAGCTAAGCAGGTGGAAACCGTGTCCCCCTCACCCCACGCGGGACGGGGTTTTAGCCTTCCAGCCCATGAGCCCAGAGACCGAGTGAGCCCAGGTGAGCCCTCATGTTGGCTTCTGCCTGTTGCCTGCGTTTCTGGGTCCCCTGCCCAGGCTTGTGCCTGAATCAGACCGAAGGAGAACCAGGGGTTTCCGCAAGCTGGGGTGGTGTCAAGGTACAGAAAGGCCAAGGATTCCCCCCAAAACAACCCCCATGAAACCGCAACGAGGCAGCGGGGAGCACGGTTTCTGGTCTCTGCTCCCCAGCTCCGAGCTCCGTGGCTTTGGGTAAATGATTTCATCTCTGAGCTAACACCATCCTTCTAATGGCTCAGGCCCAACCTCTTGGAAACCTTCTTCCCTCCCCCTTCACCCCTCCCCCACATCCAATCTGTGGTCTCTACTCTGGGGCCATGTGCAGAATCCGACCACTTTCCCTCCCCCAGCCCCATCACTTCCACCCATCGAAGCCTCCCCAGCTTCCATCATCTCTTGTGGGCTTCCCAGCTGCCCCCCACCTCCCCACCACCCCCCACCCCTGCTGTGCCTTCAGCTTCTGCACATGCTCTCCAGCCCCAGTCCGTGCCCCACACAGCAGCCAGAGAGAACCCAGCACACCTAAGCCCGGTCATAGCACCTTCTGCTCCAGACTCTGCTGTCACTTAGAGCCCAGGCTTTTTGGTAAATTCCTTTCCGGGAGAGAAAAAACAAAGTCTTTGGAAACGGGCAAAACTGCCCCATAGAGCAGGGTCCAAACTGCGCCGCACTGGAGGTGGGGTGGGAATTAGGGCAAAGCCAGCCAGGCTGAAACCAGGCTCCAGGGTGCAGGGTGGGGGAAATCAGAGCCTGGCCTGATGATGAAGGGGAAAGCAGCCCCCCTCCCCCCCACAGGGACCCAAGCCTGGGCGGGAGGGATATGGGAGCTCAAAAGACCAGCAGGGACCACACAGCCAGCCCTGGTTCCCACAAGGGGAAACTGAGGCCCCGATCTGGAAAGCCATTTGTAGGAGGCTGCACACAGGAGCTGGTGGCCCAGTGTGGCCGGCCCCATGAAAATCTGGAAGAACAGACCTCTGACAGCTTTGCGCGCGTGTTTCCATTTAGACGTAAATTTTTGTACTTTAAAATTTTTTGGGAACGGGTGACGCGAGCACATGGTTCGGAAGTCCAAGGAATCAAAGGCTGTGGAGCGCTAACCCAGACCTGCCCCGGTTCCCGTCCCCACGGGCCACTGAAGGATGTGCTGGGTTTACTTCCAGGGAAACGACGCGTGTGCCAGCAGTGAGTGTGCTCATACCCCCCCCTTCTCCCCCCAGCCCTTCTTTGGCAAACACAAGGTCAGCGCCCCATTCCGCACCTTGCTGCTTCTCGAGTAGCGTCAACTTTGGAGGTCACTCCACATTCAGCCCGACAGACCGGCCTCGCTGCTTTAATAGCCACATGGGATTCTGTCTGTGGCCGTCACTGTTTGCCCAGCGGGTCCCCAATAGCTGAGCTCATTTCCAGCTATGGCCATCACACCAGGGCTGCTGGGAATACGCTCGCCCACGTGTCACTTAGCTCTCCTGCAAGGCTGCGTCAGGGATAAACCTCTTGACGCAGAACTGCCTGGTTCAGGGGTGTGTACCCTCGTGATGTGTCTGCGGTTTCCACACTGGTTTGGGAGGAGGGGCCCTGGGGGCTGCAGCAGGGGCCACGGGAGCCAGAGCGCTGCCTACCCGAATCCTCCCCCCACACACCCACACCCCTGATCTCAGGACCACCTCATCGGCCTCTTTCTGACTTTTGGATCTCCCCACGAACGTCACCTCCCCCGGGAAGCGTTCCCTGGCCACCCCGCGGAGGGTAGACACCAAGCCCCCTGCCCTACTCCTCCCCCTGTGACTCCTCCCACTGTGACTGCGGAGGTTTGGTTTTGTTTTGTTTTGTTTTGTTTTTCCCACAGCCCTTCACCCATCTGAAACCTCCATTTTCTCCCCAGGAGAAATGCAGGAATGCAGGGCCACCATTCAGGAGCAGCTTAGCAAGGTAGCTCTGGGCCACCAAGTTCTCAGCCGCGTCCTCCAGGCCTCGAGGCAGCGGTCCCAGGCGCGGGAGAGGTACTCAGGAAAGATTTGTTGAAACTGGGGTGTCTTCAAGAGAAACGTGCTAGAAATGACCACGACAGGGTCTCAGCACTCCTTCATCCACTCAACAGACTTGCTCAGATGTAGCCCGGCCCCCGGGGAGAGAGCAGGCTTCGCTCCTGCTCGAGCTCAGTGCCTCCGAAGGGGCATGGCCCTGAGGGCCTTACAAATGTAGCCCATTTAGTCCTTGGCTCGCTCATCATCCCCATTTTACAGATGAGGGAAAGAAGCACAGAGAAGCTGAGCCTGTTGCCCACGTCACACAGCTGGTGAGCACGACCGGCTTGGAACTCGGGCCTTCGGGCTCCCAAGACCACACCCTTCACCCTCAGTGGGCGCCTTGAGGCAGCCAGACTCCAAGATGGCCCCAAGGATCCCATCTCCTGGTCTGCATGCCACGCATAGTCTGTCCCCATAGTCTGTCCCTCGCTGGGCTGAGATCGGCCACCGTGACTGTGGCACATCGTAGAAATGTTGGAGTGTGACTCTCATGGCCACGTCATTACGTTTCGGCTCCTGCTTTGTCCCCTCTTGGCCCTCTTGCTTGACAGGAACTGGCCACCACGTCCTGAGGACCCTCGAGCAGCCCTGCAGAGGGGCCCATCGGGAAAGAAACGGAGCCCGTCACCCCCGCCGCCAGCCAGCACCTGCCTACCAGCCCCGGGAGCGGGTCGCCGGGAGGCTGATCCTTCAGCCCCGGGTGGAGCCTACAGACGACCACAGCCCCCGGCTGATATCCGAGAACAACCACGTGAGAAAACCCGAGTCAGAGCTACCTTGCTAAGCTGCTCCTGAATTCCGGACTCTCAGAAACTGAGACAGAATTGTTTGTGGCTATTAGAAGCTGCTAAATGTTCTGGGGTCATTTGTTATGCCACAGCAGATAATACTTTTGTGGGGGTTACAGAGGCCAGACCCTCTTGCTTCCAGGTCCCGCCCCCCTCCCCCAGACACACCGCATCCCTGCCACACCCTCCCCATGCCTCAGTTTCCCCACCTCTCCAACGGGGCTGACTCTGTGGCCAAGGGTTGGCCCTGCCTCCTCTGCCTGGTCCCAGCCCCCTTACCACCCGCTCCGGGCCCACCCAGGCCCTGACCCCGCGGCTCTGAGCTGCCAGGCCCAGCCTTCCTGGCTCTTTGCCCCGCTGTTGCTCTCCTTTTGGGTCAGGGCTCAGAGAGAGCCGAGCGAGTGGGCAGGGAGCCAGGGGTGGAGCGTGTCAGGGACCAGCGGGCTGTTGTGGAGGGGTGTGCCGTTCAGCTCTCAGCTCGGCCCACGATTCCCGGCACAGGCCGGGCTTCTCCCAACCTCAGCGGCAGCCCCGAGTCTAGCGGGGGCCTCGCGCGCCGAGTCAGGCACTGGTTCGGTCACAGCTTCGCCACTCCCTTTCTGTGCCAGCGACGGGGCTTCTCTGGGCCTCGGGGGCCTCGATGGAAAAACGGGGCGCATTGGTTCCTCTTGGCACAGGGGCCAGGGGCATAAAGGAAGCGACTGCTGGAATCTGTGCTTCCCCGGGGGCTGGGATTCTTCCGTCTTGTTTACTGGCGTAGCCCCGGGGCCTAGCGCAGTGCCCGGCACATAGTAGGTGCACCGTTATCTGTGGAACGTTTGTGGCTGTCTTACCCTCTGAGCCTCACCTTGTCTGAGGGTGTGTGTGTGTGTGTGTGTTTGTGTGTTGGTATCGGGTGGCGGGTGTCTGTCCAAGGCAAAGAAGCCACAGGAAGATGAGGGGTATGGGGAATAGAGTGGGGGGAGCTAGGCCTGCATTTTCTGTCCGAATTTGGGGTGCTTCTCGGATGTGAACCGGCTACCAGGGCCTTCGGCCTCCCAAGGCCCTGCTATCCCTTTGTAGTCGTCTGCGTCTCAGCCTTGATCTTGGAAGGTGTGTCTGCAACGGGGCCTATGTGATGAGCCCTTATTCTCCCCCCGCGTAGAGATCGAGAAGCGAATCGGGAGAAAGTGAAGAAGAAGCGCGTTTCTCGTGACGGCACACCTTCCTGCCACCTGCGTGCCAGCCCTCTCGCAGAACAGGGCCGTGTGTCCCCGTTGCTTGGTGAATGTGTATTCAGCACCCGCGACGTGCTAGGCGCCGTTCTCGCCACTCTGCGCATGAAGGCTTTGTTGCCGCTCTCTGTGGTAGGAGCTATCACCAGCCCATTTTACAGATGAGGCACAGAGTGGTTAAGCGACTCGTCCAAGGACAGGCCGCTCGTCACGGGCAAACCCAGGCTGTCCGGGAGCAGATCGACCAGGCCACACTTCTGCCAAGTCTCCTTGGCTGATCATTTGACACCACCCCGCCTTGCCCACCACCCCAGCTCTACCTCGGAGAATAGAGCCAAGCGCGTTCTGGACGGAGTGCGGCCTTGCCATGCGGCACCAGGCTTTCCCGCCCGTGCGACTCTGGCGTGTAACCACTCTTGTCTGATTTCTAGCAGTCTGGGGGAAAAGGGTGATTGTTCCCCACTTGACAACGGAGTCAACTGAGGCCTGGAGAGGCCAAGCATTGCCCAGAGCTGGTAAGGGAGGATTTGAATCCCACGGCTGAGCTCTTGCCCGCCCTCTTGCACCTTTGGTGTCTGAGGCTGACCCTGAAAACAGGGTGACGCCGATGGGGTCAAGGTCAGGCAAGAAGGGCAGAAGCAGGCCCAGATGTCCACAGTAGAGCAACCGTCCCTGGGCACAGGGCAGAAAAGGGGCTACGTTGGTTCCCAGCACCCAAGATCCCTGAGAGCAGGGTGAGGCCCAGAGAGGTCTGGTAAGGCCCCTGATGAGCACTCCAGTCTCAGCCTGGCCACACTCTCCTGGCTCTCCAGGCTTCGGCCACAAGGAACGCTTCTCACTTCCTCCAAATCACCTCGTTCGTTCTCCCCCGGGGCCTTCCCACTTGCCGTTCCCTATGCCTGGAATGCTTTTCCTTTCCCTTCTTTGCCTGAGAAGGACCAGTCTACCTTTCAGAGCTCAGCTCCGTCCTTCCTCCTGGTGCCTTTCTTCCATCACGGTCAAGTCTCCTTGCCCCCCACCCCCGGTCCCCGTTATCTATCCCTAGAACAGGCGGGGACTTCCTCACAGTGCGTATCATGGTTGATCATGACACGTGAGAAATCACCAGGTTGGTGTCTCTCCCGCTGCTCCTGGAAGGGAGGGATTGAGCCTCTCTCGCTCACTGCTGAATTCTCAGCCCCGCGCAGTGCCTAACACCGCAAGTTCTCAATAGACGTCGGTGGGAGGGGTGATGGGGTAAATGGAGACATGAATGTTCTCACCTGTGTGTGTGTGTGTGTGTGTGTGTGTGTGTGTGCATGTGTGTGCCTGCTCATAGCTGCCTGCATGCAACCCCAGAACTTAACCGTAAGGAATGCGTTAATTTTCCATGAGGTTCGTGACACACGGTGCATCCTGTTGCTACAGGGGAGGAGACACAGATATCTTCAGCTGGGATTCAGGAACCCCGAGTTCTGACCCGACCCCTGCCACGGTTTCTGGGGTGAATGTAGTTGAGTCACTCCCTGTGCCCAGGGTCAGGGTACCCGTCTGTACAATCGGGAAGGGGCACAGAGAGGCAGTCCGTGTGGTGGTTAAGTATGGGGTCTGGACCCAGCCCCTGCCTGGGTTCGAAGCCACCTCCCTTGCTTCCTAGCCCCGTGAACTCTCTGGGCCTCAGTTTCCCCATAACAAAAGGGGATCGCAACAGTCCTCACCTTTTAGGATGTTGTGAAATCTCAGGGACCGATGTCTGTAGGACATGCATAGCAGTGCCTGGCACACAGAAAGCCCCAGCAGCACGTTCACCCCAGAAGAGAGAAGAAACCGAAATGGCACCTCCTACTTCCCCGTGAGTTGAAGCAGCACCAGATACACGCGCAGACCTTGGCGGGCGCTCGTCATTTGGGCCTCACGGCCAACCCAGGCATGAGCGTACCTCTGCCCCCAGTTTACAGAGGGAAAAGCTGAGGCTCCGGCCTTTCCCGCCTTTGCAGAGCTACAAACCTCACAGCTATAGGATTGGGTGAACAGAAGCAAACCGCAGAAAAATGAAGATAGCATTTCATACAGGAAACCAATATTATGCATTGGTTGGGGAGGGATAGACACGGGGTAAAAGGCTACCAACACCGAACTCACGGTAGCTGTCTCTCCTGGGGGAAGGAAACAGGAGAGGGGCAGGAGCTAAACGGTCTCTTCAGCTGGGTTGTGGGAACAAGGAATTTTATTAGATTTGTTTCTATCTTGGGGCACCTGGGCTGCTCAGTCGGTTAAGCAGCCGACTTCAGCTCAGGTCACGATCTCACGATCCGTGAGTTCGAGCCCCGCGTCGGGCTCTGGGCTGATGGCTCAGACCCTGGAGCCTGCTTCCGATTCTGTGTCTCCCTCTCTCTCTGCCCCTCCCCCATTCATGCTCTGTCTCTCTCTGTCTCAAAAATAAATAAAAATTAAAAAAAAAAAAAAAGATTTGTTTCTATCTTTTCATACTTCCAAACCATTTCAGTAAAATTTTAAAACGCACAGAACAGGGGCGCCTGGGTGGCTCGGTCAGTTACGCGTCCGACTCTTGGATTCCGCTCAGGTCACGATCTCGAGGTTCGTGGGTTCGGGCCCCGCATCGGACGCCGCACTGACAGTGTGGAGCCTGCTTGGGATTCTCTCCCCCTCCCTCTCTCCGTCTGCCCCTCCCCCTGCTCCCGCTCCCGCTTGTGCCTGCACTTCCTCACTCCTTCTCTGAAAACAGATAAATAAACTAAAGAAAGGAAGGCAAAATTAAAAAAAAATAAAATAAAATGCATAGAACGAATTGCAAGGAAGTTAACTGGGAGATGACCAGGGAACTGGGAAGACCAGTGATTTCTTCCCCCCCCCCACCCCCGTGTCTTCACGCACTTCCCCAATTCCCAGCGTCTGCACCAAACGTCGGGAAAGCCCCAAGAGTGATGGACTGGAGACGGGAATGAAGGGTCACGAGGCTCTGCTGGCTTAAGCTTCGGAAGCTCTGCTCCTCTGTAGGGGAGGAGAGGGGAGGGGAGGGGAGCCTCCTCCAGGGTCTGTGGGCACCCCCTCGCCCACCACGTCACTGCATACGTTTTGCCCTATTTTGTCCTCATCCGAGGTCGTTGTTCCCATGATCCCTATTTTGCAGATGAGGACACTGAGGCCGGGGCAGGAGCCAAAGGGACTTTGCTGAGCTCACACGAGGCAAGGTGTGGAGAAGCCGCTGTCGAATTCCGGGGCTGCCACCACGGCGGATTCCCTTGCTGGGCCACGAGTCCCAAGTATGCCATCCCTCCCTGACACTCAGCCGGACGCTGTGCCCCGCCCTGCGCGCACTAACTCGTCGAATCGCCCTAACCTGCAAAGCGGCTTCTATCCCTTTCCTCGCCTCTCAGATAAGAAAACCGAGGCACAGAGCGGCCCAGCGATTGAGGCCACACAGCCCACAAGCGGCGGAGCCGCTGGGAGTCGAGTTGAGTCGGGTGGGCTCCACGGCCCATGCTCTCCCTCTGTGGGATTCACCCCAGGCTCTGGCCAAGGGCGGGGGGGCGGGGGGACATAATGATGAGGACACTCAAGTGGGGGCTCTGGGTCCCCTCAACTTTTCAAGAGCTGCCCATGCTGGTGGAAGAGCCTTCAAGAAGGCTCATTGGCTAAAGGCCCCGTGGGGGAAGGGAAAAATCCAGCATCCGTGAGTTTCCCTTTCGCTGGCCAGCGTTCTGTCTGTTCTGCAGGTCCCGGCTGGGTCTCCAGGGACCAGGCCACAAGGGACACGTCTTGCTTATTAGCCAGGAGACTGGCCTCAGGGCTGAGAGCGTGGGTTCTGGCAGCAGCCAGCCTGAGAGTAAACCTCACCTCACCCTTTCTGGCCATGAGACCTATCTTTCTTTTATCCTACATGCTCTCTAGGAGGCAGCGAGTGTTTTGAGTTCCGCTTTACAGAGGAACCAGTTGACGCAGGTGGCTTCCCCAGCTGGTCAGTGGCACCGCTGGGACGTGACCCCCCCCACCCCACCCCCGACTCTGGGTCTATTCCAGAAATTTCAGAGCTGACTCTGAGGTTAAGCAAACGCTCTGAGGCCAGAGTCTGGGTGGAGGTGCA
Organism: Panthera tigris; assembly: GCF_018350195.1. NCBI lineage: Eukaryota > Metazoa > Chordata > Mammalia > Carnivora > Felidae > Panthera > Panthera tigris. Next base: position 27,862,034 of record NC_056662.1, read on the forward strand.
GACTTAGGGGGCAGGCCTGGGGTCTGTTTTCTCACATTTCCTGCCCTAGGAGACAAGGAGGAGAGGGTCTGGGTACATCCCAGCCCAGCTGAGCTGTGGGGCCTAGGAAGAAAGAGCCAGAAACTCAGGGCCCTGCCCCCATGGGCTGGCCTGGTCGAGGTGCTTGAAAAAATAAACCTGTCCCTCTGGGGGATGCCTCTTGCGGGGCTGCTGGCCCTGGGGCTCCCTGGGTCATCCCTAGGTCAAGGGCATCTGTGCCGGCCATTTCTAGGCTCCTTTCTTGGGAAAATAACCCCATTGCTCTAAGAAGCATATGCTCTTCTCCCCACCCAACCCCCTCAGCCCCAAACTGCTTAGAAAGCAGCCAGCGGTGAGGTTAGGAAATCAAACCCCAAGACGTTCTGTTCGGCAACTGAGATTCATTTCTTGTTTGGATAGCCGAAGGCTGAAAATGCCAAGAATTTACGGGCAGCCTGGGGGGGCTGGGGCAGCTGGGAGTCCCAGGCCAGTTTGGGAGGGTCCCGGGCTGGGCCAGGACCCCACGCTGCGCTCTGCTGGATGCGCTGTTGACCCGCATCCAACCGCTGGGCTGAGGGCTTGAGTTGTTCTGAGGTCTGGCGTCAGGGGCCTGGAGCGAGCAGCAGAGGCCGGGGGCAGGGCCAGGTTGAGAGGATCCTATCCGGCCCCTCACCCCTGCTGGCTTGGCTTTGGGTGCAGAAAGGGAAGAGAGAGGGGGTCCCGGCTGAGAACCCCGGCTGGGGGGTGGGCCCTGGGCATCTGGCTTGTGTGTCCTGAGTCGTCTGGGGTGGACAGAGTGTTGTGGACACCCAGGGAGGTAGATATGGGAGGGCTAGCCGGCCTGGGGCTGGGGCGGGGGGCGGGGGGGAGGGGTTGGGGACAGACAGGGAGAGACCTCAGGGACATGCCGCCAGACAGGAGAGAGAGTCACAGAGCGGCAGAGGGACACAGAGATAGAAAGGGGGAGGCAGAGACACATGAGGAGATGGGCAGAGACGGCCGACTGTCACTGGTACAGGAAGGAGAGTGGAGGTCCCCACGTTTCTGGGGTTTGAAGCTGGGCTGCCCTCAGGTGCTGGGGGTGGGTCGGGGAGCCTGCGTCCTTGCCTGTGGCCCCGGGGTTTCCTACTCTCCTCATCTGTAGAATGGGTCCTGCGTGGGAGACAGCAGAGTAGGGCACCTCCTGGCGGGGACCGGGGCCACTGCTCAAGGGGTGACAGCAGCCCAGAGTGACCTTTCGCTGGGCAACTGCTGGGGGCAGACGCTTGCCCGGTCCTGCCGCTCTGAAGCCCACGTCAGACTCTCTCATCACACAGACGAGGCCCTGAGCGCATCACACACACCGGGTCACACAGGCCACACGACTCACCACTGTGCTGCACGGCCTGCTGGGGAGCCTGCCCCCCTGCTGGCTCTGTCCGCCTGTCCGCCCGCCCCCTCGACAGTCCTGGCTGCAGCTTTCCACCCAGATGAGGGGGTGGGGCAGAGCCAGGAGCGGCCCACAGATAGCAGACTCCAGACGTGAGTCATTAGTGCAGAGGCTTTCCAGGGGGAGGGGGGAGGAGGGGAGGGGAGAGAGGTGGAGGAAGGGGGGAAGAGTAGAAAGAAGGAGAGGGGTGGGGTAAGGGGGGGTGGAGAAGCGAGGAAGGGGGAGAGGGAGCAGACCTTCCCACAAACACCCGCCCCCCCCCCCCCACCACCCCCTGTGCTCTGAGTTTAGAAGGACACGGGCCAGCTGGCCAGCTCCATGCTGGGAGAAGACAACTGGGTGTCTGGGATTCGGGAATCCTTGCCTCCCTCACTTCCTTGACACCCTCCAGAGTCAGGAGAAAGGACCTGGAGCTTGGAGGGCCTGGGCTGGCTGTCACGGCTGGGTGACTCTGGCAGGTCCCTTCCCCTCCCTGGCCTGTGTCTTCTCCTGTGCACTGGGGGGACAGGGGCAGGAGTCAGGGGCATGGGCTGAGCAGGGGCTGGCCGCTGGCTGCTTGCAGCAAAGAAGGTCTCCTCTGCGGCCACCCCGATGATGGGAATCTGGCCGAGAGCTCGGTCTGGGGAAGCTGGTCATCTCTGCTCATCCCCAGGAATCCCTAATGGTGGTAGTGGTAATTAGTGATGCTTCTAGATCAGAGTGTTTTGAGACTCGTTTTTTTTTGTTTTTTTTTTCCCTCTCCTGGGATGTTACCGCAGAAGCCAAGAAGAGGCCTTTGAGTTTCAAAGACTCTGAGATACTCCCAGCCCAAGGGGCATGAAGGGGGCATTCAACCCAAGGAGCCCTTACCCAGGGGAGGGCAGAGCAGATACCTGCTTGGACCCCAGCAGAGACCAGGCAGGACTGGGGGCCCCCTGGGGCCCACCAGCATGGACAAGTGACGTTCCTAGCCTCAAGGCTATCGGACGGGGACCATTGGACTGACTCGTCCCCAAGTGCGCTGCCCTCACCCAGCAGTGCGGGGCTCACACTGGAGATACGGCTGAGTTAAATAAAAGCCCATCGGTCCACTGCATCCCGGCGCAGGTAGGCTACCCCGTGTCCTCACGAAACACCTGCTCTAGTCGGGCAGCAGGCTGAGAGCGGCGTGGGAGCGGTCGCCGTGGTCGTCCCAGCCATCCCCCGAGGCGTTCCCATTTTGCAGATAGGGAAACTGAGGCTTGCTCATCCACAACCATGTGGCAAGTAAATGCCAGACCGGGATGTGAACTCAGGTCAGCCTGCCTCCTGAAACAGAGCTCTTTGCCCCACGGTGCCCCATGGACGTCTGGAGAGGGCGTTGTGCCACAGGTGGAAGAGGTGGGCTGGGTGCCCTTCTGATCTGAAAGTCACCGGTTTAAATTCTTCCTTTGGCTCAGCCAGTGATGCCTGAGCACCAGGCACCCAGGGGAGTCAAAGATGGATGGGAGGGTGAGGCTTGGGGTAGAGAAGCCGGAGGGAGGGGATAAGGTCGCACGAGGTAGGGAGGCAGCTGGGGAGACAGGAGGATACACCACGAGGAGAGAAGCGGAGGCCACAGGATGGACGGGTCCTTCTGCCTAGGGGCCGGTGGGCATGAAGGATACCCCGGGGCCACAGGAGGCCTTAAACAGAGACAGGTGGGCAGGGAGGGAAGAGCTGAGTGTCAGGCAGCTTCAGGGTTGAGGCACCATGGGCTCTCGGAGGGGAGACATCTGCAGGGTCAGGGTCACGGATTCGGGGCTCAGGAACCCATCAGATGCCGGTTTGGCATCATCATGGGGCAGGTGGGAAAGGGTGCTGCAGGAGCCCTGGGGGCAGTGCCATGAAGGGTGAGTGGAAAGGAGGAGCAGGGACAGAGTCCTGGGAGACACTGGCATTTCAGGGTGGGGGAGGGCCCGAGCGACTGGAGGGACTCACGGACGGTCACGCACCCATATGTTCATTCATTCCGCAGCCGTGTTTGGAACACCTACCCTGTGCCAGGCACTGTTCTGGGCTCCGGGAACTCAGTAGTGAACAAAGAATATGTGATCCTTCCCTCCTGGAGGGCACAGACCAACAGAAATGCTCTAAGAATGGGTAGTGATAAGTGCTAAGAGAGAAAACCAAATCCAGGTTGAGGGGATACAGAGTGACAGAGGGTTATTTTAAATGGAGTGGACAGGGAGGGCCTCTCTAAAGAGGTGACATTTAAGGAGAGACCTGAGGGAGGTTGGGTGAGCCATGTAGGCATCTGGGAGAGGAGTGTTCCAGGGACTAAGGATTTTCTTTTTATTCCAAAGAGATGGGAGTCCCAGGATGGTTTTAAGCAGAGGAGGGACAGGATCTAACTTAGGACCCCTCTGTCTGCTGAATGAATGAACTGTGGGGGCCAGGGTGGAAACAGGGAGCCCAGGGTGGCTGCCATGATGACCGCCCAGGTAGGAGATGGAGGTGGTCCAGAGTGGGGCAAGGTAGGGGAAGGGGTAGGGAGGTAGGTCAGATCAGGCATGTTTGGTGGATGAGGGCTTGCTGATGGAGACAGTTTCTGGAAGGATGGTGGTGGTCAGCAACATTGAATTTGTCAGGAGATCAAGTATGATGAAGACCGAGCCATGGCCATTGGATGCGGGAGGTGACATTTGGGGGAAGGAGTAAGTGGGATGTGAGGAAGTGGAGGCAGACTGTGTGGACTTCTGAGACCCAGGCCAGAAGTCAGATAGTGTAGGTTGGATAAGAGGCTTGTTTGCTCTATTCTTCCTTCTCTCTCTCTCTCTCTCTCTCTCTCTCTCTCTCTCTCTTTTTACCATGGAAGATACTTATATGGGACTAAACACTGAAGGGGGAAGAATCAGCAGAGGGGGAGTACAGAAGGGGACAGCTGTCTTGGGGAGGTTCAGGGGCTGCAGGGGGATGGGATCTACATCCTAGAAAGGAAAAGAGACCTTGGCCCATAGAGGAACCCCTACCCTCTGAGCTGGAGAAAGGCTCTGGGGACTGGTGGATGTACGGGTGAATCTGCAGGTGTGGGGCAGGCAGCTGAAGAGTGGCTCTCCCTTTGTCCTCATTTCTCATTGAAGCAGGGGGTCATTGGTCTGGTGGGAGGGTGGGGGACAATAAAAACGGAGGCTTGAGGAGGAGGTGAGGTTTGAAATGGCCCTCGTGGAACCAGAAACACACAGATTTCAGAGCAGCACGGAGCCCCCACTGGGTTGGCTCCAGTGCGTGAGGCCAAGAACTCCCTCGGGAGGGATCTAGGGGTGAGATGTGGCAAGCCGACAGGGCAGGCGAGAGGGAGGGCAAGTGGGCAAGGGACAAGGAGAAGATGGTGAGTTGGGGGCTGAGGAGCTAGATGGTTAGGGCAAGAATAAGACAGGAGGTTAAGTGTGGGTGCACACGAGTGTATATGTGAGTATGCACAAAGCAGTTTGGTTGGATACGTGTAGGGTAGTCTCTCCACCTTGGGGATGGATAAACCCAGGGTGTGCTCAAGGCAATCCTTCGGAAAGCAGGGGAAACTATCAGAACTTCAACGAACGTGATTTCGTACATCATCTTTTTGAAAATGGAAGGTTCCATTTCCTTTTGTTTTACGCCCTGGACGTATATTAATATGGGTACATGCGCAAAAATATTAAGTAAATATGCACGTATCGGGGGAGTGGACATTGTTTGCTGCTTGGGCACATGCTTTGAACAATTTAGACACCAAGGAGTAAGAAAGCACTGATGCTTGGAGAGGCACCGTGTACTGTTGAATCCGTTTGAAGGCTCTAGGAAGCAGTCTACCTCCCTCCACCCCGTGCCACTGCTCAGACCGTCTTCTGCCCCTGCGGCCCGGGGCTCATTCTCTCCCTTCCTTGCCGCCACTTAGAGGCTCCTGCCAACCTGATCTTGGAACCCACGGGACGCCTTTCCCGCCCCCATGCCTGTGCAGGGCCAAACCTGCCTCATTCGTCTCTGTACTCGGTGCCTTGTTGAAGGCTTGGCACACGGCGGGTGCTGAGTGTCGACCGAAAGCACGAAGGCAGAAGGCCCTAGAGTGGCCCTGACCTTGGGCCAAAACAGTGAGGGGTGTCCTCAGCTCCTCACGCTCTGCCACCCAGCACCCAATCCATCAGCAGGACCGATGTTCCTCCGTCAGAATAAATCCTCATCTTCCCGGCCCGGTCCTGCTCCAGGCCCCTCTTACCTCTTGCCCGGTGGCTAAGCAGCCTTCTTCTCCCGATGCACCCTGCCCCCTGCCCCCTACAGTGTATTTTGTTCAAAGCAAATCAGGGGTGTCTCCCCTGCTCAAAGCCATGCACTTGGCTCTGATGCTCAGAGCAAGAGAGGGCCAGAGTCCCCCGCCGTGGCTCCCAAGGCCCGACACGACCTGCCTCCCCTCCCCTCTCAGATCTCCTGGTGCACCCCTTTCTCCCGTCCTTCTCTGCTCCAGCAGCACTGGTCCCCCCGGTTCCCCAGGCACCCTGACAGCGTTCCCACCTCACAGCCTTTGCTGCTCCCTTTGTAGCAAACGCCCTCCCCGCAGGTACCTGCATGGGCTGCTCCCTTACCTTACTTTGCTTTCTGGGTTCAAACGCCACCTCCTCCGAGAAGTCCTCTCGAATTACCTGACCTCAAATAGCCACCCCACCACTGCTTGCCGTCTTCCCTCCTTCATTTTCCTTCACTGTCTCACATAGCAGATTTTTATTGCACATCTCTTCCTGGCCTCTTTCCCCCACCAGTCCAGCAGGGGACGTATTGTTCTGTTTACTGTTACATGCCTCGCACCCAGGATGCGCCAGGCCTGTGATCGGAGCTCCGTGGATTTCTATTGGATGAGCGAATGAATGGCTGTGAGGGAGCCAGGTTTCCAGCTCTGACCCTGCCTAGCCTTGCTGTGCGGCACCAGGGCCATCGCTGCCCCTCTCTGTTCCTCACTACCCCAATCTGTACACTTCAGAGACAAGGGCTGCCTGGGCCTGGCCTTTGTGCCGGGGAAGGCCTCCGGGGAGGACGCTCCCCCCGTCCGTGGGGACAGGCCCCCGTGCCGCCCACCGCCCCCTGGGTAGGCCCCGCCCTTACCTTCTGCAGCCACTGCGTGTTGTTCTCCAGCACCTTCTCCAGCTGTCGCACTCGCTGGGCCGGCCAGTCCCCTAGGTTCAGTGCAGCGGCAGCGGGCGAGTCCCTCTGGAGGCTGTTGGAGCCCCCGAAGGCCTCGGGTTCGGGTGGGCAGGGTTCAGGCTCGGGCAGCACGAAGGTGTAGCTGCACTGGCCGTGCTGGACGCGGTGCGTCCGGCGGCGCCCGGCCGCCTCCTGCCCCCTCCGCTGGGCCGCAGTCACGGCGGCCGCGGCGAGGAGGAGGCCGCCCAGCAGCATGGCTGGCTGGGGTAGCATCCGGAGATGCGGCGATGGTGAGGGGTGTCAGGTCAGGGCCCCCCCACCCCGGCGCTCCCCCCCGGCTCCGGGCCCGGGATGCCTGCCCACCGAGCCTCCGCAGCTGCAAACCCCTGTTTTGGCCGAGCTCTGTCCAGGACAGCTATTTATACTTGCTCCAAATACCACGGCTGCTTCCTCCCACCGCCTCTGCTCCCCGCCCCCGCAGACACCCCCTAACCCTTTCCCTTCCTTCCTCCTCACTCCTGCCCGAGGCTGCCCGGTCCCCGTGCACCGGGCCTGCTCTCCCCGCTTGGCCTCGCCTCTGAGTTATCTACTATCCAGGGGAGGCCTGGCCTCCCTGTGAGAAAGAAAACAACACACACACACACACACACACGCACGCACACACGCACAGACACAAACACCAAACCCCCAAAGCTGCCTGCTTCGGAAAACCAAAGCCGAGTGAACCCTCTCTTCCTGTCTCTGTCTGTCTCTCTGTCTCTCTCCAACCTCCCCCCCCCCCCCCCCCCCGCCCCCAAGGCTGGGATCTCAAGTTTCAGCTCCCCTTCCCCTTCCCTCTCCCCCTCTACCTTCCCCCCCCCCCCCACACTCCGATTCCATGTTAGTGCTTGGAACATGAGCAAAGTGACCCCCGGAGAGAGCAAAAGGAGGGGCGCAGAGGGGTGAGGCTTGGAAGGAGGCAGAGAGTCCAATCTGTTTCTAGAGAAAGAGAAAATCCTTGCGAGGCCAGGGAAGTGGGCGCTCCCAGCAGGGAGCTGGCTCCCTTCCTCCCTTCTCCCGTGGGGCCTGGGGGATGTTGTGCCCTGGGGTGGCCCTGCTCAGCAGATGTGACAGCAATGAGGGGTTGTCCTGTCCCGGGGCACACTGTTCTAGGACTGCCTCTGGCTGGAGGGGGGGAAATGGATTGCTTGGAGAATAGCTTCTGGTGAAGAAGTGTCTCTCCTAGCCCTGGGGTCAGAGGTGGCTGGCTTCCCCGCCCCGGCTCCTGGGTGGCAGGCTGATGATGTTATGCATCCACATCCTGCCCCAGCGGGGTAGACCCCATCTCTTGCACGATGAATGTATGTGAGTCCTCAGCCTGGAAACTGAGGACCTTCTGATTCGCTTGTTTACCTGTTTCCTGGTTTAAATCCTGGCTAGACCAGCTGCGTGACTTTGGGCGAGTCGCTTAACCTCTCTGTGCTTCTGTTTCCTCTTGGCGAACTGCGGAAAATAACATCACCCACTTCACAGAGTGTGAAAATTAAGTGAGTTTGAGCAGGGATGGCGGAGGGTGAGTGCTACATAAATACTTCCTATTGCTGTTATCAGCGTCATAGTTACTGTGTACTTCCCCTCCCCCGACCCACTAGCATGTACCGCCCACGAGAGCAGGACAGGACTTGTTTTGTGGGGACGTGGCGGGGGTGGGGGGGTGAGGGGGGCAAGAGGTACCCAACAGTGGCTGCATTTCTCTCCAGGGCACTGCCTTCCGCCTTTCTCTGCTGCTTTTCCCAGAGTGGACCCCCCCCCCCCACCAGCTGTTTGCTATTGTTTTTTCCCCTTTGTTTTCCCAAATCCTAGGGAGTTTTGAATGGGGCAGGCTGCTTGGGGGCAGGGGGAACCAGGAGCGCATCCGGGGGACTGAGGACATTAAACCAGGTGTGTGGGGCTTTGGCAGGAAAAGGAAAGGCCGCTGGTTATCAGCCACCAGCATTCACTGAACTTCCTGCGTGCTCCAGACCCTGCTTGCCCACCTCTGCCTCAGTTGTCTCGGCTGTAAATGGGGTCATACCACCCCCGACCTTGCGAGGAAGACGCATGTCAATGCCGGCCACGGGTTTATCCTGGCGTCTGGCACCGATGAGCCCAGAGTGCAGGGCGACTGTCTTGTGTTGGTGGAGCCCCGCAGTGCGAGCCCAAGGAGGCCGGTGCCGCGATCGTCCCCATTTTACAGAGCAGGAGAGTGGTTTGCCCGAAGTCACACAGCGTGGAGATGCGTGGCCTGGAGCTGGGGCAGGAGGGCAGGCTCGTGCATTTAATCTTCCGGATGGAGAGAATGAATGACTGCATGAGATGTAATTTTCTTCCCATGGTCCCGTTATTACGCTCATGGATCTCTGTACAGAAGAGGAAACAGGATTACCTGTTTGCTGGAGAAATGTGGGTAGGATCAAAGGAAGAGTCTGGAAAGCTTGGGAGATGGCCCTGGCAGCCTCTGCACCTTCATTTCAGTGCTTCCTTCTCACCTCGGGGCCTTTGCACATGCTGCTGTCTCTGTCCAGAGCGCTTCGGTCCACCCACCCTCACCCCCACCTTTCAGCAGTGTTCCAGTTACTGTGGCCGTCAACCAATTACACCAACACTCAGTGGCTTAAAACAAAAATAACCATTGGGGGGGCGGTGCCTGGGTGGCTCAGTCGGTTAAGCGACTGACTTTTCGGCTTAAGTCATGATCTCGCAGTTTGTGAGTTCGAGCCCCGCGTCGGGCTCTGTGCTGACAGCTCAGAGCCTGGAGCCTGCTTCAGAGTCTGTGTCTCCCCCTCTCTCTACCCCTCCCCTGCTCATGCTCTGTGTCCCTCTGTCTCTCAATAATAAATAAACATAAAAAAAAAACATTTATTACCTCTCAGGGTTTCTATGGGTCAGGAATTCAGGACCAGCTCAGCTGGGCCATCTGCTTGGGTCTCTCATGACGTTGCAGTTGGCTGGTGGCCGAGTTAGGGTCATCCCAAAGGCTTCTTCCATGTTCTGTCAGCACCTGGGCATGCCCCCTCTCCCCCACCCCTCCAGCTCCCTCATGGTCCAGCAGAGTGGCTTCAGGCAGCCAGGCTTTTACACGGCCACTCAGGGCTACAAAGGCGCTTGTCCCCAGAGGGCCAGGTGGAAGTCACATTGCACTACAAGACCTAGGCTTGGGTAAGTCATTGAGCGGAGCTTCTGGCGTATTCTATTGGTCAGTGTCTGTCCAGTTCAAGGCAGGGAACATAGACCACACCCTTCGACGGAGGTCACTGTCCCAAGAAGAGCACACAGGACGGGAGGTGCATTGATGTAGCCACGGCTGGGAAACGCTACAGCCAAGGGGACTGCCACACGCTCCCCACCCTGGCCCCTGAGCTCCCTTTCACAGTCCCACCCTTTGTCTTAGCCCTTCTCAAGGTGCTAAGCGGTTAATTACTTGCGTCACCAACCACTCATCTCTCTCCGTTCGCCCCCAGTGTTTGTTGCGTAGTATGTTCTTAGGAAATATCTGCCGAATGAAGGAACAGGGTGAGTGAATGAACGAAGGCAGTGCTTGGGCCAGGTTCTCCGGGTCCGGCCGACGTGGAGCAGGAGGCTGGGACGCTGGGGAGCCTCCTCGGGGCTGCGCTGACACAGCAAGCCCGGCTGACACGGACACGGGGGCAGGTGGCTGACCGCTTTGGGCTGCAGATTCCTCCTCGCGGTGAGAGTGTGCAGCGGACCCTACCCGCGTCTCCCGGAGATCTCGCAGAGGTGAGCTCCAGGGAAGGCTTACACACTTCCAGGCTGCTGAGGATCTTTCTTTTTCTTTTTTTTTTTAACGTTTATTTATTTTTGAGACAGAGAGACAGAGCATGAACGGGGGAGGGTCAGAGAGAGGGAGACACAGAATCCGAAACAGGCTCCAGGCTCTGAGCTGTGAGCACAGAGCCCGACGCGGGGCTCGAACTCACGGACCACGAGATCATGACCTGAGCCGAAGTGGGCCGCTTAACCGACTGAGCCACCCAGGCGCCCCTGCTGAGGATCTTTCAACACAGGTGCCCAAGGCCGGCGTCTGAGGGAGGTTGGACACAAATCTAGCCTGGAGGCCGAGGGTTTACAAAAGGAATCTCCAGCCCTCAGGAAAATGGGAGCCAGCCATCCCCGGGAGAAGCAGCTGGTGCCAGCGTGGCCCCCACCTCACCTGTGAGCGCCAGACCCAGAGCCATCCGCCTTCCGGACTTGGACCTCAAGGCCTCAAACAGAACTCCCCATTTTCTATTCCCCCCCACGGTGCCCCAGACGGACTTCTGGACTCTTCGGTCACTGGTAACCGCCCAACCTTCGCCAGGCACCCGGGACGGAAACCCGGGAGCAGGGCTGGCTTCGTGGGCGTGTGACCCCAGCGGTCACACAGGGCCCACGCTTGGAAGGGTAATGTTCTGTGTAATGTTCTGCTGTCACTGTCTGGAGATTCTTAGGAAATTCTGAACGAAGGATCTGGCACTTTCGTTCTGCGCTGGACCCCTCAAACTAGGTAGCCAGTCTTGCCGGGGGGACAGGAGCCTCCTGTAACCCCTGCCCCACCGCACCCCCTCTCTTCCCCCCCAACCACACTTGCTCTTCCAGGGTGATCCTGTAACTCTCTCTCCCCCTGCCCCCTCTTCGCTATTCTGGACATTCCAGAGCCAGCCTGTCTCGGTTGGAATGTTGGCTTTCTCGCCTCCAAACGTGTGCTCAATCTGCCTGTCGCTCAGTTTCTGCTTCCGTCAAATGCGGTGGATGCTAGTAATTACCCGATAGGGTTGTTAAAAGGATGAAAAAGCTGATCCCCGCAAAAGACTTAACACAGAGCCTGGCACATGCTAAGTGCTCCATCCATGGCAGCCCAATAATGTCATCATGTCCCCGCCATCACTCTCCAGGTTGCCTCTGCTTGGACAACCCTTTCCACCTTTAGTCGCTGGTTTTCCTTCTGCCTGTCTTTTGGGTCTTACCTCAGGCTTCACCACCTCCTCCGGGAAGCCTTCCTTCATGGCCTCCCTACGTCAGTAGGAATAGGCCCTCTACCTCTGGGATCCCCATGCTCCTTGCCTGTGTGTCCCCCGTCAAAGCGTCACCCTGCATTATGAAGGCTTGTTTGCAGACTTTTGTCCCCCTCTAGTCTGAAAACCCTTCCAGGTCACTGACCACCTTTCCATTTCTGTGTCTGTTGCCTGGCCTAGGGTCAGGTTCATAGTGGGTTCTCACGAGCGTTTGTTGAATGAATAGTCACCACTCTAGGGTGGGGGCTGGAGCTGGAGTCCCAAAGTGGAGGCTAAGGAAGTCACCCTTTCCAGGGCAGGGCCAACAGGAAGTTTCTGTCTCGGGTATGTCTATTTGGGTCTTTTCTCCAAATATGTGCAACAACCACCCCCTCTCCCCAGTTTATTTTCCCTCTGCTAGCCTGTCGTCATCATGGAGCCAGAGCATGGAGAAAGCACTTCAAGCCACCTGGAGAATTTGGCTTTTGCTCAAATGGCTTAGGCAAAAAGAGAACTTGTTGGCCGACGTAACTGAAAAGCCCAGGGGTTTCTAGCTTCAGGCATAGCTGGATCCAGATGCTCAGATGTTATCAGGAATCCTCCTTTTTTCTTCTTCCTCAGCTCTAGGCCCTTGTTTTCCTATTGGCTTAATCCTCTGACAGTTCCCACCACCTTTACCCCCGTCAGTGGTGGCAACAGTTCCAGTCTCTCGACTTAGCAACCCCTCTGCCCTGAGGCAGAATGCCCCTTTCCTGATAGCTCTTGGGAAAGTTCTGGCTTGGGTCACACAGACATTCCTGAACCAAATACTGTAGCCAGAGGGTTGAGATGCTCTGGTTGGTCAGGCTGGGCCATGTGCCCAGCCCTGGTGCCCTTGGGTGGGGTCAACCTCATGGGACCGAAAGGAATTGAGGGAGGGGTAGGGTGCTTCTCAAGGGACTCTGGGGTAGAGGGACTAGAAGGAGGTGGGTGCTGGCCACTCACCGAGTGAACTGGTTTCCTCTGCCGCCACAGCCCCCCCCCCCGGGGGGGGGCAGTGGAGCCTTGGCATAACCGGGGACACCATGTGTCCTTACCTCCCATTTAGTTTGTGAGAAAACACACCCAGAGGGGGAGGCAACTTGCCCCAAGTCGAGCCCTGGAATCTCTTTTCCTGGAAGCACTGATCTTCCCGCTCCTGGGAGCAAAGACAGGGGGAACGAGATCATTCCTAGAGAATCACGTGCTGAATTGGGGCTCCCCGAGTGCTTGGATCCGAAGAAGATGAAGCCACCAGCCTGAGTCTCCCACTCTGGGCCTCATCCCCACAACCCAGCTCTTTCCCAGCCCCCTTCCTTTTCTGTTCCCTGCATGTCAACGCCCAGGGTGATAACCGAGGGTGGCAAGCGGGGCAGCCTGGGGGCGCCCCCGAAGCCTCTCGCACTGTGCTGTGCACAGCCCCGAGGACATCACCTGGGCGCCTCGTGGGGGCCACTATGGCAGTGCGGCAAGTCCTGGCAGGGGGCTCGGGGGCTGCTGGCTACCTCGGGGGCGGCCTGTCAGCGTCCCCAGGGGTCGAGGGGCGAATCTCGTGCAGCAAGAATCGCGGTGTCTCTGTGAGACTTTCCACTCAAGACAATGGTCTGTTTGTCACCTGCTTCCTGCCTCCGCTTTCTGCCACCCCGGACCCAGAACCACAACACAGCTGATGAATCGGAAGGGACCTGAGGCTGGGTTTTGAGGTCACTCCTGTGACCCAGGCCTATCAGTTACGAGCCCCTCACTCCTGGCACTGGATCTTGATTCTCCTTTCGGTTGAGAGACTCCATTTCCCCATCTTTGAAAAGGGAGACCAGTCCCTCCTTAGCAAGGTGGGGGTGGTTTGGGGGCGGGGCCGAGGCTGTGTTCCAGTTACCAGCAGTTTCTAAACCACGCAGCTAACGCTTGCGGTTTTAAACAATGGCAGTGCGATTTTATTCACATATGTACATTTTTTTAGAGTGACTTAATTTTGAGAGAGAGAGAGAGAGTGTGTGTGTGTGTGTGTGTGTGTGTGTGAGCAGGGGAGGGGCAGAGCGAGAGAGAGGGAGAGAGAGAGAATCCCAAGCAGGCTCTGTCTGTAGTGTCGTCGCAGAGCCTGACGCGGAGCTCAATCCCGCAAACCGCGAGATCATGACCTTGAGCCCAAATCAAGAGTCAGATGCTTAACCGGACGAGTCACCCAGGCGCCCCTCATATATGTACAATTTTGGCCGGCTTGTATGTACATATACATATGTACATATGAGGCGCCCCTCATGTATGTACAAATTTGGCCGGCTTGTATGTACATATACATATGTACATATGAGGCGCCCCTCATGTATGTACAAATTTGGCCGGGTTCAGTGGGGACGGCTTGACTCGACTCCATTCAACAGCAGCTGCAGGGGTAGGATAAGAAAACGCCATTTAAGTAATTGGCACGTCAGTGCCCAAGCGTAGGTAGCTGTTATCATCCTTGCTATCGTTGGAAAGATCCAGCATCTCTTGGCATGAAAATGTCCTTTAGACCCTCTGATGGCTCAGAGCGGCCGACTCCCGATTTCGGGGTTTGTGAGTTCGAGCCCAGCATCGGGCTCTGCTCTGACAGTGCGGAGCCTGCTTGGGATTCTCTCTCTCTCCCTCTCTCTCTGTCCCTCTCCCGTCCTTTCTCTCTCTCTGTCTCAAAATAAATTAAACTTTAAATGTATATATTTATGGATTATTTCCATTGAGGCGGCCACAGAAATTGGCCCAGACATGTTTCAGGATTTGTCCAAAGTCACCTAGCGGGGTCCTGGCAAGATGGGGTCAGATACAGCTACATCTGTGGTTAGCAACGCTTGTCCCTCCGGGGGCAACCACCAGGGCCTCAGTTTCCCCTCTGAACAAGGGGAGTGTCCTGGTTCGGCCGCCCCAGAGGCTGACGGGCCCAGGGTAGAGGACAGGCCTCCTTGTGGCCGAGCTGCTCAGCCGGGGCCACCACCCTGCCCGTCTTTTCTCAGGCTGCCTCTGAGCCCGCGTCTGGCACTCGCTCCAGGATGTGAAGAATGAGCCTGCCAGGTCAGAGGGCAGATCTATTTTTGAACCTGGGACCCCGCGGAGGTCCAGAAAAGCCTGTGACCCAGAGAACCAACAGGCCCCTATATATTTTGTTTGTTTTTCCTAGACAAGCACAGCACGTCCTTTATAGAAAAGTCAGAAAATACATGTTAGCAAAAGGAAAAAAATAAACAGCTTGTGCTGTCATCAGCTAGAGGCAAAAACCATAGCTCACGTTTTGGAGTATTTCCCACTTACCATTTCCCTCTCCACATAGATGCGTGTATTTTACGGGTGGGTTTTCTTTTTTTTTTTTTTTAATTTTTTTTTTAACGTTTATTTATTTTTGAGACAGAGAGAGACAGAGCATGAACAGGGGAGGGGCAGAGAGAGGGAGACACAGAATCCGAAACAGGCTCCAGGCTCTGAGCTGTCAGCACAGAGCCCCACGCGGGGCTCAAACTCGCGGACCGAGAGATCATGACCTGAGCCGAAGTCGGCCGCCCAACCGACTGAGCCACCCAGGCGCCCCTGGGGGTGGGTTTTCTAGCGCACACACACGTGCGCACACACACACACACACACACACACACACACACACACACTGGAATCTTCTTTAAATTGTTTCATTGTATTTTACTTATTTTGGATTTATCTTTTGAAAAAAGAAATCAGAAACGTGCACAGGGTAATATAATACAACCCCATATATCCATCACCGGGAGTGGGCACATGCCAGCATTTTGCGTGTTTGTTCCGGATTTTTTAAAGAAGCAAAATATTAGGGCGCCTCGGTGGCTCAGTCGGTTAAGCGTCTGGGTCTTGATTTCCGCTCAGATCATAATCCCACAGTTTCTGAGTTCGAGCCTCGCATCTGACTCCGTGCTGACAGCACATATATACGTGTCCATAAATAATATACACTCTTTCTGTGCCTTCAGAATTAAAATATATGGTATTAAGATGTACGTAGTCTTCCGCCTGCACCTTATGGTTTCCAGATCTATCCAAATTAAATTACACATACAGATCTTCTGACTAGGTCATTTTCTTTTCACTGCTGTGCAGCTTTGCAGCCTAGAATTGTATCACTTTTTATTTCCCCAGCCCCTGGCGGATGGACATTTGGGTCCATTCGATTCTCTGTCACTCCTAACCAGTCTCCTGCCGCTATCTTATCCACCAGCCCGTGTGCCTACGAAGAGATCGCCAAATTGTGCTTTCAATCCGCTGCACCGGGTTACCTCCCCGCTCGCAGGACATGAGGGTTTCTTTGCTCCACACTCTTGCCACCCCTTGGTGTCATCAGGCTTCACTCTGTAGCATCCGAGGGCTGTGAAATGATAAACCTGTTTTATAGCCGGCTTTTCCTACCTAATAGCACAGTATGAACGACTTTCCTCTGCAGACATTTCTCTTATAAGCACATGTTT
Organism: Panthera tigris; assembly: GCF_018350195.1. Classification (NCBI taxonomy): domain Eukaryota; kingdom Metazoa; phylum Chordata; class Mammalia; order Carnivora; family Felidae; genus Panthera; species Panthera tigris. The sequence goes on from NC_056662.1 coordinate 27,878,074, forward strand.
AAGGGTAGCAAAAGCCGCTGCTGGAGCGCTGCCAGGATTTTCTTAACCGATTCCTTGTTGTTGGGACACTGGGCTTTGTTTTCACGGTAGATTGCAAAACTGACCGTAGATTCCTCCCACCCCAGGAGCGAGCACGCTCCTTTGCAATGTGACTTTGCAGCTCCTCCCACAAAGAGGCGGAGTCTATTTCTCCGTCCCTTGAATCTGGGTTTGCCCATGTGACTTGCTTTGGCCAATGCAACCCTTTCCCATGTGAGGCAGCTGGAAAGGGGCCGTGGGCTGGGGTTTGCTCTCTGGCTTACCTGGGACCCCGGGGGACCCGGGTGGGAACAAGCCTTGCTAGCCTGCGGGGCGATGAGACCCAGGTGGTCGTGTCATCCTGGCACTCCAGCTGACGTGGGAGCAACCGCGGATGCCTGGTCAGGCCATCCTGGACCACCCAGCCCAAAGGAGAAGAATCATCTGGTCGACCCACCGAAAGATGGGGAATAATCCAGGTTTGCTGCTTGAAGCCGCTGAAGCTCGAGAATGGTTTGTTACACAGGAAAAGCTGATGCAGCTTCAGGTCGGCTCTTTTCTTTCGCTCAGCTAATTGCTACGAACGTTGGGCTATTTATCCCTCAAAGTCATTGCGAAGACGCAGGGAGATGTTATGTCAGCATCCCAGGCAGGACTCAATATCCAGGGGATCCCCTTTCACATCCTGGTGGTCGCAATGTGACTTGTGACTCATCCTGTTTCCCCTTGGTTCTCCCTCCCGTCCCTCCGTATCCCAAGTGGACTCATCCTTCAGGTTTTCTGGAACTATCAGCATTTAAATGTAAACATAATCGTGCGGACTCAAGTATGTAAAGGCAGTTGTGTGAAGACCTCTAGTGCTTGGATTCCAGGTCTCTGGTCCCTCCAGACACTCCTTCGTGAAGTCAGGCATGGCCACGTGACTCGTTTTGACCACTCAAATGTGAACGGTAACTTTGAAGAACGGTCGCGTGGCGCCGTGTGCTTCCCTCCCCTACCGCAGAGAACCCGGAGCTTTGTGCTAAGAGCGCGGCAACCTCACGTGGTCCCGAAATTCTGGGTCCCCCGTGAAGTTTCGATGGGCTTCCCTGATGACTCACATTGGACTAGATGCATGAGTCTTGTATTGTGCTGGCCGTTGTCACAGCAGCAGAGCCCCACTGTTCTGGGTTGAGCTCTGTTCTCCCAAACACATGCGGAAATCCTAACCCCCAGAATGCGGCCTTGTCTGGAGAAAGGGTAATTAGTTAAGCTGAGATCATCCAACACGCCTGGTATCCTTGCAGCAAGATGTCATGACGATTCGAGGGCAGAGCGCCATGTGAGGACAGAGGCAGAGATCAGAGCAAAGCAGGCACGAGCCAAGGAGCTGCAAGATTGGGGGCGATCACCAGAAGCCAGGGAGGGCCAAGGGAGCCTTCTACCCAGAGTCTCAGAGGGCACATGCCCACGCCGATGCCTCCGGAGCTGTGAGAGAATCCATTTCTGTTGTTGTGAGCCACCCAGTCTTCCGGACTTGGTGACGGCAGCCCCAGGAAACGAATACCCTGACTGTACCTTGGCTGATGCAACAGTCGACCACGGCAACCTCTTTCGGTCACCCCGGTGTCGTTTAGTGACACTCTGCACGCACCAGGCTCAATGCCCAGCGCTCCACGTACAATATCGTTTCACTCATTTTTGTTCTTTATTGTTTCCCTCTACTTTATTTATTGTGTTCCAACCATGTGCCCCGGCACTTTCCTCTAAAGCCCTGGGGAGGCACAGGGAACCAAATGGCCCCCTGGCAGGCTGGCAGGGCTAGAGGGATAGACACTGAGCAGGATGGCCACGTGGATGTGTGTTTGGCTTTACCGAGGAGGTGGGATTTGGACAGAGACCGGAAGGAGGGCCCACAAGTCCAGCCTTGAAGATTTAGTGGCCCTCTGCCTGGACTCCTCTTCCAGAAGGGGAATGGGAAACCAAGTCCCAAGTACCAAGTTCACGGGCTGGAAAATCAAGGCGCTATTAAAAATGAAATTGCAGGGGGAAGAGATTTGTGATATGTTGTTGAGTTTAAAAAAACAGCTTTACGGGCGCCTGGTTGGCTCAGTCCGTTAAGCGTCCGACTTCGGCTCAGGTCATGATCTCACGGTTCATGGGCTCGAGCCCCGCGTCGGGCTCTGGGCTGACGGCTCGGAGCCTGGAGCCTGCTTCCGATTCTGTGTCTCCCTCTCTCTCTGACCCTCCCCCGTTCATGCTCTGTCTCTCCCTGTCTCAAAAATAAATAAACATCAAAAAAAAAATTAAAAAAAAAACAGCTTTAGCCAAGACTTCTCAGAGAGGACACAAGTACAGAAATCGTAAGAGAAAATACTGGAAAATTGAACTTCATCGAGATGTATGGCCTTTATTCTTCCAAAGGCACGATTAAGATAATGAGAAGGCTCTTAAACGCAGAGAACAAACTGAGGGTTGATGGGAGGTGGACGGGGGAGGGGGGGAAATGGGTGATGGGCAGTGAGGAGGGCACTTGTTGGGATACTCACTGGGTGTTGTATGGGAGCGATGAGTCATGGGAATCTACCCCCAAAACCAAGATCACACTGTATACACTGTATGTTAGCCAACTTGACAATAAATTATATTTAAAAAAAAAAAGATAATGAGAAGGCAAGTCACAGACTAGGAGGAAATGTCTGCAAAACGTATCTAGGGACCCTGACTGGCTCCGTCTGAGGAACGTGCTACTCTTGGTCTCGGGGTTGTGAGTTTGAGCCTCATGTTGGATGTAGACATTACTGAAAAATAATAAAAATCTTAAAAAAATATGCATATCTAACCAAGGACTTCTATCCACGATATATAGAGAAGCTCTCAAATTACCCAATAAAAACATGGGCAAAAATTGTGAATCAGTTCTCACCAAAAGAAAAGACAGAAGGGGCGCCTGGGTGGCTCAGTCGGCTGAGCGTCCAACTTCCGCTCAGATCATGATCTCACAGCTCGTGAGTTCGAGCCCCGCGTCGGGCTCTGTGCTGACAGCTCAGCGCCTGGAGCCCGCTTCGGATTCTGTGTCTCCCTCTTTCTCTGCCCCTCCCCAACCCGTGCCATGTCTCTGTCTCTCAAAAAATAAATAAACATTAAAAAATTAAAAAATAATAAGAAAATACAGAAATGCCACAGAAGCACACGAAAAGGTATTCAGAATCATCGGTCATCAGGGAAATGTAAAAGCAGTGAGATAGCAACATTCACCGAAATGACTATGATAAGAAAGATTGACAACAAGTACGGTGAGGATTCGAAGCAGCTAAAACTCTCATTCGGGGGCGTCTGGATGGCTCAGTTGGTTAAGTGTCCGACTTTGGCTCAGGTCATGATCTCGCGGTTTGTGAGTTCGAGCCCCGCATCGGGCTCTGTGCTGACAGCTCAGAGCCTGGAGCCTGCTTCCGATTCTGTGTCTCCATCTGTCTCTGCCCCTCCCCGGTTCATGCTCTGTCTCTCTCTGTCTCAAAAATAAACAAAACATTAAAAAAAATTTTTTTTTAAATAAAATAAAAATAAAACTCTCATTCATTGCGGGTGGGAATACAGAATGCTACAGCCATTTTGGAAACCCGTGTGGCAGTGTCTTATGAAATTAAACGTATATTTACCATACAACTCAGCGATTCTCTTCCTAGGTATTTATCCAAAAGAAATGAAAGATGTATGTCCATCTGTATGTGTGCGCACATTCTTATGAACAGCATTGTTCCTAATTGCCCCAAACAGGAAACAACCCAAATGCCCATTGACAGGTGAATGGATAAACAAAGTGGATGGAATACTACTCAGCCGTAAAAAGGAGTGAGTGACAGATGCAAAGAACAACATAGATGAGTCTCAAAAACCTTATACTAAGTAAAGGAAGCAAGAGTTCCTCCTGAGTGGTTCCATCATACGAAACTCTAGAAGAGGCAAATCTAATCTATAGTGACAGAGAGCAGACCAGTGGGTACCTGGGCCGGGAAGCTGAAGGGAAGGGTTTGACTGGGAAGAGACACAAAGGAAGTTTTTGGAGGGTGACGGAAGCCAGTGTTCTCTGCCGGACCAGAGGGGTAGCTACACGGGTGTGTTAAATTTGTTACAATGCAACAAATTATAAACATAAAATGGATGAATTATATTGTATTCAGTACAACAATAACAGATTAAACTGGTTAAAACAATAACAGATCTGGGGCCCCTCAGTCAGTTAAACGATCTGACTCTTGATTTTGGAGCAGGTCATGATCTTGAGGTTCCGTGGGTTCAAGCCCCACGTCAGCTCTACGCGGTCCGTGTGGAGCCTGCTTGGGATTCTCCCTCCCTCTCTCTCTCTCTCTCTCTCAAAATAAAGAAATAAAAACTTTAAAACAACAACAACAACATCAGGTCTTAGGGAAATGGTTGATTCTTGGTGATCACCAAAGTGTCAGACCACTGTCTGCCTGTGAGACTAGGTCCAAGTCATTATACCTCCTCAACAAGTAAGAATCACCACCCGCCTCATTGTGCGATCCCTTGTGAGCATTAGAAGTGATTCAGGGAGAGACCCCAAAAGATCATAGTACATGACGGTAATGATTGTTACTTTTAATAATCATAAAGAAGGGTAAGTTTCCTTAAGCATTCTTAGTGTCCTCTCTCCATCTACTGAGAATTCATCCACGCACCCATCCGTGCATCCATGCACCCATCCATGCACCCATGCACCCATCCATGCACCCATTCATCCATCCATGCACCCATCCATGCGTCCATGCATCCATCCATGCACTCATCCACGCACCCATCCATGCACCCATGCACCCATCCATGCACCCATGCACCCATCCATGCACCCATCCATGCACCCATGCACCCATGCACCCATCCATGCACCCATTCATCCATCCATGCACCCATCCATGCATCCATGCACCCATCCATGCACCCATGCACCCATGCACCCATCCATGCACCCATTCATCCATCCATGCACCCATCCATGCACCCATTCATCCATCCATGCACCCATCCATGCACCCATCCATGCACCCATGCACCCATCCACGCACCCATTCATCCATTCACGCACCCATCCATGCACCCATGCACCCATCCATGCACCCATCCATGCACCCATGCACCCATGCACCCATCCATGCACCCATTCATCCATCCATGCACCCATCCATGCACCCATTCATCCATCCATGCACCCATCCATGCATCCATGCATCCATCCATGCACTCATCCATGCACCCATTCATTCATCCATGCACCCATCCATGCACCCATGCACCCATCCATGCACCCATTCATCCATCCATGCACTCATCCATGCACCCATTCATTCATCCATGCACCCATCCATGCACCCATGCACCCATCCATGCACCCATTCATCCATCCATGCACCCATCCATGCATCCATGCATCCATCCATGCACCCATCCATGCACCCATTCATCCATCCATGCACCCATCCATGCACCCATGCACCCATCCATGCACCCATTCATCCATCCATGCACCCATCCACGCATCCATGCATCCATCCATGCACCCATCCATGCACCCATTCATCCATCCATGCACCCATCCACGCACCCATTCATCCATCCATGCACCCATCCATTCACCCATGCACCCATGCACCCATCCATGCACCCATTCATCCATCCATGCACCCATCCATGCACCCATGCACCCATGCACCCATCCATGCACCCATTCATCCATCCATGCACTCATCCACGCACCCAAGCATCCATCCACCACCCAAGCACCCATCCACGCACCCATCCATGCACCCATCCATCCATCCATCCACACGCCCATCCACGCACCCAAGTATCCATCCACGCTCCCATCCATGCACCCATTCACCCATCCACGCACCCAAGTATCCATCCACGCTCCCATCCATGCACCCATTCACCCATCCACGCACCCATGCACCCATCCACACACCCATCCACGCACCCAAGCACCCATCCACGCACCCATCCACGCATCCAGCACCTGTCTATGTGATCAGCACTGTGCTCCACCCTATGAATTCAGCAATAGAGAAGAAGAAGTGCTATCCTGTGGGCTTACATTTTAGGGCAAGAAAAGGATACCAAGCAAACAGCAGACAGAAGATGAATTCCAGTGTGACAAATGCTGGGAAGGGGGCTCCAGGGAACCATGGGCCAGTGTAACAGGGTCTTAAGCCAGTCAGGGTCAGGAGACCCTTCCTTGGTAAAGGACCGTTTGAGGTGGCCCTCAGGGGTGGTGCGGAGTCACTCAGGCCCAGGGTCATGGCACAGGCAAAGGCCCGGAGCAGGGAAGGGCCATGGAGAAGGAACACTTTGCTGGCTGCACAGTCTCTTCCAGCTCTGTTCGCCTCGCATGAATGACTTTCCCTCCTGGTCCAGGAGCTGGGGTTGAGAGCAGGGGGAGCCCAGCCTGGACTGCAAGCCACAGGTGTTTGGTCATCTTGGCCACAGGAGACCCCACCTCACCCCCCCTCTCCTAGGCCCTGGCCTCCCCCACCGCCCCACACTGAAAACTGAAACTTTCCCTTAGAAACCTGTCCAGACCTCTGAACAGCCCAATTCAAATCCCTTTTGTCTGAGGCCTTCCTCACGCCCAAGGGTATGTTGTACTTCCTGACGCGGAGCTTCCTGCCTCCGGCTCAGGTAAACTTGGCAGCTACCCTTGGCCGGAAACCTGCTTTTCACAAGTTCATTGGCCCTGTGATGCTGCTGCCTTTGTGATGGGGGGTGGGGGCAGCAGCTGACCAGGAGGTGGTGAGCAGGGGGATCTCCTTCAAGAGGCCGTTCCTGACCCCCTCTCTGCAGCACCCTCTCTCCAGTAATCGTGACATTGGCAGGGAGATAGAGAGGCGTGGGAAACAGACTCTGGAGTTAGTTGCATCCGGCCTCTCGAGCCTCAGTTTCCTCATCTGCAAAATGGGTTTAATATGGCATCGACCTACTTCATGCAGTTGCTGGGGGATGATCTCAGACCAACACACATCATCCTTAGCGCTCAGAGCAAAGGCTTAATCCGGGGCATGAATTGTCACTATTCTTCCTGTTGTTGCTACAAGGGCCATTGAGCAAGGACTCACCCCAAGGCCAGGCCGCTGCCTCCGGGACCACACGAGCGACAAGGTGTTCTAGTGCCCTTTTTGCGGGTTGGGACAACGGAGTGTCAGCAAAGCCACAGGATGGGCTCCAGGTCCCACAGGTGGGGCAGGCAAAGCTAGCAGTGAATTGAAGATGTGGGGACACCGAGGCCTGGGCCCTCACCGAGCGGACTCTGAGCCCCCGAGGGTGCACGGCTGCGCACACTGATGGTGAGGGAGGGGCGCCAGACTCTCCGGGCTGTGGCCTTGGACCTCCGGGGCTCATTCCTCCTTCCCACCGAGAGATCCTGGGCCAGCCACTTCACCTTCTTGAGCTCGGCGTCTGCCTTTGGAAGCCGAGATCATACATAGTCCCTGCCCCACAGGGGCCATGGGGGCATCGATGAGGAAGGGGGTGGGAAGCCAGAGCCCAAGGCCTAGTGCCCCGTGGAGCTGACGGGGCAGGTGGAGGCAAGAAGGCCAAGCCTGGAAGTTCTGGAGGGCAAGCACGTTTCCCTACCCGCCCCCCGGCCCCCGATTTCACATCCTTGGCAGAAACCTTTCGCAGAGGGTTGGCAGCAAGATGAAGTTCGACGGGTGACAGAAAAATCTCAAATCGGCCTATTTTTCTAAGTGGGGTATTTTTTCATTTCACACTGGTGTGAGAGGAATGTTCTTGGCCCAGGAGTTGCTGTATTCGGCTCATTCATTTATTCAGGCATTTCCCGCACACGGGTCACGTAAGGCCAGCCTGAGCTGAGGGTCTTTGTATTTGCTGTTCCCTCCATCTGGATCACTGTTCGCCCGGTGGCCACCTTCTTAGCATTCTAGCTAGGCGCAAACACCTGCCCTCAGAGAGGTCTTCCCGGGGCACCCTGTAAAATAAACTCCATCCCCTTCCCCACTGTGGTTTCTTCGTGGCGCTTTGACTATCTGACATTGTGTTTTAAAGGTGCCTGTGTGCTCTCTGTCTCTCCCATTAGATTGTGAGCCCCTGAGGGCACTGACGGTCTCCAAGCCATTCACATCCCTGTTGCCTAAAATGTACCTGGCACACAGAAGGTGCTCAATAAGTACTCGTTAAGTGAATGAGTGAAGTGCTCTATGCTCTAACTCAGACGTTTCCTGAGCACCTATGGTCTGTGAGCTGTGGATATGGAAATAAATCAGACACCGTCCTTGGCCTCAAAGAGCACTCGGCGTAAAGGAAGGAGAGGTTTTGACCAAAGCCACAGCAAGCCATCGCTGGGGAGTCCGTGTCTGGCTTCTTCAAACTTCATGTACGTGAGAGGAAGGAAGGAGGAAGGCAGTGAGTGTGTGTGGAGGGCCTACGCCGTGATAGGACCTTTTGCATCTCACATCTGGCTCGGTCCTCACAAGAGCCCATTTTGCAGATGAATCATAGGGTGAGATGCCTCGCCCCCAAATCAAACTCGTGGCGGCAGCGGGATGGGAACCTGGGCGGCCCGATACTAAGCTGAGTTCTATTTCCTCTTCCATGAGGCCCCTCTTGCTCAAGAGAAGGAAGTTCAGTCTGGCCTAGGGGGGCCCAAACAAAAATCTATATCTATAGCTTTGTATAAAATAAAATTATAGACATTTTATATATAAGATACTCCATAAAGTATTTAATACAATATATAGTTGTATTTAACGTTTTATATTTATAGAAAATGTAAAATATAAATGGAACAGTCTATTATTATTATTATTATTTGCTCATTATGAGCTATAGCCAAGAAGATCAGCCTTCAGGCACTGCTGGATCTAGGATCTCAAGCAACATCGTAGAATTGGCTCCATGACCAGAGGACCTCTCAAGTCATGGTGGCAAGAGGTTGCCTTTAATGCCTACCCTCCCCTCCTCTCCCCTCCCTATTAGCCTCAAAAAACCAAGTCTTGTGGGCAAAAAGAATGTCCTAGTGCAGGCCTTGGGGTTGCCTAATCCAGCCCCCATTTGCATCAGCCTCCTCCCGCAATTGAGTCTGTATGGCCAAATACTGACCGAGATTTCCAGGCTCTTCTACAACCGGGGACGGGGGACTCCTGACCCAGCACTAGCTGAGGAGACAAACTAAAGTCATCCGGCAGGAGAGTTTCGTTCCAGCTGTGGCTGGAGCTGCCCCCCTCCTCACTTCATCTCGTCTTGAACACAGCATGGTGGTGGAGGGTCTTGCAAACCACGAGGGAGCGGGGGGTGCGGTGGGGTGGGGGTCATCATCCCTGACCCGGGGAAGCTGCTAAACCCCCATCTTTGGACTCCTTCCTAAGAGAGAAAAATAAGCCTCTGCTGTTTAAGCCCAGGCATTCACTCTCGCGTTACTTGTAGCCGAAAGCATTCCTGCTTCTACACATCTCTGTCAAGTCCCCACGAAAACCCTGCGGAGGCACCACATTGTCATTTGCCTTGTTCATCTTTTGGGCTTTTCACAGGGGAGGCGGAGGGGAGGCTCAGGGAACTGTCCAGCTAGGGGATCTTCCTGGGCATCAGGGACAAGCCGCAAAGACTGCTTTAAATGCAGTGTGCACAGGGTCCTTGAGGCCACGAGCTTGCCTAAGCTCATCCTGTCACCTCTCAGTCCTCGCCGCCCTGAACAGGAAGGCAGACCTCTCCTCCCCCTTCTCCGTCCTCTCCTCTCCTGTAAGACTTTGGCTCCGCACAGGTTTGAGTTCAAACCCACCTCCGTCCCATCAAGCAGGTGGGCGGCTTCAGACTGTTATCTTGGTTCCCTACGCCTGCGTCTCTAACAGAGGGGACACAAGGACCCTCCACGGGGGAGGACAGTGCAAGAAAGAGCGGGCCAAGCGTCTGGCCCACACCTTCTCTGCAAACCCTTCCCGGATGATCCGAGGATCCCAGGTAGAAAGTCCGCTCCCACCTGAGGCATGAACCACCCGGTGGTGAGCAAACCCAGACCTGTGGCTGGGCCATAGTCCTCAGCCTCCCTGGTGGGTAGGAGTGGTCATGTGACTGAGTTCCACTCCACAGCGCACCTCCCTCTTCCCTGGGCTTGGCGCACACAGGCGTGGAGGTCTCGGAGCCGCAGGGCAAGATGGCGGGGCTGTGGGATGGAAGGAGCTCGGGTCTTGGGATCATTGCTTGAGAAGCGAGCTGCTCGCTTCCTGAGCGCCCCTGTGTCGGACTTTGGGTGAGTGAGGAGCCAACTTCCATGGTGTTGGGTGCGTTCACCTTTTGGGCTTGCTAACGTTGCCCCAACTTAACCACTGCCCGGGGGTGGCTCACAGGATGGGTAAGGGATGTCCGGTCAGGGAAGGCACTCCATATGGGCGTCAGCAAAGGCAGACGGTGGGGGGTGAGGATACTGTCCTTGAGCCCTCCTCATTGGACCACCGGACGGCGGCCGTGACATCAATCCTGGAGTCAGGGTAAGAGACTAATAACAACAATAATCCTAACGGGGGCGCCTGGGTGGCTCCGTCGGTTAAGCCTCTGACTCTTGATTCTGGCTCAGGTCGTGATCTCACAGTTGGTCGTGAGATCGAGCCCCACGTCGGGCTCCAGGCTGAGCCTGGAGCCTGCTTCAGATTCTCTCTCTCCGTCTCTCTCTGCCCCTCCCCGCACTTGCACGTGCGTTCTCTCTCTCTCTCTCTCTCTCTCTGTCAAAATAAATAAACATTAAAAAAGGTTTAACAAACGATCATAATAATGCGAGTTGCTGCTAATATTCAAGAGCACTTACCACTTGGCAGGCACTGGGCTGATCCCTGCAGAGGCCTGGTCTCTCTCACCGAATCCTCATGATGACCTAGCCAGGAAGGCACTGCTGGTTTTGGCCCCATTTTACGGATGAGAAAACTGAGGATGCTTCCCAAAGGGTGGAATCTTTTTTTTTTTTTAATGTTTATTTATGAGAGAGAGAGAGAGAGAGAGAGAGAGTGCATGAGCAGGGGAGGGGCAGAGAGAGAGGGAGACACAGCATCCGAAGCAGGCTCCAGACTCCGAGCTGTCAGCACAGAGCCCGACACGGGGCTCGAACCCACAGACCGTGAGATCATGACCTGAGCCGAAGTCACGCGGCCTAACGGACTGGGCCACCCAGGCGCCCCGAGGGCAGAATCTTTGGGGGAACAGCATTTCCCTGAGAACAGCCTCTGCCGTTTCTTGGGCTGTGCCTTCATATGTCACTATGCGGCCGGCATCACGGTGGGGGCTGCAGGGACAGCAGCCAACAGAGGAGAAGGAAATCCCCAGCCTCATGGAGCTGATGTTCTAGCGGGGAACGTGGGCACCAGACCCTTGGGCACATAAACACGAGGGGTTCAGATGAGGACCAGTAACGTGAAGACAGTAAGTCAGGAAGCTGCGGGTGGGCCAGGGGACCGGGTGGTGCCTTGAATTGGGGTGTCGGAGGAACCCCCCTGAGGCTGAGCTGAGAGGGGAAGGAAGTGAGCCACACGAGGGTCTGACGAAGGCTGCTCCTGGCAGAGGGAATAGCACGTGCCAAGTGTGAGAACAAAGGTGCCGAGGCTGGAATGAGCTTGTCACCCAGGAATGGAGCAGGGCAGGGCAGGGGGGAGGGGCGGGGCGTGACGGCTGCAGAGGGGACCGGGATGGGACAAAGGACAGGTTTGGGTGGGCAACGGCGGGAGGGGTGGAGGACTTCCTTACCAGGATTCATCCGGGCGCCAGTTCTGAGGGCACCAGGACAGAGTGTCCAAAGGAGGAAAGAAGACAGGGTCTCAGCCCAAATTCAACTCCCGTGCTTCTCTTCGCTCGTCTCGTCGCTCTCTTTTCTTTGGCACAAGGGGAGGCTGTATCCCTTGGGAGAATGAGGCCCAGGCTTGAGTCCACAGGCCCTTGGAAGGACAGAGGCACACCCCTGCCCTCCTGGAGAGCCTGACGTGGAGCAGAATCAAGGGACAGACAGTGCTGAGAGAAAGGGCCCCGTGCAGCCCCTGCCCTGCCTCGAATTTGCTGTGTGACCTGGGGCTGGTCCCGGCCCGTCTCTGGGCCTCCCTTTTCTCTTCTGTTTGAGGAAGGGGCTGGTCTGGCTCCCCTGCTTTCCAGCTCGCTGTCCTTGGACAAGCTACTTAACCTCCTGTGCCTCAGTTTCCTCATCTGCACAGTGAAGATGGCCCAGTCCCGGGGTTATGGTGTGGACCAGAGGTACCGCACGCAGCTGGTGCTCATAACTGCTAGCGGTCACTGCCATTACCATCATTTTACCATTCGATTGCTTTTGTTACTGTTGCTGTTAGCATTGACCCGGTATCTGTCCCGAGGCCCCTTCCGGCTTTCAGCTTGGCCTGGTTGTTGCCTAAACCTCTACCCCTCGGCCAGCGCGAAGGACAGTATTCACCGACCTCACCAATGCTCTGCCTGGAGCGGGGCTGGGGACTGGGCTGGATGTCCCCTCCCGTGGATGGACCCAATCCCCCTCTGCCTTGCGGCTCTCCTGGTCCGGCCCCCTTCAGCAGGGACCTGAGCTTTCCTCCCTTGAAAAGGATGGCTTCCCACGGGAGGAGAAGACAGGAGCAGAAATCATCACGGAGGCCTGAATGACTACTTGGGCGGAATTTTTGGAGAGCCTGGGGAGAGCGGGAAGGGGGCGGGGTGGGGGGCATGGAGATGATCTCCAAGGCCAGCTGCTACCCCTGGCCTTCACCAGGGTCCAGGAGGGGACCAGCCTCCCCCACATTCTTTGTGCTTCCCCGCCTCATCCTGGCTCCCATCCCATCCTTACCCCTTCCCACTGCTCTCCCGAGAGGATGCTCCTTCTCCCCCTCCCATCTTGCCCCGGCCACGGGAGAACAGCACCCTGGGCAGGTCTCCTGATGCCCCACTTGATGAAAATGCAGAAGGCGCCCTTGTCTGAAACACGTGGCTGGGCCTTAATCGCTCCCAGCCTTCTTGGCTGAACAGCCACTGGCTGCTGGCTGTCCTCATCCAAGATCGAACCGGACTTACAGACAAGGGAGCTGAGGCCAGAGTGGATCACCAGCCAGGCTTCAGGCTCCTGGTCCGGTGCTCAGGCTGGGTGTGAGGGGGGGTGGGGGGGGTGGGCAGCCCATTGGAGGGGGGGGTGGGCAGCCCATTGGTCCCTCCTCAGGCTCCCATTCCTCCATCTGCAAAATGGGGGTGGTAATGGGAGATGTCACACTTAGACTAGTGCCTGGCTCACCTTGACAGACCCTCCCTAAGACTTTGGCCTTCAGACTCCCACTACCCCCTCACGTGGCTCTCCTGCTGCTCATCCTGCCACATCCACAGAAACCACGGAGGGCACTTGAGGCCACGGCCATCGTCACAGGCACCCCCAGGAATCAGAAATCAGGCTGAAGAGGTTCGGGTCCACAGAGGCAGGGTAGGGAGAGCTTTGGAGTGGGGGTGCTGGAGACAGGTAGCCTGGGTTCGAATCCTGGCTGTGCCCTCCCCTGGCTGTGTGACTGCAGGCAAGTTAGTCGACCTCTCTGAGTCTCAGCCGGGCTATCAGAAAAGCCGAACCAATAGGAACATCTAGCTCAGAAAGTTGTGACGTTTGGATGAGCTAATCTATACTCAGTGCTTCAGACAGTGCTGGGCACATGAACTGTTGACGGTATTTGGGCACCTATCCGTGCGGCCTGGAGGGACACCAGAAGATCACAGCAGTTCGTGTCTGTCGAGTGCTAACTGTGCCAAGCCATCTGCATGAACTGGCCTGTTAAATCCTTACAACCGGGGAAACCTGAAACTCTGAGAGGTAAAGGGACTTCGAGCCGGAAACTGGAAACCCACCGCCTGCCGTTCTGGGGACCTTGCTCAGGTCCCAGTGGGGAGGGTGGCCGGTGGGGGGGGGGGGTGGCTGGCCCGGCTGGGAAATGAGATTTCCAGGGCTGGAGCCGGGTCCGGAGCACCAGTCTTGATGAGGAACAGCTGCACCCAGAGTCGGGGGTCCTGCCCACCCCTCCTCTGCAGCCCAGGACGAGGGGCCAAGATAGCTTCCAGATGGGCTTGGCTGTGAGTAACACCTTGAGTGGTTCCGTCTGCAGATCCCTGTGGGGGCGGCTCTGCGGGGCTCCTCCCTGGTTCTCAGTCCTTCTCGTGTCCCGGCAGATACCCGACAGGGTACCTTGGTTTCAGCCAGGTGACCTGGGCAATGTCGACCTCGCTCCGAGCCTCAGTGTCCCCATCTAAGAAACAAGCATTTCTCTACCCGGCTGGCCCCGCAGAGCTGTTGCATACTGGGAAAGCTGAGGAGGAACATGGGAGGATTTCCCAAACCGTGGAGGGCTGTGCGCATGGGGCGCAATCTCCCAGACCAGGCACCCCTGGAAATGGAGGGCTTTTTTAAGCTGGTTTTACTTTTCTATTTGTCTTTATTTTCGGACTCTGTAATACCAATCCACAGTACCAAACCTCAAAGGTACAAAAGGGGACATAATGCAAAGCGAGTCTCTCCCCCCGCCTTGTCCTCCCGACACGCAGAGCTCCCCCCATCCCTGAGACGATTCCTCGCGAATCTGTGTAGAGCTATTTTATGTACGTGCTGGAAATATGCACAGGAGTTTGTTACTCGATGATGGCAAACTGCATATACCATTCCGCATTTTTTTTTTGTTGTTACTTAATAACACACTTTAAAGATCTTTCTACTTCACTCCGGAAAGAGTGCCCGGTTCTTTCTGAGGCCCGATCACGTCCCTTGAGGTCAGCCCGACTCCCGTTCCCACCGGCTACCTCCCAGCCGGACTGGAAATTGGTTCTGGACAACAAAACGCAGGCAGACCTTTGCTGGGGGAGGCGGGGGAGGTGGTGGTGGTGAAAGAGAGAGAGGAGGAAGCAGGAAGTTTCCTGGGAGAGCTTTCCTGGCACAGACACAGCTTCTTTCTGTTCTTGCCCCTTTCTTCCTGCCTTGGGAGTGTGGGCAGAGGCAGCCATCTTGCAACCGGGAGGGCAAGTTCAAGAGAACTGCGGTCCTGACATAACTGGCTCGCTGAACCAACACCAAGCTACCACCTACCCCCAGACTTTCATATTATGTGTGAAAAACAAACCATTATTTTGCAAGGGGCTGATTCGAAAACACTGAGCACTTGGCATGACCGTACATGTGTGGGCCGGGTGCATATCCGTCCTGCTGATTTGCTGACACCTCTGTGAGTTCGGGTTTTCCAATACTTACAGTCAGATCGTTCCCAGAAAACCCATAACCAGGGTCTTGAGCAATTAGGGCCTTATTTTCCCCAGGTAACGGAGGCCTGGAGGTCAGTGGCAACTGTTAAAGTTTCAGGAGTTCAACAAAGTCAGGGCTGGCGGCTTCATACCCTCTTAAGTCTTTCCCTCAAACTTGTCACCTCATGGACACAAGATGGCTGCTGCAGCTCCAGACGTTATATCTACATTTAAGGCAGGAGTAAAGTGAAGCGGGAGAGTGTAGCGGTATCTGTCACACGCTGGCGTCGGGAGCAGGTGGAAGGAGATTGTTGAAGATATCCTAGAATTCACTGATTTTTAAATAGAAGTGTAATTCACATACAGAGAAATACGCGGAACTTAATTGTACAGTTAGATGAGTCTAGACAAGTGCATCTTCCAAGGGTGCCACCAGCTGAAACAAGTTATAGGACATTTTACCACCTTCTCCCCACCCCCCCCCCCCAAATTCCCTTATGTCCTTTGGGAAGGAGAGATGGGGAGGCATTCAAGATGAAGAGGGGCCTTTGCAAGTCTCATGATGAGACGGCTCCTCTATTTGAAGAGAGAAAACCCCGCTGGCAGAGGGAAGGGACACAGGGTGATAGGTGGATAGGGGGCTAGTTGGGACAAGAGGCCTTCCTGCTGCGGAACAGAGAGCACAAGAAAGTGGCAAAACGTGCAGGTTACAACTTGAGCTCCCACCCCTGAGCTGTGTGACCTCAAGCAAGGGGTGGGATCTCTCTGTGCCTCAGTTTTCTCTTCTGTAAAATGAGCACACTAATGACCCTTTCTCTACAAGGCGGAGTGAACTGTGCCTGGCACAGGGGAAGCACTCAGAAAGTGAGTGATCTGCTACCCCTTCAACGCCTGCCTTCCTTCCCTCTTCCATTCGTTCCACAAACACTGATTGGGTGCCTAGCCTGTACCGGGTGCTCTTCTGAATGTTTGGGATTTGTGGTGCTCGAGGCAGATGTGGCCCCTGGGCCTAGTCTGGTGGGGAAGACAAACACAAGTGACGGGGGCAGACATAAAGAGGTCGAGAATTAGATCAATGCTGGCTCCGTCCGTTGAGCGTCTCACTTCCGCTCAGGTCACGATCTCCCGGTTCATGAGTTCAAGCCCTGCCCCGGGCTCTGTGCTGTCAGCACAGAGCCAGCTTCAGATCCCCTGTCTCCCCCCCATCCCCCCCACTCCGTCCCTCCCCCGCTCCCACTCTCTCTCTCTCAAAAATAAATAAAACATAAAAAAAAAAAGAATTAGATAAACCAGATCGTTTTATTTTATTCTATTTTTTCACTTTAGAAATGAGGCAGCACGGGGGCGCCTAGGGGGGCTCAGTCGGTTAAGCGTCCGACTTCGGCTCAGGTCACGATCTCTCAGTCCGTGGGTTCAAGTCCCATGTCAGGCTCTGTGCTGACAGCTCGGAGCCTGGAGCCTGCTTCGGATTCTGTGTCTCTGTTCCTCTCTCTCTGTCCCTTCCCTGCTCTCATTCTGTCTCTCTCTCTCTCTCCCTTAAAAAAGTAAAATAAACATTTAAAAAATTAAGAAAAAAAAAGAAATGAGGCACCACCTCCTTTGGATGCGTCTGGAGTCTTGGGAACCTGACCACCCCACGTCCTCCTGCAAATGGAACCTTGAGGGCTTGTTTGGAGGTTCTACGGGGGGAGCACAGCTCCTCGCCTACCCTTGACGGAAGAACGGTCCTCCTCCATCAGGGAAGGTCGTCCTCTTGGACCCAGCTTGCAGCTTCAAGAGGGACACACACGGAACAGTGAGGGAGGAAGGGGACCCTGGCCTAGCCAGTCCCATCTGCCCAATCCACCCTGGAGACTGATGGGGTGACAGACGTCACAGCTGGATCACCCTCATCTCCAAACAAGATCATCTCAAATCACCATAAGGGCTATGAAGAAACATTTGAACGGGTACTAAGCAGCGAGTGCCTTGGGGCGGCCTGTACTGTTTAGATAAGATTGTCAGGGAAGGCCTCTGTGAAAAGGTGACTTTGGAACTAAGAGAAAGAGAAGGAAGCAGCCAGTGGCGATCTAGATCAACAGGGAGAGCACTCTGGGCAGAGGGTTAGGGATAGCAAGTGCCAAGGCCCTGGGGCCAGAATGAGATTTCAGGAACAGATGAGGCCAGCGTGGCTGGAGGGGGCAAGGAGGACAGGACAGAAGACAGAGCAGGGGCCGACTTGGTAGGGTCTTGTGGCCATGAGGGGTAGAGATTTCACCTTGTTCCTGATGTCTCCTGGCCTCCTGCTTCCTCTTCTCTGGTCACCAATGTCACTGGGCCGGTTGGCCCTCCTGAGGCTCCTCCATTGCCTCCAGCAATGAGGCTCACTCTTCCTGAATCCCCTTTACGAAGGCTCCCAGGTCCTCACACCTCCCCCCCCCACCCACCCCTTGCATGTTGTTGGGTTAACAAAGCCACTGCCCTGAGAACACGAAAGAGCCAGCCGGCAAAGTCATTAACTCCGAGGAAAACGAACCCATCATTGTCATCAGAGGGGCAGGTCAAGGGGAGGGCTGTACCTCCTACCACCTGGACCTCGGCCTCAGCCTCGGTTGTGTCACAGTAAAATGGGGGAGAACATCGCAGACAAAAGGGTGAGTCGAGGCTCCTACGCTCTCAGTGGTCATCGGAGAAAATGAGAGTTCAATAGTGAAAGCACTCCTCCTTTACCTGCCCCCACGGAGCTGGCAAAAAACCGAGAAAGCCAGGGGCTTCCCGGGGTTAGCAAAAGGGTGTGGGAGGCGGGAATTCTGTGTTCTGCTGGACCTAAAGCAGGGGCATGCCAGTGACCCCGCCACCCACCCTCTCCCTGCGTAAGTAGCCCAGAGAAATTCTACCGCAGGCCCAGGAAGGCGGCCCTAAGAGGCAGTGATTACTGTGACACAGTCAGAGGAAGGGAGCAGTGGACAGTCGCGTCTAAGGTCAGGGTAAGTGAGCCTCGGCGGGGGCAGGGGAGCTAAATCTAAGAAACACCGCATGGGTGAGGGGGAAGGGGACGGAGGAAATCGGTAGCACACACACACAGTTTTTTTAATTAAAAACAATTTTTTTTTAAATGTTTAAACAGTATAAGTTTATTTATTTTGAGAGAGGCAGAGACAGTGCAAGTGGGGGACGGGGCAGAGAGAGAGGAGAGAGAGAGAATCCCAAGTCTGCCCCCCCACTGCCAGCGAAGAGCCCCATGTGGGGCTCGAACCCACAAAGCAGTGACGTCATGACCTGAGCCAAAACCAAGAGTTGGACGCTTAACTGACTGAGCCACCCCTGCCCCCCGAATCATTTCTGGACATAAAAACATGCAAACCTTAAAGAACATTAAAGAACACAGAGTTCGTGAGGGTGGGTGTGCGGGGGTGGGGGTGGGGGGCAGAGATGAGTAGGGGCATCAAGAGAGAAATTAAGTAGGGGCGCCTGGGTGGCTCAGTCGCCTAAGCATCTGACTTTGGCTCAGGTCACGATCTCACCACTCGTGAGTTTGAGCCCCGCATCGGGGCCCTCTGCGGCCAGCATGGAGCCCGCTTCGGTTCCTGTCTCCCTCTCTCTCTCTGCGCCCGTCCCCCCAGCTTGTCTCAAAAATAAACAAAACATTCAACAAAAAAAGAGCGAAATTCAATAAAGCAAAAGAGGGGCTTGCCCGGATGGAGAATGACGAACTCAACTCTCTTGACACCCACAGTCTAAAAAAAAGGGGGGGAAAGAAGACAAAATGGGGATGACAGAAGGCAGCCACGGTAGTGCCTTCCTCCAACGAGCTAAAGTAAGCAGAGTGCGCAGAGTGGGATCTGGCACCCAGTAGGGCTTTGCGGTGAGCCCTGGGCCAGCATGGTCGTCTCCAGCCTGGTGCTGCGGGCTCCCTGGGCAATGCTGCCCTCTCATGGCCACAAGAGTTATAGCACCCAGGCCCCTCCCCAAGGTATGGAACAAAGGGCGTGGAAGGAGGGAGGAGGACTGAGTCACACGAGGAAGGGAGCTCGACTGGGAAAACACAGTGGATCAGGTAAGGCTTCCTGGAGGAGGAGCATCTATGCTGCAGAACAGATACGATTTGGAGTCAAGGAGACTACTGGACAGCGTCTCAGCAAAACTTCGCACTAGGTTTGCGTAGGGAGTAGACGTAGCGCCTGCGTGAACAAGAGGAAGTAAGCTGTGGGACCCCGCGCAGTGGCTCACCCCGGAAGCCGCACCCCTGCTCTTTGGCAGGCAGCGAGGACACCCCACTGGGCCTCCCTCCTTGAGCTCAAGGCCATGTCTCCAAGACCCTGTTGGGAAAAAAAAAAAAAAAAAAGCTTCATTTTGGAGTTGATGCAAAGCCATGTGAATGTGTATTCAGGGGATTTAAATTTTTTTTTTTTTTAACGTTTATTTATTTTTGAGACAGAGAGAAACAGAGCATGAACAGGGGAGGGGCAGAGAGAGAGGGAGACACAGAATCCGAAACAGGCTCCAGGCTCCGAGCTGTCAGCACAGAGCCCGACGCAGGGCTCGAACTCACGGACCGTGAGATCATGACCTGAGCTGAAGTTGGACGCTCAACCGGCCAAGCCACCCAGGCGCCCCAGTATTCGGGGGATTTAAAGACTCATTTGCCTAGTGTGACTGTCTCCAAAGCACTTTAGTTTCATTTTTATTTTGGGGACTCGGTAGTATATTCCCGTGTCTTGCAAGTCCAAAGGAGCAAAAGAGAAAAGCCAGTCTCCTTCCACCTGCTCCAATCCCGGCCCCCACGCAAGTTCTGCAACTTGCTTTTCTCCGTTAATAATGCATGTGGGCAATTGCCCTGTGTCAGTACATCAAACACTTCCTCGGGATCCTTTCTCAGCGGCCTGGTGTGCCACTGAGTGCTGGCCGATTATACCTTAAGAGGGTCTCCTACAGAGGTTTGGGATGTGCCCGGTGTTTTGTGATCACACGCAGGCTGCAGGGAACAGCTGTGAGGCACGTATGCTTGTGTTTTTACACATCCTTGGAAGTGGGTCACGGGGTCAGGGGACGAGTGCATTGTCATTCTGATAGATGTCATCAACTTATCTTCGATAGTGGCTGGGCCATGTCCCTCCCCCTAGGAAGGCAGGAGAGAGCGCGGGCTCACCCACAGCCTGGCCAAGCCCTGCGGTTTCCCATTCCGGCCCTTTGCCAATCAGATAGGTCCCAAATGAGAGCTCTGGGTGATTTTATTGTCATTTCATTTGAACGAAGCTGGCCATCTCTTCTGGCGCGTGTGTAAGAGCCATTTGGAGTCCCTTTTCCAGATGAGGCTTTTTTGCTGTTACAGGAGCAATACTGCCCAGAAGAGCAGTGGAGATCTGGACGTATCTCTTTCGTGACACTCGTCTTCCTGGGCTGAGTGGGGCGTACCCCATTGGCGCCCCGCAGGAAGTGGCCACCTGGTGGAAGGCGAGGTTTTGAGTTCCCACTCCATTACTTCCTTTCTGAGCCTTGGATTTCTCGTGTATAAAAAGTAGGAATAATAGTAAGATCTACTTGGGGCGCCTGGGTGGCTCAGTTGGTTAAGCGCCAACTTCGGCTCAGGTCACCATCTCACGGTTCGTGAGTTCGAGCCCCGTGTCAGGGCTCTGTGCCGACAGCTCGGAGCCTGGAGCCTGCTTCCGATTCTGTGTCTCCCTCTCTCTCTGCCCCTCCCTGACTCCTGCTCCGTCCCTCTCTCTCAAAATTAAATAAACATGAAAAAAAAATTAAAAATAAATAATAAAAGCTACTTCCGAGGGTGAGCTGGAGGATGAATTTAAGTTTTTAATGGTAAATGCCTGACACAGCTCCTGGCCCTTAGTGCTTGGGAGATGGTTGTTGAATGAATAAATGAAATAGGCATTGGAATAAAAACCTTTATTGAGGACTTACTGCGTGTATAAACTCCCATGTATTATTGGAGCTCATTTAAACCTTGTAGTGACACCATGAGAGATACTCTTCTTGTCCCCTTTTACAGAGGAGGAAACTGAGGCACGGAGAGATGGACAGGATCTTGCCTAAGGGCTCAGAGCTGGTCAGTGGCCCACAGGTGAAATTTCTGGCCTTCCTGCGAGGCTTTTCCCTGCCTCACCCCTCTTCACCCCCATTCCAGTTGTCTGTTGCTGCAAAACAAAGCTTCCAAACCTCAGGCACAGAAAGCAGCAACCATTTTATTATGCTTGTGAGTCCTGAGGATCAGGAGTTCAGAGAGGGCAGATTCTCTCTGCTGGGGCCTTAGCTAGGCAGACTGTGCAGCTAAGGGCTGCAGGAGTCACTTCCGAGCTGGCTTCTTCAGTCCCGGGTCTGGCTGGCTGATCTATTTAGCCTTGTGGGTGGTGAGTGTCCAGTTGAATGGAAGACTATGGGGAAGGCTGGCAGTTGGAGGGCAAGGTGGAGAAGCAAGAGATCCCAGGGCTGAGTCCTTGGATCCCAGGGTCGGGGGCCTAGGAAGCTTGCACATTCTGGGGTGGGCACCTCCACGAACAGCTTCTACTCCGGGCATTTGCACAGCCTGTTTCCCGGAGCTGGGCCCCCTCCAGAACCGTGTCTGGCTTCCGTTCCCAGCCTGTCCATCTGGCCCTGGAGGAGGTGCTCCCTGAGCCCCCTTGGGCTGTGTAGATGCATTTGCTGTCCCTCCTCCCAGATCTTGTCGCCTGGGGGGGGGGGGGGCGGCATGGTGCGCAGCCCTGTCACGCCATTGTAACTGACTTGAGTACAGA
This sequence comes from Panthera tigris, assembly GCF_018350195.1. Lineage (NCBI taxonomy): Eukaryota > Metazoa > Chordata > Mammalia > Carnivora > Felidae > Panthera > Panthera tigris. The sequence continues at coordinate 27,900,042 of NC_056662.1, forward strand.
CTGGAAAGCTCCAGGGACAAGGTCTTGGGTCTTTATCACCAGCACCCAGCACAGTCCCAGGCACACAGCAGCGCCTTGGTGCATATTTACTGAACCGATGGCGAGGTGAGACTGGTAAATTTTGAGCTACTTTAACTCGAGCCTCAGTTTCCTCTTCTGTAAGTTAGCTTGCAGCGCTGCTGTGAAGCGGCAGGAGATGACGTGGAAAGGCACGCACACAGGAGGAAGTCGGAAAGGTGATCTACATCGAAGAGAGAAAAGCAAAGGAAAGAAGATACTGCCCCCAAAGCCCTGGGTCGTGTTAATTACGTTTAAGACATTCCGATCATTAATCGTCAGTATCACTACTGCTGCTTTTGTTCTCAGAAGCATGCACGTTTCCTGAGTCTGATGGGCCGCACAGGATGGTCTGAAATCCTCCCATACGTGAACATGGGAGAGATAGAACTCCCCGAGTCACTGGGGACTGGAGGCCGGGAGGTCAGGAACTGCTACAGTCTCCATTACCACTGTAGGATGAATCCCTGTCCCCTCTGTGCGAGGGAGGGTCTGAGCCCTGGGCCTTCACTGTTGTGAATGGTTTCACCATTGCAACTGTTGTCTGTTGTCGTCCAGCCTGAGGCGGGAGGCGGCCTCCCCCCCCCCCCCCCCCCGTCATCCACCCCCACCCCCCACCCTCCTGCCCACCGGTCCCATAGAAGAGAAAAGCCTTGCGTCCCCCTGTTTCTAAGAAGTGCCTGGCTGCAAGCGCGCCTGCAGCGCTGTTCCTGGTTGGGCGGCGCCCTCTAGGAACAGGAGGTGGGAATGACAGGCAGGGCCGTGGTGCGGGTCCGGGGGAACCCGGACACCGTGAGCTCCTGGGTGGGGAGTCTGCCTGCGGAGCGGGCTCTGGGGGTGGCCGGTGCAGCGTGGCGGAGCTGGGCGGGAGGGCTGAACAGCAACTCCTCCGCTCAGGCCAAGCCTTGTTTTCTCTGTGGAATAGCATCTGGCATCCTAGAATTCAAATCTCACCAGAAAACTGTATAGAGGAGAGATACACACGTGAGACTCCGAAGAACCACGTTGCTGAGCCCCGCTTTCAGAATCAAAATGGCAGCTGGGATTCTAAATCACCCGAGAGCCACCCTTTCCGCTGAGCTTGTCCTGGAATGGGTCGTTGGCTCCCACTGTCTGCCCCCGAACTTGTTGGAGACTGGTAGGCCTGGGGTACGGCCCTGGAATCTGAATTTTTACAAAAAGCGCTCCAGAAGATGCTGTTGGGCCACTCCTATTCGGGCAACGGCTTCTATCTGGTCAGGCCCCCTCTGCATCCATCAGATTGGGTGAGGCGGGGGGGGGGGGGGGCGGGGGGGGGGCGGGGGGGGGGGCTGAGGCCCAGAAAGAAAAAATGACTTGGCCTAAAGCCCACAGACGGCTAGTGGCAGGCTGGGACTTGAACCTGGGCCCCCAGTGCTAAAGCCACTCTCACCAGCAGCCCAGGGGATTGAGATGGCTCCTTAGGATGGTCGTGCCTCCTGGGCCTCCCCGGCCCCTCCTGTGATTCATGGGGCCGAGAGGTGCTGGGGGTGGGGGCCGACAGTGCTACTGTCTTCTGTCTGTGGCTAAGCCTCCTTCTTGAGAGGAGCCTGGGGGACTGTGGGCCCCTTCTCTTCTTTCAGCACCCCCTTCGTCCCCCACACACCCAGGCCCTCTGCGCATTCCAGGGAAGACCGCCCCACATGGTTTAGATTCGGCTACTCCAAACTCATCAGCATCATGGTTTTGTAACACCCGCCTGATGCCCAAGAAGCACTTGCAAATTTCTTTTTTCTTTTCTCTTTATTAAAAAAAAAAAAAAAAGTCGGGATCTTGAAACAACGACAATAGAGCATTTCAGAGGCACAAACTTTGCAGAAGAGAAGCTGGTAGTCTGGCCAGGCAAGGAAGGGCTGTGGCTGTCCTCAGGGAGGAGGAGGGGAGCTAGGAGTGAGGGTGGGCCTTTGGGGGGTGTTCAGAGGGTGTGCCAGGCAGAGGGAAGCCTGCGGGTGGACACTCTTGTGGGGTGGGGGAGTGCTACTTTGTCCCTTTCAGCCTCTCTTCCAGCCTGCACACACCCCGTCCCCAGGCCACCCCAGACCCTCAAAGCTCCTAGCTACTGGACCTTCTCAGTTCAGGCCAGCAGGTAATGCCAGGGCAAGCTGGGAGCCCCCCTTCTGGAGAATCCGGGAGGCCAAGGAGGAGGAGGTTGGTACCATGATGGTGGAATGACAGGCAGTGAGAACAAACCCACTTCTCAACTAGGTCTAACTGGAGACCCGCCCACCCCCCCCACCCAGTGTTCTTCCTGCCGGGTGTGTGAGGTTGTCACAGTGAAATACGAGTGCACAGGGTTCAGTGGTGGTGTGGGGGAGTGGGAGAATCTTCCCTCGCTCCTGCCCCTTCCCTTGCTCCTTCCTTCATCTCCTCTCCAAAGGCACCCAGAGTTGTGCCCTGCAGGGCAGCCAATAAGTAAAAAGTCTAGCACCTGGGTTCCCTGGGTGACCTTGGGCAAGTCCCTTCTTGGGCTTCAGTTTCCCCATGAGTACAACAGGGGGCTCCAGGGTGGGGAACAGAGCAGCCTGGATAATCTCAAAATTCCTTCCAGCTTTGATGGCCTCTTCTGGGGCTTCCTATGCAAGCTGGTGACCAAGGGCCGTGGAAATGGCCTCCAGGGATTGGCCTGAGCAGGGGGCACTCACAGCCCTGGGTTCTGGGGTCTCCTCTGGAGCAGAAGCGGGGCTGTCCGGACGCAAGCAGCCTGCCTGTACTGCGACCTGGGCCCTGCCCTTGGAAACCCCTTCTCTGCAAAGCTGGGGTCAGGACAAGGTCAGGGTAAGGCCTAGAAAAAGTGGTTTGCTTTCTTTAAGAAGTAGATAGAGCATCTGGGGAGCAAGGCATAGACCGGTCGGTCTCTCAAAGTGTGTGCGTGTGCGTGTGTGTGAGAGAGAGAGAGGGAGAGAGAGAAGAGACACAGAGGACACGGTGAAGAACAGGAAGGAAAGCAGGGGAAAAGGAAAAGAAAGGCAGGTAGATAAAAGGGAAATGAGTAAGAAGGGAGAGGATTAGAGGGAGGGAGGAGAGGAAGAGAGATGAAGGAGTATCAGAAAGAGAAACAGGAAAGGTGGAAGGGCACAGGGACAGAGGGTGGGGAGAGGCAAGGACAAAGCAGCAGCAGCAACCGCGGTGGAAAGGGCTGGAGCGGGAGGCGCGGGGCGCTGGGGGCTGCAGCTCTGGGGCTCCTCAGGCGGCCGGCTGGCGGGGCCTCACGTCCAGCGTGCGGTCCAGCCTCCTGTCCTTGCGCGGGCGCCCGTCTCTCCGGCCCTTCTTCTGGCTGGGGCTCTTCTCTGCACCGAGAGCACAGGGTGTTGTTTCTGAGGCCATTCGGGGCCCCGGGAGGCCCCTCCATCCTTCCAGATGAGGGTGGGCCCCCACTCTCCCTGAGCGGGGCTCAGAACCACCTTTGGGTGCTGACCTTACAATCACTCCACTTTGGAGCGTGAACTGCGGGGGAACTTACCCGACATGGACCACTGCTCCCACTTCCCTAGCGGGTGAGGAGGGGCACTGACTGGCTGAGGGCACCCCCGCCCCCACCATGCTGGGCATGTGGCCTGGCCAGGCCCAGAGGTTTGCATGGGGCGAGGGGGCCAGTCAGGACTTAGGGCGGCCTCGCGGGGGGGTGCCCATGACCCTCCTGGGGGCACTCACTTTGCAGTTTACAAGGCTTCAAGCTGGAGACTCCATACCTTTTGCCCGGGTCCCGGCACCAGCTCCCCCACTCACCTTCGGGCCCCAGCTCTGGCCTCAGACGACGAGGACAGTAGCATTCAGCCAGCACCCCTGCATGCAGCCACGTCCCGCAGGTGTGGGAGCAGGCACGGCCCCACCGCCCCCATATGACAGTCTGTGCTGTGGGGAGGGGTGGCCTGGCCTGCAAACCCCAGACCTACCTGGGAACCTTGACCCTACTGTACCCCCAGTCCCCCAACCCTGCGGCGGGGATGAGTTTCTAGCACAAACATCTGATTCGTCCCATTTCTCAGATAAAGTGACTGAGGCCCAACAGGGACCTTGCTTGGCTGGTGACATAGTCTGGGTTGGACTTCCTGGTGTCACTTTCAAGTGGCTCCCGGCTCACGTGGAGGAAAAGACCACACCTTCTCCCCCCAGCCTTCCTGCCTCCACTTACCCCTCAGGGCAGATTCTGGGTCATCCTCTTAGATGAGGCTGCCCACCTCTGGGCCTCCCTTCACCCACTCCTGAACCCTTAGGGGTTGCTGAGGCCAGGCTCCCACTCTAAACTCCGGGGCTGGCTGTGTCAGCTGAAATGACATAAGCATCTGGGGGATGAAGGGTGGCCACTGCCTGAGTGGCTGTGCCAGCTTTGAAGGTAGGAGGGTGGGGTGAGTGGTGTGGGGTCCCCAGCCCTTCCCTCTGCCTGCCTGATATTGGCCCACCTTCCTCCCATCCACCCACCCATCCACTCCTCAACAAATGTTAACTGAGCACCTGCTGTGTGCCAGGCCCTGTTCCAGGCCCTGGAGAGGCAGCTGTGAACAAGGCAGACAAAGACTCGGCTTTCACCGGGGATCGCATTCTAGTAAGGAAGACAGACACTAAACAAGGCAGCACAAGAGTGTGTGCCATCATTTTGGGAGGAAGTAAGCGCTGTGACACCACGGGATGGCGGTCCCAGACACGGGTGGTGTCTCTCGGCAGGGGCAGTCGTGGAGGGCCTCTCTGCGGAGGGGACTTTGAGCTGAGCCCCGGAGGATACAAGTAGCTCACAGTAGGGTTGTCGTGAGGACGAAAGGCATCGGTTTACAGAGCACTGACCACAGGGCCCAGCGCATGAATGTTTGCTGCTGTCATTCATTCTTCATTCATCATCATCATCATCATCATCACCTATGGGAAGACATTTCCTCTCTCTCTGTCCCTCCATTGCCAATCACCACCAGCAATCATGTGCCGTGACAGGCGTGGCCAAAGTATCAAGTGTTGTGGAGAACTTTCCGTCTGTCCGTCTGTCCGTGTGGGTGTTTTCACGGGCCTGGGGTCTTAGTTTCCCCAGTCCCCTCTCAACCTCACCCTCTGTCCCCGGCCGCCCAGCTCTGCTGTCTGCACTCCCAACCCAGACTACAAGTGCTCCTGAAATCAGGCGTGTCCCTGGGCTCGAGTCCTGGCCCCACCACATGCCAGCTGTGTGGCCCCCCGTGACCTGGCTCCGGGTTCCTTACACTGAAGCGTGACTCTAGATTCCTCTTTGCACACAGACCTACGTTTGGATCCCAGGTCCACACTTTCCTAGCTGCATGACCCTGAGGCAAGTGACAACCTCTCTGGGCCCCGATCTCCTCATCTGTTGAAGGGGGATGGTAACGATTCCACACCATCGAGTCATGGTGCAGATTAAATGACCCGAAGGTGGAGAATTAGCACACTGCCCACGGCAATAGCAGATGCACAGTTAATGCTGGCCCCCTGCGCATTATTGCTACTCACTGTTCACGACGTACCTACCACCCTCCGCGGCCTCTCTTCTCTTTAAGTCAGTGGCTTTAATAGCTGGGACTGACCCCAGCCAGGAAGGACACCGGGGCGGGCGATGCTTAGCCCATGGGAAGGAATGGCTACTCTTGGACTTTCGGGCAGCTTTACAGGCACTATTTGGGCAGGCAATGTCCCCAGCTGCTCAAAGTCCCCCGTGGGCCCTGCCCACTGCAGCCCCGAATGCCGGCCTGGTGCTTACCTGCTGGGCAGGGCCTCTGGATGGGACATTTCCGTGACTCCGACAGCACCTGGCAGGTATCTGCCTCGTCCTTCCCAGCCCGGCCGGCCTCCCGCACCCGGGTCTCCAGGCCCCAGGCCGAGCCACAGGTCTTCCCGTTGTGCATGCAAGGGCTCCAGCTGCCCCAGGGGCCCAGCTCACATTCTTCTGTTGGGTGGAGACAGACAGACAGACAGATAGACAGTTCTGGTCAGCTGGCAGTGAGTGTCCTTCAGATCCAAAGGCAGGGTCTGAGGGGTCCTGTTCCCCGAACGCCGTCTCCACATGCAAGGGGTTTGTAAGCTCTCACAAGGAGCAGAGGGGAGACACTTAAATATCTATTTATGAAAGCCCGGGATGGGTGCTAGACTAAAGCATGCCCAGGCCAGATGCGGGGGGGAAGGGGGTGGGGGGTGACCACTGGCTTTAGAGGGGAAGACTTCCCCTAGGAGATGACAGAGGGGTTAAAGGGAGAGGAGGTGATCCAGTGGAACCGGAAGGAAGCACCATGAGGGTAGGTGTGCACAGCCCTGGGGGCCTGGCAGACCGTGTCTGAGGGATGGCAGCTAGAGCAGGGGCAGGGTGAAGGCTGGGAGGAGGAGGGCCAGGCGAAGAGGCCAGAAGGTCTGCTGGGAGGCCCTCAGGGCCGAGACACTGCTTCGACCTTGATCATGTGCCTTTGATGGGCTGTGGAAGGTGGAAGCCGTGCAGTGCTGTTGTGAGGAAAAATGAGGTCATGGGACATGAACGTTCTCAGTAGGAAACAACTTTAAAAAAACCCATATATATATATATATATATATATATATATATGTACATATATATCAAATCATATCATATATATATGAATCAAATGTGAACATATATATTTTTTATATTTATATATTTATCATATATTTATATATTTCTATAATAAATATAAGTATATAAATATATAAAATATAAAAACATAATAGAAATATTATAAATATATATTATAAATGTATATAAATATATATATTTATTAATATAAATATATATTTATGATGTATATATTTATATTTACTTATAAATATAAATACATACATCATAAATATATATAAATATATATACATCATAAATATATAAAAATATATATATTATATTTTCACATTTGATTCTTTTAAGAGCCCCTGAGAAGTAGGCAAAGAACAGGGCAGCTATGGGATACCCCCATTTTGCAGATGAGGCCACTGAGGCCTTGAGTAGGTAAGGGGCCTGCTAAGGGAACAGAGAAGGGGGTCCAACATCAGAACACTGTAAGCGTTTCAGACCCGATCGGGCCCAGAAGCCAGGTCTCCAGACCTGAGAACAACGGTCCTTTTGCTAGATGTGTTGATTTGACCAGCAGGGACTGAGCACCTACTGTGTGCCTCATGCTGTGCTAGGTGCTGAGTGGCAGCGGTGACCAGACCGACTGGCTCTGCCTCCCAGAGTTCACCGCCTAGAAAAGTCAGGCGGGAAGGGCAGGGTGCTCCTGCGGTAACGGGAGGAAGCACAGGCAGGTGCCGGAGCCCAGAGGAGGCATGGGCCCCAGGGGCCTGGGGGGGGCTGGAAGACTTCCTGGAGGAGGTGACTCCTGACCTGAAGCTTGAAGTAGGGGTGGGGAGGTTAGCCAGGCTCAGGGAGAGGCGAAGGGGAGAAGTGAAAAGGATGTGAACCCGGGTCTGTCTTATTCCTCGGCAGTACTCTTCTTGTGAACTCTGCTGCCTCCCGCTGGCAAGGACAGTGAAGCCGCTGTCGGTAGTCACGGCGATCACAATGACGGTACTGGAGGCTCCCTCTCTGTGTGCCTGACGTCACCTGTTGGGCCTCCACTCACCACGCAACATTCTCTTAAGGTTCTTCCAGCTCTCCTGACCCCCCGCACCGGGCCCTGCAGGGAAGCAGGCGGGGCGAGGAGGCCCCCACTCACCCTGGCACTCCCGCGTGCTGGGCTGGGCCGTGGTGCCCAGCGGGCAGGTGGGCAGACACTTCCCCTTGTACAGGTAAAACCGTCGCTTGCACCGGATGCAGAAATCCTGGCTGAAGCAGCTCTCACATGTGGCCCCACATTCTGCAACAGAGCCAAGGTCGCCCGCGGTGAGGGCGGCTGCCCTCGGAGAGGGCAAGCGGCTCGTCTGATGTCGTCCCATAGCAAATCTAGGCTGGGAGTGCGGACTTTCTGCCCCATTTCCATCAAAGCTCAACGATGGCCATGGTTTGTCCCGGGTCGCCATGCAAAGCAGAGTCAGGACTTAGGACCCCTTTTCTCGTTTGAGCTAGGTCCAGAGGGCGTGAGTTAACATGCCCAAGGCCACACAGCGCATAGGGTGGCGGCGAAGGTTCCCTGCCCCCTTAGTGCTGAGACCAGACAGGACACTGACTTGCTTGCGGCTTCGGAGTCAGCCCGAAACCCCGCCTGAAATCCCAGAGTCTGGGCTCAGGCACAAACCACTTGCCCTGTGGCCGTGTCGGGGTGGGGGGTGGGGGATATGGGCCCAGCACGAGCACAGGACAAGGGAGGAACCACGTACTTTTGCACCTGTTGAACTCCTGGCCGCGGACGCCGAAGTAGCCAGAGGGACAGTCATGCACACACTTGCCGTACTGGCGGATACCTTCCCGGCGGATGAACAGGAACAACCTCTGCTGGCACGTGGAACAGCCGTTCTCCTCGGAGCAGATGACGCAGCCCGTGCAGTTGCCCCCCAGACCAGTGCCCGCTGCCAGCCAGGCCGGGGTGGGAGGTGAGGGGGAGGGGGAGGGAGAGAGAGTCAAACCACGTAGGTGAGCAGCTCAGACTGCCTCGCGGAGCGTATTAACTGAACACACGGCCACCCAGATGAATGGCATTTCCCCCACGGCCAGGTATGATCACGTGACCCCAATCTGGCCACTGGGGTATAAGGGAGAGCAACGCGTGCAACCTCTCAAACGCTGCCTTAACAAGCACGGGCGGGCCCCGTGTCACCCCCTCGTCCTTCCTGTTGTTGGAACGTGAACATGATGGCCGGAACTCAAGCAGCCATTCTGGACCATGAAGTAGGAACCACGTGTTGAGGATGGCAGAGAAAGAAAAGCAAAAGAGCCTGGGTCCCCGAGGAAGGTAGAACTACTGTGCCAGCCCTGGACTGCCTGTGCCAACTTACAAGAGAGAGAAATCAATGTCTCTTTTGGTTAAACCATTGTCATCTGGAGTTGTCTATAACTCACAGACAAACTTAACCTTCAGGGAGATGGTGTGTATTTTTGAGCGTGTGGGGGGTGGGGTGCACGTGCATGTGGGGGTGGGGGAGACCCTCGGCCCCCTGCGGCGGGTCCGAACAGTACTCCGTTCCTGCCTGTCACCACCATCAAGGGCTCCCAACATCATCAAGCATAGGAAGTTGAGGAAAGAAAATTTTTGTTGCCCCAGAATCATCAACCAGACCCAAAGCTGGGAAGAAGGAGATGGAGAATCCTCTAGAAAGAGATTTTCTCCCAGACTCATGGTGGGGGGGGTGGTCCTTGCTATCCCGGCCATCACCTGATTAAGCTGACCACTTAGAGAGAGGGGCTCATGGGAGACTGGAATTGTCAGCCTGGCGGGGGGGGGGGGGGAGTGGTGGGGCGGATTGCTGTGGCTTTCCTTCTGTTCCCAACCCCCAAAACCAATTGAGGAGAGAGGCAGGGTGCTCCTCACAGAGACAGGGTGTCTGCAAAAAGAGGTGACCAGCTTCTCATGCCCCGGGGGGACACTCACTTGTGTTGCAGCCCCGCAGATCTGCCCCTTTCCAGGCCTCTCTGAGCAGAGAAAAGAGGCCAAGGGAGAGAAGGGCAGGGCTGAGTGGGTGGGCAGCAGTGAAAGAGCCTGCACATCCCTCATGGCAAGCACGAGGGGCTTCTCGGTGGCAAGGGCCCCTTAGAAGTACCCAGGCTTCGGTGCTCTTGCCATTGCCTTACCCAGGCAGGCTGGTTGATGGCAAGTGTCCCGGTGAGAGGCAGCAAGGGAAACCATGGAAGGCAGGAGCCGAGGAGAGTCAGAAAGTGACCCGGTGTCACGAAGGATCAAGCAGCTTCTTCGAGGTGATTGGGGACACATTAAAAATATATTTTTTTTAATGTTTATTCATTTTGGAGAGAGAGAGACAGAGCATGAGCTGGGGAGGGGCAGCGAGAGAGGGAGACACAGAATCGGAAGCAGGCTCCAGGCTCCGAGCTGTCAGCACAGAGCCCGACGTGGGGCTCGAACTCACAAACTGCGAGATCGTGACCTGAGCCGAAATTGGATGCTTTTCTGCCTGAGCCACCCAGGTGCCCTGGGGACACATTCAACTGTTCCACGTTTATACCCCGTTTAAGGTCAGACTGCTTAATACACCAGTTACACATCTCGGCTCACTGAGCCCATGGCCACTCAGCACAGGATGTTCTTGACTTTCCAGCTCTGCCCTCCCTTTCTGTTGGGGCCCCCCGTCCTGCCTTTTAGAGGAATTCCCCATTGTGTGAAAGAACCTGGAGAAGGGCAAATCCCGGTGTCCCCCTGGAACAAAAACCAAGGAGGCCAAGCCCTTCTTCAAGTTGGCAGTGACTGGGCATTGACCAATCAGATACTTATTCCCATGACCCCGAGTCCTGGGAGTTGAACAAAGAGAGTAAGGAGGATATGTGGGGATAAGGGTCCAGGTAGAAGCGAGCTGACTGCCCAGACCAGCCTGGGGCCTTTCTGCCTCCCCTCCTTCCCGCTGTGGTGTGGATCCTGCATTTCTCCCAGCCTGATCTCCAGCTGCCTGGATTCTGGGAGCCCCCCACATCCCGCTGCTAACTCCCTTGCTGTTGCTTACAACTGAGAACCCTCACTAATGTCCTTGGGAAGAGCAGAGTCGAGGTTTGCGTGTTTCCAAAGCTGTAGACCCGCAGGAACCTGGGGGCGGAGAAAAGGTGCGATGTCGTAAGAGGGAACCCCTGGGGCCAGAGAGAGAACTTCAGCTGAAAAAACGAACAGAGCCCACACCTCCCGCCCAACGGGAGACAAGTCAAATTCTGATAATACAAAGGGCTGGCAAGGATGAAAGGAAACTTTCTGTTCTGATAAGAGTGTAAACGCTGGAGAAAAATCCAGCAGCATCTAGAACGTTTGAGGATGTGCCTTTGCCGAACACAGCCGCTTGACTTGTGGTCTAAACCCTAGAGCAGAGCTTCTCAAATTCTTGTACCAGCCTCTTGGAGGGGGCTTGTTACAACACACGGCGCTGGGTTCCACCCCGAGTGTCTGATTCAGTAGATCTGGGGGGGGGGGGGGGAGGGGATGCTGAGAATTTGTATTTCTAACTGGTTCCAGGTGATGCTACTCTGTTGCTGCTGGTCCCTGACTATGCTCTCAGAACCACTGACACAGAGAGACTCTGGTGTCTGTGCCCAGAGAGACATGAACAGAGATGTTCACTGCAGCATCACTGAATAGCAAACAGTTGCAAAAACCCCTGTATCAAAAGAAGAGAGAAACACAGCTGGCATGCAGCCATATACGCTAGCCACATTCCACATCCAGGACCCATGATAAATGCCTGAGGCTGAGTTGTAGCTGTCATTATGGATACATTTCAGAGACGATGCTGAGAGCAAAGAAAGCAAACGGCATAATGAACATAATGAATCGCGCAGGAAGAGACCATTCGTAGCAAGTTCCAAACTCTGCAAAGCAATACTCTGGGTCATTTACGATACTTAAATTAGTATTAAGAGTAAAAGACACAGGGGACCGATGAAACACTGAATTCAGAATGTGGCTCCTCCTCCGAGGTGAGGTGAGAAGTGGGAAAGGGGATTCGGGAAGAAGGGTGGAGACTTCTCTTGAATCTGTAATATGTAATTTCTGAAAATCTGAAACAAATACGAAAATGGCAACATTTGCTACCAGTGGCTGGCAGGTGTACAAAGGTCCGTTATGTTTTTTACTCTTGCCTGTAGGGTTGAGCTACTTTACAATAAAAATATACTTTAAAAAATGTTTAGCCTCTGTTGTGTGTGTGGGTTGGGGGAGGGAAAAGGGGGCAGAGGACAACTAATCCCACCCCTCCCAGCTTCCTTCCCCAAGCCCTGACCCATCCTCAAGCTGAGGCCTTGGGCAGGGGACGGTGACAGAAGTTCTGAGAGCCGTGGAGACCTGCAGCCATGAGAGCTATGCAAGTTGTCCTCCCTCCCCCCATGTTCATTCTCCCTCCTCCTCAATAACGGAACCCTACTGTTTAGCGAATTAATGTCTTCCAAGAATAAAGACTACATTTCCCAGGCTCCTTTGCAGTGGTATGGGATGATACATCTAAGTTCTGACCAATGGGCTTCCAGTGGGAGTGTCCTGTGCCACACGCCAAATGACCTGCAAAGAAGAGCTGCTCTATTTTCCTCCCCTTCTTTGTGGGCCTGCGGGGACTGCAGACTTGGAGGCAGGAGCCAGGGCAGGTGCAGGCAGCAGAGGGACCTGGCAGAGAGACCACCGCGAGGCCATACTAGCCCAAGGCAGTCTACCTCACATTCTCGTTTGGGAGAGGGAGGAAAGTGTCAATCCTCTTGGTTAAGCCATGAGGACCGCATGATAACGACTGATGATGTGGGGTCTTCAACCATGCAGGTGGTCACAGAGTGACGTCAGTGGAGACCAGGGTACCTCTCCCCAGTGCTTTGATGCTATGAAATGCCGCTGGACCTGAGATGCAGCCCCACCAACAAAGGGCAAAGGGACCCTCAATCGGCTTGAGGCGATCTCTGCTGCTTGGCAGAACAGGAGTTCAAATTAGAAGTTATGTTCAGTTACAGAAAAACAAAATCGTATTTCCTGCACACTGAGCGTGTGGACATACTCACACCCCAACTTGGGGGTCCTTGTCCACAATGCAGGGGAGGAAACAGGCTCAAAGAGGCGAAAGACACTCTCAGGGTCCTGCAGAATCAGTGGAGGCAGGGACCCACGGCAGTCAGCCCCCGCTGCCCTCTTGGAGCATTTTGTTCAGGGATCCACTCTGTCAGGCAGAGCCCGGGGCCACGGGGACGAGCCACACATGCCCCCTGCCGTTATGGGACCTCACAGCCTGGTGGGAGGGCTGAAGCCCACAGAAGTGGCAGATGGGCAAAGTAAAACTTCTTCCAGTCTCTGGGAAGAGCTTCGGGATCATTCGCCTGACCCCTGCAGTTTCACTGGGGATCCTGAGGCCAGAAGGGGTGGAGCCTTCCCCAAGGTCAGGCAGCCAAGCAGCAAATAAGCCCCAATTAGAGCTACAGCACTATTTGTAGAGTGATATCTTGACATGCCGAAGACAAAAGAACCTGATAAGGACCCTCCCCTGACTTCGGAGGGTGTGTGTGTGTGTGTGTGTGTGTGTGCGCGTGCGCACATGGGTGCACACATAGGGGACAGATGTCACTAGCATCTTTCAACCCCAGGTGGTTCTGCCTCCTCCTGCATCCTTGGTCCTGGTGGTTGGCTAGGATGCCCTCTAGTGCCTCTATGTTGTAATGACTTTAAATGCTGATGGTCTGTGGCTTTTCATCACATCTCTAGAACGTGTCGGAAAGAGCAATGCTATTTCTCCCCTCCCCAAGGTCATGGCTGTAGAGACAAGATAATGCTATGAATCATAAGTGATGACAACTAGAATTTGTACCATGCTGCTTTAGAAAGACCCGAACTTGATAGTTCTTAAACTTGACTGTGTATAAGAATCCCCAGGGAGGCTTGGTCTGAGCCCAGGAATGTGCATTACAGTAAGTCCAAAATAAATGTGATAGGCGTTCTGGATGTGTCTTTCCTGCTCACAGTTGCCTTTCCCTGAGAAGCAGACCTGGCAACCAAGCTTGGATTGCATGACCCTGTCCCCTGGCCAGTGGTGGACGGACTGAACTAGGGACTGACGGCTCTTCCTAGCTGGGCCCATTAGACCACCTCTCTTGAGAATTTTGACGTTGGGCCACCAGAAAATGGTCTGGGTTGGCCTCTTGACCTGAGGACATTTGCAGGAGGGCAAGGCAGTGCCCAAGTGTGAGAAGTTTTGGCGGGCACTAGCATCTGTGGCCCCTCTCTTTGCTAATAGAGACCCCATCCCTCCACACTCTCTGACTTTGAGGTTCACATAGAGTCTCTCCACCCAGACACACTTAATCCAGACTTGGGCAATCACCACACTGGGTGCCCTTGACTACAGTGGTTGGTTCGGACATAGGCACGTGTCTCGACAAGAGCTAGGCTTGAGATTTTTTTGGGGGGATGGTGGTGGTGGTGGTTAACAGGTGTGTGTATGTGTGCATGTGCATGCGTTTTCTTTTCCGCTCTGTTGGGATTTGGGAAGATGGAGACCCCTCAAGGCTCCCTCAAGGCTGGGCTCAGCCCATAGCTCCAAGCTCCATAGCTTTTCACTTGAGCTAGCTCTCCTCCTGTCAACTCACAATCAGAACGATGCAGGCTCACCAGGTATGTGGGGCTCAACAGACCACGGCGGAGCTGCTCTGCTTCAGCAAGGCCAAGGGGCCTGGACCGCGGGCCACCCAGCCTGACTGCCATGGCTCCCCACGGGCCCACGAGCCCGTGCTGCCATGTGCTCCCCACGAGCACACTTTGAAAGCCCCTGGATTCTTCCACACCTCAGCTGGATCCTGGACCTCATCCAGCTCAGACGCACATTTCTAAATGAAAGCATTTGAGCTCAACTTGCAACACCCCCTGGGTTTTTTTTTGGGGGGGGGCCTCAGAGAGGATGACACCCCAGTGAGTTCCTGTATCAACTGTCTCCCATGATCACAGCCATCCTCCCCCAGTCAAAATACCAGGCCCAAAATGCATGGCCCTGTTTTCCTCCAGCAGTTGGAGGGGTTTCAAATGACATGTGAGTCCCTTCGTCTTTCCCCGAGAAAATGACAGCAGAATGGATGACATCGGGCTTGGCAGTTTACCGAGAGACGCGGGCTAGTAACTACTCTGAGTGCATGCGTGAGCCCAGGCTTGGGTGATCCATTCATTCATTCGTCCGTGCATCCAACCAATGTGACTCTGTCAGGTCCAGTGCTAGGGGCTCAATGGTTATGAGCTTTGGGGGACAGCTGTGTGACTGGGGCAAAACGCTTTAACTCTGAGCTCAGTTATTCTCATGTAAATGGGGGTGATGATGCTTATCTTGCAGGGTTCTTGTGATTGAGGGAGGTGGTCCATGAAAACCACTCGGCTTTGAGCTCAGCACATAGCAGCCCCCGCCCCCCATAAACGGCAGCTATTGTTGTTATATTGAAGCCATGACCAGTTTTGTGCCCTCGAAAAGCTAAGGACGTGTGTTACGGTGCAGGTGCCCAGGTTCCAATCCTGGCTTCACCACTCATGGAGTGACCTTGGGCACAGGAGCCCCATCATCTGTGGGCCTAGGTGCTTCTTTATAAGTGTAAGTTCCTTTCCTGTTCCCTCACTGTCACGGGCCCAGGGTGGGATGTCAGTCCACATTTGGACCCGCCTCCCTCTCACAGGTGGGTAGACGGAGACCAGAGGGGTTGGTGAACAGCAGGGTCCAGGGAGATGGTCTGGAAGGTGAGGAGCTCAGGGCAGACATGAGGAGGCAGCTTTGGTCTTGGGTGAAGGGCAATTTTATCCTTTCTGTGGGGATCAGGCAGTGACCTGTGTCTTCCAACAAGGGTTCCCAGTCTCGGGGTGACCGCATCCTGAGAACACCCCCGGGCACCTTGTTGGAAGAGGAGTCAATGGCTCAACATATTTTTTTCCACTTGGGAATTTCAAGTGGAGTCAAGGTCACCTCTGCGATATCATGCCTCCCACCCACCTTCAGCCTGCAGAGCTTTCCTGGAAGGGGCCAAAAGGCACAGGGTGACATCTACGACCCTGAAAGTTACGTGCCCTCCCAGGCAGGCTTATGTCCTCAGCAGCCCACAGCGAGTCTGAAACACCCTCAATACCACCCAAGTCAAGAACTCCAGCCCCACACTTAAAAAACAAAACAAAACCCAAAAAAACCCCACCCTAATTTGAATAGATTGCTAACATTTAAAAAATCAGATTTCACATAAAAAGCGGGCATTTGGACTTCTCTGGAAAAAGCCAGCCTATCTGCCAACACTGTGCCTGCATTCCTTCAAGGCAATACTCGGTTGAAGTCACCTAGATGGGACACAGGCTCGCCACTCTGCCCCACCATTTCCTTTACTTATCCCTGCCGCTGAGGGCAAAGGTCAGCTGCTCTGGGTTATCATCCTTGAGCTTCTGTTTATGTTATACCCACTTCACTCACTGATGCTAGAAAGCAATGTAGAGCAGGGGTTCCCAAACCTGGGCATGCATCAGATTCACCTTGGACTTATTAAAGGACAGGTGGCTGGGGTGCCTGGGTGGCTCAGTCAGTTAAGCATCTAACTTCAGCTCAGGTCATGATCTCGCGGTTCGTGGGTTCGTGGGTTCGTGGGTTCGAGCCCTGCGTTGGGCTCTGTGCTGACAGCTCAGAGCCTGGAGCCTGCTTCGGATTCTGTATCTCTCTCTCTCTCTCTCAAAAATAAATAAAACATTTTAAAAGATTTTAAAAATTAAAGCACAGATGGCTGAGCCTCCCCCAGAGTTGTGGATGCAGCAGATCTGGGCAGGGCTTGAGAACGTGCATCGCTAACAGGTTCCCAGGGGATGCGGGCGCTGCTTGAAGACTGGAGTAGGGTTAAGAGCCAGACTCTGTGGGTTCAAATCCCAGTTCTGCCCCTTATCCTTGCCCAGGTGTCCTTGAGCCTCTCTGTGCTTCAGTTTCCCCACCTGCAAAACAGGCATCAGACTGGCTGAGCTTACAGTGAATGTCGTGAGGACCTGAGAAACCCTGACACTGATGAGCGACTCAGGAATATTACTATCACCGCCTACAATGCGTTCGTGGCTGTTTGTGATTCGGGACTTGCTTGGGCAATCAGTGCAGAACGTTTTATTTTGATGTCAACATTTTTGGGGGTAGAGTTTCTTCCTAACTGGGGTGTGCCCGGGGAACTGTCTTGCGTGAGAACATCATGTGTCATGGTCGACAGAGGATTTAACACAGCTGTCCTGAAGCTCTCCCTGGGGGTGAGAAGGATGGGGGTGGAAAGAGAATGCCACCCCCTGCCCCGAGGCAGTGCAACCTGAGGAGGGCCAGTCTCCACCCTGGGTCAGTCCTGCTCTGTCCCAGGGGAGGATCCAGACCATTGTAGGGGGGCCCCATGCAGACAGCGTTGGGCAGTGCGTCCTCTGATCCCTGCCTGGCAAGTGGGGGACACATGTCACTGATGACCAAAGGAAATAAACAACATGTGGGCTCCCGCCTGTCCACTCCGGCCACCACATATGGGAGGCAGTCGCCGCTGCTGGAAGCTGGCTCAGAGGAGCCCCGCGGCACATCCCTGCCTGGAGGGCAGATTGCACCATCCCGGCAAGGGATGGACCCTGGAGATGACTCCCAGCTTGTAGTCTCCCACGGGGTGCAGGGCTAAAGGTCTCCAGCCCACTGGCCTCTTCTCAGTACCCAGGGGGGACCTAGAGGGCCACACACTCAGCAGAATGTTGAGGTGCGCTTGGCTTTGGAGCCTGACAACCACCGCTTCCTGGCTGGGTGATCTTGGGCAAGTGGCTTCACTACTCTGAACCTCAGTCTCCTGCAAAATGGGGACAACGGCGGCAACCAGCTCCCAGGCACTTGTCGGCGTGATGTGAGCTCATCCACGCAAAGTGCTCAGTACAACTCAGGGCAGACGGATGAGCGCTATTTTGTTACTTGATTTATGCAAGATGCCTGGGAGGCACCCAAGGTGCTCCCTTGAGGGCTGGCGCCTAGTTTGGAGTGTTCTTCAAACCGCCCTTGCCTTGCACCTGTTCTCAGGGAGCCTGCAGTCTGGGTGGGAGGACCAGGCTCATGTATCGTAAAGGAAGCTGATGGTGTCTCTTTTCCTCCACTGAAGGGCGAGCCCCAGGAGGGCGGGGATAAACCCCAGCGCCTCCCACAGACGAGTCAGCACCTTGCTTCTGCTCATCCGAACTATCCTGGCCAATGTTGCACCTCTCTGCCTTATTCTTTTTCGTAGCTGCTCACCGTTCCATGTGGGGATGCTGCAAAAGGCATTTAAGTGCGATCATCATACCCACTTCAGAGACGAGGAAACTGAGGTTCAGGGCACCGCTGCTGCTTGTCCGAGGTCACTTAGTAAGAGGTGGAGTGGACAGCCAGACGCAAGCAGGGCGACTGCAGAACCCGAAGGCTTCATCTTAAGGCCACACCTCCTCCCGGGTGCCAGGGTATCCCACCCCCCCTTTAATCCTCCACAATGAATAACACGTCCCCCTACTATGGTCTTTGCTAAGTTTCCAGTGTTGTGCTAAAGCCACTGCCGCCTTCCACGTCCATTTGACCTTGACTGAGGCAGGAAGTTGGCCCTGGCCACACAAGTGCAGGCTGTCCAGGGACTGAGTCTGCCCCTTCTGCATGTCTCATTCATTTCCCCCCTTTGCCATTCTCACCCCTGTGACACAGAACAGGTTAGCACGTGTGCGGTCAACCAGGGAGCAAATGCCTGTCTCCCCGTCCCTTCCAAATTCTCTCTGGGGGTTTCTCTTGCTGTCCCCACCAGGGCTTTGGGAGGTAGGGAAGTGCTCTGCTCCCCTCCCCCCAGGTCAGAATCCAGAAGGAATCCTTTACTGACGTTGGCTTACATGGGCGGGGGAAGACAGGACGGAGGATGGTAAGGGAGCCAGGATTCACACCCACATCTGTTCTTTCCCAGCCCCTGGTGATCCTCAGATTTAAATCCACATAGAATCATCCGGGGCTGCTTGTCAAAAGCAGAGGGCATCACCACCTCTCAATATAGGGGGGTTGGTTTAAAGACTGTGGTGGTGTGCTAGGTGCTGTATTTGTATGAACTCAGATGCTCTTCAAAATCCACACTGCGAGGTCAGCCAGGGCTTCCCAAACACTGATGCTGCAACAAAAGTGCCCAGGGATCTTGGGTTCAAGTGTAGATTTTGATGCCAAAGGTCTGGGTGGGGTCTGAGATTCTGCTTTCCTACAAAGCTCCCCAGGGACGTGGATGGTGCTGGTCCTTGACCTCATCTTAAGAACCAAGGGGGTTGGTGCTGTTCTCACCCCTCGTTATACAGGTGAGGACACTGAGGCTCTTAGGCCAACCAGTGTAAGCAGCAGAGCTCAACAGAGTCCCCAGACAGTGCTACCTTGCTCCAGTGGCCTTGATGGTGGCTGAGGGGTGGGGGTAATATTTGGAAGGGGCAACCCAGCTCCTCTTACCACTCATCGGAGGGCTTTCCCAAGTGGCGTGAGTTGGGGACAGTCCCTACCAAGCTCAGCAAGGCAGGAAGGGGAGGGACTGGGGTTGTATGTGTGTGTGCGTGCGCGCGCTGCTAGGACAATGAGGGGTGTGTGCCGGCAGGTGAAACGCACATCAAAAGGATTCCAGTGCTCAGGGGTGAAGCATGAAATCCTCACCCTGTGCCAGCCCTGCCTGGCCCTCCTGCCAGGTAGGGGGGAGTGGGGGTGGACACAGTCCAGAGCGGTCTGCTCGTGCCCGGCCTCCCAACTCTCATCGAACCAAATCTCCGCTTCCCTATCCCTTAACGACCCTCCCTGGACCCAGCAGATGTATTCTGCCCTCCATTACCCACTCGCTAAGGGCGGCCACACTTGTGTTCCTGGGGAGCCCTGTGGGAGCCGAGCAGCCCAAAGCAGTGCTAGTGACCTTCAGAAAAATCGTCATTTTACAATCACTTGCAAAAAAAAAAAAAAAAAAAAAAAAGGATTGTTATTGGATCCTGCATCACTCAGCAAGCAGCACTGGAGGTGGGAGCAGCCGGCTGAGACCGGGACCAGGCAGAGACAGTCCTATGTTCCAGGTGGCTTCCCTGGGACCCACATCTCCCCAGAGGTCAGCACCCCACCATCCATGCATAGAATCATCATGGAGCTGCTCTGACTGTAAAACTGTCAGCAAATCAATCTGCCTACGGAACTGTCACAAAACCGTCTTGGGTGTGAAGGTGTCGTAATGTTGCCAAGCATGTGAAACTGTGTAAGAACTTGTCTCGCGATTGTCCTACGTGTGAGACTGTCACAAAATTGTCAAGTAGACGCGGTTGCCATTCTTTTGGGAAAAAGTATCGAGAAAACGGTTCCTTTTCTTTTCCAGCTACAGGGACTGGCGGTTTGTTGTGGTGGGTGGCCTGGAACAAGCTGCTGGAATACTCCATGCCTCAGTTTCTTCTTCTGTAGTTACCTCATTGGGATATTTTGAGGGTCAAATGCATTCTGCTCAAAAGGGCGCAGAGTAGGTCCTCAAGAAATCTCATGACCCTTCCCATGAACGGAGTCTCCCTGAAGTGGGTGCGTTTCTGGCTTGCTCACGGCCATCGCCCTAGTACCTGGCAGAGTAGATGCCTGGTACACAGTAGGTGCTCAGTACTTGTAGGGTGGGGAGTGGACTCAGACAGCTCCTGGCTCCCTCCAGTTCTGGTTCTGTATGGTTTGCTGTGTGACCTTGGGCAGGTCTCTTGCCTCTCTGATCCTCTCTAAACCTACTTGGCTGCTCTAAAGTACCCTGAGACCTGTGTATAAAGTAGCTGGCAGAACTGGGGTTCAATCAACCCTAACCCTTTCCCTCCCCTGGGGAGCTTATGATTCCCCGTTGCTCTTTATTTGCGGAGGCCCCTCCTGGCTCTTTGAGAGGCTATAAAACTTCAGCTCTGGCTGAGTAGGAGGACGTCTGCAGCAGTTAGGACTCTGGTGGGACATGTCCAGCCAATATTGGCACCCCGATGCCATATGCCGTGGGTAGGGGGCAATGCCCACTGGGCTAAACCAGGAGCCTCCCGCAAGCCCCGGGAGGATGTGAGTGCCAGGATTCCAGGGAAGGTGGGGGAAACTTTCTAAGAGGAACTAGAAAGCCTGGTTTCCTAAGATTCATTGGAGAAAGGTACCAGGTTTGACATAAGCAACCTCCTTTACTTTGTCCTGTTGAAGTCCTGTGAGGCACAGAGCACAGGGCTAGGAACCAGGACCGTGGTACCCGTCTCAGTGTGGACTCAGACTCCGTGTATGATCTTGGCAGAGTTCCTCCTCGCCCCACGCCTCAGTTTCCCCAGCAGAAAACGAAAGGATTGGTCTTGATAAGGGGCTTTCAAAATATTTTCCGCTATGAAAGCCTTTTTTTCCCCAGAAGGAGATGAGATATGGGCATTCAGTTAACAGGGCAGGAAAGAATAGAGCTGCTTGGGTTGAAATCTGGATGGGTGTGAGAGTGAGGATCTTGAACCCGGTCCTTTTGGGTCGCTTCACCCCCTCCTGGAGGCAGCCCCTGAGGGCTTGGACCATCTCTAAGGACCTTCAAGCCCCAAAGTCCCACAGTTCCAGTGGTGGCAGGAGAGGTGGCACAGCAGCCAGCAGACAGCCTGGGTTCAAACCTCAAACCAACCTCTCTGGGCCTCAGTTTCCCCATCTGTAAACCCGTGTCAGGCAGACGGTAGACGTGTGGCAGCGGGACTTCTGTGAGCAGTGTGGAGCCCCTACACGGCCAGACTCTGTCGCCATAACCCGGTGAGGTGTTAGTATCTTCCCTTACAGACAAAGAAGTTAAGGCACAGAGAAGGTAAGTGAGGTGCCCAGAATCACACAGCTGATGAGCGGCAAGCTGCGATTTAAGGCCAGGCAGTCTTAGTAACTGGTGGCTGTTATTGAGTATTAGGGAGAATCTAGCCCTCAGAACAGGCCCAACATAAACACCCTCCTCACCTCATAAAATTAAGCCCAAGGAAGCCTTGGATAGATGATCAGCGCTCAGCACTGAGAAATCCTGGGGCCCCACTGCCAGTAAGCACCAGGGAAGGGGACCAGCCCTAAAAGTCAGGGCTGTCAGGGTTCCAGCGACAGCTCCAGCCCCTCTCAACCAGCACCCCCCTGGGGATCAGGAGGTTCTGAGGGGGTGACAGAGTCGAGAATCCAGTCTGGGCCTCCAGGCAAGCGCTAAGCATCTTCGCGGACCCAATTCTGGGTCTGGTCTCTTCCCACAGGCTCCCTTCCCCTCTCGAATCCTAGCAGAAGGGAGAGAGCCCCAGATGTAGCCTCCTGCCTCAGATCTTTGGGTCCTAGGGCAAGTCCCTCCCTGTTTCTGAGCCTTGGTTTCTCCATCTGTCAAAACCCATTGTGTGGAAGGGTCCAGTATGCATTTACACATCCATCCGACAGGCATTTCTTAAATACCTATGAGGTACCACACCCTTTCCTAGACTCCAGGAACATCAGGGTAAAACAGGAAACAAAAAACCCCATCTCATTTGCTTTTGTTCAACTTATTAAAGTTAAAAGACAAATCACAGAGGGGCGCCTGGGTGGCTCAGTCCGTTAAGCCTCTGACTTCGGCTCAGCCCATGATCTCACGGTTCTTGAGTTCAAGCCCCGCGTCAGCTCGGTGCTGACAGCTCAGAGCCTGGAGCCTGCTTCGGATTCTGTGGTTCCCTCTCTCTCTGCTCCTCCCCCGCTCATGCTCTGTCTCTCTCTCTCCTTCAAAAATAAATAAAAACATTACATTAAAAAAAAAAGGAGGGGCACCTGGGTGGCTCAGTCAGTTAAGCGTCTGACTTCAGCTCAGGTCATGATCTCACAGTTTGTGGGTTCAAGCCCCACGTTGGGCTCTGTGCTGACAGCTCAGAGCCTGGAGCCTGTTTCAGATTCTGTGTCTCCCTCTCTCTCTGCCCCTCCCCTGTTCATGCTCTGTCTCTGTCTCAAAAATAAATAAACATTAAAAAAATAAAAGGAGACAAATCACAGACCTGTGGAAACATTTTAGAAAGATGCACAGAATGATTCTAGATTGGAAGATAGATTCCCTAGGCTCTCTGTCTTACTCATCCCCGCTCCCAGTGTTACACACAGTGCTGGGTACGCCGGGTGCTCTGTAAACGTTCATTGAATGAATGAAGGAACGGGACTTGCTGCTCCCAAGCTTGTGACAAAGGGTGGAAACCGTCTGAGTCCTCCCCTCCCCTGCCGCTGTGTTCTAAAGAGAGCTGCCTCGGGGGTATGCAACTGGGACCTGACACCCCCTCCAGGGCTTAGTGAGAGGGGGGACAGGTATCTTGGCATTCCCCCCCCCCCCATCCTCTCTGCTGCCACTGCCTCCCCAGCCTGTATAAACGGATTTCTGAAGAGAATCCAAGAAAGGTTGTCCCGCACTTCCCCACCTCCCTCGACCCAGCTGGGGTGGCAAGGGAACCACTCACAGTTTGGAGGGTGCCTGAGGATCGTGGAAATGGCGTTTCGTCCCCTGATGGAACACACACTTACGGACCATTCTCATTTCTACCGGGAAGGAGGGGAGTGCCGAAGGGGCCAGCGCAGGCCCGGGGAAGACCGCACTGCCACCGTTGGGCCAGTTGTCTGCCTAAGCGACTGACGGAGGCAGGTGAGCTTGATCCAAGCTCTGGATTCCCAACCCAAAGAGCCAAGAGGCTGTGGGGACGCCACGGGGTGGTGAGGGAGGTAGGAAAATCAGGAGAACAAGAGCCCATGCTCCTCCCCCCGATAAATCACACCCTGCCACAGTTATGACATCTGTCCCATGGCGGGGGCATGAAGCGGGGCATAGGAACATTCAGACCTGACCCCCCTGCCCCTCTGCTCGCTGGTGACGAGGCCCCAAGTTTACTCAGTGCTGAGCGTTATGAGGCTACAGCAGCACCAGAGACCGAAGAGACCACTGTCCCTGTCCCTACCCCCTGTATTCTGTCCCTCAACGTGCAGAGGGGGAGGGAGGGAGAGGGCACGGCACATCTCCCCACAGGGCAGGTCAATGGACTCAGGAGCCAAGTCAGGGAGGGGGAAGAAGAGAGTTGGAAATTAGACCTATGTTTTTAAAATATAGCACAAGGCTGGGTTTTTTATTTTTTTTTATTTTTTTATTTTTTTTTAACATTTTTTTATTTATTTTTGAGACAGAGAGAGACACAGCATGAACGGGGGAGGGGCAGAGAGAGAGGGAGACACAGAACTGGAAGCAGGCTCCAGGCTCTGAGCCATCAGCCCAGAGCCCAACGCGGGGCTCGAACCCGCGGACCGCGAGATCGTGACCTGAGCTGAAGTCGGACGCTTAACCGACTGAGCCACCCAGGCGCCCCAGGGCTGGGTTTTTTAATACCAGAAAGCTTTGAGATCTGCCCAAATAATTCGGGACTGGGTTTTAGAGATACAACAGAGAACTAGAGAGAGAGAAAGCACATGCCATATTTGCAACCCTCTGTCACATGTTCAGTCTGATCATTAAGCCACTTACACACAGAGGAGGCCAAGGATCATCATTCTTAATATACAAGGAACTCCTAGAAATCAATAAGAAAAACAGGAACAACTAAAGTGGGAAAATGGGCAAAGATATTACCAGTAACTCAAAGGAGAAAGACAAATGAGCCAGAAACCACAAGGAGAGCTAACTTACCTCACTAATACTTTAAAAAAAAATTTTTTTTTAATGTTTTTATTTATTTTTGAAGGAGAGGGAGAGACAGAGCATGAGTGGGGGAGGAGCAGAGAGAGAGAGGGAGACGCAGAATCCGAAGCAGGCTCCAGGCTCTGAGCTGTCGGCACAGAGCCCGACGCGGGGCTCGAACTCACAGACCGTGAGATCATGACCTGAGCCGAAGTCGGACGCTTAACCGACCAAGCCACCCAGGCGCCCCTCTTTCTTTTTTTTTAGATTTTCTTTTTAAATAACCTATGCCCAACGTGGGGCTCGAACTCACAACCCCGAGATCAAGAATCACACATTGAGCCAGCCAGGTGCCCCTAATAAGGACATTTTCTAAGATTAAAAAGCCCAGACCAGAAGGCAGAAGACAACCCCCTTCCCCAAAAAGCTCGTGGGCTTTGACCACATGAACAGCATCATGGGTAATGATTTCTAAACTCCAAAGGACATACAAAGTTAGCAGATGGGTGTTGGGCTGAAGAAAGATATTTTCAATGTCAGAACCAACATGGGGTCAATATACAGGTAACACCGTGAGTCCTACAAATTGATGAAAAATATTCAGGAAACATGGTGAAAACTTTATTTTTTTTTTCTTTCCCCTGGAGTAATTGGTGAAAAATTTAAAAATAAAATTAAACTGTTTACGTGGGATAAAAGAGAACAAAGTTTAAAGAAGTGAAACAAATGTAAGAGTGAAATAAAAAACCAGCAATTTGTAACAATTTAAAAAAGAAAGCAAGAAAAATAAAATAGAAAACAAGGGCAGGATTTTGCACGGCTGGTGCGGATAATGTGCTATGAATTAGGGAGTCTGATGGACTCAGATGCCTGCCAGAAGGGAGGGACGGGGGCAGGAGGAAGGAAAAGCATGTCCAAAAGACGGCATCTGACTGGGTTTTTCCAGCTTGCGTTGGGTACAGGGTAGGACGTCAGGCCCCGCGACGGCCTCATCCACAAATAGCCATCACATCATTTATACATTTATAATGTGCCAGCACCACGCACACACACGCACACATTCTTCCAGCCTCGCTGCTGTCCTCTGGAGTCGGATTTCACAGAGTAAACAGAGGCTCAGAGACGGTAGTCACTGTGCGACAGTCACACAGCACTTAGGACCACCATCTCCTTTGAATCTGGGGTCCTCAAGGTGGCCTTCTTTTGACAAGTCTCCTGAGGTCTCCTGAGGACTTTCAAACGCAGGCCGGGGCGTGTCTGACGCCAGGCTGGACAGCTCTGGACTCTGGAAAGTCCAGAGTCACTTGATCTGGAAAGAGCCAACCCCTCACGGTGCGTGACGGGTGTCACGATTTATTGAGCACCTACTATCTCCCAGGTGGGTTGCATGCATAATGTTAATCCTTAAGACAACCATATGATGTAAATGCTATCAGTGTCCCCATTGTACTGATACACGACACTGAGACCCGGGAGTGGAATATTTTCACCCAAGCAAGGCAGTAGCAGAGGTGGGAGCTGAGCCCATGAACGTCCAGCCCCAATCCCATCCTCCCTGCCTGGTGCTAGAACTCTTAAGAGCACCCCCTATTTGCTAGGAATGCCCTACTTTGCAAGTTAGCCAACAGACGCGCAGAAGGGAGAGGTGAACTGCCCAAGGTCACTTAGCCAGTGAGTGGCAGAGCCCATGGCCTTCGTGACAGCCTGTTGGCCACCCACTGCTCATCTGGGACTTGCTAGGGACAGCTGTGCCTGCCTGCCAACACCAGAGCACGCTCCTGAAGGGCAGTCGTGACCTTCCTTCTCTGTGTGTCTCAGCCCCGGCGGATGTGGGCACTGCTGTTGGGCTTCAGGGAAAGTGGAGGCTTCTGGCAAAAGGGAGTGGTTTTCCCCATGCGGTCTGGGTCCCCCCGGCTTGGGAATGCTTTTCTTTTGAGCTGGTGAGACAGAACCCCCACCACGGTGGCGCACTGGAGCCTCCACCATGGATGGCAGAGCGGGGGCTCTATGAATCACACAGCATGACTCCAAGAAATCATCCCGGGGCAGGAGGGGGTGGCCCGGCCTGAAGCCGCTGTGCCCAAGACGAGTTTGTCAGCGGTGGGAACCGGACCATTCCCTGTGGGACCCGGCGGGGGGGGATCACCGAGGTTGGGGCCGAGGGCATGTGTCTGAATAGCACCGCCTGCTGCACGGGGCCAAGATAAGAGGTTCCGGCCCCTGGGGACCTGGAGACACATCCCAGCTTCTCCCCGTCCTGGCTCTGCGCCCTTGGCAAGTCAACTGCCCTCTCTGAGCTTGGAGGGCCTCCTCTGTAGAATAATAGGATCAAACCACCTCACGGGCTATTGTGTGGCTGAACTGGGAGAAGGCCTGGCGGGCTGGTTATGCACCCAAGCTTTGGAATTAATTGTCTGGGTTTCAATCCTGGTTTTGCCAAACTTACTTTGCCAAGCTATTGGACTGAAGCATATGAAATTGCTAATGTGGGGCCGGTTTTGACCTATAAAAATGGCGATTGCATATACTTTATGTAATGCCCCTCTCTCTTCAGTTTCCTCCTTTGCCAAATATGGATAAGAGTCCTCACAGCAAACCTGGGAGGCCGAGAAATGACTGAGCTCGGGCTCTGGGACCGGGCAGGATTTGAGCCTCGGCTGTGTGGCCTTGGGTAAGTTACTTGACCTCTCTGTGCCTCAGTTTTCTCATCTGTAGAACAGGGATCATAATGGGGCCCACCTCATATAGGTTTATTAAGAAAACTTAATCAGTTCATATATATAAAGTACTTAGAACAGTGCCTGGTCTTGTTAAATCAAATAAAATAATACGGGTAACGGCACCTGGCATCGAGTTAACGCTTGAACGTAAAACCAGATCAAAAACAGACTTTTTGAAACCTTTGATGTCAGCAGAAGTTAAGTATTTTTCTTTTTAGTTTATTTTTTTTTAATTTTATATTTATTTATTTAAAAAAAATTTTTTTTAAGTTTATTCAGTTTTGAGAGACAGAGAGAAACAGAGCATGAGCAGGCAAGGGGCAGAAGGAGGGGGACACAGAATCCGAAGCAGGTTCCAGGCTCTGAGCTGTCAGCACAGAGCCCGACGCGGGGCTTGAACTCACGAACTGCGAGATCGTGACCTGAGCCGAAGTCAGACGCTCAACCGACTGAGCCACCCAGGCGCCCCTTATTTATTTATTTTGAGAGGTGGGGGGTGGGGGGTGGGGCAGAGACAGAGAAAGAGAGAGAGAGAGAGAGAGAGAGAGAGAGAGAGAATCCCAAGCAGGCTCCGTGCGGTCAATCAACACAGAGCCCGACGCGGGGCTCGAACTCATGCACCTGAACAGAAACCAAGCGTCAGACACTTCACCAACTTAGCCACCCAGGCGCCCTGAGAGTTAAGTATTTTTAAAGAAAAAAATACATATATATGTTTTTAGGAACCTCTATGTGTGTGGAAATATAGGTGAGAAGTGTGATCCTGGGTGTTTATCGAGCCTGGGGCCGCTTTGTGTACTGACGGCGTCCATGGTTCTAAGGGAAGGTCTGGCCTTGAAGCAGGGATGGCTCTCAGTCCCGCCCAGGTCTCGGCCGGCTCCCTCGGATGGAACCACACAGCCAAGCCACGGACCTATGTGGCACACAGGTAACTCCAGGGGCCCATATGAGGCTCCCGGTCCTGGGCTGGCCCCTCGTTATTAAGAAGCCTCCGCCATGGGGCACCTGGGTGGCTCGGTCGGTTAAGCGTCCGACTTCAGCTCAGGTCACGATCTCACGGTCCGTGAGTTCGAGCCCCACGTCGGGCTCTGTGCTGACAGCTCAGAGCCTGGAGCCTGTTTCGGATTCTGTGTCTCCCTCTCTCTCTGACCCTCCCCCGTTCATGCTCTGTCTCTCTCAATAAATGTCTGTCTGTCTCAAAAATAAATAAACGTTAAAAAAAATTTTTTTTTAATAAAAAAATAAAAAAAAGAAGCCTCCGCCAACAGTCTTAGCGCGCTTGACTCCACTCCTCATCTGACGTTTACCCGAGACCTGGGAGAAAGGCACAGAAGACCCAGCCCGGCCAAGCCACCCAGGGAAACTGAGGCTCTCAGAGGCCCTACACCAGGACCTTCAGGCTCCGGAACAGACTGCCTTCCTCTGCCTCTCCACAGTCGCCCTCCCCTCCTCCCCAGTCTCGACTGTACCCTCACTTCCACCCCCAGCCGGGTGACCGTGGGTGATGTGCTGCCCTGATTGAGCCTCCGTATTTGCCCAGGTATCAGTCTCAGAGGTCTCAGTCGGCCTTTTTGGCCCCAGCATGCCATCATTCTATCACCCTTCTCCAGAACTCCAGAGAGAGAAGGCAAGCGGAATTCTCTGCAAACTGTAAAGTGCCGTGTGGACAAGAGGATGGTTACTGGCATTGGATGGGTTTTCCAGAGAAGTCTGTCGTAGCCCGGATTTGCTCCGGTGGGTCTGGAGTCTGAAAGACCCAGGCCACATATCCATATCCTCTGTGACCTTGGACAAACCCTCCCTGAAGCAGCTTCCTCTTCTGTAAGGGCAGAGGGTGCAACCACATCCACCCGGCAGGGTCAGCGAGAAAGGCCCACGTGGTATCTGGCACCCACTGGCTGCTCAGGGGTGTCTGACGCAGGAGGAAATTCAGGGCCCTGACCGATCATTCCACCTTCTGAGACTAAAAGCCACAGGACTTGGGAAGGACGCAGCCACCAGATTCAGGGCCATATGACCTGCAAAATGTGTCAGGGGCGGTTGCTGCTCATTGAGGCGACTTGGTGTCGCATTTGTAGCTCCGCGGCCAGACTCCCTGGGTGCACCTGCTATGTGACCCCCCGCCCCCGGGCCTTAGTGTCCCCATCTGTGCCGTAGGGATCCTCCTAGAACCCATCTCGGAGAGACTGATGGGGACCACACTGGGCTCAGCTGACCCAGCAGCCTCCACACTTCCTCGACAATGGTAAACATTACAGTTGCATATCCGTTCATGCACAGCACGCAGAATACACACGCTAGTACAAACACACAAACTCTCGCACGTAACCCACATCTATGGGCACATGAGCAAGTGCACTCACCTACTCAGACACACGTTCACATGTGCATGTAGCCTGAAACGCACTTCCCCAAATAATATTTCATTTTAACCCTCGCAACACATTCTGGTATTTTCTAAGGTTAGCGAACTATAGCCTGTGGGCCAAAGCTGGCCCTCAGCCTGTTTTTGCACGGCCTGTGAGCTAAGAATGGTTTACTACAACAACAACAACGACAACAACAACAACAAAGGACAGTAGGTGACAGGTCAAATGTGGCCAGCAAAGCCTAAAATATTTACTCTCCGGCCCTCTACATTCTATACTGTTCTGTTCTGGTCCCTCGCTGTACCGTTCAAAAATGCTGGCTGTACTTAATAAATGGATCTCCCTGATCCACTGCTGGCTTGTAAATCTCAGTTTGAAAACTTTGAATTAAAGCAAGCGTCCGTTTTCCCACTAGATGGAAAAATGGATGGATAAACGGTTAAGTCCCACCCGTGACAAGGCTCCTCTCGGAGACCTCCACCTTGCAAGCCATCAACAGACCCCATTTGTACTTCTGGGCACAAGCTTTGGAGCCCCCAAACCCTGGGTCCACATCCCACATGTTGGGAGTTCTGGGCAGGTCACTGCCCCTTTGTGAGCCTCAGTTCCTTTGTCTGGGAAATGGGTAGGACACCAGACAGTGCCACGGTGAGGGTTCCCTGTGTGTGGAGCTCCTGGCGCATGGCCAGCCCTTGCTAAGTGGCCTCAGGGCTCTCCTTTGGTGACTGGGTGGTAGCTAGGCGGTTTCCATCCCTGGAGAGGGAGGTGGATCCCCCCCAAGGGTGGGGGAGCCCGCGAGGTGAAAGCAGCATCTCCTATGAGCCCAGTTTGGGCTCCAGAACTGGCTGCGGAGGGAGAGGGCATGTGAGCGGAGCCAAACTTATTGAGTACTTACTATGTGCCAAGCATCCTGATTTCCTGGCCTCAACCAACCAGCCATATTTTTATGAAGACACCCAGACCCAAAGGGGCCAAAATGACTTGTCTTAAGTAGGACTCTGCCAATATGCAGCGCCTTCCCGACCCCTCCAGGTGCGGTTAGCAGCCCTCTCCCCGTCCTTTAGCAACTCGTTCCCCTTCCAGAGTCGCCCCTGACATGCATCTTTACCTGGCATCACCCGGATGCCAGCATTTAGGGGGGGGATGCACCTTGTTCTGGGTCCAGCCCTGGCCCAGCCCTGGAGACAAGAAACCTGGGTCCTTCCCCGTCTCTGCCACTGCCCCGGGCACCTGCTTGCCGGGTCTCAGCATCTCTGCTATGCACAGGGGACAGTGCTGTCTACCTGGCTGTCCACGCAGGGCTCTGCAATTTACAGAGAATGAGTACGATCACCCCCCCACCCCCGATGTCAGCGCTGTCACAGTCTTTTGACAGATGAAGAAAAAGGCTCACAGCAGGGACAAGGGCAGAGGTGAGGTTCAACCCACGTGAGATGCCCTTACCCCAAGTCCAGAGAACATCCCACCCTGCTGTAGAATGGGAGGGGGGAAGGAGGAGAATCTTTATGAGGCGCCTGCTGTATGCTTCCGGACACCTTCCCTCTGGGACTGCGGTGAATCTTTCCAACTGCCAAAGAGGTAGGTATAACTGTTCCCATTTCACAGATGTGGAATCAGAGATTGGAGAAGGCATGGTAGGGTAGGAGAGGGCTCAGGATTTGAACCCAGGGCTATCTGAATTCCAGAGCTGAATTCCCCGAATTCCCTCTGCCCCTGGCTGCCTCGGGTCTAGAAGGATCTTAAAATCACCCTGCAAACGTGGGGGAAACTCTCACCTCCACCAGGCCCCCTCCCCAGCAAGCCTTGGACATCAGGGAAGTCAGTCACAGCCTGTCTTCTCCTCATTGCCTAAATGAAGCTCCATATCGCGGTTGGGGGGTTCAGACCAGAGGCCCCTCACACTCCCTGACTGTCCCATTGCCAGGACACCCCAGCATGTTTCCAGAGAAATGTTTCCATCTGGCTCTGATTCATTTACGCTTAATTAATCAACATGTTGTTTTGTAAGAGACACTCGAGATCCAAGAACCTTTCTCAAGCCTTGCCTTTCATTCTTGCTTGTCTTAGAAACAGAAAAATTGGGTTTCATCAAAAAAAAAAAAAAAACAAAAAACAAACCAGTGACGCCAGAGCTGGAGGAAGCAGGGGTGTGCGGGCGTCAGGCCCCGAGGGGGGCTGCTGCTGGGCCTTGCAGAGCAGGCCGGAGGCAGAGGCTAAGGACTCTGGCACGGAGGGGAGGCTGGGGAAGTCAGGGGAGGGACATCCCTCCACCCTGGCAGCTGCTCAAGGGCAGCCCAGGGTCTCTACACCTTGGCCTCTCCAAGTTTCCCAACACAGAGCTTGTGGCACTTGTTGAATGAACAAGTGAAGGAACCGATGAATGAAGCACGACCAACACCCAGGTGCCTTCGGGACGCACTCTCCTGCTAAAATTAGAGGAAAATGTCAAAGCGGGTAGGGGTGTCCTGTGGAATCTTCCAAGCAGCTATCTGACGAAAAATGGCCTCTGCTGCATAATTAGTTTGGGATCCTGAGGCCTCGTCCCACTGCTTGACCATGAATGCTCTGGTAAGTCCTGCAGTCAAGAAATCTGCTAAACTAAGCGTTTCCCAAACCTATTTGGCCAGGATTCCTATGACCCCCTTGCGTAATACGCTACGGGAAAGGTTTTCCTACCCCCCAACCCCCACCCCAGTGCCAGTGGGGAAACTGAGGCTGTGGGCAGGAGTGGGGGAGTCCACTCGCCCAAGGTCACACAGTACAAAGGGGTCCAGAGTGGGACTGAAATCCGTGGCACCCGACTGACAAGTGGAGCCACAAGCCTCTCTCTGGAGATGCTGGATGGGGCATGTTTGTGACCCCTACGCAAGACATCAACCGCTTCCGGGAGGGGCGCCGAGAGCCCCCTTGACAAACTGGGGCAGCGTCAGGGGCTGCCATGCCCAACGTCCTCACCAAGCGACTGGTGGCGGGGAAAGGGATTGGAAGTTTTCTTTTTCTTTATTCTGTGTGTGTGTGTGTATGTGTGTGTGTGTGTGTGTTGTGTCTGTCTGTCTGTCTCTCTGTCTTTTTCGGACTGTGAAACATCTCAAAGATCTCCTAAACCAGCTCCTCTTCAGATGGGGAAACTGAGGCTCTGAGAGGGAAGACCAACACAGCTCAGGCGACACCCTGTCAGATGGATCGGGATTCGAGCCTGCTTTGCCGCTTACCTGCTGTGCAACCTTGGACGAGTCAGTTTCCCTCTCTGAATCCCCATCCAGATAAAAAGCACCTCCCATAGCCAGGGACATCATGGGCAGGAAATGAAGATGTGTTGCAAATGCCCACTAGGAGCCTGTGTACTTGGCTACTCCCTTCACATACTCACCAATTCACTCAGTCTTACCCACAGCTGCCTGGTGAGTTAGATACTTCAGATTACTATGCCTATTTTCAAGAGGAGTCAATGAGGAGAAAGTTTTTCTTTTTCATGTCTTTGGTCTGCTTTAACACTGAGAAAAATCTTAGAGATTTTCTAAAAGAACCTCAGGTGGGTAAACCCAGGCTCAGAGAGGCAAAGTGACTTCCCCGAGGTCACTCAGCTGGTCACTGGGGAAGCTGGGATTTGGACCCGGGCAGGCTGACTCCAGAACCCATGGGATCAACCACTATACAGGGGCCATCCACACAGGACCACGAGGTCCCAAACTTCCCCCGGCTTACCCTGAAGCCCACCCACTTCTCCTCCCCCTGGGTCCCTCCATTCAGTCACACCCGAGATTGGAGCCCTTTGGGCCAGTCTCCCTGCTCCCCCCCAATCCCAACTCCCAGTTCTCCCGTAGCCCGTCTGCTTCCTGCTCCGCTCCAGCAGTCACCGGGTCCAGGCAGGGCTTTTCCCTCAAGTGGATGAGAAGCCCCTAGAGGGCAGACTCTCTTTCTTACTCCCATGTAGCCTTCCTGAGACCTAACACCACAGCTGGGAAGAAAGACACTGGATCTTCCACTCACCTGCTGCACAACTTAGCAAGGTTACCTAACCTGTCTGAGCCTTGGCCTCGGCTTTATAAAATGGCATGGGTGTTCTCATGAGGAGGCAGTGGGGATTCCCTTAATGAAGGACAGCCTTGGCGCCATGGCGGGCACTCCAAGGTTGGTTCCGACCGGCACCAGCTCAGGAGGAGGCTCGCCTGCTTGCCTTCCTCAGCCCCACCGGCTCTGCCGACCCCCACTCTGCAGGGACGGCCTCAAACCCACCTCCTGAGGACGTTCTGACTCTCCCGGTGAGGATGCAAGGGTCCCCTCTGTGCCCCAGGTACACTTAGAGTCTGAACCTTGGGTTCTCTTCCTAGTGTTCCTAGGAGGTCAAGATGGAAAAACCTGGGGTGGGGGGGGGGGGGAGGCTCTGGGACTTCTTCCAGGTCATCCCAGAACCAATGGACTTGAACTCAGGTCTCAGATCTTGAATTCACAAAGCTCATGTCCTTACCAGAGGGGGAGCCCACTGAGAATCACGCCTTCCCCGAGGGGATGCGAGAGTCAGGGTCAATGCTGGGGCTGAGTCCGGGGCATCTGGACTCCTGGCCCAGGGCTGTATGTCTTCTCCTGGCTCAGCACGGATACCAGACATGGCTTCTAAGCCCAAAAATTCTGTCCCGCAGTCCCGGTATCCTGGGCTTCCTATCTCTGCACAGAGCCACCCTCCTTCTTTACAGCAATGTTGCAACTATGGGGAGCGGGTCAGTGAGAGAGTCCTACCAGCCCCTTCCTTCCTTGGAGAGCCTCCTTGGGCCAGCTGGCTCAACAGGTAACCTGGAGCCTCAGTCTCCCCATCTGTAAAGCGGGCCTGAAGGCTACGCGGAGGAGTTAGTGGCCCAGGGCGCCGGGCACCATGCAGCTGTCCCAAGGGCCATCTCCCTGTCGGCCCCGCTGTGGGCGACCTGCCACCCTGCCCGCTGCCCCTGGTACCTTGCTTCTTCCTTCGGTTCGGGGGGATCATGTTCGCGGCGTGGGCGACGAGCAGCAACAGGCAGAGTGGCGCCCGCATCTGGGCAGCCTGGTCGGGGCGGGCGCGCGGGGGGCTCCCCGGGAGGCCCGACGGCTGCTCCGGGCGCGCGGGCGCATCCACGGGGCGCGGGTTCGGTGCCGCCGCCAGGGACGCGCCGTCCGCCCAGGGGCCGGCCGCCAGGTCGAGTGAGGGCGTCGGCGGAGCGCGGACACTGCCCCGGCGGGGAGGAGCCGGCGCGCGGGGCGGCGCGTTAACCCGCTCGGGAGGCGCGCGCGGCGGGGGGCGGGGGTCGCCCGGCGGGGGTCCGGAGGTCGGCGGGTCCCGCAGCCCGCGGTCTGGCGTCGTTCCGCCCCCTGCACTGCCCCTCTCCCCAGCCCCGCCGCCGCCGCCGGCCGGGCAGACACAGGTACAGACGCGCGGCCGCCAAGTGACCCCCATCCTTGTGCTCTCGGCACGTCGCGATCCCCCCACTCCCCGCCTGCCGCCGATTTTCTCTCTTCTCCTTCTCGGTGGCTCGTGTCTCCTGCGCCTGGCCCTTCAGGGCCACTCCTGCACTTCCTCTCTTCTTCTGTCTTTGTCTCACGTCCCCCCCCCCCCCCCAAACTCTGTGGCCTCGTCCCTCGGCCATCTGGTCTGCGCCCTTTCTGCTCTTTCAAGAGTCCTGCGTCCCTTCTGGCCACTGACCCTGAATGTTTCCTGCGCGGCCTGCGGGGAGCCCCTAATCTTTGCCTGGAAGTGACCAGCACCTCATAAATTCACTTGTGAAGGGTCTGGGGGACCTGGACTGTGTTTCCTCCAACCTTATCTGCGGGACTGGGAGCAGCGGGTTCTGTTTTAACCCTTGCAGAGCCAGACCCCTCCGCCTACCCAACAGACAGCGCACTCACTCCTGCGTCCCATGGCCCCGCCCACTGAAAACAACCCCCGTGCTATTAATGGTAGCTATCAGTTTCGGGGCCTGTGTGCTTGGGGTTGTGCTTAGCCCTTGACACGTAATATAATCTTCAGAGCAACTCAGTGAGGTTCTGTTCTGATTAGCCCCACTTTACAGGGGAGGAAAGAAGTCAGAGAGGCTGACCGATTTGCTTAAGGCCACACGAGGCAGGTCAGTGCCCTGTCTGGGTCCCTCTCCTGCCCTCTTAGCCACTGATCAGGACACAGAGGAACTTACCCTTGGACAGCCTCTTGCTGAACAGCTGTCCTTCCTTTTTCCTATGTGTGTGGCTTGTCGCCTCCAGCCCCTTCTCTCCATCCTAGTGAGTCCCCAGTGCAATGAGGACGTTTGAAGGCATGTCAAGGGGAAGGAAATACACAGAGGGAGGTAGCACTGGCCTCGCCATGCTTCTGTGGGGCTCCACAGACACGGGCAGATGGCATCCTGGGATCTTGGCAGAATGTTGGAGTGGTTCCACCAAAATGGCTCTATTTCGCAGATGGGGTCACTGAGGCCTCGGGATTGGGGGTGCTCAGCTCTGGCAGCCCGGCAAGTCTAGGACAGAGGTGGGATGGGCGTCCAGGCGTTCCAGCATGGATCCCCTCTGCCTCACCCTACAAATCCCTCTTGTTCTGATCTCTCTGATCTCAGTGTCCCCCATCCCCCCACCCCTCACGTCTTTGATCCCAGAGATCTCAACTCCTTGCAGTATTTGACCGACACCTCTAGGCCTCCCACACCTCTGAGCCTTTCATAGGTGGCCTCTCCATGGAATGTTGGCCAGCTTCCCATCCCCCTTCCTCACTGACTCATTCAGGACCCCGCCCTGGATATGCCCCTCATCCCTGCCTCTCAGGCCAGTTTCAGTGCCTCCTCCAGGCTCCCACCGTCTCTTTATCACAGCCTGGATCACACCAGGTGGTGACTATTGATGTCTCTGTCTCTCTCTCTGAATCATCAAGTCTTTGAGGCCAGAGACGAGGTCATACCCAGAGCCCTGGAATGCTAGCACGCAGTAGACACAGAGCAGGAGTCAGCATGTTCGTGAAGAATGAATGAATGAATGAATGAGTTCTCCCAATGCAGGAGTCTCCTGGTTTATACGTGGAATTAGGTATTTGGAGAAATGAGGTGACCCTAGAAGATCAAACGTCAGGAAGTTGGAAAGTCAGCCCCTACCCAACCACCCCTGGTCCTAAAGTCTCCAAAGTCCAGAGCAGGACAGCCCCCACGTGAGCCGCGCTGGGGAAGAGCAGTGCGCATTGGTCGTGCGGAGGCCCCAGCTACAAGACAGCCGCACGGCTCTGCAGGCTGTAGCCTCCCCCCCTTCTCCTCCCATCCCCTCTGCTCCAGCTACTCAGCCTCCCCGTGTTTCTCAGACTCTGCCATGTGTCCTCAGCAGGACTTTTTGCTGTTCCTTCAGTCTGGAAAATCCTTCCTGAGATATCTTCCAGGCCTGTCTCGGCTTAAGGCTACCTCCTCAGAGAGGCCCTCTCCGACCACTCCAGATAAAGCAGAACACCCATTTCCTTTATCCCCTTATCTCGCCTTATCTTCCACGGTACCGAGTACATAGTCCTGTTCATGTTTGCCGTTGGCTTGTTTGTAAGTTCCATGAGGGCAGGAATCTTCTATTTTACCTGTGTGCCTAACGCATAAAGTGCTTACTAAGTATTTGTGCAGTGGATAAAAGAATGGACGAACGAGTGCTCACTCGTGCCCTGATTCATTCATTCCTGCTCTCAAGGGCTCAGTTTCCCCATTTGTTCAGTGGTACGGACAGGATTTTGTGTTCCCTGAGAGTTTTACAATCCTTTGACAATCCCATATTTCTTGGATTCTGTGAGCCAGAATTCAGGTCTCTACCCTGCTCTGAGACGCTCAGAGGGTCTTGGGGTCTCTGTGGCTGTAGGGGGCTGTCTGGGAATCCTGGCCTGTCATCTGGTCGCTCTCCCCCAACACAAGCACCCAGGGAGGACATCAAGGCCAGTGGTGCTGATGACATTCCAGGAGGTGTATATCAGTTAAGGAACAGCAGGGGCATCGGTTAAGGAATGACAGGACACTGTCACAAATAAATGACGACGAGTATAATGGCTGCAACTCATTACAGGCATAATCGGGTGTCCCAGATGAGCAAATCCTTCTCCTCCTTGGACAGCCAGGGCTCAGGCTAATTCCAGCTTCTGCTCTGTGCTTTCGGTGTGCAGCTTAAAGTTCCCTGTAGAAGGGACAAGGCATGGAAGGTCACCTAGAAGAGGTACAGAGTATGTCCCGCCACCTCCCACTGGCCAGAATTCGGTCATGTAGCCACACCTGCTTGCAAGGGTGGCTGGGAAATGTAGTCTAGCTGTGTGCTCAGGAGGAAAACCATAAGAGTTGGGTGAACGTCTGGCCCTTCTGCCACACGGGACTACTTCCTCCCCTCCACCTTAACCCCTAACCACCACCAATCTGTTCCTCATTCCTATAATTACATTGTAACATGGATATTATATAATGGAGTCATGTAGTTTGTGTCCTTTTGAGATTGGCTTTCTTTATTCAGCATAATTTCTTGAGATTTGCCCAACTTGTTACATGATTAACAGTTGCTTTTTACTGCCCAGTAATACTCCGTGGGATGAATGTACTATAGTTTCTTTAGCCGTTCACTCTTTGAAAAACATTTGGATAACTTCTAGATTTTGGTTATTAAGTCCAAAGCTACTATGGATGTTTGTGTACAAGTTTCTGTATATCCTCTTTGGCAAAATGTCTGTGCATATCTTTTGCACATTTTTGATGGGGATTTTTTTTTTGTTTGTTTTACTGTTGCATTTTAAGGGTTTTTTAATTCCATGAGGAAGTCCTTTGGTGGATATGTGGTTTGCTAGTATTTTCTCCCAGCTTATGATTTGTCCCTTCATCTTCTTTCCATCTTAGACTTTCCAAGTCTAAGGACATTTGCCTAGTCTTGTGCCCTCTTGTTCTGCCTAGTCCCAAATCTCAAAGATTTTCTCCTATTTTTCTCTAGAAGTTATATCATTTTACATTTAAGTTCATGATCCATTTTAAATTAATTTTTGCATAAAGAATAAGATTCACGTCAAGGTTCATTTTTTTGCCTATGGATGTTCAAATGCTCCAGTGTGATTTGTTGAAAAGTCTGTCCTACCTGTACTGAATTGCTTTTGCTTGTTCGTCAAAAATTAATTGGGCATATTTGTGTGAATCTATTTCTGACTTATCTGTTCTGCAGACTATGTGTTGTTCTGTCTGCCAATACCTTACTGTTCTGATTACTGAAATTTTGAGGTTGGGAAGACTGATCTCATCCATCTTATTCTTTATCAAAATTGTTTTAGCTATTCTAGTTCCTTTGCCTTTCAATATGAATTTTATAATAATTTTGTCTATACCTACCAAGAAATCTTGCTGGGAATTTGATCAGAATTGCATTAAACATGTATATCAATTTGGGGAGAATTAGCATCTTGACCTTGTTGAGTCTTCCAATCCATGAACATGGTATACGTCTCCATTTATTCAGATATTCTTTGATTCTTTATGGAATCAGTGTTTTGCCATTTTCAAGTCCTACATATGTTCTATTTGATTTACACCTAAGAATTTTTCTTTCCTTTTTAAAAAGAATTGTACATTGTAATGTGTTTTCAATTTTGTTACCCCATGTGTTCATTCCTAGTACATAAAAATACAACTGATTTTTATGTATTGATCTTGTATCCTCCAAGCTTGATCGTTAGTTTTAGGAGTATTTTTGTAGATTTCTAGGGTTTTCCAACAAAGATAACATGTCTCCGGTAAGTACAGACAGTATTCTTTCTTTCTTTCTGATTTACGTTCCTTTTATTTCTTTTTCCTGCTTTATTGCATTGGCTAGAACTTCTAGCACTATGGTGAATAAGAGTGATGGGAGCAGACATGCTTGCCTTGTTCCCAATCTTAATGCGAAAGCATTCATTCAGTGTTCCATCATTAGGTGTGATGTTGGCTGTAGGTTTTTTGTAGATACTCTTTATCAAGTTGAGGAAGTTCCTCTCCATTGCTATTTTCCTGAGAGTTTTCAATCAGGAATGGGTGTTGGATTTTGTCAAATGCTTTTTTCTTTTCTTTTTTTTTGGGGGGGGGCATCTATTGATACAATCATGTGATTTTTCTTCTTTAGCTTGTTGATGTAGTACATTGATTTTTGAATATTGAACTAACCTTCTGTCCCTGGAATAAACCCCATTTGGCCATGGTGCATAATTCTTCTTATATGTTGCTGAATTCTACTTGATAATATTTTCTTAAGGATTTTTGCATCCATCAATGAAAGACGTTGACCTATATATAATTCTTGCGCTGTCTTTTGTCTGATTTTGGTATCAGGCTAATACTAGCCCCAATAGCACCAGAAGAACAAAGCAGACCAGAATAGAAATGCAAGAGCTCTGGAAACAAAATGGTCATTGTCACTACAGCCTCCAAAAGTAGGTGAGAATCTACGTGCTACCCCTAAAAAGTGAAACTGCCTGCTAAAATAAAATACTTAAATAGGACCCGAAGTTTCCTAATATAATAGCCCAAAGGTCCAGGATATATACAAAATTGCCTGTCATGCTGAGAACCAGAAAACCACAGTTTGAATGAGAAAAGACAATCAACTAATACCAAAACCGGGATGATTCAGATATTGGGCTCATCAGTCAAGGACTTTAAAGCCACCATCCAAGAAGCGCCTTGCCAAGAAATTATAAATTCTTTGGAAATGAAGGAAAACATAGAAAATCTCAACAAAGAAATAGAAGTTATTTTAAAAAGAGCCAAAGAGAAAGTATAAAACTGAACAGTACAATGACTGGAAAAAATCAAAGTCTTGCTGGTAGACTCATTGGTAGAGTGGAGATATCTGATGATGGGACAATTACTCCAAAGCCCTCTTTTAACAGGTGGGATAGCCTGTGGTGTGTTCTATGCTGTTTCCCAGAACTGCCCAGCAGGGGTGAGCTCCAGTGGTCCCCATTGGTACCTGTCTTGATGACCTGCCTTTCATGGGCCGTCCTCCCATCCTGTTTCACAGCTTATTCTCCGCCCCACACTTCCTAGGATCAATTCCCAAATAA
Organism: Panthera tigris; assembly: GCF_018350195.1. NCBI lineage: Eukaryota > Metazoa > Chordata > Mammalia > Carnivora > Felidae > Panthera > Panthera tigris. The sequence continues at coordinate 27,940,407 of NC_056662.1, forward strand.
ACTTCTTGAGCTCCGATCTTTGTCTCAGTGTCTGCATCACAGCAATCCCAAACCAAGGCAGTATCTTAACTGTCATGACCACCCATGAGGCAGTGGCGGTGAAAGCAATGTCTCCTCCAGAATAAGTTCTTACTAACAATTTTCATTATCTGGGTCTCAAGCTCAACATCTATAAAAGATAGGCATTGAACACCACCCCCCCCACCTTCCTCCGCTGAACTTCACCTTGTTCTCCTGTTAAACCACACCCTCTGCATCATGCCCTGTCTTCATTCTTCACGTCCGTCTGGTTTTTCCCAAGGGAAGGCAGGCAGCCTTGTCCCTGGGTTGTTCAGGCAAACAAAGGAGCTGCTTTAAGCCAGCCGCCCCTCCCTCGCCAACCCCAGGGGAATCACAGCCTCCGTGGTGGGTTGGGTTGTTGTTTTTAATACCAGTGTGAAATAAATTGAAAAATTACCCATAAAATACAGGTTTTCAGCAGCTGGCCTGAAATTTCTTTCCATAAACAAACAAGTTTAAAGAAATGCCTTTAATGCCACCCGCCAACTCCTCCCCCCCACCCCAGCCTGTTATGTCCTCTTGTGGGAGTGGGGTCTGCTGAGAGACAACCTCCTGGGGAAAGGCCATGGGTCATCCCTCAGCCTGGTGCTGACTTGCATCTCTCACCCCTGTCTGCTCCATGAGGAATCTTCCAGACCCGTCCCCGGTCCCCCCCCCCCCCCCCCGCCCACCCCCAGTGCCTACACTCAGCATAGACTTGGGAGCCAAAGTGCCTAGGTTCGAATCAGAGATTTTCTACATATTAAGGGTGACAAAGCAAAGTACTTAACCTATCTCTGCCTCAGTTTCCCCCTCTGAAAATAGGGATAATACAGTACCTACCTCATAAGGTTGTTTGAAGATTAAATTAATATATGTGACGTTCTTAGAACAGTGCCTAGCACAAGGCCCTGCTGTGTAACTGTTAGCTATTATTAGTTTTACAGGCAGAAGAGAAACTCGGGTAGAAGGTGGAGGGGGAGGCTTAGTGACATTTGGACTTTTCCACGATCAGCCTTCTTTGGGGTTTCCCCTGCGGTGTTTATATAAATATCTGCCCAACACCCTACCACTTGCAAAGCTTGCTAATATCCTCTATTTCACTTGGCCTGACATTTAACTATGGAAGTTTTCAGGATGGGGGTTATAATTATCCCCAGCTCACAGAAGAGGAAACTGAGGCCTAGAGGGTGCAGTGACTCACCCATGGTCTCAGGAGGTGGTAGACTTTCTTTTTTTGGTGGTTTCAAGACCCGAGATGAATCCTGGTCCCAGTCGCACATTGAACCCTGACTCTCATTGTAGACTGAGTCCTGGTCCTTCATCACACACTGAAACTTGACCCTGATCCTAGACCAGATATAATCCTGGACCTGAGTAGGGTTCTGATCCCCGTCTTGTTCGTGGACTGAGCCCCACACTAACCACACCTGGGTTTCAGTCAGGCCATGAGTGTTGTTTCATACTCGGCCTAGACTCTAGCTTCAGACTAAGCCCTGATCCCGATCTTAGATTGAACCCTGGACCTTGTGATAGACTGAGCTCTGATCCTTGTTGTAGACTGAGTCATACTCCTGCCTCCATACTGACTCATGATCCTGGCGTCATACTGAGCGCTAGCTCTCGCCCCACGTGGAGCCCACAGTGGGGCTTCGAACCTGGAATTCTACTTGCAGCCCATCCTGGATCTGCTGTGTGAACCCAACTGCCCGTCGTACCCAGACTTCAGTCCGTTGCCCAGGAAATGATGGAGAAGAGAACTCTCTCGGCACCCTTAGAGCAGGGTTTATATCCTATCACAGGAGGAAGATACCCATTTTCTATGTTTGCAAAGCCCCCAACCCCACCCTGGGGCAGCCTCAAAGACCCATGTCCTCCTGAGGCCAGAATTCTGAGGAGTTCTATTATTTGGGAGGTTTTCAGTTCTGATTCTTTAATACAGTCGATTCTGGTTTCTACATTTGCATCCCTGGTCCTCTGGGGTAGGGTTTTTTCTTCCCCCTGCATGGTTGGAGTTGGAGCCCTCTTTCAAAGGAAAAAACTTTTAAAACAGTGAAAAGATTTCCAAAATACACCCACAACCAAGTTGATCGCACAGTAATTGGCTGGGGGAGAGTAGGGAAGGACAAAGAGAAGTTTTTCATAAGGAAGGGCCGGCAGGCAGGTCGCTGGTGGGCCCCGGGGCAGGGGCGTGGGGCCTGGGGCCAGCCTTGGTTCTGGGTCAACACAAAGGGAGCAATGGGGGTGGGGCGAAAGGGAACTGAGTGCAGAAAGGTGGGGGAGAAGAGCCAAGGTTCAGGCCTCCACACGTTCCCACTTTGGAAGTCGCCAAGACCCGGAGCCTCTTCCTTGCTGTGCGTCCTTAACCCCGAGCCTCTCTTTTCTCACCTATGAAATGGAGGCAATACCACTTGCCCAAGGAGGACGGCGGAGATCAAAAGACCAGGCGATCGCAGAGCCTCCGGCACAAATCTGACACTGAGCAGGTGCGCGGAATAGATGTTGTTATTATTTATATGCAATTGTTTGTCCCCTGAAAGGTGGTAGAGTTTGGTGGCCCGCTGCCCCGTGTCCCCCATCTTGGTTCTGACCATTAGCAGTCGATAATTGATGAATTGAGTTGAGCATTAAAGGCACAAGGCCCTCGTGGCCTGGTGGGGAGACAGAGAAAAAGCAGAAACCATAACAAATTCGGAGAAATTCTCAAATCCAGGCAAGTAGGAGGGGTTGTGCAGCTCAGGCGAGGGGCCGGAAAGATGCCTGTAAGAGCTGACGTCTGAGCTGAGTCCTGTTGAACTGCTCGTGGCGGTTAAACTTTCACTCGTTCAACACATATTTACTGAGCGCTGGTCCCCATGTCCTGGACTCAACCAACGGTACGCCAGGTCCAGATCCGACCCCCCTGGAGCTTACGGTCCAGGGGAGAGACAAGGAGTGAGTGGAACGTGATGTCGGTGACGGTGAGTGCAGTGAAGAAAGCTGGGGTTGGACCAAGGTGGGCGGGGACGGGCTGCTCTGAGAGGGGACACTGAACAAAGACCTGAAGGAGGTGAAGGAGTGGGTTGTATGGAGATCTGGGTAAAGCATTCCAGGCGGCTGCGGGAACAACAGATGCAAAGGCCCAGAGGCAGGAATGAACTGAATGTGGGGCCAAGGCAGTGAAGGGAGGCAGAGTGGCTGGAGCAGAGGGGGTGAGGGATGTGTCTTCCCGTGGGGATGGGAGGCGGTGGGTAGGAAAAGGCAGATGCCAGAGAGCTGGGCCGGGACACATGGGGAGGAGTCCTGTTCTTTCAGGGAAAGGTGGGGGAGTTTCCACCCTCTCTGAAAGCCATCAGCAGCCACTGAGGGGCATTGGACAGGGCAGAGACAAGATGGGACCCTGGCATTAGAAAGTCTAGAGTTCTGGGTCCTTCCACACTCTCTCCCTTAATCCTAACAACAGCCCCATTTCACAGATGGGGTAAAGGAGGTCCCAGGAAGGCACTCCGAGGGGACACAGATCTGACTGCCTCCAGTTCGCCTGTCTTCTCTGGCCTCTGCCTCCCAGCCCAAGGACCCTCAGGACCCATGACCTCCCCCCGCCCACCAAGTCCTCACCCACCTTATTCCCAGCTGCTCAGCCAAAACTGGACCAAGGAGGAAGTGAGAAGCACTAACTCTCTGGTCTCCCTCAGTCCCTTAATCCTAGGACCAGGCCCCCATTACCATATGGCCCCCATTGCCCACTCCAGTGGCCCCCATTGCCCACTCCAATGGCCCCCATTGTCCACTCCAATCCCTCTCGATTTGTCAGGTCAGCTCCCGAGAGGTCTTGGCCAAGGTATTTGCTTCCAAGTCTCCTCCTTCCCACTTCTCTAGCGCCTTCAGTGGGTGCCCTGCCCACACCGGCTTGGCATTCACCCTTCAGGCACTTTCTGGCCCAGACCCAGGGGCCAGCTGCCCTCAGGGTACTTAATGCTCCCCAGAACAACTCTCAACCAGGGATGTTGGGAGTTGGTGGATAAGCCCCCAGCTCGGGCCCCTCAGGTGGGACTCTCGAGGTTCCCAGTGGCATGGAAACCCTGTTGTCCAACCTGATTCTCAGTACCCCTTATATTTGCTTCTTTTTCTTCCCCGTCTTCCTTCACTTCCTTGCTGCTGCTTTCTGGGATCAGCTCCCAAGTAACCAATTTGCCCTTGACTTCGTATTTCTAGGTCTGCTAAGGCGATCACCACACCCAGTCCGTTTCACCCGCAAAATAGCTCTCAAAGCCAGCCCCTCGTCTCTAACACCCCCGTGACGGCCTGTTCATCCAAGCCCCCGGATCTCGTGCCTGCGTGCATATAAAGGCCTCCTCCCAAATTGTCCTCCGGTTTTGTCCTGCAGTCTGCCCGCATCCCCAAGAAGCCAAAGGGATCTTGACATAAAGAGCATCAGGCCGTCTCCTTCCCCAGCTTGAAACCTGCCATGTCTGCCCACCCCCCTGCCCCCGTTTTCCCCTTATCACGGCCTTCAAGGCCCATAGGATTTGGCCCCGCTCCTTATCTCTATCTCTTCTCCACACTCCACACCGGTCACCTTCCTGTTCCCCCTGTTCTTCAAACACAACTCCCCACTCATTACTACCTCAGGGCCTTTGCATTTGCTGTTCCCTCGGCCTGGAGCGCTCCCCAGATCTCCCGCGGTGAGCTCATCCTTGTCTTCTCCAAGGTCACCTCCTCAGAGAGGCCTCCCCTGACCCCTCCGTCAACCCCCCTCCCCCCCCCCACCGCTGCCTTCATCCATCCCCTTCCCTCGCTTCATTCCCTTTATGCCATTTCCCAGGATCTGGACTGGCCTCAGTGATTTGTGGTCTTGCTGACTGTGCCCCTGAAAGCAGGGACCTGGTATGCACCAGCTGGGCCTCCTGCCCCGGGGCCCTGTGCTGGCCTCAGCGTTTAGCTGTGGGTTTGGTAATGAGGGCCAGTTAGGGGACATGCTAGCGGCGGGTGGGGGGCGGGGTGGAAAGAACTGGAAAAGAGTGACCCCCACCGCCAGCAAGGGGTGGGAAGCCATGCTCACTTGGGTGGCTGGATTCTGTAGAACTTCTCTGCCACATCATCCCAGGCATTTACATAAATCCATATAAAGGCATCTGAGAGGCAATAAGTCCACCCCCAAGAGCTTGAGGGTCCGGTGCTAAACCCTCGACAGGCATCAGTTCGGAATGCTGCCCTCCCAAATCCGTTTGCGCTCTCCCCCCCCCCCCCCCCCCCCCCCCGCCCCCTTCCTTTGCAAACTCCTCTCGCCGTTCCCACTCCTTGTTGCACTCCTTGCTGCATTTCTGCGTCCCTTTGGGCTCTGTTCTCCTCCCTCCATCTCCGCTGTCTGGCAAGTCCTTTACCAGCTCTGATGGCCCCACTGGAGGTCCTGTGGGCCTCTCAAGCCCCGGGTGTCTGCAGCCCGACTCAGCCCCTTCCTCTCCTGGCTTCCCGCTCTGGGAGGGGCCCATCCACCCCCTCCCTGGGTCTGTGGAGCCAGGCTGGCCCTCGGTCCCCCTTCTCCAGCCCGGCCTTAACACTAGGGCCTCAGGGTCTGCTGCAGCCACTTCCTTGGGTCTCAGGTCAGAGTCTGTGCCCGCCCCGCCCTGGGCGCTCAATTACTCTTTCTAACCCGTTACTTTGTAGGTGACACCCCACCTATGTCACTCGCTGTCATTGTTCCCTCAGTACTCACCTTTCCATGCCCAAGGAGCCTCCCGCAGGCACCTGAGCTCTCCACCGAGGCTAGAGGTGCTGGGGAATCAAAGGGGCCAAGCACCCCTCAGCCAGTGACCCGTGGGAGTTGGTGGATAAGTGCCAGCTTCCTGCTCTCATGTGCTTTTCACTGTCTCCCAGAGGTGGCCAGTTGAGATCCCGTTGGGACTGGATCCCATAGCCCCCATCAGCAGCCTGCTTGATTACGCATCATTTTGGCCTCCTCTCCTTCCAGGCCTCACTTCCCCATCTTTCCCTGTGTTGTACTGTGTTTCCCTGAATTACCTCCCAAATTAAGCACTTGCTTGATTCCTCATCTCAGTGTCTACTTTTGGGGGAACGCAAACCAAGATGTCCCCTTCTGTTTAAAATAAAACATAAATCTTCAGCTTACTCCAGTGTCTTCATTGTCTCTGGGTCACAGAATTTTATGAAAGTCACAGCTTCTCTCCCCAGAGCCCATCGTTAAAGCCCATCTGGCTCCGTTTGAGAGGCCCTGGTCTCCCAGATGACAGCCGAGCCCCTCACTCGGCATTCAAGGCCCGCACCGACCCCTTCACCATGTGCCTGCCCTTCCATTCTTTGCTCACACTGTTCCCTCTGCTCTGAAATGATTGTCCTTTTGCTTAATGTTCATCTGAGGTATACCTCCCTTTCAAGGTTCAGCTCAAGTCCACCTCCTTCAGGAAGCCTTCCAGATTACATTAATCCTTGGAATGTTTCCACAGCCTCAAGAGTCTGCTCCCTGTTTGTGGCATAAATACTGTCTTGAGTTTTACTTGGTTTGTTCCTCCAGAAAACAGGTTTGCATTTTCTTTGTGCATGGCTCTAAGAGCTGGGAGAGGTGGAGATGTGGAAGTCAGTCTATATACACCTTGCCCCGAGGTCTGAACAATCCAATGGAGAAGACGTACAGGAGACGGGGTCGGCATTCCAGGCAAGACCATCAACCCCACAAAGAAAGCAACTATTTTTATGCACCATGAGAAATACATGACTCATTTATTTTAGTGGCTTAAAACAGGGATTGGCAAACTACGGACCAAATGAGGGCTGTCATTTGTTCTTATAAATAAAGTTTTATTGGAACACGGTCACATTTATTTATGTGCTGCCTGTGGCTGACTTTGCACTATAATGACAAGACAGTTTCAACAGAGATCACATGGCCCTCAAAGATGAAAGTACTCACTATCTGAACTTTTACAGAAAAAGTTCACTGACCCTTGGTTTATGACACCAAGAATCCTTAGTGGCTCAGGATCTCTCAGGACGTTGCAGTGCAAACGTTGGCTGGGACTGCACACACCCTAGGGTCTGTCTGGAACCGGAGGACCTGCCTCCAAGGTGGCTCACCGACATGGCCAAGAGTTGGAGCTGGCTGTTGTCTGGGATCTCGGTTCCTCTCCACAGGGTTGCCTGAGTCCCCTCACAACACGGCAGCTGGTTCCCTGTGCTATCTATCTTCTTTACACAGAGCCCCATTGGATTCTCACAACACCCTCAAGGGACAGAAATGACTACTATCTACATTTCTCAGCTGAGGAAATCAGAGTTTAGGGAGAGGACGCAACTTGCCCGAGTCAGAGACGGAGCTAGGACTGGACCACGGGTCCCTCTGGTTCCAAAGCCCTGTTCCCAACTGTTGGGGTGCCTCTCCGAATCGTCACACAGTTCCAGGGAATGATCTGTGGTTGGAGATCCAGGATCATTTTGGCTTGATTTAGACCTTCCCTTGCTGGGGATGTGGCCCCATCCTCCCTCCAGTTACCAGATCCACGTGTAGATTCCACCGTCTCCGAGATTCTCTGTCAAGTGAGTCACTGGTCCAATCCAGCCTCCCTTCCCAATGTTTCCGCCATCCACCTTTCCTCTTTTCTAGGTCCACTGTTTCAGTCTTGTCTTGACTATCTGGTCTCCCTCTTGAAGACAAAGTCAGAGGAAGCAATGCTTTCTGCTGATGTCCCTTGATTTTACCCGGTCGGTGCACCCTCAGCAATCCTCTTGGAAGATCAAGGTGTAAAGGATGACCCCAGAGCCATAGGCAGGCCCCAAGTGTATTCCAAAGTACCACAGTGATACTTCCTGGTCAAGTCCTGGCCCTAACAATCAATAAAATTAACAACAACAATAATAATAATCTCCTTTGTTCAGCCTTCCATATTCACAAATACCTAGATCTTGGTATTAGGTGAACTGCTTGAGTTCCTGCTTGGGTTTTGCTAGCATGTGTCCACGGTCAGGTCATGTCTTTTCCTTTGGCCTCAGCCTCCTCGTTGCAGGATTGCTGAGAGGGTTAAAGGACATTGTGTTGCAAGGCATTCGGCATGGCACTTGGTACATAGTCATTGCTAGACGCTTGACGCAAAGAAATAGTTTGTGTATTTTGCAGATGCAGGAATAGAGGATCAGAGAGCATGAGTAAGTCAACTGAGGTCACATGGGGAGCGGGGAGAGGATTGGAACAAAAACCCAGGTCTGTCTGATTCCAAATCCAGTGCTCTCTTCACTCTATCCATTGACCCTGCAACCCATTGACCCATCAAATCATGGACCTATTCTTCCATCCGTCCACTGACTCATCAACCCATCCTTCCATCCTCTCATCTACCCATCTTCCCATCCTCCAGCCCATCATTTTCACATCTATCCTTCCTCTCACCTACCATCTACCCATCTACCCATCAACCCATCAACCCATCAACCCATCAGCCTATCAACCCATTGGCCAATTGACCCTTTGACCCATAGACCTATTCTCCCATCCATCCATTAACCCATCGGTTTATTATCCCATCCACCCATTTTCCCATCTACCCACCCACCATCTTCCCATCCATATATCCTCCCATCCACCATCCACCTATCTGCCACCTACCCATTTATTCAATTGTTACTAAGACCCTGCCATCCATCAATCACTATTCCAGGGACTGAGATACAACTTTGAGCCAGATCAAGCCCTACCCTCATGGAGCTCACGTTCTGGCTGTGGGAGGCAGATAACAAACAAATAAACACACACTGTACATGAGATGTAAGTGCTACAAAGAAAAATAAGGCAAAGAAGCAATGTTGGGAGTAACCCAGGCAAGATGGTCATCAAGGAAGTCCTCTTTGACAAGGAGGCATTGAAGCAGAACCCTGAAGGGAAGTGAAGGAGGAGACCCTGGGACAACTTGGGAGAAGAGCATTCCAGGCAAAGGGAACAGCTGTGCAAAAGCCCTGAGGAGCAGCAAGGAGGCTGGTGGAGCTGAATTAGGGTGAGGGAAGTTGAAGAGGCCAGTTAGAGCGAGATGGCATCAGGCCCTGTGGTCACCTTACCCCTTAACTGGTTTTATTTCAAGCGAGTGGACCAACAGAATCTCCCCGATAATAGGGTGATTTCTCCTCTTCTGGGGGAAGGGGCCACAGGGTGGCCAGGGATGGATGGGGGTGCCAGGGATGGGGGCCACAGAGGCTCTAGGAAGGCTCATCCTTTAGAGCCCACAGCTTAAAGGAGACGAAGCTGGAATATTCAGACTCGGCTTAGTTTATCACAACTCTACATGGCAGGAAAGGGAAAGAGCCCATATTTTTCTCCACACTTTTTAGTGGCCTGACTTGGAGGCTGACAACAGATGTGTTCTCAGACTGTTGGCTGTAAAACAAAGCAACCTACCCCACTGGTTGTCATTGTGTTTTGTGGGATGGAGTCCAGGACTTTGCTGTGTCCACTCTGGGGCAATAACTGCCCCCAAACAAGCATATCTGGTAAAAAAAAAAAAAAAGAAGGGGTGGGGATTTATGAAATTCGCCAACAGGCTTCTTAATTGATTGATCATCATTTCTACGTCCCTATTATACAAAGGATTTGAGGCATCTGCGGAAGGAAGGGAAGGGTAGAAACTGGTCATCTTCTGTCATCTTACATTTTCCACCCATGGAGAGCATCAAGAAATGAAAGGAAAAAAAATCCAGCTGCTACATAGCTGGAGAACAAATTTTTGGCATGGAAGTGATTCTGCTAAGGCTAGCCTCCTCAGAGTAGATTCCAAATGCTTTTCCTATTTTCAGATTTAATTAGGAGACGTTTCCGTAGTGTGAGTCGTCACTTAATAATGGGGGGTGCCTATTAAGGAACGGGCAGAAAGAAGACAGGACAGTGGGACAATTCAACTCTGGGTTCCGCAGACCTCTCACTGGCTGTGTGATCTTGGGAAGCCACCTTACCTCTCTGAGCACCAGTTTCCTTGTCTGTAAATTAATATGCACCTGGCAGAGATCTGGGGAGATCTGAACACACAAAAAGAGCCTCACATATTCACTGCTTTCCCTTCCTATGTCTCTTCTCACTTCATCTCCCAAACGACCTTGGGGGACACAGTAAGAGTGCTGTTTGCTTTCTCCAGCATGAACTATAGCCTTCGAGAAAAACCATCCAGCCACCTGTCTGAAAGGGCATTTTGGGTCAAATCTGGTGCACCTTCGTCCCCGGGTGGATCTTTGTCTCTCCCCATGGAGCTAAGCACACAATCATTACTGTAAAAATGTCTTAAGTTGGTGTGGAAAGTTCGGAAGAGGGAGGCACCTCCTGGGCTTGGGGGCTCCAAGGAAGAGGTGCTAGGATTTGGTTAGGAGCTAAGAAGCGGGCATTCAGGAGGTGGAAATGGCAAAAGCCAGTGGATGCAGTCAGGACTGGCATGAAAGAGGTTGTGGTTGGCAATGACGATGGTAGGTTAGTCCCCAAAGCCACTGAGCGCTCAAGAGCGGGAGGGAAAAAAAGATGAGTTTCTGTTAAAGGAAGACCAGTCACCCGTGGGCTAATCTGTTGTCGGGGCGAGCATCGCTTTCCTCCCCCATCGGGAGATCGGTTTCCCCGGGACAATAGGCATTGGTCGGTGCAGACTCTGTTTACCCACCACATTTTCTTTCCCCCTTTCCTCTGTCTCTGGGGCACTCCTCTCCACTTCCAGGAGCCTCGTAGAGCTGTCAGTCAAGATGCCTGTCACCCTGGCTACCGGAGAAGGGCTTTCCAGGCGGGGCCAGTTGGAATCTTTTCCCTCTCTTGAGGCTCCAGGGAGGGTCTCCCTCTTTGGGCTCTGAATGTGATCTTGGAGCTGCTGGTGTTGCATTTATGCCACATGGAGTGGAGCAGGAAAGGATGATGCTACCGAGTAGAGAGACAGAGAGAAGTGAAGCTGAGTGTGGAGGGAGGCTTGCCTATACCGTCTACGTGCCTGAATCCAGCCGTACCTGCAGCCCACTGGATTCGTCCTCCACATGAATCAACACATCCCCTTTGCTCGTTTCACAGGATTTCTGTCACAGGCAACTGAGAGACTTCTGATTAATACGGGTGGCAAATCAGACAAGGCTCTTCTTTAGAAACAAACAGAGCAGGGAAGGAGCGCTGACATGGAGAAGCTGAGTGGCCTTCTCTGACGTCTCAATGCAGCTTTGGCTCAAGTTGCTGCCCTCCTCTGGGCCTCAGTTTTGTCATCTGTGAAATGGGCTGCTATGAGCAGGCAATGAAGTCATTTATTTAAGCCCCACCCGGAAGCAAAAAATGGTTTTAGGTAGCTTACAGGTGTTACAAACTAGAAGATAGAAAAAGAAATAGATAACAAACCTGTGCGAAAGGAAAGAACAGGAACCCAGGGTCGAGATCAGGTTACAGGATCCTGCTGTGAGGTTCTGAGCAGTTGCTAGAAGCCAATAGAAAAGTTTGTTCTGAGCTTCCTTGTAGTCAAAGCAAGAAAAAAAAAGATACAAAGATACATAGATTCATGGGGCGGGGTGGGGGGAGGACCCAAACCACTTTTCCTAGAACAGAACCCTGAAATAAAATTTCTGTGGCTCTCCATCATTAATTAGGACTTTTTGAAACATCAGGAGCAAAGATAAAAGACTAGCGACCGACTGGAGAAAATAGATGCACATATATAGGTCAGAAGATTAAAATACATAATATTGAGAGCTCCTATAAACCAACAAGAAAAAGGCAAAGCACTCCATCATAAAATGGGCAAAGCGGAATCTCATCACCTGACGTATTATGTATTTATGTGTTTATTTGTTTGGGGCTGTTGCCTGACCAGACTGCTGGTTCCATGAGGGTAAGAACTATCTCCTGTTCCCTGCTGAAGCCCCAGAACCTAGAACCGCATGCCCAGCACACAGAAGGTGTCTCATAAATATTTATCAGGCATAAGAGTGAGTGAAACAAATGAATGGACAGCATGTAAATTGGTGTAGCATTTTTTGGTAGGTGATTTGGCAACATTCATTAGAATTTTAAGTGCGCATTCGCTGACTCAGAAATTCCTCCTTTAGCATCCGCACAATAGAAATATACAAATTCCCAAAGGACTGGGTAGAAGAGTGTTCCTTACAGCATTGTTTAAACCGCAAACGTTGAAAAAAAAAAACAAACCTAAATGCCCAACGGCACTGATTAAGTAAGCTGTGGTCTGTCCTCGCTATGGAATACTCTGTACTTCTTAAAAAGAACAAGATCAGATCTCTGATAATAATATAGTCCAATCTCTAAGACATAGGACAGAAAGGAAACAGCCAGTCACAGAAAAACAGTGTATAGTGTCCATGGGAAAAACATAAACTCTAACTTGCTATCATCTATGTATCTATCCTTCCATCCATCCATCCATCCATCCATCCATCCATCTAACCCCCCCCATCCATTTATCATCTATCAATCTATCAACATAAACAAATAGAAAAATATTTCAGAAGGAAGCACCAAACTTAACAGTGGTGGATCTGAAGGAGAGAATAAAATGGCATGGCGTGCAAAGAGCTATTCTTACTTAGAGAGTTTATTTGTGCCTGGGGTGTCTATGTGCCTGGATCTGGTATGAGATACATTTAAAATGCACATGGATAAGCGTGGCAGTCGATAAAAGTTTCCACAAACCGTACCCATCCCTGTCATCAACACTCAGATGAAGGACGAGAATATGGCCAGCGTCCCAGGAGTCCTGATGGCTATCCCCTCAAAGGTAGTTATCACTGTTCTATCCCCTTTATCATCTTAAGTGAGTTTTGCCTGGTTTCGAACTTTATGTAAACGGGATCATAAGGTGGATACAATTTTGTGTTTGGCTGTTTTCACGCAACGTTCTGTTTAAGTGTTTCATTGATAGATTTCCGTACATTTCAACTATTTTCAAAGAGAATGTATCACTTACATTCTACATAGGTGAGTTGGATAATTACAATTTATTAATTAAAATGAATAAACAGAGAGTGTGTGCTCACCAAGTACAAGAGGCAGTTTCGCAGGTAAGACTGGAGCACAGGATCGATGACCACGTTGCAGGCTGCTCTTTCAGACCCTTCACCCCAGAGCAGGCGGCTGGAGGCCTGGGACCTGTTTTGTGGGGTTTCTTTGGGCTTTGGCCGAGGCTTTCACGGGAGCTGGAGGTTTGGCAGATGGTGCTCATTTTCCACGATACCAGCAGCTTCCATGTGGTGCGCCCCACCTTGCCAAGTGTTTGCAGGCACCGGTTTAGGAGACGTGACTTGGGCAGTGGGGGCTGAACTCAGGTCTGTGTTAGTTTCAGATTCTGAGCCAGTACGTTACGATTTGGCGGTGAAAGGGGCAGCCAAAAAAAAGATGAAAGCGTGCAAACCAAGACGCATGTGGCTGCACAGAAATCCACACCAAGGAGGCGTGAGTGGGGAGAGAATGGGGCAGTGGGAGGTCAGGGAGGCTGGGGCAAAATACAAAAGATCTGTGTGAAGGAGGCGGGCACCTGGGGGTTAGGAGGCCTGGGGGTTCATCCTAGACCTCCTGGGCCCCTGAGTCCTCCCCTGGGGTGAGGGGGTCAAAGTCTCCACTTGGGGTCAGTGGGAGACAGATTATACAGCTCTCTTTCAGGTTGTTTCCTGCCGTTTGCTATTATCAGAAGGCTGCGATGCCTGTCCTTATGCTGATGTCATTTGCAAATACGTGTATGTGCAGAATAAATTCCTAGGAGAGGAACTGGGCAGAGGGGATGTGTGTTTGTAACTGGGTAGATATTGCCAAATGGCCTGACATTCCAGCCGGTGTAGCGGAATGCCTGCTCCCCACTGGCCCGCCAGCTCATACTTTTCATCTGAGCCGCAGTCTATATTCCAATTTTGTCAACTGTCCCAATAATATCCTTTATAGATTTTTTTTTTCCCCCACTGCAGGATGGAGCCCAGGACCACATATTGCATTAGTTGTTGTGTCTCTTTATTCTCCTTTAATCACGAACAGTTCCCGACCTTTCTTTGTCATTCGTGACATTGACATTTTTGAAGAACATAGATACATTGTTTTACAGAATGTCATATCCCTTGATTTGGGTTTGTGAAATGTTTCTTCCTAATTAGACTCTGGTTATGCCTTCTTGTCGGGAATACCCCAGAAGTGGTGCCGTGTCCTTCTTAGTGCATGGCAGCAGAGGCACAGGATGGCAACTTGTCCCTTTGTGTTCACTTTGACCACTTGGTTAAGGTGGTGTCCACTGTGAAGTTATTACTTTTCCTTTTGTAATTAATTTTTGACTTTTAGGGATATACTTTACCATCCTCATTAAACACCTGTCCTTGTCAAACCTGTCGTACATTTAAAATCTGAGTTTCTGAATTGGGAGTGACGGGAAGCATTTGCTCCTACGTTTGAGAGCCACTGGCTTTTCTTCTTATTGAATTTTAACGATTTTCTTTTCTTACATTTGGGAATTAATTTTTTTTAACTGAATGGTTATAGGGCTAAGGCCCTATAGCTCTTGATCCATGATGATAATAATGACTTTTTTTTTTTTTTTTTTTTTTTTGTGTTAATAAATCTCCCGAGGGGCGCCTGGGTGGCTCAGTCGGTTAAGCGTCCGACTTCAGCTCAGGTCACGATCTCACGGTCCGTGAGTTCGAGCCCCGCGTCGGGCTCTGGGCTGACGGCTCAGAGCCTGGCGCCTGCTTCTGATTCTGTGTCTCCCTCTCTCTCTGCCCCTCCCCCGTTCATGCTCTGTCTCTCTCTGTCTCAAAAATAAATAAACGTTAAAAAAAAATTTTTTTTAAATAAAAAAAAATAAATAAATCTCCCTTTCTCGTGCATCTCCAAGGAAGGTTCCTTTCTCAAGTTCATCTGGGTCTCAGGCCCAGGGATGGGCTTGGCCTGCCTTCCCTGATAGCAGTCAGAGTCTTCCCCCCCATATTCTTTGCTTCGGGGGGGTGGGTAGAGGAATGCCTCCTTCCACTCCCTGGAGGCTCTAGCTGTCAGTGGCTATAGGTAGAGGTGGCCCAGGCCAAGATCACAGCCTGTCCTGAGAGTGAGACCTAGTTGTACAGTTACTTCCCCTAACCATCCCCCATCCCCAACCCAGGAGAAGCCCCCTTACATTCCCCAGATGCTGAACCTGCCTCCCACCCCCCAAGTCATGCTGGCTTCAGGCTCTCTGTGCCACCCCCACCACTCCAGACTGTCCTATAACACCTTTCCCACCCGGCCCCAACCCTCCAATCCTGGTGCGTGGGGCCCCGGAGGAGGAGAGTTTCCAAAGTGTTTTAGTCACAGATCCCTGCTTAAATAAAATCCCGCTCAAGGTGGAGTTGAAAACCCTTGTGGACCCTATTTTTTCCACTTTGCTAGAACTCCTAGAGGTGTGGACCAATTGTCGTTAAGTCTGAACAATTGTTAATTAAATACATTGTTCACAGCTGATACTTACAAAAGGTTAAAATTAGAAAAACCCTTTCAAGTAATTTTACGGCTAAAAATATATTTAGTGTGGGTACATTTAAAAATATCTGATACAATTTGATTTCAAAAATAAGAATGCCAGGGGCTCATAGGGAGTCACCCTCCCACACCTCCCCAAATTAACCAGGATCACCTGGTTTTGTCCCTACACCCTGTTCCCTTTAGTGTCACCACGCTCAAACTGCGTATTATTGATGGGACTAATTGTTTAAAGTCTTCCTTCCCCTTGACCATCAGCTCTGTGAGGCAGTCTAGACCACCATGGTCGTCCTGGGGCCAGGAACAGGGCATAGCCTTGGAGAGAAGGACTATTTTAGAAGAACAAAAATGGTACATTGGGCTACACTAAAATTAAGAGGCTCTTTGAGGTGAGGCACTCAAAAAATAGTTGTTGGAGAGATGAATGAAGGAGGGAATGGATGAGTGAATCCATACAAGGTGATGAATCGATACAAGGAGACTCAGGGTGATGGTGCCCCACGTGCAAGGTGATCGCAGAGGGCTTCCAGTGTTTGAATTCTGGGTTGGGGGGCTGGCCTCTGTCTCCACGTGGCAGACCATGCTGGTGCTAAGAGCCACTCCCACGAGACGGTGGGCAGCATGGAGCCACCACAGCGAGAGTGGAGGTGGGGGGCGTCTATCTTCATGCTGTCTGACGAAGTGACGGGTCGCTCCATGAAGGTGACTCTCCCCGACCCCATGGGATTCCACTGGCCTCTCTCCTGGACCCCCAAACTTGGCCATATCTGAAAGGGGGAGGGAGACGCCCTCCTTGTTTCCAAGGAGGCTATACTGGGCTCCAGGGGTGGGGACAGAGGCAGGCCTTCCCTGTGGCCGGGTAGTATTTACTGGGAAGATCCGGGGTCCATATCTGGATGACTATCTTCATCACTTCTAACAGTAGTACTGTCTGGGGACACTGCAGAGGTCTGGGAGGGGTCTGCCACAAGGAAACCTGACCTCTCTGCTAGAGCACGAGAGCAACCTTGGCCCTGGCCAAACACAGGAGGCTGGAGGGGAATGGAACTGAGTTGAAATGCCCCCTCTGGTACCTACTAGTCATCTGACTTTGGGCAGGTGGGACTCCTCTCTGGCTGGGCCTCCGTTTCCTCCTCAATAAAATGAGGATAATCATCCTTAAAGCCCTGCACCCACATAATACCATTTGAAGAGAAGTGGGTGCAGAAGGCCTTGGCAGGGAGCCCTGCACACACAGGGTGGCCATTCTTATGAAGGGGGATATAAAATCTCACTAAAGGAAAAACAAACTATATAAGATTGAGCTGCCCAGAGTCTTTAAAAAAAATGTTTTTACGTTTATTTATTTATTTTGAGAGAGAGAGACAGAGAGACTGAGCAGGGGAGGGGCAGAGCGAGAGAGAGAGCGAGAATCCCAAGCAAGCTCCGTGCCGTCAGCATGGAGCCCGATGCAGGGCTCGAACTCACAAACTGTGAGATCATGACCTGAGCTGAAACCAGGAGTTGAATGCTCAACCGACTCAGCCACCAAGCTGCCCTGAGCTGCCCAAAATCTTTAAAGGAAGACCAGAGACTGGACAGTGCTCATGCCTGGAATGAATTGTCTACTCCAGATACTTTCCTGGACTCCCTTGTGGCAAGGAGTGGTCACGTGACCCAGTTTTGGCCAATGAAACAAGAGGGGAAGTATGCTGGACGCTTCTGGGAAAGGGTTTCTTCCCTCTACCTACACTTATCCCCCTCCCCCCCACCACTTTCTTTCTCTTTTTGGGTATTGTCATATGAGGACACCAGCTGGAGAAGAATCATCACCCAGCTGAGCCCTCCCTGAGTTTCCAGTTCACAAAACTAGCCCACTAATTTGGGGGGTAGTTTGTTAATGTAGCAGTGGATAACTAGAAGAGCCCTTATCTCCAGAAGGGCAAAAGGGTGGGCACTGGGGGATGGGAGGAACTTGTGGCTATTTGTGCAATCTACTACATGTACTTTTAATTTTCCTTACTCTGTTCCTTTTTAATAACGTCCTGTTCATGTTTTATGGATGCAGTATCTTCATCTCCCAAAGGACATTAATCGTAGGACTTATTTTTCAGTTTTCTTCTGTTCCCTTCATTGTCTCTAAGTCCCTCCCCCCCCCCCCCCCCCCCCCCCCCCCCCCACTGCTCCCATGGTTTGCTTTGGTCTCTTTCATGTTGGAAATTTCTTTACATGTGGAGTGATCCCTGGCTGCTCACTCATATTAACACTCTGATTGGAAAGCTGTGGGTGGGGGTGGTGGACTGGTGGGCTTCCATCTGGAGTGGGTGAGCAAGACGCTATTGGGCTCACTCTGTGGAGCATTCTCCCTTCTCTCAAATCATCTTATCTGTAGGTCTTTGTCTCGGAAGTGGCCCACCCTGGATATGACAGGGGCTATTTGCAGACCGGGCTGCATAGGAGTCAGGGACCTGAGGGTTCATTGCTCCCAGTATGGACTTCCAGCCCAAGCCCCTCCCCGCCCCCACTTCAATCCCCACTCACTAGCACCTTCTGTGATAGCTGGTATCTGCAATTTTTGAGCCTTTCAGGCAAATCGACTCGTTCCCTTTTGCAGCTATCCATCCCCATAGCAACCATCTACCCAGGCACTTAGGTCTGACTCTCTTCCTCTCTGCTAAGCCACTGGCCATTTCTTTATCCACTTCCCTTCTCTGTAAACTGTGGTTCAGGGTTATACTATCTCCCAGGTTTCTCAAAGACCAAGTTTTTGTTTCTGTTTCCTGTTTTAGGGAAAATTTTTTTAACGAGAGAAGCGGAGTAGAAATGCCTTTTGTCTGCCATCTTAAAAAAAAAATACCATTTCTCGAGAGTTTTAAATGGTAAGGGCACCATTATATTGAGCAGAAGCGTGTCAAGAATGTGGGTTTCCTGATTCTCACTGGACAGCTTGTGCTATAACCCAGACAGCTCTGTGTTCTGCTTTTACAAATGTATTTGACTCACTTAATAAAATAGCAAATCACATATTAAAGAAAATACAGGCAGAGAGAAAGGCAGTCCAGGAAGTCCTGGCAAAAGACCAGAGATGGAAAACAGGGGTGGGGGCACAAGGCCAGGCTGTCTCTGCTATGGCAGAAGTGCCCACTGTCCCCACAGCTCGCCCCTCCCTACCTGCAGGTGTCTGCTCAGACATCACCTCCTCAGAGAGACTCGTGCCCACCCGTCACTTGTTACCTACAATCTCTGTTTTAGTTGTCCTCATCTGACTGCCTGGTGATGATTTTACATTGACTTACTCATCTTTCGTGTCTTTCTGGAATGTGAGCTCCATGGCGGGAGGGAGTTTTTCTTTTTCACTTCCATATGGCCAGTGCCTAGCACCGTGCCTGGTGGATTAGCAGAGGCTCAATAAAGAGCTGGTACATGAACGAATGGATGAAGGAAGGACTGTGTGAGTGCACAGGTTTCTACAAGAAAGCAGGAGTTCCGAGGCCGGGTGGAGGCTGAGGGGGGATGAGAGGGTCTTGGCTGGCCCAGGCAGTGGTCTTGAGTTGCCTACCATGGCGGCCCCCCTCTCTTGGGGAATCACAGCTGCTTCTCCTCTAAGAATTCTCTCCTTGGAGGTCAGGGGGCTATGAGAAAGGGAGAGAACACAAAGTCCCTTTATTCGGGGGAGTAGATTCCATCCTGAGACAAATTGTTACCTCTGAGGCCACCAGCCACCCAGCCAGCCTATCACCATGCCCTCCCTCTCAAGGATGTGGGCATAGGCCTGGCCAGAGCTGAAATTGCCCTGGAAACCAGTCTTCCCTTTAATTAACAGGGAGAGCGACCAAGCCCTGCTAATGGAGTCGGGTATGGAGTGGGGGTAGGGTCAAGTTCATAAAGTCCCCAAAGCATCAAGGCCTCCTTGTTTATTTTCCCGAAAATGTTCCCCTTTCCCCAGAACAGGGTGGGGGCCCAGTGGGCCGCAGGCAGGGAAAAAGCTTTAACCTCCAGCCTGCCCAGCTCAGCATGTCACAATTTGACTTGCATTTTTTTAATAATTGCAAACTTAATGAAAAAATAACCTAACCCCGAAACACAGCAGGGACTCATGGCCAGTAGTTGGCGGGAGCCCCTGGCAGCTGTGAGGACAAGACGCAAAGGGTATAGGAGCCACTGGAAGACAGTGAACGCCCTTCATCTGGAGACCCTCTCTCTCCAGAGCTAGGCTGGGCTCCCCATTGCCTTTCATATCATGCCCAACTGATTCAGCCGAGGTCTTAGAGCTGAGTTTCCTCGGGTCTTACGTCAGGACTCTGGGACCCAGAGGGGAGAGGGTGTGGCCAGGTTGTGCGCTTGTGGGGGCTGATACAGGCAGCGGGATTGGTTGGCCTGAGCTCTGAGAACGTTGGAGGGAAGTGAGAAGATGGCCTTCCTATAGGCTGAGCCCTGGCTGAGTGTGCCCAACATGTCAGGCAGCTGGGTTTCAGGGTCAATGAAACTTTGTACAGGAAGTCAGGTTATCTCTAGGGGTATGTGTGTACTGAGGGCAGAGATGGGGACTTCTTAGGGTTTGCGGATCCCAAGCTTGTCATGCTTTTGGGGTTGGTGGCTGAGAGTGCCAGGATTGGGCCAGTCAGCCAGGCTCCTCAGCTTGCCCTATACATCCTCATGATCTCATGATCGGGCAGGAACACCGAAACACCTAAGTCCAGCCTCCAGAGCCCGCGCGTCATTGAATCCATTGAACGAGAGATTCTTTGAAACATTTAACCCTGGAGTGTTGGAGGCCCGGAAGCACCCACCTGAGACTCTTGAGAGGATAGAGACTTTCCAACCTGGAACAATAGTAGGAGTGAAACATTTATCGCAACTGCTCCACGAGGCCGTAACCATCATGCTCCTTACTTTGCAGATGTGGAAACTGAGGCACCAGAAGTTCACGTAATTGGCCCAGTTTTAGGAGGGGTAGAGCCGCCTGTAGATAAACCCAGCCCATCTGGCCCTAGAGGATGCTGTGCTGCTTCAGATGCCGAATAGCATTGAGGCTCAGTGTTTTAGAATCATAGAATGTTACATGGGCAGGATATTAGAGCCACCGAATCTTAACGTCAGAGCACTTTGGAACCCACCGGCATTGACTTGTCAAATTCTGCAGTCGTAAAATCCAGGCAGCTTAGAATCGTGGAATTCTAAACGCCTGGGGGGGGGGGGGGCTTCAAGTCAGAGAAGTGTGGATTCTGGGATACTGGACTGGACAGAAAGGTTGGCAACCCAAGGTCCATCCTCCCATATAGCAGCCAGGGAAACTGAGGCCCGCAGAGAGGAAGGGAGGTATCCAGGAGAGGCAGAGCCTGGCGGAGTGGGCGTCGATGTTTGGAGAGAGAAACTTCAAGGAACAAAGACAGACCCGAGGCAGGCAGGGATCTGTTTGTGAGGAGGAATTTGCTCGCATTTTGCTGCCCTGCCGGTTGTTACTTCCACTCTTGCCCTCCGATGCTGTCCTCGGAGCCTGCCCTCGCCAGGCTCTGCATCCTGTTCATACTTCTGACAAACTGAATTTTCAGAAGTTGGCTTCCTAGAAGCCAGCTTAACACATTGGAGGTTTCCTTTGCTTGCATGCTGTTTCTTGGTGAGATGCCTGCTCTCCAGGGGCCCAGAGGAAGCACATAGAGGTTTTGCACACTCACATCAGCAGCCCAGGAGGGTGGAGGGACAGGAATCACCGGGGCTGGTGCCCTGGGAGCTTGGATAGACCCAGGAGCAGGGATAGAAATGGAGTGTCCCGAGGCAGGAGGTGACAGGTCCGGGGCTCCACGGTTCTCAGACCACACCTGGAAATGTACGTCCTAACTGGGGGTCCTCGATCTCTCAGAGACATCAGCCAAAGGGATTCGTGCAGAGAAGGGCTGGGGAGAGGTCGGTGGGAAGCCCATGCACTTGGAGGTCTTTAGCCTGGAGCCGATGGGCAAGAAGCAGGAAACTCAGCCTCCTGGATGCTACCCCCTTGAAGGCAGAGGAAAGCCCAGAAGAAGCTTTATGGGCATGCTTAAGACCGAAGGGCGGAAACTACTGGAGAAGATTTGGTTTCTGTCAAAAGCAGTGGTTCTCAAAGTATCGTCTGGAATCCCTGGGGTCCCGTGCCCATCCCGGGGGGGGGGGGGCTACAGGTGATATATCATATTTCATAATAATACTAAGACATCATTCACCCTTTTCACTTTCAATGTAATTTTCTGAAGCTATGACCTGTGATAGCACCTTCGCTCTGAAAACAATGAAAAAAAATTAATGCAAAAGAAAATTCATGATGAACAAATGTCAAAATTTTAAATAAAGACAAGATCAATGTTATTAATTTTTCCTTTTGCCTCAGGCTCCAATATGGATTTTTCAAAATACTGTTTTAAAATATTCATCTTGATTACTGAGATTTTGGGGCACCCCTCGAATTTTATGCTCATTTAGTTCTCCCTTATCCTGGCTCTGGAGGTAATCTACATGAATAGAAGCTGTATAGGGTCCTCAATAGTTTTTAAGGGTAAAGGGGTCCTGAGACCAAAATGCTTGAGAATCACTCGTCAGTGGGACCCCGTTCCTTCAGTTGGAATTACCCAACAGTGGAGGAGATTGTATGTCGAGGTATTGAGTCTTCATGACAAGGTGCGTGCAAACAGAAGGTTAAAGAATCAGGTATGGGGAAAAGGGACACGCGTTCAGCGTCTCTTGTCTGGATGTCTCCAGCAGCTGCCCTCAGGCCTCCTCTTGCCCCATCACCCCTGACAGCTAAGGGATCTTCTCATTTCCCCACCTAAAGTCTCCTGATGGCCTCCTATCACACCCTGAGCAAAAACCAAACTCTTCTTTATGGCCTGTGTGCCCCAGCCCATCTCCTACTCCAGGCCCCAAGGGGCCTCTAGCTCCTAGCCCCACATCAGCCGCTTTCCAGTCCCTCAACAGGCCAAATCCTTTCCCACCTCAGGGCTTCTGCCCATGATCTTCCTCCTGCTGGGAATACCCTTGTCTTCACTCTTTTGGTGGCTGTTCCTTTCATCCTCTCCAGCTTCACTGTCACTTCCTCTGGGTGGGCCTACCCTGACCACTCTACAGAAAGGAGGATTTCTCGAGCATCATCTCTCAACTGCTTGTTTGCTTCCTTCACAGACATCATCACCATCTATTTTGTCTTTACTCGTCGGCATGGATGGCTCACATCCATTCTCCCCATGAGATCATGAGCTCCTCCAGGGCAGGGACCCTGGCTGTCCTAACGGAGGGTCCCGATCTGACATAGCACCAGGCATGGAGGAAGCCCTTGAGAAATGTTTGTTGAGCAAATAAACCAATTCATTATGAATGAATGAATGAATGAATGAATGATGAACAGTTGCCTATCAATGCTCAGGCACTCTCCAGGAAGCCCCAGACAATACACCTTGCTGGAAATGTCAGTAACCAATGCTGGATGGTATCTGATGAAACACTAGTGTTATGTGTTTGTCCCACGATCCATCAGCACTAATCAAGTGGGAGAAGAGAGCAATTGGAAAGGCTGGGACCTGGCTAAGCTGAAGCGTGAGTACAGACTTCTAGGTTCCTTGCCCGGAACGCCATCCTATCTGTCTCTGATGATTCATATTTTATTCATTGTCAGGGCTAGGCTCAAATAGTCCTGTCTCCTAGGGCCCTTCCCTGACCCTGCTTCTGTCAGAATAAGTCACTCTTGTTCTAGGCATGCATTTGTTAGGACAACAACCCTTGTCTACTACCTTGATTTGAAAACATTAGCTTATAGAAATGATCTGCCAGCCTGGAGGTTATTGTCCCATTTAAAAACAATTTTTTTTGATGTTTATTTATGTTTGAGAGAGAAAGAGAGAGAGAGGGACAGAGTGTGAGCAGGGGAGGGGCAGAGAGAGAAGGAAACACAGAATCTGAAGCAGGCTCCAGGCTCTGAACTGTGAGCACAGAGCCCAACGCGGGGCTCGAACTCACGGACAGTGAGATCATGACTTGAGCCAAAGTTGGACGCTCAACCAACCGAGCCACCCAGGCACCCCTATTGTCCCATTTTATTTATTTATTTTTTGTTTTTTTATTGTCCCATTTTAGAGATGAAAAAAGTAAAGGCCAGGGAAGAGCTTACATTTTAGTAGAGGAGACTCATCCTACAAATAGTTCCATATTATGTGGGAGGTAATAAGAGCTATGGTAAGAAAAAAAAAATATATATGTATATGTATATATGCACATATGTATACATACATATATATGTATGTATATATCGTCTCTCTCTCTATATATATACATACATATATACATATACATATACTTGTATACATACATACACATACATATATACATATATACATATGTACATATACATCTATATGTGTATATATATTGCAGGGGAAGGGCATAACGGAGCCCTCTCTGTGGGGTCAATAGCTGTAGGTTCAAATTCCAGCTAAACTTCAGTTAACTGTTATTCCAACATTTGATTACCGTTTACTTCTAGGATATCAGCCCCATGGGGGCAGGGCCCATGTCTGTCTATTCACTGCTCTGCGCCAGCACCTAGAACAGTGCCCAGCACACAGCAGGTGCTCGGCATTGAAGCGGGGTGAATAAAGGACTGTACGTGCACCCGGCATTGTATATGTTCTATCTCATCTAATCTCAACGGTCAGTGAGGTAGGGGCTGTGATCACCCGCATTTTATGAATAAAGCAACTGGGGCCACAGCAAAGTTAGACTAACTCACCCAAGAACACACAGCTGGTAAATGGCAGAGTCCCAGCTGGACCCTGCTCGAGTCCGGTCCGTCTTGCGTCTTGGCCATGACTGCGCGCAGCCTTACTCCGCTTGCTGTGTGGTCAGGGCACGTGACTCCGCTCGGCGCCTCAGTGTATCGTTTAAATAGTACCCATGACACAGGGTTCCTGCGAAAGTTCAAAGCCTGCAGAGCTCTTACGCTCCTGCCTGGCGCTCAGTCACACCTCCGTTCAGGCGACCCATCCTCCTTTGACGTTCCATCAGCCATCATGAAACAAAAGGGCATGGAATAAAAGTTTCCAAGCGGACAAACCTCCTATGATTTCCGGAAGGTCTTGGGGAGCTGGGTCAGTTACAGAGGTTGCAGAGAAGAATGCTTTGGGGTGACGTTTTAGAAGTGGTGGCCCTGCCCATGCAGGTTGATTTGTAGACTGCCTTCTTCATCCCTCGGGAGGAGTTGCATAGCAAGAAGCATTTAGGGGGCACCTCCCCCCCCCCCCCCCGAGACTCAGCCACTACGCTAAGAGCTCCGCGGGATCCCTCGTTGATTCTTCCCAGCCCCCTTATACAGTTGGCACCATTGAGACTCAGGAAGTGAAGGGACTTGTCCAAGAAACAGAGTTGGGACTCAAACTCAAGGAGGGCCCCAAAGCCAGCACGCCCAATCACTATGACCAGTCGCCACAGAACTAGGGAGGGCTGGAAGACAAGGGCAGGAAGAAAGTTGGAATGTTCCAGAGACCCAGGACTGGGCGGCCAAGCTTTGCCCAGGCCAGTGCCCCCACCCTCCTCTTCTGGCCTTCCTTTCCATCTCCCACCACCACCACCCCCACTCCCCAGGTCCCTGCACCATCTTCCCTATGTAGGTATTTTGCCCTGAACGCCTGTTATCTTCCATTGGTTCTTGAGATGGAGATCTGTGTTCAGTGGTTCATTCAGGAGGAAGGGAGGAAGGAAATGGGGAAGACAAGACTGGGATGACACACAGTGGAACTGTGTGTGAAATCTCAGCAGGAGATCCCGCAGGAGGGATCCAGGAGATCCGGCAGGAGATCCCGCAGGAGGAGTCGAAGATTTGTATTGCACACCAACCAGGGACCTCCCCGGGAAAGGCTGTGTCTTTGGGCAGGCAATTCCCTGCAGCTAAGGGCAGTTCCCAGCTGGGAGCCATCAGGGGGAGTGGGTGGCTGGCTGGGATCCAGGCAGAGCCCCCAGCATCCACGCCACCCGCCCACCATTGTCTGACAGCAAAGACTGCCTCCAGCGGCTCCCACTGACAGATCACTGCCTACCTATCAGGCACCTCCTTACACGTTAGGTGGCTTCCCTCATTTCATCCTTGTGGCAACGCTGAGGGTGACACTATTGAAACCAAGGCTCAGTGAACTGAAGATCTTGCCCAGAGTTCCATGCCTGGAGATCGCTACAGCTGGGACTCTAACCCGACCCAAATAGGACCGCAGGATCCTACCCTTGCCCCTTATAAGAATTCCTTCCTTTCACCCAACTCAGCTCTGGGTCCCTGGAGTCCAAGTTCCTGCCCCTAAGGAGCTTACAGTCCAGGGGGCAAGTCAAGACATCTAATGTCTTGTGGTAAGTGTTGTGATGACAGGTGACCTGGGGAAGTTGGGGGTGGGGGGTGGCTATCTTGCCAGAAAGTCAGGGAAGGGAGGCACGTTCGGCCAGGTAGAGGGAGTGGGCCAGACGGTCCTACATAACGAGGCCTGCCCCTCCAGGAATATTTGCTGAGTGAATGCATGGATGGATGGATGGACGGATGGACAGAAAAATGGATGGCTGATGGGAGGGGGTGGATTGGAAGATCCAGACAGGAAGCAGGGGGACCAGTGAGGAGTCTAGAGCAACTGTCCAGGGGAGGGAGTGGGACCTAAACCTGCAGATTAGGAGCAATGAGCGAGAAATGGGAGGTGAGCCTTATAGAATCCTGTGACCTAGAGCCTCTCCTCGCACCATCTCTCCAAATCCCATCCATGTCCTTCCTCCGTGCCCTGCAGATGCCCCTCTGCATCTCCCAGTCTTGCCCATTTCCCCTGGCTGCCCCAGCCCTGCTTCCACTGGGAAGTCTGACTGACACCATAGCTCTCCCTTACCCTGCGGCGTCACCTCCCCTTCCTCTCCCAGTTTAACCTTCCATTTGGAGAGGGCTGCAAATTTGGAGAACCATCTGCGGCTCCTGATGTCAGGCCCATCGGGGACCACGGAACACCCCTTGGCAGGGGTACGATGGGATGAAGGTGAACCCGCCTACCCAGCACAGGTGGGATCTCTCTGCCCCCATATGACCCACTCGTTAGCCCTCCGAAGACAGCATCTGACGGTAAAAATTGGGGCTTGGAGCCCAGCTCATTGGGAACAGGAATGGCGTCTCTGGGGATGGTCCCTAGATTCCCATGGAGCGGAATGTGAGACTGTTCACAGGGAGGTTTGCAAAAGCCCTTACTTACAGACGCCATCGGAACAAAAACTCTCTGAAGCAAAAGAGTTTGGACCCCATCAGAGCCCCAGATCCACGGAACCAGTCCTGCCCAAGTGTGCAGCACAAACCGAATGAGGCCCGAGGAAGACAAGACCCCATCCCTCATAGGCTGCCCACGTGAGGGAGGTCTCATCCACACCCCTTGCCGGCACTGCGTTTGTATGAGTCGACTCCTTTGGTTGCTTGCGTTAAAACGGGATTTGCCGGACTGGAAAGCCCAAGCTGGAGCTTCAGATGGGGCAGGGTCGAAGGGCTCCGGTGAAATCGTTGGAAGTTTGCCCCCCAGATTACAATGATCAGAAAACAAAGTTTCCCGAAACAGAAATCGAAGGAGGAATGGATTCCGGGGAAGCGAGCGACCAACGTCTTACCTCCCGTGCGCTAGGCGGCTGTCGTTGGCTTTGCTCGTTTATGGAGGAGAACCGGCCTCGGAAAGGTGAGATCATGCTCACAGTTAAGAAGTTCCCAGGAGGCCTTCCTGGATACCCTCTCGGACAGCCTGACCCTTGGTAGCACTGGCTTTAATTAAAATCACACTCAGAGCCAACCCGTCTGGGACTATCTGAGGGGACAGAAAGCAGCCTGTGTGTATGACCTCAGATGGGACGGGCCCGGAGGAAGAAAGGGCTCCGTCCTCACAGCGCTCTGTGGGGGTTATTCTGAATAATGGTAAGTACCATTTATTGAGCACTTTCTTCACAGCAGGCATGATTCTAGGTCCTTCGTGTGTCTTCAATCTCCCCAGCAACGCCGTGAGGTTGGTGCTGTTGTTGAGTTATGGAAACTGGGGCATCATGTGGCCTTAGCTCAGAGGAGGTGACCAGTCAGTGCTGCTGTTTATCATTATCATCAGAGGACCTTTAAGCCTCAGATTCTGTGGGTCTCTCCAGGACTCGATTTCCCCACCCACAGCTCTTGCCATGTCTCAAAGACTCAGTTTCTACCACGTCACGGAACCAGCACGTTCTAGTCCCTTTCTTCTCTCTTCCCCTCACTCCGCTCGGAGAAAACAAGGCCAGGGTTTGGAAAAGGGTCATCCTGTACTCAGAATCATGGGATGACACGTTAGTGACTGGGGGTGGGTGTCCATTTAGGTGCCAAGGGATGGCAGTGTCCCAGAAAGATTGCTGACTTTGTAGTTCTGTTACTCCTACAAGATTATGGTGTGAAAAAAAGCCTCCAAGAGTCGTGCAACGCGCAACCTTCACAACCTTATGTGGCAGGCCCAGCCGAATGTCCCTGACTGTAAAGGGAGAAGTACGGGGTCTGTCTCAAATTGCTGCTGAAAGAATTGAGTGAGCCAACATTTGTAAAATGTTTGGCATATGGCCTACATAAAGTGGGTTCTCAAAAATAAAGATAATTATGGGGCGCCCGGGTGGCTCAGTTGGTTAAGCATCTGACTCTCGGTTTGGGCTCAGGTCATGACCTCACAGTTTCGTGAGTTCACGCCCCGCCTTGGGCTCTGTGCTGACCGTGTGGAGCCTGCTTGGGATTTTCTCTCTCTCTCTCTTTCTCTCTCTCTCTCTGCCCCTCCCTTTCTCCTGCTATCTCTATCTCTCTCAAAATAAATAAACAAACAAAATTAAAAAAAAATAATTATAATATTGCATGAAATTGTCTAAGGTCGGGAAGGCTGAGTGCAGATTCAAACCTGCCAGCAAAGTAATACTTTTCGCTGTGTGCTTGGGATCCCATGACAGAAAGCCTGAAAGGAATGGGATGATTTACCCATCTTTGTTTTCGTCCACAACCGATTTAGCCCCAGACCGATGCCAGACAGATCTTGGGTAACCCAAGTTGTTGACAGATAGAAGGGAGTATATGTGGATGCAAGAAAGGATACAGAGAGTGAATGAATGGGGAGTAGATGGGTGGGTAGGTGGAAGGAAGGATGGGCGCTGGTCTGGTGGCTGGAGGAAGGGTAAATTGGCAGACGGTAAGACGGAAGGATGGATGTGTGGGTAAGTGGGCAGGTACCTGAATACTTGGGTGGGTGAATGAGTGGGTCAGTGGAAAGACAGATGGAAGAGCTGGAAAGGAAGATACTAGAACACGCTGAGAGAAGCACAGGCGGCGAATATCTCTGGCCCTCTGGCCACCTCCCCCAAGTTGCCTTTTCCAGTGGAAAATGGAAAATCACGGGCCCTGGGAAGACATTTCCCTGTGTGGTCTGTTAATAGAGGCCCAGAGAGGCCAGCCAAGGCTGAAAGCTCACCCCCTACCGGGACCCTGTTATTAGCCATGTTCCCCTACCCTGGCCCTTGGGTGAAAGTATGGGCTGGTGGCCACTGAGGAGCTGGGCCCACCCAGGTCCCTCATTAAGCCTTATTAAGCCCTCAGAGTGGGAGGAAGGAGGGGAGGAGACCTTTCTCACAAAGGTCAGCAGTTGGAAAGAGGAGGTACAGATGTTCTCTGGGGTGGTCATCCACTATGGAGCCATGAGGAATGTGGAAGTTTCCTTGGCCCAACCTGCTCCACCTCTGTCTTGCAGGCTGGGGAACCAAGGCCCACACAGGAGGGAAAAGGGACCCACCCAGAAGTCAGGACAGAGCCACCCTTTAACTCAGGTCTCCCAACTCACAGGCTGCAGCCTTGCGTCTCTCTGAAATCTGCGGCCTTAAGATTGACATTGGAGATAGAAAGGAATGGGCAGGAGCGGGGCTCCTACATATGCGAAGCCCCCGGGCCAAGCATTTCCTGTCCACGAAGCCTCAGGTCTCTGCGCCCCCACTGGTAATGTGGAAACGATTTATTTGTCCTTTCATTGATGCAACAAGCCCTCATTCAATGTCTACTCTGGACCAAACACCGATCGAGGTGCCAGGAGTATGGCATTAGCTAGCTAAACAAAGTTTCTACCCTCGCAGAGCTTACCTTCTAGAAGGGGATGGAGATCATAAACAAGCAGATAAATAACATGTACTATGAAGACAATCTAATAGGGATTATGAGATATACAGCAACGGAAGGGACAATTTTGGGATGGGACGGCTGGGGAGGCAGGGCCTCTCTGAGAAGGTGACCACGGCCAAGGTAGGCAATTGTAAAGTCCGTGTTCCCTGTTGCCTGTACGGTTGGAGCTGGGACGTGGCTGCCCACAGCGGCCCTGAGACCAGGCCATTCCTGCCAATGGGATAGGAGTGGAAGCGATAAGTGGCCTTGCAAACCTAGGCTTCCAGCTGTGGTTGGGCATCCCCCATGCTCTCTTGTCTCTTCCCATGGCTGAAAGCAAGGGACAAAAAGGCTTCAGGATGAAAGAACCTGGATCCCAGCATCATCACATGGAGCAGAGCCACCACTGTGCGGCCACAGTCACTACATAAGTGAGAAATACACTTTAGTGTGCTTGAGTCATCGCCCGTTTCAGGGCCTTTTTGTCACAGCACTCCAGCCTAATCTAGAGCATACCGCATGTTTGAACTGAGACCCTAGAGACCACATGGCAAAGTGGGTTAGGGCATCACAGGCGGACAATGGCGAGCGGAAAAGCCTCAAGGCAGGACGAAGCTTGGCTTTATCGGAGGAACAGAAGGGACACTGGTGTGGCCCGGATGAATGAAGAGGGGTCACGTGGGGGCAGTGGCCTGTTGGGAGTCCAGCTTTTAGGAGAGGCCACTGTGAATGGGGCCATAAGCAGGGGAGAAACACACCTTGGTGTGCATTTTGAAAAGATCCCCCCTGGCTGCTGTGCAGAGATGAGCAGGAGTGGCAACGGGAACAGGGAAGGGCTGGGGCGGTCGTGGCAGGAGATGATGGTGGCCTGGATGAGGCCAAGGGCAAGAGAGAAGGAGTAAAGGGAATTGATTTAGGGTATATTTTGGAGGCGTTGCTGATTGGGGGGGGGGCAAGAGAGATGAAATAATCCACAAGCCACTGGACAAAATCTAACGTGGAAGCCAATGCAGATCAATAGGCCTTGGGAGGGTATTTTCCCAGCTCACAACCTCCTCTCCCGAGAGCCTTCCACCCATGGGAACTCTCCTTCGTTCATAATCTGGCCCCTCCCCTGTGGCTGAATAGACTGGAGATGAGCTCATAATTGGGGCTCAGCCAATCAGACCCCAGGGCCCTGTCTCTGACAGAGACCCCAGGGAGATGTGGTTGCCCGCCCATCCACCCATCCCAGCGGAAAGAAAGCGTGTAGCCGCAAATGGAGTCAACCTCCCTCCACCCCGGCTGGAAGTGCCCCCAGCCAAGCAGGGACCGGCTACCCTTTGCAGATCCTTGGCCTGGCCCGGCAGAAATGGGTGTCCCAGGGCAGAGAAATGGGTGTCCCAGGGCAGAGGATGGGCCAGGCTTCTGGGCCACAGGCTGGAAGGCGTGACCACCGGGTTCTGTACGCGGGCGATCAGAGACCAGTTATCCCCTGGGAAGAGGGAAGGCGCTTCTGTTTCCCTGTCTGGCGAGTGGCTTTCTGTGGCACATCGTATCTTCCCCAAATGGCCACAAGAGTATTTCTTTTTCCCACGTGCTCTTCGAGAACCCTGCCACTCTCCTCCACCAAGAGGGGGAGTCCACATCCGGCCTCTCCGCGGTTGGGTGTGCAGGTTCTAGAGGCTCCCTGTGTTCTTTCACCTCGGTTTCTGCGCCTGTAAAGTGAGGATGCCAGTAACAGCAGGTCCTTTATTGTTTTGTCAGGATCGCATGAGTTAATCCATCTAAGCACTTAGGACAGTGCTGGGCATGTGGCAAATGGGAGCTAACATTAAAGCAGGGGCAACAGCTACAGAGCCCTTGACCAATGCCTGGGCTGGACCCCCTAGTAAATGTTAAGGTGGGCCCCATAAGGACGGGGATTCTGGCTGTTCCCTGCCCTCTCCCCAGAGCCCAGAACAGTGCCTGGCCTATAGTAGGTGCTCAATGAATAGCTGTTGAATGAATGCCTCTGAATCTAATTTTTAGTTCTGTGCTTGGCACAAAGCAGCTGTTCAATAAATGCTAGTCCTCCTCACCCCTCACAGCCTCTCCATCCTGCCAGCCCTGTTTCCACATGCTCCGGGAAGCCCTCCTGGACTTCACAGCATCCACGGATGGCCCTGTGGCCCTAGGGTCTTTGCTGCCCCAGGCAAAGTTCTCCACTGATGTCCTCAGCCCATCTCTCACATGCTTTGCCCTATCCGTTGAGCAGATGCTCCCCTTGTTCCCTAGCCCTCCTGCCCAACATGTATCATGCCAGAAAGCGGGGACTAAAACCAGCCCAGAGAGGAACCCCAGCTTCCCTGCCCACCACTAAACCCCAGGCCATACACACTCTTGCCCCTGGACAGATTGTGGGGGATGTTCCACGTCGCTGAAGCCAGATGCCAGGGGACCCTCCCCTCCCCCACCCCTCCTGGCTGCAGGGGCTGCTGTCCCACCAGGGCCAGGGCCATCCCCCATGCGTGATTCCAACATCTGTAATACTTTCCCCTCTCCTTGTGGACCTCCTCCTCCAAATTCCTCCCGCTTCATTATTAGTATATATAAAAAATAAAAAAAATTAAGCTGTCTTAATCATTTTCCATATTAGCTGACAGCCGGCTCCCATATGCCTGGGAATGAGACCATTTCTCCTGCGCCCCCCTCTGCTTTTCCAAAATAACTAACCCCAAACAAGGCCCGGTTGTCAAAACCCCTCCGGGTCGGATACAATCCACAGCCCTGTCTCCTCGGGGTCCTGGCTGGCTGGCGTGGCCTGAGTCAGAAGCAAAGGATAGAGGTTGTCTTATGTCCCCAGGGCTGATCAGGGTGCACTCATGAGCTGGAAGTCTCCATTCTTGCTTTGTCTGTTTTGTCCAGCCCAGAAAAGGAAAGGGCAGGAGCTCTGGAGCAGACAGGTTGGTGTTCCAACGCCGGCTCTGCCGGCCTCCAGCTGTGCAACCTTGGGCAATCCACTTAACCTCTCTGAGCCTCAGGTTCCTCATCTGTAAAATGGCAGAAACAATAGCACCAACTTCTCAGTGTTGGGATGAGGGGTCAAGGCGACTATGATGACAACTCCAGTGAGAGTAACGGTTACTAGCCACGCATACCCTGCTGTACGACGGGCCCCGAGCCAGGCCCCCACCTGTATCCCTGGCAATCAATCTGCACAACAACCCACCTTCCAGACGGGGAACAGAGAGGCTGAGAGATTGAAGATCTCCCCCCTGGGAACAAGCAGCAGAGCTGTGGAAGAGCTGGGATTCTAATGCGGGCATCCTGACCCCAGCCCCTGCAATCTTCAGGTCCCCTTCCGGTGCTGGCCTTCTGTAGATGCTCCGTAACAGCTCGGTACCCCCGTTCCGTCCCAGCTTCACCGTATCTTTCTCTCTCTCTTGGCCTTCAACCCGAGCTCTGCTGTCTTGTCCCCGCTGCCCCCCACCCCATGCCTGCTAGGCTGTGGGCGTCGGGAGGGTGGGTAGGGGCCCAGGCGTGATCGACTCAGGAGGGCCCGGCTCCACTCCGACCACTTGTCAGCATCCCCTGGGAGCACTAAAAAGCATGGACACCTGTGCCCCAGCCCTGGCGGTGAAGGGCTAGAGGTTCTGGGCTGAACTTGAACCGAAAGAGAAGTTCCAAGCCAGAAGGGGATATACTACTTCTCCAGACCTCACGTTGGAAGACTGTTTTCTGTTTTTGCTTATTGTGAACCAAACTGCTTTTTTTTTTCTTGACCAAAAAAGGATGACGAGTTGGTTCATAATAGAAGCCCCCAAGAATTCTCCTAGAATTTATCCAAAATATATCCCTTGGCTAAAATACTAGAATATTTATATTGCTATTGGCCTGTCATAAAGACTTGCAATATTTCCTCTACACCCTCGATCCATACCCCCATAGGTCGAGCTTCTCCACATGGAAAATTCTTTCTAAGACAGGCACTTTGCATATGTAATTCCTCATCCTTTCTAAAGCCCTGGGTGGGGGACGTATCATTTCTCTCCATTTTACAGATGAGGAACCCAAGGTTCAGAGTGGTTAAATGATCTGTAAGAGTCATACCTGGATTTGAACCCAGGTCCCAACTGCAGAGCCATGGTTTTGCTGACACAGCCTCTCCAGGAGGCCCGTGGTCCCACCAAGAGACAACCCCGTCCCGCGGTCCTGACCCACAGCGTGCGAACCCTCCCACCTTGAGCCAGGCTGGCCTCCGCCCGGAGAGACGGCACCGCATCCAGCTGCCTGGGCTCAAATCGTAGCTCAGCCCTTCGCTAACCATGACAACTCGGACACGTCCTTTACCGCCTCAGCTTCTACTCTCCCCTTTGTTCAGTAGAAATACCGTCTCCCGTCTTGCAGGGCTGTTCTGTGGAACGAAGCCATCCCGTATGTAGAGGGCTGGCACAGAGCGGCCAGAATTCTTACTTTACTTCTAAGTCCCGAAGTGGGGCACACCGAGCAGGTGCTCAAAAATCACTCCTTGGTGGCAAACGGGAGGCTCGAAACAACAAAAACAAGAAACTAGAAAGAAATGTGACAAAACATTGGCAATAGAGCCTTCTGGGGATGAGATGACGGGTGATTTTGTTGTCTTCTTCGGGATTTGTTTTTCCCCAGGCTCTCAGATGGAAAGAACATTACACCGCGTTTCCCTAATTCTGGGACGGCGTGAGCTCTGATATGCACCATCGACGGCATTTTTTTTTTTTTTTTCAGAGGAAAGGAGGAAATGCTATGGTTCGGAATTGTAAGACTTCTCCCGATTCTAGAAAAGTTAACGTCTATGGAGGAAGGCTTCTTAGGTCAAGGAAATAGTGTGGAACCAAGTAATCACAGTGGGGGCGGTCGGCAGGGGAGAATAAAATTTATTTAAAAAAATTTTTTTTAACGTTTATTTATTTTTGAGACAGAGAGAGACACAGCATGAATGGGGGAGGGGCAGAGAGAGAGGGAGACACAGAATTGGAGACAGGCTCCAGGCTCTGAGCCATTAGCCCAGAGCCTGACGCGGGGCTCGAACTCACGGACCGCGAGATCGTGACCCGAGCCGAAGTAGGACGCTTAACCGACTGAGCCACCCAGGCGCCCCTAAAATTTATTTTTAAAAGACACCTGGGGACGCCTGGGTGGCTGAGTCAGTTAAGCGGCCGACTTCGGCTCGGGTCATGATCTCGTGGTCCGTGAGTTCGAGCCCCGCGTCGGGCTCTGTGCTGACCGCTCAGAGCCTGGAGCCCGTTTCGGATTCTGTGTCTCCCTCTCTCTCTGACCCTCCCCCATTCATGCTCTGTCTCTCTCTGTCTCAAAAATAAATAAACGTTAAAAAAGAAAAAAACAAAAATAAATAAATAAATAAATAAAAGACGCCTGGATCAGGGTGCCTGCGTGGTTCAGTCAGTTGAGCGTCCAACTTTGCCTCGGGTCATGATCTCGTGGTTCGTGAGTTCACGCCCCGCACCCGGCCCTCTGCTGTCAGCTCAGAGCTCGGAGCCTGCTTTGGATCCTCTGTCCCCCTCTCTCTGCCTCCACCCCCCCCCAAAAAATAAATAAAACATTAAAAAAGGAGAAGAAGAAAAAGATACATCACTTTCCAGAACCCCAGAACGTCAGCTTAATGCTGCCAGCACGCATCTGACTGACCTGGGCCCTGTCCCGGTCCTCAAAACCCAGCATCTCTGGGCTGGGACCCGAGAATCTGTATTTTGTGCTAACAGAGCAGATCCTAGAAACCGTGCTGGAAACAAATCTCCCCCTCCTCCACTTTCTGTCCCCATCTTACAGATGGGAAATCTGAGGTCCCTCAGAGGAGTCATTAGGACCCTCTAACATACATGAATGGCACAAGCAACCAATCCCCCCCACCCCGCCTCACCCCGAAGGGTCTTTCTCACCCCCTACCCCAGCCCTTCTCCCGCTTATTGCTCTGCCCACCCTGAGATGTTTCTTCCCTCTTTCCCTAAGGGAGTGTCCCCTGTTCTTCATTAGGAGATTCTGGGTATTTTTGTCTCTCTGAGTACAGTATTCTATTGCCAGCAAATAATTTTAAATAGAAAAAACATGCCCCCAAATTGAACTGGAAAACAGAAAATAAATAGGAAGGGAGTGAGCTGAGTGTCTGCCTGCTCTCTTGGTGAAGCGGGTGGGCTCCAAGCCTCCTCTCCCACACTTCTGAGATGGGATCACAGCACCCACCTCCCGGGTGCCGTGAGGACCAGGCGAGAAGTGCGAGAGATACACTCTGCACGGAGCATCTGTGTTCATTCCCGTCCACAGTTGCTTGATAAGTGACTAGTTACTTGCTCTTCGGACTTTGAGATAATCATGTGAAGGAAATGGCGAGGGACCCAAAGTCCTCTACTTGGCTATTTCCCTGTCAAGAGCCGTTTTATTTGTTTACTTTTTACTACTTATTTATTTTGGGAGAGTGCGCGCTTGCAAGTGAGTGAGGAGGAGGGGCAGAGAGAGAAGACAGAGAATCCCGAGCAGGGTCCAAGCCACCAGCACAGAGCCCAACTCGGGGCTCGAACTCACTGACCGAACCGTGAGACCGTGACCTGAGCCAAGATCAAGAGCCGGATGCTTAACCGACTCACCCGGGCCTTCCATCAAGAGCCATTAAAAAATTTTTAAAATTAATTAAAATTAAATTAAATTAAAATTAATTAAAACTAAAACACTAAATTAACATTAAAAAATGTTAAAAAAATTTTTTTTAACATGTGTTTATTTTTGAGAGGCAGAGAGAGACGGAATGTGAACACGGGAGGGGCAGAGAGCTACAGAGACAGAGAGACTCCAAAGCAGGCTCCTGGCTCCGAGGTGTCAGCACAGAGCCCGATGCGGGGCTCAAACTCACGAATCGTGACATCATGACCTGGGCCCGAGTTGGACGCTTAACCCACTGAGCCACCCAGGCGTGATCAAGGGTCATTTTAAAACAGGCCATCGGATGTCAACTGTTCACAGCTCAGAATGACCTTCCAAAAGCCTAACACAGAGCCTATGTTCCTCCAGCTTTAGAACTTTCCAACCCTCCCCATTGTCTATAAAACATAGCTAACCCGCTCAGCCTCAGAATCCCCCTGGGACAGAGGCCCTGAAGGGTTTCCAATGTCAAGTTTCACCTTCCTCTACCTTCCTTGCACCCTCTGCCCTCCCACCGACGTCCACCTCCTTTCTTCCCCCAGGGAGGAGTCAGGTGCGGAGTTAGGTTAATCCGAGGCCTTACCTTCAGCCACACCTTTGTCACTGGTCAGAGTGAGACCCTCCCTTATTTTATTATCTGTCCCTCTCAGGCCCTGTTCCCGCTGTCATCTCCCTGCACCTCAGCAACCCCTCTAACACACCTGGCAAATGCCATTAAATATGCACATGGCCTCAGAGATTATGCGATGTTGTGCTCTGCATGTGTGTTTTTAATTTTACCTAAATGCTATTACTATAATTGTTTCTTGTCTTTCCCACTCAACCAACACTGGTTTAAGATCTCGCCTCCATGTACGTTACTTCTTACCCCTGCATCGTCTGCCACGGGGAGCCTCCTCCATGCTTTACGTGCCTCTTCCGCTGGGGCCAGAGGAAATAGACCTCTGGACCATACGTCGTGCAAGAGAACTTAACAGCTTCTGCTTATCACGTGGGCCGGTCACTGTATGTTCATGTACTGTGGCCCTTTGGAAGACCACAAACCATCGTAGTGTCTGCCATTTTTTTCAATCACCTCCACCAAAGAAATGGCCACCCCCTGGGGGAGATGTTGCCCCCACTGGGAATGCATCAGCTGAGGCCATTTCCCTCGTGTGATTGGCTAGAACATGGACCGGTGAGGTTGATGTGGACAATAGATGCGAGAGCCACAATGGGGGAAACAGTTCCTTTTCCACCTTTGTGCTTATCATGGCTGGGTGTGATGTCTGGATCTGCGGCAACCAGCTTGTGACTACGAAGACAACCTTGATGTGCTTCGGGTGGCCAAATAGGGTACCAGAACCTAGACCATTGATCATATTGTTGAACAAAGTAATCATCCCTGAAGGTGCCCTAGCCATGAACTCCCTGTTACATGAAGTAATGCATTTTCTCTCATCGGTTAAGCCTGTCCAACTGTTTTGTCGTTGCCTTTGTTGTTTGTTTTGCTTTGTTTTGTAATGGCAGCTGAAGGCATCATAACATTCTATTCTCTTTCCCAGTAAGTTCTAGCGAATATCCCGAGGCAGAGGCTAACCGACCCTGATGGGCCAAGAGCCCATCCCCAAACTAACCACGTAGCAGGCTTGGGTCCTATACCCACCTACCCTTGTGGCTTAAGGGTAGGAAGGGATTCACCACACCTTGACCTAGAGTGGGGGCCATTCCTCAGAGGGAGACCAGGAAGGTGTTTCCCAAAGAGGTCATGAATACTAAGAGGATAGAGAGGACAGCTGGGTTCCACACCCACCCTGCCCCTTCTGCAAGGAGTACTTTCCAGTGCCCCACCCCTCCCATCCCCCAGTCCCCACACTCGTCTTCATTGAACTCACAGCTTCCTCTGCTGGAAGCTGTCCCCAAGACCCAGCTGAAGTTGACCACTACCCTGGTGGTGCCTCATGGGGCATTTGTAGTCTACCTTGGCCCTTGAGTGGCCAGTCTTCACAGCATGCAACCATCCATCCACTCATCCACACAACAATCATTAACTAGCACTTTCTATGGCCACCCACAGGCCTTGGGGTACCAAGGAAGAATAAGACAGAATTCCCATCCTCAAGGATTTCACAGTCCGGGGGAGGAAGCCAGACTCACAGACCTTCATCCCATCCACATCTATTGGGACCTTCTCCATGCTGGTTCTCAGGTACGGAGACGAGTAAGATATTCCTTCCCAAAGAAAGAGGAAGTTCCCCAGCTGGGGGACAGACAAAGAACAAAGAGGTAAAGTGCGTAATGAGGTGCAGAAGCCACGCCCACTGATCGCTCTGACTGGGAAGAGATGACAAGATGCCTTAGACAATCCTGGCCCTGGGGGGGGGGGGGGGGCGCCTGACTACGTATATGCCATCGGTGCAGCCGATGCCTTTGTGGCCTGACTAAGGCCACCCTTCCCCTCACCCCGGGTCTGCGGGGCTCCTGCCCCCGGGGTCCTGCTTGCATAAGGAGACCTGGATCTCTTGGGAAGGAGAGAGCGGGAGGAGCCAACACCTGGCCTCCAGGAATCAGAATTGATGCTGCGGTTTGGGGGGGGGGGGGAATCTGTGCAGGAAGACGCTAGGAGTTTGTGGTGGAGAAGCTGCTTGTTAGGGACCAACATCTGTGGAAGGGAGGGAAGGGAGGGAAGAAGGACTGAGCAGCAGACCCAATACAGCCTTGGCCTAGCTGACGAGAAAGTCGGGAGAAAGAATTGCCCTTCAGGGTGGCCCCCCAAAGGGGGCTAAATGTCTGGATCTTTATTCCCAGCCCTCTAGTCCTCCAGATGCAGGCTGCCCCAGGGAGCCACGACCTCTGTCAAAACTGCCAGGGGCTGACGTTGAAGTCTCCTGGCCCTCGCCTACGGCTGTCGGCTGTCAGGTCCTTCAGGGTCAGCCTCAGCTCTAAGTGCCACCATTCTTAAGGCCACTTCTTCAAGAGGCCCACCGCGGTAACCACAATTAGGCAGACCTGTCCTGGGGCATCAGTGTGGCCCCAAACCGGGTCTAGAGAAACCCCCAGAAAAGCCGAGTTATTTCACACACGAAGTTTTTTCAGCTGTGAAGCTAAATCTTTAAGTCTGGGGCGGCCCGGGGAAACCTCCGATGGTGAAGTGCACTGGACCGGAAAAGCAGGCAGGGTGCACGCAATTCTTGCTTGGCCACCGTTAAAAGAAGGAGCAAAACTCCCCGTGTTCCAGGAAACCGTGAGAAAATAGGAGCGACAGTGTAATCGCCACGGCACGCAGATGCTTTCTAGGGAATGCCAACCCCTCCACCTTCACCCCATGACCTTTCCTCACTGGCTCACCATGCTCAAGGTCAACCCTCCAGCTCTTGGTCCTTTGCGGCCTTTGGGTCTTTGGAACACACAGCCCCTTTTGCCTGAGTTGCTCCTTGCCCAGCCCAGCTTAGATCTCAGCCGGAGTGTTGCTTCCTCGACAAGCACTTGGGCCTATGCAAACAGATTTGTGTGGACCCGGGCCTTGTGTCCAGCAGATAGTGATTCCAGGAACAAGCATGGATGGGTGAGCCCATGAACCCGATCTAACCCTAGCCCCACCTCTCACTGCTGTGTCTCCTCACTCCTCCATTTTCTCCTCTGCCAAAAAGTCAGTAGGAATGCCTTCCTGGGTCAGTTAGGAACGCTTCTGCAGCTGCAAACAGCAGAAACCCAGACTAAGAGCTGCTTAAACATGATCTCCCAAGCAAGAAGCCTGAAAGGAGGAATGCCAGGGCTGGTTTACCGGCACGGTCACGTGACGAAGGACCCACGTGCTCCCGCGTTCTCTCTCTCACCCCCTCTCTCCTTCCTTCTCCCTCCCCATCTTCCTCTTCCCATCGTGTCCACTCTGCTGCCGATCAACCATTTGCCTTTCGTCCGAAAGCTTGCTGCCTTGTGATCTCGAGATGACTGCCGAGCTCCAAGCACCACCTTCAAGTTCAAAGCCAGAAGAAAGCTCTGAAAGGCGAGATGCCATCTACGAACTCTGCTCACACGCCTGTGGCTTTTATCAGGAAACAGTATCTTTCTGAGAACTGTCCCATCCGATCCCCCTCGCATCCCGCTGGGCAGACACAGCCACTCCGACAGGCAAGGAGAGTGGGAATGCCAGGATTAGGCATCGGATCTTCAGCCTCCCTGGTGGGAGGGAGCAAAGGGAAAGAAGGCAGAATGGACTCCTGGATCATCAGCCCGTCGTGTCTCCTTTTCTACTTCACAGCAGAAGAGAACTTGTGTGAAAACTCGACTTGCTGGGAGCTCTCTGAAGGCCACCGCAGGTCCGAGAACAATCTGCCTTCCTAATTACTCACGACCTAGTAAGAGAAATCAGTTTTGGAAGCGATCGGTAATACTTTGCATTTGCGTAACTACAGGCTTTTCAAAGCGGGAGAGAAAAGAAATTATTAAGCGCAGCCCGGGTCCCAGGACTTTGGCAATGCATCCTCCCTGTGACCCCGCATCCTCCCCGTGACCCCTTCGATCCAGCTGAAACAGCCTCGCCACACCACCCCGATCCCCTCACTGCCAGACCCTGCGCTCCTTTTCCTGACCTTATAACTATTCGAATCCCCCTCAGCATTTGGGCTGCTGAATTTGACCAGTTGACCTCTCCCTCCTCCATCTGATCCTGGGTGCTCCTCCCCCGCGGGCGGATCAACTCGGGTCTCACACCTCTGCTCTTCTCCTCTGTCTCTCCTCCCCGTCTATCTCTGTCCCCAAGGTTCTCAAAGCCTCGGGCCCCTCAGCGTCACCCAAAGAACCTGCTGACGCGCAGATGGCCGGTCTCCCTCCCGCCGCTGCCCGCGACTCCACAGTCTGCGATGAAACCTGAACGTTTCAGGTGATGTGAAGCCGCTGGTCCTGGGACCACGCCTGGAGAACCACCCACCGTCTCAGCTGGTGTTCAGGGCCCTGGCTCTCAGCCTTGGCCGCGTGTTAGACTCGCCGGGGAAGCCTTAAAATGCTGAGGCGTGGGTCCCATTCCCCCAGAGACTGAACTGACTAGTCTGCACGATATCCTGGGCACCTGCAGTTTGTAAACCTCCACACGTGCTTCCCCTGTGCACCCAAAGCTGCGAGCCCCCCGGGTGGATACTACCTGCATGCTGAGGACTCCTAAATCCATTTCCCTTTCCCAGACTTGCCCTCCGAATCCCCACCTGATTCAGCCGCTCAGTATCTCCACCGGGCTGATGCACAGCATCTCAGCGTTAACACAACCACAGTGGAAGTCTGGATCTTTGCTTCCAAACCTGTTGCTTCTCCACCTTCCGCATCTCAAAAGACAGCAACTACACCCCTCCGGTTGCGCAGGCTACAGCCCTTGGAGGCACCCTTGACCTCTCTCTCCCCGTCCGGCCCCACCTGCAATCCTTCGGCACGTCCTGCCAGGGCTGCCTCCGGAACACGGCTCCCAATCTCCTCTTCTCTCCACCTGCACTGCTAACGCCTGGGTCAGGGTACCACCTTCCCTGCAGCATCCTGACCTTCTCGCTCTTTCCACTCCGTACTCCCTCGCCAACGCACTCTTCCTCAGCGCGGCCAGAATCATCTCTGCAAATCATACACCAGACCATGATGTGCCCCGGCTTCAGGTCCAGCAAAACAACGCCTCCACTCCTGCTTCCTCCTCAACCTGACCTCCCGCCACACTGGCCTGGCTTCTCTCCCTCAAACACACCCACTTATCTCTTGAATTTGCTTTTCCACTCACCTGGACGACTTCCCTGGGTCCCTCTGCATGGGGCCAGCGACTTCTCACCTTCCAGGTCTGTTTAAGTGGTACCTTCCCCAAAACAATTAACCCCGGCCCACTTGTTATATACTTGGTTGTCCTCTATCCCCTTCTCAGCCCCTATGGGTCTACGACTCTTTGATTTGCCTATTTACTGGTTCGAGGAGTTTCCCACTAGCCTGTGAGCTTCTCGAGGGCAGGAACTGTGTCTGCCTTGTTCCCTGCTGGAGCCTCAGCCCCCGGGAGAGAGAAAATGTCTGGAAGTTCCTTGAGAATGGCGACCACAGCCTGCCTACTCCTTTAGACTGCTGTGTGCACAGCCCCTGGCCCTGAGTGGGTGTTCAATAAAAGCTTCCCGAATGATCCGAACGGTGTTTACCTGTCGGACTTCTAAGACGGTCTCGTCTTAGTTTCCCCACGAAAGGGGGCGAGCGATTCTAATACCCCTTCCGACAGAACTGCTGCCAACCTAAGGACCCCATCCTGGAAGGAAGGACCGGCAGTCACCCCTGTTCGATGGAGGTCATCGGCTGCCCTTGCCCCCTCTGCAGCCCTCTGTTTCCCAGGCGACCCCAGTGGACCAGCCTGTCCCAGAAACTGGAGCACAGGCTCCGTTATGAGCTCTCTGCAGGAAGACGTCTGACTAACTGCCTTTGCTAGCGGGTAGTTAATCCCCCAGGGGGCTTCCTCTAATTAAAACCAAAAGTGAAACTATAACTGCGCCCAAGCATATGCACATGGTGTCGCTTAAAAGGGACAGATTTACAAGGTGTCAACAACTCCAGAGTAGCCCCTGCTCCAGCATCAGGTGCTACAAATCATCAAAATTGGAACCAAATGAGTCACCGGGACTCGAGATACAACATCCAGTGAGGGCTGCTGGGTGGTTCTGAGAAATTTATGAAGATTATTTGAAACGCACCGAATATGTTCCTGCCACAGGCCCTTTGCACTTATGGCGTATGCTTGAATTATAGATTTAAGTACAGTTTATGGTGTCTAATCCATTGCATTTTTATCCTAAGTGACACTCAAATTGTCTCATCTTTGGCCAGTAAGAAACTCTTTAAGTTGGCTCTTGAGTCCTTTGGACATTTCTCCACTAGTCTTTATATCTAGTAACATTTCTGTGTGGTATGACAAAATACTCCAGGCTTTTCTTACCCTCAGGCCCAACACAGCTGTTTCTCCAAGGAGTCCTGATTCCTTTTAACAGGAAATGATATCTCAAGATCGCGGTCTGGATGCTAAGGATGTTTATTGTTAGTGGGCTGGTCGTGGCCTTGCTAGTGGATACACATGTATGTTGAATACCACGGAGATTCTACTGGGACTTTCAAGTCAAACGCAGAACTAGGACTGTTTAACTTCTTTCCAATGTATGTGTATGTTTTTTTCCTACGGGGGAATTCTGTCCTTCAGGAAAGATTCATGGAAACAATGTTGCCAGACTACTTGCATGATGAGAACACTCTGTGCCCTTTGTATTCTGAAAATTGGTTTTGATGGATACAAAAACTTTGGTCATCATTTTCTTGCCTCCAGGATCCTAAATGTTGCCCTGTTTTCTGCTACCATAAAGCAGTGCTTTCAAAAAAAGAAAAAATCTGATGAAATCCAATGTTCTTTGTTTATGTAAGGGCTCTTTTTGCCTAGATACCCTTTATTTTTCTGTCAAGTGATTTTACTGGAATATGTCTTGGTCAATTTAGGTCAATACCGTCAGGTGTGTGGGGTTCTCTTTCAATACATAATTTCAAAGTTGTTTTCTGCCTCAAGAAAGCTTTATTTTTTAAAAACAAGTTTATTTTTATTTATTTTGAGAGAGATTGAGAGCAAGCAGGGGAGGGACAGAGAGGGAGGGAGGCAGAATCCCAAGCAGGCTCAGCACCATCAACGTAGAGCCCAGTGCAGGGCTCAAACGCACGAACAGTGAGATCCTGACCTGAGCCAAAATTAAGAGTCGGATGCTTAACAGATTGAGCCACCCGGGTGCCCCAAGAAAGCTTTCTTGAGTTGTGGTTTTTAGTGTTTATTCTCTTTGGTCTTCTTCCTTTGATTTTCTCTTTTAGGAGCTCCTGTTATCCATATGATGTATCTTCTTGGCTTATCAATATCAGTCACTTTCTCTTGAGTCTTTTTAATGTCTCCATTTCTTTTTGAGTGTTTGAGACCTTTCTCCATTTTTACTTTCCCTTTCTCTTCTAGTATTACTTATTGTGTTGATTCACTCTGTCCTTCTAGTTACAGTTCATTTTTTTAATAGCGTTC
Source organism: Panthera tigris (assembly GCF_018350195.1). NCBI lineage: Eukaryota > Metazoa > Chordata > Mammalia > Carnivora > Felidae > Panthera > Panthera tigris. The sequence goes on from NC_056662.1 coordinate 27,984,681, forward strand.
TTTTTATTTCTAAATATAATTTCTGAGTTTTTCCTAATGGCTTCTGACTCAATTGGAAACAGCACATCGCAGTTCTAGTCTACTTTATGAACATGTTTCTCTGGAAGGCTTTCAGGATCCAGAGGGATATTATCGTCCATATATTTTTTTAATAACTTAGTTTGGGGTTTGACCTTGATCCTTTTCCCAAGGTTCATGTTTACGTTAAATTAGGTTTTAGAAGCGGAGTGGGGGAGGCATTTAGAATGCACACACTGTTCAAAGGAGCTTTTCTAAATTGTTAGAGCTTCCTCTTTTTTTTTGTTTTTAGACAACATCCAGAAATATGGTGGCTTGCTTTCTGAGATGTTCTGGTTCTATTCTCCTCCCCCACTTGAGTCAGAGCCTTTCTCCTTCTTCCGTCTGTATCATTTTCATCCTGCTCAATTTTCAAGACCTGTTGGCTTTGGGGCTTATCCTACTCTTAGGTCTGCCGGACACAGGTTGCTTACCTCTGCTTCCTCCAGCACAGGCTCGATATCTCACCGATTTTGCGGCTGCCGATGGTTTCCCCACAGTGTACTTATACTCGGAGTTGAAGGGAACTCAGTGACTTAGGTTTGCTATAAATGTTATCTATGGATTTTGGTTTGCTATCTGTCTGCTCTGTTTTTTATGGGGAGTTTGGGAAGATCCAAAAACTATGCATCTAGTATTGCTGCCATCTTTCCAGAATTTTCCACGAAATTAAAAAAAAAAAAAAAAAAACAAGTTTTAATGTTTATTTATTTTTGAGTGAGAGAGAGACAGAGTGTGGACAGGGGAGGGGCAGAGAGAGAGGGAGACACAGAGTCTGAAGCAGGCTCCAGTCCCTGAGCTGTCAGCACAGAGCCCGAGGCGGGGCTCGAACCCACGGACCGCGAGATCATGGCCCGAGCCTACCTCGGATGCTTAACCAATTGAGCCACCCACACGGCCCCAGGAAATTTGTAGTTTAGATTTTAATGCAATTTTTAATTTAGATCACATTCCAACTTGAGTTTTTAATGCGAGGCTATAAGGTAGCACCGAAAACAGGGGGACAATAGTACTGTTTTTGAACACAGAATTTTAAATATATTTAAAGTTGTCAACATTTAACAGTAGTTAAGACTTCGAATACAAGTACAGATTTCTGACTTCTCTGGAAACGCTGGAAGTTCTGGATATACTGGGCCTACATTTCAACATGGCAACAGTGGGCTGGACTGCAGAGTGGGGCTCCCATTCAGAGGGGTTGTGTGCTCTCTAGCTCTCCACGGTCCCCATCGGCTGACTTCACACTACGTTATCTGCTTGGTCCCAGAGGCTTTGAGCTTGCAGCTCCCGAACTATGGGGACTCTGGGTACGTTAACTTCCTAACTAACAAAGGACCACACACTGGGTGATTTAGAACAACGGATATGCATTGCTTCACATTCTGAGCAGGGTCATGCTCCCTTTGAAGGCATCAGGGGAAGATCTGTCCCAGTCTTCTCTCCTAGATTCTGGTACTTGCTTGGCTTGCGGCAGCCAATTCCAGTCTTCACAGAGTGTTCCGCTGGTGCGCGTGTCTGTGTCTAAATGGCCCCTTTTCATAAGGACATCAGGGATGCTGGATTAGGGCCTGCCCTACTCTAGCATGATCTCATCCTAACCTGACTACATCTGTGACAATCCTATTTCCAGACAGGGTCACCCAAGGATTAGGACTTCAACACAGGAATTTGCAGGGTGTGGGGTAGAGATACAAGTCAAGCCACAACACTGGGTTTCCCCGGAGCTTCTCTTTGGGGGAGAATCCATAGGCCCCAAGGTCCCTTGCGGCCCCAGGAAAAACTCAAACCCAAGCCCACGCCTCTCCAAGTATCTGCAGGAGAAACACATTCTCTTTGAGAGTGGTAGCCCAGGGTCTGAATTTCTCCAAGGCAGTTTTAGGGTCCCTAATCAGCCTGTTGCTAACTCCCCACTCCCCCCACGTTGAGCGCCCAGCTGAACTGCCTAGATGTGCCCTCGGCCACGGAGGGAAGCAATCCCAAGGCGCTGTATCACCACGGTAGGGTTTGGGCCAGATCTGCCAACAACTGCACTCCTGTTGACCCCACATTTTTCTTTAGCTTCCTCTTTTTTTTTCCCTTTACACAAACAAATATCTTTAAGTGTACTTACTGAACTAAAATATAATTAAAAACCAAAAATCATATCACAAATGTAAGTCGGGGAGGCGATATCTATCTTTTGCTATGACAAGCAGATGCTAGAAACGTAAACGCTCTAAAAACTGAGTAACAGGGGCGCCTGGGTGGCTCAGTCGGTTAAGCGTCCGACTTCAGCTCAGGTCACGATCTCGCGGTCCGTGAGTTCGAGCCCCGCGTCGGGCTCTGGGCTGATGGCTCAGAGCCTGGAGCCTGCTTCTGATTCTGTGTCTCCCTCTCTCTCTGCCCCTCCCCCGTTCATGCTCTGTCTCTCTCTGTCTCAAAAATAAATAAACATTAAATAAAAAAATTTTTTTAATTAAAAAAAAATTAAAAAAAATAAAAACTGAGTAACAGTATTCAATTCTTGCTAGAGCCTCTTGCCTCCCTGAGAAACTCGAGCCTGAGTTCTTTCTTTGTTTAAAAAAAAAAAAAATATTAGCAAGTGCTGGAGAGGTGTTGAAGAGTATTATTGCCCAACTGAGACTTTCTCCTTAGAGGACTGATGAAAAATGAGAAGTAAAACAACACTCTTCTGTCATTCTGCTGTGTGCGATTCAGTGCTTTGCAGAGTCCTGAGTCCTGGCTAGGGTACCTTGGGTACACCCACGATGCTCCATCCACACTGGCGGAAACACTGACACCACAGGAAAAGAACTGAATGAATTCTTGGTTGCCATTAAGTCTCTTCCTTGTATCGGTCAGCAGTTGGTGGGTAACAGCCACCCCAGAGCTCCGCGGCTTGAAACCTTTATCACTGCAGCTGGTGCATCTGTGGGTCGGCTGGAACTGTCCATTTTGGCTGGGCTGGATAGTGCGCCCCCCAGGAATACACATTCTTTTCAAGTGCACACAGAGCATTTGCTAAAAGAGACATTATTCTGTATGAGGAAACAGGACAGAGTATCGCAGTGCAGGGGAAAATCTTCCAGTTAATATCCTGGAATTTTGCTCAAGGCTGGGCTTGGCCAGGGCACTTAAGCGGGGACAGCACTGCCCCCTATATCTCACTTTCCTCCTGTGGGAGCCCAGATGCACCGTCACAGTGATGGCAAAAACACAAGGCAGCAGATAGAAGCGTGAGAGCTTTCATAAGGCCCAGGCACACTGTCATTTCTGCCTCGTTTTATTGACCAAAACCTGGTTGAGGGTAGCGTTTCTTCTTTTGTGGGAGGAACTGCAAAGGACATAGATACAGGGAGAGGTAAAGAATTGGGACCAATACTGCACTCTCCCACAGTAATGCAATTGCTTGCATTATTTCACAAGTTTCACCTTTCATAGGATAATGACCTTGGACTATATCAGCTTTTCAGCTCTTTCACCATAGGGGACTTTTTTTCATTTTTCTTCTGCAACATCCAAATGGTGAAAGATTTTTATGTCTTTAGTAAACTGCATTTATTAGTAGAATTTCTTTTAGGCTTTTTGAAATAGTACCATCTCCTGGGAGATCAATTTTAAGACTGATGGATTAGATACCCTTGAGGTATCTAACATTCTATACACCCAAGAGTCTACTCATTTATTAAGCAGTTATTCTAAGATTCTAAGCTTTTAAAATATTCAAGATGCTTATATTTTTTGTTATATACTTCTAGGACTCAACAACTAGCCAATGAAACTACATTTCCAAAGAATCTGTGTTTATACTTCTGAGATTCTCTGGATTTGTTTCAAGATCCAAAGACTATGAATGCTATTACGTCTTAGAATATTAACCGGAGGATTTCCCCCTGCACTATTATACTCTTTGTCCTGTTTCCTCGTACAGAATAATGTGTATTTCAGTGAATGTTACATGTGCACTTGAAAAAACTGTGTCTCAGGTCATGATCACACTGCTCAGGGGTTCAAGCCCCGCGTTGGACCTGTGCTGATGGCTCAGAGCCTGGAGCCTGCTTCAGATTCTGTGTCCCCCTCTCTCTCTGCCCCTTCCTCACTCATGCTCTGTCTCTCTCTTTCAAAAATAAATAAACATTAAAGAAGAAAAGAAAAGAATGCGTATTACACTGTTGTTGGGTAGAGTATTGTGTAAATTTCAATTCAATGCAGTTGTTTGATGGTGTTGTTCAGTTCTGTCTCCTTGCTAATTTTGTCTGTGATTTCTATTGATTACTGAGAGAGGAGTATTGAAGTCTTCAACAATAATTATGAATTTGTCTATTCCACCTTTCAGTTGTCAGTTTTCACTTCCTGTATTATAAAATTTTGTTTTTGTTTTTGTTTTTTTAGGTGCGTACACACTTTGGGTTTGTTTTGTCTTCTTAGTGAATAGACCCATTGATCATTATTTAATGTTTCTCTTTATCCCCAGTGATTTGCTTTGCTCTGAAGTTCACTTTGGTATTGATATAGTCGTTCCAGCTTTCTTGTGATTTTTGTTGGCATGGTATGTCATTTTTCATCCTGTCAAGTTTAATCTGCCTATGTCACCATATTCAAAGTGAGTTACTTACAGATGTCGTATGGTTGGGTCACGTTTGAGTTTTTAAATCTATTTTGCCCATCTCTGATTTTTGAGTGGTATGTTTAGACCATTTACATTTTATATCCTTATTCGTGTGGATTTACAGATACCATTTTATTATTTCTTTTCTATTTGTTTCCTCTATTTTTTTATTCCATTTCTTCCTTTTCTGACTATTTTTCTTGGGGGTTATTTGAACATGTTTTTGGTATTCCATTTTAACTTATCTATTGTGTTTTTATTAATCTTATTCTTTATTAATTCTTTATTAATCTTAATCTTATCTATTGTGTTTTTATTACTTCTTTGTATGGGTATTTTTTAGTGGCTGCTCTGTTGATGGCCACATACATACTTTAGCTTGTCACCATCTATTTAGAGTCAATATTTTACCACGTTGAGTGAAATATAGACACCTTACCATTTATATGTCTGTTTACCCTCCTTCCTTTATGTTACAATGGTCTTATATATAACATCTATGTACATTGAAATTTCTAACAATGATTAGGCAAATATTCACTGTTATGTGTCCCTATATGTTAAAGAACTCAGGAGAAAAAAGCAGTTCGTTGTTTTTACCTAAATATTTACCATTGATGACCCATTATTACCATTTATGTTGCTCCTTCTTCCTGGTCTTCTAAATTCCCTTCTGTTTGAAGGACTTCCTTTAGCAATTCTCTTAAAGCAGACTTGATGGCTATGAATTCTCTTAGTTGTTGTTGTCGTTTTCACCTGAGAATGTCTTTATTTCACTTTCATTCCTGAAGGATATTTTTGCTGGGTATAGAACTCTGAGGTGACAGTTCTTTTTTTTTCAGCACCTTAAATGTATTGTTTTACTGCCTTCTCACCTCCATGGCTTCTCCTGTAAAATCTGGAACCAAAAGTGTGGGGGAAAAGTTTTATGGGGGTGTCAGACAGTTAATAAAAATAGCATGTTATTTTTCTGGATTTTGAATTGCTTGTGGTATTTATTGGCTTTTAAAAATATGTGATATATTTCCGTTTTCTTCTCTCATTTTAAATAAATATTCACATACATACCTAAGTGTATATTCATAATTTTCTTTTCTTTTTCTTAAGAAGGGTTACCCCAAATGGTATAAGGTTTAGACCTCACCAAAACTGGATTGAGCCCTGCTTCCACTCTCCTCCTGCACCCCGCATCCCTTCAAAGACATATCAGGGCCAAAAAAAGACAGGAGTGGGACGCCTGGTGGCTCAGTCTGTTGAGCGTCCGTCTTCTCTGACTTCGGCTCAGGTCACAATTTCACAGTTCATGGGTTTGAGCCCCACCTCAGGCTCTCTGCTTGTCCACGCAGAGCCTGCTTCATATCTTCTGTTCCCCCCACCCCCTCTCTGCTTTGCTCTCTCTCTCTCTTTCTCTCAAAAATAAACATTAAAAAAAAAAAAAAAAGGACTGAGTCCTAGCCACAGTACAGGAAAATTCTTCAGGAGGTGCCTACCCAGACAGAGTCCCCCACAGGTCAGAGACTTGAAGTGAAACAGACCCCTGAAGGTGGTGCAGGTGAAACATCAAAATCCGAGTCCTGGCTGAAAGTCAGAATGAGGAAGTCACAGCAGGAGCAGAGAACGTGGCTGTAGGACCAGATGCTCCTTCCTATGCTGGAATTCGATAAGCCCCCCAGGTTTTAGACATAACCCGGCAGTGAAGAACATTAAACTGACTGAGATTTCAACCTCGGTCTCTATTCCTTCTCCTCTCACTCACTTCTGCCCAGCCATCTAGGTTTTCCTGCTGTTTCTCCCATGACAGGCAAGGCACACTCCAGCCTGGCCTCAGGGCCTTTGCACTTCCCATTCCCTCACTCAGATGGACCTTGCTTCCCTAGGTTTTCATGGGCCTCACTCCTTCATGTCGTCTATGTCTCTGCATAAAGGCTGCCTTGCTAGGACGTGTTCTCTGACCACTCTGTATATAATGACACTCCTTTTCCATTACTACCTATCTCTTACTCCTGATTTTTCTTCAGAGCACTTATCACCACCCTTGACATTTCATCATATATTTACTTGCTAACCTGTTGTTCATCTGTCTCTTCCACTAGAATGTAAATTAACCTCCAATTAACCTCCACGGTAGCAGAGATTTTTATCTGACATGTCATGGTTTATTCCTACTGCCCAAGAAAAGAAAAGCAGAGAAAAGAAAAGAAAAGAAAGAAGAGAAAAGAAAGGAAAAGAAAAGAAAAGAAAAGAAAAGAAAAGAAAAAAAAAGAAAGTACTTGGTACATAGATGCTCTTGACAAACATTTGTTGAATGAATTAACTAATTAATTGTCTGCTAGCTGTATGAATGAAAGTTGATATATTTAAGTTTATGCAAGGAAAAATAAAGTTATGTTTACTGGAATTGGTACCTGGCTCATCTATGCTTAGTGCTAGGAGAGACTGATTTTTTTTTTAAGAGTCTTGCTGTGTGTAAGATTCTATAATCTTCCCTGTGTTTGTTTGAAAATTTCTGTAATACTGTGATTCTCTGTGTCTGCGTCAAGGATCCTGGAAATCCTGGCCTTGGTGGCTCTGGACAGCTTACCCTGAAATACAAAGCCAGATCTTAATGACTCCAAGATGGACAGGATAAGCTGAGGGCACCCGGCCTGATTTCACACAGCAGTTCCAGCTTGGAGGGATAATTGGAAAGATTATCACCAGGAAATTGTTTACAGGCCAAGCGAGCTCCAGACATAGCCATCACCACCCCCAGCTCCTGCCTGGTTTTTATTTCACGTAAGCGGTTTTCTGAGCAGAGAAAAGGGTAGAACCCTGCCTAGTTTGGTGGGTCTATGTAGCCCCAGGGACAAAAGGGGGCACCCGCAGAGGTCAAGGGCATCCAGGGCATCATGGGAGGAGAAAAGGGGCTGGGACCTTGGGCGTCCTGTGAAGCAGTTGGATGCTTCTGGAACAGGGTCAGCACACCCATATGCCCACAGGGACCAGGCAGGTACCCGAACAAACAAACATGGCCAGATGGGGGCCTAGGCAGATAGGGCCTCCATATTCCCTCAGAAAAGAGCAGCTCTGACCCGTTTTTGCCAAACAGGGATGCTAGCGTAGCCAGAGTTTCTGATTTCTCATTAAAAGCCAGAAATCCCAATTTGTATTGGAAATCTCCTAATTTTAAATGTTGGCCACAGAATCAAAAAATTTTAAAGCCCTATTTTCTAGTTAATATTTCCACGTAACAAACCACTCCAAATGTAGTGACGTCGAGCAACCATTTTATTATGTCCCTGGATTCTCTGTGTCAGAAGTCTGAACAGGGAGCACGGTAGGAATAGCTTGACCCTGCTCCGCGGTGTCCGGGCTTCAGCTGGGAAGACTCACATGGCTAGGCTAGAATCATCTGGAGGTTTCTCCGCTCACATATCTGGTGCTTGGGCTGGGATGATTCAGAGGCTGGGCTCAGCTGGGATTGTCCACTGGTGCGCCTACACATGGCCTCTCCATGTGGCCTGGGCTTCTCACATCATGTGGCTGGTTCCAAGACAAAGGATCTAGAGAGCGAGCACTGCAGGAGAACCAGGCAGGAAGGATCTGGCTTCTAGTCCCACAGTGTCACCTCCACCATACTTGACTGGTCGAAGAAGCCACAGGCCTACCCAGATGCAAGGGACAGGATACAGAGACCCCTCCCCCCCAGGTGGGAGGAGAGTCAAAGAGTCTGCGGCCATTTATAAAAACACCATGCACTGTGTGGCCATGCCAGATGGGTCTGCAGGCTGGATTTGACCAGAACGTTGCCAGCAGCGTCTTCAAAGGGCAGAAGGGGACAAAGATCCAGCTCACACAGTAAAGTGAAGCCTGGAAGTGACATCCTCGGGGCACATCCTACGGGTGTGGAGCCAAGAGCAGAGGGGTGTCTACCTGGGTGGGCTTTCCCTGGAACACACAGTCTCGCGGGACCTCCGGTCCGGGTCCCAACCCATGCCATCACAGAGCCTGCTCATGGCCATCCTTTCCCTTGTCCCTTGACTCAGGCCAATCCCAAGCCACACCGTGACCCAGAACCCATCCTCAGCATGGCTGAGGCACCCACTTCCTCACTGACCCAAAGCCTCAACCATTTTCCCTTCCTCTTCCGCTCTGGAAGGTCTTTAAGTCATTGGACGTAGAAGGCCGATCCGACTTTTTTCCTAGGCAATATGACAGAAGTGGCTCTGGCGGGCCCAAGTGCTCCGAAGCGGGAAGTATCTTCCTTTCCGATCACCCTCTGGAAGGTGATGCCCTGGGGACAGCACAGAAATGGGTGTTCGATGGAGGCCCAAGCATGGACTGTCGGCCAAGCATTGTACTCTTGGCCTCTTTCCATCCATTCTCTTCATGTAATACTTACAATGACCTTGCGAAGCAACGGTTCCCATTTAGGAGGTGAACAAACTGAGTTTCACAGAAAGTACACAGGTTGCCCAGAGTTACCCAGGCAAGTGGGTGGGTTCACACCAGGTGGAGCCATGGGGTTGACGCCGAAGCAAAGGTGTGTGGTGCAAAAGAAGACCAGCCTGCTTAGAGTGGAAGAGGCGGGTTAGAGAGGAAGGGGGTGGACCAGCCAGGGCCAGACTAGAAGAGCCTTGTGAGCCCCGCAAAGCTTGATGGGTCGGACAGCCGGGAGCTCATTCAAGGTTCCTGAGTCGAGGGGTGACTATACGAATTAAGGCCAGTGATGATGAATGCAATTCCTTACCGTGTTTCATTTTACAGGTCCTCTTTTCCATACGTTTCCTCATTTGATTCCCACCCATGTGGTTACATTCTCTGTTTACCAAATAAGCAAAGTAAGGGGCACCTGGGTGGCTCAGTCGGTTAAGCGTCCGACTTTGGCTCAGGTCATGATCTCGCAGTTCGTAAGTTCCAGCCCCGCGTCAGGCTCTGTGCTGACAGCTCAGAGCCCGCTTTGGATTCTGTGGCTCCCTCTCCTTCTGCCCCTCCTCTGCTCACAGTCTGTTTCTCTCCGTGTGTCTCAAAAATAAACATTAAAAAAAAAAAAAAAAAAAGGCAAAGTAAGTCTCTGCAATTACAATACGGCCAAAAGTTCTAGCGACAAAACCAGAGCTGGAATGCAGGCCTCCTGACTTCCACATCCTAGTCAGTGGGAGAGTGGACAGCTGCCTTTCTGGCCCCCTGGCATCCCCTCCCCTTATCCCATCTTTTCCTTGTGGGATCTTTCCCTCTCACCTCTGACTCCAAGAGATTCTATTCCAGCGGGCTGTCCGTTATAGGGTCCCATAGGAGATGAGTGTAAGGCCAGGCTGGCCAATCGGAGGACTTCTCAGTGGTTAACACGGATGCTGGTGGAAAGACAGTCTCAGTGTTTCCTCTCAAGTTGTCGGCGGTGGGGATCATCGTGTGAGCCTGGAACCCCTGGCAACCGGCTTACTGGCATCTGGGGAATCCCTACTTGAGAATGAAGCCAGCAGAGAGGACAGCTGGGCTGAGAGGCAGAGGGAGGGAGGTGGCTCCTGTGGCACCAGCACGAGTCCCCCAGACCCAGCGGTGCCTCACCTCCCGATCGTGAGAGCCACTCTGGCCTGCTTTCCTGTCACTTGCACCCAAAGCAGCCCTGACACACAAACGTAGGGGTAAGACGGACTCGGGTCCTCTCTCAACATGTTTCTTCTCCTGTAAAATGGGAATGATCAAAATGCCAAATTTATAGAGTCTCTGGAGAGTTCCATATACATCGATTACGAGGGAACAAAAAAGGAAAAGAAAAGAAAAAGAGACGAGAGTGTAAGGGAAAGTTGTGATGGGAAAGAATAAAAATTACTGCTGTCTGCAAATGCCAGAATTATTCTCAGAGGAATTTCAAACTCCGGACATAATATCAGAACGCTTAAAAGAGTTCAGTGAAGTTGCTGGGTAGATGGTCAAGATTCCCAAATCCATAGCGTTTCCATATACCATCAGTGACAAATTTTATAATACATATTTTTTAAAAGATTTCATCCATTCTAGCCGCAAAATCTGTAAGATTGCCGGAATAAATCTGCCAGGAGAGGTACAAAAACTCTATGAAGAAATTTTTAACTGTGTAGTGAAGGATGTACATGATGACCTACATAAGTGGTGAAATATACCAAGTTCACAGATGGGAAGGCTCAGCCTGGCAAGTCTTTCCCCAATTTAATTTATAAATGTGGCACAATTTTAGTTAAAATCCCAACAGGGTTTTTCACTGAACTCGACAATTTGGTGCTAAAATCCATGTTGGAGAACAAACGATCAGAAATACTAAGCCTTTAAAAAAGAAAGACTCGTCCTACAAGACCTCAAGATTCATTCACTCTAAGGTAATAGTGGTGAAACCATGAAACACCAAATATAGATTCATTGAATGTGTTTCCAGATTAGCGAACCATCCAAATCAGGCAGTGTTTTAATTTTTTTTTTTTTAACGTTTATTTATTTTTGAGACAGAGAGAGACAGAGCATGAACGGGGGAGGGTCAGAGAGAGAGGGAGACACAGAATCTGAAACAGGCTCTGGGCTCTGAGCTGTCAGCACAGAGCCCGACGCGGGGCTTGAACTCACGGACCGTGAGATCATGACCTGAGCCGAAGTTGGATGCTTAACCGACTGAGCCACCCAGGCGCCCCCAGGCAGTGTTTTAAATTTTTTTTTTTAACATTTATTTATTTTTGAGACAGAGAGAGACAGAGCATGAACGGGGGAGGGGCAGAGAGAGAGGGAGACACAGAATCGGAAGCAGGCTCCAGGCTCTGAGCCATCAGCCCAGAGCCCGATGCGGGGCTCGAACTCACGGACCGCGAGATCGTGACCTGAGCTGAAGTCAGACGCTTAACCGACTGAGCCACCCAGGCGCCCCCCAGGCAGTGTTTTAAAACAGAAAGCTGCTTCCATGATGACAGAGTGGACACTTTTGTTCCCAAAGATCTTGCTCCTTGCAACACAATTATACTTCTGTGCCATTGACGTCAGGCCTACCCATGTGACCTACTTGGGCCAATAAGACGTGACCTTGAATGATGTAATGCCCCTCCTGCGTAGAAGCTTTGAAAGCCATCACGGTTCCTCAAAAAGTTAAAAATAGAACCACCCTGAAGCACTGGGCTTGGCTCAGTCAGTTAAGTGTCTGACTCTTGATTTTGGCTCAGGTCATGATTTCATGAGTTCAAGCCCTGCATTGGGCTCTGTGCTGACAGCATGGAGCCTGCTTGGGATTCTCTCTCTCGATCTCTCTCTCTCTCTCTCTCTCAATCTCTCTCAAAATAAATAAACATAAAAAAAAAGAACTACACAATAGCCAAATTATGGAAACAGTCCAAGAGCCCATCAAACCGATGAATGGATAAAGAAGATGTGTTGTATGTATGTATATATACATACATATAAAACATACAATGGAATATTGTTCAGCCGTTAAAAAGAATGAAATCTTGCCATTTGCAATGACATGGATAGGACTAGAGAGTATTATGCTAAGTGACATAAGTCGGTCAGAGAAAGACAAATACCATATGATTTCACTCATAGGTGTAATTTCAGAAACAAAACAAATGAACAAAGGGGGGAAAAGAGAGAAGCAATCTGAGAAACAGCCTCTTAAGTATAGAGAACACGCTGATGGTTATGGGGAGTAGGAGGGGATGATGGGGGTTAAGGAGTGCTCTTGGGGGCCGGGGGAGACATAGACATTTGTTGCTGTAAGCCAGGGAGATTTGAGGTTTGTTTGTGACCTCAGCGTAATTTAGGAAAGCTGACTAACACAGAAATATAACCTAACGGATCGATAAAATGCTGCAGTTTTTATCCTTCGTCAGAGTAGAAATGGCAAATTATTGTAATTAGTACACCGATGTTTTACACTGGTTTCTCATCGTTCTGAACAGGAGCCTTCCTCAAAATATTTCCAAGGATTTATATATTTTTAAAAGCGTCTTTAAAACCAAGTTTGGGGAAATGCTGCGGGCCTTTGCAGATGAGACCCATCCTTCATATTAGCATATTAAAGGCTGAAAAATCCTGCAGGAAAGAAAACTTGACCGACTCAGTGTTTCCCCAGGTCATTTGGTGATAGAACCCTTAACCTGACTGGTAACATATCCTGAGGGTTTGGGATACAGGTGTTTCTCAAAACGGTTTTCTCTCTTTGCTGTTATATATTTAACACTAGGTGATGTACATGCATTTTTATCTCTTACATCTCTCAGCCTCTGCGAGAGAGGCGTCATTAGGCCCATTTTGCAGCTGACAAAATGAAGGCCCCAAGAGGTCGTTTGACTTGCTCAGAGAAAACACAGCAAAAATAACAGGGAGGCCCGGGGCTGGAACTCAAGTCTGGCAACGAAGACTGAGCTCTCAACCCACTTGATTTCCTCATGCCTCCAAAATCACCTCCTGGCTTCTGAGGCTAAAGGCGAAGGGTCTTTATCAGTTGATACGTTAATGTATTACTCTTCATTTTACTCCTGGCCACACCTCCTCATGCTCTATGTACCTCCTTCCTGACTATTCCTTTCTCTCTCAGGGCCTTCCTTTCTGCTACCATCCGTACATGTCTTTATCCTTAAGCCTTCTTTAAGGTTTAGTTCATGACCCCTCCTCCAAGAAGCCTTCCTTGACCACTTGCCTCCACAGTGAACTCTCTTTGACTTTACACCAATAGGTAGGGAGGCAGAACATTTCCCTGGGATGCAACTTCTCAGCCACCGCCTTAGACCTACTAAATCAAAAACTCTGGGGATAGGTCCCCGCCATCTGGGTCTTAACAAGCCTTCCCGGTAAGATTGCGGAAGCCCTTCAAAGTCAGAGAACCACCGGTCCAAAGCCAACCATGTTGGGTTTTGTTTTTTTTCCTTCTGACAAACAATTAGCTTAGGAAAAGACACTGAACAAAATTCTGGACAGAGATGTGAGGCAAAGCTGTAGGGACAGGGTTTCTGGGAACTACCCTCATTCTTAATAAGAAACATAGGATGAAAGGTTGTACCCATTAAGATGCTTTTGGTTTCAAGCAGCTAACAGGGGCTTAAATAAAAGGGGTTTTATTTCATTTCTTTAATTTATTTCAAAAACTCTGGAGGTAAGCAGTGACTAGCATTGGTTTGATGACTCAGTAGTGTGTGTTAGCCTCTTGGCCTTTCCCTCTGATCACAGGAAGGCTGCCACAGTTCAGGTGTCACATCATGTTCCAGGCAGGAGGAAGAAACGGGGAAGACTGTCGAAGCAATGTATGTCCCTCTTACTGGGAAAGTGGAGGCTTCAGTCTATGTCTCATTGGCTAGAACTGGTCACATGGGCGTCTCTAGCAGCAAGGGAGGCTGGGAAAGTAGGTGTTTGGCTTTTCCAAGCTCTATAATGAAGGCGCCAAGAAGGGTTGGGGACGAGCAAATCCACATTCTCGCCGAGTTGACTTCTAGCTACCAGAAGCTGAAAAGCTTCCTGACAGGAAGCATCACCAGCTCCTTCCTCAGTAGTTGGGAGGGATTCGTAAAACGCTTGGGGAGTCAGACCAGGGTGAGCTCGCAAACTAAATTTGGTATGGGTTTCTCCAACGTGTCTTTCCCCGTCTCTTATCTTACTGTCTTCTTGCTTTTTATAGAATCATTCCTCCTGAAACATCAGAGGGAGAGGCCTTCAGATTTCCAAAAGATGGGAAAAAATAGAGCAGTTCAGGTTTTGAGAGGGAGACTGTTCTGTCCGTTCCAGGCTGTCATTTCCGTGCTGTGTGACCTTGAGCGGGTGCCTTCACCTCTCTGAGCCTCCATTTCTCCATCCGTGAAATGGAGCTCACGAGAGCCCTAACCTACCTCTGGGCAGGTTATAAGGATGAAATGAGATCAACTACATAAAGCCACAAGCTCAGAGTCAAGTACTAAGGTAGGTGTTTAGTGAGTTGGTACCTGTCATTGTCATTATCAATTATTCTAGCCCACACCTGTTGTGGAGTTGAGACGGTTGCTGTTCAGGCCTCAGGGCATGGAAAATCAGTGGGCAGTCTCCTTACTACTCCTCCTTAACACAAAATGCCAAACTAAATTCTCATTAGCATGTCAGTCATTTGCATGTAAATGAGCGTCCTGGAAGCCTGGAAGTGATACCCTTGAGGTTAGGGGGATAAATGCCTCCCCACCCCCTTTTATCAGCAGCTCAAGCCCCGCGGGGGAGGGGCAGTCAGTGGCTGTTCTCCCTTTCAGGACGGAGGTGGCCAGCATTCCGAGCTGCCCTCCGCACTTCCTGACATTTGTGGTTTAATCAAGCCCCATTAATCCCTCCCGGTTTCAAAGCCCGGCACAGGAACCACAAACTCCCACAGCCTCTGACGGGAATCGTGTGGCTAAAGCCAAGGGGAACTCTTTGAAAGGTAATTAGCGTCCTTTGAATCCAGGGCCCTTTGATTTTGCTTCCTGGCTTTAAACGGTCACACAAGGCGCCGCCAGTGGCCCGGGAGGGGATGCTTGCAGACACGGCCGAGGGTAGCTGAGTTGTTGAGTCGTACCACGAGCCATTCACTCATTCACTCACTGGCTGCACACTGTTCACTGATCATTCATTCATTCAATCGTTCGTGTACTGGTGTTTCTGCAGCAGACCCCAAGCTACGCCCCAGGGCTATGCGCTTATTATTTAGTGGGAGAGGCAGACAGGAAATCAGTCTGCCTTATTTAAATAAGCAGATAAAAAGAATCACCTTTGAGAATGAAGTGCCAAGCACTAAATAAGCTGGGTGTCCGTGCAGAGACGAGCGGGGGGGGGGGGGGGGGGGGGGGGGGGGGGGAGCATCTTCACGATGGGTAGTTGGGGAAAGCCATGCTGGGGAGAGAGCAGTACCAGTGGGCACCCTGACCCCTAAAGCCAGTTCTGTAACACGCAGCTGCTGTGTATAATGTATGGATAGAGGTGCGTGCTGGTTGCCGTGACAACCCATGGGCCATGATCAGCTCTGTTTGAGGAAAGTTAAAGAAAGCTTTCCTATGGAAAGAAGCCAACACAGGCTAGGTAGTGCTGTTGTAACAACTCCGGAGACCCGAATCGCGAGGCGGATTTTTGGCTCAACACATCTAAGAGTGCCATGGATGTGGCTCTTTGCACACCACCATCCTCGCTCTGGGGGCTAGTGGCTGTGGCAGAGGGAAGAGACAATTCTGGAAAGTCTTGACACTGCTGGTAAATGCTCCAGCCTGGAAAAGACACGGGTCGTGTGTACCCACAACTCATCGACTGGAACTTGTCACGTGGCTCCGACCCGATCACAAGGGGGCCAAGAAGTACCATCCCACGTCCTGTCCAAGAGCACCAGACAGGTCTGGTGAACAGTGTTAGGGACAACCTCAGTGGATGACTGTGGACTAAGCCTTGCAGCAGAGAAGCAGGACCTGAGAACTGCAGACAGAGGAAACAGAATGTGCAAAGGCACTGGGGCCTAAAATAGCCTGGAGTGTTCGGGTAGCTGGAGTGCTGGAAGGGCTGGAGATAGAGCTGGAAAGGTAGTCACAAACCCCTATGTGATAGGTATTGTTATTTTCTCCATTTTTGAGATGAGAAAATTGAGGACACAAAGGGTGAATGGTGGGGCTGATATGTAAAGCCATCTGGTCTGATTCCAGTGTCTGAACTCTTTCTTTGTCTCTATGCCATATTGTCTTTAAGGTAGGTGGTGCCAGATTATAAAAGGTCTTCAATGCCAGGTTAAGGAAATTGGCCTCCACAGGCCAGGCAGTTAAAGTTTACAAGCTGTGGTGATTATAGTTGTTAAAAATACATATACATTGGGGAGCCTGGGTGGCTCAGTCGGTTAAGCATCCGACTTCAGCTCAGGTCACAATCTCGCGGTCCGTGAGTTCGAGCCCTGCATCGGGCTCTGGGCTGATGGCTCAGAGCCTGGAGCCTGCTTCCGATTCTGTGTCTCCCTCTCTCTCTGCCCCTCCCCATTCATGCTCTGTCTCTGTCTCAAAAATAAATAAACGTTTAAAAAAAATAAAATAAAATAAAATAAAAATAAATAAATAAAAATACATATACATTGGGGCGCCTGGGTGGCTCAGTCGGTTGAGCGTCTGACTTCGGCTCAGGTCATGATCTCGAGGTCTGTGAGTTCGAGCCCCGCCTCGGCCTCTGTGCTGACAGCTCAGAGCCTGGAGCCTGCTTCGGATTCTGTGTCTTCCTCTCTCTCTGCCCCTCCCCTGTTCATGCTCTGTCTCTCTCTGTCTCAAAAATAAATAAATGTTAAAAAAAAAATTAACAGAAAGCATGGTGCAATCCTAAGAAAATACATTTATAGAGTTGCCTGCGTGGCTCCGTCAGTTAAGCATCAGACTCTTGATTTCAGCTCAGGTCGTGATATCACAGTTTGTGGGATAGAGCCCCATATTGGGCTCTGTACTCATGGCACAGAGCCTGCTTGGGATCCTCTCTCTCTCTCTCTCTCTCTCTCAAAATAAATAAACTTAAAAAAAAAAAAAAGAAAGTACATTTATTTTGAACGTCCTAGAAGCCTGGAAGTGATACCCTTGAGGTTAGGGGGATAAATGCCTCCCCACCCCCTTTTATCAGCAGCTCATCAATATAGATCAATATGCTCATGAAAGCATGAGTTTGTATCTTTCCTATGGTTTCCAGGCTCCAAGATGGCCCCAGTGATCCCACCTCCTGGTATTTATTCTCTTGTTCCTCCTTCCCTACATTGAACCAGGGCTGGCCCGTGTGATCAGCAGAATATGGCAGAAGTCACAGTGTGTGACTTCTGAATCTAGCTCACAAAGGCGTTGAGATTCCACCGTGTTCTCTTGAATCTCTCACTTTGGGGACAGCAGCCACCATGCCATGAGAACACTCAAACTATCCTGTGTTGCCCATGTAAAGCAGAATTGAGTCCCCCCAGCATAGAACAGCATCAGCATGAGCGAACCTTCTTGGATGAGAGTCCTTCAGCCCCAGTCAAGCCTTCAGGTGAGTGAAGCTCCAAGCCAATACCTCACTGGATCCTCCGAAAAAACCCTGAACCAGAACCACATGGCTGAGCTGCTTCCAGATCCTTTACCCATAGAAACCATGAGAACCGTGAGAGATAATAAATGATTACTGTTAATCCAGGGGTTGACAAACTTTTCCTGTAAAGAGCCAGATAGTAAATGTTTTAGTCTGTGTGGCCCATACAGTCTCTATTAAAACTATTCAGGGGCGCCTGGGTGGCTCAGTCGGTTAAGTGTCCGCCTTCCGCTCAGGTCATGATCTCGCAGTTCACGAGTTCGAGCCCCTCACTGGGCTCTGGGCTGACAGCTGGGAGCCTGGAGCCTGCTTCGGATGCTGTGTCTCCCTCTCCCTCTGGCCCTCCCCCCACTTGTGCTCTGTCTCTCTCTCTCCCTCTCAAAAATAAATAAAACATTAAAAAAAAAACAACTATTCAACTCTGCCAAAGCAGCCATAGACCATACATAAATGAATGGGCATGGCTGTGTTCCAATAAAACTTTATTTACCAAAATAAGCAGTGAGCCAAATTTGGCCTGAGGACTACAGTTTGCAAACCTCTATTCTAAGCTACCTTGTTTTGTGGTTCGTGGTGTTGCAATATGTGATTAACCCACTCCTTGAATCTGTGGCGTACCTGAATACCTCACATCTCAGGCAGAGCACTCTGTCAGTGATTTGGAGGCTGGATTAGAAGCTGCTGGCATTGGCGGTGGTGGGGGTGGGGGCAGTGGTCCCAGGAAGAGATGATGATATCGGTCTTGGGCGAGAAGATGTAGGGACCCAGGTGATAACATAGATGTCTTTTGTTCTTCCTGCCTATCAACCTCACAAGAGAGATGTTAAAGCCATAATTAGACCATGTCCTTTCATTCTCCCCGCACTCGTGCGGATCCTGAACTATCTCCATAACAAGCAAATGGGAGAGATAAAGGGGAAGCCCTCCCCCTCCCCAGTTCTGTGAAAAGTACGCCGAGCCAGCACAGGGCAAGCTCCCAAGCTGGTGCCGATGCCAACCGAGCCATGAGGCCAGAATAAAGAAGCTGACTGTGGGACATTAGGAACACTACCTGTCACCCGGTCTCCCTGCCCTTTCCACGTGCCCTCTGCACCCTGTTCCTCCCAGCCCCTCTGAGGACCCAGTTGCCACCCTGCTGGGTTGTAAGGTTGCAGCTGGGCCAGGCACTGCCTGGGAGAGACCTGACCTGAGGGGGCGGGGGGAGGGGGTGGTTTCCGGGGTGGGGGGGGGGGGTTGTACAGCAGCAAGGAGCAACATGTGAGTTGCTCAGGAGCTGGTGCAGGTGTGGGGAGGGGTGGGGTGTGGAGGGGGACAGGAGAGACCAAGTCTCGAAAAATAAAGAGAGGAAAGAGGGAAGGGGAGGGAAGAGAGGATCAAACCTAGGAGAGGCTGGATACAGAGTTTAAACAATGTCATCAGACTCTGTCCTCTCTTGAACCTTCCACGAGGATCCCCTTCTCTAGCGCTCTCTATAGCTTTGGGTTCCAGAGCCACACAAAGTGGTGGCAATCTTCCAGCAATCCCAGCTGCAGTTTTGGGACTCCCTCTAATTGGCTCTCAGGTCACATGCCCGATCAGGTTGGCTTAGGTCCAGAGCTCCACTCCCAGCTGTCCTGGACTGAAGGAAGGGAGGCCTGAGCACCCCCCCCCACACACACACACCCCGAAAAGAGTCGGGGTGTTTGCCAGAAGAAAGGGGAATGGCTACCGGGAGTGTGGAGTCACAAACAATAAATGCTCCTTTAGAGTTTACTGGCTGGTCGAAATTTTCTGATCCTGTGTTTGTGCAAAAGGGGAGACCAGGCTGAGAGGGGAACGATGTGCCTGTAGTCACACAGTTTGTCAGGGGTGCTATGGGCTGAATGTTTGTGTCCCCCCAAACCCATATGTTGAAGCCCTATCCCGTAACATGATGGCATTAGGAGTGGGGCTTTTGGGGGGGGAATAAGGTTTAGATGGAGTCATGAGGATGAAGCTCCCGTGATGGGATTAGTGTTCTTGAAGGAAGAGGAGAACAGAGTCCTGTCTCCGCCATGTGAGGATACAGAAAGAAGGCAGCCATCTCTAAACCGAGATGGGAGCCCTCCCCAGACACTGAATCTGCCAGTACCTGGATCTTGGACTTCTTAGCTTCCAGAACTGTGAGATATGAGTGTTCGTTATTTAAGCCCCCTGGTCTAGGGTACTTATTTTGTTACAGCAGCCCGAGCCGACTGAGACAGTGACAAAGCCCGGGCGTGGTTCTAGGCCTTGCTCTCTGGCAACTGCCTCCTCAAGGACAAGGCCAAATGAGTCAGACCCCAAGGGAGTTGATGGAGTTCCAAGGCCAGCAGAGAATACTATTAGTGTGGAAGGATGATAGAGGTCTTTGAGCAAGGGTGCAAAGTGTGGACAGAGTTTTGTGGAGAACAGGGAGGAAGATAGGGAACAGTTTTCTCTCCCTTTGAGGACCTCACAGTCAGCTGGGGGAAGAAGACAGGTGGATGGCAGTTGTCACAGATACTGACCTGTGACCAGAGCCCTGACGTTATTCCCTTCGCTCTGGGGAAACAGAGGAGGGCAGGGGAGGATTGTAAGGGGCTGTGACCGCTTGTAAATATGCAAGTGGCCTTGATCTTGGGAGGGCTGGAGGTGGCCAAGACATATAGATGAGCACTTCTGCTTAGAGCGGGCAGAAGCCACTCAACTCAAACCATCCTGGCCCAAAGTGCTGTTTGGGGAAGAATATTGGAGCAACTCATGTTACCCATCCAAATGGTGCCAAACATCCGTGGGGAGATGACCATGTAACTTGGCATTTTCTTTCTGGAAGACAGTTGGGCAATATGAAGGAAAGCCTACAACCTAGAAATTCCACTTGTGGGAAGTTACCCTAAGAAACTCAGTGAAGATGGGGGTGAAGATTTAGCTCTGAGGATGTTCATTGCAACACTGTTTACAGGGAGATAACTGGAAATGGTCTGAATGCCCAACACCAGGAGCTGTCCTATCGAATGACTGGAAGTCTGATGATGGACATTCTTTAGTCATTCATTCTGCCGCTGTGGTCAGCATCAACAACTTCCAGACGTCTGTCCAGGGGCCAGGGCCGCTCTGCGAAAAGTTGCTTTTAGCGGGTGGCAAAATCGGAAACACAGGGACAACCGCAAGCTATCCATACAACTTGCTTGTCTGTAACATTGTCTGCTCTCTACCTCTTTGGCTTGACGATGATAATGCACGTTCACTTTTCTTTCTAAACTTCACAATAATACAATTCACAGTGGCATAAACAAATAGGGGCTTATTTTTTCGCATCGGAAGAAGTCCGGAGGTAGAGACGCACTGGGGAAGTTTCAGTGCTTACGATGCCAGGCAGGTAGGAGTCTCTGTGATTCTCTTGCCCTTTCCTTCGTGGACCCAACAAGGCTGCCCTTGGTCTTGGCAAGGTATCCACGTTCATGGCAGGAAGAGTGGGGATGAGATAGTACCAGTGATGTTGTCCCTTTTCCAGGAAAGCAAAAGCTTTCCTAAAAGTCTCCAGCAGACCTCTTATGCCTTATTGGCTAAATTAGGTTGTAGGACTGCATCCCATATGGGATCCCAAATGGGATTGCCACATTGGGTTTATTAATGATGACTGATTTCCTGGGCCAGAACACATGGCCCCCTCAAACAAAACCAAGAAGGAAAGAGGTAGGGTGGTGGGCAACAACTAATAAGAGGGCCGCTAGCCAAGCCTGCCACATTTGATGGGAAGAGAGTTGACAGGCCTAGTTCGGTGCCTCCTAATTTTTGGAAAGTGGAATTTACGGGTCCATGAAATGCTGAGGACTAGGAACCCCTGGAAAAAATGGCTGGTTTTCAGCCCAGATTCCTGTGGTGCCCAGAGTTATTTAGGGGCTGCTGTTAGGGCAAGAACATGGCAAGAAGGGGTGAAAATAGCCCCCCATCTTCCTCTAACCCAAGAACTTCCATTTTTATCTGAGTGTTATATTAAGTATCCACGTAAAGTTCCACTTGATGTACACAGGTCTATGTGTGTTTATCTGTATATGTGTGTAAGTGGAAACACGTGTTTATCTTTCTTTTTTTTTTTAATTTTTTTTTAAACGTTTATTTATTTTTGAGACAGAGAGAGACAGAGCATGAACAGGGGAGGGGCAGAGAGAGAGGGAGACACAGAATCTGAAACAGGCTCCAGGCTCTGAGCGGTCAGCACAGAGCTCGACGCGGGGCTTGAACTCACAGACCGTGAGATCATGACCTGAGCCGAAGTCAGAGGCTTAACCCACCAAGCCACCCAGGCGCCCCACATGTTTATCTTTCTATACATGCGTATACATGCATTTCGACGGACGGATGGATAGGTCAATTGATTCATCTAGAAAGATACAGCAGGGGTACGATCTTAAGAGGGCTGGAGGTGGTGGACTGGTGATCACTAAAGCCTGAGTCAGTATTTAAAATCTCTTTGACTTTTGAATGGCTTCATACTAGCTGCATACTCTGTATTACTTTGCAGATTCAAACATCCCCAAAGTTTTTAATACCGCAATACTCCCATATTGATATTAATTTGCATATAAATTCACCCTACTCACACATTTGTATTCATTTGAATGCCACGCGATTCCCACATTTTTATTAATTTTAGTACCATCCAATTCACATTTACATTAACTGGCCAGGCCCCCCCTACCCGCCCCCCCATGCATTTTGTTTCTGACCCCTGAATACCCTGGGGTACTAACAATGGCTCTCTCTCTGGGTCATGGGTCATTTTTAATTTTTCCTTTTCGCCGGTCTGGACTGTCTAATTTTGCTGAAATAAACAGACATGGCTTTTGTAATAAGGGGGAAAGACGCCATTTTAATTAAAAAGTAATAACAATGTGGCCTGTGATCCCGTGGGCTGTTTGGGCCGTGCTCCCCCGGCTCCCACTGAGCCTGGCTCTTCTGGGCTGCGCCTGCCTCCCGCTCGGCCTCCGCTGTGTCGCCAAGGGAGTGACCGGGGTCCCGGCCTTGCCCTGTGAGTGAGGTTCTCCCCAGGGGGGGTGTTTGGGAGACAGGGGCCGGACAACGGCTGAAGAACGAGCCCCTTCGTGGAAAACTTAGAAGTCCAGTGAGGGTCTGAGGCCCTTGCAAACGCCGAACTCAAACGTGGGGACACAGTTCCTGCAAATGTCAACCGCTTAGCTCTGTGGCCGGGGCTGTTGATGGATATGTCGCTCCAAACTAATATGGTATTATCACAGCACAGTTCCACCCTCGGCTACCAAGAGTCACCAAGACCACATCTGGTTTGAATCTCTTCTCGTTACAACCTAAAAAAAAAAAAAAAAAAAAAAAAAATTGAAGCTGAAATCTAAGCCACTACTTTGACGCACTCTGTATCTCATCTTCCTTTCTTCCTCTCCCTTTTTGGGTCCTCCTCTCTGGCTTTTGTTCTCTCCCACTCCAGAAACTTCGAACCAGGTGTAGAAACTGCCCAACCCATTTTACAGATGGGGGACACTGAGGCCCAGGGAGAGGCAGTGACTCTACCGCAGACCTTCTTACTGACCTGCTGAGTAGCCTGTGGCAAGCCGCTTGAGTCCCCCGGTTTCCTTATCTACAAGGCAGGATGGTGCTGGCACATTCCCCCGTCCCCCCCACCCCCCCCACCGCCCCTGCACAAGTCACCTGTGAGGGGAGCAGACAGGACTGCGGGCAGGAAGGGCCTACTGATCAGCAAGGCGATTGTCACTGTCACTCCAGGGCTTCTAGTGAACCCTTGGCAGAATTTGCTCTCTCGAGAACTCCCTTCCCCCGATTTCTAATCGTAGCATCGTGGACCGTTTATCTGGGGGGAAGGACAGGAAAGACAGTCACAATAATATCTTCTAACACAGTAGGTGCTACGTTCAGTGCTTCACACATGCAGCATCAGAGAAGAGCCACGTTCTGCAATCAAGCTGACCTCTGGCAAGCACCTCGCTGTCTTAGCCTCAGTTTCCACGTGCGAAAGGTGGGGGGTGATTGATAATAGCGCCTACCTAACAGCTCCCTGCGAGAAGAAAGGAGCGCGCGTGTATACGGGGTTAGAATTTATCATGGCCAGCAGGTGCACACCAACGAGGCAGTGTTTGCTTCCTCTAACTGATCTCTCTGCCTGCCTGGATGTTTGACAGCATCCTTTCTCTACATCTTCTTCCCCAACTTCTCCCTCCTTCTCCTGACCTTCTTTCCCAGGCAGAAGGGACTTCACTCGCAACTTACCTCGGTTTGTTGGTTTTGTTTTTTTTTTTTTTTTTTTTGCCTCGTGTGGTTTATTATATACAGTCAAGGTCCATCTTCCCGCCCACCAGGCCAGGCTCTTTATGTACCGACGAAACTCCAGGAATTGAGGAAATTTGTTTCTCTCTAAATTACATGGGCTTTCAAGATTATTTCCTTGGGAGGGCCTCAGAATTCCTGAGAGTCCAAGGCTAAACGTGGACTTTTTCCCCTGGAGCTTTAGCTGTACCAATCCTGATACCCTGGAAGGCAAGTGGATGCCTCTGGCTGCCCCGGGAGAAAAGCCCTGGTGTAAGGGAAGGGAAAAGAGACAAGCACGTTGAAATACTTCAAAATTTTCATCCTCGTTACACTCCTATAAAGCATTTTATAACTGTGGGGCACTAAAGGAGGGCTCAATTCTTTTAGCTATTATGTTATTATCGCTATTTTCACTTATCCCCCACAATTACAAGTGTTATACTTGTTTTTTTTTTAATAAGCCATCTGATTCAAGTATAACTTATACACAGTATAACTCATGCACAAAGGGAACACACCATGTAATTGTTACCTCCCACACTGCCCCCCCACCCAGCTTTTCCCCACTCTCTGCTCTAAAGAACAATCTACATCATGACTTCTAACACCATGGATTAGTTTTGCCCGATTTTGCATCTGATGCACATGGAATCATGCAGTGTGTATCTGTTGTGCCCAATTTCTTCCATTCGCTCAAAACTATGACTGTGAGACCATCCATCTGGTTGCACCAAGTAGATAGAAACTCATTTACTTTTATTGCTTAGTTTTCTATTATGTACCAATTCTGCTGGCAATGGACATTTGATGCAGTTCCCAGTTTGGGGTCATTACAGATAATAATTCTATGAACACTTTGTACATATTTTCTGGTGCTCACACGGGCTAATTTCTTTGGGATATAAACCTAGGAGTGGAATCGTTGGCCATAGGGTTTGGGTATTCTAGATACTATCCGTTTTCCAAAGTGGCTGTACCATTGTAAGCCAAGATGTATCAAAGTTTCTTCCACATCCTTGTCTACAGTTGGTAGTACCAGACTTTTTTCTTTTCTTTTTTCTTCTTTTAAATTTATTTATTTATTTGGAGAGAGAGAGAGAGCACAAGCGGATGAGGGGCAGAGAGAAGGAGAGACAGACTCCCAAGCAGGCTCCGCGTCATCAACGTAGAGCCAGATGTGGGGCTCGAACTCCAAACTGAGATCATGACCTGAGCTGAGACAAGAGTCAGATGCTTAACTGACTATGCCCCCAGGCACCCCCCAGGTTTTTTACTTTTTAACCATATTCCAGTGAATGTTCAGAGCTGTCTCACTGAGGCCGATATTTTCATTTCCCTGATAACCAGTGAGGGGGAGCACCTTTTCCTGCGCTTTATTGATCATTTGGATATTCTCTTTTGTGTAACGCTTGTCTGTGTGTGTTGTCCTTTTTCTTTTTTTAATTTTTTTTAATGTTTATTTATTATTGAAAGACAGAGAGAGTCAGAGCGTGAGCAGGGGAGGGGCAGAGGGAAAGGGAGACACAGAATCCGAAGACAGCTCCAGGCTCTGAGCTGTCAGCACAGAGGTCGATGCTGGGCTCGAACTCACAGACTATGAAATCATGACCTGAGCCGAAGTCGGATGCTTAACTGACTGACCCACCCTTTTTCAAACTGGTTTGTCTATTTCTTCATGAATGGGGGTACTCTTTGTATGCCCCGGTTCACAAGTCTTTTGTTGGTTGTTCATATAACAAATAGCTTCTCTTGCTCTGTGGCGTACCTTTTCGCCTTCTTCGTAGTTTCTTTGGATGGAAAGACACTCCTAATTTTATTTTTTTTTACTTTTATTTTTTTAATATTAAATATAATTTATCATCAAATTGGTTTCCATACAACACCCAGAGCTCATCCCAACAGGTGTCCTCCTCAATGCCCATCACCCACCTTCCCCTTTCCCCCACCCCCATCAACCCTCAGTTTGTTCTCAGTATTTCAGAGTCTCTTATGGTTTGCCTCCCTCCCTCTCTGTAACTTTTTTTTTTCCCTTCCCCTCCCCCATGGTCTTCTATTAAGTTTCTCAGGATCCACATATGAGCAATAGCCCTGCTAGGAATTTACCCAAGGGATACAGGAGTGCTGATGCATAGGGGCACTTGTACCCCAATGTTTATAGCAGCAATTTCAACAATAGCCAAATTATGGAAAGAGCCTAAATGTC
The DNA here is from genome assembly GCF_018350195.1 of Panthera tigris. Taxonomy (NCBI): domain Eukaryota; kingdom Metazoa; phylum Chordata; class Mammalia; order Carnivora; family Felidae; genus Panthera; species Panthera tigris. The sequence goes on from NC_056662.1 coordinate 28,010,801, forward strand.
CATCAACTGACGAATGGATAAAGAAGATGTGGTTTATATATACAATGGAATACTACTTGGCAATGAGAAAGAATGAAATCCGGCCATTTGCAGCAATGTGGATGGAACTGGAGGGTATTATGCTAAGTGAAGTTAGTCAGACAGAGAAAGAGAGACATTCCTAATCTTAATAAGGTCCAAGTTATCACTATTTTTCTTTATGGTCAGCATTTTTCTGAAGTGTTTGAGGAAACTTAGCCTAACTCAAGGTTATGAGGATATTCACCTATTGTTTTACTCATCCTTTTAATTTTCTCCTTTAATTTCACAAACCACTTGGAATTCTTTTTTGTATGGTGTGAAGGAAAGAATCAAGATTTCATTTTTGCCCCAGCTCGATATTCAGTTGACGTACCACCATTTATTGAAAAGTTTATCCTTTCCTCGCTGAATTACCCTGTCAATTTTGTCCCAAATCAGTGTCACATACGTGTAGATCTATTTCTAGCCTCTCCTCTCATTCTATTTGTCTCTTTCTACCAAGACGACATTGTTTTAATTACTGGTTTCATAATACATTTACATGTAATACATCCTAATTCTTGCTAGAGGTAATTTTCCTAACTTTCTTCTTCAAGACTTTCTTGGGTACTCTTGGCAGTTTGGATTTTCATGTAAATTTTAGTATCAGCTGGACATTCCTTTCTCCCCTCCAAAAAACAAAAAAAAGAGAGAAAAGAAAGATGTCTTGGAATTTTGATTGAGATTGTATTGAATTTGTAGATCAGGTCATGGAGAACTGACATCATTGCAATACTGAACACACATGAACATGGATTGTACCCATTTTAGGGATGAGAAAATTGAATTTCAGTAATGGCCCCAGGCATTTCTGAAACAAAGATGGTCACAAGCATCTGAGGGGACACACCATCAGGAATAACACTTCGGGGGTCGCTCGAGGGCTGAAAACTTGGCAAGAGTAATCCTTGCACTCAGTCTGGGAAGAGAAACAGTGTTGGCCAGAAAAAGGAACACTGAGGAGAGAAGGAGATGTACTTACCAGGTCCCTGTCCCCCCACAGAGCAGGAGGGCCTTCGGCTCATCACCTGCCCTCCTTGAGCCTCAGTCTCCTAACTTTGTGGAGCTAATGAACCTAGTCTAACCTTACAGTGTCGGCTTGCAGTTCAAGCGAGATCATGGGGGTGTTCATTCATTCATCCATTCATGCAACAAGTGGGTGTACTGGATTCCAACTGTATGCTAGGAAGTGCCAGGTGAATTAGACAAAGCATCTGCTCCCCTAGAGAGGGAAGAGACGGGATAATGAGGTGATGAAAACATAATCACAGTGATAATCGAGGAGTATAATTGCCTTGTGACGGGTGGGGTAGCTTCTTTAGAAAAAGATTTGAGAATGCTTTGTAAAATAAAAGGGCTGCACACCCTTGAGAATCATTCTTACTCTACTTTTCTCCCTGTTTTTTTTCTTTTCTAATAAGAAGATGTCAATATAAGACAAACTATAGTTAATTTGTAGACCCAACCCGCCAAGCTTAGTAAAAAAAAAAAAAAAATTAAAATAGTAACAGTTAACGTTTAATGAGCTTACCCTGTGTCTGGCACTGTTCTAAAATTTAAAAAAAAAATTTTTTTTTAAGTTTATTTATTTACTTTGAGAGAGACAGACAACAGGGGCAGGGGAGAGGCAGAGAGAGAGGGAGAGAGAATCCCAAGCAGGCTCTGTATTGCCAGCCCAGAGCCAGACACGGGGCTCGAACTCACGATACAGTGAGATCATGACCTGAGCCGAAACCACGAGTTGGACACTCAACCGACTAAGCCACCCAAGTGCCCCTAGAATTTTTTTTATTAAGAGATCATTCACATTAGAAGATATTCACATAATTCACGTAAAATTCACCGTTTTTAATGTACAGTTCAGGGGTTTGGGCAACTACTGAGAGACACCGATTCTGGAACATCTTTATCACCCTAAGGAAAACCCTTCACCAAGAGTGAACCTTCATGTAAGCTATGGCCTTCAGGTGATATTGTTGTGTCGTGTAAGCATACATCCCACCCTGGTGTGGGGTACGATAGTGGAGCAGGCTGTGTTTATATGGGGGCCTGGGGTATATGGGAATGGGAAATCTCTGTAACCTTCTGCTTTGAACCTAAAAATGCTCTAAAAAATAAAGTCTATTTTATTACCATACCCATTAGCAGTCACGACGTATTGCCCCTCTTCCCAGCCTCTGGAAACCACTGACCTACTTTCTGTTTCTAAGGAGTTGACTACTCTGTACATTTCATATAAATAGAATACAAATATATGACCTTTTCACTCTGGCTGTTTCAAGCAACATAATATTTTCAAGGTTCCTCCGTGTGATCTAACGCATTAGTACTTCATTCTTTTTTTTTTTTTTTAACTTTTCAACATTTTTATTCATATTTGAGAGACAGAGCAAAAGCAGAGGAAGGGCAGAGAGAGAGAGGGAGACCCAGAATCGGAAGCAGGCTCCGGGCGCTGAGCTGTCAGCACAGAGCCCGACGTGGGGCTCGAACCCACAAACCGTGAGATCATGACCTGAGCCGAAGTCGGATGCTTAACTGACAGAGCCACCCAGGCAACCCTATAGTTCATTCATTTTTGGTGGCTGAATAACATTCTCTCGTATGGGTATAACACATTTTGTTTATCCATTTATCGGTAGATATTTGGGTTGTTTCCACTTCGGGGTTGTTATGAATAATACCGTTATGAATAATACTGTATATTCATATACAAGTTGTAGTGTGAATATGTCTTCAGTTCCTTTGAGTAAATACCTAGGATTGAAATTCATGGATTATATGGTATCTCTACATTTAACTTTCTGGAGAATTGCCAAATCATTCTTTAGAGGGGCGACATCCTTTTACATTTCTACCAGCACTGTATGAGAGTTTCAATTTCTCCACATTCTTGCCAACAATTGTTATTGTCTGCTTTTTTGTTTGACCCATCCTAGTGGGTGTGAAGTGCTCTCTCATTACGGTTTTGATTTGCACTGCCCTAATGACTAATGGATGTTGAGCATCTTTTCATGTGCTTATTGGCCATTTGTATATGTTCTGTGGAAAAATGTCTATGCCAAGTCTTTTGCCCATTTTTTCAAAGTTTATTTATTTATTTTGAGAGAGAGAGACAGAGAGAGAGAGAGAGAGAGAGAGAGAGAGAGAGAGAGAGAATGAGCAGGGGAGGGGCAGAGAGGTGGGGGGGTGGGACAGAGGATCCAAAGCAGGCTCTATACTGACAGTGGAGAGCCCAATGTGGGGCTCAAACTCATGAACTGTGAGATCATGACCTGAGTCAAAGTTGGATGCTTAACTGGCTGAGCCATCCAGGCACCCTGTCCTTTGCCCATTTTTATTTTATTTTATTTTATTTTATTTTATTTTATTTTATTTATTTATTTTTTTAACGTTTATTTATTTTTGAGATAGAGAGAGAGACAGAGCATGAATGGGGGAGGAGCAGAGAGAGAGGGAGACACAGAATCGGAAGCAGGCTCCAGGCTCCGAGCCATCAGCCCAGAGCCCGACGCGGGGCTCGAACTCACGGACCACGAGATCGCGGGATCGTGACCTGAGCTGAAGTCAGACGCTCAACCGACTGAGCCACCCAGGCGCCCCTTTGCCCATTTTTAAATGGAGATGTTTGAGTTTGTTTGTTTGTTTGTTTGTTGGGTTGTAAAACTCCAGTATAGGTTCTGGATACTATAACCATATCAGATAAATGGTTTGTGAATATTGCCTCCCATTTTTGTGAGTGGTCTTTTCACTTTCTTGGTAGTGTTCTTTGAATTACAGAATTTTTTTGGTTTGGCTGCTTGTGCTTTTGGTGTCACATCTAAGAAATCAACTTACTCCTAAATATTTTTCTAAGACCTTTATAAGTGCTGGCTCTTAGAGTTAAGCCTTTGATTGGTTTTTAGTTAATTTCTGTATATGGATCAAGATAGTGACCCATCTCGGTTCTACGTGGATGCTCCCTTCCACGTGGATATCCTCTTGTCTGGGTACCATTCGTTGAAAAAAACTATTTTTTCCCCTGTTGAGTTATCTTGGCATCTTTGTCAAAAATCAATTGCCCATAAATATATGAATTTATTTCTGGACTCTCAATTCTCCTGCAGTGATCTATGTGCCTATCTTCATACCAGTACCACACAGATTTTATTGCTGTGGCATTGTAATACATTTTGAAACAGGGAAGCGTGGATCCTCCAATATTGTCCTTTTCAAGATTATTTCCACTATTCTGGGTCCCTTGCATTTCCATATCATTTCAGGATCATCTTATCAATATCTTCAAAATCAACAGCTAAGGGGCGCCTGGGTGGCTCAGTTGGTTAAGCCTCTGACTTCAGCTCAGGTCATGATCTCGTGGTTTATGGGTTTATGGGTTCGAGCCCCATGTCGGACTCTGTGCTGATAGCTCAGAGCCTGGATCCTGCTTTGGATTCTGTGTCTCCCTCTCTTTCTTCCCCTCCCCCTCACGCTCTGTCTCTCCTTCAAAAATAAATAAACATCAAAAAAAATCAACAGCTAAGATTTTGATAAGGATTGCAATCAATCTGTAGATCAATTGGGGGAGTAGTGACAATATTATATTTTCTAATATATGAACATAGGATGTCTTTCCATTTATTTCAATCTTTAATTTCTTTCAGTGATGTCTTTCATCTTCAGCATGCAAGTATTTCTTTTTTAAAAAAAATTTTTAACATTTACTTATTTTTTAGAGATAGAGCATGAGCAGGGGAGGGGCAAAGAGAGAGGGAGACACAGAATCCGAAGCAGGATCCAGGCTCCAAGGCATCAGCACAGAGCCTGATGCGGGGCTCAAACTCACGAACCACAAGAGCATGACCTGAGCTGAAGTCAGACACTTAACCGACTGAGCCACCCAGGTGCCCCTAAACGTGCAAGTATTTCTTAAAGCACAGTTTTGCTAGCAACAAAATACCTCGAGTTTTGTTTATCTTCTCTTTCAATTTTTTTAAATGGATTTCTTTCTGAATAAGGATATATGATTTAAAAAAATGTTTTTAATGTTTATTTATTTTTGAGAGAGAGAGAGCTCGTGCACTTGAGCACACATGCAGGGGAGGGGCAGAGAGAGAGGGAGACACAGAATCCAAAATGGCTCCAGGCTCTGAGCTGTCAGCACAGAGCCCGGTGGGGGGGGGGGGGGACTTGAACTCACTAGTTATGAGATCAAGATCTGAGCTGAAGCCATATGCTTAACGGACTGAGCCACCCAGGCGCCCCTCTTCTCTTTCAATTTTTAAGGATAGTTTTGCTGGATGTCGAATGCTTGATTGACACTCTTTTTCTTTTAGTGTTTTCAATATCTTGTCTTGAAAGGAACAGCTTTGAATCCAAGTGACAGCCCTGCCTTAGTTTAAAGCTAGGTTCTCTTTTCTGCTTATTATGGATCTTTGATAAAAAATACAATTGCTGAGAAGTTTGTTTTGCTTGCTGTTTGCTATGAGCATTGTGAGACCTTTCCTGATTGTAACCCGCTGTGTAGTAGAATGGGCTGTAAAACTTCCTAAATGTAGTCTGATATGTAATGGAATAAGTAGTTGTATACAAACTAACCGGCATTTCTCGCTTCTGTAAACCTGCTTGCTTAGCACATTCCTCACCTACCCCCTTCCCCCTTTCCTCCTCCCGCCACAAGTAAAAACCTCCCCTGTGCTATTTGTCTCTGTCTATAAAAACGCTATACCAACCCTGATCGTGGCCTCTTGCGTCACCAGCGACGAGTGCGCAGAGAACCAGGTTCGAACCTGCAATAAACGACCCTTGCCGCTTGGCTTTGACTTACGACTCTGGTGGTCTTTTGTGGGAGGTTTTAGAACTTCAGGCATTACAGTCTCACTGCCTTCTGACTTCAGTGGTTCCTAAGGAGAAATCAGCTGTGAGCTTGTTGAGTATCCCTTGTACCTGAAGAGTACACTGAAGAGAATCACTTCTCTCTAGCTGTTTTCAAGATTCTTGCTTTGTCTTTGACATTCAGCAGTCTGATGATGATGTGTCTAGGTGTGGATCTCTGAGTTGATCCTACTTAGACAGTTCCCACTGATTGTTTTTCTCCTGTGTAGGGACCATGGTTCCTTATTTTGTTATGCCCAGAATTCGTGATCCCCAAAGACCACCAGGGAGCCGAGTCCGATGCAAAAGCAACAGCCTTTATTCGAGCTAGCTCGAGCTCAATCCCCTACCTGCACCGACGCAGCGGTGAGATACGGGAGAGAGAGAGCGGGGAGAGAGAGAGCGAGTTTCAAAAGCACAAAGGTTTTATAGGGGTCTAGGGGCAGTTGGTGAGGTAATGGCTGTGGCCTCAGCCGATTGGCTGGGGAAGGGTCGGAGTCCTGTTATGCAGGCAGGTCGCCGGGCGTGTTTTGATCGGGAAGTTTGAATGGGTGAGTGGGAGGTTACTCAAGGGGTGGAGGCGTGGTTTGAGGTTTCTGCGATTTTTCCGGAAAGGGGCATGTCGGGGACATAGTCACTCAAGGTGGAGGACACAGAACAAGATGTAGTCGGCTGGCGTAGGTCCGCCCTTTCAATTTCTTTTCACGTCTCATAATTTTTTGTGAAAAATGGGACACTTTCCGTACTATCACATGGTGACTCTGCAAGTCAGGTTCTCTCTATCCCCACAGTTTGTCGTTGTGACTATTTGTTGCTATTATTTGTTTTAGTGACTTTTCTGAATTAATTCTCTGAAGTCTGTATTCTTTTGCAGGCGGGACTGAAATAAATCTCTGTTCAGTTACCTTAGTGGTCATCAAATGGTTAAGCAGAGATTTCCTTAAGTGCCTGGAATGGGTAAGTCTCCCAGTCTTTGTTAGGGGCAGTCTGTGCTTGTGGGGCATGCTCCTAGCCCTCCGGCCAAGCCCTGAATAACTCTGCCTTGGCCTTCACTTCCTGCTTGTGCAGGGCCTGGAGGGTAGCCAGAGGTGAGAGTTTAGGACCTTCCCAGATATTGCCTATGCATCTGCACAGCCCTGGATGCACGCATCGTACACATACACACGGCCTTCCAGATTCCCAGGAATATGTCAGATTTTCACAGCCCTCTGTGGACAGTCCATTCTCCAGTTTGTCCTTTTGGTTAGCCCACTGAAGCCTATTGTTTTCTGCCAAATGTTATTTACCACCTCAGGCTGCCCCAAAGTTAAACAATTGCCTCTGAATGGTTTTGACAAATGGCCCCAGGGGAAAAACTTTTTGCACTGGGTGAGCTCCTGGTCAGGTCAAATAAAGATAGCCTTGCAAGTGAGGTATTCCAGGGAACCATCCGACAGGCCAAATAATGACAGTTCCCTGGGAATGAGGCTTTGAAGGAGCTACAACCCTATTTGTCACCTCTGGTGGCAAATCCAGGCTGCTGGATTCTAAGTCTGCCATGGAGTTGGTGAGGGGCTGGGGGGTGGGAAGGGGATAACTCAAGTTAAAATGCCACAAAGGTCACTATTCTGAACAAGGTTAAGCCCTGTTCCTTAAATAAATGCTCCCTCGATTGATGCAAGCTTTTGATTAATTCCAAGAATTCTGAAAACATTGATTCTGACCATTTTTGCCCATTTTGTCATTGCTTTTATAGAAGAAAGAATTTTCCGGGGGCCTGAGTGGCTCAGTTGGTGAAGCATCCAACTTCAGCTCGGGTCATGACCTCACGGTTCATGGGTTCGAGCCCCACATTGGGCTTTCTGCTGACAGCTCAGAGCCTAGAAGCCGCTTCCGATTCTGGGTCTCCCTCTCTCTCTGCCCCTCCCCAGCTCGCACTCTGTCTCTCTCCGTCCCTTAAAAATAAATAAGCATTAACAAAAAAAAAATTTTTTTTAATGAAAACATTTTTTTCAAAAGAAAAGAATTTTCAGAAGTCTGACACTACCATTTTTACTTTTCTAAACCTTTTGCAGATATCACCTAATATATTTTTGGCCACAACTACAAGGCAGGTGTTGTTACTATCATTACTATTATCTTACAGATGAGGAATCTGAGGCACAGAGGGGTGACGTGACTTGCTCAAGGTCACAGAGCCAAAAAACTGGAGAAGCCAGAATTCGTACGTAGAGATGAACTCCAGGGCTGGCATGCCCTCTAGGCTCTTTGGTCTCCCCAGGCTTGAAAAAGGAGCACTGGAATCAGAGAGTCTGAATCCAAGTCCCAGCTTTGCTGTTATCCCATTGTGTGACCCTGGGTGCACCAGTGCCTTGCCCTCTGCCTCAGTTTCCCCATATATAAAATTAAGCAGTTGGCTGTTATCTCCTATTCCTGCTCAAGATTTTGAATTTGTTCAGAACCTGGAGTGCCCACCAGACACTCCCCCATGAAGTTGTGACCCTTGGATGGGGGCCAGGGGTCTGCCCCCCCCCCCGCCGCTATAGAGACTGTTCCCTGCACCAGAGCTCATCCCTGGTGGGTCAGCTGTCACACACAGCTCTGGCCCAGCCCAGTTGCCCGGAGGCTTTAGGTGACTCCAGAGTAGGCTTTGTCTGCTGGGGCTGTCACTGATGATAGGACCCCTTATCAGCTGTATTGTGGAGCTAGGTCGCTAATTCTCCTTCTGGCTCCTAGGCTGAGCCTCCCAAGGCCAAGGAGGGCCAGGCTTGGAAGGGGTGGCCCTTGCCTCACCCCACTATTCCCCTTCTTCTCCTCCCATCTCAACCACCATCCCCACCAAAGCCTGCAGGAACCACACTCTGAGTTTCAGGCCACAGGATAAAGAGCTTTTTTTAAAAAAAATTTTTTTTTTTTGTCCAAGTCTTTTCCTAATATTTGGTTTCAGGTGACCCTTCTGACCTCAACTCTCACTTCTCCCTTCCCTTCCAAAGCTCTGGACACACACATGGTAGGCACACCCCTACCTCAGGGCCTTTGCACCCGCTGTTCCACCTGTCTGGGACTTCCACCTGGCTCTCTTCCTCACCTCCTTCAGGTCTTGGCTCAAATGGCCCTTGTCAGTGAGACCTTCCATGTCCTCCCTAGGTAAAACATGCCTGCCTCACTCCTACCACCCCTTTCTCCTCCTCATTTCACTTGTTTCCTTAGGACAGACAATTTTGTTACATAAGCCAATAAATTGCTTTCTTTGCCCAAACCGGTTTGAGTTGGGTTTTCCTTCCTTTGCATACCAAGCATCCTAAGCATTGCATCCCCTAGGGAGACTTAACGGCAAAACCCTCTGAAGCCAGGGGCCCCTCCCTTAGCTCCCCCAAAGGACTTAACACAGAGCTGGGTGCATGGGAGGCCCTGACCCAAAGAAGGACCACCTGCCTTGAACTGCAGTGCCACAGGGATTCTCCAAGATGACGGCTGTGTGCAGGACGACAGCTAGGCTGTGGGCAAAGGGAAAATATTGATTCAGATGAGCTGGCCTGGGCCTCATCCTTCCCATTCTCGCCAACCTGGGTTTGACCCAGCAATTGGGAAACATCTTTTTTCCTTTTCTTTTTTTTTTTCCCTTTGTTCAAGTCCAGCCAGGGCCGGCCCTTTCTACCAGGCTTGTGAGCAAGGTTGAAACTATGGTGGTTCTGGACAGGCTGAGGTTTGCGTGCTGGAGGCTGGCCTTCAGCCCTGCCGCGTCCCTGGCAGTCAGTCTCCCCGACTGCCATACCCGCGATACCTGCTCACCAGGCCACTGACCACAGTTGTTCTGGCCTGGCCGGCTGGGCAGCCACGGAGCGCCCCACAGAGCAGAGGGACCAGGAGACGGCATTCAGAAGTCGGCTGACCCAACCCACCTGGGGAGACGGGCTGATGAGGCCAGAGAGGGGAGGAGACCTGCCTAAGGTCACACAGGCATTCGACGGAATCACTGGGCTTGTGAGACCAGACCGACCTGGGTCTTAACCCAGTTTAGGCTCCCTGGGCAAGCGCCACCACCTTTGTGAGCCTTGGTCTCTCATCAGAGGTTATAATGGTCTCTGCCTCTCCTGTATCGAATTGTGGGGCGGATGACAGGAAGAGACACACAACATGGGGCCTGGTCCACACCGGGTGGGGGGCCCTCATCTACACACTTGACTCCACCAGCTTGTGTCGTCTTCGCAACAACCCTGGGAGGCCAGACAGTTAGTGACCCCATTTTACAGATGAGGACACTGATCCCAGGAGAGTTGAGAAGCCCTGGACTTGCCAGGATGAGAATCTGGGCCTGGAATCTCTGGGCCAACATGGGCCGTAGAGAAAAGAACACCCTTCCGCCGTCTGATTCTGGCCCTGTTCATTGTCTTTGAGCTATTCTGTACCTCTTTGGTAAGTAACTGATAGGTATGCAAACTCCATCTTTTAGAATTCCCCCCCCCCCCACCCCACCACCCTCGCTTTTGTGGAGAAACTAGCTTTGTCTCCGTTTTTTCCAGATGAATTTGTGCCTTTTTCTCTTTCTCTTCAAACCGGTCATAACATCTGTCAGATTCCCCCATTTAACAAGGCAAATAAAATCTTTAACACGTGTTTGCGTCTAGCTTTGTAAGAGAATCATGATTTTACCTTTTTGTATGAGATTCATGATTTTGCCTTGCTCTGAAAAATGACCCCTTAACAGGGTCATAGAAATCGATGCCAGATCTTCTGGCAGCGGTCCTGTAACTCAGCCTCCCCATCGCCCCTTGCTTACCTCCAGTGCTCAGGACTCAGCAATTCTATGTGTATTTTCTAGATGATCCTCATACGGGATGCCACGTATCACCGTTCAGTTTACACACGAGGAAACGAGGGTTTAGAGGCCGAGCAACTTAGCCCAGGTGACACAGCTAAAGCCAGCACTCTCTTCCTCTGAAGCTGTGCGTGGATGTGTGTGTCCTGCCTCCTTGACTAGGTTGTGAATCCGGCTACAAGTGGAGTCCAAAGAATGCATTTGGAAATGGCTTAGTGGGGGAAGGGGGGTCCAGGTGGTGCTGTGGTTAACGAGCAGGTTCCAGAGGCCCCGGTAGGTTGCTCAACCTCAACGGAGTGAAGCTACATTGTTAACAGTTGGTGGTGTCTTTGACCCCTCCAAATCCTGAAGAATGATCCAGGCCTATGGAGTGGCCCGCTCATTTCCACCCCTTCTCATATCTCCCCCGCCGAGAAACGTGCCCAAAGTCAAACCACTGGTAAGTGATAGAAAGGCCTTGAACTTCAGAAGGCTCACGTTGCAACGCTGCAGTCTTCAACACCTGGACATAAACCCAAGTTTGTGCTTCTCAGCCGTGTGACCCTGGGCCAGTTATTTAACCCCTGTGAGCTCCTCAACCTCTCACGAAGTCGTTCAGAAAATGGAACCCGGAGAACGTAAGCCCAGTGCCAGACACATGGTAAATCCTCCGTAAATAGCAGCTGCTTTCCAAGGCCCCATTAGCTCGAATAAGGAGCCACTGCTTGGGAGCCCCTGCCATGTGCCAGGCGCTGTGGGAGGCACTTGAGCGACATCATCTCCAGGAATCTTCTTGACAACCCTGCCGGACACACCATTATAATCCTTATTTAACAATTTGATAAGTCACCTGCCCCAAGTTGCACAGACACTAAGCGCTGGACAGAGACGTAAACCCAGGTTGCCTGCCTCCAAGCCCTAGACGCTTTTCCACTCTAAGCATGTGTTCATTTTTGAAATGTTTATTCGTTTTTGAGAGAGAGCGCGACGCGCGACTGAGTCCAAGCATGGGAGAGGCAGGGAGAGAGAGAGGGAGACCCCGAATCCAAAGCAGGCTCCAGGCTCTGAGCTGTCAGCATGGGGCCTGACGCGGGGCTCGAACTCACGGACCATGTGATCATGACCTGAGCTGAAGTCAGATGCTTAACTGACTGAGCCACCCAGGCGCCCCTTGTTCATTCATTCAATAATTCAACAAGTATTTATCGGGAACCTACAATATATACCAGGCACTGTTGTAGTAGCTAGAGGGGCAGCAATGAACCGAACAGACACAATCCCAGTGCTCACGAAGCTGATGTCCTAGTTAGGGGAGCAACGGGCAAAACTTCTGGCTTTTCAAGGTGGGGCTGGGCACCCATGCCACCTGCCAGGCCAGGTGGGGCAAGTGTCTGATGCAATTTTGGGGCCAGGGCTAGACTTGGCTGAGGTGGGGGGCAGGGGAAAGGATCAGGACTAAGTCATTGAAAAGATGGGTATATGAAGATGTCTGCTGAGGGAAGCGGAGGATTCTGGAAGGAGAATGGTCTCAGAAGGGGCAGAGCAGACCCTCTGGGACCACTGGGACTGGAGTTTCATGAGGACTGTCTCCCCTTGGGGTCAACAACACACAGAGTTACAAGCAGGTATTTCCATGAGTGATGATTCTGACTGCACTGAGGACACAGCCTGCTGTGGGGTCCCCAGTCTAGGGCTCCCCTGAACCTTCCAGTACAGGACAAGGGAGATATGCACCTCACCCTGCACGGCTGCCCTGGGTGGGCACTTGGGTGGGCCCGGGCGCCCTCTTGTGGCATCTCTTGTCTCTGCAGGGACCCCTTGTGTCCCTGCGTTTGGAGGGGCTTCCCATGCTTAGACCATTTCTCTGTCCCCAGCCTATACCTTTTTCCCTATTCCCAGCCTTACCAGCCTCCAGCCAAAGTCTGAAAAACTCAGTCATGGCTCTCTCACGTTTTCCTGCATAGATATCAGAACCCAGAGCTTGGGTGCCTGCAAGCCCCTTCGATCCTATCCTGGGACACAGCCACGTGGTGATGTATAGACATACCATCTGGTTCAAATCCTGACTGCATCACTTGGAAGCAGTTGTACAACCAGTGTGTGCCATAGCTTTCTCACTTTAAAAATGAGATTAATGGGGCGCCTGGGTGGCTCAGTCAGTTGGGCGTCCAACTTTGGCTCAGGGCATGATCTCGCGGTTCGTGAGTTCGAGCCCCGCATCGAGTTCTGCGCTGACAGCTTGGAGCCTGGAGCCTGCTTCGGATTCTGTGTCTCCCTCTCCCTCTGCCCCTTCCCCGCTCATGCTCTGTCTCTCAAAAATGAATAAACGTTAAAAATTTTTTTAAAATGAGATTAAATAAGACAATACTGGACAATTTGTCTGTTAAAGCCTCACTCCTATCCCCATCCTGCCTGCCATTTTTCAGAATGACTTGCCAGCAGGATTCTGGGTTAGATTCAGCCAATGGGAGGCAGCAGAAGCACCTTATTGCTTCTCCAGTAGCAGCGGATTCAGTTTCAATTCAGTTTTGCAGCCACCTTTGCAGATTTTTCTCTGAATACTGCCTCAGGACAAGAGGCAGCGGTGCTCTCCTGCACTTCCTGCAACTTCCAGACTCTCTGAAAGCTGGAGGCAACTTTCCCTAATCTTTACATTCCAACCCATCCAGCGGGTTCCAATACCGAATATTATTAATCTGGGAGGGCTTCTTGGAGGAGGTGAGGGTGTTGGAATGATGCTAGGCCACAAAAGCAGAAGGCTTCCAGTGTTGAATAATTCCACCTCAGTGCCCATTTGGGCCCTGCCCTTCAGCTCACCTCTTCACAGTTTCCAGGGAGACAGTTTCCAGGGAGCTTGGAATCCTCATATTGATGTCACTTGGTAACCAGGAGCTGGTGGCTGCAGCCATCTCTGAAGTTCTTTCCATCATCCTGGGCCCTCATCTCTGGCATGGGCTCTGCACGGCCCAGGTAGCGGGGGCCCAGCTGGGGAAGCACCTTCTCCCTGCTTCCCTTCTCAGCCAATCACAGGCCTCACAGGGACCACTGAGACTCTTGTTGATGGCGGTAAGTCCACAGAAAGTGCCAGATGGACCAGGGGCGGGGCACCCTCTACCTCCAGACCCAGAGGATCCTCCCGTTTGTTCTCATCCACGGAGTACCCTGGGGTTCAGTGTGGATGGAACATAGTCCTGGCCCGAAGGGCTCCCAGCCTAGTGCAAGAGACAGAGCGTACCTCATTGTTGCAACACGCAGATGTTAGCATCTGTTACATGCTGCCGGCTGGGCCGCAGACTAGCAAAGTCATGGCTCATCCTTGCGTGGGGAGGATAGCAGATGCCGTGGTATCCAACTCACTCCTTAGCAGTCACCTCTAAGCACCAAAGGCTACTTCCTCTAAACTCTGCAGTTCTCTACCTGAAGGCTTTTCATGCCCCCAGAAGCAGCCCTCAACCGCAGGGAGTGAGTGAAAAAAAATCAACTTAATTCTCTCACCCTCCGTTGGGACAAGTCTAGGATGCGTGTCTCCCAGAGTGGCTGGACGGGACGGAGCTCAGGTGCCCAGAGGTAAAGGGCTCCAACACCTAACACCTCCTGGCCACTTCCCAGTCTCTTGTCCCCACCCTTTTGCTGCTATTTCCTGGAAGCAGCTCCCAAATAAGCCATTCAAATCCCTGTCTCAGGTTGGCTTCTGAGGGAACCCAGACTGGCACAGGGAGGATGATTTATTACAGGGAAATAAAGTTCTGCAAAACTCACGTTATACCTAATCATATGCAAAGCAGTGGCCGACCCAAGGGATGGGTAGGGGAGCTGTCTGCCCGGGTACAAGCAATGAGGGTGGCTGTTGTCTGTAAAAAAGTTAAAAGCAGTAATTTAGCTGACCAAAGACCCGTCTGCTTTTTATTTTATTTTTTTTTTAATTTTTTTTTTTTTACGTTTTTTATTTATTTTTGAGACAGAGAGAGACAGAGCATGAATGGGGGAGGGGCAGAGAGAGAGGGAGACACAGAATCGGAAGCAGGCTCCAGGCTCTGAGCCATCAGCCCAGAGCCCGATGCGGGGCTCGAACTCACGGACCGCGAGATCGTGACCTGAGCTGAAGTCGGCTGCTTAACCGACTGAGCCACCCAGGCGCCCCCCCGTCTGCTTTTTATTATCACTATAAACCGGCCATTATAATAAGCTTCAATGATAAAATTCTCCTCCCCCGTGAGACTGATGGCTCTTGCTGTCCCATGTCCCCTCCTTGGCACCCCACTGATGCCAACTGCACTGAGGACAGAGAAATTGATTGTGGGCAGAGGAGATGGGGGAAGACCTCATGCAGGAGGCAGCATCGATGCCCTAAACACACAGCACTACCTGCATTTCACACCTCCACGCTTTGCATATGCTATTCCCTTTTACTGGGACGCCTTTTGTGCCTCAGTTCTCTCCCAATCGTCCATTATGATGCAGTGCAGTTGGGTATCTCCTCCTCCAAGAAGCCTTCCCTGACACCCAGCCTGAATTAGATTGCCTCCTCTGGGCTTGCACAGACCTCCAAGTTCCCCTATGTCATGGCAGTCTTCACACTGGGTTACCTTTGTGAGTTTCTTGTTTTGTTTTTTTTTTAATCACCAGACCGTGGGCTCCAAAGTGTCAGGAACTACAGCCTGTTCATCTGGGGCCTGGCTCACAGTTGACACTTAGGAATGGGTCTGCCCCTGGGGCACCTCTGTGCAGTCCGCAGTCTGCATCCCCATCCATGGCAACACAGCCTATGGAGGTTTAGTGAACAAATGAATGGGTGCATGGGTGGAATTTTCAATAACCGGGGAAGACATTTTTTTTTTAATTTTTTTTAACGTTTATTTATTTTTGAGACAGAGAGAGACACAGCATGAACAGGGGAGGGGCAGAGAGAGAGGGAGACACAGAATCGGAAGCAGGCTCCAGGCTCTGAGCCATCAGCCCAGAGCCCGACGCAGGGCTCGAACTCGCGGACCGCGAGATCGTGACCTGAGCTGAAGTCGGACGCTTAACCGACTGAGCCACCCAGGCGCCCCCCGGGGAAGACATTTAAAGCAGAAGAGACAGAGCAAGTAAAAGCAGAGAGGCTTGAAAAGTGCAGAGCTTCTCAGTGGAAGGGGTAAACTGTTTTAGGCCGCAGGCAGCATAGCTCAGGAGTCCATCAGCTTTAGCACCACCCACGGTGCGGTCAACATACCTGCAATCTACCTCAGACACTTAGCTGGAATCTCTGCCGATGGGGCTCGAGAATCTGGGTGTCCCAGAGAAATCCTGGGAACAAAAACATGTGGAGTGGCATGGGGCCAGCTAACAAAGTGAGGGGTGAACTGCAAAAAGGTGAGACCGGCCCGATTAAGTTGAGCCCACACCAGTAATTCATTCACGTAGCATTCATTCATGCATTCATTCATTCAATTCGTGTGTATTGAGCCAGGAAGGCACTCAGATATACCTGTGCACAAGACAGATATGATCTCTGCTCCCTTTTCACGGTCTAGTGGGAGCAGAGTCATGAAATTAACAAGCAAGCAAATAAATACCTGATATAAGGTCAGGTTATGATTAACGCTTTGCAGGAGAGAAAGCAGGGTAAGGAAGGGATTAAAGAACAGAAGACATGGGGTGCCTGGGTGGTTCAGTCTGTGAAGTGTCTGACTCTAGATTTTGGCTCAGGTCATGATCTCATGGTTCGTGGGATTGAGCCCTGCGTGGGGCCCAGCACGGACAATGCGCAGCCTGCTTGGGGTTCTCTGTCTCCCTCTCTCTCTGCCCCTCCCTCACTCGCACGCACACGTGCACCCTCCTGCTGTCTCTCTCAAAATAAATAAACAAATGTAAAAAAAAAAATAGAAGAGGTTATCTTGGATGTAGCGTCAGGGAAGCCAGGGAAGTGAGAGAAAGAGTCACTTAAAATGAAGGAGCAAACCACGCAGATGTTTGAGGAAAGAACATTCCGGGCAGAGAGAGCAGCACATGCAAAGACCTGGAGAACAGAACGTGTGGGAGAGGAAACCTCGGTTAGGTAGCTACTGCAGTAGTCCAAGTATGGGATGCTAGACGATCAGATCGGGGTGGAGACCGTGGAGGCGGTAGGAAGTGGTCAGATTCAGAATACATTTTGAGGGTAAAGTTGACTAGCTTTGCTTTTGAATCAGATGTGGGTGTGAGAGGATGGAAGTCAACGTTATTGCAGCCAAGGGTGCAGGGGATGAGAAGAGGGTTGGAGGGGATGATGTCAGAGAGAGGTAAGGGGTGTGGGGGGCGGGGCGCAGACCATATGCAGGTTTCCAGAGACCATAAGGAGGACATGACTCTCCCTGAGTGTGTTAGGAGCCCTGGGAGAGTTTTAAGCAGAGGAGGAATGTGACTTGGCGTGTGTCCTAACAGTATCTCCAGCTGCAGAGTGTAGAACAGACTTTGGGAGACAAGAGATGAACTCGGGCAGTTCAGAGGTTGGTGCAGACATCCAAGTCAGAGGTGATGGTGGCTTGCTATAGGGTGCTGACTGGAATGGGAAAACTGAATTTACTTGAGCAAAAACAGTAAGCGGATTTCGAGAATCTTGTTGAAGAAATAGCAGGTGGCAAAAATCATAGAGGCGCAACTGCATCTTCTTGGAGGAAGCGGCTTCAATTCTCTGGGCTGGTTTTGTCATCTGCAAAACGGGGACGATAATGGAACACACCTCGCAGAGTTGTCGATAGAGTGATGTAGAGGTTTGGGCACAGGATCCAGCACACAATAAATATTTAATAAACTTTATCCTGGGAGCCAGACTGCTGGGTTCCGGTACCATCTCTGCCCCTCATTGTCTGGCTGAGTCATCTCGGGTCAAAATCACCCCTCTGTAAAACGGGGCTACCGTTAACGCTAACTGTATAGGGTTGGGTCGTGACGCTTAAATTAATGAATACACGTAAGGCATTTAGAATAATGGGGCACGGAGCAAGCATTGCATAAGTGCCAACCATTATTATTAATATATTTTAGTCATATTTCATAAACTCTTCCTCCACCAGCATATGCCCACCCTATTCTGAAGATGGGAAGTCTGTGGCTCAGAACAAGGTAGCCTCTCCTCGAGGACCTAACCTAGGATCCCGCGTGTGTGGCGATCTCTCCAACTCCCTGGAAAAAGGAGATTCCTGTTTTAAAGGACCCCGCCCCGCCCCGCCCCGCCCCGCCCCGCCCCGCCCCGCCCCGCCCCGCCCCGCCCCGCCCCGCCCCGCCCCGCCCCGCCCCGCCCCGCCCCGCCTGCGAGCTGCGTGGCGGAACGTTTAAGCGCTGCGCTCGGGTTTCCAGTCGGCGCGCTGGCGCAACGGGTCAGGCGCTTGGAGCTACTTCCGGCGGCCGTGTTCGGCCCTCGGGCGTCTCCATTTTGGCCGCAGGTGGGGCTAGGCCTGGGCGGGCGGAGCAGCGGAGCGGAGCCCTCCGCGCTCTCAGGGCCGAGTCGGCTCACGGCACTCCCTCCCTTCCTTCCTCCCTCCGCCTGCAGAAGCCGGGGGAGCGCATGGCGGGCTTGGAGGTACTGTTCGCGTCGGCGGCGCCGGCCATCACTTGCGCGCAGGACGCTCTCGTCTGTTTCCTGCACTGGGAGGTGGTGACGCACGGCTACTACGGCTTGGGAGTCGGCGACCAGGTACTCCAGAGAGGCAGCCCGGGGTCAGGGTGGTGGTGGTATGGTGGTGGATCCAAGGTCCGGAGTTCTGGTCCAGAGCGCCTGGCCCTCCCCCCGCCGGAGTCCGGGCCTTGGGGCTCCTGGAACCTTCGGTATAGACAGCGGGTCGAGGAGGTCCTCTGCTATCCCAGCCCAGCGTCCCTCAACACAGCTGGGACAACATGATTTTGGAACCCAAGGACCAGAAGCTCGCTTCAGCATAGCCTGGCAGTCTCCCAGGCCAGGATCGTGTGGACCTGACGCCGAGACAGGGGCGTAGCTCCCCTGAGCACTCCTCACCTGCCTGAACTCCGCCAAGCTCCTTCCCGCATAGCGGCGGGGGTGGGGGGGGGGGTGGTGCTGTTCCCAATATTGCACTCGAACCTCCACCAGATATCTGAGTCAGAGCACGTTTATGGGGGCCCAGAGAACATACACACCCTTATCGTTTTACTGAAGGGTCCCGTGCAGTCTGCTCACCGCTGTCATCCCCAGCTCAGGTTCTGGGAAACAGCCCCCCCACACAAGTACACACCTGCACCCTGCATGTGAGGGCCAGGTAAGGTTACCTCCTCAACAGCTGCCCTACAGGGTCAGCCCCTCCTGCTCGCAGGTCCTCTGACTGCCTCTCCGAGCTGGGGGCCTTGCCCTCACACCCAAAGAGCCCCGGGATTGCTGGGCCCAAGCTCCTGCATAATTCTTTGCTGGAGCCTTTGTTCATCTTCTCTGCCCCTGCTTTGTGGCTTTCACCCTCCACATCAGCTTCCTGGTGAGAACTGGGCTTGGCCCCCTTCCTGCCCCTTCAGTTCTCTTCTACTTCGGCAGAGAAAATATCCTCCCAGCCTCACTCCCCACAAACACGTAGGATTCCAAGCCTGCCCCTTCCTGTCACCGTTCTTCTCACCCTCGGAACCTGCATCAGCTCTGGGGAGCGGGGCACCTCACCCTTTGCATCTCTTAGGGTGAGATTTTTAACCTTCTTCTCATTTTTCACTGCTTCAGTTCTCAAACTCCCTAATCCTGAGTGTCTCAGGTATACACTTAGTATCTCGGGTTTTCCTGTCCTGACACAGAGCTTCAGGGATCCCTCCTTAAATGCAGTTTGCACATCCTGAGCATCGAGAGGCAGGCACTCCCTTCCACTCCCTGCTGCCCCATTCCACCGTCCTGAGGAGTGAGCCAGACCGCTGCCCCATCTCACACTTCACGCCCACCACCGGGAGTCAGATTAGAAGTACGAGAACTGTCATGGATGTCTGGCTTTTCTTATCCTCCTAGACTTCAAGTATCCCACGGGGACCCCAGATACACACTTAGCAGCTCCATCCCTGCCCCCTTCCAGGCTCACACATACTTCGTCCCTCATGTGGCATCTAGGACTGGAGATATGGCTGGAAAAGAAGGGGCAGCCACACACACACACACACACACACACACACACACGGAAGCAGAAACCATGTTTTCCTCCCAGATAGCTCAGGTCTGGGCCTTTCGGTCCATCTTGCACTTCACTTCCCTTGCCTTTCAGCATTCAGGCCTTGGGACCGGGTAGAGATGGCGCCCCGAAGTGTCAGTCTCCCCGCTTCTGGTGCATAGCGGCCCCAAGAGAAGCTGTTGCCTCACTTGCCTCACGTCACCTTTCTGATCTTGAATGGCTCTTCCACGTGCCCAGTCATGTCACCTCAGCGTGGCCTGGGAAGTCCAGGCAGCTGCTGTACAGGATGGTGCCGAATGCAGTGGGATTGGAGAGCAGAGGGGGAGGAACACTTATTTGGTCTGGTCCTGTCCTTGGGGCTCCTCTGTGGGCCTTCTGTTTCCCTGACCCCTTGCCCTGTCCTTCAGCTCTAATACTTCTGCCCTACTCTCTGCCCCTCCTCATGGACCTCACCTGGTTTACCTCCCAGCTAGCTATTTCTGGGCTGACAGTCAGAATCTGTCCCCCCAGAACAGGAACTTGTTACAGAGGGCCTGAAATGGCCCTTCTCCCCATTTCACAGGGACGTATCAACACAGCAGATCTGCCCCCAGCATCGTCCCTTCACACACCCGTCCACAGCTCTGAGTTGCTTTGACAGCTTAGGGACACCAGTTCCTATAGGTCATTGCCTCCTTCAGCATCATCCCCTTGCCGAATTTTCAGGTGAACTGTGCAGAAAGAATGCAATCTCATTCTAATACTGGTTTAAAGAACAGAAAAGGTCCTTCACTGATTCCTAAAGGTCCATCTAATTCCACTGTGTTCATGGTGCCACGTGTTGAGTTCATACAGGCCAGAAAAAGCTGCCAGCCCCAGATGTCTTACGGGAGGCCAGGGAGGGTGGGGATGAAGGTTGTGAGAGGCACTGCCCACAGTCCATGTGTCCCCCGCCCCAGTGCTAAGTCGTGCGTGCCCTCTGGGGATGGGTGTTTGTATTGCACACTGGTGTGTCTGCTTCTGTGCCCTTTCTCACAAGTAATGCTAAAGCTCACATTGCACTTCCCCTTCTCTAACCGCTGCTGAGTCAGCGTCCCCTGGAGCAGAAGGCCTGTAGAGAGGCATCTTTCCTATCAGTTTATTTAAAAGAGGGTTTAATTGTCAGCCTTGAAACCAGCAGACTCAGCTGAGACCAACAGTGTTTGCCATGCCTGGAGGATGTTCATGTTGCCTCTCCAGCCACCTCCTGCTCCCCACCCTTCTAAGGGTGATAAGAGAGAGGAAGGTCCCAAAAGTATGTGCCTGATCATATAGCATATTGACAGTTAAATACAAAGTTGTTGCTTTTCTCTTTGGTTTTATCTCCTCTTGTTCAGGGAAATTGCATATGTAAAACTTGGTTAGAGGAGCAGTGAGGCCATTGGCTTCAATAAAAATTGTTTGAATTTGGAGCACTTCCTCGAAGTGAGTGCCGCTCCTCCTAAGAGCTTTACAGAGGTGTCAGGTGGGTCAGGTAGCAAGGGGTTAGAGATGGCCATAGGTAGAAGTCAGAGAATCTTGTTTCCTGTTGGAGGAATCTAAAGATTTTGACAAAAGAGAGAAAATGCCCAAGATGATGTTTGGGTTTCTTTGGGTGGATTTTAGCCCAGAGACCCTGGGATGAACTCATGGTCACTGAAGAATGCTTAGGATTTTGCCTAAGTGGACAACTATCTTTACTTTTTAGGGGCCAGTGTGGTGGACCTGGCTGGGAAAAATCTCCAGCCATAGACCAAGCAACCAGGAGCACTGAAGCCCAAACCCAGCTGTGCACCTGACTTACCGTGACCTTGGGCCCTTCCCAGCCCCTCTCAGCCCTTGAATTTTTCACCTGAGGGTGTTAAACTGTATAACCATATACTTTGGCTACTTTCCAGCTGCAGCTTTCTGGGGGGCCCGATACTGATGTCAGTGCCTAGAAGACAGTTGAATGCCGTGTTTGGCCTGATTATCACCAGGGCCAGTCCCTCTTGGTCCCACCTGTTTTTCCCATTATCAGGGCAGCCCTTGGGCTGGTACCATCAGTTACCCGGCAGTGAGAGACATAGGAGAGTGAGCCTCATGAATTATCTATACTCCGAGGAAGAATTCTGGTGTGTTAAACGCTGTATGTGGTGGATATAAACATAAATTCAGAGGCCTCTGACAGAACAAAAACGAGGCATGTTGTCAAATTCTTGGCTTCCAAAGTAAACCTTAAATCCACGGCACTAGACCTATTAACAGGAAATCTACCCGGTTGGATGTGGGGGATTGTTTCTCTTCATCACTTAGTGGACTGTTTTGATTGGTTTCACTTGCGGTTTTTGTCACTCTCGTTTCTTTGCTTCAGGCCTGTGAGTTTCCTTGTCATCCAGCCAGCTTTTAAACCATGCCAGTTGCAACATCTTAAATTGTATTGGGGACCACTTCTCCCTTTGGATTCCTGAGCACTAAGGGTGACCAAAGAGGAGAGGCCCACAATTCTCTGCCTTTGACCTCCCATCGTCCTTGGTGTGTGTAAGGGCTGCGGTGCCCATTTTTGTGTTTTGCTGTTGTTTTTCATCTTTGGTCCAGCTTCTCCCAACATACTCTCCTGAGTACAGAGCTTCCCAGTCAGTCCACTTGCTTGTGTTTAGCCACATAAGTAGGTATCCGTGAAAAAAGTATATAGAGTGTTTTTGTGTGTTTTAAAAATTTTTTACATGAGTGATACCTAGCTATAAATCACATTTTCTTAATTTTAAGAAAAGTTTAAGTTGTATTTTTGATCAATATCTGTATGATGCTACAATTTGATCTAGTCTGTTTCTTATAACTCCTATATAGTATTCCACTGTGAGCTTATCTTTTCATTTCACCTCCACTTTGGTGCTCATGACAAGGTTGTGACGAAGATCCCTTGTCATGACCCCTGTGCTTTTGTGCACAGGGTTTCTTCCAGGAAGAGAGGTTTGGGGTCATAGGGTGTCAGCTTACCTAATCGCACCAAATACTGCCAGATTGCTTTCCAGAGGGGTTGTAGGAATGTAAAGGGCCACCAGTGGTGTCTGAAGGTTCACATTCTCCCCACACCCACATGAACACCTGGCAAAAAAAAAAAAAAAAAAAGAAAAATGGATAATACCCGTCTGATGGTTGTAACCTGGAATCTCATTATTTCCACCTGTCCTTCTCTGGATGCTAGTCAAGTTTTTAACAGCCCTTTATGTACTGTTATCTGCCGTTACCTTTTGCTTGTTCATATCTTTTGTCAAGTTTTCAAGTGGGTTCCTAATTTTTATTGTTCATTTTCCAGGCATTCCCTTAACGTGCTAGTTACTAATCCTTTTTCATTTGTAGCCATGGCAGAGTGGCTGCCTGTTAGTGTTGCAGTGTCTGTTGTTGAGCAGAAGCTTTAAATTTGGAACAGTCTCAAAGACAGTACTTTTTCTCATTTATGGATCTCAAGAAATCTTTCCCCACCTGTAAATCACTCTATTACTGTAGAAATAGTTTAGGGGTGCCTGAGTGGCTCAGTTTGGTTAAGTGTCTGGCTTTTGATTTTGGCTCAGGTCCTGATTTCACAGTTTCTGAGATTGAGCCCCGGGTCAGGCTCTGCACTGACGGTATGGAGCCTGCTTGGGATTCTCTGTCTCTCAGCCCCTTCCCACTGCTCACCATGTGCATATGAGTGAGCACTCTCTTTCTCTCGAAATAAACTTAAGAAAAAAGAAAGCTTGGGGACACCTGGGTGGTTCAGTAGGTTAGGCATCCAACTCATGATTTCAGCTCAGGTCAAGATCTCACAACTCATAAGCTCGAGCCCCATGTTGGGCTCTGTGCTGACAGCGCAGGGCCTACTGGGGGTTCTCTGTCTCCCTCTCTCTGTCTGCCCCTCCCCTGCTTGTGCTGTCTTTGTCTCAAAAATAAGTAAACTTGAAAAAAAAGAAAACCTTGATCTTTAAAAAAATAGTGTAGAAACTGCTTCTCAAACTTTAATGTGTAAAAGGAAAGTCCTAGAGTTATTTAAATAGAAAAAGAAGACATCATAACTCACAGTGATGCATTTTTACACACACCAGCTTGGCAAAAATTTTTAAATTGGACAGTGACGGGGTTGCTGACCATGTGGAATACAAGAACTCCTATGTTGTTGGTGGAAGTGTAAATCAGTACCTCTTTGGAAAACAGTTTGACTTTATGTCACGAATTAAAAGTTCTTTCCTCGTACGCACTCTATGGAAGTTCACTACGTGCGTGCCAGGACGTGTGTACACAGATGTTCATAGCAGCCTCATTTATAACAGCCAACCTGTACACAGTCCAAATATGCATCCCCACCGAATGCGTACCTTGCGGCGTGTTCATGCAGCACCACACTGTATGTAGCTGTGAACTTCACGGCAGCGGGGTGCTGTATAATGGATCGTATGTGGTTAAACACTCTGACACAGATGAATCTCAACAGTATCAAACGACCACCACAGTAGCCTGGACGAGAGTGCACTAGAATCTTTATTTTTAGGTAACGTTTTGGTGCTCCTGTTACAGATGGTCCAGGTTCTGAGCTTTGAAAACTGCTGCCTTAGAATTTCGTAGTATCCCTTCAGGAGATTGGCCTGATTCTTGGGGAGGGAGGTGGAGAGGACATTATTAGTAAACCCGAGGCTACGGATTCTGGACAGGTTCCAGTACTGTGTCACAAAGGCAGGCAGCTACAAGGCAGAAAGCTCTAGAGCAGGAGTCCAGAGATAGATCCCAGACCTCTGACTTGGGCCTTTTGTTTCTGTTGACCTCCATGTCCTTAATCTGTGAAATGAGGGAGTGGGATTAGATTATCTGTGAAGTCCTTCCTCGCTCTGTGCTCTGAGGTCGTCATCTTCCTCCTCTCAACCCTGGTGTCTTCTCAGCCGGGTCCCAATGATAAGAAATCAGAACTGCTCCCAGCCGAATGGAACAGCAATAAAGACCTGTATGTCCTCCGGTATGAGTCTAAGGATGGGTCCAGAAAGCTCCTTGTGAAGGCTGTCACCGTGGAGAACAGCGTGATCATCAATGTGCTGGTGAGTCTCGGGGACATGTTGGTATCTGCTGGTGGGAGCACACGTTGTGATCACCTTTGTGTAGCTCATTTAGCAGTACAGATCAAAGGCCTTAAATGTTTGTGAGGCCTTTATCCAAGGGATCCTACTTTTGGAACTGAGGCGAGGCAAGAATCCTCAATATAAAAAAGCTTTCTGTTCAAAGATATTCACCTTCCGGTTTTATCAAGGGAGGGACTTTTCCATCACTGGGGAATGATTATGTAAATTAGGATAAATCCTTTCACTGACAACAGAGGAGGAAAAATGCTTATTGTAGGCCCAGAGGACTACTTTTCTTTGGATAAGCCTAGCTCTCTGCTATCCTGGAGCCCTTACGTTTCTTATTTCCAGGGATGGAAAAAACTTCCCCTCCACTGTGGGCCACCTCACCTGCACCCTCCTCTCTGCCTTTAGCCCCTGCTAACTCCCTCCCGTTTTTCACTTCCTCAAAAAGTGCAGTCCTGACTACCTACTCTCACCTGCTAGAAAAATCTAAATTATGCCTCTCTACTTCATCATTTTATTTCCTTGCCTGGTACCTACCACAGTTTGTAATTAGGTATTTAGTGTTTGAATTCTGCCACTGGACTGTGCACCACAGGGGCAGCGAACTCTTGTTAAGTATGTCCTGGTTGTCTCTGCGTGCTCATAGAAAAGTACCATGCAGTCTACATACGTTCCCATGTAAAGATATACTTTATTTGTTTTAACTACGAGGTAGTGTCTAATAACCATAATGTATTTATCCCTTTCTGTTTTGATGAACATTTAGATCTTGTATCAGACAGAGTTCTTAGTAAAAAATAACAAAATTGCCTTAGGTTAGTTTAAACAGATTGGGTTTATTCCAAGAGGTGAAATAGCTCACTGAATTATTGGAAAGGCTAGAGAAACAGGTTCAAGGCTGGGCTTTCAAGACAGTCCCTCAAAACCAGGCCGTAGAAACCACTGCTGCTGCTGCCGCCCCAGGCATTAGGTGCCGGCTGATGCTACAGGCCCTCGGCACCTTCTCGTGAGCCACTGGTGTCTCTGTGCCTCCCCTCTTTAGCAAGATGTCTGCCCCTGGCTTTTCCACGTTGCTGCCTCCAAGTCAGAGACGTGCATCCATTTGGTACCTCAATTACATGCCTGTGCCCAAGCTACAAAAGAGCCTGGGAAGTAGGTTTATTGGGCTCTGCCTAGAAAGGCAATATTCCTAAATCAGAGAAGCCCCCTCTGCATTGGAGGTATGTCGCGTATTACAGACATTCCTGGTATGTTTCTTTGCTCATGTATATTTCCTTAAACTGAGTATTTAATTGTTGTTCTCCACCCACCCACCCACCCATTAGCCCAGAAATCTTCCCAATC
The DNA here is from genome assembly GCF_018350195.1 of Panthera tigris. Classification (NCBI taxonomy): domain Eukaryota; kingdom Metazoa; phylum Chordata; class Mammalia; order Carnivora; family Felidae; genus Panthera; species Panthera tigris. The sequence continues at coordinate 28,037,008 of NC_056662.1, forward strand.
TTTCGTTTTCTGTTTTCATTTTTCTAGGAATGTGGCTCACAGCAGGTATCAGATTTGACACTGAACTTGGATGATTATGTCGATTCAGAACACCTGGGTGACTTCCACAGGTACTTCTAAGTGATGGCTTTTCCCTGGGAAAAAGAGGAGAGAAACAATGGAATAGGGCAGAGAAGTCGAGAGAGTCAAGAAAGGTTAATAGAATGGTCTTTGTCTCCTGGGCACAGTCACTTCTCAGTTCTCTTTTCTGTTTTTAATTTATTTTAAGAGAAGATTCACATGGGAAGTGCCACGTGAAGTAAAGTGATGTAATCAAGCGTCCACAAGTGCTACAGTGGCCTCAGGGGAGTGGGTCAGTCAGAAGAGGCTCCTGGAGAAAAGGTGTACCTGATTGGATCTCCGCTTCCAACTTTGTTTTCTTTTGAATGGACTTTATTTTTTAGCGCAGTTTTAGGCTCACAGTGAACGAGCGCAAAGAGTTGCCATGAACACCTCCCCCTCCAACCACCCCCACACGGCCTCCTTCACCGTCAGCGTCCTGCACCAAAGTGCTCCATTTGTTATAGTGGAAGAACCTCCATCAATACACATCCTCACCCGGACTCCATAGTTGACCTGCAGGTTCACTACGGGGAATGTTGGAGTATGTTTGCTTCTCTAAGAAACTGCCGTGCTGTCTTCCATGGTGGCAGTACCATTTCGCATTCCCACCAGCAACGTATGAGAATCCCTGTTGCTCCACAGCCTTGTAAGCGTTTGGTGGTGTCGGTTTTGCAGATTTGGCCATTCTGATAAGTGTATGGTGGTACCTTGTTGTAATTTACAGTTCCCAAGTGACACATGATGCCGAGCATCTTTCCATATGCTTTCTTGCCATCTGCACATCTTCTTTGGTGAGGTGTTCATTTGGGTCTTTGGCCCATTTTTTCATTGGTCTGTTCTCTTACTGTTGAGTTGTAGGAGTGCTTTGTATATTTGGGGTACAGTCTTTTATCATATGTGAGTTTTGCAAATATCTTCTCCTGGTCTGGCTTATTTTCTCATTCTCCTAACGTTTTATTTTGAAATTTGCTACCCCACAGAAAGGATGGTTTGTAAAAATATTACAGTGAACGCTCGCATACCTGTCATCTCTGTTGACCAGTTTTTAACGTGTTGCCACATTTGCTTAGTTTTGCTGTGTGCTGTTCTGTCCTTGAACCACCTGAGAATTATTTCCACACTTTGTGAACCTTCACCCCTAAGCTCAAGCAGTATCTCCGTATTCATCAAGGGCACCTCCTATATAACCTTAACATAGTTATCACGCTCAGGAAATGAAACGTAGATAGTCCTTTAATACACAGTCTGTTGATATTTCTGCAGTCATCCTGGCAGTATCCTTTTTAACTAGTCTTTTGGCTCTTTGGGGTTTTTTCTTACCCAACCAAACATCACATATTGCATTTATTTTCCTGGCTCTTTAATTACTTTTAATCCAGAACAGTTTCCTAGATGTTTATTTTCCATGGTTTTGGTATTTTTGAAAAAGACTTGAGGTCAGTTGTTGTGTAGGAGGTTCAGATTGTTTCCTCGTGATCAGGTTTATTAGGTTATTTCCTCCTCATTTGATTCCGGTTGAACATTTTTGCCAAGAGCACCACATAGGTGAGGCTGTGCTCTCAGGGTGTTTGCATCAGGCATAGACATCTGTCTTGTTGACTTGGTTCATTTTGATGACTTGGTTAGGACAGTGTCTGCCAGCTCTTTCTATAGTGAAGGCATCTGTTTTCCTTTGTGTTTCATAAGCGATCTGCGGGATTATGCTAGCAGACCATACTGTTCTGCCTCCTAACGGTCTTTTACCCGGTAGTTTTGGCATCTGTGGATGATTCTCGCCTGAGTCAGTTACTACAGTGATGTTTGTAAGGCAGTAATTTTCTACTCTAATCATTCTAACTACATTTATCAGCATTTTTTATAAAAAAGAGTTTTCTATTCTCCCTGTCCCCTTTATTTTTATTTCTTTTAAATACCAGTGTAGACAATGGATTCTTTTTTATTCTAAGTTATGGTCCATTTCTATCATGCTTTGGATGCTTCAGTTGTTCCAGAGTTGGCCAGTGGGAACCCTTTCAAGCTGCCTCTTTGTCCTTTTGACATGTCCCCATCATTCTTAGAGCGTTTCACACTTTCTGGCACAATAAAATATTCCCGCCTTCCCTTGTAATTTCCTTGCCCCTGCCTTGTAATCAGCCGGTTTTCTAGGGAGCCATGATGTCTGTTAGTGGGGAATCATATTTAACAACCAAAATCTGGGCCCTGAATGTGCTCATTAATACAAGGATACTATTGCTTCCATGTCCTGTAGATGAATAGAGCTTGAAAGCTTTTTCCTTAAAGTCTTTTCTTAAATTTTAAACTGATGCTTTCATTTTTAATCTAACACCAAGGGATTCTTAACTCTCTTATTCCGTATTTGTATCCTTCTGTGGCGTGGACCCTGATTTCCAACAGCATCAGCATATTTACTCATTTGTTTGATCCTGAAGTACACACAGTTTCTGAACTGCGACGTCAGTGCCAACGAAGAACAAATCAACCCAGTAAAGTTCCAAGTATAATTTCTTTCCAGTTCTTTTGTCCTTCAACTGTGTCCCACTGAGGATGTTATAGTCAGAGTATTGTGTTCAAAATGTACTTAGATTAATGCTGCTTTCTCCATAGGTGTAATGACATTGTCTGTTACATAGTCAGGCCCAATTATTTCCACTTTATTCCATTTTAGGGACTTTGTTGCCATCCTCATCAGCCTCCTTGATTAGAGGAAGCCCGGCATCACCGTAAATTCAGTCACCAGAACTGCCTAGAAACCCTGTTGTGGGTTTTTTTTAGTGTTTGTTTATTTTTGAGACACACACACACACACACACACACACACACACACATTGACCGGGGGAGGGGCAGAGAGACAGAGGGAGACACAGAATCAGAAGCAGGGCTCCAGGCCCTGAGCTGTCAGCATAGAGCCCGACACGAGCTGTCACGAACTGTGAGGTCATGACCTGAGCCGAAGTCGGACGCTTAACCAAGCCACCCAGGCATTCCTGTGTTGTATTTTATTATATCTAACCCCCTCCACTCCTCTCAGACTTCCAAATCACCTGCCTCCATCATTGTCTCTGCCCCCTTCCACGTGGCCTTTACGTGAGGAGATGCCTACTTCTGTTCCTGCTTACCACCTTTCAGTCGATTTCCCACCCAGTAGTCGGACCAGCCTTTTAAAACAGATAATAAGATTGTGGCTAAAACGCTTGCTTGAAATCCTTCAGTGGTACCATTTCACTCATGTTAGGATGGCTACTGTCAAAAAAAAAAAAAAACACAAGTGTTGGCCAGGATGTGGAGCAGTTGGAATGCTTGTGCACCATTGGTGGAAACATAAAATGGTGCAGCCACTATGGAAAACAGTGTTGTGGTTACCATGGGGTCCAGCAATTAAGTTACAAAATTAAGTTACCATGGGGTCCAGCAATTCAACTTCTGGGTATAACCAGTAACATTGAAAGCAGGGTCCAGAATAGATATTTGCACACACATGTTCATAGAAGCATTTATCATACCAGCAGAAGTTGGAAGCCATGTAGGTATCCGTGAATACCTAGAACAGATGCGGGGGTAAACAAAATGTAGTGTATACATACAATGTGGTCGGTGACTACATTTGTTCAGCTTTAAGAAGGAAGGAGAAGCTGACACATGCTGCAACGTGGAATAACCTCGAGGGCCTTACGCGGAGCAAAATAAGCCACCCACAAGCAGACAGACACTTAGTATGATTCCGCTTAGATGAGGTGCCTATAGTAGTCAAATTCATAGAGACAGAAAGTCAAATCGTGGCTGCCAGGGGCTAGGAACGTGGAGAATGGGGAGTTACTGTTTAATGGGGACAGAGTTTCAGTTTTGCAAGATTTCTGAAGACGGACAGTGGAGGCGATGGCACAGTAACGTGAATACATCACTGAACTGTATGCTTAAAGATGGTTACGAGGGTAAATTTTGTTTGTATTTTCTCGCAGTCAAAAATTCTTGTTAATCTGAAAGATACCTGAAACCCTTCAGCGAATGTCGGTTGCTCTTAGAATAAAGAACAAACGCCTTGAGGAGGCCTAAAGCGTAACCCTGTCCTGGACCACTTCGCCCCTAGTTCCTGTGTCTCGGCCTCCGTGCCCTGCTTCCTCTCCCTTCTGCAGAGCTCTTCCCTGTGCCTAGAATACTCTCCCCAGCTCCCCATGCAGCCAACTCCTGTTCTCCCTTCAGTTCCCATTGAAGAGTTCTTCGGAGAAACCTCTCCTGCTCCCCACCACGTTTGAGCTTTCGAAACACCCTTTTCAGCATTTACTAAGTGGGTGTTCTATGATCAGGGTCGGTCGCTCTCCCCCACCGGCTGTGATCCCCTTGAGGGCAGGGCCCGGGTCTGTTTCGCGTATAGTGGACTGTGGCATGGAAGAGAGAGGCGAGGCCAGCCCAGAGCTGCTGTTGTGGGCGCTGCCCGCTCCGTGACTCCCATGCTCCTAAAGTGGGTAAGGGAAGGACTGGGAGTCTTTCTCTTGATTCTTCGTTCTGGAATTCTATTGTGGGAGAAGGTGGAAGAACCCAGGTACCGTACGAGGCTGCTCATGCTCATTGCAGCTTTTAGCCCTGAGCGGTGCTGAGAGAAAAAGTGACCGTGTCTCCATTTCTTTTTTGTGAATACATTTTTGTTGTTGGGGCTTTGTGTTGGGGGAGTATTTTGGTTTTTGTTTACTGTGAAATGAGGGACCAACAGTACTACCTCGTGGCATTATGAGAACAAAACAAGATGTCGGCACAGAGTGTTCGGTGCTGGGTGCAGCAGCTCTTAGACATGCAAAGGGGAAAAAATCTGATCACCGGGAATCATCTCCATGGAAACTGAGGCTCTGTGAGCTGGCGTGTGGATCTGCCTCTTAATCATAAGGCTCTCTCCCTCTCTGCTCTGTCTTATTGCCGGCGACACTGAAGTGCCTGCTTCTAGTCACCTTCCCCCACCGGGCCCTCCTCTTTCGGTCTTCATGGCATGTCTTGTCCACTCTGGGTGGGGACTTGTGCCCCTTGGTGAGCAATCTCGGATTTGCTAAGGGGTCCGAACCTGTTCCTTACTGCCAAGCCTCTTCTCTTTCCAGTCCTTCAGGATGACAGGCCACAGGCTGTCTTTTGCTGCTACCAAAATGGCAGTGCTACTGAGGCTTAGAAATTGTGCAGAACTTCTTCAGTACTTGGCAGTTTTTAAATCAGACCTGAGCTCTACAGGTAAACACACACCCTCCAGAGGGAGATCGTAGGCCTTCCGGCCGGCCGTATCACACACAACCTCATCTGATTGAAAGGAAAGGGGACTTAGATTTATCCCTTCCACCCAGCTTGCTCAGGGAAGCAGCAAGGTCCCCATAATTCTAGGTTCTGAGCAAAACCCTGATCTTTATAGGGATGTAGAGACCACAGGCCCATAGATCTCCCAAGGCCTTGTAGGTGTTAGACTTTTGAACCACGGAACTCTTTTTCAAGCACAGTGTTCTTTAGGATTGACATATTAAACTAGTTAAAGTAAAATTGCTCCGATGGAAAGGGTAGGGGCAGGAAATGAAGATCCCTGGGTCCCATCCACTTGGCTTTCTCTCTTGTTCTCCTTGGGCCCCCTTCTGTGCAAGAGAAAACTCGAAATTGCTGGTCTAGTTTAATATCTCTGTTCTTCTTATGGTTATAAATATTAAACCTTTTATTTTGAGATAATTATAGTCTTCTTGTAAGAAATAATACAGACATTTTTTCGTATCCTTTATACGTTTTACCTCAGTGATAACATTGTACAAAACCTTACTGGATACTACAGCCAGGATGTTGACATTGATATAATGATACAAAGCCTTTCTATCACCGTAATGATCCCTTTTGATGCCCTTATGTGGCCACCCCACTCCCTCCCCATCCCTAACTCCTTGGCAAACGCCATTTATTCTCCGTTTCTAAAATTTTCTCATTTTCAAAAATGTCCTATACATGGAATCATACAGTATGCAAGCTTATGGGATTGGCTGTTCTCAGCGTAGTGCTCTTGTCATCCCTCTGAGTTGTTGCATGCATTGATAGTGTGTTCCTGTGTAAAGCTGAGTGGCACTTCGCTGCATGGGCGTGCAACAGTTTGTGTAACTATTCACTCCTTGAAGGATATCTCATTGTTTCCATTGTTGCACCGTTACAAATGAAGGTACTCAGGATGTTCCCGTGCAGGCTTCTGTGTGGACATGATTCTCCCTTCTCTGTGATAAATGCTCAAGAGCACGATAGTAGTTGCATGTTTAGTTTTTTAAGAAACTGCCAAATGATTTTCTACGGTGTCTGTACCATTTTATGTGTCCACTGCCGGTGTGTGAGTAACATGGTTTCCCCGCACCTTCACCAGCATCTGGTGTGGTCACTCTTTCATTTTAGTTATTCTGACACGTAGTGATATCTCATCATGGTTTTACTTTATATTAACCTAATGGTTAACAATGAGCGTCTTTCCGTGTGTATCTGCCGTCCGTGTGTCTTCTTTGGCAAAATGTCTGTTCGTGTCTTTTGCCCATTTTGTTTGGATTGGTTGGGTGGGTTTTTTTGTTTTGATTTTTTTTTAACTGTTGCTCATTTGAGAGTTTTTATATTTTTTAGATGCAAGTCCTTTCTGAGATGGTAGCTTATAAATGTTTTCTACCAGCCTGTAGTTTGTTTCTTCATTCTCTTAATAGGGCCTTTCACAAAGCGGACCTTTTTAATTTTGCTAATATTTATTTTATCAATTTTATGGGTTATGCTTTTGGTGTCAAGAACACTTTGCAAACTACCTCTAGCTCCCCAAGATTTTCTATGGTTTTTTTTTTTTTAATGATTTTATAACTAGCAACATCTTTTATTTGTTTTTTAATTTTTTTTTCATGTTTTATTTATTTATTTATTTTTTGAGAGACAGAGGGAGGCAGATCGTGAGTCAGGGAGAAGCAGAGAGAGAGAGGGAGACACAGAATCCGAAGCAGGCTCCAGGCTCTGAGCTGTCAGCACAGAGCCCGACGCGGGCCTCGAACTCACGAACCATGAGATCATGACCTGAGCTGAAGTCGGACGCTCAACCGACTGAGCCACCCAGGCATCCCTCCTATGTTTTTTTCTAAACATTTTATAGTTTCATGTTTTAGAATTAAGTCTGCGGTCGGTTTTAAGTTAATTTCTGTATCAGGTATGAAGTTCAGACAGGGGCTCATTGTCTTGCCTGTGGGTATCCAGTTACTCCAGCACCATTTGTTCTTCCTTCACTGGATTTGCTTTTACAGCTTTTTCGAGAAGCGATCGTCTCTGTTTATGTGGGTCTATTTGGGGGTTTTCTATTTTTTCCCATTGATCTTTGTGTGTGTCCCTCTGCCAGTATCAAACAGTTTGGATTAATGTAGCTACATAGTAGACCTTAACATTGAGTAGAAATGATTTCTGTCACCGACTTTTTCTTGTCAAGATAGTCTTAGCTGTTCTGGGGTCTGCGCCTTTCTGTACAGACTTTAGAATAAGCTTGTTTATGCCTATAGAAACCTTGCTGGGATTTTGATAGGGGTGGCATTAAACCTATAATGAGGAAAATCGACATTTTTACCATGAACATGGTGTATCTCCATTTATTAGGTCCTACTTGATTTCTTTCATCATCATTTTGTAATTTTCAGCAGATCTTATTAAACATGCTTTTGCTATTTCTTCTCTGCAGGAGAGGAGTGATTGTAAATGGCGTTCTGCTCTTAGTTTGATTTTCAAATATTTAATATTTATTATTGGTGTATAGAAATGCAGTTTATTTTTGTAGATCATTTATATGCAGTCACCTTGGTGAACTCAGTGTTCTTGGAGTTTTTTTGAGGATTTCTTGGTAACGTCAAGATAGACTATCATGTCATGTGCAAATAGGGGCAGTTTTATTCTTTGCTTTATTCTGTGCTTTTTCTTTCCTTTTTCTTATTTATTTATTGCCTTATTGCAATATGTTATTTAAGAGTGGTGAGAGAGAACATCCTTGCCATATTCCCAGTCTCGGAGGCAAAGTGTTCAGTCTTTCATTATTATTATTATTATTTTTTTTAATTCTACCTTTATTTACTAGATCTGTAATAAATACTTCTGAAAACTCATGTAGTTAATGTATATAAAGGACTTAGAACAGTACCTGCCACATAGTAAATGATCGGTAAATATTAGTTGTTACGTCATTATTACTCCACTCATATGACCAGCCTTCTTCCAAAACTCAGTATTTAAGGTCCAGAGAACATACTGCCTAGGGATATATACCTATAGGTGTATATCCATATAGGAATGGAATCCATATCTGCCTATTCAGTGGCTTCCCAGTAAAAGACAAACTTAATTTGTAAGACTTTTTTTTTTTTTTTTTAACCTCTATTCCCATTCCAGTAAGCCAAAAGGGGATAGAAAGCCATAGTGTAGCTTTTCTTCCCTCCTTCCCTAAGTCTCTCCCTCCCACTTAGCTTCAGAAATACCCTCCAATCAACTCAAGTCTAGTATGTTGTTAACTGTAGGTTTTCGTAGGTATTTAAAAAAAATTTTTTTAATGTTTATTTATTTTTGAGAGAGAGAGCGTGAGCAGGGAAGATGCAGAGAGAGAGACAAAATGTGAGGGTGGGGGGGGCAGAGAGAGAGAGGGAGACACAGAAACCAATGCAGGCTCCCGGCTCGGAGCTGTCAGCACAGTGCCCAGCGTGGGGCTTAAACTCACGAACCATGACATGAAGACCTGAGCCAAAGTCGGATGTTTAACCGACTGAGCCACCCAGGCGCCCCGTAGGTATTTTTTATGAAGCTCAAGAAGTTCCTCTCTTTTCCTAGTTTGTTGAAAGTTTTTATCATGAGTGGATTTACATGTTGGATTTTGTCCGATGCATTTTCTGCTTCAATTGATAGGATCGTGCGATTTGTCTTAGCTTACTGATATGGTAGGGATTCGTGAATACTGAACCATCCTTGCATACCAACAGTAAATCCTTGGCATATGATTCTTTTTATATATTTGTAATTCAACTTGTTAGTGTTTTCTTGAGCATTTGTGCATCCCAGTTCATGGGAAACACAGGTCTGTAGTTTTTGTTTTTTGTACTGTCTTTGGTTTTGACATGAGGCAACACTGGCCTCATAAAATGAGTTGGGAAATATTTCTTCATCTTATGTTTTCTGGAAATAACTGTAAATTGGTGTTAATTCTTCTTTAAACGTTTGGTGGCGTTCTCTACTGAAATCATCTGGGTCTGGAGATTTGTTTTGGGTGCTTAAGTATGAATTTTGTTACTAGAATAGAACTATTTAGATTATCTATTTTATTTTGGTGGAGTGGTTGGATTGTGGTTTTTGAAGACTTGGTCTGCTCTGAGTTGTCGAAGTAAGTTGTTTTTAGTTCTCTTATGACCCTTTCAGTGGCAACAGATGTGTTTTAATAGCCCATGTCGCTCTCGATATTGGTGATTTGTGTCTTCTTTCTTTTTGTGTTTGCCAATTTTGCTAGAAGTTTGTCAATTTTATTCATTCTTTGGATGAACTAGTTTTTTTATTGATTTTTCTCTATCATTTTCCTGTTTTCTCTTTCATTGATTTTTATTCTTTATTACTTCCTTACTTTGGCTTGCTTCAGGCTTAATTTGCCCTTTTTCTGTGTTCTTGAGGTCAGAATTCTGATTATCGATTTCTTTCCTCTTTTCCAGTGTTAAGTTTTTAGTGCTAAGAAGTTTTTTTTTTTAATTTTTTGTTAATGTTTATTTACTTTTTGAGAGAGACACACACACACACACACACACACACACACACACACACACACACATACAGATCGTGAGCAGGGGAGGAGCAGAGAGAGAGGGAGACACAGAATCTGAAGCAGGCTCCAGGCTCCAAGCTGGGGCTCAAATTCACAAACCGCGAGCTCGTGACCTGAGCCGAAGTTGGATGCTTAACCGACTGAGCCACCCAGGCGCCCCCTTTTTTTTTTTTTAAGTTTATTTTTTTATTTTGAGAGAGAGCAAGAACACACGTGAGCAGAAGAGGGTCAGAGAGAGAGGGGAAGAGAGAAAATCCCTAGCAGCCTCTATGCTGTCAGTGTGGAGCCCAACATGAGGGGCTCGATCTCACGAACCCTGAGTTCATGACCAGAGCAAAATCAAGAGTAGGACACTTAACCAATTGAGCCACCCAACTGCCCCTAATAGGTTGTATTTTTATTTTTATTAAGTGCTTTATAGCTTTTTTTTCATGTCTTCCTCTTTGATCTGTGGATTATCTAGAATCATATTGCTTAATTTCCATGTATTACAGGTTTCTTTGCGTTTTGATGTTTAGTGTGAATCTGTATGGTCAAAGAACATACTCTTTATGACTTTAGTTTTTTAAAGTTTGTAAGATTTGTTTTTTGATCCAGGATATGGCTCATTTTAAAACATCGAATTTTTAGAAACTCTGGAGCACTGCCCACTTGTCACTACCTCTGTCTGCCTCAGCACCTCAGCTACAACTTACAATTCTTGTCTATCACAGGCAGAGAAAAGAGACCCAGAGCAGTCTTCCAAGAACCCCTGAGTTAATGACAGGACTGGACCTTGAGCCCTCAGAGCCCTCCCTACCTGGACCAGGAGCCTGGTTCATACTCCCCGAGGAGGCTTGGTCGTCCGTGACCCTTCCCATGACACATGATGAACACACAATGAGGCTGAGGGTGGGGTTGGGCAGGTAAAGAGGAGTAGCCAGTCCAGGCCCTGCGCCCTTACACCCTCACCTTTCTAATGGGGTGGTAAACGAGGAGGGGCAACTCAGATGCCTGAGAAGCTTAGGCCCAAACCTCGGAAACAACACCGGGCTGTTGCCCCCCTCACACAGGTCCGCCGGGCGGCCCGTTTCCCCCCTTATAAACAGTCCAAGCGCAAAGCTAAGAGCCGTCGGGGCCGCCATTGCCGCCGACGTCGCCGCTGCCAGAATAGTGTGTGTGGGGTTGCCGGCCAGGTGCAAGCAGCTGATAGCTCGTCTCCTTCCTGCAGGACCTACAAGAACAGCGAGGAACTTCGGTCTCGCATCGTGTCTGGGATCATCACACCTATCCATGAGCACTGGGACAAGGCTAGTGTGAGCAGTCCCCACCGGGAGTTTCCCCCTGCCACTGCCAGAGAGGTGGACCCCCTTCGGATTCAGCCACAGCACCCACACACGAGCCGGCAGCCTCCCTGGTAAGTACAGAGCCCCCATCGGGCAGCGCGTGCTTCTGCAGGGCTCTGGCCATTAACCCTCCTGCCACCTGACTCCCTCTCTGCCCTCCATGCATCTTCAACAAATTGTCAGAGTCTTGGTGGATGGAGAAAGAAAGTGGAGACGTCAATGGAGTGGTGACTTCTTGTACTGCTCCTAGTCACCCTAACTCCTCAGGTTCTCCAGGCTGCAGTGACCTGGGCCAGGCGTTTCAGGGAATGTAGGGATGCAGAAGTACTTGCCCAGAGGGGATGTAAGCCCAGTGTCTTGCTTGTTTCATTTCATCCATTGTAGTTGCCTAAACCTCTTTGACAACTTCAGAAGTTTTCCAAAATGGCATGGGGTATGAGCATGTCACATCCAAGATCTCAGCAGGTTAGGGTGGCAGCATTTAGGACAGACTTGTTGGGCACCTGGGTGACTCGGTTAAGTGTCCAACTTCAGCTCAGGTCATGATCTCACGGTTCATGGGTTTGGGCCCCTTGTCAGACTCTGTGCTGACAGCTCGAAGCCTGGAGCCTGCTTTGGATTCTGTGTCTCCCTCTCTCTCTGCCCCTCCCCTGCTCACAGTCTGCCTCAAGATACCTCTCTCTCTCTCTCTCTCTCTCTCTCTCTCTCTCTCAAAAATAAATAAACTTAAAAAAAAAAAAAAAAAAGGAGACTTGTGCTCTGAGGAAGGAGACAGGAACCAGGGGAGACCTTAGTCTCTTGGCTGAGACAGCACTTGCCAATTTAGAGTCCACAGTGTAGTAGTAATGGGGGGTTGGGGAGTTCACTGTGGAGCCCATAGTAAGCACTCAGTAAGTGTTAACTGCCATTGATATTTTATCCTATTTTGCAGTTCTATGTCTTTCATTAATTAAAAACTGGGAAAGTGAATCGTTAGGGTAAGTAACAATTGGCACATCCCTTAGGCACTCTTCGGAAATCCTGGGGAAGGGTGAATAATAAAAAGTAGTTGAAGGGTTTGGCAGCTTGTCTGATCTAACCTCCTTATTTTATAGATAGGAACAGAGATAAGATGGCCTGCCTAAGGTCACCAGCCACTAATAAAGAGGCAGGGCCAGGGCTACGGCTCAGATATCATCCCAGTGCAGTGCTCTGTCTGTGATGCTCCCAGAAAACAGTGACAAGATTTCAGAACAAGCCCTGGACAACAATCAAGGGCAGAGAGAGCAGGAATTTTTACAACTTAAGTAGGTAGTAATTCTCAGCTCTCTCAGACTCACTGCCCATTTCAAACAAATATTCTGTGAAATCTCCTTTACTTCTCTTGAACTGAAATTCATAGGTAAAAATGGCACCTGGGCAGCTCAGTTGATTAAGCATCTGACTCTTACTCTTGGCTCAGGTCATGATCTCACGGTTTGTGGGTTTGAGCTCCATGTTGAGCTCTGCTCTGACATCGTGGAGCCTGCTTGGGATTCTGTTTCTCCTCTCTGCCACTCCCCTGCTCGTTCTCTCTCTCTCTCTCTCTCTCTTTCCCTCTCTCTCCAAATAAATTAAAAAAAAAAAAAAAAAAAGATTCTCGGGGCATGTGGTTAAGCATCCGACTCTTGCTTTCAGTTCAGGTCATGATCTCTTAGTTCGTGAGTTCAAGCCCTGTATCGGGCTCTGTGCTGACAGTGCAGAGCCTACTTGGGGTTCTCTCTCCCTCTCTCTCTGCCCCTTCCCTGCTCATGAGTGCTCGCTCTCTCTCTCTTTCAAAAATAAATAAACTTAAAAAAAAGATTCTAAAATAAAAAAATTCATAGCTAATCTAACTGAATGCATACTTCAAAAGGAATCAGTATAAAGTTCTAACTGTAATATAAATGAGAAGCAAAAAGAAAGTAATTAATAATAAGGTAATGTATATTTGATCATGTAGATGCCTGAACACCATTACAGTGGAAAATGTCGTCAGACATTTGCACTTGTGTGTAGAGTTATCTTGAATTTGACAGTAACAGAAGCTGACATATACAGATGCGTTGTAGCAAAACTCAGACTGTATTGCTGTATTGCTATTACAAACTATTGCTGCTACATGATTTTTCTGAAATGCTGCACAGCTCTTAGGAGAATGGCAAACAGAATAGTAGATGGACAGTGTCTCCTATATAAAATGGTCTCAGACTCCGGTGATTTGTAACAAGACTTTCAAAAGTTGTGTGGGATGCAGGTGATTCTTACAATGTAGAATTCGTTATGTAGAATGCGCAGTCTGCCTTAAGTACCATAAGGCCCCTCCAACCACTACGGCAAACAGAAATTCTCCCAAGGCTTCCGCAACAGCACCTGGAGGCTCCCCCATTCTAACTGGGAGTCAGACCTCGAATTTACAATTGTGAAGATAAAATTTCCTAGCCTTGGAAGAACTGAAGGAATCCAAAATCACCATGTTGCAACTTCTCCTGAAATAATGTACGTAGGCACAAATGGTCAGTGTTTGCTAAAACCCTCAGTAAAAGGTTGATGGGGAACTTTACAATGAATAGATCAGGCTGGGGGCACCTGAGCCCGTAGATGAGTCTTAACACTAAAAGTGGGATAGCCAGACATGAAGTGTCTTCTAATGGGATGCGGTAGTAAGTGCATCGCAGCCTGTACCCGGATCCAACTCCCAGTTTAATTGAAGCATGATGGATAGAAGAACAAGTTAAACAGGCCAGACACATGAGGATACGTGTGTTGCAGCCCAAACTGGAACATGAAAATTTTTTACAAGATAAAAAATTGTCAAATAAATGAATAGCATGGAAAAGGGAGAGTGAGGCTGTTACTAAAAGAGTTATATTAACTAAATACAGTGTTGGACCTTGTTTGGATCTTGATTCAGACAAACTAATTCTGTGAGGCCCTGATACCAAAACCAAAGACCACAAGAAAACTACAAACCAGTATCCCTTTTGAATATAGATTTTAAAATCCACCACAAAATACTAGCAAAACAAATCTAGCAACATAAAAGGAGGATTATATACCGTGACCAAATGAAATTTATCCCAGAAATGGTTGGTTTAACATATGAAAATAAGTTCGTGTAATATACCATATTAATAGAACAAAGGCTAAAAACCACATGTTCATCTCAATAGACAGAAAAAAGCATTTGACAAAATCCAACAGCCTTTCATGATAAAAGCATTGAGCAATTGAAGGAGTTTCTTAACTCAATAAATGGCATCTGCAAAAAGCCCACGGCTAACATATTACTTAATGGAGAAAGATTGCATGCTTTTCCCCTAAGATTAGGAACAAGACAAGAATGTCTACTCTTGTTACTTTTATACCCTTGTTACTTTTATATAACGTCATATTTGAGATTCTAGCCAGGACAGTCACTCGATAAAAAGAAAAAGTATCTAGATTAAAAAGGAAGAGGTGAAGCAAACTTTGTTTGCCAATGACATGAGATCTCATATATAGAAAATTCTAAGGAATTGTCTAAAAAACTTTTTTTTGAGAGAAAGTGTACAAGCGAGTGGGGGAGGGGCAGAGGGAGAGAGAGAATCCTAAGCAGTTTCCATGCCTAGCACAGAGCTCGCTCTCAGGACTGTGAGATCGTGACCTGAGCTGAAATCAAGAGTTGGATGCTTAACCGTCTGAGCCACCCAGGCACCCCTAAAAACACTTTTAAAATAAGCAAGTTCAGCAGTGTGACAGGATACACAGTCAAAAAACAAAATCAGTTGTATTTCTGTATATTAGCAATGAAAAATCTGAAAATTAAGGAAATCCCATTTATAATAGCCCCCCAAAGAAAAAATACTTAATAAATTTAACGGGGGTGCTTGGGTGGCTCCGTCATTTAAGCGTCCAACTTTGGCTCAGGTCATGATCTCATGGTCTGTGGGTTGGAGCCCCGCGTTGGGCTCTGTGCTGACAGCTCAGAACCTGGAGCCTGCTTTGGATTCTGTGTCTCCCTCTCTCTCTGCTCCTTCCCTGCTTGTGCTCTCTCTCTGTCTCAAAAACAAATGAATGAATGAATGAATAAATAAATAAAATAAGATAAAATATAAAATAAAAAATAAAATTAGCTGCCAAGTGCTTTCCCCCTTAGAAACAAGGCAAAGAGACCCTGTCTCACCACTCTTACTCAGCATAGTACTGAAAGTTTTGCCACCACATTAAGAATTAAAAGGGATGCAGATAAGACAGGAAGAAATAAAACAGTTTATATTTGCAGATGACATAATAGTCTACATGGAAAAATCCTACAGAATCTACCTAATCATAATCATAATAATAGTGTTCAGCAACGATACCAGCTCAGGGCTCAGAATGAATGTGAGCTGGTAATTCCAATTGGATCACAGATTTAAATGTGAAGCTTAATACTACAACACTTTTAGAAGAACGCACAGGAGAAAATCTTTAGGATCTGGGGCTTGTTGAAGAGTTCTTAGGGCACTAAAAGCATAGTCTGTAACAGAAAGAAATCGACAAATTGGACTTCATCAACATTAAAAACTTTTGCTCTGGGAAAGACCCTGTTAAGAGAATGAGAACGTAAACTACAGGCTGGGGGAAAATGTTTGCAAACCACACATGTGACAGAGCAGTCCTATCTCTAAGGATCCAGAACACTCAAGACTCGACAGGTTAAAAAACCGTCCAATTAGAAAATGGGACGAGGATATGAAAACATACCACACTGAGAAGGATAAACAGATAGATGGCAGATAGCACATGAAAAGATGTTCGCCATCATTAGCCACTAGGGAAATGCAAATTAAACAACATGATCCTTCACACCTAGAATAGCTAAAATTAGAAATAGCAGTGATACCAAATGCTGGAGAGGGTGCAGAGAAACTGAATCTCTTCTGCATTGCTGGTGGGAATGTAAAATGGTACGGCCACTCGAGAACATTGTTTGGCAGTTTCTTTAAGAACTAAACAAACACTAGTAAGATCTAGGAATCGCATTCCTGGGTGTTTATCTTAGAGGACCGAAAATTATGCCCACACAAAAGCCTGTACGCAGATGTTCATAGCAGCTTTGTTTGTAATAGCCAAAAACAGAAACAGCCCAAATGTCCCTCCGTTGGTGAGTGGTTAAGCACCCTGTGGCACTGCTCGTGGAATACTATCTGCAATATAAAGGAGTGGACTGTTGATGCACAAAATATTTAGGATGGAGCTCAGTGTCATTGTGCTGGGTGAAAAAAAAAATTCCAAAAGGTCACACACTGTATGATTCCATTTATAGAACATTTTCGAAATGATAGTATTCTAGACATTCTAAACAGATTAGTGGTTGCCAGAGATTAGGAATGGGGGCTGAGGCAGGCTGTTGGGTATGATTAGAAAGGCAGGGGAGGTAGCATGAGGGAGCTTTGTGGTGGTATAACTTGGAGAAAACCGGGTGAAGGTACCCAGGATTCCTCCGCACTATTTTTCCAACTTCCTGTGACTCTTTAATTATTTAAAGATAAAAGGTATTTAAAAATTTACAGCGTGCCTAGGTGGCTCCGTCAGTTAAGCATCTGACTTTGGCTCAGGTCATGATCTTGCAGCTCGCGTGTTCGAGCCCTGCGTTGGGCTCTGTGCTGACAGCTCAGAGCCTGGAGCTGGCTTCGGATTCTCCATCTCTCTGCCCCTCCCCTGCTTACGTTCTGTCTGTCTTTCTGTCTCTTTCAAAAACTAAACATTTAAAAGAAATTTGTAAAATTTTTACCTTTAGGGGTGCCTGGGTGGCTCAGTCAGTTAAGCATCTGATTTTGGCTCAGGTCATGATTTCATGGTTCGTGGGTTCGAGCCCTGCGTCGGACTCTGTGCTGACAGCTCAGAGCCTAGAGCTTGCTCCCGATTCTGTGTCTCCCTCTCTCTGCCCCTCCCCTGCTCATGCTCTGTCTCAAATAAGTAAATGTTTTAAAAAATGTTTTTAATTAAGAAGTATTTAAAACTTTAGATGCTGAGGGGCCACTTAGATTCTTCAATTCCGGTATTTCTTGAGCTCACTAGGTGGGAAGCTCTAGATCTAGCCCCAGGTGCTTCACGAAGACCAGTGATGCCATCTGCGCCTGCTGTCATCACAGGGAGGGACAGGGTGCTAGGGAGCACATAGGTAGAGGAGCTGGAACCACTCTTGGTGTTCAGGGAAGGCTTCCCCTAAGGCAGGTTCCTAAAGAATGAGGAGGGTAGGAAGGTGTTCCAGCATGAAGGCTTGTCCTGTGCAGAGCCCTGGAAGGTTCGGAAGTGATTAGAGTCAGGTGCGATGGGGGTGGAGGTGACAGGGCAGAAGGCTGACCCTCATTGTTCCTGCATACCACTCTTAGCGCCTGCCATTTTTTCCACCCCCCCACCCACCCCCATGTCAAGGAGAGAGTATTAAATGGCAGGCAGGAGCAGAGGCCTTGGAGGTGGGTCTAACTCTGCTTCTGCTTTCCCCACTACACCCTTCGGTTTCAGTGCACGTAATCAGTTTGTACAAATTCAGTGTAGTCAGCGCACACTGAGTATGGAGGAAAACCCATCGCCTTGCCCTCCCTCCATTAGGTCTTTCTCAAGCAAACCTGTCTCCCAGGACTAGCACACTGAACTGGGTGAGATGGTTGGAGAGGAGGTGGAGTGTTTAGGGAGGCTTTTTGCCGGCCACACACCCCCCTCTGCCTCCGCTCCTCACCAGCCCCCTTCCTCTATCAGCACAGATGTCTGTAATGACACCGATTCCTTCGTTGAGCCCCCGTCGACTCCAGGTTGCCGGGCAACCAGCACTCACACTTTCACCTTTTTGTTTTTCCCTCAGATGCTGGATTTGGGGGTGGGGCCTTAGGGCAGGAAGGCCCGAAAGAGCCCCGGAGCCTCCCATCTGGCTGCTGCGGGGTGTTAATTAGCCCATCAGTGAACAGCGCAGCTCCTGCTCTGAGCAGGAAATGGCAGCCTCTGCCCCCTTCCCACAGGACACAGTCCTGTGTCTCACTGCTTGCCTTCCACACCCCCATCTAAGTCTGTCCCATCCCTGGAAACTTCTAAACCAAACCAAAATAGGGTGTCTGTCCTAGCGTGGAAGGAGATTTGAGTGTGTGGGGACGTGTAGCTAGCGCTTGTCAAAGGATGCTGAGTCTGCCAGTTTGGTGCTGGCTGCTTCTAGGCCAGGGATGTACGTGGCGAGGACATTCCCTTGTGATGGAGACTCAATAGCAGAAAGTAGGTCTGTCCTACTCCTGACATCTCTAGGGAAGAGTTACTGAAAACAGCCCATCTGTAAGGGAAGGGTTGTGTGTGTGTGTGTGCACGTGTGTGTGTGTATCTAAGCCTAACTTTTGTTGTTGTTGTCTTACAATTCTAACCCATTTCCCTTTGCCCCATCTGTCCTCAGTCAGACCGTATGCCCCAGATCCTACTCGCTGTTTTGAAAAACCAGTTTTTCCTATGCTTATCTGGCTTCACTAAAAATAAATCCTCAGATCTAAAGCTCTTGTCTTTCAAAATTCATTTTCAGTCCCAGTCTGTGTCTTTGCATATTTTTAATGTTTCTGATATTTTGTGTCGTGCATTTCCTTTTTAAAGTTTCATAATCTGTTTACTAAAGTGCCAAACATCTCTTTTTTAGTATCTGATATTTTATTTTGCTGATATGCTGTAGTCTTGCCTAACCTCCATGGAGTATTTTAAGCATGTTCAGTTTTTCATCTTAAATAGTAAAGTTCTGTGCATCTGCATAGAGTTTTTTCCTTTTACTTCATTGAGTTATATTTTCAATGCTGGCAGAGCTCAACATTTTTTAGTCTCAGAAACCCTCTTGAACTCTGAATTATTGAGAAAGAATTATTAAATTCTGAATTATTAAAGAGTTCTTATTTATCAATCAATATTTACCATATTAGAAATTACAACTGAAATTTTACAAATACATATTTATTCATTCACTTAAAAAATAACAATGGACGCCTAGGTGGCTCAGTCAGTTGAGCATCCAACTTCGGCTTGGGTCATGATCTCATGGGTTCGAGCCCCACGTCGGGCTCTGTGCTGACTGACATCTCAGCCTGGAGCCTGCTTTGGATTCTGTGTCACTATCTCTCTCTCTCTCTTAAATATAAAAAATTTAAAAGTTTTTAAAAAACAATAATAAACCCATTGTATATTAACACAAATAACACATTTTTACAAAAATACTATTTTCCCCCAAACACAGAAATTGCACGAGAAGAATGATTTGTTTCACTTTGCTGCAGACCTGTTTATCATTAGGTATGGAAGATAACTAGGTTCTCACTTCTGCTTCTGCATTTAGTCTGCAGGCGGTAATGTTTTTGTTGAGCCTTACCCTAATAGTTATAAGAAAAGAGAAGACTGGCTTAATAATGTTTTCAAATAATTGTGGATATTCTTATTTGCATTACACCAAAACTGGACAAGTGATAGTTTCTTGAAGGGTTAATTGTAGTGTGGAATCTGAATACCTAACAGCGAAGGTACATTCTTGTACATTATTACGTAAAAATCCACTGGTCTGTCATGTCCTTTGGGTGGATCTTTTACCCATGTATGATATTGGAAGATCATGTATCGATCATTTGGAAAATATTGGTTCACTGAGTTAATGCAGATCCGCTAAATGCTGACTCATTATCCAGTAGCAAAAAAGTCCCATTCATCAATATTACTATTCTCATCACCATCAGGACTGGGAAGCCGTCAAGCTACTGATGAATACAAATTTTCAAATCGTTAATTTTCACCCAAAAGCTTCAGTTTTATCATTGGCAACAGTGTCAGTTGTTTGTCTTGTAGTAACAGGCCCGCATTGTTTTGGGAAAAGGTCTACTATGTAGCCCAAGTCTGAATAATCATGGTTTGTCTGTCAGTCATTCTTTCAAGTTAAAATGGTTTTCCATGAAAAAATGGCTAGTTGAGCTAGCAACTTAACTGTGAAAGTATTGGTAAGTGCCATTGTACTTCTTTATGCAGAAGTGCTCTATGCCTGTTTCCCATTTCGTCACAAAGAATACCAAGAAGAAGTGTATTCAAAGATGGGAATTTTAGAACACTGGGTAATTTTTTACTGCTTCATCAAGGACATTCTAAAGTGACACGAGAGTTATGCAGCAAGTGACTGGTGAGGGAGGGTACATCCGACTGCTAGTTTAGTGTCCCTGCTTTGATTCATGCTAAGGAATCAGTGATTTCTCTCACCGCTGCTTTTGTACCATCAGTGCAAATGTCAACACGGTGAAGAAAGCAAATAGCTTCTAAGATGAAATAGCTTTGATCTCATGGACCCCCTGAAATGAAAGAGTTTCAGGGACCCCTAGAGTTCTGTGGAGAACATTTTGAATCCTTTCTTTTTCTTTTTTTAAAATGTTTACAAGCCCTTTTAGATATTCCCTTTTGTTGAAGAGTCTTTCAGATCTCTTACCCATTTTTATATTCGGTTGTCTTATCTTTTTATGATTTGTAGGCATTGTTTGTATATTCTGGATTTAAGTCCTTGGTCAGATACATGTATTGCAAATATTTTCCCTCTGTGGTTTGCCTTTGCACTCTATCAGCGGTGTTTTTTAAATTAAAATATTCTTAATTTTTATGTAATCTAGCTTATCAGTGCTTTCCCTTTATGTTTGGTGTTCTTTTTGACGTTTGAGAAATCTTTGCCCTACCCCACAGTCATGGAAGATTTCTCAGATATTTTTTCTAGGAGCTCTGTTTTACCTTTTATATTTAGATCTATAACCCATTTGAAATTAATTTTATGTGTGGTACAAGATAGATTGATGTCTTACTATATTGAATCCAGTTGGTACAGCACCATATTCCAAAAACGATTTATCCTCTACCTATGTCACAGTAATAATTAAATTTTCAATTTCTACTCGTCATGAAACTATTTCCTTTTTTTTTTTTTTTTTTTTTTTTTTTTAGTGTACATATTTAGTTTGAGAGAGAGAGAGCACAAGCAGGAGAGGGGCAGAGAAAGAGGGAGAGAGAATCCCAATGCAGGGCTCAAACTCACCCACTATGAGATGATGACCTGAGCTGAAATCAAGAGTCAGGTGCTTAATCGACTGAGCCACCCAGGCGGCGCCCCTGTTATTCCGTATTCTTAAAATTTGCCCTCATTGTCTTTCCTCTTAGAGGCAAATAATCTTGATCTCTTTGGTCTTTCTCATGTATGGCAAAGCTAGTTCAATAATAATTATTCAGTCACTGCTTGTTGAGTGCCAATTATCGTAAGCCACAAGCTAGGCGTTTCATCCATATGCGCGCATTTTATTCTCTCAACCCCATGAGATGGGCAAGGGCTCTCCTCATTTTACAAGTAAGGAAACTGAGGTTCGTGTATAAGTAATTTGATCACAACCAGTAAAAAGCAGTTGTGATATAATAATAGAATATTGGATACCACCTCTTGAACTTTTTATTATGTACCAGGTGTTACACTCTTGTAAACATCCTCGTGTGATACCTACAACAACCTCGAGAAATACTGTTGTCGTACTTTACAGGAGAGAAAGCTAAGGTGTGGGGATTTCACGACCTACCCCAAGTCACACAGCCATTAGATGGTGAAGCCAGAATTTGAACGTGTTTCTAACTCTAAAGCCTTTGCTTTTGCCTTCTTACGATTTCTCGTTCCCAAGTAAGTCGTTTAAGTGTTGCTTATGTGTCAGGCACTGTACTGGACACTGGGAATACATGATGAGGTGTGGACCCAGCCTTGAAGGAGTTCACAGTTGATCCCCCACTGATTGCCCTGTTCATTCCAGATCATAAGTCCTTTAAAAACAATGACAAGTATTTTCTGAGGTCTGCTAAAGCACAGAGAAGGGTGATTATTCTGAATAATATTCTGAAGGATTGAGTGGTACAAGATAGAAGGAAAGGCTTCACAGAGATAATGCCTGATGAGCTAAATTCTATAGGACTAATAAAAATTCTGTGATATTGAAAGTAATTGGCATGTATGGCTGAGGGGACAGTGGGTTTAAATGAGGCTCTGAAATCATCTCATGCGTGTGTATGTTGGGGCAAGGGAGGGAGTGAGGGCATTATATTTGTACTGGCATGTGAAAGGAGAGTAGGTGAATGTGAGGACCACATCACAAGGGGCCCCATGTGCTAAGGAGCTAGATTTGATCCTGGGTAATGGGAACCATCAAAACATTTGGGACAGAAAGCAGTCTGGTTGGGACCCCATGAACCACTGACTTTTTTCTGTGGAGGAATCCCGGTTAGGTTCTGACAACTAACGTGGTTAATATTTAGCAAGTCTTTACTGTGTGCCAAGCAGTTGCATTAAGTGTAAAATATAATCTCTTAATCCTCCTAATGAGAATGAGATAGATGCTTCTATTCCCATTTTATAGAAAAGAAAACTGAGGCACAGAGAGGTTAATTAACTTAGCCAAACCAACATAGCTCATAAACATTGGAGCAAGATTCAGCCTTTAGTATTTCCTCCTTTTTTTTTTTTTTTTTAATTTTTTTTAATGTTTATTCATTATTGAGAGAGACTGAGCATGAGCAGGGGAGCGGCAGAGAGAGGGGGAAACACAGAATCCGAAGCAGGCCGAGCCGTCAGCACAGAGCCCGACGCAGGGCTCGAACTCACAGACCGTGAGATCATGACCCGAGCCGAAGTTGGATGCCCGACTGACTGAGCCACCCAGGCGCCCCTAGTATTTCCTCCTTGTAACACATGTATCAGCAATCTTTTCAAAAGAAATGATCGTTTTGGATTGTTCCGAGAATAAAGAGAAAGTGGTGTGGTTGGAACTCAGTAAACTTGGGGGTGGAGAATAGAGAGATCGGTGATGACACTGTGGGGGTGAGCAAAGGCCAGGGCATGCGGAGTCTTGGGGGCAAGATCAAAAGCAGTAGGGATCCCTGGGAGGGACTTCATACTGTTTATGTTTTATTTTTGAATCACTCTGGCTCCTTTGTGGAGAATGGAGTATGAAGGTCCAAGAGCAGAAACAGGAAGATGGCGCCAGGAGCTGACATGGGCACCCAGGGAACAAACAACGGCGGTGGGGGGGGTGAATGGTGGCAGAGACGAGGCAGATGATCTGGGGTATGTTTGGAAGTATACCTGATAGGACTTGCTGATGGGTTGGTTTAATGAAGGAGAGACAGATCCAGGATGATGCAAGGCTTTTGTGTTTCTTAGCCTAAGTCATCCCTAACTTGGGGCTACCATAGCTAACACCTCAGTGAACATACTTTGAAACTTAGAGCACATCTCTGAATGTTTCCTTAGCATCTGTCGCTGGAAGTAGAACCAAACAATTGTATTCGTTGGCATTCCCACGGTATTTTGATGCTGTGTCCCTATCCTTGCCATGTTGCTGGAGTTGGTCTCCTTTTTCTTTTAAATTGTTTAGAAAAGCATCACCCCCGTAACATTTGTGAGCTAACTGAACCCAAATTTAGTTCCTTGTTTTTGTAGGACTTGAGCTCCGCATTCCTCATTGGCTGTGGGCTGAGGGCCTCTCAGCCCCTTAAGATTGCCTACGTCTCTTCTCACACGGCCCCCTCCGTCTTCAAAGCCAGCGATAGTATGTCAAGTCCTTCTCATGTTTTGACTCTCCCCTTCCACCTTCTCTTCTGCTGCCAGCTAGAGAAAGTTTTCTGCTTTTTAGGGCCCATGTAAGTAGATTAGCCCATTCATATAATCTCCCCTTTTTGAAGTCAACTGTGCAGTATTACCTAAAACAATCGCAGGAGTGATTTGTCATCATATCACAGGTTCTGGGGATTAGACAGTGTGGAATATTGAGAGGGGGCCATTTCTAGAAATGTTACCTACCATAGCCTACCGTCTGGCTTCCCAAATGCAAAATACATTTCCCCTCCCCTCCCCATCACCTTCGGGGTAACGTGTACCCATGACTACATCAGCTGAGTGTAAAATCTTACCTGAATTTCATCAGCTTGCAGAACTCCAATCTCACCTTCTGAATCCTCCAAGTCAGGTGCAGTTGAGGCTTCTGAGCACAACTCCTGTCTGTTGATCAGAGAAGCAGGTTGTCCCCATCATACAGTGGTAGGACAGGCAGAGTGTAACATTTACCGATTTCTTTCTTTTTTTTTAAGTTTATTATTTTTTGAGAGCGCGCATGCAGGAGTGGGGGAGGGGCAGAGAGAGAGGGAAAGAGAGAATCCCAAGCAGGCTCCGCGCTGTTAGTGAACCGTGAGCTCACGACCTGAACGGAAATCAAGAGTAGAATGCTTAACCAAGTGAGCCCCCGGGCGCCCCCCCAGTTAACTGATTTCTGACAGAAAAAAAACATGTGCACAAAAGTCACCAATTACATCATCATTTATAGTTACACCTACCAGAAGCAATACCAATACATACAGTAGAAGGTCAAGTAAATGTTAAAAATTTGCTTCACTTGAGTGATTATTACTTGGTCATTAAAAATGTCAATAGCAAAGACAGACAACTTGGGAAATACAGGACATAAGTGGAGGAAAACAGTGGGATCTAAAATGATAGCATTATAATTTTATAAAAGCATGCTTATGAAAATAGACTAGAAAAGACTAGCAAAAAGAATCATGTTAGATTATGGTGACATCTTTCTTACAATTTTTAAATTTATGCATATCTGTTTCTTTTTTTCTTCTAAAAATATTTGTCTTCCTAGCCCAAATGCGATACTTCCCACCCATCCTCCATTCCCAGTTCACCTTTGAACTCACAGGATATCCTCAGCAGGGGGAAAAGAGAAGGTTTAGTGCTCTGCTTGCTCAGAGCACTGTAACTGCTGCCATACGTGTATATGCACGCACACTCTTGTCTACTGTCCTCAGCATCTCCATGTCCCCAGTCCTAAATTTCTACGCTTAGCAGAACAGAGTAAATAATCCTAGGCTACCAGAATTTTCCAGCTGAACTTGTACCCTGGCAGTCTTAGTCATTGGTGTTCCCCAGACTAGCAAAGTCCAGTCACGTTTCACTCAGCTTGTGAAACATACAGAATCTCAAGTCCCACTCGTGATCTTCTGGATTAAAACCTGCCCTTTTCTTGCACTGCTGGTGGGAATGCAAGCTGGTGCAGCCACTCCAGAAAACAACGTGGAGGTTCCTCAAAAAATTAAAAATAGAACTGCTCTACGACCCAGTAATAGCACTACTAGGAATTCATCCAAAAGGTACAGGAGTGCTGATTCATAGGGGCACATGTACCCCAGTGTTTATAGCAGCACTTTCAACAATAGCCAAATTATGGAAAGAGCCTAAATGCCCACCCACTGATGAATGATAAAGATGTGTTTATATATACAATGGAATACTACTTGACAATGGGAAAGAATGAAATCTTGCCATTTGCAACAACGTGGATGGAACTGGAGAGTATTATGCTGAGTGAAAGAAGTCAGTCAGAGAAAGACAGATATCATATGTTTTCACTCATATGTGGAATTTGAGAAACTTAACAGAAGACCATGGGGGAAGGGAAGGGAAAAGAATAGTTTCAAACAGAGAGGGAGGCAAACCATAAGACGCTCTTAAATACAGAGAACAAACTGAGGGTTGATGGGAGAGCACGAGAGAGGGGAAAATGGGTGATGGGCATTGAGGAGGGCACTTGCTGGGATGAACATTGGGTGTTGTATGTCAGTGATGAATCACGGGAATCTACTCCCGAAACCAAGAGTACACTGTATATGCTGTATGTTAGCTAACTTGACAATAAAGTATATTTAAAAAAAAAAAAAAAAAAAAAAGAAAAGAAAACTGCCCTTAGCCAGATCCCCCACTGATGCATCTGCACATTACAGTTTGAGTAGAACTGGGTGGTCCAAACAATGCTTGGCAGCACATACGTGGTACAGCACTGGACAGCACTGCAAAGGCTTTGAAAACAACTGACATTGAAACCAGAACTTGGATCCTGAAGCCAGCTATGTTGATTGCCTGCTAAAACAGAAATATCAGGATTCTTCAGAGCCTCCAGGATACAATTCTAAATTACTGGGCATACAAAGAACCAAGAAAACTTCAACTCACACAACTCACAAAAAGGTAACAGGTGCCAGCACCGAGGTGACACAGATGTTGGGATTATCTGACAAAGACAGAAAGCAGCTATTATAAAAATACTGCAAGAAGTGAGGGCAGACTGTCCTGAACTGAATAGAGCAGCAGGTCTCAGCAAAGAAATAGCAGGTATGAAGAAGAACCAAATGGAAATTTTAGAATTGAAAAGTAAAATAATCAAAATAAGCTCACTGGATGAAGGCATATCAGAATGGAGATAACAGAAGAAAGAATAAACTTGAAGACCGAGCAGTAGAAATTATCTTGTCTGAACACAGATTGAAAAATAAAGCTTCAGGGATTTGTGGGACAGTTATAAAAGGTCTAACATAGGGGCAATCAGAGTCTTAAAAGAGGAGAAAGAGGACAGTACAGAAAAATTATCCGAAGAAAATAAGGGCTGAAAACTCCCCAGATTTGGCAAAAGACATTTTGGGCAAAAAACCCACAAATTGAAAAAGCTCAGCAAACCCTAAATGGATAAACCCAAGAAAGTCCATGTGCAGACATATAATCAAGCTGCCAAGAACTAAAAATGAAGAAAAAAAAAATCATGAAAGCAGCTAGGGAAAAACAGTGACTGGCCTATAGAAGAATAAGAACGTGAACAATTGTGGATTTCTCATTAGAAATCATGGAGACCAGGAAGAGGTAGACAGATGTTCTCAAAAGTATGGAGAAAAAAGAATTGTCAACCCAGAATTCTGTATCCAGCAAATATTTCACTTTATTTCTGAAGGATATTAAGAGTTCTTAGTGAAAGGAAACTAAGAATTCATAGTCAACAGCTCTTCTCAAAAGGAATTGCTAAAGGAAGTTCTTCAGACAGAAGGGAAATGAGACCAGATGGAAACTTGGAACGTCAGGAATGCAGGAAGAGCAATAGAAATGGTAAATGTCTAGGTAAATAGAACTGTTCTCTTGAATTCTCTAAAATGTGTTTTACAGTTGAAAGCAAAAATTACACATTTCACTTTATGTCAGTATAATAGGGAGCAACTGTAACATAGAGGAGAATGAATGGACCTGTATATGCCTTCTACGGTCTCTGCCTCCTACTTGAAATGGTAAAATACTGTTTCAAAGTAGACTGAAGAGGTTCAGTCTGTATATTTGATCCCTCAAGCAACCACTTGGAAAAAACTCTGAGATCGAGTAAAAAACACTAAAATTGAATAAAAAGAAAGAGGAAACAGAGGGATGAAAAACAGAGGGAACATTTGGAAAACGAATAATAAATGGTAGTAGCTATATATCTAAACCTATCACATAAAATCACACTAAATGTAAATGGTCTCAACACATCAGTTTGAGCATGGATGGGTTTTGATGTTGGGCAGACCCAGGATGAATACTGTATTGGCCACTTACTACCTATGTGGCTTTGTTTAAGAAACCTTGCTTCTGAGCCTGTTTCCTCATCTGTAAAATAAGAATAAAAATCATACGTACTCAGAGGGCTGCTGCAAAGGTGAAATATGATAATGTATATAAGGCGCTCAGTGCATCCAGCTGTTAAAAAAGGAGAGATACATATTTGCTCTCTATGCATAGTATTTTTGGAAGGACATACAAGAAGCTGGTATCTTAGTTGTCTGTAGGAAGACCTGGTAGGCTGGGGAACAAGGGTGAAAGGGAGAATTTTTGCTTTTGTGGGCCCACAATCTTTTATGTACAATTCTGATATCAAAGGAGCTCTGAGGGGCACCTGGGTGGCTCAGTCCGTTGAGCGTCCAGCTCTTGATTTCGGCTCAGATCATGATCCCAGGGATCGAGTGGGATTGAGTCCCATGTTGGACTCTGCGCTGAGCATGGACCTTGAGATATATTCTCTCTCCCTCTCCCTCTCCCTCTCCCTCTCCCTCTCCCTCTCCCTCTCCCCTCTCTCTCCCTCTCTCTCCGTCCTTCCCTCCCTCCCTTCCCCTCCCTCCCTCCCCCTCCCTCCCTCTCCCTTCCTCTCCCCCTTTCTCTCCCCCTTCCTCTCCCTTCCTCTCCCCCCCTCCCCCTTCCTCTCCCATAAGATTGGTGCCAAACCCTGTCCTGAAGTGGCATGAAGCTCCTCATACATTCATTTATCCCACTTACATATGAATAGGCATTCGTTTTGCAGAAACATTAGGGTATTTGTTACAGCCCGGGTGCTGCTTGGGAGTGTTACACAATGTAAGTTAGGTACACCCATCTGACCTTTCTAAACCTGAAGAATTCTGAATTCCAGAACACATCTAGCCTAAGATTATGGACCTGTGGGTCTTTTATCAGTCTTGAATTTTGAAACGGGTAGATGCATTACCTGTTGAGAAGATTACATTTTCAAAATTAGTTTTTTTAAAACTAAATTAGTACAGGGCAGGCTCTTGGTAAATAGCAGCGGTGGCTGTTACCCACTTCTTCCAGGCCTTGCCTGGCAGCATGTCTGTCTGAGCCTGCTGCGGCTGTGTCATTGTCAACAGCAGGCCCTGTGAGTGTTACTTCTTAGACTTCAGTCTTCTAAATTTCTTTTTTTTTTTTTTAATTTTTTTTTTTTTTTACGTTTATTTATTTTTGAGACAGAGAGAGACAGAGCATGAACGGGGGAGGGGCAAAGAGAGAGGGAGACACAGAATCGGAAGCAGGCTCCAGAGCCCGACGCAGGGCTCGAACTCACGGACCGCGAGATCGTGACCTGAGCCGAAGTCGGACGCTTAACCGACTGAGCCACCCAGGCGCCCCTAGACTTCAGTCTTCTTAAAAGACTCAGGTGCAGAGGTTTGTGACAGACCCCTGCCAACCACCTAGATCATCCTCCACCCAGAGCACAGGGCCCGTCTTCTGACCTCCAGTCCCAAGGCCTTTCCACATCACCAGACCGTGTAGCTGTTAGAGTGGTGTCAGCGGGATTTGTGTGCCCAAGAGAGGAGTGAGTGTCGTTTTTATCTAAGGAGAGGGGAGCACAGAAGGAGGAAATCGTGTGTGTTTGGGATCACCTTCAAATCCCTTAGGGGGGCCCCCGTTGGAGCCAGGATCATATGGTCATGTGGAGCTGATTACCAGTTGAAGGAGGGGCTTGATTTCAGAGACCTTATACAAAAGTCAGCTTTATTTTAATCCCTGTAGCCTCATTCAACATATTGTGGACTGAGACTTTTTTTTTTTTTTTTTTTTTTTTTTTTTTTTTTTGAGGCATTCCCCTCAAAAGAACGGTCAAGAAGAAATTATAGCCAGGGGGACTTGCTGGACTGAGACTAATTTTTTTTTTTTTTTTTTTTTTTTAATGTTTAAGAGAGAGAAAGAGTGCAAGCAGAGGAGGGGCAGAGAGAGGGGGAGAGAACATCTTAAGCAGGCTCCACGCCTAGCATGGAGCCCAACATACGGCTCAATCCCACAACCCTGGGATCATGACCTCAGCTGAAATCAAGAGTCAGTCACTTAACCAACTGAGCCACCCAGGGGACCCAGGACTGAGACTATTTTAAAATGGGTTCTGAGCATGTGCATAATAAATTCACAGAAGTGTGCGTGCATGTGTTGCGGCGAGATTGTGGTAAGTGTTGAGTCAAGAGATAGGCTGTGACAATTTCAAGTACACAAATGGTTGCCACAGGCCTGGCAGCTGCCTTTTCCAGTTTCTCTTCTCTGTTCCTTCTCCCTGCCCCGTCCCGTGCTCTGTGGCCCAGGAGAGAAAAGGAGAAAAGGCTATGTGTTTCAGGAGCTATAAGGTGCTGTTCTCCTAGGCATTTTTATGGCCATTAGAAGCCCCTTCTGTTTGCTGACCTGTAGTGGACCATTTCATGGAGATACACTCGGTGCTCTCCAGCACTCCTGTCCATCCACAGTGTGGCATGATGTTAACAGAAGCCACCAGCAAATTTGAACTAGGACTTGGGAACAGTCATCTACATCAGGAAAAATTCCTTCCCTTGGAAACCTAGCCACATCCACCTAAATCACAGTATCCTTTCCAGCATAATAGGTAGAACTGACTGAAGAAGCATCTCCTTTTGGATTTTTTCCCAGTTCTTTAATTAATGGCTTCTTACCTGTAAGTGTATATTAGCTGCTATTTACAAGGCTCTCCTGAGGTCTGGCAGGAACCCCCACCCCCTCCAGAACTGCAAGGTTTGTATTGCTTGCTAGGTCTCCAAGCAGGTTCCAAAGCACACTTTTGCAAATTTTAAGTATTTTTGTTTTATAGGAAGAAACCAGAAAAGCATAAAGAAAATCATCCCAGGAGTAACTGTCACTCTGTGCTCCTTTCAATTTTTATTTAGACATACACGCCCCCGCACACATTTTTCACAGTTGATTCCCTGGGCTATTCCTAGGCTATCTCTTTTTCCCCCCCACAGTTAGCACTAGAGCATAAGCATTTTTTCACATCATTTTATTTTATTTTATTTTATTTTATTTTATTTTATTTTATTTTATTTTATTTTTTGTAAACGTTTTATTTTAAACGTTTGTTTATTTTTGAGGGAGAGAGAGCAGAGAGAGAGAGGGGGACAGAGGATCCAAAGCGGGCTCTGCGCTGACAGCTGCAAGCCTGATGAGGGGCTCAAACCCATAAACCGTGAGATATGACCTGAGCTGAAGTCAGACACTTAACCGACTGAGCCACCCAAGGCTCCCCTTTTCATATCATTTTGAAACCTCTGAGAACATTGTCTCCACAACTGCATTTAGGGATCCACCATAAAGTGCCTAACTGGTCCCTACTTAAGCCAATTCCAATTCCCTTGATTAAAGTCTTTATGGTGATATTTTAATTTGAATTATGTATTGTTTAAGATAAATGCCTAGATAAAGAACTATTGGATCAAAGAGTATAAAGATACGTTAAGACTTGTGAAAGACACAGGTGTTTTGTATATATTAGACAGTACAGAATTGCTTTCCAGAAAGGATGCTCTCATTTATGCTCCTAGGTCATGCATTCCCAGTGAGAACAAAAGTGGGTTCTTGGTGTAGAGGTGAAAAAAATCTTAGAGGTTACAGTGGTTTGTGGCCCTCCAGTGGGCAGCGCATGAACAGATACACGGTGTCTGTGGGATCGAAATGTCGTGGAGAGGCCATGCTGTTCTGGCTGAGTGTGGACACCCATCTTATTTCATCCCTGGAAGCTTTTAAGTCTTAGTCTTGGAGTTTGGGTTTTGTTTTTACGGTATTTTCTAATCTGAAAGTTCTTGGTTCGTGATACAAAGTTTAGAAACTTGAGAAAAGTGTAAATAAAATAAAATTTATCTTGAGGTTACTAACCACTGTCGGTACGTCTATTTTCTACAGTATCGAGGTCTCCTTGTTTTTAGCTTTGTGTTCAACTCTTTTCAATATTGCCCTTGTAATATATTAGTCTGTGCCAAAGACCACTTTGAAATATCCCTCGTGTTATGGTCTCGTGCGGGGATTTCCCCTGTCCTCCATACCTGGGAGTGCATTTGTGCCCCCACGGGCATTGGGTTCAAGCCCCCGGGAGCCCAGGCGCCCGGCTGCTATGGGACTTGTGGTAATTGTCCCTTGTTTGTTTCAGGTGTGATCCCCTGGGCCCGTTTGCTGTCGGGGGAGAGGATCTGGACCCCTTTGGGTGAGTCCTGCCAGGGAGGGGGCAGCAACACAACTTACTCTTGTGACTTTTCAGGCTCAGCTCACCTTCTAATCTTAGAGCTTTTCGTCAGCCTTGCTTTGGGGTGAAGGAGGCTGCTGGGGCTGAGCGGCTGAGAAGTCACCGCCGCTGTTCCGCTCTGCCGTGCCTGCAGCAGTGAGGGAGAGCTCTGCTGGCGGGGTGGGGGAGGCGCCGAGCAAGCCAGCAGACAACTCCCCTGTCATTAGCTGACCCCGCTGGCCCTGGCGGAGGACAGCAGCCTCCCTTGGATGGAAGGGTTTCTCAGGTGCAGGCTGAAGAGCACATGGTGGGCGACAGACTGAAGGGCAGTTCAGGGCTCCTCAGCAGTCCCCTCACTTGCTCAGGGGAGTCTCTGATCCCCAGTAGACTGTGTGTGTGGTTTCTGTCGTGCACCCAACAAAGTCACTACAGCCTAGCCAGGCCCTGTCTTCTCTGAATGCTTCCGGGTAGATTTCAACCTGTGCTGCAAAGCGACCCCAACTTGAGCACCTCATTTTTAGACAGTGGGAAATCGCATGAGCCTGAAGTTAAGCTTGAACAGTGGCCGCAAAGTTTGGGGAACATCAGCTCACACATCCTGCTTTGAGCACAGGAGGTCAGGTGCGTGGAACTCCTTGAGGGACAGATGCTATCAGGAGCCAGATTTGGGCAGTCCACGTGCAGTCCTAGATCACCCTGAGGCGCTCTCAGGAAACTGCAAGAAAGCCATCATCCGGAATTGTCCCAATGCCATTACTAGTCCTTAGACCTAAAATAGTGCCCTACAGAACCTTATGATGGTTCTCCGTTGACCTTGGCAAGTTCTGGCACCTGTTCTTGATCAAGTTGTCCCCCTTGGATGTAGAACATGGCAGGGATCTCAGTTTTGTGGGTTTGGGCAGCCTGGAAAGCTGAAAGGGCAGGCCGTACATGCCGGGAAAGGTGTGCTCTTGGTGTTCCTATTCTTGCCCACTTCCTGCTGACTCCCGGGCAACCGTCCATCAGTGTCTGCTTGAGCTCTCCAGAGTACGTATCCCAGGCATTTTTAGTCCACTCACCTCCTTCGCCTCTTCTCCAGCAGCTCCTCGCCCCACCTGCTTACCCACCTTTTCTTCTTGCCTCAGGTGTCGGAGAGGTGGCATGATCGTGGATCCCCTGAGATCTGGCTTCCCGAGAGCACTCATTGACCCATCCTCGGGCCTCCCAAACCGTCTTCCTCCAGGCGCTGTGCCCCCAGGAGCACGCTTTGACCCCTTTGGACCCATTGGGACCAGCCCGTCTGGGTAGGTACTCACTCAGGCCCGCTGAGAAATAGGGCCTGATGGCAGCTCAGCTCAGCTCAGCGTTGCGGGAGCAAGCAGTCTGACTCTAGGTGCGGAGTCACCACTGGCTCCGTCATCCCCCACTGCCGAGGGAGTGGAGCCTCCTCCGGGCCCCATGCTTGAGGCCTCCCCAGAGCTCCCCAGCCCTCGGTGCTTCCCTTCCTCCAGCCCCCTCAGGGAGCACTCAGAGGAGGAGCTGCTCATACTCACTGAAGTTTAAGTCCGTGTCAGGACGCTGGATTCTAATACCAACACTTAGGGGTACATATTACTGTGCATATTGCATAGATGCAGAAGTCAAGACCCTGGAAGATGAATTAACTTACCCAGGGTGGGAGAGTCAGGATCATGGCTGTAGAGCATGTGCATTTCAACCCCACAGAGCACCACGTTGTTCTGGAGGGCAGGCTCCCTCTGCTCAGGC
Source organism: Panthera tigris (assembly GCF_018350195.1). NCBI lineage: Eukaryota > Metazoa > Chordata > Mammalia > Carnivora > Felidae > Panthera > Panthera tigris. Next base: position 28,070,628 of record NC_056662.1, read on the forward strand.
CCCGTCTGCCTGTGCGCCCCTGACCCCGCCATCACTCCCAACTCACCAGCCCCTCTTTCCATTCCAGACCTAACCCAGACCATCTCCCCCCACCGGGCTACGATGACATGTACCTGTGAAGGCCTCAAGAATGTAACATCCCAGCCTTCCCTCCACTCTCCTGGAGCTGCCGCCGCTGGCCCCGTCAGCAGCCGTGTTCTTGCGGTCTGGGGGCGAGGGACTCTGCCCATGTGTTTGCAGGCTGGCTGGGATTGCCTCCCCACCCCCTGTCAGAGCCAAGACACCTGCTGCAGCTCTCCACCCGGCTGCATATAGGTCCCAAAGAGCAGTCTGTGTGTCTCTCTCACCACCAGCTCCCGCACACTTCTCAAGGGACACTTCGGCAACATATACCCTCGGCCCGATGCAGTCGCAGCTGCAGCACTGTAAGAACAGAACGCATTTTGGATGTTATTATAAGAACCAAATGTCAATACAAAAATCATGTTGCCAGGCTCCCACTCTTCTTTTCTGCGCAGCTCCTTCCATTTCTGAGACTTTAGAGTTGAAATCTTTCTGGGGCCAAATGACTCTTTTCCTACCCAGGGCCTGTTCTTGCTTCTCAGGCACCTTCCCTTCATAAATTGCTTTTGCAGTGTGGCTACACAGACGAAAATGAGAGACTAGAAAGCCCCATAGGCCGCATAGGCCACAAGGAAGACTTTCACAGGGGCAGGCACAGTGCAGAGGGACTGCGTCATGCGGAGAAGGGCAGAATCCTCCAGTTCTGCTTGCCCGCACAGACCTGAAGGCTGATCTCATTTTTGCCACTAACTTACCGAGTTGACCCTAAGCAGGGCTCTCCCTTCCCAGGGCTTTCCTGCTGCCCTGGGAGGTGCCCTTCCTACTCTACAACATTCTGATGCCTGCCTCTGTGTGTGGCCACCTCTCGGAACTGGGCAAAGGAAAAGAATGAATTTTTGACGCTTTGTGTGGTGCTTACCTACAGGGTAACTCCGTGCCCCTTGGGGCCCACGCAAGAAAAGCACAGGAGCACGGGCTCCATCTGAGTGTGGTATTGAACCCTCGTAGGAGCAGGGAGCCCAGCCTCTGGAAGCCAGTGGCTGGGGTGGATGGAGGAGCCAGTGAAGCAGGAAACAACCCAGGAGGGCCTTTCACCCCCAGGGAGCCCCAGCCTCCAGAAGCCTGTGTCCTCTGTCCAGGCCCACCTGACCTCTGGTGTTCTCCGGATTCTTTTCAGCCCGAGGCCTGACAGACACGGTCAGTGATGAGCCCCCCCCTGTGCTGGAGTGGAGAGAGCACCATAGAGCACCAGGCCCAGAGGCAAGAGATCAAGGCACTAGGCACTTTCCCTCCACAGCTAGCATTGCGTCCATGGATGGGCCTTTCTGCTTCTCAGATCCTTGGGTTCTTTCTCCTAAATGAGGACACATTATTTATCTGTGGGCACAGGGTAGGCTACCAGAGCCTTCCTGAGGTGTCTGCTAATATGCTGTAGCCTGGAACTGCCTGAGAGGGGGTTAAGGGTACCCTCAACTGGGGCTTGGGTGGGGAGGCCAGCATGAGCAGGTGCCCTGGCCATATCTGGGAGACCCCATCTCAAGCACTGATTTAGTGAAGACCACCTTGAAGCCTTTAGCCTTCTTCCTTAAGGGCCTACAAATGGGTGGAGTGTTTTTGTTTTAGAATTGGGTCATGCTGGCTACGGGAAGGACTTGGGGCAGTTTGGTCACATAAGCATCCTTCATTATAAAAGGAAGCATTAAAGGAACATCACACTAGAAACCATCAGATGAGCAAGGAAGCAGATCACTTTTAGATCTGTGATTTAAGGAAAAGAGGATTCAGACAATAAATTTGGCACTTGGTTTTTCTAGTAGCACAGGTTGAAAGGATAGTCCTATACATAATTGTTTTCTGAAAACAGAAACTTCAGTGATTCTCATCTGCAGAATCAGCCATTTTTTGCGTGGGTCTCCTTGTATCAAGGACACTGAGGAACATCGTGTCTTAGTTCTGTGGGGGGAAGTGAATGGGGCCTTCAGGAACTTCCACGTCACGCTGTCAGTGTTTGTTGTAGTCTAGGCCACTTCCTCCTTCCAGCCAGGAGTAATCACCAGGCCGAGCGGGAACAGTTCCAGGGTATGCCTTGTGGAAAGGTGGGATCCTTAACAATAAATATCAGCACTTAATAACCTGTTCCTTTTTTTTAAATTAAAAAAAAAAAACAGCTTTATTGAGATATACCCACATGTACCCATGAGGTTTACCTTTTTCTTTTTTTTAATCTTTATTTTTGAGAGAGAGAGAGACAGAGCATGAGCAGGGGAGGGGCAGGGAGTGAGGGAGACACAGAATCCGAAGCAGGCTCCAGGCTCTGAGCTGTCAGCACAGAAACGTGGGGCTCGAACCCGCGAACCGTGAGATCGTGACCTGAGCCGAAGTCGGCTGCTTAACCGACGGAGCCACCCGGGCGCCCCACAGTTTACCTTTTAAAAGTGTGCAATTCAGCGGTTTTTACTATATTCACAGTGTTGTGCATCCATCACCACATCTAACTCCTGAACATTTTCACCACCTCAAAAAAAAAAAAAAAAAAAAAAAGGAACCCTGTACCTATTAACAGTCCCTCCCATTGCCCCGCTCCTGGCCTCAGGCAACCACTAGTCTGTTTTCTCTCTAAAGATTTGCCTGTTCTGGACACTTCTCACAGGGACAGTCACACGGCACGTGGCCTTTTGTGTCTGCCTTCTTTTCACTGACATCTTCAAGGTTCCTCCATGTTGTAGCGTGTGTCACTGCTGCATTCCTTTTTCTGGCTGAAGAATGCCGCTGTGTGGACAGAAACCCCCATTCTCTTTTTTTCTTTCTTTTTTTTTTTTTTAAGTATAGTTTATTGTCAAGTTCACGCACATACAGTGCGTGAAGTGTGCTCTGGTTTGGGGGGTAGATTCCCGTGGTTCATCGCTCCCATACAACACCCAGCGCGTATCCCAACAAGTGCCCTCCTCACTGCCCATCACCCGTTTTCCCCCCTCCCCCCATCAACCCTCGGTTTGTGCTCTATTGAAGAGTCTCTTATGTATATCCCTCTTTCCGTATCCACTTCTCAGTTACCGGACAGGTGTTGGGTTGTTGCCACTTTTTGTGCTGCCGTGGACGTTTGTGTACAGGTCTTTGCGTAGACCTAGGGTTTCATTCCTCCTGGGTATATGCTGGATCGCATCATAATCGTGTAACTTTTTGAAGAACTGCTAGACTTTTCCAAACTGGCCGCACCACTTTACGTTCCCACCAGCAGGGTGCGAAGCTTCTCGTTTTTCCACATCCTCGCCAGTGCCTGTCAGTCTTCCTGCATGTGGCCATCCTAGTAGGTGTGAGGTGTTTTTGGCTTATCTTTAAGAAAAAGAACTTGACCTGGGCTGAGCGAGAGAGACCAGAACCAGTCACCTCAGGGGAGCAGACGACGGCTTTGGTCATCGCCGCCTTGGGGTGACCATGGCTGGTGAGCCACAAAGGGATTGGGTTTGAGTTGGGAAGCTCTGGTCAGGATGCGGTACAGGATGGGTCCGGCCTATAGGGGAGTTTCCAAGTCTGGTGCAGTTCATGGCACCACTCTTGCTTGGTTTGAAATTTCTGTGTTTGCCCGATGGCTTACAAGGAGAATAAAAGCTGGATTCCAAATCCTCATCTTCTGGTGGCAGGCCATAGACCACTTGTACTGTCTTTCGCAACCCCCACAGCCCCATCTTCTCTCCCTTGCCTTGTTTCCTTCCCAGTTCCTGGAGCTGGCTGTGATTCCCTTTGCTTCTGTCTACTCCGTGTCCTGTGTCTGCGTTGTTGGCCAGGGTACAGAGGAGTACCACAGCCACCCTTCCCCAGCTTGCTCGAGCCTCACGGTCTCCTGAGGCTCAAAGTACCTCCTTGCTCAAAGTACACAGTATGTCCTGGCCCCAACCCACACCTTTATCCAGATCTCCAGGGTCGGGCTTTTAAATCTGTTGGTCATGGGTTCCTCAGATTCATATGATCACGTAAGTTTGAGAACTCTCCAGGAGCGAAGACTAGATCCTTGCTACTCAAACCCGCTGCACCAGCAGCATCACGTGGGAACTTGTGAGAAATGCAGAGTCCCGGGCCCTACCCCAGACTTGGTAAATGAGGATCTGCATTTTAGCAAATTCACCGGGTGATTCACGTGCACATTAAACGTTTGAGACGCTCTTTGTACGCTCTTTGTGTCTTTTCCTTTTACCTGGCCGTCAGGTGCAAAGAATTCAGCCAGTCTTCTTGGTTCGTGACACACTATGACTGAGGCACGTAAGAATTCCCTCGTTTTGTTTGTCAGGTTTTACCCCCGATACCCACTCCGTTCCCTTGCTCCCATGGGTCACTCACATGTGTTTCACATATGTTTCTAAAACTGCATGTACCCTTGTAAAATGGCATATATCTTCAAGTCATAATAACCACAATAAGGTAGTATCCTCATTGTCTAGTCCAGAAAAAGAGGGTTTGGAAAGGTCCAGTAAGCTTGGCTTCCTCAAAGCCAAGCAGGAGTCTAAGAATCAGGCTGGCATGGATGTGAGTCACAGACTTCCCTCTGCCGGTGCGTGGCTTTATCTGCAAAATGCACATTACCTGCACCTCCAGGACTGTTACAAGGTCTGACCAAATAGTGTGTCTTAACACACAGTTGGAGCTCAGGAGGCCATATGGATAGATAAGGCCTCATGAGGGCTCAAGGATGAGGCTGTCCTCCAGTGCACGCAACAAGCACTTATCTGGTGCCCATGGCGTGCTTGGCTTTTCCTAGCCACCACTCTAGCCACCCCCAAGGTAAACACTGTTAGCACTGGTTGAGGTGCTAGGCTTGCCCCTCTAGGGATGGCAGAACCATGATGGGAACCTGGGTCGGCCTGGTTCTAAAGCCAGTGCTCTTCTCGTAGAACTGCCTTCCCCAGATCCCCATGCCCTCTCCAGGGAAAGAGCATGGGTCTCTGTGCAAAACCCATTCCTGAAGCTGGAAAATCAAGTCAGGACTTGTATGAGAAAGGAACAATGCAGCACAATCCCGGGGATGTTCTAAGACTCCCAAGTCTGCGATGTGTATATCGTGTTCCTGAGTACGTCCACCTACAGGCCACAGGGCCCAGAGCGCCCAGGTTAAGAGCGTCAGAAGTTACCCAACCCGACCCCCATTTCAGAGGAAGAAACAAGCCTGTGAAGCCCCTCTGTGAGCATGAGCTCCTAAGAGGCCTCACCAGGCCCCAGAGATGGGCTTGGAGTCTACACAGGGCTGTCACCTGGCCCCAAGTGATGCTCACCTCTACCTTCCAAGTTGAGTAGAATAGAAGCTACTCTCCTCATTAAGCAGCTGAAAAAGCAGGTCTGGAGCAGTTGAGTGACTTTCCCAAGGCCTCACAGACCACAGAAATCGTAGCGCCACTAAAAACTGCCCCAAACAGTCATGTTGGTCCCCGAGACAAAAGATGAATCTCCTTCCCTTTCACCCTCTCCCCTCAGCTGGTCTGAGCGATGAAGGGAGGTACGGTCCAGGTTCAGCACCCTGGTCAGCACCAACCTTCTCTGCCGCAGCCTTTGGGCCAGGGTAGCCCGCATCGTGTCTGCCACTCTCCAATCCAGGATGGCCCACTCTTGGGGCAGGCAGGCAGGCATCCCTAAGAGAAAAGGACCTGGACTTGGGTGTCCTGCCTCCAAGACACAGCCCCGCCCTGCCCCTCTTCTTCAGTTAGAATCACAGGACCGCAGTTTCATCCTGTAGGCTGCTTGGTTCCCAGGACATAAATTCAAGTGAGAAGCCTATGCCTATGAAGAAGAGAAAGACAAGCAGGGGCCCTGAGCCATGATGATCCTGGGCAAGTCCTACCCCCCTATGTCTTTCCCCACCTGTAAAATGGGGCTAAAGGTGGAGCTGTCTCCAAGATCTTGTCCAGCTGTGAGATTCCATGATTCTAAGGGAGCCATGGGCCTGGCCGAGTTCAGTACTCCCCCACCTGCCCTCTGCCTCCTCCCCACAGAGCTCCCCAGTACACTTAAACCACAGGCCTCGAAGTAGCGGCCCACGGCCCAGATCTGCCTCCACACAAGCTCTGGCCTGCATGTTATTAAACTTAACACGAGGCATGATGGCATACTACTAAATCTGAGTCTTGACTCTGCTGTGTACCAGCCTGTGTGACAGCAGACAAGTCACTTAACCTCAGCTTCCCCATCTGTAAAACGGAAATAATGATAGCACCTACTCTGCAAGGTGTCATGAGGTTTAAATGAGCTACTAGTTGTAAATGCTTAGAGGAGCACCTGGCAGAGAGACCATCATGAGATGTCACTTACAAACGGAATGACCCGTGTGTGTAATGCGTAACTGGTTCATTGACATTTACAGACAGAGTTTTCTCTCATTCAGCGGACCTCTGTCAGTGCCCCCTTTCTCACCTGTGCGTCATGGCCCAAGCAAGAACTCATCCCTTTGATTCTCCAGCTTGGTCCAGTCCCAGCTAGAACTTTCCAACTCACATCCAGTTCCAGGAGGTCTCCGCTGACCTCTTTTGGACCTTCTGCTGCTCCTCTGTGGCAGGGCAAAGGAGAAGGAAAACAGCAAAGTATCTCTTCGCTGGCAGTGATGGGGATGGGGTGGGGGGAGGTACTCTTGCTCTGATCCACACTGTCTGGCTTGGGCGGGCTTTTTGATGCCGGGGTCCCCAGTAGACCCAGTAGGTGTAATTTTGTGGGGTGCCAGGAGCTTTGTCCTGGACCCTCAGAGAGAGTGGGGGCTTATCTAGTCCACCAGAGGCTCACAGCCCAGTTGCTTCTTGAGTTACCGTTCGGGCCGCACAGCCACCTGTGCCCCAGCAGCTCCAGCCTCCTCTCACTTCCGTGCACCAACACTTGGGGCCCCTCGAGCCACGGGGTCCTCCATATGCCTAAAGTTCAGGGCCTCAGAACACCAGGAGGGAAGGCTGCACTGCCCTTCATCCTCCCTGATCCCCAGCACCGCTGTCCCTTCAAGCCAGCACAGGCCACGTCTGTGGCCTCCCACATCAGAAATTCTCCAGTCAGAAACAGACCTCATCCCCTTGTTCACAAATACCCCAGAGTTCCAGGGGACGCATTTCGAGCCCTCTCAAGAGTACTCTCCTTAGGTTTTTCATCTATTCGGTGCTGTATCTCCAAACCCTAGCAGAGAATTGGGGCGCAAATCTGTTGAAAGACTGAACGAAGGATCCTCGGATGGCCAGCACTCAGGTGGTCCGCAGGCCTTGCCCTTCAAACCTCCAGCCAAGAGGCAGAGGTCTGTCCACTTCTGGAGGACGCAGCCATCTGAGTGACTGGGCAGGGCGAGGGGTGGATATCTGGGCCCCGCAGTCGGCATCTTACCAGACACTTTCGTGGCCTCAGTTTTGGCCTGTGACAGAAATGTGACATTTCCCAGGCCGTGGGATAATCCCCATCGGCATCCTTTTACCCACAATGTCCAGATGTCCAGCTGCTCGTGGAAAATCAGGAGCTCTGGCGAGCATGAGCCCCTCCACCACAGGGCACTGGGCAGCCAGAGCTGAAGCAAGAACCCCTTTAATCCTGCCCTGGCTGTCCACAGCCACCTGCTTCCCTCGTGAATGTGACCTGCTGAGCTCTGCAGGCATGTGCACCGGGCCCTGCGTTCATGTTTGATGGGAGAGGGTGGGGACTCTCAGGAGGAAGATCAGATGGCTAACAGGTGAGTTTGGAATTGTGACAACTCGCCTGTGGGCCCCTAACCCCCAGGAGTGGCTTCACTGAAAGGAGGTGTGGACATAGAGAAAGGAGTCAAAGAGGAGAACAGGGAGGTTGGAGGAAGAGAAGAGCTGGGAGTGGGAAGGACATGGCCCTTTCTGAATGCCCTTGACACTGAGTCAGTATTGGCCTCCAGGGAAGAGGTTGGCATGGCAGCCCCTCCTTCCCCTACCCTCCCTGCTCCCCCCGGGGCCGGCTTTCCTGCCAGAAGATCCTTCTACTCCTGAACCTCCCCTTAGGCCCAGGAGAGCAGCAGCCTCCACCTCGAGGTCATGTCCTCTGGCCACAGCCGGAGACCACAGTCCCACGGACTGGCCTCCCCAGTGCCAGTGTCGTCCCTATAATACATCTGCCATCAGAAGAGTCTTCCTGCCACACACATCTGACGGTTGGCAGTGAGCTCTCACCATGTCCCGGACCCCGTGCTATGCCCTATACCAGTGTGAACCCAGAGTCCTCTTAACGACCTTGTGAGTGGAGGACTGCGGTCATCCCCACGAAGACACACATGCCTGCCAGCGTGCCTCGTCTCAACACCCCAGCGTAGACCCTACAGACCCTCCCCCCACACCCCCCTCCCCGCTAAACCCTGGGCTTTCTATGCCACTGAGCCTCTAATCATGCTGTTCCCCTGCCCAGTATACCTTTCCTGCTCCCCGCATCAGATAGCTGTCCTCATGTCAGACGCTGCCTCACTGTTTACGATTCCTACTAGTCATCCTCAAAAGGCTTCCAGGAAGGCCTTTCCTGACCCCCAACTCAGTCAGATACTTTCTCTGCACACTCACACGCATAGCCTGATGGGCACTGTCCTGTTGCCCCAGGCATTCTGTGACTAACTTAGGGGCAGGGGCTGTGTGTTCCTGCAGTGCCTTGCCCAGGGAAGAGCGCTGATTAGATGTGAGTGAATGAATGAATGAATGAATGGGTATAGCTAATAGTATTGAGTAATTATGGAGTGCCAGGCACCAGGCTAAGTGCTTTACAGGTATCTCATTCACTGCTGACCATGCCTTCCCGGGGAAGGTGCTGTTATTAGCATCCCTGGTCTACAGAGGAAGAAACAGAGGCTCAGGGACATTAGGCATCTACCAGGCATCCAGGCAGTCAGACTCCAAAGCCAGTTCCCATTTGCTCTTACCTGATGGACCATCCTCAGTCGGCCCCCTCCAAGAGGGGCCGCCCTCTCAGACCTCTGAAATTTGAGTAGGGACAAAGCTCAGAAGTGCTTGGCCTCCTGGGAGAAGGAGGGCAGTAATCCTGCCACCTGGGGCACCATTCAGATATCCTGGGGTTTTCTCATTTGCTCGTGGATGACCTGACCCAGGAAGAGGAATGACCTGGGGAAGAGGATATTTGGGCCAAAGACCAGAAGATACAGAGAGCCAGGCTCTGGGGATTGGGACATTGGCTCTCCTTAAAGAATGGGGGTTGGAAGCTGGGGGAGTCTCTTGATTCAATCTTACCCAACTCTACTATGCTCCATCCCTAACGATACCCAACAACCTGACCAGTAACCTAACATACCTCCCCTAACAAGGAGCTCCCTACCACTCCAACTGGGACAAGGTCTCAGCAAGCGTCTCCTTCCCTCAGGTGAAACTTAACCTCCTTGGGGACATCAAGGGGAGTCTACTCTCTCCCAGAGAAACCAACAGGTCCCGATGGAAGGCATCTCGGCTTTACCAGTGCCGCCAACACCCTACTTTTCTCCCAGACAGAACGCCAGCTCCTGGGGCTTCTTCATAATGCCTCCCTTCTTCCTCCCTCCTCCTGCCCCTCCAAAGCTCTCCGGACATAGGGTAACATGCTCTTAACTTTAGAATGCCCTCCGCTCGTGTTTCCTGATCTCCCGAGTCACCAGACAAGGCAGAGTGGAAAGGTTTCCAGTTTCATTCTGGAGGACCAGAGGGGTGGAGCGATTTGCCCATGGCCCATAGGGAAGGGGTGACTTCAGGACCTTGGCTCACCTGGTTCCCAGCCAGGACCACACAGTCCCCTCCCAAAATGCCAGGTGGAAACACCGTGTGGACATCTCTCCTCCTCCACCCAAGCAGGAGAGGGAGCAGGAAGGATAGAGATACCAGCATAACCTGGAGCGGGGGAACCTGACTGTGGCTATGAGGTTAGCTTCCTGGGAACGGCAAGGCCTGTGTGGCTTCTGGAGAAAGAGAAAACATTATCAATAATCCAGTGGTTGCTTTGGCTTGGAGCTGCTTCAAAAGAGTAGGTGTCCTTGGCTTCTGAGCGAGGTCAGACAAGAGAAAGGGGTGTGTGTGTGTGTGTGTGTGTGTGTGTGTGTGTGTGAGATGTCCCTGCCTAGGTATGTGCCCCTGTACGTGTGCATGTGTATGTGTGGGTGTGTACATGTAACGAGGAGGGCATTTTTAAACAGAATCCCAGAGAAGGTGATGCTTATTCTCAAGGAAGAGAGGTGGATAATGGTGGAACCTCCCAGCAGCAAGCACTTTCAGCCTGGGGTATCCCAGGGGTCAGTGAACAGTTGTGATGATAGACACGGGGGCTTCAGAGGTCCAGGCCCGGCCACTCAAGGTTCTTGAGTAAGAGAGAATCAGGCTGGTGTATCACAGGCTCCTAAATACCCAGCAAATGCCCCCCCCCCAAGACTAGCTGGAACCTGTCTCCAACAAGGCTGGGGGGAAGAAGGGTCTTCCTCCATCAGAGAATCCCTCCCCCTCCCCCACATAAAGCAGTAAGTACCAAGGCCCTGAGAGCAGAAGGCAAACAGATTCCCAAGCTCCAACGTCAGGTCCCAGAGACAAAACACACTCCATACTTCCAGCCCTGGGATCTTCTGCATGACTGTCGCGCACCCCTAGAGGGGGCTCCGGGAGGTGAGGCAGGGGCTAGGGGTCTCCAGGACCCTGCACTGTTCCTCCAACAGTGAACACCTACTTTGTGTCACGCACAGTTCTAGCCCAGGGCCTACAAAATGCCAGCCCTCGTGTTGCTTGCAAGGGGGGGAAGAGAGATGGTAAGTAAGTGTAAAACATGGCCTGCTGAGTGGTGATTAGCTCTGGAGAAAAAGCAGGAAAGGAAGAAAGAGAATGAGGTTGAGGTGGGGGAAGGGTGCAATTAAAAATTTTTTTTAATGTTTTTATTTATTTTTGAGACAGAGAGAGACAGAGCATGAGCAGGGGAGGGGCAGAGAGAGAGGAAGACACAGAATCCGAAGCAGGCTCCAGGCTCTGAGCTGTCAGCACAGAGCCTGGCGCGGGGCTCGAACTCAGACTGTGAGATCATGACCTGAGCTGAAGTCAGACACTTAACCGACTGAGCCACCCAGGCGTCCCTGAAAGGGTGCAATTTTAAATCAGCATCAGCAAAGGACTCACTGACAAGGGGGTATTTGAATAAAGCCCCTAAGGAGGCGAGCAAGTGGGCCTTGCATGTATTAAGGTGAAATGCCTTCCTGGTAGAAGGAGCAGCAAGTGCAAAGGCCCTGAGGTGGGAGTGTGCCTTTCAGGCTTGAGGAACAGCACAAGGAGGCGAGTGTGGCTGGAGTGAGCAAAGAGGCAAGGTGTGAGAAATAAGGCCAGAGAGGCACAGGGGCCAGACTGCGATAGGATTTCATGGGCCACTGTGGGGAAGGGACACACATCTGGGGAGACCTGAATCTATGCAATTTCAGGGGCCATCCTTTAAAAAAAAAATTACATATAAAACGTTGACTCTGGGCCTCGGAAGGTGCCTGGGGCAAGTGAGGGGCCTGGACAGTACACCTGACCAGAGGGAGACTTTTGGCTTTTGCCCAGAATGAGAGGGAAGCATAGGAGAGTTCTGAGCCGACGAATGACCTGACCCAATTAAATCTGTCTGGCCGCAGTGTGGAAGATGAACTGGGGGCAGAGGGCAGACAGGAGAGAAATCGGAATACCGATGAGCAATGTGGACCAGGTAATTGCGGCCAAGGGGCGGGCACGGGCAGATTCCAAACATAGAACCAACCAGATGTGCTCATGGGTAGGATGAGAGGTGTGAGAGGCGGTGGGCAGAAGGGCAGCCCCAAGGTCTTAGGCCTAATCTACTTACCCCCAACTGAGGTGGGGAAGGAGTGATCTTAGTGACTGGACCTTCCACCTCTCCCACTTCACAGATAACACAATACTCAGAGACGTGGAGTGGCTGGCCCAAGGTCACACAGCCAGTGAATGGCAGAGCCTGGATTCAGACCCAGGTCTTCCCAACTCCAAAGCGGATAACCAACACACTAGGGAAGCAAGGTTTGGGGACCCTGGTAGCATGTCAGGTGGGAAAGGCAGTTCCTAGAAGTGAGGCACATCCCAGGGACCACGGGGTTCCCTGGGACCGCTTCACAGCTACCCCCCAACAAAGCCTGCAGAGAAGGTTCTCGGCACCCTGTGCCACGTGTCTCCCCGATTCCTTCCTAAACCTGTTTCTGACCCACCGGCTGGCAGATCTGAGCCGCACTCTTGGGGAAATGTTTTTGGCTCTCCGGTTTTCTTAATTCACTGACAAGGTAATGACGGCCTCGATCCATTTATACACATTTTCTAAAGGAGTTTCTGCATTAGGATGCAAAGCAGGCTTCTCTGGCTTGGAGAAAACCTGAGATTCCCAGGATATGATCTGCCAACAGATTTCGCCCCTAAATCAATTCACTGCATTTACACTGATAGGAACTGAGGGTCCCAGATGCATCCACTCAACAGGTGAGACTCAAATGAGCCCCCCACTGCCCCAGTAATCTATACGGCTTGGACCAGTATTTTTATTATTCTCACTATGGATTTGAAAGGCCTTAACCCATCCTTTGGGATGTCCAACTTGACTGTAGTTTACATAGAGCATTCACTTCTTCCTTGGAAGGAGGCAGGGCGGCAGGGGGGGATGGGGGGGGGGAGTGGAAATTGACACATCAGGGAAGCCCTGACTTGTGAATCTTTCACCAGCTAGAGGCTTTGTTCTTTTCAAACCACACCCCTTTGACACCAGGAACAGAGCCCAGCGGGCCAAGCTGAACAGCCCTTGTCCCCTCCAGTCCTCCCCCAGCCCTCTGCTCCTGGCAAAACCTGCCAGCAGGAGCAGATATTTGATCTGTCGTAGAAGCTGTGCTGTTACATTTCCCAGATGTTCGGCTCCCGGGACTGAAGGCTCAGGTTACGGCTAATCAGGGCTGCTCTAGCCTACAGACCCCATTCCCACCACACCCTCCCACCCCCAAGAGACAGTTGGGATCCAGGGCCCACGTGGCCAACTGAGATGGAGTGGGTAGGACCTGCCTGGGGTCAGGGGGCTCACGGAAATGACCCCTTTAGAGTCTTCACGTCAATGACCTAGAAGGCATGTCCTCTCAAAGCCCTCTAGGACCGGTCACACTGGGTGATGCCTCCCCCACCCCTGGGCCTCAAGCACCTGTATCTCCCCGCCCCCTAGAGCTCACTTCCTTTCCTCGTCAGTAGTTTAGAGTCTGGAGGGACTCTGCAAACACCCCACGAGAAAAACGGAACAAACAGTGGTCACTGCAGCTAGAGCGAGGCCACCAGAACATGCCTGATTTCTCCCCCAATACATTGGGGCTCACTTTACCGCTAAGGGGAAGAAGGGAGTTTACAAATTCAGCACTAAAAAAAATTTTTTTTTCTGCTCCCAGGATAAGGTCCGGGACCAGAGACGTAACATTGAGAAGTGGGAGGTGACAGAAGCCCACATCCTGTCCACGGAAATACAACAAAGGCCTCTCACCCTTTTTTGTATGAAAGACTGCTCTTGTCCAGGGGTGCACTGGACTTTGTAAAATGTGTGTGACGATCTGGTCGCTGCAGGTAATTCGATCCCAAGACCAAAATCGGGCTGTAGCAAACTTTGGACTTCAACCCAGCCTAACCAGGGGATTCGGGACCACGCAAGCGGCTAGATGTCGGACAGCGGCGGCCACCCAAGCCGGGCCAGAAAATGGCGGAGATTGGCGAGCAGCAGCCCCACACCCTCCTTTCCTGTATCTACTGGGATCCCATTCCGAGGGCAGAACTGGAGGGGCCCCAGGGATCATGCAGCCCAACCCTTTCAATTCACAGTCAGGGGGACTGAGGCCTGGAGAGGGGATGGTCGCCTCGGTGTTGATTTCTCCTTTCCTCGGGAAGCCAGCTCCCAACAGATGGTCAGGGCTGAAAGGGGGGGGGGTCCCTCCAAGGTCGCCCAGCACCTGCACTTGGCTGATGAGGACAGCAGAGCTCCAGGAATTCCCCAAGGCATGAGAAACAGTATGGACAGCCTTTCAAAGGGCTCTCGATCCTTGGAAATGCCAAGAAACCTCATCCTCCCAGGGCAGCGGTTTCCAAACTTTTGTATTTTTAGCAGCAGAAGCCATCCTCCAAACAAACCTTATGCAAAACCTCAAGCTGCAAACACATCGGGGCGGGGGTGGGGGGGTGGGGGGCTGCTCTCACATGTGCAGCCTGGGCCCAGCCCCGGACTCCCCCCACAGCACCCAAGACTGCTTCCGCAGGACCCTCCGTGGAGCTCAGTCTGCAACCCCAGGCTCTCGGGGGCCTTGTAGCCCTGAAGCTGAAGCAGCCAGACAGGGTGAGCTCTTACTTAAGACCCCTGGAGGGTGTGGCTGGTCTCTGAGACCTGGACGACTTCGTTCTCCACCAGAGCCTGGCCCCCGTCCCCATTGAGCTGTCTCATGCGCAGGTTAATGGAGCCATAGGTCTTCCTGGAGCCCCTGCCAGGGACGAAGGTGGGCCGGCGGTACAGCTCGCCCTTGCACAGGGAGACCATCAGCAGCACTGACAAGAGGATGCCACCCACTGTGAGCAGCCCCAGGCCCGCGATGATGCACTTGTCCAGGTGGGAGCCCAGGCGGGCATAGTACATCTCGAGTCGTTCCATCTCCCGCGCTGTCACCGTGTCAGGGTTGACGCGGGCCTCACGGGGGATGGCGTATGCAGTCACCACCAGGAGGATCCCACTCACCAGAAAAACCAGAGCAGAAACAAAGCCATAATCCACCGGGCGGCTCACGGGCTCCAGGCCTGGCCCCTCTTCTGAATGCAGGGATAGATCGTCCCGCTGGGATCGGGGTCGTGAGGGGACGCCCCCAGGGGGGCTGGGGGAGCTGCCCAGTCTGGTGTCCCCAGGGTTCTGGAAATGGGTCTCACGCTCCTCTGAGGAAAAGCAGGCATTCTCCACACCCTCCCTGGGTGGGCCCACCGGGCCCAGAGGGGCTGGTCTCCTTGGGATCTGGGGGCCATTGTGCAGTGTCTTCAGTTCCAGGCTGGGGGGAGATGCCATTGGGAAGGAGGGCCCCCGCTCATCCCTTGGCCCCTTGGCAGCTGGAAGAGAAAAGAAAAAGTCAGTTGAATTTAGCAGACCTCGACCAAGAGTCTGCTGGCACCACGAGCAATGTGAGGGCGGTCCAGGCACAGTCCCTGGGGGAACCTGCCAGACAGATGGGGGTGGGGTCTTAGACAGTGACCGAGTGGTGCCATCCAATCCAGCCTGGGACCTTGTCCCCCACTGGCTGGCAGGTGGCTTTGGGCAATTTACTTACCCTCTCTGGGCCTCAGTTTCCCTAGTAAGTGATAACATACCACTACTCCCTACTCAATGGGACTGATGTAGGGCTTGAGATAATCCCTGTAAACTTCTCAAAACAGTAAGTATGAGCAGCAAGCTATCACTATCGTTCAGATGGTGGCGATCAGGCTCAAATCCCAGCTTCGCCCCTTGAACTCGGGCAAGCGATGTGACCTCTTCAGACTCAATGTTCTCATCTGTTAAATGGGAATAAGCAAAACGCCTCCCTCCGAGGTCGACGTGAGGATTTCGCAAAATAATGCAAGGCCCCAGCCAGTTCAACTAAGGGACACGGTTGTCATGAAATGAGAATGGCCGGGGGCAGGGGGGAGGGGTGGAGAGGAGGAAGATGACGTACAGACAAAGAGGAGAAAGTCAGAGAAGCTTCTAAGGCTTGGTGGCATTTGAGCCAGACCTCAGAGGGTGAGTGGGAAATCCCCCGGCAGTGAGAGGGGATGAGGGCATTCTAGAGAGGGTGCCTCAGAGGCCAGCTGGGACCAGCTCTCGGACCATTTTTGGCTCATAGAGGTTTTGCTTTTTTCTTGTTTCTGGTCTGTTCATTTGTTTTTGAAGTAGTTGCCGGTATAGAAAAAGCAAAAGAGTTTACATTTTAAACTTTGGGTTCCAGGCTTCTCTTGCAATAATGGAAGAATCTGCCCCCCCCCCCCCCCCCCGCCAGGCCCTCATTCCCCGACAGCCACACTCAGCCGGAGTGGATGACGCATCCTCTCGGGCAGGTCCAGAGCCTGTCCCCCTCCAGGTCCTACCTCAGCCCCCTTCCCCACGCAGCAGACAGAACTCCTGATCCCACAGTGGAACTACTCTGTTCCCTGTACACACGGACACCCAGGGCCCCAGGCACACAGACCCGGGTCTCCACGCTGTATGGAGACCCCGCGGTATAGGGTGGCTCACACACCCTGGTGCATCTACACACACGTATACACATGATTCTAGATGTTTCTCTGCATTGCCATGCCTGAGTTTATTCTCCAGTGCTCTGTGGTTCCGTGTGTGTGTGTGTGTGTGTGTGTGTGTGTGTGTGAGAGAGAGAGAGAGAGAGAGAGAGAGAGAGAGAGAGAGAGAGAGAATATGAGCAAATGAAGTGAATAGAGTGAATGAATGAATGAAAAAGAGCCTCAGTGCAGGAAGGCACGTTTTTTCGATCTTTCTGATCTTCCTTCCATCGTGGACTTTGCAGTAGATCCCTCCTCTTGGCACACACAGGGCCTTTCATCTGAGTACAAAGCCAGTTTCCGCTTACAACCCATTCCTACCACCACATCCCTCTCTCCTGAGTTCCAATTTAATAAACCTTTACTGAGCACCTACACGCCCCAAAGCAGGCACTTCACTCAGGAGTGTCTCCTGCAACCTTCACCAGCCCCGTGAGCAGAAATTACTGTCTCCGTTTTGCAAACCACAGCCCACGATCCCCTGGCAGGCATGTGGGGGCCAGAGGTTGAACATGGCTTCCCTAAGAATTATGATCACCCACAAACCTGGGAACCCCAACTCTCCTGTCCCAGTGGCACCATTCCGCCCTGCATCCCTGGCTTTTCCAGCCCCCACTCGTAGACTCTACTCTGCCCCAGTGTTTAAGGCCACAGTGAGCAGCTTGAGGGCAGGGATGTGTCTGAATCCCACCTGGGTCCCGCCCAGCTCCCTGGCTTGGTACACAGCCAGCCCTCGAGAATGGCGCGGCAACCTGCCCAGGCAGACAATCCCTCCCCCAACCCCAACCCGGGGTAGCAGGGTACCTACTCAGAGCCAGGCTCTGCCCAGACTGCTCCCACTTTCCAGTAAACGGACAGAAGAGGTGTGGCGTGCTAGCTGGCTTTTTTACTCTTGGCACCAAAACCATTTTCCTGACTGCCACCGCGAACAGGGACTGGCGGTGACCCCTCCTGCCCAGTGGGTGTCCAGATGTGTCCCTTCCCCGCCCCAACCCCCCCCCCCCCCAGCACACACCCAGATCTTTAACACCTTACACAGAACTCAGCTCCTGGAGTGGCCGAAGAACTCCCCTCCCAGACCAGCATGCCGATGCTTCCATAGCCCAAGGAAACTCAGGGCACCCAAATTCTGGGAGCAGGGCTTTCTTTTCACCCAGCAGGAACCCAGAACTTTTTCTTAGAGGACACCAGCGTCAGGACAAGGGCAGAGGAAAAGGAGGCGTCCTGTCACCCAGGTTTGTGACGTCTCCCACACACGGATTCAGAGATACCCACCAGTTATACAAGGGCACGCCCAGTCACCCCAAACACAAGCAGAAACAAACTGGCAAAGATGCGGGGGCCCAGTGTTCACGGCTCCCCCAACGGTACCAGTTACCCTCCAATTTTCTCTGCAGTCCAACAGTATCTGCAAGACGCACCCCGGCGCCACATCCACAACCCCAGGGACCTTTTCCACGGGCAGCACCCACAGACGTGGGAAGCCACGCAGGGTGACCCACAGATCCCGCAGACCACACTGGTACTCACACCCCAGGAAGGGGTAGAGCTGGTTACGCACACACAGTTAAGTACCCCCAGGACGGCTCCCCCCAAGACCCGCCCGGGGGCCGGCACCCCACCCACCCGCGCGCACCAACGCTCGGGGAGACAGAGGCACAGCGGCCGTGGGTAAAGCTTCACAAAACCCAATCGATACACACACGCACGAGTTGTACACAAAGCCTCGGGACGCGCACATACGCACACGCAGGTCCACGCCGTTATACCCAAAGTTCCACGCAGAAAGCCCCAGCACCCCGGCTGCCCGCCGCACCGCGCGCCCGCCTGCCCGAAGCTCACACCCCCTGCTCCTGCCCTTGACCACAAACGCGGCCGGGCCGGGCCAGGCCGGACCGGGCCGGGCGGCGCCGGTAGCAGGGCGGCCCGGCGGCCCGGGGAGGCCGGGCTCCGCGCCGACCGGCGTGCGCCCGGGTCCCCCTCGCCGCGTGTCCTTCGGCCGGGCCGCGAGGTCAGGCTAGCTCTCCCTGGCCGGCCCTCCGCGCCCGGGGCCCTCGGCCTCCCCCGCGCCGTCCCCGGGCCGCGTGCGTACCTGCGCCGGGGCCTCCCTCCCCGGCTCCGCACGCGGGAGGCGCGGGCACCGGCGGCCGGCGGGCCAGGGCAGGGGCGCGTCCTCCCCGCGCGCCCGCCCGCCTCCCCGCCCCGGCGCCCGCCCGCCGGTGTCTCCGCTGCGGCGCAGCCCAGGCGGGCGCGGGCCCGGCTGCCACCGCCTCGCCCTCCCCGGCTCCCGCCCCCTCCCCGGCCCGGCCCGGCCCGGAGCCGCTGCCGAGGCGCACGTACCTGCTCGCGCCGCGCGGGGCTCAACGGCGGCGGCCGCTGGAGGCTCCGGGGAGGGAGGGGCAGGGGCGGGGGCCGGGGAGCTCGGAGAGCCGCCGATCCAGCTCCGCCCGCGGCCGGCGCGGGCGCCCGGAGAGTTAGCGCGGGGAGGGACCGGGAGGCGGGTAGCAGGCTGGGTGTCGGGCCGACGGGGGATCAGGCTCCAGCCCCCCCTCCCCGTCCCCGGAGGGCTTATCTGTTCCGCCGGCGCCCGGGCTCGGGGAATCGAAGCTTGGAGCCCGCGGGGACGGGTGCAGGGGCGGGGCGCGGGGGTGGGTGCTGGGGAGACCCCTCCCCCGCCGCCTGCCTCTTCCCCCCGCCCCCGCCCACGCCGGGGAGCCCCTACCGCGCGGAGCCCCTTCGCTCCCTCCGTCCCCACCCCCCTCCCACACGCACAGCCCCCAGGTGGGACCCGGGTCCTCTCCTGGGTCCTCAGGTCGGGACAGTCTTCCCAGGCGCGTGCGGCTCCGTGGCTCAAGGGCGCCACCTGAAGGCTGAAAGGAAGCTTCCGACGAACCTCCCCCCTCCCCTTTCCCTGTTCTTTCTCTGTGGGACAGCGGGGTGCACAGTCCAAGGTAGGTGTTCTCTTGGGGAATTACCAAGGGCCACACACACCGTCACCCTCCAAGGCCCAGCTGTAGTGCCTCCTCCCCTGGGAGGCCTACCTCGGGACCCTCCAGCTGGACTGGCGCTTTGCCTGATCTCTGAGGAGTTATTCCCTCCTGGATGGCTCAGTCGGTTAAGCGTCCGACTTCGGCTCAGGTCATGATCTCGCGGTTTGTCAGTTCGAGCCCCGCGTCGGGCTCTGTGCTGACAGCTCCAAGCCTGGAGGCTGCTTCGGATTCTGTGTCTCCCTCTCCCTCTGCCTTTCCCCCACTTGTGCTCTGTCTCTCTCAAAAATAATATTTAAAAAAAAAAAAAAAGAGTTATTTCCTCTCCGTGCCAGCCTCCCTCATCAGACTGGCCGCTCCTGGAGGTCGGGGCCCCTGTCTGATTCCCCGATTCCCCCAGAGCCCAGCACAGTGTGTGTGGATGAAACACGGGTGAGGCTCTCACTGTTTCTTTCCTTTACAGGGCCCAGATTAAAGGGGAATCAGGTTCAAGTGGGATCGAGTGAGGTGCCCAGAGCACAAAAGTGAAAGTGACACTCTCGGTTCCTGGAGGTTGGGGACAAGACCCGAGTTCCGTCTGAAGATCATGGGTCCCCAGGAAGACTGAGGCCAGCTCACTTGCCTGTCCTCAGCTAGGACCTCTCACCTCTGTGAGCCTCAGCGTTTACCTGTGCGTGGGATCCTAAAAATGCAGGATAAAAATGCAGGCTGTAGGAGCTTCCAGAAGATCAGCTGGGGGCCGCCACCTAGAAGGACCGGCAGATAGGTTACCCTGTCCTGGCGCCACAGCCACCTCGTGGGAGAGCCTGACCTGTCCTGCTCCAAAGGCCTGTGCGGTCCATAGCCAGCCAGGACTGCAGAGGCCGCCCGGGAAGCTGGGTGCCTGGGCCTTTGAGGCTGGTGTGGTGGAGACCTGGGTGGGACCTCAGGAATGAAGAGGGTTCAGTGTCTCCCTGACCTCACAGGCCTGGCCTCTCATTCGGGACTTTGAGGGGAAGCCAGCTGTGGTGTCAGACCTCCCCATAAAGACCTCCCTATAAAGCACCCGTGGTCCCCTCCCGCGGTCATGCACAGTCCTGCCTCAGAGCCTTTGCCTTTACCATTCCTTCTTCCCCAGGACACTGTGCTGCCTGACATCCCCAGAGCTCACTCCCCCACGTCTTTCAAGTCTTTGGTCAGATGTCACCTTCTCAGAGACACCTGCCCAGACCATCCTTTTAAAACTAGCAGTGCCGGGGAGCCTGGGTGGCTCAGTCGGTTGAGCGTCCGACTCTTGATTTCAGCTTAGGTCACGATCCCAGGGTCTGGGTCGTGGGATCGAGTCCCGCATTGGGCTCCATGCTGAGTGTGGAGGCTGCTTGGGATTCCCCCTCCCACCCCACCTCCCCCCCTCTCCCCACTCTCTCTAAAAGAAATAAATAGGGGCGCCTGGGTGGCTCAGTCGGTTAAGCATCCGACTTCAGCTCAGGTCATGATCTCACTGACTGTGAGTTCAAGCCCCGCGTCGGGCTCTGTGTTGAAGGCTCGGAGCCCGGAGCCTGCTTCAAATTCTGTGTCTCCCTCTCCCTCTGCCCCTCCCCCATTCATGTTCTGTCTCTCTCTGTCTCAAAAATAAATAAACATTAAAAAAATTTTTTTTAAATAAAAACAAAATAAATAAGTAAATAAACATTTAAAAAACTAGCAGTGCCCCAGCTCCCTTTACTCCTTAACTCTGAATTTTTCTCCATAGCATTTATCTACTCCGGACCGTCAGCAAGCCAGGTCACTGCAGCGCCCGCTCGCTCGCTCGCTCACTCGCGGGCCAAAGCTTATTCTCACCCTCCAAGCAGTGAGAACCACTGATCCGTGTGAGTAAAGGGTTAACAAAACCTTTTCCTCTTTTGCAGGAGAATTTGACCTTTGGTTAACTATCTAGCTCTGTTTCCTTAGAAACAGATAAACATATGTCCACTATGTTACTAGGCAACATTGCTATGATAAAAATGACCCCTGAGGAAGAGGCTGGAACGAGCCATATGGTAATTGATTAGAATTGGAGCTATCAGTAGGAACTCCTGTTCAGCTTAACTTAGATGCAGAAGATTACATGTAGAAATGCTTATAAATATGTGTATGCACCCAGGTAGGTAAACAGGTGCCTGGACAGTGATAGCGCACAGCAGTGAGCACATGTGGTCCCCAGATTTGGTCTCCAATACCGTTCACCAACATAAGGAATCAGGGAGAGACAGCTGATTCTGGGACTGGAACAGGACATACACAAGATGAGCATGGGGTGTGTTAGAGTGCCGGGAAGTAAGGAAGTCCTTCAATACAAAAAACACGCAATACATAAACACACACACACACATTGATGGGGTGTGCCAAAGGATATAGGGGGCAGCTGACAGAGCTTTCAAAAGCTGGACAATTTTGAACAAATAAAATAAGGCAGTACTGGATCATAAACCTGAAGTATGACCAACGAAAACAAAAAGGGGGAGGGGAGAAGAGATCAATCTCCCACACAGAATTCCAAATGTATAGATAACTTCATCCCCAAGGAGGGGGAACATAACTCCCCAGTGAAGTGTAAGCTGAGCATAGTGACTTTTCAGGGAGTACGGTGGGAAGAGGGGGTAAGTTTACAGGGGAGAAGCAAGACCAACTGACTACCTCAGCCGCGTGATCAAGGTCAACATCAGCCCGTTGTGTTGATAGCATGTACCCTTGATACGATGTCATGGGAATGGCACTTTACCTCAGTGTTCCTCCTCCCCAAACCCACAACCCCAGTCTACTTATGAGATAAACATCAGACAAATCCCAGTTGAGGCACATTCTGCAGAATGCCTGACCACTTCTCAGGACTGTCAAGGTCATCCAAAGCAAGGAAAGCCTGAGGAACTGTCACAGCCAAGAGGAGCCTAAAGAGGCATGTTGTGTGGTATCGTGGCCAGAAAAAGGACACTGGTGAACACTAAGGAACTCTGAGCAAGTATGGACATTAGCTACTAATAATGTATTGGTTCATTCATTGTAACCAGCGTCCTGTACTAATGTGAGATGTTAATAATAGGGAAACTGGGCGCCAGATATATGGGAACTCTCTATACTACCTTCCCAGTTTTTCTATAAATCTAAAATTGTTCTAAAAAAATAATTTAAGGGGCTCCTGGGTGGCTCAGTCGGTCGAGCGTCTGACTTTGGCTCACCCTCTGTGAGTTCGAGCCCCGCGTCGGGCTGTATGCTGACAGCTCGGAGCCTGGAGCCTGCTTCGGATTCTGTGTCTCCCTCTCTCTGCCCCTCCCCCGCTCATGCTCTGTCTCTCTCTGTCTCAAAAATAAACTAAACGTTAAAAAAATTTTTTTAGGGGCGCCTGGGTGGCTCAGTCGGTTAAGCGGCCGACTTCAGCTCAGGTCATGATCTCGCAGTCCATGAGTTCGAGCCCCACGTCGGGCTCTGTGCTGACAGCCCGGAGCCTGGAGCCTGTTTCAGATTCTGTGTCTCCCTCTCTCTGACCCTCCCCCCGTTCATGCTCTGTCTCTCTCTGTCTCAAAAATAAATAAACGTTAAAAAAAATTAAAAAAAATTTTTTAAATAATAATTTAAATAAAAACAGGAAGAGAGATTGGTAAACTACATCCGGACTGAAAGGAATGATAACTACTTGGTGGCAAATCGTACTTTGGGCTTCCTGAGGATGGTGACTCGTATCACCCAGCAGGTGCAAAGGTATTGGCTCCCATGAGGCCCCCACTGACAGAAGTGCCTGGTGCTAGCATTCTTCGAGTGCCTCGCTAGCAAGCTAAGGTTCCTGTCCTGCATCCTTCAGAGTAGGTCAACGTCAAGTGTGGCTCGTGGTCATCTGTGGAATCTGAGTGTGTAGTCAGACCTGAGGAGACCCCTTCTGCACACTGCCGTGGGTGGTAAGCAGGAGAGTGCTGTGATCAGATCTGCATTTTAAAAACGTTCTCTCTTCAGCTACTCCCAGGTGGGACAAGAGAGAAACAGAGACCCTTTGGGAGATTATTGTGGTCGTGTTGGCATGCCACAATCTTCGATCAGTTTCCTGTTTGTGCATCTATCTGGTGATATCTGAGTCTGAGAGAGAGTGTGCGCTCTTCTAGAACATTAGGGCATCACTTAATCCAGCATTTTCCAAAAGAGCAATGATGCATAACATGATTTTAGGTGTTCTATAGATAAATGTGTTTTAGTTATATATTGCTGCATAACAAACCATCCCAGAACTTGACAGCTTAAAAGAAAACCACCATCTATTTGCTCAGTTTTGGGCTGGGCTCAGCAGGGACAGCTCAATTCTGCTCTACCTGGTGCCAGCTGGAACGGTCCAGACAGCTGGGAGGTGGCCGGAAACACTCAGACATCACCACGTATGTGGGACTTGGTTCTCACTGTCAGGTGTCAGCTGGATTGTTCTGTTCTCTTCCACGTGGTCGCTAGATAATTAGCTTGGGCTTCCTCACACAATGGCGGTCTCAAGGTGGTCAGAGATTTGATAATGGCCCTCGACTCTCCCCCGGGTACGAAAGAAGAAGCTGTTGGAGCTTCTTAAAGCTGAGGGTTGAAACAGGCACACTGTCACTTCTGCTGTATTCTGTTGCTTTAGTGCAGGTGACAGTCTAGTCCAGAGTCGAGGGGAGGGGTCTACATAAGGGTATGAATACCAACAGGCACAGATCACCGGGGATGGTAACAGTCTCGCACCTCTAGAGTGTATCTATATCTATACACAGATATCTGTGTGTGCGTGCGTGTATTTGTGTGTGTGTGTGTGTGTGTGTGTGTGTGTGTGTGTGCGTGTGTGTGTATGGCTAGGTATTTATTTTAATGTGTTTTAGAAAATATATAACTAGTTCATGAAACCAGAGATATTGTGGATAATATAGCTTAGAGTGAAACAGAAGAAAATGAGTCTCTATAAAAGTTGGGGCAACATAGTCTGCTGGTTTCCTCTAATATTTACTCTCCCTTTCTCCCACTGGGAAAGGGCACCTGGCACAGTGCCCTTTGAATAAGGATTCCATTTCCCAGCCTCCCTTGCAGTTAGATGTGACCAAATGGACACTAAGCCATTAGACTATCAGAGGAGGTAGTGTGTGGGCAAAATGTATTGTGGGGGGTGGGCAGGGGTTGAGAGAGAGAGAGCGCACACATGTGAGAGTGGGGGAGGGGCCGAGGGGGAGAGGCAGAGAGAGGGAGGGAGAGAGAGAGAGAGAGAGACAAAGGGAGAGAATCTTAAGCAGGCTCCACACCCAGAGCAGAGCCTGATGCCAGCCTTGATCTCACAACCTGAGCCAAAATCAAGAGTCAGACCCTTAAATGACTGAGCCACACAGGCACTCCATGTATTAAGTGTTCTCAAAGGAAGTGGATATGCCTTCCTTCTCTTCTTTTGTTGTTCCTGCTGCTGGGATGCAGACCTGATAGCTGGAGCTTGTGCAGCTAGTTTGCACCATGAGGTGGAAGCACATTAGGATGGAGAAGCAACAAAATTGAAGGAATCTGGATCCCAGATGATCATGGAATAGTTTCCCAAACTTTTATTTGTGAGAGAAATAAACCCCTATCTTATGGAAACACTATTAGTTGGGATTTTCTGTCAGAGGAACCATTCCTCCCTAATATGGTCAGTTTAAAGACATATACAGTATAAGTAAATCAATGTAGAGGTAGTAGGCAAAAATTGAGAAGAAAGTACATGAGTGGGGGCGCCTGGGTGGCTCAGTTGGTTGGGCGTCCGACTTCGGCTCAGGTCATGATCTCGCGGTTCGTGAGTTCAAGCCCCGCGTCGGGCTCTGTGCTGACCACTGGGAGCCTGGAGCCTGCTTCGGATTCTGCATCTCCCTGTCTCTCTGCCCCCCTCCCCACGTCACACCCCCCCCCCCCCCCGCTAACACTCTGTCTCTCAAAAATGAACAAACATTTAAAAAATTAAAAAAAAAAAAAGAAAGAAAATACATGAGTGGCCAAAGAGAAAAAAGGTTGTCCTATGGCCACACTGAGGGTTAGCAGAAGTACAACCAGAACCAAGGGCCTCTGACTTCCAGATTGATTTGGGGACCTCAGATAGACCTCAAGTTCCAGCCACATCCTACTGTGCCCTACCACACTCACTTTCGTCCGTCTCTGGGCATCTTACTGAGTTCTGGTGTTTGGGTTGGCTCACTCATTTTATATTTACCTTCTGGTACCATCCTGGCTCACCTGGTTTTCCTGGAGCTCTGATGCTTTTAGGGAGTGGCTCTGATATCACGGTAATGGGACATGGTTCAGGGACCGGAGGAAATGAGGTGGTGGCCGTGTATGCATCAGGCCCTGGAGAGAGAGAGAGAGCGCGCGCACACACACACACACACACACACACACACACACACACACCCCTACCTCTTCAGCCACCTCGGCCCTCTTTTCCTTCCTCTCCACCTGGTCAGTCTGGAGCTCCCGGCCTTGGGGAGTGAAAAACCTGGGTGCTGTGATTTCTCCCTGCCCTGGAGAGAAAAAAAGAAGGGGAATGGAGAGTCCTATTCCCAGGCTCTGCAAAAGCGAGCCCCTCCACCTGGCAGCTCCGTGAGGACAGGGACCTCGTCTTCTCTCATCCACGGGTCCTTCTCCCCAGGCCAGCACGGGCTCCAGGCGCTGGAGGCACTGGGTTAGCTGCATTTAAAGCACCCCTCGGGAGAAGGTGGGCCCAGGAAAAAAAGAGGGGGGGGGCTTTGATGGAGCACCTCCTGCGTGCCACCAGTCCCCATGCTGGGTCATCTTCCCTGGTCCCAGGACAGCTTAGAGCTGGAGCTTATTCACCAGGAGAGGGAACCGGGGCTCGGAAGAACCAGGCAACTTGCATCCGAGTCGCCCCCAAGGCCAGCTGGGGTCGAGGGGGCCTTCTTCCCCCTGTCTCATTCTGCTTCACTCGAGTCTCCACCACCTCGTTGGGGGCAGGGGCCACACGCCCCTGACCTAGGAGGTAGGGATGTAGGACTGTGATGCCTGGATATGGGACAGGTGTGTGTAAGGCACATGTATATGGGGCACTTGTGTACCAGGGGCTAGTATACCACGCATAGGACACTCAAGGGCAGCACAGGTGTGCTCAGAAAGAGATGCACGGGACCCATGTGGACAGGGAACCCGAGGATAGGACGTATTGTGGCCTCAGTTCCCTGAGAAGCAGACCTGAGACAAAACTTTGAGGGCAAGGGGCTTATTTGGGAGGTGGTCCCAGGGGGCGCAGCGGATGGAATGGGAAAGTGAGAGAGAAGGGAAGGCTTCTAACACACTGCAGGTGCATCGACGAGCCTGTGATCGCTGTGGGCAGCTGAGGCTCAGTCCAGCTGGATTCCCGAGCGCCGAGGGAAGGGAGGTCTCTACCCACTGACCGCGGCTTGTCGTTGCGGAGGGCTGTTCCCGTGCTCCGGTCCGTACAGGTCCTCCGCACAGGTCAAGCACGTTTCCGAAGCAGAGGGTCAGGCGTGCTTTGCGGTAGGAGGCCTGGACACATACGGAGAAGGTGGGTGTTGAGAGGATATGGACACGGCTCGGGGAGCATTTGCTACAGGACGCGGGGTGCCGGGCCCGGGCTCGGGGACCTACGAATGCAGAGATACAGGGCGCAGGCAGCAGACAAGTGATGGATTACCGGTCTTGTTTGTCTGGGCCCAAGTGGGGGCCTGCTGGAAGGGGACACGCAGCCACAGAAGGAGAGGGGGTGTCGGGCCCCCCAAGCCAGCTGTACTCCATTCTTGTGCTCCCTGTGGTTGGCATGTTCGCACGTGCTTGCGAACTTCACAGAGGAGCAGATCAGGTCATGGCCAAGAAAACGTGTGTGAGAAAATAAAACACATAGGTGGGAGGAGATTGCGGAAAGGACGTGACGGAGGGGAAATCAAGGGCCCGGCTTCTGCTACTGTTTTTATAGGACACTGGCTTAACTCCTATAATAAAGAGACCCGGAACAATCATGACCTGATTTCTCTCTCATGTTAAAGTGCACTTGGCAGTTAAGGCTGGCTGGTGGCTTCACCGATCACAAGAGACCCAGGTTCCTTCTATCTTGTTGCTCTGCCATCTTCTACCTTGGGGCCCAAGGCTCTGCTCCACCTCCAGCCCTTCCGACCACTCACTACGTCCAATCCGCAGGAGGACAAGGGGAGGGGGCAGGAACCTTCCTCCGCCTTCTTCTTAAGGGCACAGCCCAGAGATTGCACCCACCAGTTCCATTCCTGTCCCATCCTCCAGGATTGAGTCACGTGGCCACATTTACACCTGCAAGGGAGTCTGGGAATGTAGTCTTTTGCCATGTGTGAACGGAAGAAGGGATATTGAGGGACACCCTGCTTTACCATAGTTGCTGACTTGCATGGGCAATTCACATTTCCGGTGGAGCAGTTTCTTCATCTGCAAATTCATTCATTCATTCAATGTCTATTTACATCTATATCATCTATATCTATATCTATATCTATATCTATATCTATATCTATCTATGTCTATATCCTCTATATCTATATACCTAATCTATATCTATATCTATATCTATATCTATATCTATATCTATATCCTCTATGTCTATATCCTCTATATCTAGATACCTAATTTATATCTATATCTATATCTATATCTATATCTATATCTATATCTATATCCTCTATATCTATATACCTAATCTATATCTATATCTATATCTATATCTATATCCTCTATATCTAGATACCTAATTTATATCTATATCTATATCTATATCTATATCTATATCTATATCTATATCTATATCTATATCTATATCCTCTATATCTATATACCTAATCTATATCTATATCTATATCTATATCCTCTATATCTATATACCTAATTTATATCTATATCTATATCTATATCTATATCTATGTCTATGTCTATATCCTCTATATCTATATACCTAATTTATATCTATATCTATATCTACATCTATATCTATGCCATTCTTGTAGTATAAAGAACAATTTTCGAACCATCTGATTGCTAATGGACCTTATAAGCCCCAGAGGTCACGTGTGTGGTCTTTCTTGCT
This sequence comes from Panthera tigris, assembly GCF_018350195.1. NCBI lineage: Eukaryota > Metazoa > Chordata > Mammalia > Carnivora > Felidae > Panthera > Panthera tigris. The sequence goes on from NC_056662.1 coordinate 28,098,986, forward strand.
CACCAGTATATACCCACGGCACCCAGTGGAGGGTTTGGCACATGGAAGCCATGTTATTAGCTGCCCATGGATGATGAATGGATGGCCATTCTGGCTTTTTTATTTGGTGAGGACCTCTCCCCCCACCCCCCTCAGGGATTTAAGCTTCTCCCTTTCCGGGCCTCCCGGCTCCACCAGACTTATCCCTGTGTGCCAAGCCTTGCTGCGTCTGTGAAGTGAAATGTGCTATGAGCCAGCATCTTGAGAGTGGGATTAAAAATCAATGAAAATGCATCAAAACGAGTTAACCACGAGAAATGGCTTTCCAGGGTGATGAGGCATCAGTGCTAAAGGCCAAGGACAGAGCGTCAGATTCTAAGTGCCAAGAGCTCCTATCAACACCACTACTGTGTCGGGCAGAGAAGCCACCGGGCCTGCCCAGGGGGACAGAACATGGCCTGGCTTGAGCCCCTGCACGACCCCCCCCCCCCACTACTTTGTAACATCAAGCAAGATCCTCCCATGCAGGTCAGGGAGGACAGGTTCTCGTTCCAGCCCTGTTGTTCACCTGCTTGGTTGATCTAGAAAAATCCATGCCACTTGGAGCCTCAGTTTCCTCATCGGTAAAAGAGGTTGATAATAGGATCTATCTAAGACCAACTATGAAGTGCAGCGAACAATGGTACCGACCTTACAGGCAGAAGTTCACAGCACCCTTAGCATCTCAGTAATTTTTAAAAAAATTTTTAATGTTTGTTTATTCTTGAGAGAGAGAGAGAGAGAGAACGTGAGCAGGGGAGGGGCAGACAGAGGGAGACACAGAATCCGAAGCGGGCTCCAGGCCCCGAGCTGGCGTCCCAGAGCCCGATGCGGGGTTCGAACTCACGAACTGCGAGATCGTGACCAGAGCCGAAGTCAGACGCTTAACCGACTGAGCCACCCAGGCGCCCCAAAGCTCAGTATTTTCTTCACAGTGTGCCAAGAACACCTAAGGGCTGTTTGTTAAACATCTGGTTCAAACACCTTAATAGCTTGTCCAGTAGCCACTAGAGGTTTTTGTATCTCCCTCAAAATTTAAAAATATTTCGCAGTGCCCCCGTGAGTATTCTGCAGTCCCTTGGGGTGCCTTGGCACATGGTTTGGGAACTGCGGCCATAAGATTTTGAGGATGAAACGGAGTTCTGTATGTCAAGGGCTTAGCGTGATGCCTGGTCTAGAGCAGAAGGTCAATAAATGTTGGTGGTCCTAGATTATCCTTCAACCGTCATTCCGAAATCACCATCTCTCTTGTTCTTTCCATGTCTCCTGCCACTGCCGCGGCAATTCTTTCTGCCTCCAGCTCCTGCCACTTCCTGGTTTCTGCTTGCCGCCTTCCCTCTGGGCCCCCCCAGGTCCAGGGCCCCCCTCCTGAACTAACTTCCTTCCTGGTCTAGAATTGGCGCTCCCTCTTCTCCACTCCTCCCTAACTCCACATGCTCGCCAGGATCTCTTTGTAGGTGGAGTGCACATCCCTGCCTCTTAACCTTGAGCTTGGCCAGGTGATTCCCTTTGTCCAGTGGCACGTGGCAAAGAAAACAGTGGCAGTCCCGAGTCTAGGCTTTAAGAGGCTTTGTATGGTTCCACTTGCCCTCTTACCCTTTGCCATTGCCAAGAGGAAAACATGGCCCAGTAACCCAGTGATTCCACAAAGCGGGCTCAGGGCTGCAGATCCGCAGACCATCCCAGTCGACCCACAGACTGAAGAGCGAAAATAAATGACTGCTATTTGAAGGGATGGAGTTTTGGAGAGCTTTGTTACAGAATCCAGTTTTGGATTGTCCATCTTTGCAAATTCACCTTCTCAGAGAGAAGATCTGATTGGGTCATTTGGTCACCACCCCGGACTCAGCTCCTTTCACACCGTGACCCACAAACCACCCCGTCCTGTCCCATCTGTAGATGGCTGCCTCCGGCTGGGGGCACTACAGGGTCATGGGACACACAGCCTGGAAGAAATTGTTTCTGGCCAACGTGGCAGACGAGAGTTTCTTGGACCCTCTCTGGTTCTAAAGAGTGACCATGGAACCAGGAGAAATTGCACCCAAAATCTGTTCTGCGTGTGGCAGAATGCATCTCAGGCTGTAAACCCCAGGGCACAAGAAATGTGACATTTCTTACAACTCAATTTAGTAACTACTTTGAATCTCATTATACCTAAGATGGAAAGGATGAGGTCCAAGTTCACACACAAAGTTTGGTAGAGCTGGGGTTACAACCCAGGTGTCCTGGCTTCCTGAATGGCCACCCTTTCCTGTCTGGTCCATCTCATGCTTGGAAGGAGCCCCAGGTCCCGCCTCCAAGCCAGTGGAGCTCCTCCCCTTCCCTCAGCATCCAGACTGCCCTGGGCACTCCACTGAATGCCAGCTTGGCAGAATTCTGTGCAGAAGTTTCCTCCCACGGAGTCCCAGGCTGCCTCCCTAGGTCCTGTACTCACTACCCTTGCTCCGTCTTCTGGGACTACTCCAAAGGTACACTCTTTTTTTCTTTCATTTATACACGTTTGCCTTCATTTTTGCTTCTATAAATTCTATTTAGTTCTTTTTTGAATCTGCCTTTAAAAAAAAAAATGTTTATTTATTTTTCATGTTTATTCATTTGGCTCATGACCTGAGCCAAAATCAAGAGTCGGACACTTAACCAACTGAGCCACCCAGGTGCCCCGAGTCTGCCTTTTTAACGGTGCTTTTTCCTTATGTTTTTATTCTTTCTTGTATGAATTTAATTCTTTGCAAAATACTTTGTTGTTGTCTTCCTTTGAAGTTGCTCGGAAAAGAGGGGCCTAACCCTGCCGTCGATGGCGGCTGCTGACTCTCCCTTATGGTTGATGGTTTCCTTGTGCGTCTCGTAATTCTGAATTCTGAAGTCCTCTGGAGGGAAGCTTTGTGGACAGATTGTGCAGCCTGGCTTGAGGGCAAATCCCCCTGAAATGAGTTTTGTTGGTCCCCTCTGCTCTTTATCTGGGACCGCCATGTTAATTCTTAGTTTGGGGTACCTCGTTCATGTGGACAGAATAAGTTATTTTAAACTCTATGTAGGCATAGATCCTGTGTATTTTCATCATAATATCAATGTGATCACTGTTTTCTCCATCCACTATGATGTCCTCCAGGACATTTGATTCGGGGACATATCCCCAAAGCCGAGAGCAGAACTTGGCATGTAGTAATGTCAATACGTGTTTGTTGAAAGAAACAACTAAAGTATACCCACTTCACAGTATGTTGTGAAGAATAAATGGTGTATCTGTTGGCCTGTGTTTGCCCAATTAAAAAGGAAGTTTTATCATCTCACATAATAGGCAGATGCTGTTGGTGATTCTGTGGCTCAGTGGTTTCTAATGTCTCCACGATTTTTTTGGTCTCTGTCTTAGGTTGCAAGACGATTCCCGTAGCTCCAGGCATCACATCCACATTCCAGGCTGAAGGAAGGGGAAGACAGTAGGAGTACAAGGGGGAGCTTCATTGACATTTTTCCTTTTATCGGGAAGATAAGTTTTCTTAGAAGTCTAACAGCAGATTTCTGCTTTGATCTCCTTTTCTAGAAATGGGGGCAAGGACACCCCAGGAGCAAGGGGACCTGGAAAGTGAAGATGTCCCTTTATCGAGACTCTGTGGAGAGGTGAGGACGGAGGGAGGGGATTAGGGACATGGATGCAGTATCTGCCCCAAATGGGATCAGATATATATAAAGCACTCAGAGCAAACCCAGCCTTCAGAAAGAGCCACCTCGTCTCATAATTATTAATTAATCATTAATAATATAGTAATAATTGTCATTATTTAAAGCTTTACAGTCACTATGATCCTCTTGGCGTCAGACCTTGGATTCCAGAACCACTGGGCACTGAGGTGCCCATACCCCAGTGGTCTCCTTCCTTCCCTCCCTATACTGTTAAGAGCACTGAAGCCCTTTAAAAAAAAAAAAGCCACATTTTCCAACGTAAGCCACTTCCTGTTCTCATTAACTCCATCCTCAGTGACTGAGGCAGACCCTGCTCCCTGCTTGAAGCAGGTAGGAGACTGTACAAATCAAAGGCCCCTCAGGCCCATCACCGGGTCAGTATCAAGGTCTCCTCCAAGGACACTGAGATGGAAACAGCAGAAGAGCCAACCCCAAGTCTTGGGCAGACCCTGGAGTGGCTGAGAAAGGAGCTGGTAAGACCTCGCATTTCTTTTTACCTGACAACTCCACCCATATCTTCCTGGGTTCCCTGGGCCCCCCTCCTAGGGCCCCTTGTCGGGGGGCAGAGCCTGGAACCAGGGGATAGGCCCCGCAGGTTCCCCTCTGATACCAGCCATGAAGCACACAATCGCCGTCTCAGGTGCTGGGATAAGTAGGTCGTGGCCCACATAGGAGGAGGCTCTGGGTGCAGTGCTGGCCAGACTGGCCTTAGAATTACACCGAGTCCTGGGATCGCGCCCAGCTCTGCTGCTGTGTGGCCTCCAGCAAGTGACTTGACCCCTGTAAACCTCAATTTCCTTACCATACAAATGGGATGGCAATAGAACCGACATTGCTGGGGTTACTGTCATAGTTTGGTAAGGAGGCAGGTGTAATTCCCTTAGTGTCTTCTTGGCTATCACAAGCCTCACCCCAGGGGTGGGGGGTAGGGGGAGGTTGGGCACACCCACTGTCCTAGCCCGGGCCCTCTAGAGAGAAGAAACCTGCACAAGGATTGGGATACGAACGATATATTTGGAGGCGCAGCCTAGAGAGGTGAGAACGAGGGAAAGAGGGGGTGGTGGCAAAGGGCGATGCCATGTGAGGCGATGCACTGTGTCACCAAGCAGGCCACCACTTCGGAAGGAACCTCAAGAGGCCCAGTGCTCTCTCCGCAGCCGGTTTTCCTGGCTGCAATGTTCTCTGCAGGATGCAGGGGTTAAAGGGCAATCTGCACCCTGGGGGAGGGGGACAGAGGAGAAACTGTACTTGCCCAGCTCACTCCTGTCTCCTGTTTCCTGTGGGTAAAGGTCCACCCCCTGGGCATTACCCCTCCTAAATTCATGGATTACGTTACTTGGTTCCTTGCTGGCTGCTCCGGAAGCCAGGCCTTACGCCTCTCTTCGTGCTGTTTTCTCCAAGTCCAAAAACAGAGGGATGCCCCAGAGCTCATGAGGACACCGGCCAAGAGAGAGAAAGAAGTGGTTCAGGGAATCTCAGAAGGCACCCAAGGTTTGGATCCCAATAGCCCAGCTTTTTAGTCAGGGGAGGGACAGGTGGGATTGTCCAAAAATGACCTTCTCGGTTGCCAGGTAACAGGCCAGCTGGGACCCAACCCTGTCCTCACCCCAGTGGGAGGGGCTGACCCAGTAGGGCTTCTCGTGGCGGGGGGGGGGGGGGGGGACTCCATCAGTGGGAGCTGCAGCTTCTCACAGTCCCCAGGGATCCAGAGGCTGGGCAGGGGCCTTCCCTACGCTCCCCTGAACCCTGGGCACCCACGCTGAGTCTGCTTGGTGCCTGAACCCAAAGTCCGATTTCCACCTGCTAAGGTACCTCTCTCTCACCACATAAAGAGGAAAAACAAGGCAGGGCTGGGGGAAGCCTCCCAGGCCCAAGCACCACACTCCACATGATGCCAAGAGACGGGAGCCTTGAGTCTCCACCTGCCGATCCCGGTCTTGTAAATTGCCCTGTCAAGCCGATTTTGTCTTCTATCAGAGGGAGTCGCATAACTCCATAACGACACCCCTGCAGCCCAGCCAAGAGGCTTCACTTGACCAGCAGGGAAGGATCAGCCCTGGACAGTGACTTGGCATGGCAGAGGGAGCAGAGTGGTAACACTCGCTACCATAGACGAAAAGTCCAGGGCCCTCCCGCCTCCCGTGGCCCTTACGTAATGGGGATCACGGAAGCCCCAAACACCTGGCGGGACCTGAAAGAGGGGAGAGAACTGTGCCAAAGCAAACCAGTCTGATGACTAAGGGCCATTCATTTCAGAGGCAGGAAAGAGCTTTCAGTGCAGAGCTCCAGCCCCCAGGACCCCTCACCCGGTGAGTGGGACCCCTGCCTCCTGTTGAAGCCGGTTTGCTCAGGGTTTCTGGCCAAGTCCAAAGGCACTGAGTCTCCCACCTCCCCTAACACTGCGGCCACGCCATGTGCCTGACTGCGTCCTCAGGAGCCCGTGCTTGAAGCTGGTGCCAAAGATTGGATGACAACGTGTATCAGGAAAACCCTACAATTAAAAAAAACAACAACACAGACTTCAGGTTTTCCCCAACATCAAGGAAGAGGTGGCGCTGGGGAGCCACCTGAGGCTGGGGAGCCTCAGAAGGTGGTTTTCTCTCTACTCTGTTGGGACCACTGCTGCTCGCCTGTGGTGGCTTTCCATTCACATTGGTGACATAATTTGTCATGACAAGAAAATACTCCCCTAATGGAGAAGTAATGTTAATAATTACCTCTTGGAGGGACAGACAGACGGACAGACAGACAGTAGGGACGCCATTCCCCGGGGTGCCTTTTGGGGGAGCAGACTGAAGTGCAGCATGGGGTGGGAGGACGTGGGGGAAACTTTACACCACATGCCCCTTTGTGGCTTTGCAATTTTGTATCGTGTGTAAGAATTACCCAGTCAGAAAAGTGAAGTTTTAACATCTTATCATGTGAGTTACGCTGACCAGTGTTGACAGAATGAGAAGCCCAAACTGAGAAATGCCAAGTGTTTACTTAATGCATTAAACACACACACACACACACACACACACACACACACACACACACAAACGATCGTAGGGGCGCCTGGGTGTATCGGTTGGTTGGGCGACCGACTTCAGCTCAGGTCAGGATCTCAGGGTTCGTGAGTTCGAACCCCCCCCTCGGGCTCCATGCTGGGAGTGCGGAGCCTGCTTGGGATCCTCTGTCTCTCTGCCTCTCTCCCACTCATGCTCTCTCTCTCTCTCTCTCAAACTAAATAAAACTTAAAAAACCCAAACAATAGTATGCTCATTACAATAGAAATTTGCTGGATTCTCTTACCGCTTATGCATGCCATCAAATGCCATATCATGTGTCATGTACCTTCTGGAAAACTCCACTCTATGTTCATAAGAAGATGAAAGGGAAAGGGCAAATCATGTCTTAGGATTGTAGTGAAAGTAGTTTTGACCTCCCTGACCCCTGAAAGGGTTTTTGGGGACCCAAGCTTTCCCTGGACCTTACGTTGAGAATCGCTGTTTCAAAGGGCTCCTCCCGCCTGCTTGCAAGGTATACTCTACTTTGTTTTAACACAAAGTCGCTTTCACTTTAATGCCTATAAAGTGCTTTGTTTGTTGCAGTGAGGATTAAGGCATAGAGTGGGGCTGTGAATAAGAAGAACATTTGGGGCGCCTGGGTGGCTCAGTCGGTTGAGCGTCCGACTTCAGCTCAGGTCATGATCTCACAGCTGGTGAGTTTGAGCCCCGCGTCGGGCTCTGTGCTGACAGCTCAGAGCCTGGAGCCTGCTTCCGATTCTGTGCCTCCCTCTCTGTCTCTCTGCTCCTCCCCCACTCATGCTTTCTCTCTCTCTCTCTCTCTCAAAAATAAATAAACATTAAAAAAAATTTTTTTTTAACCATGACGATGATGAAGGTTCTCACAGAGCTTGGTAGTTGAGCATGTTGTATTTTAGAGCACGGGCAAACGCATTCAGTCCTCCTGAGAGCCTTGAAAGGGAAGCAAGTGCCTTCCACTTTGCAGATGAAGAAACTGAGGCTTTGGTGGACAGGGCTCCTGTGAGGTTGTGGGTTTGTGTCCAGGGAGCCAGCGACAGGAACAGGCTTTCTGGGGACTGCCCAGTCCCCTCACCCTCATTCTCTCTCCTAGGCTGAGATGCAGGTTCAGGACCAGAGACTGCTGCTCACACTGAGGCATCTTCACAGGGTCCTGGAGGAACTGCGTGCTAAGAGTGCTCACTGGGACGATGCCACGTCCAGCAGAGGGACGTCCCCCATCAGAGCTCGAGCGGGCTCTGAAAGCCGGGGCTGCCCCTCCATCTCCTCCAAGGCGTTGGCCCAGCTCCTCCGAGGGGCAGACAGCCGGCGAAGCTCCCTCCCTTGACTGGCCAGGCCCGAGGCCGGGCTTGAACTCTCCCCCTGCTTGTCCAAGCTTTTGACTGTGATGCTGCTGGAAGAGAGCACTGGAATGGGAGTCGGGGAGCCAGGGCTCTGGGTTCCTCTCTGCCCTCATCCGCTATGCGTCCTTGAACCCATCACTCAACTTCTCCGTGGCCTTGGTTCCTTTTCAGTGGCTCATCAGGGTTTTTGGTGAGGCACAAATAAGATATCGGGTGTGAACACCAGTGGATTCGTGGCCTCTGGCAAGCAGTAATCCTACCCTTGGGCATTTTTCACAAGGCGATTGTCAAGACAAAGGAAGAACTCCACGTGCTGCAGAGGATGTTTGGTGTTGCCCTGGGGAAAATTAGCGCCCCCTCCCCCACCCCACAGTGACTCCATAGTTGTTTTCTGTCTTCCCAGAGGGCCTTCACCTTCCTCCCTCTGAAAGCAACAGGCCCAGTCACCACTCCAGCCACAGGGATGGGCCTATGGCCAGGCCTGGCCAATAATGATTCATAACCACCCTAATAACATGATTGGCCCAACGGGAGGGCATGTGACTCAACAGAGCCAATCACAGTCCTTCTCTGGGATCGCTATCTGGATGTTCTTTCCACTGCGGTTGCAAGGCGGGGGAGTGCTGCAAATGGCCATGTGCTCTCCCTACCAGGTGAAGAAAACTTGACCTCAGTAGGAAAAAAAAAAAGGGGGGGTGTAGAGGAAGGGCCACAGGACAGATGGACAGAGAGGAAGGGCGCTGGCTCTTTTTAGTCCCTGATTGTGTGAGTTACTCCTCCATTCTTTCCAGTGACACAAACCAGGAAATTCCACCACCACATCCTCCACCACGCACACCCGATTTGTTTCTGCTTAAGCTGACTTGAGTAGGGCTGCCCTCATGTGCAACTGAAATGATCCTGAAGAATACAACCCAGATGTTCAAAGAAGCAAAGAGAAACACTAAAGAAAAGGGCATTTTGCAGCAACAGTCCTGTAACCTCAGACAATGAGGTTTGGGCTGTGACAGAACGCTCTGTCGTATGCGGTGCTGGAGTCATAACTTTGACAAGTTCTATCTGCCTATAAGAAAGACTTTAAAAATAAGGCAGGTGAAAATGTGAAAGGCCTTGTGTTACGATGGTCCAATGATTGGTAAGCCTTTTTATTTTTGAGAATCGACTTGCATGTTGTTAGAATATTGTTTTTCTGGCTTTGGAAAAGTAAAGCTGTTGTATACAGAGGCAAAGGGGGGGGATGTGTTGTATGTACAATGCTTACGGTCAGACTAACCTGGGATTTTAATACAATACAGTGTTTGATAATATAAAAAAAAAGACTTCTCTATCCCACAGCTGAGAGGATAAACAAAATGTGGTATGTACTTAAAATGGAATATCCATCAGCCTTGAAAAGGAAGGAGATTCTGGCACGTCCTACCACATGGGTGAACCTTGAAGACATGATGCTAAGTGAAATGCGCCAGTCACAGAAGGACACTGTACGATCCCATTTGTATGAGGCACCTTGCATAGTCAATCCATAGAGGCGGGGAGTAGAAGATTGGCTGCCAGGAGCTTAGGGAAGGGACAGAGGGGAGTTATGGTTTAAAGGGTCCACGGTTTCAGTTTTGCAAGATGAGAAAAGTTCTATGGTTGGATGGTGGTGGTGGCGGGGCCATAACACTGTGAATATACTTGATGTCACCGAGCTGCACGCTGAAAAATGGTTAAAATGGCAACTTTTATGTTATATTTTACCACAACTGAAAATAAATACTTAAAAAAAATTTTTTTAAGTGTATTTATTTACTTTGAGAGAGATAGAGTGTGAGCGGGGTAGGGGCAGAGAGAGAGAGGGGAGAGAGAGAGAGAATCCCAAGCAGGCTCCATGCTCCATGTGGGGCTCAAACCCACGACCCATAAGATCATGAGCTGAGCCGAAATCAAGAGTCAGATGCTTAAATCCCCCAGGCGCCCCTAAAAAGAAATACTTAAAAAAAACAAACCTGTTCTGTGATGCTGGGGGTGGGGCCCCAAAAACCACATCTCTGCGTTACCAGCCGCTCCGGGTTGGACTTTGTTAGACTTTACCGGCAAGCAGGGTGAGCCTGGAGAGACTTACTTTTTCATCTCTGTTCTCTGTAGCTGCCTGCGGTCCCCAGCTCCAGGGAGCACTACCCAGCCAGAAGTGCTTATTTATCTCACTGCACAGATTCCCTTTTCAAGGCTCTAGAGCCCGGCCCTGGGGGGGTGGGGGGGGGGGGCCTGTCCCCAGAGCCAGAGACACCAGCTCCGGATGGCCCGGAGCCTCCTTCCCTAAAGCTGAGTTCCTGCCTCATCTGAACCTTCTGTGCCAGACATGAGCCCCAGCTGAGCAGAGCTCCCTTCTCAAATATCTGAAGTTTACTCCCCAGGGCTCCTCCTCTGTTTCTATATTTTAATAATTTCAGTCTCTTCTCTTTTTACCCTCAGCCCTGGGGGCGGCAAACGCTTCCTGCAAGCGCTACCTTCATTATATCTTAGAGTTCTTTTTATAACCCTTTAGTCACCCAGTTAACAACTTTATACCTAGTTAGCAATTCTCTATATTAAAATCTCTCCCTTAAAATAGCTGGAGTGGCTTCTGTCTCCTGCCTGGCTCTGGCTATCACAGTTCCGGCTATCCCCATCAGTGCTGCTGGGATCACTGGTGTTCATGTCCCTCGGTCCACGGGAACGAGAGTTTCTCCAGGGCGTGTAATGGAGGGTTGAATTGGAGGTTCGGTATGAGACACGTGTTTTCCACCGTGGGGGCCACTCACACTCCCACAGCAGTGTCTGAGAGTCCCTGTTGCTCCACATTGTCACCGACACTTGGTATTGTCAACCTTCTTCATCGCTGTCAGTAGAATGGGTGCAAAGTGGTATGGCATTGGGATCTTAACTTGCATGCTCCTGGTTCCATATGTGGGTGTTAACCCGGGTTCTCATTCCAGCTCTGCCATTGACTTACTTTTTTCAGTTAGTTACTCAACCTCTCTGAGCCTCATCTGAAAGAAAGAAGGGACGATAATAATATCTACCTCATAGGATGGTTGTCAGACTAAATGAGATAATGCACAGAAATCGCTGGACCCAGCATTGAGAAGGCTAGTACACAGCAGCTTGTCATTACTGTTGTGTGATTGTGTCCTGATTTGTGAAACTCTGACTATCACAGAGAGACAAGCCTGTTAGCAAGCATCATCGAGCGAGATACCTGCCTGGCTGTGTGTCTTTCTAAAGTAGAAAGACTCTGGTCTGCCATGCCCAGGGCCAACCACCAGCGTCCTCTGCCTCTCCTGGCTTCCCACAGCTGGGCCCCCAGACCAAAACCCCCTGGCAACCGCCCCTCCACCAGTTGAGGAAGACAGACCTGGAGCCCCTGAGCCTCCCCCTCTGCTGGGGTATTGGTTGCTCTCCAAGACCCCGCATCTGGAACCGACGTTCAGTTCCTGATCCCCGGTCAGAGCAAAGTCTGACTGAGCCCAGTGGCTGGGGCATCTGGACTTGGACTGGAAGTGGCGTCTTCGGCGTGGACTCCTAGAGGGCTGGGCTGGAAATCACGTATTCCAAAACAGACGGTAGGCACCAGAGGAGGCATGTGGATCCTGGTCTCAGAAAGGAAAATCCAGGGTTTTCTCGGCTAACGCAGCCAACACAGGAATATACACCCAAGCCTTGCATCCAAGGGGGAGGAGAGGAGGTAATGTGAAAAAGGATGATGAGGTTGGAAGCCAAAAAATGAGGAGCGGGGAGAAGAACCATTGAAGATGTGACAGCCAGAGTGGCTTAGGGCAGGCAGCCCGGGACTTACACTGTGACGAATGAGAAATGGCCAGAGGCTCACCTTTACGTGACGCCAGAGCTTCCAGTCCTGGGCCAGGGGTGACACCTTGCAGAGCCCGGGTGTGGTGGCTGCATACTGGTGTGTACCAAACTGCCCCCCAACGTAAAACAACAACAATCATTTTCTCATTGCAACAACCCGTCATGATCACGGTAGGTCACGTTTCCCATGTTCCTGGGGATTGCCTGGGCTCAGCTGGCGACTCTTGCTGTCGGTCCCTCAAGTGGTTGCTGTCGCATGGTGGCTGTGACCCCATTCACCTCAAAGGCACGGGTCTGGCAGCAGATGCTGGCTGTTGCCTGGGACCTTCGCGGGGGCTATCAGCTGAGATACCTACGCGGGACCTCTCCCTATGGCCTCCCAGCATGGTAGCTGGTTTCAAGAACAAGCATCCAAACGGAGCCAAGAGGGAAGCTCTCTAGCCTTTCTGCTGTAGCTCTGGAAGTCACATGGTGTCACATGCACTGCATTCTGTGCGGTAGGACCCAGACACTAAGACCAGCTCCTACTCAAGAGGAAGAGAATTACACTCCACCTCTTGGTGGGAGGGTGTCAACGAGTCCGGAGACATGTCTTAAAGCCACCACGCCAAGAAGGCTGGGGGTCTTCTGGCTGGGCACACTGGCTGCCAGGCAGAGGCACTAACTCAGGTGGGGCTTATAGTAAAGACAGGTGGCATGATAGGAGAGGTCGGATGTCATCACCGGCCAAGGGCAGGAACGCTCGGAGGTGAAGGACAGGTCTGGATGTGCAAGAGTTCATTCTGTGGCTCCAGCACGGCAGTGTCACAGTGTGGTACTGACGGGTGGGCTCAGCTCCACGGCTGTGACAGGCAAACCTTGAGATCTCGGGGCCTCAACCCAACCGAGGTTCACTTCTTGCTCACCCCACCCGTCTCATGTGTAGGGTGGTCAGGGGACCTAGCCGACTGGAAGGTCACCCGATGCCATGGCAGGGAAGATACATTTGGAGAGCCGCACACTGGCTCTTTGATACTTTAGCCAAGACGTGATTGATGTATGTCCCTTCTGCCCACAGCCCATTGGCCAGAATTAGTCATGCGGTCTGCCCCAGCAAAAGGCTGGGAAATGTGGGAAGCATAGGGGAGGGAGTACCACCCCATCAAACACCAGTTCATTCTCCTTCCACAGACCTGCTACTCGCCTTGTCAGAGTGGGTCCCGTCAGTCCCTCGTGGGAAGCTCCCCAGGCACCCATTAGAAATGCTGACATCTGGGTCCCACCCAGCCTGCTGAATCAGACCTTCTGGGTGGGGGCCTCGGGATTGTTCTGACCTACCTTGTGGCTTCAGCTTCCCGTAACTGTGCCTGGGCTTTACTTTCTGGTCTTTGCATTGTTTCGGTCTCCACTCCAACGGCAAAAGATTTCGCCCTCTGCTATTTCTCTACGGCAGAGTCTGCACAGAGGGAATCGGATTGGTTCGCTCAGATTTTGACCCCTGGACACATTGGAGGTTGTTAGCGTCAAGGAGCTTTCTTTTCTCCTCCTCCCCTCCTCCTCTGCCTCCTCCTACCACGTCTCTTTCTTATTCATCATCCCCATCGATACATAGGGGTAATATAGTGATTAGGAGTGAGGGCTTTGAATCCCTGGCCTGCTACTTACTAACTCTGTGACGTTAGGCAAATAACTCTTCTTGCTTTGTTTGCTCCTCTATCAAGTAGGGATCGTAACAGAAATGATCTCGTAGGGCTATTGAGCGAATGAAATGAGTCAACATGATCGTGCAAAGTGGGGTGGGCACAATCGAGCCCTTCACCTGTGGGATCTCCCGGTATATAGGGTCAAACTTAGTTAAACTGTAGGCCACCCAGCTGGTGTCATGGAGAATTGCTTGGAGTGGGGGGTGGGGGGTGGGGGGAAACCACACATTTGGTAGCCGGAAGTGCCAGAAGTGTTCTATATCTAAATAAAGAAGAAACACACAGGAGGTGTGGAGAACTGGGTGCTTCCCTACCCAGGAGGAAAAGACTTTTTCTAGTCAGGTCCAAAGAGCAATGGCCAAGGAAGCAAAAGCAGGACAGTTGAGAACAAATTAAACAGGCTGTTCAAAGTTTGACTTTTGACAAACGTTTTGCGTTCCTTCTCAAGGGCCATCAGCCTGGGGTAACCACTCTATACATGGGCGCCACCTGGTGTCCATGCCGAGTAATTCCTCCGGAACCTGCCTGCTCTGGGTTATAGGACAGGCTCCTTCATCGTCCGTTTTCCTGTTGTGGGACATCTTATTGGGAGGGCCTCAGAGGATGAGGCCCTCTGGTCCTTGAAGTCTGGGTTTGAATTTCAGTTCTGCCACTGATGGAGTGACCTGGGGCAAGTCCCTTCTCCTCCTCTGATCCTCCCTTTAACCTTAACTCTGAAATGACAAATTACACCTCTCTGAGCTATGGAGAGGATCTTGAGAAAGTGCTTTGTAAGCTGGGAATAATTGGAGGCAATGGAAAGAAGCATTATCTGCAGTCGAATAGGCCTGGATTCGTTTTTAAAAATATGAATTGTGCACCTGCTCTAAGCCAGGCAGTATTCTGGATATGGGAATGTAGCAATGACTCAAACAGACAAAATGTATATTTTCATGGACTTAACATTCTAGCATTCCAGTTTCTGAGTCATTCATCCATCTACAAATATTTTTCTGGTATTACTATGTGCCAGGCACTTTCTTAAGCAGTGAGCACAGAGGGAATCCAATGTGGCTAGAATATAGGAAGCAAGGGGAACAGGGTTGATCAGGGATAGGACCAGGTTTTGTGGGGCCTGAAGCTTTTATAAAAGATCTCGGATACTTTTTTTCTTAAAGAAACAGAATACAAGTCATAAATACAGAACTAGGTTAGAGAGGGAATTTTTAAGAGAATGACAGAAGAAATAACAAATTACAGAGTTTATAAAGCTGACCAATAGCATCATACATTCTAGAGACATTGAATAATATTTTTATTAATTAGCTGCATGATATAGTTCTATAATAAATTTTCTCTACATTTTTTGTTGTGTATTCTTTGATCACCCCGTCATAAAGCAGCGATTTTTTTTTTTTATCTTTCTGTAAAGACATGGAAGATAATTCAGTCTTTACAGGATTAATTAACTTTTGGGGGGGGGGCAATTTAAACAATTTTCTTTAAGTTGTAGAGCTTAATGCCATGTAAAAATTTCAGATTATTATCATATTTGTCATACATAAATTTCTCTTATGTATGAGCTGGGAGTCTTCTGATGTACAGTCGTAGCTAATTTTTTTTTTAATGTTCATTTGTGTATTTTTGAGAGAGAGAGAGACATCGAGCATGCCCTTGACTGCATGCAGGAGCAGGGTAGGGGCAGAGAGAGAGAGGAAGACAAAGATTCCCAAGCTGGTTCCACATTGTCAGTGCAGAGCCCGATGTGCAATCTCACAAACTGTGAGATCATGACCTGAGTGGAAATCAAGAGTCAGAGCCATGCAGGGGCCCCAGTTAGTGACTAATTTTAAATACTCTGAGTTGAAAGCACCCTAACCAGTTTGTCAATATCACCCTCCCCCCGCCCCGCCACAAAAAGAAATCTTTATCCTTGTCAGTATTTCACGTCAAATAAGTGAGACATTTTAATCTTTTTCCAGTGAATTTTGTAATTCACTCCTTTCAATTAACTAGATTATTAAACAATCCAAGTCTATTCAGTACTTTGATTTCAAATGTACCTAATTCTTCTTTTTTTTTTTTTTTTTAATGTATTTACTTAAATTCAAGCGAGGTAACATTTGGTGTATGGTTGTACCTATTCCTCTCAACGAAATTACTACTTTTATTATGATCTGCAGGCCATTTCATCGATAAGCTCCAGACATCGCTAGGGCAGAAATGCTAAGGACAATAGGACCCAATACAGCGAGGTCATGAAACATCCAATTTCCCACAAGGATGTGCTAGCTATTTATAATACTGCTACGTGTTTGACACACGACCTATAAACCCAGGACTCTGCTATTTCTAGTTTCTGCCATTCTTACTAGAAGGAAGGGAAACCACTCCGTGCATGTTTAATCGCATAGGCTTCACTGCCCAATATATTTCTGACAGTATAAAGAACTTCTGCTTTAACGAGACTCAGCTGAGAACCAGATCTTTTGCTTACAGTTTAGTATGTTTGATGATTGGGAGAGTTTTTTGTAGACTAGCTTCTGGCTCTGTTATGTTTCAAATCTCGTGTCCCACCCACTATGTACATACTCTTGATGCTGGGCCCTAAGATGTCGGAAGGCTGGCACCTCGTGTCACAGTGTAGGATGAGTCCGCAGTGGCCAGGAGGAGTTTTCCTGACCTTGCTGTAGATGAAGGCAACTGTGAACCACATAAACAGATCCCTCTTGTCTTAGTCTTTTCGGGCTGCTGTAACAAACTAACCACAGGCCGGGTGGCTTAAAAAGCAAACATTTGTTTCTTACAGTTCTGGAGGCTGGGAAGTCCAAGATTAAGGTGCTAATACATTCTGTGTCTGGCAAGACCCTGCTTCCTGGTTCAGAGACACCTCTTCTCGCTGTGTCCTCACGTGGCCGCAGGGGTGAGGGAGCTCTGCAGGATCTCTTTTGTAAGGGCACTAATCTCATTCATGAGAGTTCCATCGTCATGGCCTAATCACCTCCCAGAGCCCCACCTCTTCATACCATCACATTGGGGGTGAGGATTTCAACATATGAATTTGGGATGGGAGAGACACAAACATTCAGTCCAAAATATCTCTGAACCAAAATTGAATGTATGCTTGACACAACTCTGCCTTAGCTGTGTGAAAATTAATAACGGAAACCTCGCTAAAATGGAGTTGAGAGGTTTGGGCAAAGGGAGCTCTCATGCCCTACTACTTGTAGTCAATTGCAGACCCCGCAGGAAGAGCCATGGACTTGACCTTGGACATGGATACTACTCTACTATTCCAGCTGGGTGTAGAGACCCTTTCCTTATCCCCCAGCAACAGCTCAGCCCATAAAAAGCCACCATACTTCAAACTCCCAGTTTACTCCAATGGACTTTTAGTTCATACCCACCTTCCCCTTTCTTACCCCCTTTCTCCTTAAAAAAGTGTGCCGTGGGGCACCCGAGTGGCTCAGTTGGATAAGCGTCTGACTCTTGATTTTGGCTCAGGTCATGATCTCAGTGTTGTCAGGCTCCGCACTGAGCATGGAGCCTGCAAGGGATTCTCTCTCTCTCTCTCTCTCTCTCTCTCTCTGCCCGTCTCCCTTGCTGTCTCTCTCTCTCAAAAAACAAAACCAACCAACCAACCAACCAACAAAAAACCGCGTGCCTCTCACTTGTTCCCCAGGCATGCCTACAGTTCGGCTACAGCTTATTTGTCCCAGGTTGCGATTCTCTTTTATTCCCAAATAAACCAGTCTTTTGCTGGTGGAATAACTGGCAGTTTTTATTTTTAAGGTTAACAGCTACATCCTTCAGGTACTCCACTGCCACTGGATGGAGAGCCGGAGTGGAAAGAGACATCAATCTTAAAGGATTACAGTTAAATATCTTACTTCTACAACATTTACAAGAACGTACACCCAGGTGCTATGTCTCCTCCAGGGCCCCTGCAAGCAAGGGTCCCGAACCTGAGGCTTCCCTATTGTCGAGATAAATCTACCCTATGAAATGAAGCTAGAAAATAAGTAAGGGGGACACTAGGCAGGCCCCTGCAGTTGTTAGGAGGGAGTTAGGACTCGATTCTAAGAGCAACAGGAAAACTTAAAGGGCTTTAATGGACGAGGACGGGGGTTACATGATTTGATTTATATTTCTCAAAGACTGCTCCAGTTTCGGCATGGATGCTGGGCTTCAGGGAGGCAGGTGACATCGCTGAGGACATTGCTAAGGCGGCTGGTGGGCCTTCCCCAGGAGAGAGATGGCTTAGACTAGGGTGGGATGGGTAGAGGTAGTGGTTTGAAGGTTATTTTGGGGCTGACTCAAATTCAGTAGAGGTGAGGTGGGCATCAAGAGGGTCTCCCAGGGGCGTGTGGGTGGCTCAGTCAGTTAAGCATCTGACTCTTGGTTTCAGCTCAGGTCGTGATCTCATGGCCCATGAGTTCAAAGCCAGCATCCAGCTCTGTGCCGATAACACAGATCCTTCTTGAGATTCTTCCTCTCTCTCTGCTCCTCCCCCTCTTGCTCTCTCTCTGTCTCTCAAAATTAATAAATAAAAACTAAAAAAAAAAAAAAAAGTGTCTCCTAGGTATCTCCTTGAATAGTTGCTGCGACCCCACCCCCTGAGGTGGGAAAATGGGAGCTGGATGGACCTGTCTGTTCGACCTGTTGGAATCCTGTCTCTACCATTGCCAGCTACGTTACCCAGGACAGGTCACTTCTCTCTGGGCCATTTCCTCATTGCAAAAGGAGGAAAACTAACATCTACCTTGTGAGGTTGCTTGAAGAGACCCTTTCCATAGGCCTAAAATGACGTCGCTGAGGCCAAGTCCCCAAACCAGGGCTTCATGCGTAAGCTATTTGAAGTTGCAACCTCCCCCAGAAATGTAGTCGTAACTGGTCAGTCAGGAATTTTCTGACGGGTGCCACTGAGTGTGCCGCAGGGGCCCTCTCCACCCCCTGCCCCCAAAAAGATGAGGGCACATTAAGACCGCTCGCTCTTGCCCCTAAAGGAAAGCGAGCTTGCCTGAAACAATACTTTTCTTTTGCTAACTTTCTTGCCACACTGCTCTTCCAAAACCTGTTTGGTACTTTTCCTTCTACTTGCTAGATGGAGTGCAGCCTGACTCACGAATCATTTAATAAAGCCAGTTAGATCTTTAAAATGTACTTGGGGGGCGCCTAGGTGGCTCAGTCGGTTAAGTGTCCGACTTCAGCTCAGGTCACAATCTCGAGGTCCGTGAGTTCGAGCCCCGCGTCAGGCTCTGTGCTGACAGCTGAGAGCCTGGAGCCTGCTTCCGTTTCTGTGTCTCCCTCTATCTCTGCCCCTCCCCCGTTCATGCTCTGTCTCTCTCTGTCTCAAAAATAAATAAACGTTAAAAAAAATTAAAAAAAAAATGTACTTGGTTGAATTTGTGTTATTTAACAAGAGTAAATGAGGCAACCTATCAGGAGAAGCCTGGGATCTTATAAATAACCTATATGTTGAATGCCATTTTTGTTCCAAGATTTATTAGTATTTACTATGAACCTCAAGGGAGGAAAGCAGCCTTGGATCCTTATTCTGTGGTATGATTTTTATTAGGTTCTAGCAATTGGCTCTGGCTATTGAAAGCAGTGATGTCCCCAGGCAAGAAAATAATTGCTGTCCCCAAAGGGCGGGTCAATGTGATTGATCTTTTTAATAACAACAGTGATAATAGCTAATATTTCCTGAGCATTTATTATTATCAGGTTCTTTACATGCTTTGTCTCATTTATCTCTTACAATATCTATGGCACAGGTACCTTTATTATCATCATTTCCATTTTACAGATAAGAAAACCTGAGGTTCAAGTGATTAAATAACTTCTCCAGGGACCCCTTAGGTAGTAAGCGAAAGAGAGGAGAGTCCATCCTTGGGAGACCTGGCAGAGGGGTCAGATCACCTTTCAGAATTGTTCTGCAAGGCCCGGCCCCGCCCCTGTCATCCTCCCCCTCCCGCCCCCCACCGGTGCTGTCCCAGGTTAGAACTCTTGACTGGAGGCACCAAGCCAGAGACTGCCAGTCAGGCCTGTGTCGTCCCGGCCCGTCTCCGCCCCTCTCCCCGCCCCATCCCCTCGCCCCACCCCATCTCTGCCAACTGCCCCGCCTATCGCCCCTTACCGCCCCGCCCCTCCTGCCCCGCCCCTCGCCCCGCCCATCACCCCGCCCCGTCCTTTGCCACCCCGCCCATCGCTCCGCCGCGCCCTCCCTGAAGCCCGGCAGCTCCCGCAGCGTGGCGTCTGCGACTCGACGCGCGGACCCCGGCGACTCGTCCTCTAGCCCCAGCGTGGGCGCACCTCTCCTCAGAACCGGCGCCGAAAGTAGGGCGCAGTCTGAGGGGCCGGGAGGGAGCCGCGGGCTGAAGGCGGGCTGAGTGACGGGGGCCACGGCCACCCGCACCCCGACACGCGCGCCCCCCGCCGGCTCCTCAGCCGCGCGAGCCCCGCGGACCGCGCCTGAGAGAGAAACGCCGTCTCCTGCAGCCCTTTCGGGCTGGAGGCGTGATCTGGCGCTTCTTCCCCTCGCGGGGAGGACCGGGCGCCTGGGGTCACCTCTCTGGCCTCAGTTGCTCTCTCTGACTAGCCGGCCTTGAAGTCTGGGGAGACGTTTGTGGAGGAAGCCTTTGGCGTCCCTCGCCCTGGTGCTCGCCGTCCTTCCCTCACAGCCGTGGACGCCCTCACCTTGCCTCCAGCGCCTTCCCCTTCCTTGCCACGCACCCCGTTTTGTCCCCAGGAAGGAGCTCGCCCTCTGGCCCTCCCCACGCCCTGTCCCAGAGCGTCCCCTCCGCTTGCGCCCCTCACCCCCTCCTGCGGGCGACTGCCCTCCCCCTTCCCCTCTCCTCCTTCCCCCTCCTCCTCCCTCCTCCCTTCCTTCCCCCCTCCTCCCCTCCTTCCCCCCTCCTCCCCTCCTTCCCCCCTCCTCCCCTCCTTCCCCCCTCCTCCCCTCCTTCCCCCCTCCTCCCCTCCTTCCCCCCTCCTCCCCTCCTTCCCCCCTCCTCCCCTCCTCCCCTCCTTCCCCCCTCCTCCCCTCCACTTCCCCCTCCTTCCCTCCTCCCCCTCCCCTCTGTCCCCCTCCCCCTTCCTCCCCCTCTCCCCACCCTCCTCCCCTCTCTCCTTACCCTCCCCCTCCCCTCCCCCCTCCTCCTCCCCACCCCCCATCCCCCTCAGTGCTCAGGGCCCTCTCTCAGCAGCGGCCTGTCCCTGGCTCCCAGTTCCCGGTTCTCTGGTTCTCGCCAGCTCTGCCTTGCTCCAAGCTAGTCCAATCCAGAAATAAACCTTCGAGAGTAGGGGTGGCAGGAAGGTTGGGGGGGGGGGTCGTTGGGGAGGGCAGAATATGTACTCGGGAAAAGTCAATATCTCAGATTGAAAAACAGAGTTGTTTTTCCTTAAAATACATCAATAACCATATACCTGGGAGCAATTTTGTAAGATTAAACTGGAATGTATTCCAAGATACCAAACAGTAAAAAGAATAAAGTGAAACCAAGGCAGGCACAGGCCATAAACATTAAAATCTCCAGCTCTACCATTGGGGAATGTGGTTTGGTAGATCGCCTAACTTTTCATTTTGGGCCCAGTGATTTGATTTTTGGGGTGGAAATGTGCATTGATCAAAATTCACCTAAATCTTGAATTCTGTGGCTGATTTTGTTTTTGTGTTCATTTTGTCTCAATTTTCTCTTTTAGTCAGAAATTCAAGTAGAAAACAAGCAAAAAGGCTTTTATAGTGGAAGTTTAAGATTTCTTATATGAGCAATAATCTGATTCTTCACTAGAAGTCAAAGTATTATAATATCCCTTTGCTTAGAGGAGCCTTATGATATTCTCAAAGATACTACAATTTGTAGAAATGTGCATAAATTGTTTTAGTTCTAGGTGAAGTTTTTTTTCACCATTCTTGTTTGAAAACGTTTAAATTTGATTCTTGTTTTCTTTCTTGCCTTTCGATTCTTTTCCTTTAGTTTCTGTTTCCTTCATTTTTCCACTTTATAGTCCTTTGGAATTCCATTATTTTAACTTCAGAAGTTAATAAATTGCTGACTAAACCAGAGTATCTTGAAGAAAACAAAGAAATTCAACACCTGGTTATAAATCAATAGTCCAACATTTCTCAAATTCCTAAGTTTTAGAAAAGAGGTGACATGTGTTCACTTTTCTTAGTTTTTGTGTGCCTTTTCCTGTTCTGTTGTTTTTTCCCTATTTCCATCCTATTTTTCCCAGGCCTCCGCCTCTATTTATCTGACCTTATTAATAAGAGAACTTAAATTCTTTGTAGGAAAAAGTAAGTAGAATGTAGGAAACCATCAGTGATCAGAACACATGTAAATCGGGTGTGGTTCACAATCTAATAGAGTTCTCATTAGTTTATAATTTTGTATTTTACATAATGGCTTCTTTACAAGAAACTGAATTGAATAATAGCTTCAACTGGAAGATAATCTGTTACAGAAATGATAAAAAGTGCTTTTGCTAAGAAATAGCACTGAAATGTTTTTGTAATCAAAATTTAAATATTTTTTAATGTTCTCTCTAGTTGTTAAATACCCCTAAGGAATACAGGCAACATGTTCTACACACATGTGCTTATGAGTAAGCGAGGGCCGTTGGCCAAAATCTGGCTTGCAGCTCACTGGGAGAAGAAACTCACAAAGGCTCATGTATTTGAATGCGATCTAGAGATAACCATTGAAAGAATCATTTCACCTAAGGTATGTTATTGATTCAGATTATAATATGTATTTGGCATGATTTATGGAGAGGAAAGGAACTAAAATATGTTCTATCAGAAAATGCATCTCCAAGGAAGTTTTACTTTTTTTTGGAAGTTTTACTTTTGAAATGGTCTTCTTTAATTCCTATAACATTTATTACCTGAGCACAAACATATGTCAATTTCTTTGGGTAATTAACTGTTTTCATATGTTTATCATAAATAGATTAGACCCTGAAGGAGGAAGGTCATATTTTGTACATGTTTTGTAATCCTTTCTTATTCCCTTAGCAAAATACTGTAGACACAGTAGGTACCAAATAAGTATTTCTTAAAAAAATAGTGAGTGAATGAATATGGAGAATAGAAAAAAAGAATGAGTATAAATCAAAATATATATGAAAACACTTCATACAGTACTATGTTCATAATAAAATACTGTAAGGTATTAGAATTTGCATTAAAATATTATTTTAATATTTTTAGAAGGTAAGTATTTTTTCTGCTTGCAAGAAGGATGAATAATAATTGAAAACTTTCCATGTGTCAGGCACTGGGCTAGACTTTACATTCATTAGATCATTTAATCTTCACATCAACCCTGTGAGATGGGCTTCTTTGAGCCTCAGTGAAGTGTGGTAGTTAAGAGCATGAACTTTTGAGTTAGTCAAACTTAATTCCTGCTCCATTTCTTGGTAGTTTTCTTACTTTGGGCATGCTACTTATCATATCTGAATCTCAGGCTTTTTTCTTCTGTAAACAGAGGTTCATATCAAAATTAAGTAATACATGAAGAGCTCTTAGGACAATTCCTGGCACAAAATAAGTATATAATAAGTTGTAACCATTATTAATAAATTGAAGTTCAAGAAGATTGAACTTCAAGTCTCAGCAACTAGGCCAAAACTTGAACCCAAGTCTGCCTGACTGTAGAGTTTATATTCTTCCGTGAAACTAATAATCACATATTTCACTTAGATGGCACATTAGATTATCTTCATTGAGTAAGAACAAAGGTTAATCATCTTACAAGATGAGGTAGAAGTTAAGTGATTCACTTTTTTTTTTTTTTTTTTTTGATGTTTATTTTTGAGAGAGAGAGACAGAGTGCAGGTCGGGGAGGAGGGGCAGAAAGGAGACACAGAATCCCAAGCAGGCTCCAGGTTCTGAGCTGTCAGCACAGAGCCTGACGTGCGGCTCCAGCTCACGGACCGTGAGATCATGACCTGAGCTGAAGTGGGACACTTAACCAACTGAGCCACACAGGCATTCCAAATGATTCACTCTAAATAAGAATACAAGGGGCCCCTGAGTGTCTCAGTCGGTTGAGCAACCAGCTTCAGCTCACAGTCTGTGCTGACAGCTCAGAGCCTGGAGCCTGCTTCGGATTCTGTGTCTCCCTCTCTCTCTGCCCCTTACCTGCTCATGCTCTGTCTCTCTCTGTCTCAGAAATAAATAAACATTAAAAAAATAAATAAATAAAAGAATACAAAATGTCTTCTTTTTAAAGAGAGGGAATTCTATGATTTTATAATTTTCAAACAGGGTTTATGAATCTAATTCTCAATATTCTGATGCTTTAAAAATTCTTGAAAGGTGAAAATTGCACTTCGAACTTCAGGACACCTTCTTTTGGGAGTTGTGCGAATCTATAATAGGAAGGCAAAATATCTTTTGGCAGATTGCAACGAAGCATTGCTTAAAATGAAGATGACATTTCGCCCAGGTATACTTGCAACATTGATTTGTCTCACTCACCTTGTTTCTCTTTTGCATTTTTATTTTGGGTGGGCTCTTTTAATGGGTGGCACTCCGTAATTCCAGCGTGTATATGTGAATATAAACTTCCTTTTCACTGATTCTAAGTTTCCGTGGTTAAGGACAAATTATATTCTTTCCCTTGCTCTTTACCTGTGTTTGCAAGAAAAGCTTGTGCTTTCAAACACTTGTAAAGTTCCCGCATACTTACATAAGAAATCTACTTATGTAAGAAATTCTGATATTCAGTTTTAATGGATTGCTTAATTTACCACATTTATTTTTGCCTGTATGAGATAAATTAGAAATAGTGTAATTGACAAAGCCTAGATATCATAATTGTCATTGTTTTCAGAATTCTCAAGACTCTAAGTAGCTTAGGTTGTTCTTACTATTTATGAAACATAAAAAAATTTTAACGTTTATTTATTTTTGACAGAGAGACAGAATGTGAATGGAGGAGGGTCAGAAAGAGAGAGAGAGAGAGACACAGAATCTGAAGCAGGCTCTAGGCTCTGAGCTGTCAGCACAGAGCCTGACCTGGGGCTCAGACTCTCCAGCCTTGAGATCATGACCTGAGGTGAAGTCAGACGTTTAACCTACTGAGACACCCAGGCGCCCCAAAATATTGTAGAAAATCTCTAGACCTTCCAGAGTGCTAGAGATTTACATGTGTCATAAATATGATGGCTTCAAATTTTAACTTAATGTTAAGACATTCATCATTTCCACCTTGTGTTATGGTTATTTAGGTACAGGCCTTGTCTCTCACACTAGTTTGTAAGTTCCTTGAAGGCAATATCTTTGTTGTGATATTTTCTAAATCTCTTATAGTACTTGTCTCAATGTCTTGAACATACTGTTCCTTCAATTAATATTTGTTGAATCAGGGTTGACAGGTTGTTTTTCTTTATTTAAAATATTTGTAAATTCTCTATGTAGATTTATACTCATATCAAATATGGTTCATTTGTCAATTATTTCATTTATGTGATCCACAAATATTTATTGATGCCATACTTTGTGCCAAACACTATTTTAAGGCTCTGGGATACAAGGACAAATAAGGCAAATAAGGTCCCTTTCAGTTTGGAGAGGATATCAGATAATAAAAAAGTTTTTTAAAATTATTGTAATAATTGTAGATAATGATTGTGCTATGCAGGAGTCTAAACAGAGTATTACAACAAAAAATAGCAGAAAACTTTACTTGCATTAGGCTAATTAGAAAAAGCCTTTCAGAAAGGGTAGAATTTAAGCTCAAATTTGAAGAATGAGAAGTACCCAGCCATGTAAAAAGTCCGTGAGGGAATAACATTCCGGGCAGAGGGGAACTGTCAGAGCAAAGGTCTTGAGGGGGAAAAGTGCTTAACTTGTTCAGGTAACAAAAAGGCCAGTATGGGTAGAGTCTAGTGAGTGAGGGAAAGATCCTTCGATGATGCTGACAGGTTTGTACAGCTGCAGAGGTTCTGATTAGAAATTTGAATTTTATTTAATACACTGGGGAAGTCACTGAATCACTTTAAGCATGGGAATGAGCTGAGCTGATTGCTCTTTAAATATTTTTAAATACCACTCTGGCTGTTTGTAGAGAATGGGACCGAAGAGGGGCAAGAATTGGGAGTTTCTTATATAGCATTATTGCTCATTGGATGTGGTTTTTTATTCTTTTCAGGACTGGTTGACCTTCCAAAAGAGAATTTTGAAGCTGCTTACAATGCTATCACATTGCCAGAAGAGTTTCATGATTTTGACACCCACAATGTGAAGTAAATTATTTTTTTATTTTCCTTCAATTTAATTTTCTTTTAAAAAAAGTTTATTTATTGATTTTGAGAGAGAGAGGGAGAGAGGGAATGCAAGTGAGGCAGGGGCAGAGAGAGAGGGAGAGAGAGAATGCCAAGCAGGGGCTCAAGCCCACTAACTGAGATCATGACCTGAGCTAAAATCAAGAGTTGGAAGCATAACCGACTGAGCCATGCTGGCGACCCTCAATTTGATTTTCTTGCTTTCATCTTCAGATTTCATGAATACAAGTGGACTCTAGTTAAGAACTGAAATACACATGCAGTTGAGAAGACTTAAGTTTAGTGTGAAATTTTGAAATATAACACCAAAAATGTATCATCATATTTGCTGAATATAATTGGCGATATTAACAGTATGTTCTTCCATTCATTCGGTAAATATGTATTGGGTGCCTTCCATATGCCAGGCACTGCTCTAGACACTGAAGACATTGAGCAACAGCTTCTGTGTGCATGAATCTTACATTTTAGACAGACAATAAGCAAAGAAATATACACTTTGCCAGTAAATGATCAGCAATATGAAAAGAAACAGAAAATAAAGAAAAAAATGATAAGATTCTCAAGAAAGGGTTTTCTAATAAGGTCAGAACTGAAACCTGAGGGAGGTATAGGAACAAATCATTCAGTAATGTGGGGAAGAACGTTCCATGTAGAGCAAGTGAGAAGGCCCTAAGGCAGAACATATTGGACTTTTTCTGGGAACAGCAAGGAGGCAAGTGAGACTGTGTTGTAAATGACGGTCTGAGTGGTATGAAATGAAGTCAGAGAGGTAGTTGGGGGTGCAAATGATGTTGAGTGTTGCAGGCCACAGTAAGGACTTTAATTTTATTCAGATAGGGAGCACAGGAGGGTTTTGAATAGGAGAGTGACAGATCTGACTTGATTTCAACATGCTTCTTCAGGTTACTTAGTATAAAGGGGAAAGGGAGGAAGCAGAGAGCCTATGAGAAAATTATTTCAGTAAGAAGTCCAGATGACCCTCCCACCCAACACCTACTCAGGGCTGCAAGGGAAACTCCACCCCACCTCTTACCAGGAGCTGCTGCAGGCAGAGCCCAGCACTGAAAGGGTCTCCCCCCTCACACCAGGCCGTATCACCCAGCCCCGTTGATCTGGAAGTGAAGGCCCAGGGTACATGGGGGGAGAAGGGCAGTGAAAACAGTTAGTGCCTTGAGTGGGGGATGCCAGGATTCATGGCTGGGAGGGACAGGAAGGGGACATGACAGCCCTGCCCTATCTGTGGGAGCCTGAGGGCCCAACTAGGGGCACGCGCCTTTCCCACCAGCAGCCCACAGACGTGGGATCAGGATGCCAGGCCTCTGTGTCCTCGAAGGGACCCTCCTGTGGTCTTTGTCTTGATCTTCCTTAATAAATGGTGCTATCCCTGCAAAAAAAAAAAAAAAAAAAAGAAGTCCAGGTGAGAAATGACAGTGTCTGTAATCACTTCTCAGTCTTCATGTTATCAAGGTGGTAACAGTCAAATTATGAATATATTTTGAAGACAGAGCCAACAGAATTTGCTGAAGAATTGCATATGGCCTTAAGGAAAAGAGAAAGGAAGGATGACTACAGTCATCCTATAATCACAGATAAATTAGGCTTTAGACATAAGTTTTGAGATGATTGTTACACATCCAAGGGGAGAAGGCAAGTAGTTGAATATCTGGGTCTGAAATTCAGGAAGGAGGTCTGGATGGGATAGATAAATTTAGGAGTTGTGAGTATATAGATGGAATTTCAACCCCCAGAGAGTGAGTGTAATTATTTTAAAAGAGAGAGATCTGAGAACAGAGTGTTGGGTCATTCCTAATAGCTAGTAGTCTGAGAGATGAGAAAGGACTAATGAAAGAAAAGGAGCAGCCAATGAGGTAAGGAAAAACTCAAGAGAAAGTAGTATCCTGGAGGTGAAGAGAAGAATACATTCCATGAGGGAGTGAACATCTGTTTCAGATGCAGTTGGTTAGAATAAGTAAGACAAGGACTGAGAATTGACCCCTGGGTTCAGCAACCCAGAGACCATTTGTTATGTATACATGTGTAATCAACTAGTGTGTATAAATAATACTATTGAGGAAATAAAAGTGTTTATTTTTTATAATAAAAGCTGTTTTTTGTTTTAGAGTTTTGGGCTTTTTTTCAGTATACTGCAAAATCCTTGTGTTCTGTTGGCATATTTTTCTCAATCTTCTCAATCTTATGTTTCTCCATAGTGCTATTGATGTTTCAGAACACGTTAGTCAGAACCAAAGCAGACCAGAAGAAATCACACTTAGAGAATATTACGGTAATGATCTACTGTTCCAAGCTGGGAGCTTTGGTGAGAATCTTTGAGAAATTAAAATCACAAGCTATAATCAATTATAAAATATAATTGCATTTTTGCAATTATAAAATAATTGCAAAATTATTTATAAAATAGAAGCATAATTGCAAAATAACTTATAAAATAAATATGCATTTTTGTATTGAAACCATGTCAATAGAAATAGCTATCTTTAGAATGGATCTCTTGATGTCTAAATGCAACTCTCAGTAAGTTTATCTTTACCTTGTTCTAAATAGGTGTTAATACCAAGATTCAGTCTTAGGCTATAAACTTCCCTTCTTAGTCTTCAGTCCTTTACTGAATACTTACTATATGTCATGTTCTATCATAGGCATAGGCAGTACAAAGTTTGCAGAAGCACTTCCTGCCCACAAGGAGCTTCAGGCTGGGAGAGAGATATGCAAATAAACATATATATATATATATATATATATATATATATATATACACACACACACACATATAGTAATATATGTGTATAAATACATATATATTACATAATACACATATATTACATATAACCCTAACACTATATATATATATGTGTGTATATATGTGTGTGTGTGTGTGTGTGTGTGTGTGTGTGTATATATAGTGTTTTACGTGTGTGCTGTATATCGTGCCTTCAAAGTATGAAAATTTCTCCAATATATGATGGTATCAATTGTAAAATGAAAAAGTTTAGCATGGCTTGGGACTGAGGAGGAAATAACACATGCTAAATATATACTCATTGATTATAAAACAAACTGTTGAGTATATTTTATAATTAAGCTGTTCTTTTTATGGCATTTACCTCTGTCTTGAACCATAGTATTATGTACGTCCTGTATTGATCTGAAAACTCCATGAGGATAAAATCTGTGTCGTATTCATGTTTGGTTCTCTTATAGTGCCCGAAGCAGTGAGTGTAGAAGAAGGGTGGCTTAACTCTGTGTTCTGTGGGGGAGGGTGGTCAAGCCAGTAATGCTTGAACTACGTCTCCAACCTCCATTTTTCATCCTTACTCTTCTTCTGTAGCTCTTCTGATCTACAGCTGTGTTCTTAAATGATCTGTGGTGTGGGACAAATTTTAGAATTTTTGTTAATTTCCAGTCTGTCATGGAATGATGCTTTTGTAAAATCCAGAAAAATTGAAAGTTTAAAAATCAAAATATATGCTTCAATTTTTCTTATTAAATTCAACATATATAAAATTACGCTGTGAAATTGCTATCAAATTTTTTAAACATTTACCTCTAGTCTGTGTATTTACTCTATCATGGACAAGCACCAACCCACAGACCATATTTTGAGTAGCCTGGATCTCTCATTCTCTGTAATCCCAGGCCTTAAAATATAATACATTGGCAAAGAGTTAATCATATTTCCTACTGCCAAGACACTCTTTACACATTTCCCTATAAACACTACTGCTGTTCTTTAGGCCTAAAACTTTAGGATCACTTTTTTTTTTTTTTTTTTTTTTTTTTGAGAGAAAGAGGCAGAGCATGAGCGGGGGAAGGGCAGAGAGAGAGAGAGAGAGACACAGAATCTGAAGCAGGCTCCAGGCTCCAAGCTGTCAGCACAGAGCCCGATGCAGGGTTCGAACTCACAAACTGTGAGATCATGACCTGAGCCAAAGTCGGACACTTAACCGACTGAGCCACCTAGGCGCCCCTAGGATCACTTTTAACTACACTTTCTGTAAGCTTTATACCACTGCTGATTAACAACAACAACAACAACAAAATTGGACATGTCTCTTAGGTCTTCTATTTCTCTAGCCACCAGTATAGTTCACCAGTACTAAAGACCTGGAGTAATACCCTCCTACACATCTCACAGTCTCTTCCCACATTTTATGTAGCTCTGCAAGAGCAATTGTCCTTAAATTCCCCCCCCCCTTTTTTTTTTGTATCACATTCCTCTACTTAAATACCTTGGGTCCTTATGACTTATTTTAGACACGCTGCCTATCCTCAAGGGCCTCTATCAATTTATCACCTTCTGTATTTTATCGACTTTATTTGTTTTACTCTTGATACAGACTTTTTGCTCTAGTTAAGAAAATATATTACCAGCCAATAATTTAGTTGTTCTCAGTCTGTGTCTCCTACAATTCGAAAAGGGGGAAGAACATTTTCTCAGTGTATGAACAGATCTGAGTTTGCATCAGCTTTTTCTATTGCCTTGCTGTGTGATACTGGGCAAATCACCTAGCTTCTCTGAGACTTACTACCCTATTTGTAAAATTGAGATACTCTAGCAGCATCACAGAGTTATTTCCTTCATTCCCTCCTTCAGTCCTTTTCACCAATAAGTGATTTTTCTCTCTTTCAAAAACTAGCTCAAACCTAATGTCTTCTAAGAAATGTTTACTATTAATCCATCCTATTCTGAATTACAATGTAAGATTGAAAGCAATGATCATTTCTTTAATTTATTTGAATAATCTCAGGTTCTTGTGATGCTCAGTGCTCAGAATATAGTGTCTGTTCAAAAATGTTATTATCTTATTGACCAAGGCTAGTTTTTCTTTTGAGAGCTTTCAAGCTGCTCCTGGAAGATATGAACATATTTTTAGTTTACTTTTGTTTTTTATTTTTTAGTATTTTCTGTTGAGCAAATCTTTAATCCAGTACAATGAAGCTTGCCTTTTTCAACTCTTCCTTTCTACAAGATAAAAGCCTATAGAAGAATTTTAATATAAGTGATACTGCATGATTTTGTTTACTAACTAGCACTAACATGGGTTGTGAGAAAGGGAGGAGAACGACAACCTCTGTCTGATCTCTGGGGTTTCAGACTCCTGGACCTAGAGATTCAAACCCAAGGAAGGCAAAGAATATTAAGAATATACATGTGCTGACAACCAATCTGGAAACAAGTCAATTTGAAGCAGGGAGTTCATTCTACCTGCTACTGTCAGCGTCTTAAGAGTTTGCTCTCATAAGTCTCCATTTTGCAAAATATTTTACCAGTGTAAGTTTTAACTATCACTGTCTCCGCTGGGTTCAGATCCTGGCTTTGTCATTGATTAGGGTATGACTGTGTGCAAATTATAAAACCTTTCTATGGACATGTTCCCTTGTCTAAATTTAGGATTATAATAGTATCTTCTATTACGTAATATAATGCACATAATAAGTACTCGGTTAATGTTAGCTGATTGGGTTTTGTCTTTTTTATCACTGTATCTCTAATACCTAGCAGATTGCCTAATACCCATTCATTAAATACTTATTGAATGAATGTTGTAAACCCATTATTTAATATTTTATCTACCTTTCCATTCCCAAGAAGGCAGATATGCTCCTTATTTTCCAAATCCCCACTGTGGATAAACAATGCAAGCAATTGTACTTGAAATAATATGAAATAATACTTGATCAAGCAGGACATGACTATCTAAAGTAGAAGAAATCATTCTGGGAAATTATTAAACTGAACCACAACTAAAGACTCTATCCTAATGTTTTTTCCCTATTGTTTTGGGAAAAGCGTTAGACTAGAAATCCAGCCTCTACTGATTAACTGAATGACTTCAGTTGACTATGCAAATAAGTTTAGCTCTCATTTTTCTTACCTGTAAAATGGGATGGTCTGTACAAGAAGATATCTGAATTTCCATCTAACCCTAAAACTCTATGTTTCTATGGCTAACCCAGTATTAATGATATGTATTTATTTAGGGGAGGAATCTGAAATTCTCAGAAGACATAGCTTTTTTGATGACAACATATTGCTGAATTCCAGTGGTCCTTTAGTTGAACATAGTTCTGAAAGCCTCATTGGAGAAAAATCTCTGTTCTATGACAGTGGAGATGGATTTGGAGATGAAGGGGCTGCAGGAGAGATGATTGGTATGTTGTCTGGTTATATAGAAATTGGATATTAAAAAAAGAAATTGGATATTTATTTCAGTCATGCTAAGAATGTATTAATAGGCTTATTATGTTAAACTAAAATGTCAGGTATGCCCCGTGTCATAGAAATCAATGCATTTTTTAAAAGTTTATTTATTTAGGGGCACTTGGGTGGTTCAGTTGGATAAGCATCAGACTTCGGCTCAGGTCATGATCTCGCGGTTTGTGGGTTCAAGCTCCGCGTCAGGCTCTGTGCTGACAGCTCAGAGCCTGGATCCTGCTTCGGATTCTGTGTCTCCCTTTCTCTCTCACTCTGCCCTTCTCCTCCTCATACTCTGTCTCTGTCTCTCAAAAATAAATAAACATTTAAAAAAATAAAGTTTATTTATTTTGAGAGAGAGAGAGCACATGCGTGCACGTGCAAGAGGGTCACGGGCAGAGAGAAAGAGAGAGAGAGAATCCCAAATAGGCTCCACATTGCCAGCACAGAGCCTGATGTGGGGCTCTATTCCGTGAACCGTGAGATCATGACCCAAGCTGAAATCAACCAACTGAGCCACCCAAGGGCCCCTAAATAAATACTTTTTTTTTTTTAGTCAATACATTTTTTACATACATTTTCAAAGTCCGTGGTGTATTTAAACATTTAGGCTAGATCTAAGTAAATAGGCATCTATTTAAACACATTTTCCCTAAAGGTCATAAAATACTACTTGTTTTTATTTTTACAAATTCTTAATTTTTAGAGGGGAAGGAATGAAGTTAGTATATTTCCTCACAAGATATATTAGATCATATATTGGAATCATTGTTTCCCTTAAGAGAAATTGTGAAACAGCTATTCTAAGGATCTGTCCAACATTTTATATTGTAATTTTATATTTATATCATGATGTTACTATAAAAGAATCATAGAAATGGAGTAGACAAAAACTGGGAAATCTGAATACACATACCTGTATTTTAAAGATAGTGATGGTTATATAACAAGTCTTTTTTAGATTCTCTAGTTTACTTTAAAGGACTGGTTGTGGCAAACTTTTTGAAATTTCAAAATTATGAAAAAATAGTGGTTCTACCTTAGGTATCTACCAAAGAAGTTTGAAAGCTTTCACTTCTTGATTTGGAGTTTAAACATGGCTTTGTAACAAGATTACTATCACAGTATTAGTTTAGTAAATATCTCCTGAAATTAAACATCTATTTAATAAGGGAAAGGAAATAAAATATATAAAATTCTATATTATCCTGCATGAAATATGATAGTCTATGTAGCCAATCAAATCTACTTAAGTAAGGTTGATTCATTTTTGTATCTATTTATAATCCTTATATACAATAATGTCAATTAAACGTTTAGTGAAAAAATGACAGATTCAATTCTGTGACAGAAGTATTTATTGTGTTTTTCAAGACAATCTATTGCAAGATGACCAAAATATCCTGTTAGAAGACATGCATTTGAACAGAGAAATTTCCCTGCCTCCTGAGCCTCCTGATACTATAGTGGGTATGATGAAATTATCTTTTGTGTAGAAAGTGAACAGATACTGGTGTTCAAATTAAACCTTACAACTTGCTCGGTTTAAGTAGCAATATAATATAGTGAAAAATAATAAAGAATGTTGTCCCTCAAACTCTTTTGAGTCTGACTGTAGACAATATGGAATAGGAAACTCGGTTCCGAGAAAGGTACAACAGTGGTATTTAACCAGGATTGGGTTTATTTGATATGAGAGCACATCTAAATACTCTGGCAAAATACTATGCCTTTGAGTCATTAAAATAATATGTGTTACATGTTAGAAACATCATTAATATTTGACATTGCTATGATTATTAATTATTAATATTAATACCATATTGACATTAATATAACTGGACAATCTGTATACAATTTGAGAGAAATTACAAATGTGGGGATATTTTCTACTTGAAATTCATGTGAAGGTACCTCAGATCATTTGAAGTATTTTTGTATGATTTTTCTTAAGAATTGAAAGTACAAATAGCCCCATTTTGATTCCTCATTCTTTTTTATGTTACATTTCCTTCCTAACACATAGTAGAAATTTAAAATGTGAAAAAGAGAGATGATATAAATTTATTTATGGTCCTTTATGGGTCAACTAATAATTAAGTATTAACAGAATACAAATTAAAAAAAATTTTTTTTTTTAACATTTATTTACTTTTGAGAGAGACAGAGCATGAGAGGGGGAGGGGCAGAGAGAGAGAGACAGAGACAGAATATGAAGCAGGTTCCAGGCTCTGAGCTGCCAGCACAGAGCCTGATGCAGGGCTTGAACCCACAGACTGCAAGATCATGACATGAGCCAAAATCAGTTGCTTAACCGACTGAGCTACCCAGGCACCCCCAGAATACAAATTTTTTTTAGCAGACATAATCAAATTTATGTCAGTCATTTACTGTGGTTGCTACCACTGTTTCTACTAAGTCCAGCCTTAGATGTCACATGTGCAGAAGAAGGTGACGATGCATGACTCACCTAGACACTGGGCCCCAGACCATATAATCTCTGTGTCTCTTCAACTCTCTTAAGTACATGATTCTAAAAATAAGTTTTGGCTCCAGTTAGCAATATAAATCTTCAATTAGTTTATCTTTTGCTTTCATTCTTATATAAACATCTAGATTAAACATAACTGTTATTTTTCTAATAATTCTTTTTATGGTGATGTTATTAGTAGAACCAGATAATTCAGAGTGTATATGTCTACCTGAAAATGAAAAAATGGATGAAATCACATTATCAAATGAAGAACATGGATTTACCCTTGACCCAATTGATGTTTCAGGTCAGCGTCATTCATGGTTTTGTTTTTTATTTTTGTTACGCTACTATCTTATTTACTGTGAGGTAATCTGTGAAATATTATAGGAAGTAGCCAACCTAGTAATAACATTTGCAATACAATAGGGAAAGGGTAGGGAAAGAGTGTGGAGGAAATTTGAGGTGATTCTTTCATTATAGTCAGTCCTGGTCAAACCATACACCCAGTTTGGGAAATTGGAAAATATAAAACTCAGTTCAATGCCAGTAGTTATTGAACCATTACTCTCTGTTGGGCACAGGAGTTAAGAAGACATAGTACCTGCTTTTTTTGTTTTTGTTTTTTAATGCTTATTTATTTATTTTGAGAGAGAGAGAGAGAGTGTGCGTGCAAGCCAGGAAGAGGCACAGAGAGAGGGAGAGAGAATCCCAAGCAGGCACCACAGTGTCAGCGTAAAGCCCAATGAGGGGCTTGAATTCACAAACCATGAGATCATGACCTGAACTGAAATCAAAGCATCGGATGCTCAACGACTGAGCCACCCAGGTACCAACAATAGTACCTGCTTTTAAGAAGCTTGTAGTCTGATTGGAAAGATAAATAAACATGCACATGCATATAAAATAAGGCAGAATAAAAGGATCAGAAGAGAGGTCTGTGCCCTCTAACATTTAACCTCAAGCATATTTTTAGGAATAAAAAATAAATATGAATATAATATATAACTTGACCTTGTAAGAACATCCTGGTTTCAAGTAGTATAATTGATATGAATTTCAGTTATAAACTCAGGCATGCAAGGAATAAAGCATTCAAGTTTTTTTATTTACCACATTCAACTCTGAGCCTCTATCCCACTGGGTTGGCAAAAGTTTCAATCTGTATAGCTCCCCTATCTATCCTAAGCCATGTGGTATCAAAATTTGGGAGAGGAGTGTGGCAGGTGGAAGGGAAACTTTGGTCATCAACCACAATAGTTTGTGGTATCTACTGTCCCAGCCCATATAGCCTCTGGGGTCATCACACAACCAGCCCTTCTGGGATCTTGTCATGTTCCCAGGATTTTACTAAGGCACGTTAGCAAGCAGGTTACTGTTCCTTCTGGCTCCATCTGATCTCAGATCTTCATCCATTCTGGGAAATCTAACCCTCCCCTTTTGCATACTTGGAATTTGTGTATGAATTTCAATGGAAGAGGGAAAAATATACTTGACAAATACAAATTAATGTTTCAGAATATCCTGTTGTATAGATATCTTAGGGAACTTCAAAATTGAGCAACTTCCCTCCCATTATGTTCTGTGCTCCACATTTCCTGAGTTAATCTACCTGGTAGGTCAACAGCGTCCCTCCTAAGCACTTTGAAGGAACACGTTATAAACTGCATCAACTATTGGCTGCTCAGATACTCTAGCTGCGCAAAAGTCTCGTGAAGCATAATTTTCAGTAGAGAGAAAGGGATATTCTTCCCATGGCAACTCTGTAGGTTGCATTGTGGTAGACATTTCTTAGGTATGCAGTGTCTAGAATATCATTTTACAAAGCTGTACAACCAATCCCATTTGTGTCTATTTCTTATATTTAGACCTTGCTGAGAAAAGAAAAGGCAAAAAGAGGAAATTGCTCATAGATCCAGTCAAGGAGATCAGTAGCAAAATTATGCATAAACAGCTTACTTCCTTTACGGACACACTCATGGTTTTGGAACTTGCACCTCCTACCCGAAGATTGATGATGTGGAAGAAGAAGGGAGGAGTGGACATACTTCTGTCAAGTCCTGCCCAGGATATGACTCATGCGGAACTGAAAATGGTAATAGTTTGCATCTTTTTACATAGTTGCAGCGCTTGGTTATAAATAAATAAATGCATATTTACGTTCATGTATACTATAACAGAATATAAACTGGTGAAAAATACTCCCTTACTTTTGAATTAATTTGCTTGATGTGTGTGCCTGAATTATAGTTTTCACTCTTTAGCATATGTGCTTGTATTTTATTGAATTGCTTTGCTTGTACAAAAGCAAGTAATAGAAGTGTATATTTTTACAGTTGTTTACAAAGTGCTTTCTGTCCTCTGGCTTTAAACTTGGAAGGAAATTGATACAGAAGGAATCAGTAAGGGAAGAAGTGGGAAATGAAAACATAAGAGGTGAGACATCCTAACTGTTGGTGTTGAGGGGATTGTTATAGAAACAAAAATGTCATTTTATATTTCA
The DNA here is from genome assembly GCF_018350195.1 of Panthera tigris. Taxonomy (NCBI): domain Eukaryota; kingdom Metazoa; phylum Chordata; class Mammalia; order Carnivora; family Felidae; genus Panthera; species Panthera tigris. The sequence continues at coordinate 28,136,033 of NC_056662.1, forward strand.
AAATGAAGATGGGATCCAATTCCATATTCCCAAGTATAAATGCTATCTCTAGAAGAATATTTCCGCTTAAGAGAAATTGTTACATCAGCATTGCCTTTTTTCTTTGCAGATTAATTTTTGTTCAACAAGTACACTAAAAAGATGAAGTATATATACTATGTGGATTCCTCCTAGTCTCACTCCTTCCTACCTCCCTCATCCCTACAGGCAGTACTCACAAAACTTCAACAGATAAAATTATTTTATCTTGTAGGATAGTGTTTCACTTTAAGACAACTAAAAGGAAAAGTCACCTAGTGATAAGAATAGCATTTCAACAGTACAATGAATCTGAGATGTAGAAATTTCCATCCACCCAGAAGCTACTTGGAGTATTGATAATTGCTGATTATTATTGTGACTATTATAAAGGAATAATAAAACCAGCTTATGTAACGAGTGAATCTCTGCTTCGTGATCACCTGTCCTGAAGGCATTAAAATCTGCCACACGATACACCAAGATGGGCTTGAACTATCCATGTTATCTTGTGAGTGCCTGTTTGGGAGTGAGTGTGGAGGAGATAGTAGGTGGACCATGGGGAGGGAGGTGATAAGAAGCAGACAAGGGACAAGGGAAGATAAATATGTGAGACTTGGGAAACTATAAGAAAGTTTGTGTACACTTTGCTTAAATTCTTAGATTCCAAGTTTTGTGTCAGAAGTTTTCTTTTGTAACAACCATATCCCAATTTAAGTTTGAAAGATAGTTTGGTCAAATCTTCTCTACTTACTAATTCAGAGACCTCCGTGATGGAAGAGCCAAATTCCCGGCAAGACTTAAGTCAACCCAAAACTTGGAAGGATGTGATCAATGGACCGAAGTGTAGCTCTCATGAGGATACCAATAAAAATATTAATTCTGAGGTAAGTTAACCAAAGAGAATCATAAAAGTATTATTTTTCTGACACAGATACAGTGAAGGAAACTTGAGACTCTGACATGTCTTCTTACATTTATAGTTTATATTTAGTCTTATGTTAGTCCATAATTTGTTTGGTAAGGGGCAGTGGTATGTAAAGCATGATTTTCATCTGTAGAACAGTATTTTCTAGAAGTTTAAGAGAGTAAATAAGAAGATAGTAGTTTCATGCTGTAATAATTTGCATGGTAATCAAATAGGTGATTGTACTTGAATCCAGTTATATCCTGAAAATCCTCTTAGGCCCCACATTCAGTATATCATGGAATGTTTTTAGGACTCTAGACAATACACCCATGTTTTGTTTCTGATCAGAAAGTCACTCTTCCCACCTCTAAGAATATGTTTTAGACCTATGATTACCTTAGCCTTGAATCCAAGAGACTATCTGAAGATCCATGACCAAAGAGAAATTTTTTAAAAATTTTACTTGAAGACATAATTTTTATTCAAAAAACGTTACTTAAAAACATAGTTGGAAACAGTGTGCTTTAAAATATTTTTCCTGGGGCGCCTGGGTGGCTCAGTCGGTTAAGCGGCCGACTTCAGCTCAGGTCATGATCTCGCGGTCCGTGAGTTCAAGCCCCGCGTCGGGCTCTGTGCTGACAGCTCAGAGCCTGGAGCCTGTTTCGGATTCTGTGTTTCCCTCTCTCTGACCCTCCCCCGTTCATGCTCTGTCTCTCTGTGTCAAAAATAAATAAACGTTAAAAAAAATTTTTTTTTAAATATTTTTTTCCTATTGTCACTTTAGTGATTGTACAAATATAACCACACCAGATAGAAAGAAACCAGTGCTCTTCTGGTTTGCTCCATCATCACTGCATTTTGATAACCACTCAGGGAATTCAAAGTCAGTCCACATTGAAACTGAATGCTCTTGGAAGGAAAGACAATTTCACAACGCACTAACACAGAATGTATTTTACTAAATATTTGATAGTATACTAGATATTGAATTATTAGGTTGCCAATATCTTCCTTATTTGGGCTCAGGCATTTCTTAGAGTGCACCTACTGAAAATTATGATCAGTCAAGCTTGTTTAGTTCATGATTTTTTAACATATTAACAAAACAGATTTTCCCTCATGCTTGAAGAAATTGATGTATGAGTTCTCTTGAACCATTTAGCTCCTCTGCCCTAACTTATGCTTTAGCCTTCAATTCCATTCTTATTCTGCTTCCAAAAACGGTGAAGAGATGTGAAATACAGTCAGGAATGGGAGCACATTGACAGGACAGAAAAGTATTGATTCTGATTAGTCATTTTCAAATCTTTATAAAGCATTTTTTATGTAAAGTAACTGCAAAATTGAGAGTATCTAAAATGTAGAATATTCATAGAGATTAAAAGGGAAAAGACATAAGTCTCTACAAACATGCACGTTAAAGAATAAAATGCAACTCCTGATACTCACTAAACATTCTGAAAGCTGAAATGAAAAATCAAGGAAGCTTTGTTGAAGGAAGCTCCTACCTGAAGACTGGTTAAAGATGAAAACAGGGCCCAACAGCTTCTATAGCAATGAAAAAAAGGAGATGATAAGGAATGGAGAATTTCTGGATCTCTCTTTTTCCTTCTTCTCTGTGCCTTTGCTCCTCTTTCAGAGGACATAGTTTTTCTTCCCTTTTGCCAGCGACAGCTCCAGCAGTGGTGGCAAGAATCGTGTCATGGCCCTAGGTGGAGATATTAATATCGCTTCCCCCATTTTCACCCCCTCTGCTTACAGAGCTTCTTCCTCTGCCACCTGGTACTGGCATGAGGATAGAGGCAGGGGCTGGGGCTGGACAAAATGCCTCAAAGGAAAGTGGTCTCAGCCACTCAGCCAAAAATATGTTTGATGTGGGGTCTGCAGTGGTGGAGAAAACAGGACTAGAAAAGATAGGCAACAAAGAGGGCAGGAATGTGCCAGTTCTTCATCTGTGGGAGGCTTATGGAGAACAGGGGCTGCCTACCTGGGATATTTCAGGAATAATATTTTGCGAATGCAGGTGGTATTTTAAATTAGTTTCAGAGGGGTGCCTGGATGGTGCAGCTGGTTAAACGTCCAACTCTTGATCTCCGCTCAGGTCATCATCTCACATTTCGTAAGTTTGAGCCCCGCTTTTGGCTGTGCACTGATGGCACAGAGCCTGCTTGGGATTCTGTCTCTCCTTCTCTCTGCCCCTCTGCTGCTTGTGCTCTACCTCTCTCAAAATAAATAAATAAAATTTAAAATAAATAAATAAATCAGTTTTAGAAATGAGCATTCATGTGACGAAAGCATTTAGCAAAATAAAATTGTTCCTATGAAAACTACTACTACTGTGATGACCTACCTGTATTTCCCTAATTTGCTTTAGGAGGATATTGTTGAAGTGGTATCTTCAGCTACTGAGGAATCTTCCTTAACGAATGCCGTCTTAGCACAAGAAATTGAAAATAGTCCAGTTGAGTTGGTAAATATATTCATAGTCTTGAAAATTTTCTTAAAAACTTTGTTCTTAAATAGTTAACACTTTATTTACCTAAAACTTGGTTTTAGAGCGATCATGTTGCTTTCTAGAATTATTATTTAGTGATCTCAACAAAGAGATGTGTCAGTAGTTTGATAAAACATACTCAGAATTGCTTTGACCTTTTTTCTTTCTTTAATTTATTTTGAAACTTCAAATAATTTTAAGTAAAACTATGGGATTTTTATATTATCAAAGGTAGTCATAGGTTAGAAATATTGAGAATCACTGTTGAGTTATTCTTGTAACAGCTTTAAAGAAACAGAGCTATATTAGAGGTACATCCTATGGCATTTGAAATTTTACTTCATTTATGAATAAAAAAACAAAAAACACAACAATTTTTATCCAAAACATTATATGGCTCAAGGCCTATACTGTCCGAGATTTTTAGAGATCAGAAAGAGAAAATGGTCTGCTCAAAGGGTCACAATTAAATAGCAAAGCGAGAAGTAACATGGACTTACCTGACTTCATGTGTATTACTGTCTTCTTTCTCTAGTCCTTGTACCACAGTGCTGAAGGCATTTTTAAGCTTGTAATGAATTCCTATTAAATAATATCAAAATAGCTATTAATGTCATAAATAAGTTGTTCTTAAATAAATAATCTTTATAATGAGTTCCGAGACTATTAGATTGTTTTTTCATATGTGGAGAACACTGCATTCTCTGGATAATCTAAGACGGGAAAGATACCTGAATTTTCTACCTGAAATATCCAAACAACTAAGCCAGGAGAGGGTTGGTTAATTTTCGCCTTTCTCTTTGCTTCTGTAGACACAGGTTATTTTCATACATGGTCAAGCAAACCACAACACAGCACAAGTTCAGCTGTTTTTAATAATCCACTGGGCTTTCCACACAATGGATTCAGCTGTAGGGTGTCCAGATAGATCAAGTAGACAGGCTTCAGCAAAGTGCATAGACTATTTTTTCTGAGCCTTTTCCTGGTTAGTTTAGTCGTGCGATATAGGTGAAGCTGCAATCTCATGGATCTTTACCAAAGAGATGGGCCACTGCTTTTTATATATGAAAAACAGCATTTGTGTATTTAACAATATAATAAACATTAGCAATTGGGTGAATTCATTTATCCCAGGGCAGACCAGAAAGAGATAAAAATAAATTGTACCTGGAGGGATTCGGAAAACTCTTCAGAATGAAGTGACCATATTTTCAGATCACTCCTTTTGGAGCATAAGAAAGGATGCTATGTAATCAGGACCGGGAAGCCGGCATAGCTAGTAGGAATGAGGACTCGGCAGTCCCCTTAGCTTTAAGTGATTTAAAATACTATCCAGAATATTCTGGAACTTTCTGAAATCATCGTGGAGTCTGTGAAATTGAAAACACTGTGGGAAGTGTCTTGGCTTCAAAGGTACACATGAAGGCTTGACAAACATTGCACCTCTGATAAGGATGACACAGAGATATTGGGTTGCATGGTCAGAGCTAGCCTGGGAAAAATTATAAAGTAGTTCAGATCTGTGCCACCTTCGTCCCTGCCACCCCCCGCCCCTAAACTTTGTAGCCTTGCTCTTTTGTCAGATTCATCAGCACCTTTCCTATGCCCAATTCTGTTCCTAGCTCATAAAGTGTTAGGTGATAAGAGCTTAGAGTGAGTTCCTGTGAAGGGATTTCAACTTGACTGTTTTTAAATATTGAGGTGTTTCTGAAGGTGGCTAAGCTTTAAAGACTGAAAAGAACTAATCTATTCAGATAATATGACAGGAAATGGGTTGATCTCTTTTGGACAGGTTACCCTTGAAATCCAAAAGGTTCTAACCCAATTGTACACAAATTGCTAAACATCATTTATTAATTAGAGCTTCTGTATCACCAGGGAAGCTCAGATAAAGGCCTTTACAATGCAGTTTTTCTATAGCTTTATATTTACCCTGTCAACTCAGTTCAAATTGACCAGAGCTGGGATAGTCCTAACCAAAAGTCATGGCTGACTTAACTTTTGGAAGTAAGATCACAGTGCCCTGGTATGCATTACCAGTAAAGACTGCAGAATCTCCTACTCCGGAGCCCCTCATCACCTAGGGAGCATAGATATCATCCTACAAAGACTGATCTAAAGTTGTATGTTTCCTATTCTGTTGTCAGACTATAAGCTCCTTTATTTAGCAGGACCCAGTGTTATGGTTGGGTTTCTTGTAGCAGCTAACACTGTGCTTAGCAAATAGTAGCATTCAGTAAAATTTGTTTCATTGAGGTATTTTATTATTCATTCAAACAGGAGTCATTGGGGAATCAACAAAATTTTGAGGCAGAGAGGTGGAATGGAAGAATTCTTAAGATGTTAAATAGCTTGCAGGTAAGATGATAGGGTTTGTCAATCCTATTTTTTTTTTCAAAATAAATAAAATGTTGACTTCAATCTTCTAGACATTAATAAAAATGAAATCATTTTTGAAGTGCCTGGGTGGCTCAGTCAGTTAAGTGTCCGACTCTGGGTTTTGGCTCAGGTCATGATCTCACAGTTCATGAATTCAAGCCCCTCCGTCAGGCATGCAGGCATGCTGCCAGTGTGGAGCCTGCTTGGGATTCTCTCTCTCCCTCTCACTCTCTGCCCCTCCCTGAATTGCATGTGCTATCTCTGTCCCTCTCTCTCTCTCTCTCTCTCTCTCTCTCTCTCAATAAATAAACTTAAAAAAACCCATTTTCATTATTTTTTTGTTGAGACCAAATTCCACTAGAATGAAATGATTTTGAGCAGTATACCCAGGGCTAACTATGAGAGTTTGCTTTTGGTGCCTGCATATTCTAAATAACTTCTTACCTATACTCAGACCTCTAGACATCTAGTGTATTTCCCATTCTTGGGTTTAGGAGGCTATCAACCAATTCTCTATATGGAACCAAGTTTATAATAGCTTAAGAGTGGGGCACCTGGATAAGTCAGTAGATTGAGTGTCTGACTCTTGATTTCGGCTTTGCTCATAATCCCAGGGTTGTGATCCCACAGTCGTGGAATCGAGCCCTGTATCAGGCTCCACGAGGAGCATGGAGCCTGCTTAAGATTCTCTCTTTCTGCCCCCCTCTGCTCCTCTTCCCCACTCGGGTGCGTTCTCTCTCTCTCTTAAAAAAAAAATAGTATAAGAGTAAAACAGATAATTTTAAATTTAACTTATATTTTTATCAAAATAATACATGTATATAAAAGTTACATAGTTCTATGCTATAAGAATGAAAAGGAAACACAGAAGATTTTTGTCCTACTCCTCCTTATCTCTAAGTCCTGCTCACCAGAGGCAACTATGTTCAGCTGTTTCTTTTAGCATTTATAGCTATATTTCTAATCATATGTTCTTACTGTTCTTTCTTGATATTTCAGCTTTAAATTTTACCTGTTAACTTCTTTCAACATAAAATGAATATTTCGCTGAGTTATATCTCCCCTAACCCCAGTCTGTTTTTATCACAATATTCAGTGTTTACAATAATTGTAACAGTTATGATGCAGGTTTGATTTCGACTAAGAGCCAAAATACCAGTGGTTTAAAAAGATAAAGTATAACCTGGTATGGCTCCTCTGCTCACAAAATATCAGAGACCTAGGTTACCTTTATCTCATTTCCTTTATTCCCAGGATCAAAAATGGCTAAGTACCCATCATGTCTACATTCTGTTCAGCAGCAAAAATTTCTTTAGGTGTACAACAGAGATTGTGTGTATCACTTCCCACATTTCATTGCCTAGGACTTAGTCACCTTGCCACATCTAGCTGGGAAATGTAGTCCTTTGTCTGGTAGCTTTGGGCTCAGCGAGTAATTCTATTCCTATGGAAGACAAGAATGGATAGTAAGAGACAATCAGCAGTTACTGTTACTATGGAGGGGCACCTGAGTGTCTCAGTCAGTTAAGCGTCCAACTTCTGCTCAGGTCATGATCTCATGGTTTATGGATTCAAGCCCTGTGTCAGGCTCTGTGCTGACAGCTCAGAGCCTGGAGCCTACTCCAGGTTCTGTGTCTCCCTCTCTCTCTGCCCCTCCTCCACTCACGTCGTGTCTCTCTCTGTTTCTCAAAAATGAATAAATGTTAAAAAAAATTTTTAATAAAAGAACCCCAAAGACTATGTAAAAATTATTGTCATTGCATTTCTTTTCTTGTCAATTTTATGGCGCTTTTTTTTTAGTTAATCATTGCCTCATTTCCCCCATTTGCTTAGTGTCTATATACTCATCCTTAATTCTTTTTAAAAATTCTCTGACATATAATGAAACCCCGTTTAGTATGGGCAAATATATCAATTGATTCATCAGTTCCATTTTTTTTTTCTTGAAGATACTCTTTCCAGAGCTCATCATCTTTTTATTCTAATTGGACTGGCTGCTCTCTAGGTCTTTTCTATAGTTTTTGTCTTGGGACATTGCTTTATCGTAACATGGGAATTCCTTTGTCTCTTTCCTATATTAGTTTCTCTGGTTCTCGATGCTTTGGTCTTCCTTTACTTTGAACTTTTTGGTGGTTAACATCCTCTCATAATTTCTGAGAGAAAGAGTGCATAGGAGATATACACCCTATATACAAGTCTGAAAATTTCTTTATTTTACCTTTAACTTGATTGTATGTCTCTGAACCTAGTTTGAAAATAGTATCTTTCAGATGTTGAAAGCTTTGTAACATGTCTAGGCTTCTTGTGCTGTTACTGAAAAGCTAGATGCTGCTTGGTTGCCAATCCTTTATTTTCTCTCTGGAAACTTTTAGATCTTTTCTTTACTCCTAGTGGTCTGAAATTTCAGGATGATGTGTTTTGATATGGGTCTTTTTTCATTTATTGTGCTGACCGTGTAGTGGTTTCTTTATTCTGAAAGTTCATGTCCTTGAATTCTAGGAAATTTTATTGTATTTCTTGAATTGCCTCCTTGTTAATCTGTTCTTTCTGAATTGCCTATGGATCAGATGTTTGATCCCCTGAATTGCACCCTTAAATTTTAAAGAATCTTTTATCCTTTATATCAATTCCCTTTGTTTTGCTTTTTTTCCTATCCTCTAGAAAATTTCTTCAACTTTATCTTCTAGTCTTTATTGAATTTTATTTCTGCTTTCACGTTTTTTGTTTTCCAGGAATTTTTCTTAGTTATTAATTATTGTTTTGTTTTGTAGCATCCTTATATTTCATTTATTTATTTACTTTTTTAAACAGCTTTATTGAGGTATTATTAACATACAATAAATCATACCTATTTAAAATACAGTAGAACAATTTTGACATATGTATATACCTGTGAAACCATCACCACAATCAAGATAGTGAACGTATGTATCCATAACCCCAAAAAGTTTCCTTGTGCCTCTTGATAATTCTTCGTCCCATCTCTCCCACTGGTCCTCCTCCCACACCTCCAAGCAACCCACTAATGTGGGTTTTTTTTTTCAATAATCATCCTCATCTGTGCTTCTATTCTAGAAATCTGATTCCAAGTACTAGTCTTCCTAAAAGGCGTTATCTTCATCCATAATTAAATGCTTTATTGTAGCTCAACTTTTTCTGGTAGGTTCATAGGTGCCCTATGGTGACTCTGATATCTTTTTGATCTGTGTCAAGAAACTGGGAGGTGTTTATAAAGCCATATTCCTCTGCCACTAAGATATATAAATATAATTTTACATTTATCACTATAGTTGTTTATAGTCACCCCCACCCCCCCGGTACCTTTAAGGGAAAGAAGCCCGATCAGGCTGATAATTTTCATTGTATTTGAAGCCTCCCAAAGTCCTGTGGGTTGTTTTCTGCCTACAAGTCTAAACTAACTGCACCTTCCACGAGAGCCATTTATTTATGTTAACATCAAATTTTTAAAAGACCTAACATTTGTATAACACGTTAGAAATTTGCATAACACTTTAAAAGTTCTTTTGCATGCATTTTCTCAATGAGCCAAGCTTGTATTCAGTGACCTATGATTTTTTTTAAGTTTACTAATGAGTCATTTGCATTTCTCTATTTAAGGATTTCACACTCACTTATCAAAAATATCAGTATTTTATTCATCCTGCATCCACAGCCTGCTGGACTTTTAATGATGTTGTTTCTCTTTCCTTTCTTCTTTTCTAATTATTTTTCCAGGAATCCAACAAGATGGGAATGCAGTACTTTAGTCTGATGAAGCTCTGCAGACACAGTGACCGAAAACAAGCTGCTGCCAAATTTTATAGCTTTCTTGTCCTAAAAAAACAGCGGGCTATTGAGCTGAGCCAGAGTGCTCCCTATGCAGATATTATAGCTACAGTGGGACCAATGTTCCATAAAATGTGAAGGAAATCCAGAACATGCAGATTTATGTCACATTTGGAATTTCTGTGTAGATGGTTCACTTTAATGCAGAAGCTGTCTGGAAGCAGCTGAAGGTCTGATCCATTTCATATATTAGCCAACTGCCTATTTTATGTTTGTAAAGTCAGAATAACCATAGCCAGAATTGGAAACCTGTTTGCTCACAGAAATACTGAATTGTAGCTAAGTAACATTTTTAACTTAGCTAACTTGAATGTATAGTATTTACCATTTCCCTGACTTGAATATTGCATTTAGAATATATTTTTAAAATACTATGTGCCTTCAAGAAATATTTAAGGATATTTTTAAAAGCTATTTTATATTGGATTATTTACTTAAGTTTTATGGGAGTAATTAATATTTTGTTTCCCCACAGGCGGTAATTTATTTGATTCTAATGCAAATCATCCTTAATTTGACCTAATGCCATATTTTTTAATCTATATCTTAATTTAAAAGTTCTAAAATTAATCTTTGTCTTAAATTATCTGAATGGCTTTTAGTCTATTTATGGGTTATTTAACATTTTATTTACTATTTAATGATTATTATAACTACCATTCGTGTGTCAGCAAAACTAAATCTCTTCTTACGTTGAAAAAATTAGCAGACACTTATTCAGCACGTTGTCTGCAGCTACAATTCAAGTAAAGGTCGTTAAAATAAATGTTCTTTTACTTGGTGTTTACTGAGCATTTTTTACATTAAAACCATTGTTTTTCTTTTTTCTTAGTTTAAGTTTGAGTTAGGGAATTTTCATATAACGCTCTGTGAGCTCCATAGTGTTCTGTGAAGTGAAGCTGATAGTACTCTCTTAAATCTCCTTGTATCTAGACTTATCTTCCTGCAGATGAAATCCTAAATGGCCTCTTTGAATGTATTAATTATAATATTGAAATGTCAAAATTTTAAATCTTTAAAAATTTAAAATATTTAAAAAATATCTTTTATTCTTCTAAAGATACATGATTTAAAATTAAAAAAAAGTCTTTTATTTTTTAAATTAACATATAGAAAAACTGACTTTTTCATTTTGGCACATAGTTCTGTGAATTTTAACACATGTCCAGATTCCTGTAACCACCACTACAATCAGGATACCAACAGTAACATCACCCAAAAAATTCCCTTGTGTTATCCCTTTGTAATCACTGCCTTCCCGCATCCTAACTCCTGCAACCACTCTTTTACGTGACTATAGTTTTGGTTTTTTTTAAATGTTATATAAATGGAATCCTATAATATGTAACCTTTTTGAAACTTTCGTTCAATATAATGCCTTTGCGATTTCTCCAAGCGGTTGCATGTATCAGTGGTTTGGTACTGTTTGTTGCTGGGTAGTATTCTGGTGTCTGGATATAGCAGTTTATTTATCCATTTACCCCCTGGAAGACATTGAAGTTGTTTTCAGTTTTGGGCAATTATGAATGGAGCTGCTTAATATACTCTTGTACAGTTTTTGTGTGAACATAAGTGTATTTCTCTGGATAAATATCTAGCAGTGAGATTGCTGGGTCATATGGTAAGCGCATGTTTAACTTGATAAGAAATTATCAAGTTGTTTTCCGGAGTGGATGTACCTTTTTGGACTCACACTAGCAGTATGAGATTTACAATTGACCCTTTGCTACCTTTTATTTTGACATAATTGTGGTTGTAAAAAATAATACAGAAAAACTTGTATAACCTTTACCCAGTTCCCCCAATTTTTGCATAATTTTAGTACACTATCATAGGAAACTGACACTGATACAGTCCATTCACCTTATTCATACTTCACCAGTTTTACATGCACTATTTGTGTGTATTTAGTTCTATGTACTTTATTTATTTTTTAAACGTTTTATTTATTTTTGAGACAGAGAGAGACAGAGCATGAACGGGGGAGGGGCAGAGAGAGAGGGAGACACAGAATCGGAAGCAAGCTCCAGGCTCTGAGCCATCAGCCCAGAGCCCGACGCCGGGCTCGAACTCACGGACTGCGAGATCGTGACCTGAGCTGAAGTCGGACGCCTAATCGACTGAGCCACCCAGGCGCCCCTAGTTCTATGTGCTTTAATACATATGTAGCTTCATGTGACCACCACCACAGTCAAGAAACAGAATAATTCCATCACAAGGATCACTTGTTCGTACCCTTTTGAAGCCACAGCCACCTGCTTCCCTACCTTCCACCCTCGTTTCTGACAACTACTAATCTGTTCTCTATCTCCATAATTTTGTCATTCATGTGACTTTGCTAAACTTAAAAAATTAGTTTTAGGAGTTGGTCTTTTATAGATTCCTTGGGATTTTCTACATGGACAATCATGCTGTATACAAATAAGGACAGTTTCATTTCTTCCTTGTCAGTCTGTTTCCAGTGTGAGGAAGAAGGCATTCACTTTCACCATTCTGTATGGTGTTAGCTATAACTGGTTTTGGGAGAGAGGAATAATTTTTATCGGGTTGAGGATATTCCTTTCTATTCTTTCTATTTTTTCTATTCTTAGTTTGCTGAGAGTTGGGTTTGTGTGTGTGTGTGTGTGCATGTATAAATTGATGTTGAATTTTGTTAAACACTTTTTCTGAATTGATTGATTGGTTGATGAGGTTTTTCTTTAGACCGTTAATATGGTGAATTACACCAACTGATTTTTGAATTTTTAAACAGTTTTGCATTTCCAGGTTAACTCTACTTAGCTATGATATATCTCTGGATTCAATTTGCTAATTTATTTTAACAGCTTTATTGAGACATAATTTACATACCATAGAATTCATCCCTCTTAAGGTGTTCATTTCATGATTTTTAGTATATTCAAGAATGCAGCTATTACCATTATCTAATTTTAGAACATTTTCAAAACTCAAAAAGAAACCCCATACTTATTACAGTCACTCCCCATTCTTTCTTTCCCCACAACTCCTGGAAACCACTAATGCACTTTTTAACTCTCAGACAGTGTATGGTCTTTTGCATCTGGCTTTTTTCATTTAGCATAAAGTTTTCAAGGTTTATCCACATTGTAGGATGTATCTGTACCTAATTCTGTTTAATGGCCAAATCCATTATATGGATATACATTTTGTTTATCCATTCGTTAGTTGGTAGATATGTGGTTCCCACTTTTTGACTATTATGAATAGTGCTGCTGTGAACATTAGCATATAAGTTTTTTGTGTATCTGTGTTTTCATCTTTCTTGGATGTATACCTAAGAGTGGAATTGCTGGGTCATATGATAACTCTATGTTTAACTTTTTGAGGAACCGTCAAGCTGTCTTCCAAAGTAGTTGCACCATTTTACATTTCTATCAGCAATGTGTGAGAGCTCCAATTTCTTTAAATCCTCGTTCTTGCTTGTTATTATCTTTTTTGTTTTAATTACAGCTATCTTAGTGAATGTGAAATGATATCTTATGGTTTTGATTTGCATTTCCCTAATAACTAATGATGTTGAGCATGCTTTCATATGGATTTGCTAGTGTTTTATTTAGGTTTTGCATTTGTGTTCATGAGGAATATTGGTTCATGAGGGTATTTGTTTTTTCTTAAACTGTCTTTTTCTCAGGGCGCCTGGGTGGCTCAGTCGGTTGAGCGTCCGACTTCGGCTCAGGCCATGATCTTGTGGTTCGTGAGTTTGAGCCACGCATCGGGCTCTGTGCTTACAGCTCGGAGCCTGGAGCCTGCTTCAGATTCTGTCTCCCTCTCTCTCTGCCCCTCCCCTGTTCATGCTCTGTCTCTCAATAATAAATAAATGTTCAAAAAATTGTTTTAAACTGTCTTTTTCTCGTTTGGGTATCAGGGTAATACTGGCTTTATAAAATCACTTGGAAAGTGTTTCCTCCTCTTTCCTATTTTTCTGGAAGAGAATATGTAGAATTAGTGTTATTTCTTTTTTAAATGTTTAGTAGGATTCACCAAATGAATTGTGATACGGATCTGAAGATTTATATTTAGGAATGTTTATGAATTCAATTTTAAAAATAGTTGTGAGGTATTCTCTGTTTCATTTTGGGTGACTTTTGTTAGTTTCCAGTTTTCAAGGAATTTGTTCCATTTCATCTAAATTGGTGATTATATAGAGAGAGTTGTTTGGAGTATTCCCTTATTATCCTGTTAATGTCTGCAGGGTCCATGGTAATAACACCTCTTTTGTTCCAGATACTGTAATTTGTGTCTTTTCTCTTTTTTCTTTTCAGTCATACTAGAGACTTATTAATTTTATTGGTCTTTTCAAAGAACCAGCTTTTGGTTTCATTGATTTTCTCCTTTGTTTTTATTTTTTCAATTTCATTAATTTCTGCTCTGATATTTATTATTTCCTTCCTTTGGCTTGCTTTGAGTTTATTTTGCTAAGGTGGAAGCTTAATCGATTTAAGACTTTTCTTCTTTTTTTTTTTCTTTTTAACATTTATTTATTTTTGAGAGACAGAGAGAGACAGAGCATGAGCGGGAGAGGGACAGAGTGAGAGGGAGACACAGAATCCAAAGCAGGCTCCAGGCTCTGAGCTGTCAGCACAGAGCCTGATGCAGGGCTCAAACTCATGAATCATGAGATCATGACCTGAGCTGAAGTCAGACGCTTAAGCAACTGAGTCATCCAGGCGCCCCTCTTTTTTTTTCTTTTTAATTTAATTTAATTTTTTAATTTACATCCAAGTTAGCTAGCATATAGTGCAACAATGATTTCAGGAATGGATTCCTTAATGCCCTTTACTCATTTAGCCCATCCCCCCTCCCACAACTCTTCCAGTAACCCTCTGTTTGTTCTCCATATTTAAGAGTCTCTTATGTTCTGTCCCCTTCCTTGTTTTTATATTATTTTTGCTTCCCTTCCCTTGTGTTCATCTGTTCTGCGTCTTAAAGTCTTCATATGAGTGAAGTCATATGATACTTGTCTTTCTCTGACTAATTTCGCTTAGCATAATACCCTCTAGTTCCATCTATGTAGTTGCAAATGGTCTTTTCTTTTCTAATTTAAATCTTAATGCTATGTATTTCCCTCCAAGTACTGCTTTAGCTGCATTGCACAAATTTTGATATATTTTTTAATTTCTTTTGAGACTTCCTCTTTCACCTTGTAGATTATTTAAAAGGATATTGTTTAATTTCCAAGGGAGATTTTCCTGTTATCTTTCTGTAATTCATTCCTAGTATGCATCATTTTGGTCAGAGAACATACTTTAAATGAATTTGAGTCTTAAATTTGTTAAAGTTTGTTGTATGACCCAGCATAGGGTCTGTCTTGGTCAATGTTCCGTGGCACTTGAAAAGAATATATTCTGCAGTTGTTAGATGAAGTGTTCTATAAATGTTGATTGGGCCTAATTGATTGATAGTGCTGTTTACTTCTCCTTATCCTTGCTTATTTTCTGCCTACTCGTTCTACTGATTACTGAGAAAAGAGTATTCAACTCTGCAGCTGTAATTGTGAATCTGTATTTTTCTCCTTTCAGTTCTGACAGTTTTTGTTTCATGTATTTTAAAGCTCTTTTATTAGGTGCATACACATTAACAATTATTATATCTTCCTGGTAAGTGACCCTTTTATTTTTGTATAATGATTCTCTTTATCTATGGTAATTTTCTTTGCTTATCTTAAGTCTACTTTTTCTCATCTTAAATCATTCATTCCAGCTTTCTCTTGATTAGTGATTGCATGGTATATATTTTTCTGTCTTTTACTTTTAATCTACCTATATCATTCTATTTAAAATTTTTTTAACGTTTATTTATTTTTGAGACAGAGAGAGAGCATAAACAGGGGAGGGTCAGAGAGAGAGGAAGACAGACACAGAATCTGAAACAGGCTCCAGGCTCTGAGCTGTCAGCACAGAGCCCGACGTGGGGCTCAAACTCACGGACTGTGAGATCATGACCTGAGCCGAAGTTGGATGCTTAACCAACTGAGCCACCCAGGCACCCCACCTATATCATTATATTTAAAGTGAGTTTTTTATAGACAGCATCTATTTAAGTCATTTTTTTTATCCATTCTGATTATCTCTTTTAATTGATGTACCTAAACCATTTTTTTCTTTTCTTTTTTTTTTTAAGTAAGCTTCACACCTAGCACAGACCCCAACACGGGGCTTAAACTCACGACCCTGAGATCAAGACCTGAGTTGAGATCAAGAGTGAGCTGCTTAACCACCTGAGAAACCGAGGTGCCCCTAAAACATTTATTTTTAATGTAAAGATTGATATGTTTGGACACAGATCTACCATTTTATTATTTGTTTACTATTTGTTCCCCCTATTTTTCATTTCTCTGTCCCCCCCTTCTTGTTTTATTTTGGAATATTTGAACATATTTTTAGAATTCCATTTTAATTTATCTGGGTTTTTTTACTGTATCTTTTGTTATAGGTATTTTTAAGGATCTTAAGGATTACAAAATATATACTTAACTTTCCACATTCTACTTAGAATTTGTATTTTACCATCATAGAAGTTCCCTTCCACTCCCTCCTTTATATTGTAATTATCTTGTCTACATATATTGAAGCCCCCATCAGACTATGTTACAATTTTTTTTCAACTGTCAAACTTATTTCAAATAATTCAAGAGGGGAAAAATAGTCTACTAAATTTACCCAGATCTTCACCATTTTTATTGTCCTTTCCTTCCTTATAGTCCACACTTCCTTCTAATATCATTTCCCTTCTGTCTGAAGAATTTTCTTCAGCAGTTCCTTCAGAGCAGGTCTGCTGACAATGAATTCTTTTAGTTTTCCTTTATCTGAGAATGTCTATATCACCTTTATTCCTGAAAGATACTTTTGCTGGATATAGAATCCTGGTTGACTGATCTTTTCTTTCCACAATTTAAACATTTTGTTCCATTTTTTTTTCTTGCCATCTATGGTTTTGGTTGAAAAATCCAGTTATTTAAATCATTCTTTCTGTATAATTAATACATCATTTTTCTCTGATTGCTTTCAAGATTTTTTCCTTAAGTTTTCAATAGTAACTGAAAATTATTATTTCATTATTATTGTTGTTGTTATTATTTGGTTTCTCCTCTTTGCAGAAATTTTTTTAACGTTTATTTGTTATTGAGAGACAGAGAGTGAGCAGGGGAGGGGCAGAGAGAGAGGGAGACACAGAATCAGAAGCAGGCTCCAGACTCTGAGCTGTCAGCACAGAGCCCGACGCGGGGCTCAAACTCACAAACCGCGAGATCATGACCTGAGCCGAAGCCAGACGCTTAACTGACTGAGACACCCAGGTGCCCCTTGGTTTCTCCTCTTTGGGTTTCACTGGAAAGCTGGAGTTTTATGGACTCTTCTCTGTTTTTTTGGCTTCCTCCCACAATTGCACCGCCCACAACTGGAGCCAAATGATGGGATGACTGAAGGAGGCAAGAAACATCTTGCCTCACCCTCTCTCAAGACCATAGTTACTCTGATTGGAGAAGTCTCCTCCCTCAGAATTTGAGGCATATGGGTCCCTGTTGTCCCAGTCCCCACTGCAAGATTGCCTGGGAGATGGATCATGAGACAATGGAGAAAAGATTAAAAAAGAAAAGAAAACTTGTTTTCCATCACTCACGTTGAGCTTAAGGGGTCTCCTCTCCTGATCCTCAGGTCAGGACTAGAGAGATTCTTTGGGAGCTCTCTCTGTGTTGATTTACCAATTCCAGATTTGGGCTGTCTCGAGATTAGGCCAGGGGATACCAGAGGAAACAAAAATGATAAATTTACTAGTTCACTGGTACAGAAAATTCTGGCCTTCTTCCCCAATTTGCCTGATAGTGTCTTCTCGTCAGAATCCACAAGTAGCTGCTACTCATTCAGGTTTTATCGCTGCATTCCGTAGGAGCAGTGTGTTTACCCAGAACTGGAACCAAAATTGCTTTTGAAACAGCAAATTTAAATATTTCCCAAATAGTATCAAACAAAACTACTAATTTCTTTAGAATAATTTGTTTATGCTTGAAACCCTCATTTGTTGTAATTTACATTATGACTAACTACTGGCTCTCTTCTCCATCACGTCTGACGATGCTAAGGAGAGAATTCTTCCCTAGATAACACCATCCCATGTGGAAGTAATGTGGGTGGAGGTGCTTTCTTGATTGGGGAAGTTCCTTGTGGAGGTTTCTGGGAAATGTAGTCTTCTAAGTACCAAGCCACCACCTCCCCCCACCAAAAACCCCACACAAAACAAACAAAAAACATGGGGACAGACAATTTTTTAATAAGGATCTTAGAAATTATCTCTTGACAAGCAAACTAATTGCATGGCTTTTTTCGGTTTTGCTTTAAATGTAAAGAAGTCACTTACATAATTTAAGTGGGCCTTAGGGCAGATAAAACTTATGCATTAACTTGCTAATACAAGCATTAGTTTTTTGTTTTTTGTTTTTGTTTTTGTTTTTGTTTTGTTTAGACAGCAGACCTTATTTCACATGGCTTTTTCAACTACAATTTCCTATTCCTGCTACAATTGCTCTGCCATATTTTTCCACAAAGCATAACATAATGGTGGCCATCTGATAGGAAAATTCAATTTAATGGAATAGAGGGGGAAATAGAGCCAAAAAAATTTATAGGCATATGTTTCAAAATTATAGGCATCGTTATAGAGTGGTGGATTTACCCCCAAACTTGAGCTCCAGAAAAAGGTTTAACTTTGAAAACTAACACTAAATTCAAAGCAACTGTTTTTTTCATGTACATTATAAATATTAACTATTTCTCACCAGGCCAGTCCTGCAGAGTCAAGATATAAAATTGGTAAAATCACTATACAAATGCTTCTCCATCAGCTTAGGTAGAGGGTACCAAGTTCAGCCTCACCAAGAGCAGACAGAGATTTAAGGATATAAGAGTTTTAGGAGACCAGGATGGCATCAGGCCTAGTGTTCTTAGGGAAGACGGGGCCCTGGCACAATGTATACTTGCTCTCTCTCTCATTTAGTCCATATTTACTGAGCACCTGATTATGTGTTAGGCACTACTTTAGGCACTGGGAATATAGCAGGGTTCCTTCCATCATGGCACGTCCGTTCTAGTGGGGGTGACAATGACAGATGGTATGTATACAATATGTTAGCTGGAAATCCAGCAAAACTAGGGCAAAGGGAGTAGGAGAGGAGGAAATCACTATGTCACGTAGGGTCCTCAAGGTCCCTTTGTCTCCTGTGGTCCCCTTGTCTCCCTTACAATAGCAGATGGAACACAGAGGGACAAGGTGTATAATGAACGTTTAATTTAGGTTGTGATTATCTTTCCATGTTTTCAAAGATTCGCCATCTTAATACTTCAAAGACAAACGTGACTTTTCAGATATTTAAGATTCTTGCCATCATTTTTCTTCATAGCCCAAATGCTGTTCGCATTAAATAAGCAACCTGGTACTCAGATGTGAAAAATGAGGGAGTGAAAAATGTTCCGAATGGAATCCAGATGCCATTACTATTTAGCATAAGCCGGCAGCGTGCCAGGAAGTGAGATCGGTATCATCAATCCACGTTGCAGGTGAGGAAACTGAGGACCAGGGACGTGCAGGGACTTGCCCAGGATCACACAGCCTGTCAGTGGACAGACAATGTGCTTTCCTCTCGGCCGCAATGCCCAACTCTAAACACAGGCTGGCTGTACACAGTAGGTGGGACAGGACCCCACCCCGTGCGTGCTCGCGCCCCCACTCCCGCACCCTCTGAGGCAAGATGCAAACTATCTCTTTAAGAAGGAAAGTGAAGACGGGCCGCTTACGCAGCTGCCAGCGAGCCGCCCACTGGCTGGTCCCTTCCATCCACCTCACCCTCCCCTTTCCTCCCTCCCGGCAGCCCCAGCCCTGGCGAGCCGCCTCCAGCAGGGGCTCCGGAGAGCAGGTCGGCGGCCTGGGCAGGGCAGCCGAAGCCATGGAAGCCTCGGCAGGTGATGACAGCGACCCCGGGGACCTCGGGGCCCACCGCCCAGCTGCTCCCACCGAGTGCCGAGTGCGGGTGGGGGGAGGGGAGGCGCGGGCCGCGCCGGGGAGCAGACAGGACCGAGCGCCCGGCAGGCAGCCTGCCCTCCAGGCTTTCTGGCTGCGGCGGCCCAGCTGTCAGCTGCGGGGGGCTCGGGTGTCCCCGCCCGCGTTCACCCGCCCCTGTCTGTGCGTTTCCCCCCTCCGCCGCAGGTTGCTGATCCGGGCCAGACAGCTGCAGCCGCGACTGCAGAGGCGCTGCGCCAAGCGGGGCCGGAGCGGTGCGAGCCGGCGGGGGCTGCGGAGCGCCAGCGGACTCAGGTGAGGAGGCCGCGGCCGAGCCCGGAGGGGGCCCTTCGCTGCACCCGACGGGCGGGCGGGCGGGGGCCGCTGGCGACCGCCCGCTGCGGTAGAATCCCTCAGAGGGCATCGGCCGAGGAGGGGTTAACTGTGACTCATTCTTACCCTCCCTTCATTCCCCCCCACCACCCCGCCCCAAACCCGTGAAAATCACTAATTACAGGATGCTGGTTGCAGCGGGGAAGATGCCCAAGGTGGGCGATTAGGAGAGGTCTAGGGACCGCCCCGTTCCTAAATGTCTTCCTCTTTCAGCATTTGGCAAATATTTAAGCCCCTTTCCTTTTTTGAGGAGGAGCAAGGGTACCTAGGGGTGGGAGACGGGTGGAACCCCACACCCAACCCAAGGTCAAGTGCCAACGACTGCTTCTTTACCACATTCCCCCCTGAGAAGCGTCAGGGCCCTGCAGTAGGTCTGGAAAACATGCCCATGACCCCTGAAGCAGGAGATCTGAGTCTGTCTCTCTGGACCCTCCATGGGGTAGGATGCTCTCTCCTTCCACTCAGCAGAACACCTACTAGCCTGGTAAGCCCTAGATTCTCTTCCTCAACCCTGCAGACAGACTGAGGAGAGGCCTGGTCACACAGCTGCCTGTTTCCTCTGCCTTCTCTGCCCATCTGGCGGTGTGGGATGGGCTGCAGGAGCTTATCAGGAAAAGGTGATCTCTGCAGGCAGGGTGGTGTAGGGAAAGTGCCAGAGATTCGGGTTCTAGTCCCTTAGCTTGCTAGGAGGCCACCAGTAGCCATCTTAAAATTCTTTAGGCGTGGGTGTCTGTCTGTTCATCTGTTAAATGCAGGAGTTGGATTAGATGGTCTGTGTGGTTGTCACGTGCCACTCAGGTAGCTCTGACATGTCAGGGATCTCTCTACCAGAGCAACCCAGAATTTAAACTTGGGTTTATGAAATAATTGGGGTTTCCTCAATTGGTCTCTTTCAACTGTGGACTTCTCCAGTGAAACATGACCTTGTGAGCCTCGTGGAACCGGAGGCATCAGACAGTCCTATATTGATATCCCTACGCTGTCACTGGGGTGACCTTCCTCGAGTTACTTCCCACCCCCAAGCTTCAGTTTCCTCATCTGCACATCTGGGAAGAGGCATACATGCCTGAGTAGGTCGATGGGATGATGAAATGAGATGTATATGAAAGCACCTAAAATAGTGCCTGTGCCTGGCACATAGTAGGTTTTCAGGGACTCAGGACTTGAGAGATAGACTGGAGGAAGAGGGGAGGGGTGGCTGCTTTTAGCCTCTTCTCTCCCCCTCCCCCACCCTGCCAATCTCTTCCACATCCCTGCGGATGGCGTCCCTGCCAGGGGATAATGAATGCTGGAGTGTGTTGGGCTGAGGGCCTAGGAAGCAACCAGGAGGTACAAACATTTCCACTGCAAGGGCTGTGACATCATTCTAGCGAATGATGGTCCCAAGGAGGCATATATACCCCAGCACTGGGTTTGGAAAATCTTGGCATCCGAGGGCAAAGTCCCTAAGGGACAAGAAGCATCAGAATCTTGTGTGCTGGCGGGGGTCAGGGGCCGAGGCCTCCTGATTCCATACGGGTCCTATTGCTGCTCCCTTGCCCTCCCTGGAGTCTCCCACTAGAACCTCTCTGAGACAGGCAATCGAGTGTTTGGTGTCTGGACTTTCTATTCTTTGTTTTTCCTCCTGCTGCCCTTTCCAGCCTAGGCCTCGCCCTTCCTTGCTCCCATTTATTCCACAGATACACTGTGCCCCTTGGTATCGTGATAAAGAAGGCTCCCCATAGGCTGGGGCAGGGCATTTTGTGGCTGCATCATTTGGGCCAAGTGAAGTTATGTCCCCACCTGCCCTAAATCCCCGTTAGATCGTGAACTCCTCCCAACAGAGGCCTCATCTTTGTCCTCTCTAACCTCTAGCCTGTGGCTAGGTACAAAGTAGGTGCTCAGGAAGTGTTGAATAAGTTTGAGGCAGTTATGCCCCTAAGCCAACGAGGTTAGGGAGAAACTGTGGAATGTGCTGACGTTTGTAGGAAAAACACTGTTAAGCACAGGGCACTGTGCAGGTTGTTGGTTGCCATTATTATCACTGTTAATTACTAATACTGTTATTATTGCTATTGCCAGTAGCCAGCAATTGTTTTACCTTCTCCTCAAGGCTGGAAGGGGCCCCGTGTGCCTGGGAGAACTGTGACGTTGGCAAACAGATAGCGCTGGCTGGTTTCAGAGGAGTGTGAAAGGAAGAGGGTTGGAAAGAACGTGACTCTTCCCCTCGCTGTGCTGGGGGGTGGGGGGTGGGGGTGGGGATGGGAGGAACAGATGAGGAGAATCGAGTGGGCCAGAATGGACATGCGGTAGAAAATCCGGAGACCCCCAGCCCTGGCTCTCACTCCACCAGCACCCCATTGTGTGACCTTGGCCAACCACGACCTCTGGGTCCCCGGCTATAACATGACAGGACTGGGCTCCTGGATCCTTAAGGCCCTTTCTGGTTTGGACATTTTATCGCGTGCATTTGGTTAAATAAAAATGGGACAAGTATTATTACTCTTAGTATCATCTATGGAGTACCAGGCCATTACCTACCTCAGGTGATCCTCATAACAAATTATACCTATTTGAAGGACGAGGAGCCCAAGGCTTAGAGAGAGTGGCTGCCAAGATGGCACAGCCAGGAAGGGCAGCCTGTTACCTGACACCAGGTCTGTCTGACCCAGAAGAGCATGCTCTTCCAAAGGTTTCGCTGCCTCCGCATACATACCTTGCCGCCATCCCTGTGAGTTGTGTGTGCTCTTGGGCGGAGATCAGGCCCTTCCCCAAACTGATGACTGCAGGGAACTTGCTGCTTGAACTTGTGTATAGGTCGGGGCTGGGAAGACTTCCTTTCACCTTGAGCCCTGCTCTGCTGATGGGTGGTGGGTGCCCTTTCCCTGAGGAGAAGGGCTGGTCATGAATGACAGTCACAACAGACACGCTTTTTGAGTGCTCCCTGTGTGCTGTGCTCTGTGTTATCCCTGAGACAATCCCATTATGGTTTTTACCCATTTCACAAAGAGAAAGCCAGGGCAGAGAGACAAAGAGCCTTGCCCAGAGTTACACAGCTAATGTGTTGGAGAGGCTGAGAAAGAGCTGGAAGCGCACCGTACTGAGAGTCAAAAGGGTTGCTTCGAGTCTGAGCCCTCTCGTTAACTGAATAACTTTGGGTAAGCCAGTGTCCCTCTGAAAATTGGCGTTCCCATCCTGCAGATGGACTGGATGCATCCGTGGGCTCTAAAAGAACTAAATGCCACCTTGTCCCAGAATAGAGGTGGGAGGGCTTCCTTGTCTAGCTAAACATGGCTCAGCGTTCGTTTATGGTTTCTTAGCCAGGCCCTGGGCTAAGTGCATGGGGTACAGGAAAGAGTAAGAGGTGATCCCTCATTTCAAGAAACCGATGTCTAAGTAGGAGACAAACATCTAAACATGTAGGTATGACAAACCGTCTAGGAGCTGGGTTGTGGACTGATAATGGTATATAGTGGGGTGTCGGAGAGGGGAGATGATCTTTCCTGTTCAGTGGATGAGGAAGGCTTTATAGAGATGATGCCATCATCGTGTGCTTGTTTTCTGAATTGAGTTTGTGAATCAGCATCATCCTCATCCATCCAGCTTAGGGCAGTTCCAAACTGTTTTAAAGATATGTTGGCTTTTGGGGCGCCTGGGTGACTCAGTCAGTTAAGCATCCGACTGCAGCTCGGGCCATGATCTCGCAGTCTGTGAGTTCGAGCCCCTCATCAGGCTCTGTGCTGACAGCTCGGAGCCTGGAGCCTGCTTGGGATTCTGTCTCTGTCTCTCTCTCTGCCCCTCCCTGCTCATGCTCTGTCTCTCTTGCTCTCAAAAATAAATAAAACATAAAAAAAGAAAAAAGATATGTTGGCTTTTGACCCCAGCAACACAAAAAGTGGCCACAGAGTCTGGGGGCAGGGGGGAGCCATTCAAGCTCACTCTGGCACAGCTCTAATGGAATAATCCATTTGTCCCAGGTGGACGAGAACCTTTCCTGTCCTTAAGACACTCTAGAGAAAGGACTCTGAAATTCCTCTTGGAAAGCCTGTCTAGTGCTGAATAACCAAGCCAGTAGGCTTGGGGAATTCTTCGTATCTATTCTCAGCTTTCCACCTGTCTGGAGCACCTGACACCTGGAGAGGTGAAGGCATTTCCCCAAGGTTACTCAGCAGGGCTGGGATCATAACTCTGGCCTAATTGGGATTGTATTCCTGAGCCATATGGGGTCTTTCTACATCCAGGTCACCAGGGGCCGGAGGGCCATTTCTTTATTTGATGGGCAGCTCACGCTGAGTGAAGGCTTGATGCAGGTGATATGAAGCTAGAGCTGAGGGCCCTTGGAGAGGAGGAGGCCTGTGTTCTCCTGGCTGCTTTGCACCTCCTAATGGACAGAGATTCATGAAGTGTTTGTCACATGCTCAGCACTGTCCTCTGAATTGAGGTGCTGAGCCAAGCAGAAGGGAATTTCTGGGAAGCAGCCTGGTGAAGTGGAAAGAAGTGGAAAGAAAGCCAGCACCGAGGCATCGGGAGACTCCCGTCCTCACCTCGGCTCTGCTGTCAACTCCCTGGGTGGCCTGAGGCCAGGCCCTTTGCTCTTCCCCACCTACAAAATGCCAGGCAGAGGTGGGGTTCTCTTGAAGCGCTGACTGGCCAACAATTCAGCAGTTTCTTCTGTTCTGTCACCGCTTTAGGGGGTGCAAGAGTGGGTAGGATATAGATAACCGTAACTTGAGGAAGAATGGGATAAATATAACAAGAGGCATGAACAAATGCTCTGTGGGTTTGCTGGACAGAGAAGGTTTGGGGAATGCTCAGTTCAAAAGCCAACTCTTCAAAGATAGGATGAGATGCCGATAGGGGTGGGTTTTTTGCTTTTTCTTTCTTCTTCTTCTTCTTCTTCTTCTTCTTCTTCTTCTTCTTCTTCTTCTTCTCCTTCTTCTTCTTCTCCTTCTCCTTCTCCTCCTTCTCCTTCTCCTTCTCCTCCTTCTCCTTCTCCTTCTCCTCCTTCTCCTTCTCCTTCTCCTCCTCCTTCTCCTCCTTCTCCTTCTCCTTCTTCTTCTTCTACCAGGAGAAATGGCAGAAGCAGGCTGTATAGCAGAGCAGTGCTTCTCACACTTAGATTTCAAAGATCAGTACATTTGGGAATCCATCCTAGGTTTGCCAACTTTTTATTTTGCCCGATAAGGACGTTCAAGTGACACTTAAAGAGATTTCTGTTTACTATCGCTGCGGTAGAGTGAAAGAAGGAGCATTTTAACACCTCTGTCCCCAGAGTAAGGAGACTATATAATATCAGGGGGGGCAAAAGGTATGCCTTCAAAGTAAATACATTTTGCTTTATTAAAAATAGTACGGTCCATGGTTCACTCATTTAGTCACCGACCAGTGTTCTTGTATTTGGCTTTGGAGCCACGCTGCTCTGTTTCCTATTCTGTAAAATGGGGACATGATGCCGTCTACCTCATAAGGTCATTAGGTCTTTATGCCAGAATCAAATGTGTGAGGCAAGGGGCCTCGAAGGCAGTTATTGACAGAGGCAAAACAGGTCCGTTGGGCTGTTCAGGGACTGCAGCAAACTGGAAAGTGCTTGTTTGGAAGAGGGTGGCTGCTGGCCTGCTCCTGCCACCTTTCCCAGGCAAGAGAGTGGGTCTGGTGTTTGCAGGCCTTCTGATTTATAAGCTAGAAATGGGATGTTTGTGATCTCCCTTGTTTTTAAAATGTGGCCAACCAGGCAACATTTTCAAGTGCGCATATTAAAATGTGTCTGCGGCAGGCTGTCCCTCTGTGCCTTTCATGTAAAGTTCCAGAGTGAGGGCAAAGAAGGGAAACAAGGCTGGAACAGCAGGCCTGGGTCAGGGCATATGGCGTCCTTAACTTTGGCAGTTTGTGATCTGCTTCTGGGCCCACAGCTTCAAAGGCCATAACTGTGTCCCTTTCAGCAGCTCTGTCAGGATCGCGTCTCTAGGGCCTGAGGCCTCCAGACTGCCCCCTTGAAGCTGGCGCTGGCCGGGCCTCCCAGCCACAGGGTCTCTGGAAGCTTGGTCTGCAGCCTCAGAAGGAGGGGACTTGGCCGACGGCCTGTGAGGCCTGGCACAGAAGCCACCCTAGAGAGACAGGCGTCAGGAGAGGCTTCTGGCAGCCCCTCAGAGGGAGGGGCAGGTACCGTTCTGCAGAAGTCACGCCAGCCCTGCAGCCCAGGTCCGCTGCTTTCTGCTTGGGCTGTGCTGAGGTCTAAACAGCGAGCGGTGTCTCCACAGACAGCCCTGCCGCCTGGCCAGCACAGAGGAAAAGCTGGCCTCTGCTTGTGGAGGAAGCCTAGAGCAGAGAAAGACCTCAGGGGAGGTGTGAAGGGAACCCAGCTGGTGTGCTTGAGGCGTGTGGCTAAGTGTGTAGGTTGAATTCTGGGAAATCTGCTCCAGAATGGACTTCCTCGAGCAAAGAATGAACTTCCTAGAGCAAGGACTGGGTTTGCTTCATCTCTGAACCCCCGGTGCCCAGCTCAAGCCAGGCACATGGAGAGGACTCTGGAAAAGCATTGAGCAAATGACAAGTAGCTTGGTGTCCCTTTTAAATGGAATCCTGGGTTGAGAGACTCTTAGAGGCCAAGCAGCAGTTTCATACTCAGTGTCTGCGTGTGTGTGTCCGTGCGTGTGCCTGGCATCCTAAGAAAGACTCCTGTGTGCTCCTCCTCTTTCCCCGGCCCCTTCCCCTCTCTCCTTCTTCCAACTTTATTGAAGGCAGCATGCAATGAACTGCACATATTTAAAAAAATTTTTTTTAACGTTTATTTATTATTGAGAGACAGAGCATGAGCATGAGCAGAGGAGGGGCAGAGAGAGGGGGAGACACAGAATCTGAAGGAGGCTCCAGGCTCTGAGCTGTCAGCACAGAGCCCCAAACTGCATGTATTTAAAGTCTATGATTTGGTAGGTTTTGACATCGTGTAACCCCTAAAATCATCATCGCAGTTAACATAATGAATAAACCCATCATCCTGAAAAGGTTCCTCCTGCCCCTTTGTAATATTCCTCCCTCTCATGCCTCCCCCATCCCCCAACAACCCCTGATATGCTTTCTATCACTATAGATGACTTTGCATTTTCTAGAATTTTATATAAATGGGATCATACAGTATGTGATTTTGGGGGGGGAGGGGTCTGACTTTTTCACTCAGCATAATTATTTTGGGATTCATGATGTTTTGCATATCAATATATTCCTTTTTATTGCTGAGTAGTATTCAAGTATATGGGTAAAGGAAAAAACATGATTAGTTTATCCCTTCATCTGCTGATGGACAATTGTTTTTTTTTTTTCCCCAGTTTTTTGCTATTACAAACAAAGCTGCTGTGAACATTTGCATGTAAGTCTTTGTATGGATAATGCCTAGGAGTGAAGTAGAATGGCTGGATCATTTGGCAAATATATATTTAACTCTTTAAGAAACTTCCCAAGTGTTTCCAGAGTGGTTATACCCCCACTCTGGGTTTACAATCCCACCATCAGTGTATGAAAGTTCCAGTTCCACATTCTCACCAGCACTTGGTATGATCAGTCTTTAAAAACATTTTTTTTAACGTTTATTTATTTTTGAGAGAGAGGGAGAGACAGAGCGTGAGCAGGGGAGGGGCAGAGAGAGAGAGGGAGACACAGAATCCGAAGCAGGCTCCAGGCTCTGAGCTGTCGGCACAGAGCCCGACGCAGGGCTCGAACCCATGAACTGTGAGATTGTGACCTGAGCCGAAGTTGGACACTTAACCAACTGAGCCACCCAGGCACCCTGGTTATGATCAGTCTTTTAAATTTTAACCATCCTAACAGGTGTGCAGTGGTCTCTCTTTACGGATTTAATTTGCATTTTCCTAATGACCAATGATGTTGAACATCTTTTTGTGTGCTTATCTGCCATCCGTGCATCTTCTTTGGTGAAGTTTCTGTTCAGACGTTTGGCCCACGGTTAAAGATTTAATCATTTGGTTGTTGGTCTTATTACTGAGCTGTGAGAGTTCTTCATCCGTTCTGGATGCAAGTTCTTTGTCAAATACATATTCTGCAAATATTTTCTCCCAATTTGTGTCTTGCCCTAGAGGGCCCAGTGGGGGTTTCAGACTCGGTGTGCATGTGCACGTGTGGGTGAGAGAGAGAGAGAGAGAGAGAGAGAGAGAGAGAGAGACTCACAGGGAGACTGGCTTCCTGTGGGTCCCCTACTTCTGAAGGATTCTTGTCTTCTGCACTGTATGGAGAATCCAGAAGGACGGCTCCTAGAGGTTCTTAAAGGTCACACATCTCAACAGCTTCTCAGTCCCTGAGATCCCATGGGGCGTGGCATCTGATCTCAAGAGGAGGAGGGCCCACGATGCGGTACTTTATGCCTCTTGTTCCTTGACCCTAGGCAAGTCAGGTAATTCTGAGCATCCCTCAGCTGTCTATAAGGTGGGCACAGCTCGTGAGCAAGAGGCCAGTGGAGTTCTCTAGCTGACCGTCCCAACTCCAAGGACACAGAGCAGTGTTAGCACCGTCTGTTGCCATCCAAAGGCCTTTGGGAGGCAGAGGAGGAGGAAGGTTTGCTGACCTCACACTGGGCCAGGTGTGGGCATGTGCGGGCTGGAGCTGTGCTGGGCGACCTTTCCTGCTCTGCTCGGGGCTGGGTGGTGCCTGGTTGAGGGCATCGTTGCTTCTGGTGCCAGAGCCCTCTGACCACTCGCCGGCAGCCCACATGCTGCTTATGCCAGATGCCTGTGGCTGGGGGGGGGGGGGCTCTTAGAAACCCTCAAAAAACGGAAGATTGTGGTCCACAGGTGACCATGTGTGCAAATAGTCTGTGTCCTGTTGGTGGAAGAAGGGCTCTGAAGGGAGCGTGTGCAAGGGACCACCCAGGAGGGAGCATGAACTCTGTCTCCCATGAAGTTACACACAGGCATCCATGCTTGAATTGAACTTGGAAGACAAGTAGGCGGAGAGCTTGGAAGGGTTTTCTAGGCAGAGGGCACCGCATAAGCGAAAGCATGAGCCCACAGGGTGAGCTCAGGGGAGATGGTTAGGAAGAAGATGTGATGGGAAGCAGGCTGACAAGGAAGGCAGATCCTGGGACATCACAGCAGCTCCATCAGGGAGGGGGTATTATCGCCATTTTGTGGATGGGAAGACTGAGGTCCCAAGGTCAAGAGAGTCGTGCCCTTAGGTTTGTGACTCAGTTGGTGGCAGAGCTGCATGTCCTGGCTCCCGACTCTGTGCCAGGCTGTGTCCCAGGAGAGATGGACCGTGGAGCCCTCTCAGGGCCATTTTTCCTGTACCCAGACTGACCGACCTCATGGGGTTCTCAGGACTTCTGGGTCATCTATTTGGCAGCCTGGCCTGACTTCCTTCAACACGTGTCTGCTAGGCCTCGATTCGGAGTCCACTCTGCTCCTGGCATCTGGGAAGACCCGAGCCACTGGAGGCATGATGCCCGCTTGTCTCTGGGCCCTTGAGGGCTAAGCGACCGCAGCCACATTCGCAAGCCCAGGCCGGGTGCTGCCGCTCCCAGAACTGCCCCTGCCACCCTCCAGGCTTGTGCGGGTTAAGTTGGGTGTTACCACCACCCCGGAACCACAACAGGGTTCTGTGACTAAGGGGGAGACTGAACACTGGGTAGGCAGGATTAGTGTCTATCGCCCCTGACCTTCCCAGATGCCTGGGCGCCATCACTTTTCTCCCCTCACCCTCCTTCCCCACAGCCCCTCCGTTCTGGGCCTCGAGGAGCCTCTGTCCTCAGTTTCTCTGGAAGCCATCTTTGCCTCTCTCATTCCCTCTCCCCTGCTTCCATCTAGGGTCTCCTGGTGCCTCTCCTCCTCTTTCTAGCCCGTTCCCCACAGAGCTGGTACAGCATTAGCTTCCATAAAATAATCCCAGCCTTGTCATTCCTCTGCTCAGAACCCAGAGGCATGAAAGGCCCTCCCCCAGCACCCAGCCTCCCTCTCTACTCTCCTGGGCCCCTACCCCTGTAGCTCTTCTCCTCCTCTTCCTCCTTCCCATCTCCCTCCTCCTCTCCCTCCTCCTCTCCCCTCTCCTCCTCTATCCCCTCCTCTACCATTATCTCCTCCTTCACCACCACCTCCTCCACGCCTCCATAATGCTGGCCCCCACCCCGCACTGCATCCGGAATGCTCCTGCACAGGCAGCTCATCCTTCAGAGCCCTGCTCACAGGTACCTCCTCCTGAGTTCTGGAGAGGGACTTACTCCCTCCTGAGCCCAGCCCTTCACCGACAGGATCTGAGTGCTGGGACCATTCAAGGACCCGGCACACAGCAGGCAGGTGCTAGGTGGACACTGACTAAAGGGGCCTGCCAGAGCTGCCACACGGGTAAGGGGTGCTGTGCTTGGGACATGGGAGAGGCTCTGGGGGACTTGCTTTCAGTCCTGCTTGGAGCTAGGCTACTTTTGAGCTACGTCTCTCCGGGAGTTAACCCCACCCCCTTGCCACTGGGGGTGACCCTACTTGCCCCAAAGCCGAAGAGACTCAGAAGAATCACCCTGGATAATTCCCGTGTTTGAGCTTGAACGCCTTGCCCTTTAGGAGACAGAGCTCAGTGCCAGTGGTTTTGTGAAACGGGAAGCACAGCCAA
The DNA here is from genome assembly GCF_018350195.1 of Panthera tigris. Classification (NCBI taxonomy): domain Eukaryota; kingdom Metazoa; phylum Chordata; class Mammalia; order Carnivora; family Felidae; genus Panthera; species Panthera tigris. Next base: position 28,166,665 of record NC_056662.1, read on the forward strand.
TGTGCATGTGTTATGGGTGGGAGAATCATCTGGTAACTCAGCCCATTAGGAAAGCAGTTTGGCAGCGTATTCGTTGACGCTATAAACCCACCACTGGGGATCTATCCTGAGGAAGTAGTTCAAAATACAGAAAAACAATTATGCACAAAGGTATCCGTTGGAGCATTCTTTTTGGTAGTGAGAAAGACTAAATATTCAACAAGGGAAGAAGTTAACCATGATGACCCATGAAATGGAAAATCATGCAGCCCGTAAAATACTCTTTATAGGGGCGCCCAGCAGGCTCAGTGGGGGGAGCGTGCGACTCTTGATCTCAGGGTTGTGAGTTTGAGCCCCACATTGAGTGTAGAGATCACTTTAAAAAAAAGAAAATATTTTAAAAACAGAACTTTTTATTAAGAATATGCCATGGCACAGGCAATTCTTAAGCTATGTTAAATTTTTAAAAGATACAAAGGTGCATACACACCAGGGTTATAACCACATAAAAATAACCCCCACCTCCCCTAAAAGACATTTTTTCCCCTCTGCTTAGAAAAAGACTGGAAGAGGGGCGCCTGGGTGGCTCAGTCGGTTAAGCAGCTGACTTCGGCTCAGGTCATGATCTCGCGGTCCGTGGGTTCGAGCCCCGCATCGGGCTCTGTGCTGATAGCTCAGAGCCTGAAGCCTGTTTCAGATTCTGTGTCTCCCTCTTTCTCTGACCCTCCCCTGTTCATGCTCTCTCTCTGTCTCAAAAATAGATAAATGTTAAAAAAAATTAAAAAAAGAAAAAAGAAAAAAGACTGGAAGAAGCAGCAGTGAAACTAATCAGGGGCTCGTCTTTGAACAACAAAACTGGAGGGTTTTTTTTTAAGTGTGTGCTACTTTTATAGCTATAATAAATATTTTCACAAATGTAACTATATCTAACCTTTTAAAATTACCCCATGGGAGCTAAGGGAGTCTCTTTTCATTTTGTGACCTTCTTGGAATGAATCATTCACTTGTCTCCAGGCCCTTGGTTTATAAAATAAGGGAAAGAAGCGAATGTTCACTGGAAGGTATGCGCCAGACTCTTCCTGTGCATTATCTAATTAAATCTTCATAATTGAAACCCCCATTTTACAGATAAGGAAGCTAAAGCTCGCGGCCAGTCCTTTGCTAAGAACTAGGCTTTGCCCTAGGACAAAGCACTCCCCCCACCCACCTCTGGCTCCGCATGCCCCCCCGCCCCCCCCCCCCATGATTATGAAAATCTTTGCCTTTGAGGCAGGGGTGGGGGAGCTGGGGGGTGGGACAGGACAGGTAGAGGGGCACCTGAGAACATTGTGTCAACAGAGCCCATGCAGGAGTTTATCTTACAGGGTAGGGAAGGTCAGTGTTTGCCAGCAGGTGGGAAGAAGAGAACTTTCTGCCGATTGCAGCCAGAGCTGGTGTTCTCTGCCTTACCCCTCTGGCCCCAGCAGCCTTTTCCTGAACAGAATGTCCCCCTCACCCCAGTTCCCCGTTCCGTGTCCCCAGCCTCCTTGGGCATCTCAGTGCCCTGGATTCAGAGCTGCAGGTCTAGGGTTCAAGTCCCAGCACCACCACTGATTTACCTGGGGGCTTGGGCAAGTACCACCCACCCTTGAGTTCAGATCCTGTCAAGTGAGATTGGACTAGACCAGAGGTTCCAAACTCCAGTGCTAGGCAGCTAACAAGGGAAAAAACAGTCCAGGTGTAAGTACAAGGGCACTGATAAGAACACTAGCGAAAAGGAGCCACCTCCCAGCCTCAGCCGGTCAGTGCCGTGCAGGAATGCAGACACAGAGAGGCAAGATCTTTTGGGTGGCATAAGACAAGACAGAGATCCGGACTTTTTTAAAATATGAAATGTCTCGATTTATTCATGTTGACTCAGATTAAAACACATACACGTGCAGGCTGAGGGAAAGTGGTCCATAGGCATGATATGGCCTTTGGGCTGCCAGTCTGGGACCTCTGGAGTCCCCTGCCCCTGGGTACCTTCTGGCTTTGACCCTCTGACTCCTGGACTCCTAGTCTACAAATGCTCCTGGAGATCATACTAGGCAGAATGATGTCCAGGTCTGTAAGAGGAGGAAGGCCAGTCTGCTCAGGAGGAGGTGGCCCTAAGTGGCTCTCCTGGGCCCCCCTTACCTGCCCTAGGCAAATACATGGGCTTTAAAAGGCTCTGCCCAGCTGCCTGCTGGATACTGTATCCCAGCTGTGGCTTCTGTGCTTGGCAGTTGTCCCGCACAACCTCTCTTTATCATCAGGACACTGATTAACCTCCCGTATCTACAAGGAAGTTGGGTGTGACCAGCATGAAGGCACACAACTCCCAGCTGCCCTTGGATTTGGATCTGGGAGCATCTGGTTCTACCTCCCGAGCTCCTGAATGCGGTCATTACACCCCTCGGAGGGGACCTGCCAGTGCTGGTGCTAATGGCAGTGTTTAGTACATGCAGCGGAGCACACACACACGAGTGGGTCTGCGTGTACATGCTTACGCATAGCCACAGCTAGACCTATTGTGTGCAGAACTGTGCACTGGATGGCTGGGCTTAGTATAGTCAACTCTTGTTATTTGCAGTAGTATGTTCTGTGAAGCCGCTGCAAACCCTGAATTAGTGAATACTGAACCATTGTTCCTGAGGGAGAACACAGGGCGAGGCTCCTGCGAGCCTCCGGTCACACCGTTTTCATCAACAGATCAATACTGAACCTCGTTTTGTGTGTGTTTCTGTCTAAAGACACCTTCTTTAGTGTCAGCTGTTGATTTCATGCACATCGAACTCATGCGGACAGCGCTGTAATTCATACGGATCAAAGCTCATCTGACACACGTATTTTCCCAAAAGGCACATCACAGCCTTCTTGTGCCCAGGAACACTAGACGGTTTTTCAGCACTACACTGTTTTCATTTTAAACAGCAAAGTCACCAACAAAAAGCCCCAAAATGTGAAAAATGTGGCACAAAGAGGACACTTGTTTGCAGTATAAGAAGTGAAACAAGGTTGCCTTCCACCCCAGCTGGGAAGTTACACATCAAGGAAACTGACATTTTCCACCCCTCCCAGGAAAGAACTGTGGGTGTTGACTGTGGGTGTTACAAATCATTTTTAGCGAGTAGGTGAATTTGCAAATACAGAATCCGCAGATAATGAGGATCAACTATAGTCCTGTTTCCTTCATCTTTCTCCGGGGGCTGCTGTCAGGATTAGGAGTAGTTGGGACAACGAACTGGATTTTGTGGTGTGGAGATGTGATTTGGAGGGGCAGCTGCAACCAGTCCTGAGTCCTAACTTTGTCACACTTTTCTCATACATGTGAGTTGGCCCCCGGAACCTAAGCGTCCCTGGTGGTAAAATGGAGGGAACCCACCCCAACCTGTGGGGGACACATAAGCGTGAATTGAGAGAATAATCCTGGGTGCCTGGCAAGATGCCAGTTAAATAACAGCTTTCATCCTTTCCCTGAAGATGCGGTTACTAAGTGGGTTGCACTCCAGTCCCTGCTACCTACTGAAGATTCAGATGATTCTAGTAGAAGAGACCAGCCCCTAAAGAAGACACCGTGTGTAGAAAGGACTGTCATGATACAAACAAAGTGCCATAGAGCTTTTTTTTTTTTTTTTTTGCCCCTGTTTTCATTTGCTCAGAAACCTGCACTTACTTGGGTGGTGACCTCAACCCAAGTGCACGCAGACACTCGTATTCAGCAAATATTTATCGAGGGCCTATGATGTACTTAGGTGTACTGGTCTAGGTGCTTCAAATTAGATAAAGAATAAAATGCACAAATATCCTTACCTCCCTGCAGCTTCTATTCCAAAGATAACAAAGTAAATGCATAAATGTCTTCACATAAGGACTGTGGAGAAAATAGAGCATGAAGAGAAAAGAGGGGAGGGAGGGTTGTATTTAAAAAGAAATTTAATGTTTATTCTTGAGAGAGAGAGAGAGAGAGAGAGAGAGGGAGACACAGAATCTGAAACAGGCTCCAGGTTCTGTCAGCCCAGAGCCCGACGCAGGGCTCAAACCCATAAACTATGAGATCATGACCTGAGCCAAAGTCGGATGCTTAACCGACTGAGCCACCCAGATGCCCCAGTTGTATTTTAAATAAAGGGGTCAAGGCAGGTTCACTGAGAAGGTGACCTTGGAGTAAAGACCTGCAGGAGGGAGAGAGCTGGGAGGGAACAGCATGTGCAAAGGCCCTGAGTGCGAGTGTGGACAGAACAGCCATGCGTGAGGGGAGCAAGAGGTGAGGTCAGAGAGAGGTGGAGGGTGGGGTGGGATGCAGGGCTCAGCCTCAGCCAGAGTAAGTAAGAGAAGCCAAAGCTTCTATTCCAAGATGGGACCATCGGGAAAGGTTTTGAGCGGAGGAGAGACATGACCAGATTTCACACTCTAAAAGGATCCTCTGGCCACTGTGCCGAAGTTGTAGGGCTGAGACTGTTGCAGCCCCCCGGAAGAGATGGTGGCTGGGGCCAGAGAGGGAGCAGGGAGGCCCTCAGAGGCGTCACATTCCCATCAGGAACTCCCATTTTGGACACATTCATTTTTAAGACATTCTGTCGGATCAAAGTGACGATGTCCTGAAATTCTGCCGTTTGGTAGGCAATGACTGGTTTGTGATTTTTTTTTTTTCCTTTTCCTTCTTTATTTTGGCCATTAGACCCTAAGTGTGTGTAAATGATTCTGTGGTCAGGCACCCCGGAGATACCAGCTATTATAGAACACTTCAGATTAGATTCTGGACTGGGATAAAGGTTTAATATATATGATTAAAAGCGAGAATAGATTTCGGTTAGTAAATAATTTCCACTGTGTGTGGAATGCTTTCTGTATGCTGGATTCTTGCTAGGCATTTCGCTTGCGTCATTGCTAACCATAACCATACTCAGGCACACTGTAAGTAGCCCCATTTTACAGATAGACTAAGGCTCAGAGGAGTAAAGTCCTACTGTCATATAGCGGATGGTGGAGTTTGGAATTCAAATCCAGGTATATTTGAGCCCAAAGCCATGGTTTCTTTCGTTTAGATTAAGCCTCTTAACCTCTTCCGGAGGACTTTTAAAATAGAACATAGATGTTTGCAGAAGTTCCTTTTCAAAGTGTTTTTAAAGCCTCATTTTCAGTAAATGAAGGGGTTGGGCAGCTCCTCCAGGGAGGGAAGGCTTCCCGAGAGAAGGGTTTGTAATCACCTACCCTCCTACAGCGAGTGTGAGCCATACTGGGTCTTGCCGCAGGCCCCGGACCTCGGCAAAGGTGAGAGACTTCAGCCTGACACAAGAAATGCCCGTAGAAATCAGCCGGACAGGGACCAGCTGCTAAGGATGTCCGGGCAGCTGGCAGCTGGGAAGGAAAGGGGACCCGGGAGGAGACATGAAGGACGCTGACGTGGGGCAGGCACGGCTCCTGGGCTCAAACAGGAACAGTGGGGTGAGCGGAGCTGGTGTCCCCACGTGGAGCCGCCAGGAGCCGCAAGGAGATGGATGGCACTTGGCTTCAACCAGGAGCCACACGTCCAGAGTGGCTGGTGGGATGGGAATCAGCTGGCCCACCTTCAGTCCCCTGCTCTTGTCGCTCACACTGTGGCCTTTGGCGAGTCTGCGGTTTTCTGGCTATAGGACAATGTGGCAGTTGGACTAGATTGTCATGTCGGAAGAGAGGGGAAGGGAGGGAGGGGGAGCCAGAGGCAGCATGAGTTTATGTGCCTCCCAGGAAGCGCGCTGATCTCAGATTAGGAGGGCGCTGTCCTCGCAGAAAGGGACTGTGGTCCCAGGCAGATCCGAGGACATGTCTACATCCCTTTAGGCCTCTGGTCCTTGTGCTCCTCGTGTCCTTCAGTCTCTCATCAGCAAGGCACAACACACACAGGGCACCTTGGGTAAGAGGACACTGGCTCTCCTCTGTCTTAGGACTCTCCCTGCTGGTTCCCTAGTCTTCCTCCCCCACAGCAAATCCCATGCAACAATGTCTCTTGTAGCCTCTGTTTTAAGATCTTTATTTCTCCCGGAAGACCTGGTCTGCCTCTTGCTCTCCCTTAACCATGAGAACAAGAACACTGGGCATGGTTTCCTTTATCGCAATGGCAGCCAGGAGGCCCAGAGTTGACTCTGAGCCTCGTTATTGCCGCGGTGTTTGCTGTGCGTGGTCAGGCTGTGTTCGTTCCCTTCTTCCCCGGCCTCGCTTTCGGCGTCTATTTTACTACAGGTCATTTGTGAGCTGCTCTCAGGGGCGGGGTGGGACTTGTTCTGTCTCACCCCTAGGCTTCCTTCCATGACTGTTTTACTTAAGCTGCCCCTCTTGTTCTCATTTTATGGAACTTCTGCCTAGATTCAAAGGAGGATGGGGAAGGGGGGGCGATGGGCCGCAGTGCAGAAGCCTCATCACTGGAGATCACAGCCTCTGGGTTTCATTTTCTCTCCGTACAATGATGGGTTGTGACAAAGTCTGGCCAAGACCCCTTCCACCCTGGAATTCTGAGAGTGGGTTGGCCTTGTTGGTACCTGGGGACAGATGTGGGAGTGGGGGAGGGGGCAAGGCAGGGACCTGGACAAAAGGCAGAGTCCCTAGACGTGGCGGCCCCACCATCTTTTCTTCCTCTGGTGCTGGAAGTTCAGGAGGAGGAGGAGGCAGGGAGAGGAGCCATGCTCAGGCTTGACAGCTCTATCAGCCAGGAAGCCCAGGAAAGCATATGCTGCGGCCAAGGTCGCTGAGGGTCTCCATCTGCCAGAGTCCCCTTGCCAGGCAGCCACCGAGCTGGGGCCAGCACCAGAGCCCCTCGGTTCCCCCGCCTCCCCATGGGTGTGTGCAGGCAGGCAGGGGGGATGGAACCCAGTGTTCCCCTGCCGCCCCCTCCCCATACAGGAGGGCACATGGCCTGGGGTCTTGGAGGTGCTGGCTGGGGAGAGGCACAGGAGGAATTTCTTTTTCAACGCTCAGCCTTGCTCTGCTTGCCTCCCGTTTCGGTGGTGTCCCCCTCATCAACACCACGGCCTCAGGGTCTCCTGGGAAACTGGTTTTCTGCAGCATAACGATATGTGTCCCAGTTCTATTGTGTGATGAGACCTTCGTGATGCGGTAGAAATGCAGGCGCCTACGACCTGGAAGGCCAAGGTGTGACCTTGGGCAATCTTGCCACCTTTGCGGCTTCAGGTTTCCCATGTGTCAGTAGGAACCGTCTCCACCAGGCCTCCCTGCGCAGGGGACCGGTGAGGCGCAGATGGGCTGTTGGATATGCAAAGCTTCCAAAGGGGCAGCCACGGTCTCCTGTCTCCTCTGGGCTGACCCAGGGTCAGGAGCACCAGGGAGGCCCCCCGGGCCCGGCTGCCTGAGTCAGGTGGAGGGCGGAGGGCTGCTTCTATTCCCACCACATAGCAACTGGCTGACCCATCTCAGTGATTCCCTTCCCCTCTTTGGACCATCCCCGTCCTTTTACAACTGTTCACGTAAAATATATACTATGTGGCGGTGCCAGGGTGGCTCAGTCGGTTGAGCATCTGACTTCAGCTCAGGCCGCCTCACGGTTCGTGAGTTCGGGGCTCTGCACTGTCAGCACAGAGCCAGCTTGGGATCCTCTGTCCCCCTCTCTCTCTGCCCCTCGCCCGCTCACGCTCGCTCCCTCAAAAACAGGCATTAAAAAAATAGCTTAAAATATATATTATGGCAGTTTAAAAATGTGCTTTTTATTGTGACAATAATTCACACACCATAAAATCCCCCCTTTGAAAATGTACAGTCCAGGGAGGGTTAGTATACCCAGAGAGGTGTGTATCCATCACCACTGTCTAATTCCAGAACATTGTCATCATCCCCAAAAGAGACTCCTGCCAGCGGTCCTCGCCTGCTCCTCCTTCCCCCAGCCCTTGGCAACCCCTCATCTGCTTTCGGTCTCTATAGATTTGCCTGCCAAGGACATTTCATATAAATGAAATCATATAACGTGTGGCCTTTTGCATCTGGCTTCTTTCGTTTAGCGTCTTCCGAGGTTCATCCATGTTGTAGCAGGTGTCCATACCTCCTGCCTTTTTTTTTTTTGGACTCAGTGATATTCCGTTACCTACCTGTCCCTCATGTTATTTATGCATTCGTTGGACACTGGCAGGCATTTGGGTTGTTTCCCTCCGTGCGGAACGCTGTGGCTACAAACATTGCGGAACGAGTTCTTGTTTGCACCCCGGTTTCCTATGCTCCGGGGGATATCGACCTAGCAGGGAAATTGACAGGTCACACGTTAACCCTACGCTTAACGTTCCAAGGAGCTGCCGTGCTGCTTTCCCCCGTGGCTGCACCACTTTACCTTCCCACCAGCAGTGCGTGAGAACTCCAGTTCCTCCACAGCCTCGCCCACGCTCGTCTTGGTCTGTCTGATGATAGCCCTCCCACTAGACGAGAAGTAGCTCATTGTGGAAAATACATAGTATGCGGTTAAGCCTGCAAAACCTTTCTCAGAGAAGCAGTCTCACGGCAGGGCCTTCCGTATGTGGAACAGATACAAGGGGAGCCTCTGCAGGTGATGAGGAGGCCTGAGCCCACCGCTCAGCAGGCCCAGAGGCAAATCCTCTGGGGGGTCTGAAGACCAAGCCGGGCTCCACGCTCACCCAGGTCCAGAATCTGAGTCTAGTCGCTGAAGACTGTGGCGTGGCAGCCGTCGCAGCCCCCAGCGCCGGCCTGCTTGCCTGGGGCAGCACCCCTCTCCCACCCCTGGCGTCTGGGTTGGGGGTCCATCCAGCCGCTGTGCTGGGGCTGTCGCAGTGAGAAGAAGGAGTCCGATGGCCCCCACCTGTGGCTCCAGCGCTGAGGGCGGCTTGCTCAGGACGGAGGAAGCGAGCTGGAGAAATGCCTTTCCAGGTTCAGGAAGAAAGGCCATCCGTTTCTCGGGGGCTGGACACCCACAGTAGCCGGGGTCACGAAGCCAGCGGAAGGTTTACCGAGCTCCCCGGCCGCGGATAGCCCCCGGAGCACTAATCCTCCGGGACTCGGAGTACGGCTGCTGGCACGCTCCCAGCCCAGGCTTGCACCACACTGGCATTCGAGGAGCACCAGACGCTCTGCTGTTTGCTGGGAGCACTGTTCGGCATTCTCGTGTTGCCTTGGCAGAGAGAGGACCCCTCCCAAGCTCTGTTCTGTCGGTTGCGTCCTCTGCTTTCCGTAGCTGTCGGAGGCCTGAGTCATCAGAGACAGATTGTTCTGTTCCCTGGGGTTTTAGGATGGCTTTCTTCTTTTACTGATGGCCGAGTCGTTGCAAAAACTCATTGATAGTACATATAGGGACTTTCACTTAGCCAGAATATTGGATTAACCCAAGTGCCTGGTCTCTCCCCCCACGACTCGCTGATTGAGTAAACTGCCATGGTGTCTCTTCAGAGAAATGCAGCTTCCTCGTGTTACCGAGGTGGAAACTGAAACCCAGGAGCCCTAGTCATTGAGGGAGAATGAGGCTTTCATTGTAAGTCCGTCATTTCCTTAACAGCTCAGGATCACGGAAGGTTGGATCCAGAAGTGTCTTAGAGACCATCTAAGCCAACCCCTTGGCCTACCAGACATGCTCAGACCATTGTGCATTGGTTGTGTTGTTTTTTATGAAGTCCCCCAGAGGGTGGTGGTCCCTGAGTTTCAACCCAAGGCATGGCATGCTAAGTGGTCATGACAGTAAGTGATGGGAAAGTCCAGGGGGAAAGCCGTGCAGGTCAGAGCCTTGCAGGAGGCGTGTGATGCGTGCATGAGAACAGGGCAGGGAGGGTGCTGCAGGCTGGGCCAACAGCCCGCGTGGAGGTGCCAGAGTGACTGATGGGGCTTTCCTGGGGGTCAGCAGGCCGCTGACAGCACGTTGGCAAGGGTATGGGTGAGCGGGCCTTGAATGTTGGCAAGGGTATAGATAAGCGGGCCTTGAATGCCAGAATCAAGAGCCGTGCCCAATTTTTACTTAATCGGGGGGCCCTGATGCCTCTCAAGGTTCCAGATGCTCTTCTCCATTGCTCCTGCAGCCCTGACCCAGGCTCTTCTGATTTCCCACTTGGAAGTTCGTGATAACCTCCTGACTGGTCGTCTGCCTGTATTCCTGTCCCTTCCCAGCCACGCTCCACAAAGGCCCCCTACCCCGGGGGCTTTCTAAACTGCAAGTCTAAACTGGGCCTCTGACCTCACCAGACCCCCTAGTTTCCTCAGCAGCTCTCCAGCCATGCCATGCAGTTGAACAACTCACTGCCTTTGCCCAGCCTTCTCCTTCCTTCCCACCCGCTTTCTCCTGCTGCCGAACTCCTATTCATCCTTCAAGACCCAGCATAAATTTCCTCTTGGAGGAGCTGTCTCTGACCCTCGTGAGGCCACGTGATGCCTCGAATGGGTCTCTGTTTTGAAGCTCGCACTGCGTTGCACTTATCTATACTGGCAGTTCCCACTTTCGAGCGTGTGTTGTGTGGCGGGCACTGGGCTGAGCCCCGGGCATGCGTTATCCTGCCACAGTAACCACGTGAGGTGCACCCCACGACGGCCCCACTCACAGATGAGGAAGCAAAGGCTCAGAGAGGTGGTGTGGCTCACCCAAGGCATGCGTGTGGAGACTGGCAGAGCTGGAATTTGAGCCCAGATCTGTCTCTGTTTTTACGTCCTTCTGTCTCCTGTTTCCTGGATCCTGCTGTATCCCCTGGACCCCCATTGTAGGCCTTTGGGAGACCGTTGGGTGTGTGAGGGACGGATCAAAGCGGGGGCGCAGCAGCGTGGTCATGATGTGGGCAGGATGGGGACATGGAGGGAGGCCGGAGCGAGGGCCTGGGTTTACTCTGGTGTTGAGGCGAGAAGAGACTCTCAGTCCGGCGCCCCACGGTGAAGGGTTTCCTTTCCACCTTTCATTCCAAGTGGCAGCCTCTGGCTGCCAGGGGACAGGGCTGTGGGACTCCGGGGAGCTGGCAGGCGGCACGGAGACAGACGCCATGGCAACCCGCCTCCTCTCTGGGGCCTGGAGGGGGAGGAAGGACCCGAGAGAGCACACGGGGTGCACCGAGGCTTCTGAGTAGGATCCTGGAGAGGTGGCTCCCTTTGGGCCTGGGTGGCTTCTGCCCTCCCCTGAGGGATCCCCCATCCCCCCCGCCTGCAAGGTGCTGTCCCAGCAGGGGAAATGCCTCTTCCACCCCTGTCCTGAATGAATGGCTGGCTCTGGCCTCCCAGGAGACCGGGAGGTCCATCCAGGTACAAACACTGTCTCCTTCCCGCCCCCTGGGCCAGGGAGGAAGGAAGAGGGAGCACAGGAGGAGGGAGGTGTGGGGTTGCCGAGCAGGTAGGAGCAGGGACAGAGGAGACAAAGCTGTCATTGTACTGAGGCCACACTCAGCTCCAAGGCAAACCAGGCAACTTGCCTGCCTCCCAGGACAGAGGCCCGGGACTCCGCCTGGACTTTCCTCGCTCCTTAGCAACCTTTACCCAAGCTGGCCTGGGAGAGCGAGGCCTGTCCTCGGATCTGAGTCCTGCTGAGTCCTGCCTCTGCTGAAAAGTCCTCCTGAAGGCACAGCCTCTTCAGGGCATCCCCCCAAAAGCGACAAGGGAAGGGGGTGAGGCCGGGAGGGTGGCTGGGGCAGCCGGGCTGCCTGGGACGAGAAGCCAGGGCCTGTCGGGCCCTGTGGCTCTGCGAGCTGGGGCCCACATGTGATAACGCGTCACCCCCCTGTCGGCCCCAAGCTGTGCCCAGGAGGCCCGGAGCCCTTGGTAGCCTTCCTGACAAGTGTGGGGAGCACTGTCTTCGGTCCCGTGGCTCCTCCTTCAGGGGTCGGCCCTACATTGCCCGGAGGCCCTGCCTGATTGGGGCATGATGGGTGGGAGCTGGGGCGAGCAGCTCAGGTGACGGGCATGGTGTCGGCAGCTCCTGCACCCGGCACCTGACACCTCCGGGCAGACAATGCTGGCTGTGTCCAGGCCCTCCGGGGGGACAGGCCACGTTCTGTGTCACGGCCAGGAAACAGGCCACCTGAGCAGCGCCTTTGTCCTCTCAGGAGGCAGCCCCGCCACCGGGCAGGTTGACCAGGCTCCCGGGAGGACGTGGATGGGGGAGGCCCGTGTGACCAGGGGTGGGGCCAGCCAGGGGACTCCGGAGTCTGAGACCCAGGCCCTCGGGCGTCTGGTGTTGGCCTGGTTCCGATGTTGGCCCTGCCCACACTCTGGGGGCGTGACTGGGGCAAGTCCCTCCTCTGGGAGGCTCGGATTCCTCATCTGTGAGGGGACTAATCACAGCACTTCCTCATAGGGTTTTTGGGAGGAGTCAATGGCACACTGTACGTAACGTGCTTGGCACGGGGTCTGCGCGCAGCGGGGCTCGGTGAAAGCTGCTCTCCAGCATGGGGGAAGGTTGGGGCATGGTGTCCTTGGCCAGGTCTCCAGGAACCCAGGCTGCTGGCCTCAGTCCCTGCTCTGAGCACGGAAGAAGGAGGGAACTGGGGTCTCTGGAGCTGGCCTAGGACTAGCAGGTCGGCGCAAAGAGCCCAGGCCCGCCCGCCTCGGACTCCAGGGGTCTGGGGGGACGCCCAGTGCCGGAGGCCTCCCGACAACAGCCAACGCTCGGCCCGCCATGGGGCTTCTCCCCTCCTTAGACCCTTCTAGGGCTGCCCTTGGAGCCTAAGCCCCTACCCACTTGTCAAGAGTGCCAAGGAAGGGTCCCTACAGGCCTGGTCACTTCCTACTAGGTCCAGCCCGCCAAGCACCCCCCACCCCCGCCCCAGAGGAGGGCTTCTGTACCCATTCACCCCCCTTCCTCATCTGCTTTGAGCCTGTGCTCTGAGGTCCTGACGCATGCCAAATCAGCATGCGTGTTTGCATGAATGGGTGCAGGCTTGCCTGTGTGTAGCATGCGTGCTGGGGGGGTGGTGGTGGGGGAGATGGCCTGGCTGCACGTGCTGCATTGTGGGCGGGCCCTGAGCATGTTCACTGAGATGTGTGTGGCCTGCCTTAGAAGGGCAGGGACATAGTACCTTCTCACATTCGTGTGTATCCGTATGTCTTTCTACACGTGTGCTGGTATGTTGGTCTGTCTTGTCTCCCCTATAGACAGGAAGCCCTGAGCCACACGCCAGCGGGCGCCCTGGGAAGGTGACGTCACGACTAGCCCAGCCTAATTTGGGGTTCCTGGTCCTGCTCCAGGAGTCCTCCAGCCTGCAGCCCCCGCCGAGGAGGCACTGTCTACCGTGGGGTGGGGTCCGAGTCAGGGATCGGGGGTCCCGGCTTGTAGTGTAGAGAACTCAGTGCTGTGCTGAGTCAGGAGCCCTGCCCCGAAGCCCGTGTGACCTTGGGCCAGGCCTTCGAGCTCGCCCTCCACATTCGATCGTCTGGAGAACACAGGGTCGGATCTCTGATTTCCGGCTGCCCCCGAGGCCCTGACGTTCGAGATTTTAAGTCAGGTGGCAGGAGTGTGCTAACTTCGTTGGTGGAGGGAGCTGTGGCCAGAGCCTGCCGGCCGGGCCCTCGCTCGGTCCTGGGGTGTCCTGCTGAAGGGCGAGAGGAGAGCCATGCCAGGCAGCGGCCCCAGCGAGAGGATGACGTGGCCTGGTCCGGCCCTCCCCGCGGCCCCCCCAACGCGCCCTCTCTCCTCAGCCCCGGGGACACCGCCCATCCTGCCCCTCACCCGGACCCGCAGCCTCATGGCCATGTCCCTGCCGGGCAGTAGACGGGCCTCTGCTGGATCCCGCAGGTGAGTCTCCCCCTTGGCCTCAGAGGGCGGGAGGAGGGAGGGTCTCCGTCCCCACTCTGCCACCAACATGCAGTGTGTCCGTGAGCAAGTCATTTCCCCAGCTTTAAAACTGGGCTGGCCAACACTCACCTCCTCCTGGAACTATTTAAGGGCTCAAATGGCTCAGTGGATATAAAAGTTCTCTGAAGAATCAAACCACTGGATTCCTACCATCACCAGTGCTGTTGTTACGCTTCACAGTTACCGGAGGGGACTCACGCCATCATCCACTCTGGCTCACTCGGGCCCCCCTGCCCCCTTGACTTTGACCTTTGTCCCTACCCCTGCCTGCCCTGCTCTGCCCCACCTGTCTCAGCCCACTCAGGGCCCTCCTCTGGGGTTGGGGGACCCTGAAAGTTGAGGACCCCTGGCGAGACAGATGGGACCCCCCCCCCTGCTGCCCTTGGCCCTGCCCAGCCTCCATTCCTGTCCTGGGGAGCCAGGAGGACCGGTCTGCTCCTGGTTTTCCATCTTGATTTGCGCTGTCTGTTCTGTCACCCCTGTCTGTGCGTCCCCCTCTCCCCTCTGCTTCTCTCCCCGGTGCCGACCCCGCAGCGGGGGCCCTTTGGGCCGCAGCGGCCTGGCGGTGTTCGCCCAGTGTCCGCAGCTGCCCGCCAGCCAGAACGAGCACCTGCCTCTTCTCCCTGCCTCCAGGCGCACCTCTCCGCCAGTGAGCGTGCGGGACGCCTACGGCACCTCCTCTCTCAGCAGCAGCAGCAACTCGGGCTCCTGCAAGGGCAGCGACAGCAGCCCCACGCCCAGGTAAGGCCTCCCCTGTGCCTGGTCTCCTGCTGGCTGCGCACTTGGGCGCCCTGGGCGGGCCGGGGCTGTAGGACTCCAGCGTCACTGGCTGTGCGGGTCACTGTCCCAGAGCCTCAGCTCCTCCTGTTTGAGGGAGGGATGTGACACCGCCAGCCGCACATCACCCTGTGATGCTCTCAGAGCGAGGGCCTGGAAGTGTCCGGGACCCCGTCCCATCTTCCTGCCCCGCCGCCCTTGGGGTACGGTTTTGTCCTTGCCGTTCCAAGAGGCTCCTACCCCTCCAGGCATCAGGCCAGCATCGGGTCCAGAAGGAACAAGGGCCCAGTGCAAGGCGCTCCTGCCTCCTGAGAAGGGACACCTTTCCCGGGACTTCTGTCTCCGCCTTGCCAGCTGGCACTGGCCGTGGCTGCAGGGCAGGTGGTGCCAGGCAAGATAGGTAGGGACAAGCCACTCGCGGCATCTGCCATCCCGCTCTCCTGAGGGGCCCCTGTGAGAGAGACCGAGGTGGAGCTGGTCAGGAGAGCGGAGTGTGTCACAGCGTGGCACCTGCCAGGCTGTGCCCTCAGGGAATGGCGGAATGTAACGGGAAAAGCAGGATCGGCTGGGGAGACAGGTGAAGGGAAGCTGTGCGTCCTTGAAAACCAGGGAGGGACAGCCGTAATGGCGGCCCATCCTCGTTCCCCAGTGGAGCTGGGGGAGCGCGGCCTTGGCGTTCGTACTTCCCGTCTCTGAGTCTCCATTCCCTTATCTGTAAAGAGGGGCCAACATCCCACAGGTCTCTGTGGGTTGATGTCTGCAGGTGGCCCATACTGGCCGCTGCCCTCGTGAGGACTTTGGTCCCACCTGGGGGTCCTGGGCCACCAGGCTGGCGAAGGCTGGCCTTGGCTTTCCCGCAGAGACGGTGTCATTGGTGCGAAGTGATGCTCAGATCAGGCCGAGACGGCTGTTCTCAGAGTTTTCCGCCACGACGCGCATGACGGGTGACACACGTGTGCAGGACCCACGCCTCAGCCTCCTGGCTGCAACCCCAGCTCGGGGTGGCGCGCAGCGTGAGTGGCACTGACGGATGCGTTCACTTCGAAAAGTATATGACGGGCAACTTTAATACTTCTTCACAGCAGATTTTTGCAACGCGTGTCATCACGGCAGTCCACGGGGGCGGCCCCAGCCCCGAGGCTGAGAAATCCCGTGAGAGGGTCTCCTTGCCCATGTGGACAGTGTCAGCTGTGGGTGAGCAGCGGGCCTTGGCTGTGGCCTCGGTGCAAACAGCCAGGTGTTCCGGGGCGTGAATAGTGGAGAGCCATGAATCACGGTGTATTCTTCTTCTCGGTTATATATAAACATATTTTGGGGCGCCTGGGTGGCGCAGTCGGTTAAGCGTCCGACTTCAGCCAGGTCACGATCTCGCGGTCTGTGAGTTCGAGCCCCGCGTCAGGCTCTGGGCTGATGGCTCGGAGCCTGGAGCCTGTTTCCGATTCTGTGTCTCCCTCTCTCTCTGCCCCTCCCCCATTCATGCTCTGTCTCTCTCTGTCCCAAAAATAAATATATATAAACATATTTTTTCCCCTTCAAGGATAGAGCTAGTGACTAAGAACGTATGAGTGTTAAGTGTTACATTAGAGCAAAAAAGCACATTAGAGAGAAACCCATGAAAGCGCATAGGAAGCGTGAGAATGGCTACTTGTTCTGTAATTCTCAACTGCGCTGGCTTAACTGATCCTGGAGCCTGGGGCCCCGCGAGAAGCCCCTTGTCACTTGGCACAGACCGGCGCCCCTCTAGCTGGAGTCCCTGCGTGGCAGCTGCCGGGATGTCCGCAGCGTGGGGCCCTGGCCCCCGCTGGCTGCCTTCTCTCTCGGAAGGAGATTCTTAGAGTCCGCAGAGGGGGAGTCCCCGGCTCGCGACCCACGCCATCCCTCTGCCCCTTGTCACGCGGAAAAACAGGCCAGCGTGTGATGTGACCTGAGTTAAACCTAGGGACCACGAGGCGAGGAAGTAGAGGAGAATCATTTCTCTTTCTCTCTGCCTCTGTCTACACATTCTCTTCGCTGGCTGACGGTTTAGAAAGACTTCTTTCCTCCACAAACATTATCCGGCTCCCACAGAGCCGTTCACACTCCCTCCAGGGTGGCTGCTTCTGCGAACCAGGGTCAGACCTGGCAATGTCATTGCCCCTCCCTAGATGCGGGGGTGGCCGGCCCCTAAAGGAGCAGGAGTCGGACGGCCACAAGGCCTCTGCCAGGCTGTGTGAGAACGTGCCCAGGCTTTTAAGACAAGACCCAAGGAGGTTTCCTCGTGAGCAGAACAACCCGCAGGCAGGAAGCTGTGAGTCGAGGCGGCTGGGCCGCGTGTGTTGGTGAAATCGGGTGCTCTCCGCTGGGTGCAAGCCTTGGCCCTCCGCCCTCCACTGGGTGGGAATCCCTCCACCTTTGCTGAGCTGGGTCCAGGGCATGCTCACCACACACACACACACACACACACACACACACACACACACACATATATCTGTGCCACCCGGGGCCAGGTTGCATGTGGCACCCAGCTTGCTGCCAGCTCAGGGTTCAGCCATTAACGAAGAGAAGCCCCGAGCTGGTGAGCGATCACACGTGCGTTTGTGTGTGCCCTCAGAGCACGAGCGCGTATGCGGGTGGCAAGGGTCTGCGTGCATCTGCGTGAACCCGCGTGTGGGCCGGCGTCCTAGTACACGTGAGTGGCCCCTGAGGGTGGCTGCGGGGTGGCAGGACGCACGGGCACGGGTGTGCGCACACGCAGGTGGGCCTGCAGACACGGACCGGGGTAATCGTACTCAGATGTGTACTCCAAGGAAATACGTGTGCATGGCCGTGCAAACTCGTGTGTCCATGAGGATGGCAAGCAGGGGATCAGAGTGTGTTTGGAGACCGCTGTGCGTGCACACGTGTCTGTACCTGCTGTTTCCCCCACGGTCCTGCAGGCCAGGCGGTGATGGCTCTCGGCTCTGGGGGGTGTTTGCTCCTGCACGGCGGGGGGGTGGGGGGGGGGAGTCCTTGCCGCCATGCAGACCCTGGGGGAATGACACAGGGAGGGGGACCACGCCGGCCTCTGGCCCCCAAACTCATTCTCTGGGTTAGGAGCCTGGACACATGAATTCTGGGATCGCCACTGGGACTGAGCTGACGGATAGCGTCAGGAGGGCACAGAACACGGTGCCAGGCTATGCGCGTGCTGTCATGTGTCCCCACCCCAACTAGAGGACCCCTGAGCTCCCCACTGTGGTCTTCACACAAAAGAGTTTTTATTTTTTTAACGTTTATTCATTTTTGAGAGACCGAGAAAGACAAAGCGTGGGCAGGGGAGGGGCAGAGAGAGAGAGAGAGAGAGAGAGGGAGACACAGAATCCGAAGCAGGCTCCAGGCTCCGAGCTGTCAGCCCAGAGCCCGACACGGGGCTCAAACTCGCCGACCGCAAGATCACGACCTAAGCGGAAGTCAGATGCTTCACCGGCTGAGCCACCCAGATGCCCCCAGAAGAGCTTTAACAGAACCTACCTTCCGGAAGGTCTGGGTGTTCTCATGCCCACCCGGGCTCCTAGAGGAAAGCCTGGCCCGGAGCTGTCTGGTGATGGTTGGGGACCTCTTCCTCCCTCCGCGCTGACATGTGTCCCCACGCAGGCGCTCCATGAAGTACACACTGTGCAGCGACAACCACGGCGTCAAGCCCCCCACTCCAGAGCAGTACCTGACCCCACTGCAGCAGAAGGAGGTGTGCATCCGGCACCTGAAGGCGCGGCTGAAGGACACGCAGGACCGGCTCCAGGACCGGTGAGCCGCTGGCAGAAGGCTGGGGGTGGGTGGGCAGCCCTGGAGACACGCTGCCCTGGAGACCCAGGGCCCTGGGGCACTTCCAGGAGGAAGGAGCCGCTGAGGGCTTCCCGGCACCCGGCCTGCCCTTTCCTTCGGGCAAAGCCCTGGGGGAGCCCCTTTCCAGAGCCCTCAGCCGCCCCTATGCTCCCCTCAGCTGCTCTCCCTGACTGCAGGCAGCTTCCCCTGACAGCCAGCGAGTCCTCCCCACACCCCAAGGTGGTGCTCTCCCACTTTGGGCCTGTCAGCCCCATTTGGCCACTTCTTACCCCCTGGCTCCCTTCCACCTGGGGAGCAGGGCCACAGGGCATCCTTCCTGGCTCACCTTCCCTGTTGGGGGGGGGACACCCCCTCAGCCCCTGTTTGTTTCCACCCAAGGAGTCACCAGTGGGGGGGTGGGGGCTCTGGGCCCACCAGTTCAGGTCCCATAAGCCTTTCTGCTCATCTACTTACGGACGATGTGAGATCCTGAGAAACCTTTCCTGAGCTCCTACCCAGCCCAGGGGACCCCAGCCCCCCGACCGCCCACGGTCCCATCTGAGCTCATTCTCCAGACCTGAGGGCAGACCGTGACCCTCTCAGCTGCTACCTTTCTGGGCCAGCGGCTTCAATCTTTATGACTGAAGCTTCAGGACTGCCCTCTGATCTCTTCATCACCTTAATCATTTCCTCTGCGCTGTGTCAGTTCAAATCCGCAGCCGCTGGGAGCTGGATCCCACGCTGTGCCGGGCACTGAGGGCCGGGGCAGGCCACCGCGAGCATGGCTTCTTTCCTCTTTTTAAAAAACCCTACAGTTTCCCTATCCAAAGTGTACAATTCAGTGATGGTTAGTATAGTCACAGGATCGTGCCCCCATCACTGGTATCTAATTCCAGACTATTCCCATCACCCCAGAAACAAACGCCATTCACAACCGCAGCCACGGCCCAGGCTCCCGGTTACCGCTAATCTTTTCTGTCTTTCTGGATTTGTCTATCCTGGACACGGCATATAAAGAGAAGCATACGCCATGCGTGAGCACCCCTTCCGTGACCAGTGAGTGCTCTGCCAAGTAGCCAATCCGGTTTGGGTTTGTTGTGGTTTTGAACCACAGGAAGTTACAGGTGGCATTCTGTGGGCCTCCTCGTCTGTAGAGTTGGGATTTCTATTTTTAGCTCCCATCATCTTCTCAGTGATGCCCTGGCTCTGCCTGGCCATTTGCACTAATGTCCTCAGGAAGCAGACGGCCCATCACGTCGCTTCCTTTCTGGGGCTGGTCCAGCGGCTGGAGCAGACGTCTGCCCTGTGTGGTTTGGGCACGACGCCCTGGCATGGACGTGCCGACACCTCAAATCCCTGGCCACGCTTGCGGGAACCTGCGGCGCCTCTTTGCTTGCCCCCCTGCCACACGGCCCGCTCTCCGTGTGTTCGCTTTGATACCTGCCTCCTGCAGTCACCTACCTTCTCCTTAAAGAAGCTTCTAGACTCTGTGCTTTTGTTTGCCATGTCCCCACATCCCGAGATGGCCTTGCCCCCATCCTGCTTCCTTGGCGAACTCCTCCTTCGAGGCTCGGTTCAAATGTAACGTCCTAGACGGGGTGGGGAAGCCACAGCTCCCTGGCCTGGGGTCCTACTGGCTCCAAGGAGAGAGGGGAAGGGCCCGGCCACACTGAGCATGCCCAGTCCCTTCCTCCAAGCTCGCTCTCCCTCCCAGGACTCCGCGCCAGTGCAGAGGGTATCCGTAGAGTGAGTCCCAGTTAGGGTCCCCCGTGCCTGCTGGTACATCTAGTATTGCCACTCTGAGCAGCTCCATCACGGAGTTGTGTCCTTTTGGGTGGTCCAGTCCGCTGCTTTCCAGATAATGCCATCGCCGACCTTCACGGCCACCACAGCCCCTCATCCCGGTCCCTGTGACCATGAGTCCTGGCCTCATTTCCTGAACTGCACATTCCATCTGACTCTGAAAAGCGCGTGGCGCTTGATCTGGAATGATATCCCTGGTGGACTCCTGACCCTCAGAGTGATGGCCTAGCCACGCGTGGATTGCATTTCCGTGAATTCGGGGCATGTGGGCCGCATGGCTGGGAGGGATGCTGCGGTGGGCACCCCCCGACCAGACTTCCCGTCTCAGGAATGGCTTTCCTCCGTCCTCACTGCTTTCACTGCGTCCTGTCCGATCTCGCGCTGCCTTTACCTCCAGACTTGATAGGATGTTTGCCTAACTCGCCTCCGTCCCCCGCACCCCGGATTCATCTGTGACTCGGGGGTTTCAGACGCCTGTGTCTGGTGTGCCTGGCACGTGCCTCGCCTCTTGGGAGTGGCCCGTGCGTTTTTGTCCATCTTTTGGGCCCACCCTCTTCATAGTAGATACACAGCAGAGACATTGAGTGTGACTAAAAGAGGGCCATCTGTTGTCATCACTTGCCTCTGTTCCACCCTCCACTCTTCATCCCCCCACTTGAGGGAAGGTGTGAAATCGGCAGCCTCCCCCCACATGGCGACTGGAACATCCCTCAGCAAAGCAAAGCGGCCCACGGCCTGCCCCCGCGTCCCCGGCCCGGTGTCCCTCCGCGGACAGTTTTCAGCACCGGATTTCATAGGGGGCCGTGTTCCTTCCCCTAGAGCGGAGATTTTAGGTTTAGTTTTTATTGTCACGCGTTAAGATTTTAAAGTGGATGTGTTTGGTTTTTATAGCAGCAGCATATATGTATACACTGAGCGTTTTTCTTGTCTAATCTCTTCTGTAGGTGATGGATTTAAATGGGGACAGTCGTCTGCATTACGGCCTCCAGGGCTGGGGATGCAGAGGGGCCCGAACGTGTCTTCTCCCCCCCAAGAGGAGGCCCCCTTGGCCGCCCCCTTACCCCCCGTGGAGCAAGGAGGAGGCACTGAGTCAGGCCTTGTGTGTTCCAGCCCTCTGTCCTTAGTGACGGCCCCTTCCTTGCTTGCCCTTGGTGGTGGTGACGGGCCAGGCAGTGAGCGTGTGTGTGTCATCTGCTCGCAGGGACACGGAGATCGATGACCTGAAGACACAGCTGTCGCGCATGCAGGAGGACTGGATCGAGGAGGAGTGCCACCGCGTGGAGGCCCAGCTGGCCTTGAAGGAGGCCCGCAAGGAGATCAAGCAGCTCAAGCAGGTCATTGACACGGTCAAGAACAACCTCATTGACAAGGACAAGGGGCTGCAGAAGTACTTCGTGGACATCAACATCCAGAACAAGAAGCTGGAGACGCTGCTGCACAGCATGGAGGTGGCCCAGGACGGCATGGCCAAGGAGGACGGCGCCGGGGAGTCGGCCGGTGGGTCCCCCGCCCGCTCCCTTACCCGCAGCTCCACCTACACCAAGCTGAGTGACCCGGCCGTGTGCGGGGACCGGCCCCCCGGCGAGCAGCCCGGGGCTTCGGGCGAGGACGGGGCTGACAGCGGCTTCGCGGTGACCGACGACACGCTGAGCCGGACGGACGCGCTGGAGGCCAGCAGCCTGCTGTCGTCGGGCGTGGACTGCGGCCCCGAGGAGGGCTCGCTGCAGGGCGGCTTCAGCCTGGGCCCCCGCTTCCCTGCCAGCAACACCTACGAGAAGCTGCTGTGTGGCACGGAGGCCGGCGTGCAGGCCAGCTGCGTGCAGGAGCGTGCCATCCAGACAGACTTCGTGCAGTACCAGCCGGACCTGGACACCATCCTGGAGAAAGTGACCAGGGCCCAGGTCTGCGGGGCGGTCCCCGAATCGGGGCACGGGTGCCCGGAGCCGGAGCCCCGCCCCCCGGGGCCCAAAGACCCCGACTTGGCCGTGGTGGTGACGGTGGGTGACGAGCTCGAGGCCCCTGAGCCCGTCACCCGAGGGCCGAGCCCGCACCGGCCCGGCGCCGACCCCAGCCCGTCGGTGAGCGTGGCGTGCCCCGTGGAAGACGAGGAGGAGGTGGCCGCGGCCGAGAAGGAGCCCAAGAGCTACTGGAGCCGCCACTACATCGTGGATCTGCTGGCCGTGGTGGTGCCGGCCGTGCCCACGGTGGCCTGGCTGTGCCGCTCGCAGCGACGCCAGGGCCAGCCCATTTACAACATCAGCTCCCTGCTGCGGGGCTGCTGCACGGTGGCCTTGCACTCCATCCGCAGGATCAGCTGCCGCTCGCTGAGCCAGCAGGGCCCGGGCGGGCCGGGCGGCGGCTCCCAGCTGTGAGGGGTCCGCGTCCCCGCCAGCGGCTCCGGCGGCCCGACCACTGATTGTAGGGGTGCCGCTCTCCCCTCGCTCGTTCCCAGAGGGCAGCATCTTACTTGTTTGGTCTCGGGTTTGGAAGTGGTTTTGTTTTTTTCTGTTTTTTTTTTTTTTTCAGGATGTGAACCGTGTCAGGGGGCTGAGAGTCGGGGTGGGGGGAAGGCGTCCCAAAACTTTGAAGGGAGACAAGGGAAGAGAGACCGAAGGCAGGGAGGCACGCCGATTGTACGAACTGCAGACAGAGGAGGTAGCGAGGTCCCCCCGGCCCAGCCCTGTCCTCCTGGACCTTCCTGCGGGGCGGCCCTGGCCCACAGTGTCTCTGGTGTGTTGATCTGGGGAGGCTGGGCCTGAGAAGCCTGGAGCCTCCCTGCCCCCCACCCCCACGTCCTGTCTGGTGGCCTCCCGCCCACGCCTTCTCTCTCAGGCCGCCCCTTGCCCTGGGTCCAGCCTCCTGGGCCAGCATCATCTCCTCACCCGGAGGCAGCCGCCTCCCAGAGTACAGGCAGCTGGCCCGGGACTCGGAGCCGTGTCTGCAGCCACCGGGTCTGGCGTCTTCAGGCCGCTCCCGGCGCTGGGATTCAGAAGCGTCGTCCAGGCCGTGGGCACGGGCCAGAGGAAAGACCGCGAGGGGCAGGAGGTGGCAGAGCGCAGCGTGGGTTCTCTGTGTTTGTTCGTCCTAGACCTTCCCTGGGATCCGGTCCCCTCTCGGCGCAGATCATTCCTCCCACGACAGCCGAGCCAGACAGGCCAGCGCCGGGGGCCGGAGCGCACACCTGAGCCCAGCTCCCGTCCCGTCCCGAGCCTCTGCCAGCACCCGAGGAGGAGGCAGGGGCCGGCGGCTCCAGGGGGCTCCTCCAGCCTTCCGAGATGAGGCCCCGCCACCGTGGGGACAGTCCTCAGCTGGTTTGAGAAGCCACAGGCCACGACCGCCCCTGGAGCTCACCCCGACTTGCTCTGGGGGCTTCAGGCCCAACTTCTGCTTTGCACTATGTTCACTTTGGGGCTCGGTTCTCACGCACCCCAGCGTCTCCACTGAGGGGTTGTTTGCCTTCGAGGGCGAGGGTTCCTAAACTTTGACCTATCTGCCTCTGGAAGGAATTCCAGCAGGATGGATGGCAAGATGGGATACTGAAGCCATGATGTTCGTCCAGGCCAAAGCAGGGTGCCCTGGGATGTCTCCCAGGCAGGGATGGGGCGGGGCAAGCGGGGGTGCCCTGAGCCTCCCCACTCACAGCCTGAGGCCAGTTGGCCTGGGAGCTTCCCTGGCCTGCCCCCCCTCCTTCCCTGGGACATCTGGTCCCCCGGCAAAGCTGCTGACCTTTTACCACCACTGTTATTTTACAAAGTAAACCGCTCCTTCTCCCTGGTGGGGCTTACACCCATCTGGTCGCCCCTCCTTCAGAGGTTGGGCCCCGCATTTGGGAGGGGTTGGTGGGACCCCCGTGTCTTACTCGTCCCTCCGGCCCAGGGGCCCCTCCGGTTCTCTGCCAAGGCTGCTTGCCCACCCCAGCTGCTCCGACAGCCGTTGCCTGACTTATGGGCTCCGCCTTTCCTCTCTGCGCCCTCCACTCGGGGGCGGGGTGGGGGGGGCACCCGCATGCACTGGACGTGGGCAGCCAGCCCAGCCATGGGGGCGACAGCCCCCTCTGCCACATGCTTTGTGCCTCCAAAGCTCCCCCCACCGGTTGGGGGCCTCAGACCAGCCATCCTTTGTGGAGCACCCTTACCCCAGCCAAGCCACACCTGAACTCCTGGGGCCCGGCTGGGGCTGCCCCACAGACACTGGGGTCGTGACATGGAGGGGCAGTGGACAAACCCAATCCAAAGCCAAGCCGGGACTGGCCGTGGACCCAGCCTCCTGTGCCGTGTACTCACGAAGCTGCGTAGCGTCTCCTTAGAAACAGTCAAAGCTTTGCCGAGAAAATAAATGTATGGCTATATTTGACAACATAAAATCTATATATTTTTCACCACTGGAATCTAGTCGAGCCGCATAGCCCCTCTGCTCTCGTCTGTGTCTTGCTATCTGTGGCCTTCCTGTCGTGTCTTGTGTTTTGGTGGACGTGGTCCGGGCTGCTGGAGAAGGCCCTCGCCAAGGGCGGCGCATGAGGTGAGTGGGGCCGCTGCCCCCATCTGTTGCTGCTCCGGGTTGCCGGGCCCCCGCCCACAGCATTGAGGGTCTTCTCTTTTGGGGCCTCTGAGGGGCTTTACTTCTCCGTGTCAGCAGAGGCGGCGGCCCTGGGACGGACCCTGGGGGGCCCCTGGCTGGCGGCCCGGGCCCGGCCCTCCGTGTGTGCGTGTGTGTGCTCAGTGTCCGCATCTATGCAAGAGGGGCAGCGCTGCGTGTGCGGCTCCGGGCGCCGGAGGCACAGCGGCCTGCCGGCTCGGGCTCCCAGCCCTGGTGACGCAGGGCACAGAGCGTGGGGCCGGAGGGCAAGGCCAGGGGCCCGGGCCGCCCGCACAGTGCTCCTCCTCCAAAGCTCCCCTTTTCCTTCTTGCTTAATACCTCCTCCTGCTGGGCTGTGGCCTTCCCCTCCTGCCCTCGGCTTCTGGAGCAGAAATCGTCGGGGCCTCTCCTCTCCCCAGCCTCCAGCTGGAGCCGATTGGATCCTAAGGGACATTTTCCCAGGAACCACCTCCTGGAACTGCTGGTCCCTTAGAGCCCAGTAGCCGGAAGTGGCTTCCGCTTAGTTGGAGGGCCCGGGCCTGGGCCTCCCTGCTGCTCTTCTGGTCCAGGCTCAGGCAGGAATCAGAGCTGGGGCTGGGACTCTGCACAGAGAGCTGGCCTCCAGCGGAGTTTATTCTGAGCATCTCCCAAGGGGATAACTTAAGCTTTTCACTGAACACCCTTCCCAGTCGTCACTAGCACCGGGGAACTGACAGCGCCCTGGGGAGAGGCAGGCATCGACAAAGTTCTGGGACCAGGGCCCACTGAGGGCCGGAGCCCAGGGAACTCATGACCCCCACTCTGACCTAGGGGGACAGTGTAAACATGTCACGGCGTACTCTTCCATTCGGCCATCCCCTCGACAGAGAATTTAGGGGACACGGGAAGGGGGGAGGTGGGGAGGGTCTTCACTTTGTCTCCTTTGTCCTGTTCAGACAGAGTTGTACCTGCAGCAGACAGCTCTGAATTAAAGCATGAAAACGCAGCAAGACCCTCGGCCTGTTTTCTTTATGTCGTGTCTGTTTTCTGAGGAGGGGTGAAGGGGACTCAAACCGTCCCTGCCAACCTGGGAGTCCCAGGGTGCATGCTGGGAAAAGCTGAGCAGAAAGAGATCCTTTCTGAGCTGGAGGGAAGCAGAGAGCCGCGTGCAGGTTCCGTGCAGCCACGCATCTGTCGCAGCAGCTGGGATCACTCCCCTCCCGGGTCACGTGAAGGATCCAGACGGGCGTCCCCCAGCCTGCCTCAGGGTCAGACTTGGCAGGGCCTGTAAATGCACCCCGTCCCCTCCCCTGCGGCCCCTCCCAAAGTGGATCTCATACCTGCTCGGGAGATGCAGACACAGGCTGAGCAGGGGTGCTCCGAAGCCGGTGCCCCTCCTCCAGAGCCCCGCACCGCTCCCTGGCTCTAGTCACCCCTGCCTCGGACCTGCAGGCAGCACGTGACGGTGGCAGGCTCTCAGAGACCTGTGTGTCTTGAAAAAGCGTTGGTCTCACCACTGCTTAGAAGAAAACCAGGCCTGGTGGGTCACGGGACCAAGGATTCTGGAATTTTCAATTACTTTTGAAGAAGGGCTTCTGTTCAAAATCAAATCTTTATTCAAAAGAAGTGAAGGATTAGGACTCTGGCCAGTTTGTGACACACGGCAAGTACAGGAAAAAGAAAAAATCCTCTCAAAGAATGTAGTTCTGTTCTCTCAAAACGTGGAACTGTGTCTCTGGTGGAGGCGAAAATCTTGCAAGGGCCCCAGCTGCAACTTTAAGAAGTGTTGCGCCGACCTGCCTACGTGTCCGGCATCTAAACCCGCACAGAGAATCCCCGCCTGTGGGCCTCAGTCCAGCTCAGAGTCGAGGCTCAGCGGAGGCCCGGTATCGGTGGCCGCCCCACGTGACCCTGCGTGGGACACGCCCCCTCCAGACGACCCCGCCCCCGGCAGCAGGCCCCTGGAACCCGGAGGACGCAGGACGCTGCTCTCCCCTGCAGGAGGGTGGGAGGGCTGCGCTGCCCTCCCCTGGCGTCAGGCATCTGGGATCGAGTGGTCCATGGTGTGGTGGAGCAGGGTCGGGGACAACCTAGATACAGCAACAATGACAGTCGCCCAAACCGGCAGCACCTTCTCCTCCCCACTAGCCCATACATCCCCCACGGGGTCCTTTATTTCCATTTCTGAGACTTTCAAATCGCCAGAAGCCACCAGCTCCCTGGAAGGGAGGGCAGGGGAGGGCAGGCCGGGAGCCTTGAGGAGGCTGAGGAGGTTGGTATGGCTGTGGGCAGGGGGGTGAGGGGGCAGGCAGGAGGGGGGCAGCCTTACTTTTTGACCATGTGCTCGTAGATCACGGTGGGGATGATGGTCAAGGTGACAACGCTCCCGGCCGTGGCCAGAATCTCTGTGACCTCTTTGTCCTGGGGAGGAGGTGAGTGAGCAGTCACCCCGGGGGCAGAGGAGGGGTCAGCGCGGCCCCAGCCGGAGGACCTGCTGCCTCTAGGTGAGACTCCCAGGCAGACACCCAGGACAGGCCCGGGCCTGAGCAAGAACGCAGGCCCGCTGACCTGAGGACCCCTGCCCACCCTCACCCTGAAGGCCAGTCCTGTGGGCCCGAACATACCAGGGTGTCAGCACTGCTCGCCCCTCCCACCAGAGAGCTCCCAGAGCCCACATTTTCTATCCCATCTCCCTGACGCAGTCACACTCAGGTTCTGGCCCCAAAGCACAAGGAAAATTACCATGCGCAGGAACCATTAGGTGCACCTGTCCACCCAGTGGGCTCCTGGCAGCCAGCCAGCTGAGCCGAGCCCTCGTGGGACCTCTTCCTCTTACATCCGGTTGACCAGTAAAAAGAGAAAGGCCTACAGATACCATTCAGACCATGGAGAACAAGAAAGGACAAGCCTCCATGCAAAGCGGGCCAGATAGATCAAACTCTAAAGCTACGGCCACAGAAGAGCTTCGGCTCTTACTCTGAGACCGCTGACCTTTCACATACATCGAACCTGGCTGTGCGCTTAGTTGTCGCGGGACAAGTGGAGAAGACGTGTGAGATCGGACTGGTGACAGTGACAGGGTGGAACTAGATCAGCTTTGAGAAGCAAACCATCTCAAAAAGCATAGCGACCTGGGGCCCTTCAGGAAACAGACCCAGTCCTCAGAGCAACCAGCACCATGGTCTGCCAGGATAACTAACAAGTTCATGACGATGCCTTGAGCCTCTGGCGGGGAAGAATTTGCCGCACATTTTAGACTGACTGTTCTCCAGAATAGTGAAGATCAAAGAACTGGAAGGCCTGGAAAGGAGTGGATTCTCTAGGACCCGAGAGCAACGGCCACTCGCAATCCTTACTGGTGTAGCCAATTTTGGGGGCATAAGGCCTGACCCCCAAGGGAGGGGAGAATACGCAGTGGGGGGCATCTTAGACCCACATCAGGAAGAACTTCCTGGCCACAATGCTTATGAGCCAAGAGCTCAAGCCTCCAAAGAAGGGGGGAGACTGTCAAGCGTGGAAAGCACATAAGGGACGGGATGGCCTGACGCCGGCCCTTGACAGGGGCCGAGAACGGGCTGAAAAGCTTGTGCCCGCTGTGGAGTGAGAAGCCGCTGCTCAGGCCACTTCTGCCGGGGGCGGGGGCTTGGGGAGGTTGGAGCTCTGGCCTCGGGTGAGGAAGGGACCCTCACTCTAAATCACACCTGCGACAGAACTGCTCTCGGTCGAGGTGCAGTGAGTCAGGATCAAACCACTATTCAGGGTGACCTGTTCAAGCCACATGACTCGCCATCTCTGTGGTCTGTTCCCTGAAGGTGCCCACCCCTCAGTCCGTGTCCACTAGACCCTAGACCCCTGCTCCTTCTTGCTTTTTAAAGTGATTTTTTTAGAGAGAGAAAGAGAGCACAAGTGGGGGAAGTGGGGGGAGGGGGGGGGAGAGAGAGAGAGAGAGAGAGAGAGAGAGAGAGAGAACGCATCCCAAGCAGGCTCCATCCTGCCAGTGCAGAGCCCAACCCGGGGTTCAATCCCGCAAACTGTGAGATCATGACCTCAACCGAAATCAAGAGTCAGACACTTAACCGACAGAGGCAGCCAGGCACCCCTCCTTCTTGCTTTTTAAAGATGAAACTCACCACACACACACCCTCAAAAGATGGACAGAGGTCAGAGTGTATTTCCGAACAGTCATTTTCTAAAGCATCCCTATTACTGACCGTGAGCCAGTGTGCAAGTAGATGTGCCGAGGGGGGAGGTGCCCTGCAAGCAGCTGCCCAGCCCGGCGTCCTGTCCTGCACGTGCCCTCTCGCCTCTCGCCCCTCCTTCTGCCTCTCCTCTGGCCTCCACGTGGTAGTGACAACAGGAATACTTACTGAGCACTTAGCCCGCGCCTGGCACTGTGCTCAGAGCTCTACCTTCCTTGTCTCACTGAACCCTCGCAGCAACCTCAGGATGAGGAAATGGAGGCTCGGACGGGGCAGGTGCCTGCCCACAGACACAAGCCTCCCCTCCACCCGGCAACCTCCCAGCCCCTCCGGTCCCGTGTGGCCCACCTTCAGCCCGATGACGTTCTGCCCGTTCACCTCGCACACGGAGTGGTTGGTGAGGAGCCCGTTGCGGGCTGCGGAGCTCCCTCTGACCACAGAGACGACCTTTCCCTTCTTGATGACGAAGCCAACGTGGCCCGTGCTGTCCTTGTGCATGGTGACGGTCCGCTGGAACGGCCTGGCGGGCAGAGACAATGAGCTGCCTGGGACGCAGCTGGGGGCAGACAGAGAGGCTCCGGGGGCCAGGCCACTCACCTGTCCCGAACGACCATGACGATCTTCTCGGCCGATGCCCTCTTCAACACCCGGTGGGCTCTGTCTGTGCTCCAGCCGGCACAGTCACACCCATCAATCTGCAGGATCTGATCTCCAAAGCGCAGCCCCACGAGAGACGCAGGGCTGTTGGCCTTCACCAGCTGCACAAAGAGCCCCTGGGGGAGGCGGGGCTCCACAGTCAGCTCCCCGGCCCGGTCTGTGCCCAGGTCCCTGTGCTGCTGTTCTCCTCCTGACCGCCTAGGAGCTACGGGGCACGGGGACCACAGCTCTGCGTGGGCAGGGCAGCAATTTTCCTGGGGAAACACTTTCCCGGGGAAGAAACGCTCCAGGCCGCGTAGCCAGGGAGCAGCTTTCAACCCTGGCTGGAGGCTCTACCCCCAACCCCCGGACTGCAAGGCTTCTTGTGATGGCATCAGCACCCCTGGCTTCCACTGTCTACAGACAGCTGCCTGGAAGCCAGATCCCTGTGATGGAGGGGAGGGAGGGCGGGAGGCTCTGAGTAGCAGGAGCCCAGGAGGGGCAGGTGGAGGGTCCCTGCTGCTGGAGCCCAGTGTCAGCCCTAGGGCCTTGCAGGATGGAGACTGAGAGGAAGAGCCTGGGCTTGGGATTGGGTGCGCCTCGGCTCCCCTGCCTGCTCTGTACCTTCCTTACCGCAGACAGGGCCCCGCGCTGCCCCATCTTGGGCCGGTGGCTGATACATTCGGGGATGCCCCCTTCTCTCCTGCCCAGCCCCCAGCCCTACCTGGTCGATGGCCTTTAGCCGCAGGCCCGTCTTGCCACGCTCGTCCTTGCACAGGTGGATCTCGCGCATTCCAGGCTTGATCTCTGCACGCCGCGCACCTTGGCTGTTCCCAGACACCGGTGCCACCAGCTGGCCCAGCAAGGGGCCAGAGCCCACCATCTGCACACACCAGGGTGGGGTCAGCCGGCCCCTGGGGCCTCGTAAGGATGGGGAAAGGAAGATGTAGTGGTCCCTGGGCCCTATCCTATCCCCAGACCACACTCCTCTGTGGGGGCCGCTAGGGGACATGGCTCCATGAAGCCACTAGGGGGCGTCAAAGTCTACACCGCTGAAAAACAGCCAGGGAAATGACGAGAGACAGAGAGAGGATGAGTATACAGAAAGGGGACCCTCATTTTGCAAGGTACATTGGCATCAGGAGAGGATCCCTTTAAAATCCACCTAAAAATAAAAGAAAATTTCACAGCAAATAGTGAGCAACTGGGGGTGGGGGGGGGGAGGCTCAATTTGGTTTTTGTCTTGAAAAAAATTTAAGCAAAAAGTATAAAAATGAACGCTTTCCCCCTAGGCCAAGAACCAGGCCGGATGCCCACTCTCACCACTACTGTTAAATACGGTACTCGAACAACTGGCCAGAAGAATAAGGCAAGAAAAGGAAATGAAGGCATACAGATTGGAAAAGAAATAAAATGGTCCCTATTTGCAAATGCTATGTTGGTCTACTAGGAAATTCCCAGGAATCTACAAATAAAATCCTAGAACTCATCACTGAGTTCAGAAAAGTCACAGGATACGAGATCAACACACAAAAATCAACTGTATTTTTTATATACTAACAGTGAACGCATGGAAACTCATGCGCCTAGGAGCGCCTAGGTGGTTCAGTCGGTTGAGCGTCTAACTCTTGGTTTTGGCTCAGGTCATGATCTCACAGTTTCATGAGTTCGAGCCCCATATCAGGGCTTGGGTTTCTCTCTATCTCCCTCTCTCCCTGCCCCTCCCCCACTCATGCTGTCTCTCTCTCAAAATAAATAAAAACTTTTTAAAAAGTACAATACCAACTATAATCACTCAAAAATAAAAAACAGGAGCAGATCCAACAAAACATATGTAAGAACTGTATACTGAAAACAAAAACCAAGAAATGACTGATAAAACATATCAAAGCAGATCTAAGTAAATGGAAAGGTATTTTCTATTCATGGATCAGAAGAACAAAAATATGAACCCTGACCTAAGCCTCACACCTTACACAAAAATTAACTAAAATTTAGATAGACCAGAAAGGCCTGATCAACGAAAGAAAAAAAAAATCCATAAATTGAACATCATCAAAATTAAAAAACTTTTGTTCTGCTAGAGATCCTTTTAATAGCTTGAAAAGAGAAGCTACATTTGAGAGAAAATTTTTACAAACGACATGTCTGACGAAGGACTCTAGAATAAAGCGCTCTCCAAACTGGACTTAAAAAAACGAACAATCCATTGAGGAAAATGAACAAAACCTACGAACAGCATTTTACTGAAAAGAATTTACGGCTTGTAAACAGCACAGGAAAAGATGTTGAGCATCATGAGCCATCAAGGAAATGCAAACTAAGACCGCGATGAGACATCACTGCACACCTGTCATAACAGCTAAAATTAGTGATGATGCTGGTGAGGAAGAGCCGGAGTGACACGTGTTGCTGGCAGGAAAATAAAATGGTACAGCCACTACGGTCACTCTCAAGATAGTTTAGAAGTTTCTTTTAAAAATGTAAACATGGGGCTCCTGGGTGGCTCAGTCGGTTAAGCGTCCGACTTTGGCTCAGGTCATGATCTCGCGGTCCGTGAGTTCAAGCCCCGCGTCGGGCTCTGTGCTGACAGCTCAGAGCTTGGAGCCTGTTTCAGATTCTGTGTCTCCCTCTCTCTGACCCTCCCCCGTTCATGCTCTGTCTCTGTCTCAAAAATAAATAAACGTTAAAAAAATAAAAATAAATAAATAAATAAATAAAAATGTAAACATGCACTTATAGGGGCGCCTGGGTGGCTCAGTCGGTTGAGCATCCGGCTTCGGCTCAGGTCATGATCTCACGGCTCGTGAGTTCTAAGCCCCGTGTCGGGCTCTGTGCTGACAGCTCAGAGCCTGGAACCTGCTTTGGATTCTGTGTCCCCCTCTCTCTCCACCCCACCCCTGCTTGTGCTCTGTCTCTCTCTGTCTTTCAAAAATGAATAAACAGTAAAAAAAAAATTTTTTTTAATGTAAACATGCACTTATCATATACCCTAGCAACTGCACTGCCGGACATTTATCCCAGAGAAATGAAAATGTATGTCTGCACAAAAAACTGTACACAAATACCCACGATAACTTAGTCTGTAATAGCCCCACACTGGAAACCACTAAAACGACCCTCAGTGGGTTAAACAAACCTCAGTACCTCCATACCGTGGAATACTACTCAGCAACAAAATAGGGTGAACTAGGGGAGGTGGGTGGGGGGGAGGGGTATAGGTGATGGGGACGAAGGAGTACACTTGTCGTGATGAGCACAGGGTGATGTATATGGAACTGCCTGCTGAATCACTGTAGTGTATACCTGGAACTAATATCACGCTGTAAGTTAACTACACTGGAATTAAAATGAAATGAAATGAAATGAAATGAAATAAAAGCAAACAGGGGAGCCTGGGTGGCTCAGTCAGTTACGCATCTGACTCTTGACTTCGGCTCAGGTCATGATCTCACAGGTTTATCAGATCAAGCCCCATGTGGGGCTCCATGCTGACAACTCAGAGCCTGCTTAGGATTCTCTCTTTCCCTCTCTCTCTGCCCCTCCTCTGCTCATACACACATACATGCGCTCTCTCTCTCAAAATAAACAAACATTTTAAAAAATAAAAACAGGGGCGCCTGGGTGGGTCAGTCGGTTAAGCATCCGACTTCGGCTCAGGTCATGATCTCATAGTTCAATGGGTTCGAGCTCGGCATTGGGATCTGTGCTGACAGCTCGGAGCCTGGAGCCTGCTTCAGACTCTGTATCTCCCTCTCTCCTTCTGCCCCTCCCCTGCTTGTGCTCTGTCTTTGTCTCTCAAAAATAAATAAACATTAAAAAAAATGTAAAGAAATAAAGAAATAAAAACAAATAAGTAAAATGGGATGAGCTATTAATACAGTCAATAACCTGGAAACATTTCAAGGGCATTATACTGAGTGGAAAAAACCAAT
Organism: Panthera tigris; assembly: GCF_018350195.1. Lineage (NCBI taxonomy): Eukaryota > Metazoa > Chordata > Mammalia > Carnivora > Felidae > Panthera > Panthera tigris. The sequence continues at coordinate 28,200,072 of NC_056662.1, forward strand.
CTGGAAAGGATTCCATTTATATAACATTCTGAGACAAAATTATCGAGGCAGAAGACAGACTAGTGGCAGCCAGGGATGAGGGATGGTGAGGGGGAGAAGGTGGGCCTGATTATGAAGGGTCAGCCCAAGGGAGACCTTTGTGATGATGAAATAGTCTGTGCCTCAGCTGCACTGGTACTTACGTGAGTCTATCTATGCAGGTGATAACAGTGACATCCCACTGCAGACACTCACTGTAGCAACACAAAAGACCCCCTTTCTTTACCCTGTAGTTATGCAGCCACTTCCCACATAACCACTGGGAAAACTGGAGGGAGGGTACAATCTTCTGTACCCTTCTCTGTGCTATCTTTGTGACTTCCCATGAATCTATGATTATTTAAAGATACAAAGTTTTAGGGGAGCCTGGGTGGCTCAGTCGGTTGGGCGTCTGACTTCAGCTCAGGTCATGATCTCACAGTCTGTGAATTCGAGCCCCGCTTGGAGCTCTGTGCCGACAGCTCGGAGCCTGGAGCCTGCTTTGGATTCTGTGTCTCCCCCTCTCTCTGCCCCTCCCCTGCTCATGCTCCGTCTCTCTCTGTCTCAAAAATAAATAAAGACATTTAAAAAAACCTTTTTTAAATAAAAATAATAAAGATTAAAAGTTTTAAAAAATTAGAAAAATGAATTCATTTGTCATATTTTTATCAATATTTAGGTGAAACACACTCGTGTCCTAATTACTGGTAACAGAGAGGAATCAAATCAAAGGCTTCAAACTGAAGTTTATAGAACATGACTTTCCTTGCTTCATGTCTGTACTTTACAGCATGACTGTCAAGGGTCACTGGGCAGAAACACCCAGGTGTCACCAGTTTTGCTCAGGGCCCCACACGCCCTCATCCTTATGGGTTTTCTCCCATGAGGCCCTCATTCGCCAGTGGCTGTGTGTGTGGCCGCAGCGGTTCCCATCATGGTTCTGCCACTGACTTTCACCAGTTCAGGGATGGACAGCAGACAAGCACACTGACAAAGGCCCAAGGAGATGCTGGAGCTCCTTGGGAGGGGGTTTCAGTGAGGACTGAGTCTCTAAGTGAACCTATTTTCAGGAGTGAACATTTCTGTGTCAAGGTTTCTCTTGCTCCCTAAAACCATGGAGAGAAGGAATCAAGCAAGCATTATGGTTTATTTGGGGACCGGAGCTGGGTGACCAGCTACTTGCCCCTCGGCTCTGCCGTCCATGCACCTGCTCTCAAGGCACAGGCAGCTCCTTCATTCGAAGCCTGCAGGCTTGGGCTGGGTTTAATGCCCTGCCCTCCCTTCTCATCCAGCGGGCTCAGGCCAGCAGCCTGAAGCCACAGGTCAAAGGGCAGGCAGTGGCCCTCTAGCACCCAGGTCTGCAGGAAACCCCACAGCACTTTTAATAATGGTTCAAAATGAAAAGTGCTATCAAGAAACAGAGCCACAGGCATGCTGGGGAAGAGGAGATTCCAGTCGGTTTGAATGCCAGACCAACAAGGAGGAAGAGTTGGGAGATTCTGTGCCGACATTAGGCAAGAGACAAATACCTACACTAGCACCTTCTGGAATCTGAAGCAGGTTCTGCTGGACTTCTTGGCTGGAGAGGGAAAGACCCATATAATTTTCCAATTCCGCCAGGCTTGGGTACAAAACTGACGGGAAAGGAAGGGAAGGAAGAGGAAAGGTGTTACTCAAGAGTGTGAGCTTGGCCACACCTGCCTGGCTCCCATGTGGTCACTCGTTTGTATTAAGAAACAGGGCCTGGGGATGCTTTTTACTTCCAAGAATGCACAGAACACTTGCTGGTGATGTGGGTTCTCCCCTCAGAAGGGCTGAGGGGCAGGGGTCTCCCCAGGAGCATCCTGGGACACAGAATCCCTCATAGATCACTTTGCTGTTCAACTCAATGGACTTCCTTTGGCACTAGCTGGACATCCGACGCAGGGGTGGTGCTGGGGCTGTGACACCCCAGCTTCTAGGAAATCCACGGGCTGTGGGGGCTGTGGGAGGCCGGTGTGGGACCCCAGGGCAGCTCCAGGGAAACCGCATGGTGGCCAGGAGGGAGAGAGTGGCCTGAAGTCAACTGAGCTGCTACAGGACCTAAATCACGACTTCCACCAACAACTCAAAGGACCACCACAAACATCTTGGTCTCCTCACTCGGCCACAGAAGGTAGCCCCAAATCAGGGGAGTTAGTGGCCTTCGGGTCCCCCTCAAAGGGTTCTGGTGGCAGTAAATGTGCCGGAAGCCCACAGCACAGCGACAGACAAGAGGCAAGTGCCTGGAAGTGGCCACAAGAGGTCACTGTCAGTCAGGAACACCCCTGCCCTGCTCACTCACCTGAAGGCTGGGAGACTGGCAGGGCGGGCATCCTGGGCGCAGCTCTGGCCTGGGCCTGGAGACAGGTGGGGAGCACTGGTCAGCTGTGGCCTGGGGCTCCCTGAGGCTGAGGGTCAGGGCATTGGTTATGCTGGTGGGCCTAAGGTGGGGTGTCCATGAACCTGGGAGGTATGTAGATGCAGTCTCTCCAGGTGTTCCTGTTTCTGGGGGAGGTTCTCCTCACAGCCTGTGACCCGCCAACTGTCAGGTCCCACGTACTACCTGGGACAGCCAGAACAACTGAGGCCCCTCCCAACCGAATTCTCAGTCAAGAAGTCCCAAATTCCCAAAACCCACTGGAACCACAGGTGGATAGAAAGAAGAGGAGCTTCTGTGGATGAGCTGGCAAAACACCAGACCCCTGGGGTTTACTCTGGAAGCCTGTCTACAGTACGGAGTCTACCTGTACCCAATTGGAGGAAGCACTGGGACAGAGTGGGCACAAGAGAGGCCTGTCTGCTGCAGCTGCTTGGACTTTTCCATTCCTGCTGTAACTCCATTCCCTTAACCTCTGGACACCTGTCCACCAGCAGGCCCTACAGTGGCGACCTGCATGCCCAGGGGCCCTCAACACACAACACCTTCCAAGACAAGCAAGCTTCCCTTACTTACCTTGGGGCAGTCACAAAGGCCCCATCAGGGGGCCTAGGCTAACACGCGCCCGGTGGCTTACCTGGATGGCTTGGTCCATCTTTAGGTCCTCCAGAGATGGGTACAGCGTGGACATGTCTGCTCCTTGGAACACTCTACAGGGCACAGAAAGTGAGGAGGGGTGACAGGAAGCATGGGCATCTACCTCCCATCCATGTGTACCACTCAGGACTCTCAGGATGAGAAAGATTATCGGGAAGGCATTGTCCCCATTTTAGAGATGGGAGAGCTGAGTTTGAACCCAAGTCTGTTTTGTTCCCAAGCCCGTGATCGCCACCCTTGCAAAATTCCATCCCACCATGTTCACCTGACTCTGGGCTATATTGGCCAGGAAGAGGAGGACTAGGGGCCAAGTCCTTCCCAGTCATGTCTCAAAGGTCAGGCGGGCTTATGAGGTCTGATCACTCAGGATCCAAATTCAATCTGGCAGGTTCATAGCGAGTACCTTCTGCATACCTGGCCATTGTTAGGGGTGTGCACAACACCATCCCACAGCTACACAGAATTCAGTCCAGTGTTAAAGTAGGTGGGGTCTTAGTTACAACAGAAAGGCAACAGGGTACTTGAGAATCCCTCCCCCACCCTCCACACCCCTCTTCATCTCTGGGTATTTGAGCTCCTACTGTATACCACCCATTTCCAGCCTTAATCTTAGCCTGGGCTTCCACTCTTCTGCTTGTAAACCTCTGATCTCATGAAATGCAGTGTCTTGAGTTTTGCATTTAGGCAGTAGCCCAATTTGAATGTACGAAGTACTCTGCAAGGTCAAATAAAATCTGTTTGCATCTGGCCTGTGAGCTACCAGTTCCAACCTCTGGAGGAATCAGAAGTCCATGTGGGCCACTTCAGGGAATGTGGACTAGACACTGAGAGCAGTGGGGAGCCACCAGGGGGCTTGAAGCAGGGGTAAGACATCCCAGGCTCATGCGGAAGGCCTATTGGCTGCATGTGGAGAACAACTAGAGAGGAGGCAAGGCCCACTGGCAGATGTCGTAGCCCCTGGGGAGAGGCGGGAAGGTGGGGAGGTCTGCACAACAGCCTGGGGCTTAGGGGTGGGATGCGGGAGAGAAGGGATTTGATGGCAAATTAGAAGGAATGGTGTGCGTGAAGGGTCAAGGCAGTAGGTGCAGAAGGAGAAGGAGCAGTGATGGATGAGGACGACCTTGGCCCCTGTGGGTCACTCAGGGAAGATGCCCAGAGGATTTGCACCTGGGCAGGCGGGACTGGTGTCCCATCACCCCTGGCACACAGCCCACTCAGTTCCTGTGACCACCCCCGCCACCCCTTTACTGTGTACAGCTGTTCTGATGTCCTGATGACGCCACCTTCCTAGGATGGACATGAAGACCAGGGGTCCCAAATATGTTTCGCTCACCTCTCAGTCTCGTTTTTTGTTTTTTCAAGTTTGAGCTAGTGCCGACCTTTTAAAGTCTGGGAAAATAAGATTCTTCACTTCTAATTTGTATTGAAAAAAAAATCAAAAACAGCTGGCAACACGAGAGCAGAGATCGTGCATGGCAACACCCAGTCCAGGCCGCATTGCAATCTCTGCCTCTTAGACGGGGCTGCCTGTGTATTCTTGGTTCCCAAAGTTTCCAGCTGGCAATTTACACTTCCTGCTTGGCTCCTGAAGGCAGGCTGCTCCAGACCCTTGCCCTAGTCTAGTCTTTGGAGCAGAAATGATACCCTCAAAAGGAACAGAGATTGTCCCAGGGGGAGAGGGAGACTGGCTCTGAACCCCTTTAGACCCACTGGGGGAACAGACCCCTTTGTCTGTGGCCTTCCCCTGCACACACTCGGGGAGATTTTTATCTTGGGACAGTCCTCAGCAGGTACCATCTGTCAAAAACAAGTCACTGTTTCCAGGATCATGCATGAAGAGCAGATATGAAAGTAAGAGGCCAACCCTGCCCTGCTTTTTCTAACACTGAAGCAGCACAGCAGTTATATTTTTAGCGGCTGCCCTCTGGGAGAGCAGAATCGGAGATCCACTTCCTGGAAGTCACCCCCAGGCCAGGACCACACAACACCTTCTCTGCGTCTGGGACCTTCGCCACTGCCACCTTCTGCGAGCCCCACCTCAGTTTTGGGCTCTGGGCAGAACCGAGAAGCAGCTATTCCCCCAACTTTGAACAGTTTATGATACAGCGGGGAATGGCTCCTAGCCAGCAAATAGGCTGGGTCTCATTCAATCATCCCTCTATCCACTGACAGCATTTGGGTGTCTACGGCGTGCCGGGGACCCTGGGCCTGTTTTAGTCGTCCTGGTCCCTCTGCTTGGCACACCACCCTTTGCTATGTGGTGGTCTTTAAAGGCTTAGCTCCAATGTTGTTTCTTAGGTTGTCTTTTTCAGGCCATCGGACCCCCTGCTACTTGGCTGGGTCTCCATGTGTTCCTAACCCTGACCTGTGCTGCCTCTATCATCAAGCTATTTATCATATTACACAATTAACATCTGGGTATTTTCTCATACTAGACCCCACCTCACGAGGGCAGGGGCTGTGTCTGTTCACCACACTGTGCCTCCCCACCACACATGCATGGTGGCAAAAACTGTTATTTGAATAACTCAGTGGTTTTCCAAGAACAGATTGGAAATTTGTGTGGGGACTTGGGGTGTCACAAGACTGAGGGGACACTAATAACATTTAAGACACAGCGAGCAGACACCTGGACCTCTTGTAAGGCACAGAATGGTTCACCATAAAAAACTGTCCTCCATCCTGTGCAATTTTCCCAGCGTCCTTCCAAACCTTCATGTGGGCAAAAAAGCCTGCTTGCAACCTATCTTATATACAGATACGATGAGTTTTGGCGTGCCCGAGTGGCTCAGTTGGTTAGGTGACCGACTCTTGATTTCGGCTCAGGTCATGATCTCAGGGGTTTGTGAGTTCAAGCCCCACATCAGGCTTTACGCTGACAGTGCAGAGCCTGCTTGGGATTCTCTCTCTCTCCCTGCCCCTCCCCCACTTGCTGTCTCAAAAATAAAAACTTAAAAAAAAATACAGTGAGTTTTTCCTGGTTTTAATATGCAATATGTTATCCAGAAATGCATATACCAGGCTAATCAAGGGAGGTCGTACTCTGTTTTGTTCACCATTTTGGAAAATCAGTGTCAGTCCTTCTCACCACCGGTGAGTCACCAGAACACGCCCATGTGTGTCTGCATTGTGGCTGTCATCCGAATTACACATTTAGATACAAATATCTAGCCTTTGACTCGAGAAGTCAAATACAAACTGTCGGCAAAATTCAGGTGAACACTGTCTTAAGTCCAAACTTACTCATTTTACGTTAGGCACAAACATCACCTGGTGTAATCCAGTTCCAGCCTTTACAAAGTGAGGTGCATAGTCTTTTACTATAAATTATTTTCATTGCCCGTGTGTCGCCTTTATAACAAATACAGGGCATCATACTGATTTTTTTTCACCCCCGGGGAACCACCGTTCCGGATGAATCCGCCTCCTCTCTCAGACTCAATTTCCCCGACTTCCGCAGGTAGGCACAAACTCCACGCACTGGGGACCGGTGAAGGCCCCGCTGGTCGCGAGGGACTGTTCTTCACCCCAGCCTCAGTTTCCCAATCTGTCACACCGCTCAACATCTCCAAACTACTCCCAGGCCGCTGCACCATTCGCTTCAAACCGGACCGGAAGCGACGTCTCGCGGCCGCTGTGGGCTACCGCGCCTGCGCAGAGACCCCGCCAGGCCGCGAAGGCTCGCTGCCGCATCTAGAACGCATGCGCCTCACCCACCCAGGCCCGCGCACCGCCCGCGATGGCTCCCAGATTGCCCCGCGGTAGCGGGGTGGAAAATGGCGGTCTCCTCTCTCTGCGCGGGTGGTAAGCTGGCTGGGTTGCTAGAATCCAGCCGGCCTCTCGCCTTATCCAGGTGCTCATGGCTGGCGCCAGCACCCACAAAAAGAAATCAGGTAAAGCTGCAGAGGAAGGGATGGGAAGGCTCGATCGGGCCCCTTGACCCCTCTTTACTGGACTGGAGGCTGCGCGGCTCAAATCGAGCTTTAAAAGGAGCGCGCGTACCCCATGCCGCTGACTCCAGAGGGCCATTCACGGCCTCCAGAGGAGGGAGGAGGCGGTTGATCCGTTTCCTGCTGAGAAGATTCTGTTCTAAGGCAGCTGTGGGAGGGGAGAAGGGTAAAGACACTCCTGCGCTCCGCGCTCCCCGCTCCTCGCTGCCTGTTGCTGGAGAAGAAGGTCCCTCTTGTTCGCCAAGGCTGCCGAAGCAGTTCTCGAGTATTTCCTACCTGTTGTGACATCGTCGGCCCTCCCACTTTCTCTCGCCGTTTATTTGTTTTGTTTTGTTTTGTTTTGTTTTTTTCCTTGCCTGGCGCTGACTTCTGACCAGGTGCTTAGCTGCAGGTGTCCCCCCACCCCTACGCAGATTCACCCTGGGATCCCACCCGATAGTGGCTGAGTGAGCCCCGCTACCCAGGATAGGGGTTTGTGCTTGGCCGGGCAGATCACTTCCCACAGCCGAATTGGACCTACTGCTTCTTATAAGGGATTCGGGCAGTTTGGCTTATGGGATGCAGGACAAAAGGCTAAGGCAACCAGGAAAGCCCGATGGTTTGGGATGAATGATGAATAGGTGACTATGAGATTCTTTGGTCTAGAGAAGAGAGGTTTGCCTAATTCTGTGCGTGTGGGGGGATTTGGGGGAAAGCTTAGAATTGAGGGATCAGAAAGTTTAGAATTGAAGTTCACCAGAGGAACAAGGGGGAGGGAGAAGGCATGAATGGCATTCAAGACAGGGAACAGCACCTGAGAAGGCATGGAGGCATGAACTAGCAGAGTGAGTTTTAGTATCAGAAGGCAGTCTGGAATGAATGAAATGCAGGGTGAGTGTGGAAAGTGAGGAGGTGTGATGGCAGAAGGTAACAAGAGTCAGGTCATGGAGATGTGAATTCCACGTTGAAATTTAGAGATTTATCCTGAGGGCAGGAGTTGGGTATGGCTCCCAAGCACAGAAGCTGAGGTGAACTCACACCAGATTTCTGGCTCAGGCCACGAAATGGATTTGGTAGCCAGCTGTAGAGGGCAGCAAAGCTAGGAAAAAATGAGGTAATAAAGATCTGGAAGGCAGCTGGACCCTTAGGTCTGGGCCTCCCTATCCCTGGAGTAGCACACTCCACTTCCACCCTCTTGAACCAACTTCCTACCTCCCTCCCTTCCCTCTTTCCTCCCTCCCTCCTGGATTGGATTTGTGCTGTGCTGTATTTGCCTATCTCCCTCCCCAGTGCCTGGCACACAGCAGGCATCCAGCTACTGTTTCTTAAAGGAATGGAAAAGACAGAGGGGGAAGAGAAAGCCAAAAAAAAGTCCTTTGAAGAGAAACCCTGGGCCTAGAAAGGGAGGAAAAAAAAAAAAAAAACAACAACAACAAACCAGTGCCCTGATGAGGTAGATTGAAAGGCTGCCTCCTACGATCTGACAGTGCTCAGTTCAGTACCGGCTTCCTGCAATTAATTGGCTCCTCTGAAAGGAAAATAACCCATCTCTCTCAAAGGAATTTTCCTTCCCCCTGCACTTCACAGAATTTCCATCCCTGAGTTTCTGTGCTTTTTTTGGATATAAGCAATACCACCACCCACAACAGTCCAGCAGTCAGGTCCTTGGAGATCAAGAGGGCTGACAAGGGCGTCAGCTTCCATCTTTGGACTTTGGGATGAGAACACTCCTTTGGCACACCTTGTTCCAACCGGCTGAAACTACAGGACTCCTACTTGTTCCTGTGGACAGCTCATCCACCCTTCAGAAGACAGTGTGTGCGGGAGGGAAGCGTGGGTTAGTGTCAGAGGAATAGCTCCTAGAAGGCCAGATTAGCCCAGGGAAGTGGGGAGTTAGAAAGGAAGAGGCTGTTGCTAGGCCACCAGCAGGTACCCTCCTCCCCCTCAGGGCTGTACCGCATGCTGGAGAAAAGCTGTGAACGTCTACAGGGAATGCAGGTGCTCCCAAATGCAGGCCCTGGAGAGGCAGAGCAGGAGCAAATCCTGGGAGGCAGGCAGGACTGGATTCGGACTTCTGCCTCTCGCTGGTGCAAATAAGCACGGACAAGTCCCTTGTGAGTGTCCTTTTGTGATACAGGTAACAGGGTGACAGTACTTGCATCACAGAGTTGTCGTGGGGACGTAAAGATCCTTAAAAAGAGGGGCGCCTGGGTGGCTCGGTCGGTTAAGCGTCCAACTTCGGCTCAGGTCATGATCTCGCGGTGTGTGAGTTCGAGCCCCGCGTCGGGCTCTGTGCTGACAAGCTCCAAGCCTGGAACCTGCTTCGGATTCAGTGTCTCCCTCTCTCTGCCCCTCCCCTGCTTGCGCTCTGTCTCTCAAAAATAAATAAATGTTAAAAAAAAAAAATTAAAGATCCTTAAAAAGAGAGATCTGTATAGAGTGCAACTTGGCACGTAAAGGGCATGCAGTCATCATTAGCTATTCATTCAGGACCTTTACTGAGTAGCTACGTCCTTGGGCTGTTCTAGGTACTGAGGCAGGGAGCAAAAGGAAAATCTGTCCTTGAGGAGGGTTTCTTTCTAGCTGGATAAGTGTGTTTGCTGTGGTAGGAAGTGATGGGGAGAAAGATAACGCAGGATGGAGGGTGGAGTGTCCAGAAGGGCCTCACTGCCAGGTGGGGGTGGCAAGTGACTTGTGTAAAAGCCTAAAGGGGTAGGGAAGAGCAGGAAGAGTGACGAGGTGGAGGGCGTGGCCACTGCGGCGGCAGCCCTGAGGTGGGCACGCCTGTTGTTTCGAGGTCATCTGGCTGGTGAGACTGGAGTCCATCGTTCGGAGGGGGAGCAGTGATGAAGAGGTCACAGGAGGAGTGAGCAGGCCAGTTCCCCAGGATTTGGCATTTACTCTGCTGAGATGGGAGCCACTGGAGAACGTTGAGCAGCAGAGGGACATGGTCCAACTTAAATTTTAACAGTCCCCCCCTCTTGTCGACATTTGGAGAACAGACCAGAGGGGCAGGGGTGGACGCAGGGAGCCCCGGTAAGCAGCGATGGTGCTGTCAGAATCGTTACTGGTTTGGAAATCAACATTTTTAGACAAAGAAAAACTAGGTAAAAACAAAAAAGAATTGTTTTAGTTTGGGCCGCCCCAGGTAACGAGCCAGTGTGGCAGCCTCGTCTGAAGCACCATTTTCTGAGACTGTGCTGTGCGGAGGGCACAGACTCTCCCCTCACGGCCATGAGCTCATTCAGTTCTCCCGACGGTGTGTGTGGGGAGTGGGGGGAGAGGTTTCCAGTCTCCACAGGAAGAAACCAGTTCTGAGAAGGTCAGGCCACTGGCCCAGCTCCCCAGCAGCTTTTTCCTTGCCGTGGTAGGGAAGTTGCTAGAAACCGCTTCAGACAGAGAAAACAAGTAACAGAAACCGAGGCCTGCACTCCCAGTGCCTTGTGGAAACCCACTCTTTGCCTGGCCTTCCAAAAGCACACTTCAAGGAACAGAGTGGGGGGGGGGGTCCCATCTCTCGAACACTGGCACAGGCCGTCAGAAGGAGCCCGCAGCCCTCACGGTGTCTGGATAAAGATCACTGGGCCCTCGAACTGACCCAGGGCTGGGGTCAGAGAAGGAGACGCCAGTTCACATTGTGCTCCCAGAGGGAGGCACCTTGAAAGGAAGCTGCCTGGGAACCCAGGAGGGTCAGGATAGCGAGAAAGCAAGCCTGACTCGGTCCCAGTCAGTACAGGCCCCCGCTCTTACCTGCCGGCCAGATGCTGCCGAACGTCCTTTTCCAGCTACTGCCAAGAGAGTCTGTTCCCCTCCCTGGAGGGTGGTGGCCCTTGTCCCAGCCAGGTTCTGGCTCTGGGAAGGGTGGTGCCCGCCCCGCCCCCTGTCAGCTGACTCAGCCGGGTGGACCCAGGTAAGAGCCCCGTGAGCCTGTGAACCAGGCAGGTCACAAGGCCCAGAGCACGGCTTGGGCCTTAGTGCAGATGTGGAGGCGGGGTCAGGGGCACACAGCTGCTGTTGGGAGGGGTAGGAACCAAGACTTCTGGGCCTTGAGGAAATCGGAATCGGATTGAACGTCCCGTCCTGCTGAACATGAGGACGGTTTGATGGGTATCCGGGGTCTTAAAAAACGGCCGTAAGTTGTGACCCAGCGTTTCCCCTCTAGGAATGTGTTATAATAAACTAGGCATTGAGGTCCCATCACCACACTGCTTATCACAGGGAAATCCGGAAATCCCAAATGCCCATCCCTGGGGTCTGGTTAAACACATCCATGCTTTCAGAAGGTCACAAAGCTGTTAATGTCATTTAAGGGAAGACAGCAAGGAAATGTTCCTGAGACACTGGCAAGATATTGAAAAATCAATGTTGTGATTCTGATCTTGTTTGGTTTTCGGGTTTTTTTTTTTTTTTGAAAAGCGGATATGCATTGCCAACAGTCTGGGAGGACATGTACTAAAATGCTGGAAAGTCTGGATGGCGGGGTATGTGTTCCAAGGTGCTGAGGGTGGGGTGGGTTTGCTTTTAAAGTTAGTTTTTGCTTTGAATGCTCATGATTTTTGTAAGGCGGGGAGCAAATTAAGTTTGTTTTTAAAAAAGTATTTAAGGACACCTGGGTGGCTCAGTCAGTTAAGCCTCCAGCTTCAGCTCAGGTCATGATCTCATGGTTCACAGGTTTGAGCCCCGAGTCGGGCTCTGTGCTGGCAGCTCAGAGCCTGGAACCTGCTTCGGATTCTGTGTCTCCCTCTCTCTCTGCCCCTCTCTCGCTCGCGCTCTGTCTCTGTCAAAACTGAATAAACATAGAAAAAAAATTTTTAACAATAAATAAACTTTTCAAAATAATAAAAATAAAAAGGAATTTAGATAGGTTGTCTGCAGAAAGAGCAACAAAAGCCGTGTGCTGGGGTGGGAGGGGATTTTTTCTAGTACCCTCTTTGGTACCTCTTAAATTTGGAAAGATCCGACTGTATTACCTATCCCCCCAAACAGTCAAATAAAATCACATAGCAAAGTGGGAGGAAAATAATTCAGGTCCTATTGGGTTTGGTTGGACACAGGTGCCTGTCACATTTGGTGCCTGGAGAGGGCCTGGGGACCTGCGTGCTGGGCAGTCCCGTGAGGAATGACGCAGGGCACCCACCCAGGGTGGGGTGAGTATCGAGACCGCTCACAGGACAGGCAGGCTCACGTCATAGTCCCCATGACGGGCCTGGGCAGAGCTGCACTAGCCTTGGGCGTCCGTCACATCCTGACTGGGGACCCAGCTGGTGTTCAGCCCCACGGAGGAGACACTGCCAGCCTCTGGGGGGCTTACAGCCAAGAGTCCTACGCAGGAAACGGAACAGGAACCGGAGCAAGAAAGGCAGTTGCCACTAATCAAGCACTTACTGCCCCCTGTGTTTTAAAGGCATCGTCTCAATGGCTTATATCCTCCCTGCTAAGTAGGTGTGACAGGCAAAGTGCCTCTCAAGTTACACAGCTGGAAAATGGCTCCAAGGTCATGTTTTCTCTTCAGTGAGACAAATGCCACTTGAAGCTGAGGTGTGGACATACCTGAAGGCTGAGCCATATGGGTCTGAAGCAATAAGCCATGGGGGATGGACCAGGCCAGGTCTTCAAGGCCAAAGAAAAGTAGGAAATAGCGAGTCTAAATGAACCACGTGACCGCCCCCCCAACACACACACACACACACACACATCTCAGTTCACTCGGTCACAGTCTGAAAGGGTCTTTGAGAGGAAGCCAACCCAGAGGGTAAGGGACTTGCCTGTGGTCACACAGCACGTCAGCACAGAGCTGGGGCAAGAACTCGGGTCCCCTCACCCCCACCTGCATGCAGGGGCTTCGTTCCGCTCCGCGGTGTTCTGGCCACCTCCCTTTCCCACATCTCCCCGCATCCAGCTACCCGGGAGGATCTCTCGGGGTCATGCCCCTGCCCACAGTCTTCAGGGGCTCCCTACCAAAGGGTCAGGACTGAACTCCCAGACCGGACATGGGGCCTCCACAGCCTGTCCCGTTACTGCCTTTTCAGGCGGAATCACCCCCCCCCCCCCCCGGTCTCACGTACACTTCACACGTCCGTACCTGTGCCTGCCTGCTACTTCTGGAACGCCTCCCCTGCCCCACCAGACCACTCCTCTTCCAGGAGGGCACCCTGGTCACCCGCATCCGTGGGGCCTTCCCAGCCTCTGAGCTCCGGGTCAGACTCTTCCTGTGTACGTCAGGCTGCCAGTTGAACCCAAAGCTCCCTGAGGACAGGGCCTAGTTACTAGATCTATAGCGGCTGTTTTCAGGATAAAAACGGGAACTTGTGCTCCGACCAGGATATAGTTCTGCTGTTACACATGCGTGTGAACAATCTTCAAAAGTCTAAGACACGGGTATCCCAATATGCAGCTGTACGCTCAGAAACCCCCTAACAGCGCCCTGCCGGCCGTTCCCGCGGAGCCTAGATGTCGCAGACAGCCACTGCCACCTGGATTTAGCCTGTGGGATGAAACCTCTGTGCCGTCTGGAATGGGCGCTCCGGGAGGGCAGGGGCCCGGCCTGTGGGGCTCTTGTCCCTAGGGCCCAGCACCGTGCCTGGCACACAGTAGGCTCTTTGAAGTGTTTGCTGAACGAACAAACGAATGCCCCTCTATCAGTTACAAACGCAGTGGCTCACCCTTATTTAACAGATGGGCTGCCTTGGGGCATCTGATCTGAGGCCCAGATCTGTGACGTTGAGCACGTAGTACACTTGTCTCAGCTTCTGTTTCCACATCTACAGATAGAAGTAGCGGTACCTGCTTTACAGGCTCATCCTGAGGGTTAGATGTTGCCAGCCTAAGACCCAGCTCGCTCAGCACATGTTAAGTTTCTGACTTCCTCGTGGAATCAGTCTGGCTGTAAGTTACCGGAACACAAGTCATCTGGCTCAAGTGAAAAGGCAGGTGCTCTCTCTTCCTGGAAGAAGGAGGAATGGCTGCTGAGCAGACAGAAGCACCAGCTGTGGGCCCCTACCCTCTGCGTGGACTCTGGATGGCGGGGCCCCGCCGCTGCACCCACGCCACTGAATGCTGGCTGGCAGAGCTGTCTGTGGAGCTCCTCTGCATGTTGGGCATCTCCGATTCTTCCCAGCGGCCCCCAGATTTAGAGAGCGAAGTACCTTGCCCAGGGCCACACAGCCTGAGTGGTAAGGCCAGACCTTGGCTGTAAACTGAACAAAGCTTCCTGGTCTCAGAGTCTCCCATTCCTGAGCAACTGGCCATAGAAGTTTGAGGTGGTAGCTGTCGGCCCTAGGGAGTCAGAGGTCCAGGAGGCTGATGTCCCACACTCCCTCGCACTTGTACCCCGCTTGGTCCCACCCACCACCTCAGCCCCTTTCCTGGAAACACAGGCACCTGCCGGTCCCTTTCCTGGAAACACAGGCACCTGCCGGAGACCCCAACCTCTAACGCCCTCACACTACCCCAAGGTGGTATCTTATTGTATGGATGCGGAATCCCACTCTGCCTGGATTTAAATCCCTACTCTGGCCACGCGACCTTACACAAGTGACTTTACCTCTCTGGGCCTCGGTTTCCCCACCTGAGAGATGAGGAGAAAAATTTCACCTTGTATTTATCAGCACAGATAAAGTACTTGCATAATGCCTGGCTCATGGGAAGGGCTAACTAAACTTGGACCATTCTAGTATCTATGTTATCGGATTACTGCCTTGCTGAAGTGAGAAAAGGATCCATTACTGCTGTAAATGTGATCAAAGATGAACCCTGCAGAAACTCCCTGCATCCTTTCTGGAACATAAGTCCAAGTTGGACTCTGCCTGAGAAGGTTACTGTAGAAGCTTCTGGTGAGAGTGAAACCAATGTCAGGGGCCCCACTACTGTGCTGGCTCAGCCACATGGGCCCTCACCACCCTCCATTCTGCTTCCCAAGAGCAGTGGCCCCCGCCACTGGCAGCACAGACCTCTGGGGGGGGGGGACATGTGTTAACAATACAGATCCCGGGGGCCCCTTCAGCCTCGCCACATCCAACTCTGGGAGTGGGGTCCACGAATCTGCCTTTGAGTCCCCTCTCAGGTGATTCTGACATGAATTACACGAACGCTACCCTCTGCCACGTCTTCCTGACCCAGTTTCTTCTCAGTCCCATACCAACAACACGCTGGGTGCGGGGCTTCCCTTCCCCGACCTCCTCTGACCCCCCCCAAATCTAACAAAAAGCGACCTCCAGAGTGTTGTAACAGGAAAGGAAACCAAGGCTCAGGGGTAGGCCGTGGAGCCAGGGTCACGCCGTCAGGAAGTCACAGAACGGGGATTGGAACCCAAAACCTGCATGCTTTCCCCTTGCGAATGTGTATCCTTAAAGGTGCTGGTGCCAACTCCAGATCTGGGCCTGGGTCTCCTCTTGGGATTTCCCAGCAAAAGCTGGTTTTGCTCCAGCCAGGCTCTGGCTGGAGGCACAGAGAGAGCAACCAAACACACAGGGAGCTTGGGGTAAGGGAAGGCCAGCAATTCAGGGAAGAGCCTCAAAAGGGAGGGTCAGTACTTGGGCGCGGGGAGCAGAGCCAGCGGGGGTTTGTGGCTGCGGTCAGCAGAGACCGGCCGCGGGTTACTTAAGCAGGAAAGGAACTTACCGAACACCACTGGGGAGCCAACGGGCTAGAAGAGTCAGAGGGCCCAGCTTGGAGTTCTCATGGCTTCGGCCCCCTGCGTGGGGCACTGAGCGGGCAGCCCATCCCGCTGACACCCAGCCGTGGTCAGTCCCTGCAGACCTCTGTCCCTGATGACTCCAGAAACTGGACGGAGGCACCACCAGAATGGGCCTATGTGCCCCTGCCTCCTTGGGTCACGGATTCCTCCAAAGGTCTGTGCAGGGGCCTGTGGCTGGTCGCACCTGGGTCATGTGCCCAGGCCCTCACCGCAAAGCATGCTGGTACACTGGGGCTCCTCTATTGGAAGCATCATTAGGTGGGGGACTCATCTGATACGGGAAGGGGCTTTGAAAATAGGGCAGCCAATAAAAATGACAGGTGTCCACTAAGACCAGGGGTGGGGCTGACCCACCAGTCACTGAGGGCTTCTGTGCACCAGCCACTTTAAGTGGTTCACATCCGTTACTTTAATCCTGTCTACAGGAATAATGCCCCGTTTACACGTGAGAAAGCTCAGGCTCGTGCGAGTGGCGGGTCACACTATTGACCCCAAGTCCATCAGACACGTGGCCAGGGCTCCTGACCACCCACGCATGTGTCATTGCCTTGTGCCTCCTGGGACTGAGACTAGCCCACAAAGCCCGACTGCACGCTTGCCTGACCCTTGCCTCCAGCCTGCCTCCTCGCACAGAGGAGGATGATCCCCCAGCACTCTGGGAGGGGCGTGGGGCTGGTATTATTGCCCCATTTTATAGACGGGAAACCTGAGTACAGTTGGGGTGCTTATCTGGCTCACGGTGGAGTCAGTGCAGAGCTGGGGTCTCTCCCCACTGGGCAGCTCTCTCTGCCTCACATCCTGGCCGCCCTTCTGCAACCTGCATGGAAACCCAGGTGGGAAAACCACCCCC
Organism: Panthera tigris; assembly: GCF_018350195.1. Lineage (NCBI taxonomy): Eukaryota > Metazoa > Chordata > Mammalia > Carnivora > Felidae > Panthera > Panthera tigris. The sequence continues at coordinate 28,216,619 of NC_056662.1, forward strand.
TACGACGAATGTTTGCCTGGCAGAGCAGTAGTCCTGGGGATGGCTGTGGGGTGGAGGTCTGGGGGACTGGGGCAGAAATGAAGGTGAAGAAAGTTCTAGAAGGCATGTTCAGAGCCCCACTCCCCGGGCTGTCCAGTTGCTCCTGGAGAAAATGATCCCAGTCCCCTCAACCTGCCCAGAGATCCCTCTTGTCAAGGCCCTTCTGTGACGTACCTGATACCACGGGCCTTCTCTAGCTGGGCCCCAAACCACGTGAGACATGTGGCACACCTTCCCGGGGAGTCCGTTTTTATAGGATGTTTTGTGAAGCATTCATCCTATGCCACGTCTCCCTGCCCTTCACAATTGTCACGCTCACTGCGTAGGACCTACACTGTCCAGGACGGCGGCCAGTGCTGCGGACACGACAGCTACAGTCCAGACGGCAGGAGGGAGGGGGCGGGACAAGAACGACACCTCCCGCTGGGTCAGCCTCCTACAGGAAGCCCACCTGGAAGCAGACCTCAACTTACTTAGGCAAGAATCTAGATACACAGCTACACAGCTGCATGCGGATCTGGGAATGGAGTCCGCGGGCTGGGCACGCTGCCAGGTAACACTGGGGTTCTGTTATGAAGGAAAAGGGGGAACATGGATATTGGGTGGGCAGTGATCCGTCTCAGCCGCTCATGCCCAACGTGCTAAGATCCAACAAAGGGCCAGCCCAGTGTCACCCCGGTCCCTGCCGGTCCTGGGGCACCATGTAGAGTCGGTTTGGGCATTTGGTATTCTAGACCCGTGCCAGACCTCCTCTCTCAGGCCTGTGAGCCCCAGGAGGCAGTATTCGTCTCCTCGATCACTATCAGGCAAACAGAGACCACCCATACAGCTCAGAGCCCCCCGAAATCATTCAAACTAGCCAATCCTAAACTGTCCGCCTTGCCCTGTCTTGCCTTTCCCATGGAAACCCCAATAAATGCCATGGTCCAAGCCACACCCCCTCCTGTCTTCTGCCTCCCGCCTACCCTGGTGTATTTCCACCAGGTCCTGCATGGCCTGTGTGCCTCCTGCCTCCTGTCTCTAGGACCTGTGAGTGTTAGAAACTCCTCTGGGGCGCCTGGCTGGCTCAGTTGGGAAAGCGTGCGACTCTTGATCTTGGGGTTGTGAGTTCGAGCCCCACACGGTATAGAGATTACTTAAAAAATAATAATAATAAATAACAAGTCTCCTCTGTGTTCTCACCAGACTGACCATCTCGTGAAAGAACACAAAACAGGTCTTTAGGGACAGAATGTCCCCCACACTGTTTCTCCCTTCCACTTTGGTTTTGCTTTCTGGAGATTTCTGCCAGTCTCGGTAGGCTGGGTCACACTGCACTAACAAACAGCCCCCCATCCTAGTGGCTCCTAACACTATTTCTCATGTACATGGCATGTCCACATAGGGCTGGAGGGCTCTCAACCGCTTCCCATTCCGGGGCCCAGGGCAATGGAGCAGCCACCATCTCAAAAGCTGTCAGTAGTCACGGGGTCTCCACCTGGCAATAATGTCCCACCCTGAGGTGACAGATGTCACTTCTCACGCTTCCTTGGCCATGGCTAGTCACATGACCCCACCCAATCTCAGGGGACAGAAAGGCGTAGTCCCACCACATGCATGAAGGGCAGAGCATGGGAAGGAATATGGAGAATGACATTAACAAGGACCTCAGGTCTCCGTCTGGGGTGTCTGCCAGGCAGCTGTGACCACCAGAGCTCGGGCAGGGGGAGCAGCTGTGCCCTGGGGTGCGGCACACAGCCCAGCTGAACCTACCTAGGGCGAGGGGGAACTGGAGAGAAGGAAAGACACGACATTCCAGAGCCCGGGCTGTGGTGCCTGACAGTCCTACCTTCCAGTTCCAGCCACTTCTGCAAAAATCGGAACAGCATTTCCCAAAAGGTGGAATTTTAGTGAAGATCACATGGGGAAATGTGCCTTTATACTCCCAGCGGCTGTCCCTGGAAGGTGATACTTTTTTGGTGGAAGAACTTTTTGCCCTACTAAGCCCTTTGATGAATTAGGGTAAATGTGAGAACAGAAGCTCGGCTGAGAGTGGCTTGGGGGGAGGCGTTATGGGGGGCAGTTACAAAATCACAATATATTCCTAAGATTTCTTTGGGAGTGACTTTATTTGGGACGGCTTTGAAAGGGTTGATGGCGATTATGGGGGTATCCAAGCAACCCCCGCTGCCCCCATAGAAACTGGGAACAGATCAACCGTTCGGCATAACAGAGAGGGTTTGGGGGTTTCTGTGGCAGTCCACAAGACCAGGGGGCAGATAGAAAAGGGAGCAGGGGGAAGGAAGGCAGCAAGAGGGTACTCTAGGAACAGGTTTTGTAAGCCCCGATTCCTTCTCATTCCTTAAATCCCGAGTAAACTTCCTCTGTTGACGGGTGGCTCACTCCTGCACCATCAGCACTGAAAGCCAACCTGTGGCCACAGAAGCCCCTCTGCCTCCTGGGGCTGGGGGGTGGGGAGAACCCATATCAAAAGCCAGACGTGGTCCTGCCCAGTGCAGAGGGACAATCCTGAGGCTGGGGTTCCCCTTTGGAAGACTCAAATCGCTTTCTGAGCAGAGAAACGGGGCAGAGAGCAGCAGAAAGAGGCATCTCAAGATCAGGTGTTATCTGCTGAATCTGTGTGGGCACAACAATTTTGCAGAAAAGATAAACTGAGCCCAGGGGATCAAACTACTTTCCCGTGGTGCCCCAGGCAGCCAGCGGGGCAGCCAGGGTGAGGGGCCACACCTGTCCTCCCGTGCCATTAGAGGAGGGAGGCTGGGACTCAGAGAGGGAAGGCCTTGCTCAAGGTCACACAGCAATTCAGCAGCAGAGCCAGGATGCAAGGACTCCAGATCCTGGTCTCTGCCGGCTGCCAGCCTGGGAAAGCTGCCCAGCCCTTTCACCCACTTTTTGCCTTGTGCCGGGGAGAGGTTGAGCGGGGTTAGCAGAGGCAGGATATTCTGAGAAATTCACTCAGGCCCAGACACCAGGAGCTGCATCGGTCCCCCTTGCACCCCGGGGGGCGGGCGAGCAGCATTCTCAAAGTCCACGCGAGCAAGACAGTATCTGAGGACAGACGTGCTCAAGGTGGGGAGCCAGGGCAGGTGCCCGCCCCGGTGCACCCGCGATCTCACTTAACCCGCGGGCGGCCCTGGAGGGTAGGCTTTTCCGCTGTTTTCCGGGTGGCCAGAGACGCTGGGCCGAGTAGGACTGAGGCCCCAGGACTCGCAGTCCAGTGCTCTGTCCCCGGGCGCTGGCGGCGGGAGGGGCTTGGCGGAGCGCCCAGAACGGCGCGGGGAGGGCGCCCGGGCCGGATGCTCCCCTGCCCCGGCCCCGAGCTGCCCCCGGCGGCGGATTCGCAGAGCAGGAAGGCGCAACAATGGGGGGCCGACAGCGGCGGGGAGCCCCGGTTCCGGAGCCAGGGTGCGGCCCGCCCCGCCACCGGCACTCTGAGAACGGGGTCCCTGCTCAGGGGACGAACGAGATTATCGGATGTCACCGTCTGAGCCCTTACTGTCTTCCGGGACCTGCCTCCACCGTACCTGGTTTATCTCATGGGATCCTCCTCTTACCCCTATGATTTAGCCCCAGTTTACAGAAGAAGCAATGCAGGCACAGAGTTTTAAGTAAAATGCCCAAGGTAAGGAAGAGGTGAAAGTGAGATCTGAACCTAGACAATCTGGCTCCAGATCCTGAGCTCTTAGTTATTGCACGCGCGTGCGCGCACCCCCCCACACACACACCCACCCACACACACACTCATGGTGTATATATATATATATATATATATGTACTTTCTCATATTTTTCCTTTTCACTTACATCATTGACAGCTTTCTGTGTCATAAATACAGCCCTCAGCGATCCTTGTTCAAAGTCCTGACGTGCTAGGGAAGATCTCGTCCTGTACCCCGCCCCACCCCATCTTCCCCACCCGCTAAGGGACTTGGATTCCCACCACTGGCACCCTGTCATCGAGTTAAGGTAGGCTTCCTCTAATCTAAATTGATGATGACCATGGTGGCGCCAAGGGGTGGACGGATGGGTGCTTAACCCCCTCCTCATGTCCATCAGAAAAGCCCTTCTGCCAGCCAAACAGATGCATCTTCTGGATAGAAGTTGCTTACTATGCAAAGGAGGCTTAAAGGCAGGCCCCCTCCCGCACCCACATGAGATTGCTGCGTCCAAGCCCCTCCCCCAGAGGAGTTCTGGAGACAGCCTGGCTGGTGGGTTCATGCTCACCAGGTGTCCTGCTTTGAACACAATATGTGGACACACTGAAGGTTTCTTAGAATCGGGTCCGGCCCAGGGCCACGGAAGACCCATAAAGGCCCAGCCTGGCTGGGTGGCGGGGGGGTCCAGAAGCTCCAGAAAGGATGGGACAGCTGGAGCTGGAAGAGGGGCTGTGCTTCCTGCATTTTACGTAAGATCAAGGGCTTAGATCAGCGCCATCGATGACAGAGAATGCCTGAGCAAATCTAGGGCACTTCTCACCCTTCCATCTGAGGCAGACTGGGAGACCCCAGTGCCGTGGGGGCGGGGGGAGAGCAGGAGGCTTTTTATTTATTTTTCATTTACTTTTATTATTGTTATTTTTATTTTATTAATTTTTTTAACACTTATTTATTGTTGAGAGACAGAGCACAAACAGGGGAGGTGCAGAGAGGGAATCTGAAGCAGGCTCCAGGCTCTGAGCTGTCAGCACAGAGCCTGATGTGGGGCCTGAACCCACCAACTGCGAGATCATGACCTGAGCCGAAGTCGGATGCTTAACTGAGCCACCCAGGCGTCCCTGTTATTTTTATTTTAGAGAGAGAGTGCACGAGTTGGGGAAGAAGGGCAGAGGGAGAGAGAGAGTGAGAGATAGAGAGATAGAGAGAAAGAGAGAGAGAGAGAGAGAGAGAGAGAGAGAGAGAGAGAGAATCTTAAGCAGGCTCCACACTCAGCACAGAGCCCAACTCAGGGCTCGATCTCACGACCCTGGGATTAAGAGTCTGATGCTCAACTGACTTGGCCATCCAGGTGCCCCAGGAGACTTGTTAAAGACACTCCACTAAGGCTGCTGGGAGAAACTCTCGGGAGAGGTGGAGGGGCTTCTCATCCAAGAGTGATGAACCAGCTGAGGTCCCCTTCCAGAGCCCCCTTTGGCCCTCACAGGCCAGCTGGGAGCACTGGGTGTGGAACCAGGAAACCCGAGATTTGTGTTCTGGTTTCATTCCCAACTATGGGCCGTCTTATGGCCTTGGACCAGTCCTTCCCTCCTCTAGCTTCCCAATCCTACCTCGGCAGGGACCTCCAAGGGCTCTTCCCGCTCTGATGGGGGCTCTGGCAGTGGTGCTTTTTCTTTCTGGGGTCACCTGAGCTGTCAGGGGGATGATCTGGTAGAAGTCACCTCTCCGAAATTTCCTTTCACCGGTAATTACTGCCTTCCAAGGACGGCTGCTACTTGGGGGTCACCCAGCATCCACTTTCCCGTCTTTAGGGTAGCAGCCCCCAAGTTTCCTTGGGAGGAGCCTCCCTCCTCCACCTTGGCCAGGTACAGTGAGTGGAGTGGACTCCATGCCTGAGTCCATTGGGAGGAAGGTGACCAGACGGGGCAATGCCTACCTTCCGTTCCCTGAGCTGTCCAGGGTAGTCATGTGACCCAATGCCAGCCAACGGCGTCAGGTTCAGGTTTGGTCCCAAATGCTGAGGAGTCTGGAAGCGTAAAACCTGGGAGGGTTGACGGCTGGCGTCGCTGGCATCCGTTCTGCCTCCACGGGGACTGGAGCCGCGGCAGAGAAGGCAGAGCTTGGGAGCCGAGAGATCTACCTGCTGCCGTTCGCTTCCTCCCGCCAGTCCAGCTGTGCCTGAAGCCAACTGCCCTGGGCTTTTCATGACCGGGAGCCAATACGCCTTTGTCACTTCCAGCCAGTTTGAAGTGGGTTTTCTGTTGCTCACAACCGGAAGCATCACGACTGCTTTGTTGGATTTTTCTTGGCTCTATGGCGCCATCAATAGGAAGGTCATTTTTTCAAGGAAAATATGATACCCATTTAAATAAGAGCTTTTTTGATGACAAAAGCGTATCAAAGCCCTTCAAAGACTGACAGTAGTATGTTTTTATTTATGAAATCGTCTCCTTTGGTGATCGGATCAAAGTTCTTCACATCCAGAGTCTAAACTTTCTTTGGGTCCATTCAGCACGTTGTACTTCCAATTGTACTGCCTGTCTGGCCATAGCCTTCTGTATACTTCATAGCCTTGTATTTCCACGCGGCATCAATTTAGAAGTCACGTCAAGTGACATCTAAGGACCCAATCTGGTAAAATTCCATCAGGCTTGACTGCAGCTCCCTGAACAACCGGACAGCAGACAGCGAAGTCCCCTGGTCACCCTCCGCCCGCTGACTCACATGTTCCTCGGACATCAGTTGTGGGACAACATCCTCATTCCAGAAATGTTAAGATGCCAGTGTGGGGCCCATGTGTCAGAACTAGTTCCGATGGAGTTACCATTTCCTGCGGGACAGGCACCAAGCTAAGCAGGACAGAGATATGACCTTGGGCAAGTAATATCACCACTCTGGTTCTGTTGTTGCCACATCTGTCAGTGAGAATAACAACTTCACAGAGGTGCTGGGAAGATTTATTGAGAAACATCAGTGTAAAACTCTTAGCACAGCGTTGGCATATAAGGATTGTCCGATACGTATCAGCTATTGATATTTTAATTCTCACAACTACCCTTGGAGGTCAACAGGATAATCCTACTTGGTGGTTTAGGACCCTGACATCAGAGGCAAGAAGGGGGCATGTCCTAGGTCACCTCCAAGGGTGTAGGCTGGGCTGGGCCAGGGGGACTTGGGGGCCCAGTTCTTAGACATGGGGCAGGGTAATGTCAAGCTCACTCACCAGCCAAGCTCACTGCCCAGACACTCAGTGTCTTGGTCTGATTTGTGGAACCCTGGGTCTTTGAAAACTCCAGAGAGAAAACACCAAGGCCTCGGAAGAGATAGGACTTGTCCAAGGCCATGTAGCCAGGGAGTGACAGAGCTCAGGCTGGAAGTGCCCGTTCCCTGACTCTTCACATGTCCTCATGCTTTACTGCCCGCCCCTGTGGGCATCTCTCCCGCCGCCGCATCCTCCGAGAAGCCGTCCCTGACCACCCACCTCCCCACACCTTGCTCCGGCAGGATCTCAACGTTTGCTGGCATTTCGGACGTGCACTTTGGAGTCAGGCCGACCTTGGGTTTGAATCCCCCTTCTGCCACTTAGCATCCTCCCTTGTAAAACGGGCTACAAAAGCCCATCTCATGGGGTCAGCGTGAAGTTTCTGGAAAGGTCAGGGCTGATCACAACCTGGCATAGAGCCTTTGTGCAACAGCCATTTCCTCCCTCCCTTGCCCCTATGCGACATAATTATTGACCTTAATAATCACGAAATAAAATGAATAATAAGGAAAATGGGCAGAAAAAAAAAGCAGATTGTGACATTTTTTTATTGGACTTCACACATATATAATGGTGGCAGTCAAAAATAAACTAAATGCGGGGCACCTGGGTGCCTCAGTCGGTTGAGCGACCTATTTGGGCTCAGGTCATGATCTCACAGTTTGTTGAGTTCGAGCTCCGCGTTGGTCTCTGTGCTGACAGCTCGCAGCCTGGAGCCTGCTTCAAACTCTGTTGTCTCCCTCTCTCTCTGCCCCTCCCCTGCTCATGCTCTGTTTCTGTCTCTCTCTCAAAAATAAATGAACATGAAAAAATTTAAAAAAATAAACTAAATGCCACAAAATTATACTTTTGTAAATAGGAAAAGGAAAACAGTAATGAATTAATACTTCTAAGTCACATTAATTTTTTTTTTTTTTTTTTTTTTTTTTTTTTTTTTTTTTTTTTTGGTAAAAAGGAAGCAAATGCCTGTCGTGGAGTCTGGCTGTTTTGGGAGCCAGGCGTAGAACGAGGTTTCTGGACTAACTTCCGTGTGGAACCCAGTGTGTATCATAGGACAAGCTGTCATATAATGATTTAGCCAGTGGGCATCCCCAGGAAGGGTTGAATGAGGGAGGGAAGGAGGGAGGCAGCCTGGAACAGGGAGCCATGCCTTCTGAGTCCTAGGCCTAACTCAGTTATAACATGCTGTGTATCTTAGGGAAGTTGTACCTTCTCTGGGCTTCAGATGCGATGGGACATCCTTCGCCCAGCCTTACTCAGCCCGGAGGATAGAGATGTCAGGCCCAGGGGCAGAAGCACATGACAAACGCATGGCTGGCCCCAACCCTGGGCCCCTGTTTAGGAGTCAAACCCCCCTCGCCTGCTGCTACGGCTGCCTAGCTTTCCTTAGGCCTTGAATGCTCCATAGGGGCCCCTTGCATGAAGGGGCACAACTCCAGCACTCTGGACGCCCCCAACTCCCAGTGACCCCCGCCATTGGACTTACCTCGTGTTTGCCACTGTGGCCACCCCGTGTCTAGCCTCTAAGAAATGCCTTCCTAATGTCCAGCTGCTGCAGAGGCCCCACAGCCCCGGCTGGGGCCCCAAGTGACATCTTTCAAGCCTGTCACTCAGACGTCTCCTTTCTGATGGGCTGTGCTACAGCAGAGCTTGGTTGGAAAGCAGCGTCACTCCCTGTCCGGAACCTCTGCTTCCTTCCCAGTTTCAAGCTGATGGCTCTCCAACCCGCCGCCGCAGGGCTGTGGGAACACCGGATCCCCCGGAACAGCACACTGACTCAAACGTACACCCTAATTTCCTACAGATTCAGCTAAGGGTAGATCTCGGGGAAGCAAGGTGGCCCCAGGGGAAGAGCAGGCACAGCAGGTGTTGGCCCCCCTTCGCCCTTTCCTTAGGGTTCTCGGTGGGGCCTCCCAGTTGCTACTGTCTCTGAGTAGGTAGGATCCTTCCAGAGCAGAGGGAAAAGGCCGAGTTCTTGCTGTGCCGGAAAGTCTTTTGTACTCAGGATTCGTTCCAGGAGAATGGACATCACCATGTAGGCAGTTCCTCAAAAGGAATGTTTACTGAAGTTGAATCCCCTGGTTCCTGAGGCTTCAGGACCTCTGTTTCCAGCCCTCCAATGACCTAGATCTCTGTTTCCCCAAGCTCACGAGGCATTGAAGGGTTCTCTAGGTCTTTGTGCGGCTGGATAGCTCGTTTCTTTTTATTGGGGAATAATACTCCATTGTCTGCCTGTAACAAAGTTTGTTGACCCACTCACCAATTGAGGAACGTTTTGGCTGTTTCTGGTGAATGAAGAACCAGAATGAAGAAAGAATGAAGAACATTCATTCTTTCACAAAGTTGAAGTTTTTACTTTTTTTTTTTTTTTTAAGTTTATTTTTTGAGAGAGAGAGAGAGAGATCCTCTACGAGCAGGGCAGGAATAGAAAGACAGGGCGAGAAAGAATCCCAAGCAGGCTCCGGGCTGTCAGCGCAGAGCCCGACTCAGGGCTCCATCTCTCAAACTGAGATCATGACCTGAGCCAAAGTGAAGGTTTGGACGCTTAACCCACTGAGCCACCCCGGTGCTCCTAGACTGGTGTTTTTCTTTCAACACTTTAAATATTTCATTCCACTCTCTTCTTGCTTGCTTGGTTTCTGATGAGAAGTCTAATGTAATTCTCATCCTTGTTCCTCAATAGGTAAGGTGTGTTTCCCCCCCCACTTTGGCTTCTTTCAAGATATTCTCTTTGTTTTCCTGCAATTTGACTTTTCTCTTCTTTTTTTAACGTTTACTTTTCTGAGTCTCCACACCCAATGTGGGGCTCAAACTCATGACCTTGAGATCAAGAATTGCATGCTTTTCTTTTTTTTTTTTAATTTTTTTTAAACGTTTTTATTTATTTTTGAGACAGAGAGAGACAGAGCATGAACAGGGGAGGGTCAGAGAGAGGGAGACACACAGAATCTGAAACAGGCTCCAGGCTCTGAGCAGTCAGCACAGAGCCCAACGCGGGGCTCGAACTCACATACTGCGAGATCGTGACCTGAGCCGAAGTCGGACGCTTAACCGACTGAGCCACCCAGGCGCCCCAAGAATTGCATGCTTTTCTGACTGAGCCAGCCACACACCCTTCTTTTCCTGAAATTTGAATATGCTATGCTTAGGTGTAGATTTTTGGTACTTTCTTTTTTTTTTTTAATTTTTTAAATGTTTTATTTATTTTTTGAGAGCAAGAGAAAGAGTGTGAGTGGGGGAGGGGCAGAGAGAGGGGGTGACACAGAATTCGAAGCAGGCTCCAGGCTCTGAGCTGTCAGCACAGAGCCCAACGCGGGGCTCGAACCCACGAACTGGGAGATCATGACCCAAGCCGAAGTCTGACGCTTAACCGACGAGCCACCCAGGTGCCCCTGCTTGGTACTTTCTGAGCTTTCTGCATTTGTGGTCTGGTATCTATCATTAATTTTGGAAAACGTAAGCCATCACAGTCTTCTGCTTTCTCTTCTAGTTTTCCTGTTTTGTGTACGTTACACCTTCTGTAAATGTCCCACAGTTCCTAGATACTCTGTTCTAGGTTTTTTTACCTTTTTACTTTTCACCTCATTCTTTTGTCCAGCTTTGCTGAGATATAATTGACATGTAACAATGTGTAACCTTAAGGCGTACAGCGTGATGATTTGACATACTTATATGTTGCAAAATGATTACCAACAATAGGGTTAGTAAACATCTCCATCGTTTTGCATAATTACTTTTTTTTTTCTGGCTAGCAAAGAACATTGAAGATCTACTCTCTTAGCAGCTTTCAAGTACACAATACAGTATATTGTTAATGATAGTCACTATGCTGTAGGTTAGATCCCCCAAACTTACTCATCTTGTAACTGGAAGTTTGTAACATTTGACCAAATATGTCTGTTTTCCTTCGTCCCCCAACCTTGGAAACTCTGTCTCTATGACTCTATTTGGCTGTTAGTGCACACTATTTTAGGATTTTTATGACTTCCTGGTTTGGGATTCACGCAGCTTCTTAAACCCGTAGGTTTATGTCTTTTGCCCAAAGTGGGAAGCTTTCAGCTATTATTTTAGTCTATTTTCTACACCGCACTCCTCTTCTCCTTGTGGGATTCCAGTGACATACACGGATGTTGGTATTTTCCCACAGGCCCCTGAAGTTCTGTTCATTTTGTTCATTCATGGTTTCTTTGCTCAAGTTGTAAAAGTTTTAGTGATCTATCTTCAAGGTCACTGCTTCTTTCCTCTGTCATCTCCGATGGCTCACAGTGTCCATCAGTAAGTTTGTTGGTCCTGTTACTGTATTTTTTAGTTTTACAATTTTCATCTGGTTTTTCTTTATATCTTCTTTTTCTTTGCTGAAATTTTCTATTTTCCTGTTTCTGGAATGCTCATGGTTGCTTGCTGAAGCTTTTCTTTTTCTCCCTTTCTTCTTCTCCTTTTTTGGGGATAGCTACTTTAAAATCCTTGTCAGATAATCCCAACTTCTGTGTCATCTTGATGTCAGCATCTGGTTTTTGGTTTTGCTCTCATTAAACAGGCTCTACGCCCAACATGGGGCTCGAACTCACGACCCTGAGATCAAGAGTCACATGCTCTACCGACTGAGCCAGCCAGGCCCCTGATGTTAGCATCTGTTGACTGCCCTTTCTCATTCCAGTTCAGCCTTTTTCTGGCTTTTGGTATGATGCATAATGTTTTATTTTATCCTGGACTTTTTGGGTATTATGTTCCCACTGGTTCCCTTTTGAATCTATTTTAGTACGCATTCAACTTGTTCAAGTTCAGAATGAACACCACGGCTCACTCTTGTGGTCTTCTGTGAGCTTGAATGTCGATGTAATACCAATGTAGTTTCGAATCGGCACTATTTTGGTCTGTCCTGCTGTGTGCTACCCAGAGGCCGATCTGGAACTGTACAGTATTCCACATCGTAATTCAGTTCTCAAAGCTTTTTGCTGCTAATTCCGGGGGGGGGGGGTTTCACTTGTGGGTATGCCCTGGACCTCAGACGCAAATTCAAAGGATCTCTTCCTACAGCTCCCTCTTCTCTGAAACCCGCCCCACACAATCTAGCTGTGTGGGGGTGGATACTGCCTCTTTGTTGGCTTTGCTTAGTGCTAAGCAAGGATAGCAACAGGGTTCCACCCTTCAGTCACAACACTCCCTTGGGGACGGGGAAGGAGGGCAGGGGATCCTCGCTGATCACATTTGTGCAGAATGGGGCTGACTGATGGACCTCCACATCACAGTCGTCGCCGGTAAGGAGAGAGAGGACTACCTACCCGGTAGTGCACAGCAGGGGTGGTGGACAAGCCCCACACCAGTCTGTCTCCCCAAAGCCTGCTGGGAGAGGGAGGGCTGTGGCTTATTTCATGGTGTTCACCTGGAGAAAGGCAAACATTGTCAAAAGGAATGTCTCTCATTGCTGTCCCTCCCAGCCCTTTGACTCCGGAAGACGGGCTTTCGTTAGGACTTTGTGCTTGGTAATGGTCTTCGGTTTCACCTTCTCTGGTGCTCAGGCTGGGATCTAGGAAGCAGTAAAGCCCGTGAGGACTCCCAGCTAAGTCATCCCTTGAGACCCAAGTTGTCTCGCCAGTTCACCTTTTTTCCACCGTCAAAGGAGTCTGGTAGTTGCTTTCTATATATTGTCAAGTTTTGGGTTTTAAGTGGAAGCAACAGGGTGGAATCGACTGACTCATCTTGTCTGGAAATGGAAGCCCTGTATATTTCTTTTAAGTCAACTTTTTGAAGTATAATTTACATGCAATAAAATGTCTCCATTTGAAGTGTGCATTTCCATGAGTTTTAACAAAGGTGTGTGCCCATGTAACCACAGTCAAAATATAGAACATTCCCATCTCCCCAAAAGGTTCCCTTGTGCCCCTTCCCGATCAATTCCCCCATCCCAGGCCTCAGACAACTACTGATCTATGTCACTATGGATTACACTTATCTTTTCCAGGGCTTCAGATAAAATCGAACTATCAAAGAACGTATTCTTTGATAAAAGTCTGCCTTAAACAAATTTTTTTTTAGTGTTTATTTTTGAGAGAGAGCGAGACAGAGCGCAAGAGGGTGAGGGGCAGAGAGAGAGGAAGACACAGAATCTGAAGCAGGCTCCAGGCTTTGAGCTGTCAGCACAGAGCCCGACACGGGGCTGGAACCCACGAACCACGAGACTATGACCTGAGCTGAAGCTGGATGCTTCACCGACTGAGCCACCCAGGTGCCCCCCCCCCCTTATGTATTTATTTAAGTTTATTTATTTATTTGAGAGAGACAGAGGCAGCACGAGTGGGGACGGGGCAGAGAGAGGGAGAGAGAATCCCAAGCAGTCTCCACACTGCCCACGGAGAGCCCGACGCAGGGCTCAAACCCACGAAGCCTTGAGATCATGACCTGAGCCGAAACCAAGAGTCGAATGCTTAACCAACTTAGCCACCCAGGAGCCCCTACATTTTTTTTTAATGTGTATTTAGTTTTGAGAGAGAGAGAGAGGGGCAGAGGGTGCCTTCTTTAGTTCAGTGTGTCTGTGAGATTCATCCTTATCACCAGGTGTAACGGCAGTTCATTCTTTTTCATTGCTAAGTAGAAGTCCATTATATTTTTGTATGCTTTTGTTTGGGCTGTCACCATGTTCTGCCCTTACCTGGCAAATCCCAAGAGCCAACGGACCCCAGTAGCTCCTGCCGTGTTTTCTGCTCTCAGAGCTCCTTCTCTTTGATCCAAGGGAAGACGAGATCCGTCACTTAGTACTTACTTCAAGGCATGGGTAGGATACGATTTCAGAATAAAAGGATGGTCTCTTCTGGATCTGCCTGCATCGATCTGTCGTGTACTTACTAATCACGTGCTCAGACCAAAGTACATGAAAACAGTCATTCGCTTGGCAGAGTTTAGGGGGTTCTAACTTCGATCTTACATTGCTGTCTGTGTCCTCTGAATTAGTAATAGGAGTATGAACGTGCTCTCCATTTTATGCAAGAATAACTACCAGATCACAGGGATGCCTAACTAATGCCATCCCTCCGTGTTGAATTCCTGGTGGCTTGCGATGAGTTGGGTACCTCACCAATGCTCTTATCCACACTCTCATGTCTTCTGTCCAATCCATGCACTCATATCCTCGGTAGAAGACATTTGGTACTCCAGGTGGCTGATTCACTTTGTGATGGCAAGTGACACGCTGGCTATGGTGTGTGTGTGTGGGGGGGGGGGGGGGTGTGACCTGACCTTACAGATTCTCTCCTGGCTAGTTACATGCACAAAGTGGATTCATGATTTCTCTGACTGCTATCTTCACATACTCTATATTCTCACAAATGAAGGGCTAAGTGGTTTTGATACAGGAATACAGAGCCAAGTTTTGTTTTCTACCAGTGCAAGGTTGGCAATATTTTTAATTTTTTAATGTTTATTTTATTTTTGAGAGAGACAGAGAAATGCCACCCTTTTAATATGTTTTGGGAGAAAATACATTTGTGGAAAATTTAGCTCTCCAAGAAAGAATGCAAGAAAAACTTCCAGACTAAAGGACACATTTCCAGGTTAAAGTGATCTTCTTCGAGTGGCCTTGAAGTGACCTCCTCTCATCTTCTGGATTAGAGACCACAATGGAACTGAGACCACCATGCTGCAAAAGCTGGGCACATCTACTGGAGGATGAGGCCACATGAGAAAATATCTCAGAGTGAGGCATCAAGACACAGCAGTGTGATGTGAAATTCTTGGAGCAAGTTCATGGTGTTTCTATTGCCTTTTTCTTTAGAATTGTTTATATATTCTTTATTTTATATATTTACTTTATGTGTTTTATTATACTTGTTTGCATATTATTATGTATTTAGGGCAGGAGATTTTTTTATATTTTGCAAATATTTTCTCTTCATTATGGCTTATCTTTTGTTTATGGTGTGTTTCAGGGTAGAGAAATTTTGGTTTTTTATTGCATTTCGAGGTGGTCACATCTGTTAATAATTTCCTTCGGGGTCCCTGGGTGGTTCAGTCGGTTAAGCATCCGACTTTGGCTCAGGTCATGATCTCGCAGTTCATGGGTTCGAGCCTTGCCTTGGGCTCTGTGCTGACAGCCTGGAGCCTGCTTTGAATTCTGTGTCTCCCCCTCTCTCTCTGCCCCTCTCCCGCTTCTGCTTTGTCTCTCTCAAAAATAAACGTTTAAAAAATCTTTTTTCAATTTCCTTTGTGTTGATGTCTTTTTTTTTTAAAGAAGATTCTTTCAATTCAAAGACTTGATCTTATTTTCTTTCTCAAAAACAAAACAAAACAGGGGCGCTTGGGTGGCTCAGCCGGTTGGGCATCCGACTTCAGCTCAGGTCATGATCTCACAGTCCGTGGGTTCGAGCCCAGCGTCGGGCTCTGTGCTGGCAGCTCAGAGCCTGGAGCCTGCTTCGGATTCTGTGTCTCCCTCTCTCTCTGCCCCTCCCCTGCTCACACTCTGTCTCTGTCTCAAAAATAAATAAAAAAATTAAAACAAAACAAAACAAAACAACCTTCCCCGAACCAATATAAGCAGTTGGTGCAATATGGCCCTCATTGTCAAAGAGAGAGCTAAGAGTTTTAAATAGTTGTCTCTAGGGAGCCGTCCGGAGTTAGGAGAGCCAGGCAAGGAGCCACACTGCTTTTCTACTGACTTCTCTCACAGTCCAGCCTGAAGGTTACACTGATAAAATGTGTCCTGAATCTAACTACTTACTGTCTTCATTCTAGCAGTCTCCATCATCTCTGGCCTAAACGACTCCAACAGCTGGCTCACTGGTGTGCTGTTTCCACCCTTGCCCCCATTTCAGTTATCCACTGCTAGGAAATAAGCTACTTCAAGACCAATTTATTAAATCTTGCAATTCTTAGGTTTTCCTGAGCTGAGGGAGGTGGTTCTTCTAGTCATGCGATGTTGCTGGGGCCATGGGCATCTGTGGGCAGAAGGTCCAAGTGGCTCACTCAGCCTGGCTGGCGGTTGGTGCTGGCGGTTGGCTGGGTTCTCATCTGGACTCTGGGCTGTAGGCCTCAATTCTCTACCATGTGGCCTCTCTGTGTAGACTGGGCCCAAGAGCTAGTGTTCCAAGAGGAAGGGAGTGGAAGCTGGCAGTTCTCTTAACGCCTGGGCTTCGAAGTCTCAGAACATCTCTTCTACTGTCTTCTATAGGTCAAAGCAGCCACGAGGCCAGCCCAGACTCCAGGCGAATGGAGGAATCACTGGGGGCCATCTTTGGAGACTACCTACCATGACAACAGCCTTCAGTCTTTCTTCCACTTTCCAGAGACATCTTTTAAAAACAGAGGCATCACTCCCCTGCTGAAATCCACCAACGACACCCATCATACTCATGATACCTGTCACATTTAATGCCCTGCCTGACCTGGTTCCTGCCCAACTCCGCCCCTTACACTTACTGGTCCTTCCTACCTTCCCAGCACCCCTAACTCATCACTCCAAGCCTCAGTGAGCTACTTCACACTTTGGATATCTGACATTATTTATTTATTCACGTTTTGGGCTCTCCACTAGCATGTAAGGTCCTCGCCAGCAGTGCCCTTCTCTGTCCTAGCCTGTGTTTACTCCGGGCACCTAGAAAAACATTAATCACAGGGCTGGCATACCATAAATCTATTCTGTGGTTAGCTGAATTTATATCCCTAAATCTTGGGCATGTGCTGCCTTGAGAAATGGATGAATTAATTTTAAAATAGGCAAAACTACAGTGGTAATTATCACACAGACCCAATAGTGTACCCGTTCCACAAACCCACTGGCAAACATTTCTACCTTCCTAATAAAGCGGACAGCTGTTTTTCCCTGTGTGCCCTGCCGGACAGCTGCTGCAAGCCCAGCCTCTGATGGGTCCGTCATCAGTCTGCCCTACGCATGCATGGAACTCATCAGACACACTCTGGGCGGAAGCCAGGAGAGCGCTGCCCTTGGCATTTTTATTTTAATCCATTTTGGTGTCAGCTGTCCCTCACTAAGTCACCGAATTTAATTAGAGAGTTGAGTGAAAACCCCGAAACCATGGCTTCTTGGTGATTTCTAAGAAGCCACGGTAGTCCAACACCGTAATCAAAGTGAACCCACATATATCCAGGGAGTAGGCACGCGGTAAGGGAATTATTCTTACAGACACACATCCCACACGTGTCAAAGAAAAATCTGGGTCCAAGACAGTATTAACAAAGCTGATTTACACATAAACTTGCGGAGAGGGCCCTTCTGCCCCCACCCTTGTTTCGGCGGGGGCTCAACGGTGTCAGGGAGTACGTTTTACTAAGAAGGAAATACTGTCTCCTTGAAAACTGATCTGCAAGGGTAGGATTAGTGGGGTGAAGGGAGACTCGCTGGTCTTCCAGTACATTTGGCCATCCTCGGTTGGCTGCAAGGCGGGCCCGCGAGCAGTTGGGGGACATTTCAAAAGAGGAAAGGGCGGAGGGTTTTCTGTGGCCAGCAACTTCCTAGAACAAGTGGGGGTCGACAGAATGGTTTTTTGTAATCAAGCTGTCATCATGGTTATTGGGAGGGTGGGGGGGGGGTGGCTGCTTTCCTGCAGAAAGTTCCTTACATGATCAGCAAACTTAAAATCATTACAATTGTAGAGTTGAAAGTGATCTTAAAATGCATCTCCTCATTTTGACCCATCACCCCGTGGTCTTCACCCCAAGTGCATTCAGTGAATGGAAAACCTCAGAAACAGGGCGATCCGGTGTCTAAGCCTTAGCAATCCGCAGAGGCAGAACTAGAAAGTCTTCCTGAATCCTAGCGCCGTGGATAGAAACGCCACGCTTCTCAAAAATAAAACAAGAAGGAAAACAATGAAAATACGGCCAGTAGCAGCCTAAACAAGCTCTGGCTGGGCCCAAAGGATACCCCCTGCTTCCTTACTAACAGAGTGCTGACCTCAGGGGCTCTGGGCTTGGGCGGGGGCGGGGGGGGGGGGCGGCTGAGCCCTTCCCCAGCAAAGGGATGAGAGTCCTCAACTGGTCCAAATCAGCCAATTCTCCAGATTTCATTCTCACCAGTGAACATGAGGGAAAAGTGAGTGGCTGGGAAGGCATCTGGAAAAGAAAGTTTGAGGTTTTTTTTAGGAGCTGATGGAAGTGATATTTTCTGCTGTGGGACACGGGTGGGGTTTGTTTTCCATGTGTGGGAAAAAGGCTTATACAACTTGGCAACGGGAACTGAGAATCAAAATCTCTTTTGACCCTCTGATCTCCCTTCTAGTATGTTATCCTATAGAATCAAGGTTATTTAGGAAAGAAAAAAAATGAACACGTTCAAAGACACACTGGCTTTTTGTTTTAATAACAGCAAAAAATTGGAACTACCCCAAGTATCCAAGAACAGGGTGTCAGGAAACACTGTGGCAAGACTTTGAAACAGGTCCCCCCCTAACCCGTCTGCACTTAATGGGGTGTTCAACGTAGTCCACACGCTCTTTAAGACTTTATAATGATGTAAATTGAGGGAAACAGATAATGTAGATGACTCTTGTCCACACAGATACAAATTGTACACTCTAAAGTCCTAAATGTAAATTATTACTGTGTGGATATTGGCCGATTTTGCCAGTTTTGTGTCTACTAAGCAAATTCATTTCAGCAGTCCTACTGGGCTTATTATATTTTTATTTCCTCTTTGGATTCTCCTTTGAACCAATTAAAACATCTTACTAGTTCTCTCATTAATGAACAAGTTAAATAAAATCTTTAACGTGTTTGTTTTGTACTTGAGTCATGACTTGACTTTCTAAAAAATAAATATCCTTTAGCAAGGTAGTTAAATTAAGTACATTCGTTTGATCTTACTTACAGCCCCTCTTCAAAATAGTTATAAAGACCGTATGGCAACATGGACAAATCCTCTTAATAAAACATTACGTGGAGGGGAAAAAAACCAGAATGCAAAATTTGTACTAGGCTGTGATTAGAACTAAAAATTCTAAGTGCCCAGGGAAATACTAAAAGGGAAGGAGAAAAAAATTAAAGCGTGATTTGTTAGGGTGGTAGGACCCTAGAGATTTGTTTTTTGAATCCTGACTTTTTATTATTCTGTTCTGTTATACATTAAAACTAAGAGAAGGGCACCTGGCTGGCTCAGTTGGTAGCACATGTGACTCTTGACCTTGGGGCTGTGAGTTCAAGTCCCATGATGGATGTAAAGATTACTTAAAAATAAAAATCTTTAAGGGGTGCCTGGGTGGCTCAGTCGGTTAAGCATCCAATTTCGGCTCAGGTCATGATCTTGTGGTCTGTGAGTTGGAGCCCCACATCGGGCTCTGTGCTGACAGCTCGGAGCCTGGAGCCTGCTTTGATTCTGTGTCTCCCTCTCTTTCTGCCCCTCCCCCATGCACATTCTGTCTCTCTCTCTGTCTTTCTCTCTCAAAAATAAGTAAACATTTAAAAATTTTTTTTAAATTAAAAATCTTTAAAAAAAAATTAAAAATAAAATTAAACTAAGAAAGGGCCCATTTGAATTTCGTATTGTTGCTGTAACAGATTACCACAAAGTTGGTGACTTAAAACGACACACATTTGGGGGTGCCTGGGTGGCTCAGTCGGTTAAGCATTTGACTTCAGCTCAGGTCATGATCTTGCATTCATGGGTTCAAGCCCTACGTCAGGCTCTGTGCTGACAGCTCAAAGCCTGGAGCCTGCTTCAGATTCTGTGTCTCCCTCTCTCTGTCCCCTTCCCCGCTCATGCTCTGTCTGTCTCTCAAAGATGAATAAATGTTAAAAAAAAAAAAAAATACGACACACATTTATCATCTTAATAGTTCTGGAGGTCATAAGTCCCAAATGGGTCTCATCGGGCTAACACCAAAGTGCTATTAGCCAGGCTGGTTCCTTCCAGAGACCCCAGGGGAGAAAGGTCTCCTTGTGTTTTCCAGCTTCTAGAGACCACCACAGTCCTTGGCTTCTAGTCCCTTCTTCCATCCTCAAAGCCAGCAGGCAAGGCATCTTCAGATGTCTTTCCCCTGACTCCTCAAGACTCTGTGATTCTACTGACCCACCTACGTAATCCATGGTAACCTCCCACCTCGGGTCCGGAGCAGAAGCACATCTGCAAAGTCCCTTTCAGCTTGTAACCTTAGTGAGTATAAACAAACGCTAAATTCTAATATGTATTTAGGGGGAACTGTAGTGATGTCTGGCATTTATTCTGAAAGGTGATACGAAAGGACAGACCGGGAGAGGGACGGGGGGATGTGTGAGGAGTAGGTACAGTAAAGTGTTCATGGTAGAATCTCGGCGGGCGGGGGGGGGGGGGGGGGGGGTATACAAAGATTTGCCATAAAAATCTCTCACTGTCGTTCGATGATTTTTATAAGGGAATTTTGGAAAAAACGAGCTGTGACCCTGAAATATTGCTCCAGTGACTTCAAACAAAGAGATGGATTTGGAAAATCGTCAGGCAACTCGTTGAACAAGCTCTCTCCAGAAAAATCTCAACCAGGGCACCTGCGGAAGCTGTTTATAAAGGTTGGGAGTATTACCGATGGTCTCCGTCACAAGGGAGGAGGGGGGTATTGCTCACACACACAGGGTAGGGGCCGGGGAAGCTAGCAGCCAGCCTCCCCACATGACAAACAACCTCCACCCCAATGTCACCAAGGAACACCAATTCAAAGCCCCGGTCTTCCCTTCGTCACCCTCCATCACTTTGCTGCAGCACATCCTCAACTGGGTGGTGGCTCATCTCCTGACAGCTGGTCGCCGCCTCCCACTTCTTGGTAACTCCAGAGAACCCGGCTGAGGGCTCTACTCAGAACACATATTGGGTACTCAGAACACACCATTTGAGGGTGTGCGGCAGGGGGAGGAGGGCGCTCCCTGATAGTTCTCTCCACCAGTGGAGTTACAGACATACCACTGCCCCCCTACCCCCAGAGGGGCCAACAGGGAAGGACATCCCTGCGGCAGTCCTTCTGCCAAAACGCAACCTCCGACACGACATCCCCGCTGTCACAGCCCCTGCCCCACCCCCTGGACCAAACGGCCCGAGGAGGCACCTGAAAGTAACCGCCATCACACAGCGCTGAGAAAAGCCAGCATAAAGCACTTTTATTGCAATAATAAAACTTGGAACTTATACATAGTGCAGGGAGGTGGGGGTGGGGGATAGGCAGCAATAATTTCTCTCACCAAATCACTACACAGGACAGCAAAGGGGTGAGAGGGGGGAGGAAAAGGCAGGAAACTCTGAGATCGGCAGGGGGAGCTGAACATCAATGCTGCACATCAAAAACCAGGAGATGCTGAAGCTGTGATGACCAGCATCATTTTTCTCAAGACAACACTCAAGGGTTTGTCATGATGGCTGGGCTTTCATCGGGTGTTAAGTGTCTACAAACAGCACCTTCAATTTAAACTTTCGATTAAAGTTTCTTAAAATTTAGGAAGTGGAGCTTGGATAGCTATGAGATTACAAAAGTCCTGAATATCCGTTAGAAAAACCACAGGATGGAGGGGCGGGGGCGGGGGTGGGGGTGGGGGGAAGCCAGGCCACGAAGAAGGCTTCAGAGGTCCCTGCTGGCCTGGGGACAAATACCTGTAGTGTCCAACATCGCAGTGACAACCATCTGCTTCCAAAAGGCAGAGGGTTTAAGGGGAGGGTGGGGCAGGGCAGTGGAGGCAAAGGCTCTCCTCCCCCTCCCCATTTCAGTTTTGGGTAGGGCTTTTAATTCAACCCAAGGACATCTCTCAACTTGGAGATAATTCGGCCCTCGACAGCGCCTCAAATCTGCTATGGCTTTGCAGCGCAGCAGCAAGAATGTTTAATATATAATAGATAAAAATTTCATCCAAAAAAAAAAAAAAATAATAAAATAAAGATTCTTGCAACCCCCCCCACCCCCACCAATTCCTATTCTAAAATTAACCCATTACTTGTGCTGTTAATACTTGACTAATACTTAAGTGGAAACCTAGATCCAAAAGACTGAAACTGAACCTTCACCCCAAAACGAAAACGAAATAAAATGAGTAACTTGAGGTTTACGGCAGATAGTTTAGGTCAACACACATACGAGGAGAAAGGGAAAGAGCGAAGCCGGGTGACAACACATTCAGTCGGGGTCGATGTTTATACAAAGAGTGTAGTGGAACATCAGGAAAAGCTCCATACGGATTCGCGTGTGCGCATCTGGAGGCGCCACATCCCTCCACGGCACATCTGTTGGGGACAGAAAACCTGTCAGTTCCGGCAGCACAGTGCCCTGCGTGCGCGGCGGGGGCGGACTCGAGGCTGTCTGCCACGGCAGGTCCCTTCCCCCAAGAGTTCCCAGGTCTCCCTTTGAACGAGCCACTTCTGCTCTGGCCGGGCTTGGCCGGGCTTGGGCTGGATTCCCAGGTGAGCAGGCTCCTTCCTGGCTCAATTGGCAGTTTTTTTGTTTTGTTTTGAACCTAAGCTTATGTTTACCTGCTGAGGAGAGCAGTGACGGTACAGTTCCCCAAGGTCACTGGGTCTCCAAGCCGGATGCACACAAGAATCACCTGGGGGGCTTTAAAAACCTGCAATGCTTGGATCCCACTGCCAGTAATTGTGGTTAAGTGGCCGAAGGTGTGGCCTGGGCATCAGGAGGCTTCCCAGGTGACTTCCGTGTGCGTATATCCTTCATGTTGAAGGGATTTAGACAATGTCTGCAGTCTTTATTCATCTACTCCAACCTACAACTTTCCAGATCTGCCCTTGGGCTTTCCATCAAGAGCTCTGCAAGAGGGTCTGAGATGTTCTTTGGCCGTGTGTGGGGAGGTGTAGGCCAGGGTGACTCACAGCCCTCTCTCCCTTCCTTCCTCCGCCTCCATCCGACCAGATTTATAGAACGCTGGTACCCAAATCAAGATAATCCCAAGGCTCTCCTCAAATACTTTTACGTCCAAAGGGCTTAACTCTCAGAGAACAGGAAAGAGGGTTTAGATTAGGTATAGACCTTTGGGCAGACAGAGGCTCTGTAAGGAGTTCCTTCCTAGTAAGAATGACAAGTACAGAAGCCAAGGTCAGCAAACTGGCCCAGGTCTGTATGACCCAGGTATGTAGGGCTCAAAGCACAGGGAGAGGAAAAGAGCTAAGAATTTCAAAAGCCCTTGTGCTTAACGGAGTCCACAGCAGGACAAGGTTAGACCATAACAGACAGGCTGGCAGCCACCTGTGACCACTTTCGAACAAAGGCATTCTCCCTCAGGCCCCAGTTGTGGTCCTCTGGCTCCAAGGGCCAGGAAGGGGGCAAAAGTAGAGGTCTGGGGCCAGCTGGAAAGATGACACCATTCGTGTGTTTTATGATCCTAAAACCCACATGAAAAGTTATGAGTCATTACGACATGGAGTTTGGCTTCCTAGAAATGAGGGTAAAGGAAGGAAAACAAGCCCAGGAAGGGGTTCTGGTGCTAGTCTGCCACGGTCTGGAAGTGACCTCGAGTAAGGTCTTTCTCTCCAGGTCTCGGTTTCCTCACCTGTTATGCAGGAAGGCTGATGGTCCCTAAGGTCCTTTCCTAGGAGTGTCTGGGAGTGTCCTCTACATTTCAAAAGCACGCCCTGGCCTCAGCTTCCCATGCACGGAAAATGAGCTGGCCTGAGCGCTCCAGGGTCCTGGACTTGCCCCCGAGGCAGCTGGCTCGGGTGACAGTGCCTCTCTCACACCCCCTGACAGGCAGTGACCACACTCTACATGGCGAGGGGGCTGCACACACTAGGGTGTAGTCCTTAACAGTGTTACTTCTACAGAACCAAAATGCCAGCATTATAAATTTGGCCGTATTTCCGGTTCCCAGCTCGGTTTTAGTTTGCAAATTATATACAAAAACATACTTTATTTCAACAGCTACTATCAGCGGCCCCGTCCCAATGAGTCTGCTCAACAGCACGTGGCTTTCCTTTCCCCAGGATGACCAACTGTGGCATCTGAGGTGTATACCAGTAACTAAAATCGAAACACTACCCAATAGAGCAAGAACGCAGGGGGAAAACCCAAGGCCTTTTTGGTTCTGCTACCCAGCAAACAGGCGGTAAACGGGGGGTGCCAAGGCGGTAGGAGGCCCTTGGGCACTCAGCTCCTCACCCAAGAACGGGGCACAGGGGGCTCGAGGGGGGCTGTCCCTGTCATTCCAGTTTCAGAAGCTCCACGTCAAAGACGAGGGTGGCATTCGGTGGGATGATGCCTGGGTGGCCGGTGGCACCGTAGGCGTAGTCTGGGGAGATGGTCAGTTTGGCTCTCTGACCCACACTCATCTGTGAAAAGAACAAAGAGAGAGACTCAGTTGGACGCCCTCCCCAGCTGTCCCTGTAAGAAGCAGGGCCGTTTACCGGGGTGTGCTGGTGCGGCATAGCGGGGCGAGGACAGCGACCGTGCGGAACGTGGAGGCTGACAGTCAGGCTGCACGATCCCTGCATCTGGCTCTCAGGGGCCCAATGGCAGATAAAAAACCACCTTTCTGCCCAGGGTTTACTGACCCGGCTCTGGGCAGCCAGCGCCACAGAAGTGTCACCACTCAGTCCTTTGGTGGCCTGTCACCCAAAGCATATGTGTGTGGCACCTACACTCTTAAAAAAGTATTCTGATCAAAACTCCGCTTTAAAAGAAAACACACACACACACACAGAAGGTAGTATATGGGGTAGTCTACTTTTTCTGTACTTTATTTATACTTCTAGTCAGACATATAGAAAACTTTTTAAAAAACATAATTTTACAAAGAAGCATGTATGGTACGTTACCAATAGTGTAAAAAGAGGGAAGTATTTATATACTTGTACCTTGCCTAGATAAACAGAAAACACCTTTGGAAGGACACAAATAATACCAGGTTTTCATGGGGAGGAGAGAGTACAGTGGCCAGGGTGGAGGGAAATTTTTCACTTTAAAAAATACATTTGGGGGCACCTGGGTGGCTCAGTCGGTTGAGCGTCCGACTTCGGCTCAGGTCATGATCTCACAGTCTGTGAGTTCAAGCCCCGCATCGGGCTCTGTGTTGATGGCTCAGAGCCTGGAGCCTGCTTCGGATTCTGTGTCTCCCTCTCTCTCTGCCCCTCCCCTACTCTGACTCTTTCTCAAAAATAAACAAACATTAAAAAAAAAAAATACATTTGTCCTTTTTCATTTCCAAATCAAAACTTACACTAAGTGAGTTTCAGTATATATTTTCTGAACGGTGAGCAGGCTCTCTGCTCTGCCCACCTTTCCAGCACTCTCCGCTAAGCCCTCCGTTGTGCACTCCTGGCTCCCTGACCCAGCCCAGGAGACAGCAACTAAGGACAGAGCTGCAGGCTGCGCTCCTCTAACACAACTCAGAAACCGTGTTCCCCTCTCCTTTGGGAAACGAGGACACGCAGAACTACGGTGATAAGAGTAGTTAAAAGCATTATGGCTTAATCTAATGAACTTCAAAACGTTCGTGTCCTGGGGCGCCTGGGAGGCTCAGCCAGTTGAGCATCTGACTTCTGATTTCAGCTCAGGTCATGATCCCAGCGCTGTGGGATCGAGCCCTGCCTCAGACCGCCCTGAGCATGGAGCCTGCTTGAGATTCTCTCTCTCTTCCTCTGCCCCTCTCCCCAGCTCACGCTCTTTCTCTAAAATAAAATAAAAAAATTTAAAAAAGATCATGTCCTTTTACTCAGCAATTCTACTTCCAGAATCTTCTAACAACCCGAAATGCTCATTATAAGGGGAGTGGTTTCATTGGCACATCTGCAACATGGGTCAGCCACCAGAAAGAACACAGTGGCCTTAAATGCACTAACACGGAAAGATGGCCCAGACACAGTCAGAGGAAAAAAAGCAAGCTGCCAAAACAGTACCTATGGCAGGACTGCGTACCTGTAAACATGTAAAAGCAAAACAACGATCTCAGAAGAAAGGGAAAAGGGGCACAAGATAACCCCCCTTCTTCCTGTGCTTTTAACTCATTCAAACAAATACCCCGTGGAGTTTCAAAGATGCTCTATGCAGGTCTCAGACCACTCAGACTTCTCACAAGTGACAGAGCTGTGGGTCCGGGGGGAGGCTGGGCATCTCCCCAACACCCGCGAGGCCTCACCAAGCCTGGGATGTAAAATAGGCTGATAACATTATCTCGGGGGCAGCTACGGCTCTTGGAACACAACGCAGTTATTGTTCCAGTGCCGGAACAGCCACAGAAGATGGCTGTGGTGTGGACAATGGGTGGCATGGTCGCTGGGGGATGGGCTACAGACCAAGAGCCAGCCAGACGAGGGCAGTGGGGACAGAGATTTCCAAAGGGAAGTAAACCATGAAGATCCTCTCTCCTCCTCGCACTGCCAACCCTCTGCCCTGCAGGAACAGAAATCTAGACGCTTGGGGGGTGGGGTGGCTTAAAGTTTCTGCAGGTTAAACAGTTCATCTGGAGATAAATCAGTGTGTATTCTGGAAAAGAGAAAGACAGAAATCTTTCTCTCCACTTTGGTTACATTTCAGTTCTCTTTGGTGGAAGGAAAGAGACTAATTACCTATGACACAGGGCTGACATAAAGCCCCGAGTCTCAGGACGCTGGAACCTGGTCAGCGCCGAGAAAAAACCTGCTGGGCTCGATGGAAGGCTAGAGCCCAACTGAAATCTGGCAACCCTGGGTCCCCTGTTGTCCACTGGGAATTCTGTCATGTTGGCAGAACAAAAGCTGTTTACACTAACGGGGAGGAAGGGCCGAGGAAACGGACTCAAGACAAACAAAATGACTCTCTCCAGGAGTATGACCTCTCGGAAGCGGTCTGACACAACAGGGCCAATAATAAGACAAATGCAAATTAAAACCACACCAAGACCACATTTTTTTTCACTCGCTGTATTGTCCTGAATCCAAAAGTTTAACGACACACTGTGCTGGAGGGGCTGGGAGGAGACAGGCCCCCTCACAGCCTGCTGGTGGCAGCTCGGTATAATCCCTACGGACAGCAACTTGGCAAAGTGTCAAAATACAGCGTGCACAGCCAGTGAAGCCCTCACCCCGACTTCTGAGAGTCTGCCTACGGCAACGCTCACACAAATGTAAAATTAAGTCCACACAAGACTGGTCACCGCGGCACTGTTTATGACAGCAAAGCACTGGAGGTGACCATCAATAGGGCACCGATCACGTCAATTACTGTCCACCCACCTAAGGGAATGTGGTAAGAGAGCTTCCTCCCCTCTTTATGTGCAGATATATAAAGCGTGAAAGAGAGATTCAGTGAAAAAGCAAAGGGCAGAACACTGTGTGGGTCCCCAGCGGGGGGAAAAAAAGTACGTGCTTGAAGAAACTCTACAGAAAACGTTAGTAACATGACTTCCTGGGGGTGAGGGGACTGGCAAGACGGGGTGGGACGGAAGTGAAATTTTCCACTTACACCTTCATTGATTTCTGAACCACGTGAATGTCCTAGCCACAAGCATCATTTAAAAGGTAAACACTAGGAAACAAAACAAAACAAACGAGAGCATACCTGGGCAACCCCTTCTTCCCAGCCTCGGATCACCTCCTGCTTGCCTAGCATAAACTTAAAGGCTTGTTCCTGTCCCGGGAGGAATCAAATTTCTTTCCATCTTCAAGCATCCCTGTGAAAAAGGGCAGTTGTAACATGAGCGACAAGGAGTGACGGCGCGACCCGTCAGACGCCGGCAGCAGAGTGGCCGTCCCAGACGCCAGCGCTGAAGGGCCCGGCAGGGCGTCCCGCGTCCTCCGAGGGCCTCCGCAGCTGGGACGGGCCCTCCACCCGGGTCTGCGCATGTTCTTCCCGCCTCCGAGCAGCGGGCCAGGCCCCAGAGGCAGGCGGCTGTCTACCTGGTGTGAGAACAGGGAACTGCGCGCTCCTGACGGGGCTTCCCGGCACCCCTGCCCCCGGACTAAGAGTCGCCGTGGGCCCCGGAGGCACACGCAACAGCTAAAAGTCACACACAGCCCAGGAGCAACAGGCCTTCCTTGATGGCGGGCGGCAGCACAGCCGAACCGAACTGGAGGACACCAGTGGGCGTCGGACGGCCGGAGAGGCGGCCATGCAAGAGCCACCGCAAACCTCTCCTGATGGCCCCCAGGCAGCTCCAGCCGAACTGCGGGCAGGGCTTCCACCCGGAGTCAGCGACGTTGCACGCACCTGATCCTCCCCCAGCACTGTCCCCATTTCACAGAGGAAGGAACTGAGGCAGAGGGAGGGGAAGCCGCCTGCCCAAGCTAGACTAGCAGTCCAAACGCCACGTTCATTGGACTACCCCCGTGTCCGGGGAGCCGGACGAGCCACAATGGCAGCCACTATTCAAAGGGGGACTTGCAGAGGTGGAGACGCCAGAGGGTGAATGCCACAACAGGGACATACACCTGCAGCCCCTCCTTCAAAGACGACCGTCTGCGGTGGGTTCTTGGGAAGCCAGAGGGACCGACGGGAGAGCCGTCCATCCCAGACTGGAAGGGCAAGCCAGTTGTTGACATACAGCTAACAGAGCAGGTTTCACTGGGGGCCGTGGGGTGGGGGTGGGGGGCCTCCACGGTTCTAAGCATCGCTCAGGAGACCCCGTGAAACACAGAATTCTGTTGAGTTTGGCCACTTCTAGAGGAGGAGGGAAACCCTAACAAAATCCCAACTTAAAAAACAATGTCAAGACTTGTAAGCGGGATAGGGAAGCAGAGAGCAGTTGAGAGCTTTATCAGAGCCACCAGACTAGCTGTACTTTGACGAATAGGAAATGGGCAGTGGCGGGAACGGGAACTGCTGTCCTCACGGAGCAGGAAGGCAGACAGATGTCCCAAGCAGAGCGGGTGCTGACCCCGCCGGAAGCCTAGAGCTGGGAGCTGAGGACCATGAGGCAGACGGGAGGACGGGGCCCCACCCCTGCCAGGTCAGTGCACAGCCAGCAACTGAGGCCCCACGACCAGCAAGCTGGGGCGTACACGGAGCTCATCTCTCCACCAGAACACAATTACCACCAGATGAAAGAAGTGACAAATGACAGGACTTGAACAGTTTCCTATAAATGAGTAGCTGGGAGAATAGGCGTCCACCTTCACTGTAGACATTCCCCTGTAGGCTCTACTGCATACACGGAACCCAGCCTAACTGAACCCCGCATCAAGGGTGAGAGCAGACAATGAGCTGGATTCTCAGAATCCGCTCTTTGACCAGCCAGACAGCCTTTCCATGCACCCACCGAGACTGCTTGCAACAAAAATAAGGAAATCAACTCCAAGGCTTAGTTAACTCACCCAAGGTCAGAGTCAGTGGGTAGTGGGGCCTGGCTCTAGCAAAAGGCTTTCATTGAGCCCAATGGGGACTGAGAGCTATGAAGGAGACCAAAGACCAGAAACAGCCTCTTCCTGGTCTGTGTTCTTTTAAGGAGACCTTGAATAGAGGAGCCCCAGGGCTTCCTAAGCAGCCTTGATATGTAAATCACTAGGTGAGGAAGCCCCCTGGGAAAGAGCCTAGAAGACAGGGTGGTCCCTGACCTCTGAGCCCTGCCTGTGAAGGCTGGCTGGACAAAACACACAGAGAAAGGGGCGCCTGAGTGGCTCAGTCGGTTGAGCGTCCGACTTCGTCTCAGGTCATGATCTCGCAGTGCATGAGTTTGAGCCCGTGTCGGGCTCTGTGCTGACAGCTCAGAGCCTGGAGCCTGCTTCGGATTCTGTGTCTGCCTCTCTCTCTGTCTCAACCCACTCACATTCTGTCTCTGTCTCTCTCAAAAATAAACATTAAAAAGAAAAATTAAAAACAACAACAACACCACACACACACACACACACACACACACACACACACACACACACACACACACACACAGAAAAACCTGCTTAGAGGGCCATCTGGAACCCAGGCTGTTGCACATTCCACACCCTTGGAAAATCCAGACCAAGCACTCCCATCCCTCTTTCCAACTGAACAACTTTCCAGGAGCAGCAACAGCATGGCCCAGGAGATGAACTGGAATCAATCTAAGCCTTTCACCAGGGTTGGTGTGGAGTGGGCACATGGGCCAGTTTGGGCACTAGGATCAACTGCGAAGTCTACTGGAGCCCTGCTGGAAAGACCTGCCTCACGGGTAAAAAAAAAAAAGAAACCCATTCAGGAAGAAAACTCCTGCCCTCCCTTCTTGTTGAACACCATCATGTGAGGATGTGATGTCTGGAGCCTTGGCAGCCACTTTGTAACCATGAGAAGGTCAGGAGTACCACAGAGTAGTTGTCCCATTGTTATGAACCAGCCCCACACTGCCTCCCTCAAGCTTTAGGTTCTGAGGTGGTTAAAAATCTGCTTTGCCTTAAGTCAGCCGAAATATTACTGAAAATAACCGAACAGGTATGAGGTGACCCTTTACTGGATATGTACGCAACACACACCCCACTGCAGTGCTGCCATGAGGGGGTAAAACTGGAGCTCAACAGCTCACACCACAAAGAGCCGTCACCGTTCTGACAGCAGACCAGCGTGCCCTGCCAGGACCCAGGACACATAAACGTTTATCAACAAAACAAGACTTACACGTAATAGTTACGACATGGGATGCACTTCTCATTTTTAAAAAGAAAGCTGACTGTGACCCCCTAAATTTACGTCATAATACACTACTGGCTTGCAACTCACAGTTTAAAAGATATCGTATGCCTGGGTGCCTGGGTGGCTCAGTCTGTTGAGCGTCTGACTCTTGATCTTGGCTCAGGTCATGACCTTGTGGTTCGTGGATCAAGCCCCACATGGGGATCTATGCTGGCAGTACGGAGCCTGCTTGGGATTATATCCCTCTCTCCCTCTCTGCCTCTCCCTTGCTTGTGCTCTCTAAATAAATAAACAAACATTTAAAAAAAATTTTTAAAAATACAGTGTATCTACAAAAGAATTAGCCTCTTTCAGCCAAATAGGAACATGACCCCAACCAGGGCAAGATCATGTTCTGACTGCAATGAGAAACCACAGGGTATGGGGACAGACTCCCTACACTTCCCTTTCATACCTGATTAAATGCACTGCCAAGCTATCTCCAGATGCTTACTGTCTGGCCAGTTCCAGGCCAAACACACAAGGTGCTACCTGCTGTTGAGCCAACCTGGAGAAATGGACACTCTTCAGTGCAGAGACTGTGGGTCTGGGAGCATGTCTGTCTAGCCCCAGATCTCTTCAGGTTTTCTGGGACACTGAAGGACAAAGCCTTTCCCTACTACTTTAAGAAACCAGAAAAACCAAGAAGGATTTCTAAGTGAAGGGGCTGTAAGCAGGAGCTTTGCTGAGGATCCTTATTCTCCTCCCCTATTTCAGATGAGCTGTTTCTCCTGGGACAAGGACATGAGCCTTGCTCCACAACTTCAGACTACTGTTCCCACCTGTCAATCTCACCTACTCCCACTTCCTTGGAGGAGAAATCTTCTTAAGGAAGGGTGGGTGGTGGTGTTGGTAATGGTGGGGTGCCTTACGCCCGAGGAGGGGTTATCTTATAATCTAAGTCTGAAGGGTAAACATCACCTCTAGAGCTGCGCAAGATGCCACGCAACTGGCACAGGCTATACGGGCAAGGAGGGGCTAGAAGGAGGGCTTCCCCAATGGGGAGGAAAAGACCACCTTATATATGCCTGTAAGTTGTCAGGCCAGGTGAGGAGGTGATGTAGGAGAGGAAGCAGTGTCCATTAACAAGGAGAAATGGATATGTGTACAGTGTTTTCTAGAGTGTGAATTAGGTTGGTCAGTGCCGAATGCAGAATATGACAGAAGCTGTTACATCAAAATAGCTTTGGCAAAGGTGGAGTATTAGGGATCAGATTTACCCTCCCACGAAACAAACAAACAAACAAAACCCACACAGAAACAAAAACAAAATGAAATGCATGAAATAAACACATGAAATAAAACACAAAACAAAACCTCCGTCATGAAAAGAGAGAGAGATGGGAATGCAAGCTGGTGCAGCCGCTCTGGAACACAGTATGGAGGTTCCTCAAAAAACTAAAAACAGAACCACCCTACGACCCAGCAATCGCACTACTAGGTATTTATCCAAAGAATACAGTGTGCTGTTTCCAAGGGACACATGCACCCCCATGTTTATAGCAGCACTATCCACAATAGCCAAAGTATGGAAAGAGCCCAAATGTCCATCGATGGATGAATGGATAAAGAAGATGTGGTATATATCTACAGTGGAGTATTACTCGGCAATCAAAAAGAATGAAATCTTGCCATTTGCAACTATGTGGATGGAACTGGAGGGTATTATGCTAAGTGAAATGAGTCAGTCAGAGAAAGACAAAAATCATGACTTCACTCATATGAGGACTTTAAGAGACAAAACAGATGAACATAAGGGAAGGGAAACAAAAATAATATAAAAACTGGGAGGGGGACAAAACAGAAGAGACTCATAAATATGGAGGGTTACTGGAGGGGTTGTGGGAGGAGGGATGGGCTAAATGGGTAAAGGGCACTAAGGAATCTATTCCTGAAATCATTGTTGCACTATATGCCACCTAATTTGGATGTAAAAAAAAAAATAAAGAATTAAATTAAAAAAAAAAAGAAAAGAAAAGAGAGCAAGAGACAGAGAAATAACCCAGATAACAGCTAAACATGGTTTTTAAGACAAGACTCTGGACACTGCAACAAAGGACAGTGATTCCTGAGAGATGGGGAACTAGCAAGGCGAGCCGAGCCCTATGAATGCCCAGCTTACAGCCTTGGGCATTTCCGGGGAGAGGGACCTGGATGGAGCTCAAAGCAGCTGGGAGTCCAAAGGACACAAACCAGGAAGGAGACAAGTGTAGAGTGAAATCCCCGGAGATTTACAGAGGGTCCCTCTTGAGTATTCAGCAGAAAACTAATCAGCACACGTTTAAGGAAACTACTTAAGGCCAGGAAAAGAACGATCTAAAGGATGGATTAGAAGGAACAGTGCCCAGTGCTTACACAGAGCTGGGATCAGTGACTGTTCCGCTAGCCAGACTGGAGAAAATCATGGTTTATGAGGCACTGAGTAGGAGGATATCCAGAAGATCTCATCTCAGGAGTGGGGGATAATCAGCCCCAAATTGAGCACCGCTCCAGACCCACCTAACAAATCATAAAAACAAGATCCAAAAGGATCAAACTGTTTCCAAGTAACTTAAGTGCTTCTCAGTACAAAGCTCAAGAAGATTTATAGGAACAAAAATAGCCAGCACCTCAAAAGGTAAAATTCACAATGTCCAGCATCCAGATTAGCACACATGCAAAGAAGCGGGACGACACGACCCACAATGAAAGAGACTAACCAATCAACTGAAACTCACCCAGAGCTGACAGTTGTTAGAATCAGTAGAGAAGGGCAGTAAGATTCAAACCAAAGGTCCAAAGACGACAATGACACTGGGACGGAACAACTGGACACCCATAGGCAAAAAAGTAAAAACATGGACCTATACTTCACATCATCAAGTATCAACCCAAAAACTGTAAACATGAAACCTATAAAACTTCTAGAAGAAAACACAGGGAAATAATCTTTGTGACTGTGGGTTAGGCAGAGATTTCTTAGACATGAGGCCAGAAAGCACCATCCGTAAAAGGATACACTGAACGTCATCAAAACTAAAAACTTCTGCACTTTAAAACGTACTTTTAAGAGAATGAAAAGTCAAGCCACAGACTGGGAGAAAACCTTTGGAAAGCATGTACCTCATAAAGAACTTGTGTCCAGAATATATAAAGAGCTCTCAAAACTCCACAATAGGAAAAGAAAGAGCTCAATTAAAAAGGGACAAAAGATTGGAACAGATACTTCCCTGAAAAAAGGCAAATTAAAACCACCAGGCGATATGACGACTACTGAATTAGAAAGAGTACAACTAAAAAGACTGATCATAATCACGCACTGGTGAGGATGTGGAGGAACTGGAATTCCCACATGCTGCTGCTGCTGCTGGGAATATCAAGTGGACCGACCACTCTGGACAACAGGCCGGCCCGTTTAAGTGAAACATACACCTCCCATACGACCCAGCCATTCCGTTCATCTTGGATAAATATCAGCCTATGTCCACACAAAAAGACTTATATACATATATGCACAGCAGCCTCCCTTGAATAGCCAAAAACCGGAACAACCCAAACATCTGCCAACTGGTGAATGAACAAACCACATCCACACAGTAGGAAACTATTCAGCAATAAAGAAGAATGAGCTACTGATACACGAACAGCATAATCTCAAAATAATTATGCTGAGCAAAAGAAGCCAGACAAGGGTGTATTCGCTGTACAATTCCGTATATACAAAACTTTAGAAAATACAAACTCTGCTGACAGAAAAGCGCACCAGTGGTTGTTGGGGATGGAAAGAGGAGGTTTCAGAGGATAATGAAGGGACATACCAAAACTTAGGAAATTGTACACATTAATTGCAGTTTATCGAACGTCAATTAGGCCTCTACAAAACTGGGGGGTTTTTCCGAAAGGAAAAAAAAAGTGAAGAAAGTGTGCTTCGCTGAAATCCTACGTGCGTTTACCTCCTACACCCAAGCTGGCGGCGGATGGCGAGGGACTTCCTCTGCTTAGGGAGGGGGCAAGGAAAGCAGGCGGCCCGTCAAGTCTCAGCAGTTGCTCCCAACTCTGGACATCTGTGTGCCAGGACCGGGAGCCCTTGAACGGTGAAACCACCTGCCAAGCCAGTGCCGTAATTTCCTAGAGAAAGCACGCTCTGATGAGAGAAGGCAACTGAGGTTACAGTTCAGACCTGACAGCTGACACTCTAAGCTCCAAAGGGCACTCCCAGCAGAAACCAGCAACGGCATGGCCCTCCATTTGCGGAACCGACCGATGTCCCTTCTGACTACACACAAAGCTACGCCTCATGGTCCACAGACCGCCTGGGATGGCTCCATAGTCTCCCTTTCGAGAATGAATTTTTGTCTCTCCTGACTGAACGCAGCTTAAGGTCACAGACCTGGACGCAAAGTGCTGTGTCCCTGTATGTGCTATGTACTCAGCTCCACCCCTGGCACCCGCAGTGCTGGCGGCACTCGCGACTACTTTAAGATTGGCTCTGCCTGCACGATTTTTAAGAATCAGCAGGACAAGCATGAGGCTTCCATATTTAGACCTCTTCCCTGTACGGTAGGAAGGATCTGAGGGGTAATCCCAGAATGGCAGCTTTTACTTCTAGCACCTTTGAATTACTAATCAGTGAGAAAAAAATGTGAAAATCTGGGGGTCTCCAGCTAAAAGCACAAGCCTGTGTGAAAGGGTTGCAGGAGAGAGTGTTAAAGCAGCCTCTGGCTGCAAGACAGTTTATGTCACCTTTGTCTGAGTTTCCTCCCGAACGATTTAGCTGTTCCTTTGGGGAAGAACCAGACTCCAATCCCTGGGGAGGGAGCAGGAGGGCTTAAAAAAAAAAAAAAATGTGGGGAACAATCTCAAGTTCACCTCCCCCACAGCAGCCTGCTCTTTCCTGCTGCTCTTCTGTTTCAGGGTGTGCTCGCTCAGAAGGAACCAGCAAAGGCAGACCTGGCCAGCAGCTGCTGAGGAGCACGTGCCCTCGGACTCTGCTCCTGGTACTTGGCCCGAGGCACTGCCCAAGAAGCAGTGATTAAGACCCAAGGCCAGGATGTGGAGACTCGAGAGGACCACTGGGTTATTATTTCACTAATAATCCAACAGAAATGGAGCTACCTCCAGGGCTTCAGGGGGGCAGCACCCCCATATCCCCCCCACAGGGTAAGGGAAGTGGCTGCACAAGGCACCGGTAGCGAGGGCTCCGGCACCTGTTGCAGCTCAAGCTTGTGACTCACAGTGTGGTTTTCGGTTGCGGATGGAATCTTTGCAGGTGGTTTTCATAGGCATTTTGCAGGGTGCAGAACTTAGAAAGTTTTTAAATTAAAAACAAAAAACCCAAAGCCAAATCAAACAATGACAACAACAAAGAACATCCCAACCTCCAAACAAAACAAAGCTCTTGCCATTCACAGTTGGAAGAGGGAGAAAGGATTTCTATGTTCAATTCAACACATATTTTCTTTTATTAATTTTTTTAAATGTTTATTTTTGAGAGACAGAGCACGAGCTGGGGAGGGGCAGAGAGAGAAGGAGACACAGAATCCAAAGCAGGCTCTAGGCTCCAAGCTCCAAGCTGTCAGCACAGAGCCTGATGCGGGGCTCGAACCCACGAACCAGGAGATTATGACCTCAGCTGACATCGGCCGCTTAACTGAGCCACCCAGGTGCCCCTCAACACGTATTTTCTTAATTTTTTTCCTTAACGTCTATTTATTATTGAGAGATAGAGAGCATGAGCATGGGAGGGGCAGAGAGACAGGGAGACACAGAATCCGAAGCAGGCTCCAGGCTCTGAGCTGTTAGCACAGAGCCCAACGTGGGCATGACCTGAGCCAAAGTGGGAGGCTTAACCGACTGAGCCACCCAGGCGCCCCTCAACACGTGTTTTCTTAAGTACAAAAGTACAATGGTTGAATGGAGGTGGGGAAACTGAACCGAAAGTCACCAATTTTTCTGCAGACGTGCATTCAAAGCCACCTGGAACATTCTCAAATGGCTGTACTGACCTAGATACAAATGGATGTACCGACCCAGGCTTAGCTGTTTCCTTCTCCTCCTTATGTACAGAAATTTCCTCAACAGCCTTTAACTTAACTGCCTCACCAAAGACTCCTACAAACCGCAGCATGCACAGCCCCAGAGTGGAGAAAGAGCCTGTATCTCCTAGTCTCTAGTGATGCTCATTTCTTTTTTCCCATGTGAGCTTTATGCTTACCAAGGGCTGGTCAGCTATGCTGACTCCCAGACTCACTTATGTCAGTTATACTTACCGAGTAGAGAAAACATAATCAAACAGTATGCAAAAAAAATGAAACAGGAGTGTGAACAACAAAAAAAGAGTGGTCCTAGCTGTTTGGAAAGACTCAATAAAGGCAAGTCACTGAAAAATACTGCTCGTGAGTAACTGTGTGGATGAGACGGATGTATGTCTGAAGAAAGAAATCTTAAGCATATAGAAAGGTTGGGCGTTGAGATGACCTCCCAACAGTCCTTGCTGTTTTGGCTTTAAAAGAATCCAAATTAGTTTTTACAAGAACCTTGACGGGAAACTCTACCAGAAGAGCCATCCTAACAGAAAGACATGGGCCTTGAGTAAACGATTTATGTTTGGATTTGAAATAAAATGTTTAGAGAAGTCATGTCATTTTTACGATCAACTACCCACTAGTCCCCATCATGATGAATGAAAAGAGACTCTACACCTGAGGTAGCTAAGACATATGAATTCAAAGTTTATGTCTCATGTCCATTTCCAGGCCTCTGGGTTTGCACTCCCAGGGCAACCTTCCTGAACTGGGAGCTCTGACAGCCCCACAAACGTGGTATGATCGAAGGCCAAGTGCCTACCCAAAGAGAGAGCCGGCTTCCTCCCCACCATTGCACCAACTGAGCACAAGAACACATCCCCTCTGTTATCTGGAAATGCTCCTAAACTTTTGCTAAATCTCTTTAGATTCTATGACCAAAAGTGTATTTTCAAAGGAGATCCCATGATGGGAAGTACACAAACCAGAATGAAATCCTTGTGGGCATGCCTCTCCATCTTCCACTTTATCATAAATGAGTAAAAATACTGCCACATTGTATCTCATGGGGCGGGGTGGGGGAGAGCCCACAGAAGGAAAACAATACTTAACAGTGGCTATTTGGTAATGGTAGAAATATGCATGATCTTTAGCTTTTCTTCTTTTCCAGAAAACACGGAGGCGGGAGGCTGTAGGGTATAATGGCGTGAGTTCTGGGGCTTGGGCCCAGATGACCATAGTAATCCCCTCCCTGGTATCCCTGCGTCTGCCCTTTTTCTCCTACAGTTTAAACTTGACACGGCAGCTAGAGGGACATTCTTTTAAAATACAAGCCAGACCCTACTACTCCTCTGCTCAAGACCCTCCCACGGCCCCCCATCTTATTCAGAACAGAATCTCAAGTCCTGAAAATGGCCTAGGAGGCCCTGTAAGAGCTGCCACCCCACACTGCCATCCCTCTGACTTCATCCCTGGTGACTCTCATACTTCTCCGCTGCAAGAACATTGTTTCCTTCTGTTCTGTAGACACACCAGGGATACGCCCACCCCAGGGCCTTTGTCCCTGTTGTTCCCTCTGCCTAAAATGCTCTTACCAGATGGTCACATGGATTACTCCCTCACACCCTTCAGGTCTTGGTTCAAATGTTACTCTCTCATTAAAGTCTTCCCCGGTCTATCTAAAACTAAACCTTCTCCTGTCCCTTCCTTCACACTTACTGGTTAACATACAATATATCTTCGCTTGTTAACCACTTTCCCACTACAGTGTAAGATCTACGAGGACGGGCACTGTGTCTTCTTCAGTCCTATGTTCTTGGTGCTCGGAACAGTGCCTTGCACATAATCGATAGTCAGTGAGTGCTTGTAGAGAAACCAAAGGCACCCTTTCCCCCTCCAGGCCATTGCACACACTTGGCAAGCTCTCCCCTCCTGCCGGCCCGAGCCATACACATCCAAGACCACGTGGCCCTTCCACTCCAGGTGGGGGCTGCTCAAGGCCCTTCTCTCGAAAAGGTAGGCGCAGGGGAAGGCACTCCCTCAAGGTAAGCACCTCAAGGGCAAGGGTGAAGCCTTCCCCAGCTCCTAACATGTTTGCTGAATGACTGAGGGAAGGGCTTGGTGTGCTGCCCTGTGTGTAGTAGGTGTGAGAGAAAACAGTCACAATTTTACTAATCCACGGGGATTGGGCAAAGTGCAGAAGGTAGATTCTTGCTCTTATTCTAGCTTAAAGGAAACAGAAACGTTATACCAAATGTAACAGGAATGTGGCCTTTCTCCACTCCAGCTAGAGTCCTAAGTGACCACTATTCAAACTGTCCCTGAGAGACTCCATGCCAGGCACTGATGGGGAGAGGCCCTGGAGAACACCACCACTAGGCCTCTGGCCTCCTGAAGCCTGCAGTCTACTGGGGAAAGGGTGGGTGTAACTGTATACAACCTGACCGCGAGGAAGGCCATGAAGGAAATGGACAGATGCCTTGCCGGAGAATCCAAGGTACGTGTGTGATGCATTTGTGAAGAACCACTTTAGCCAAGGGTCAACTGGGGAAGACCCACTGAGGGGGTGCCATGTAAGTGTGATAGATAGGAGTCTGCCTGAGGTGGGGAGTGGTGGCACCTAAGCACAGGGCCAGAGAGTTCTCTGGGGGGGGGGGGGGGGGGGCCCTTGGTGTGTCCCAGGAACTGGAGGTGGGCCAGGGTGGTCTGAGCTCCTGGGAGGGGAGAGAAAAGGCACTGAGAACAGAAGACAGCACCCAGGAGAGGGTTGTTTCTCCCCACTCCCTTTCCTCCTCCTCTTTCCACAGCTAGTATTTATCTGGCCGAAGTTAAAGTGAGCTAGGGGAAGGCACACAAGGACTCAGTTGAGTTCTTCAAGTAGGTACAAGAACAGGAGAGGAAAAATAGAAATAAAAATAAACAAGGGCACCTGCGTGGCTCAGTCAGTGATCTTGCAGTCATGCGAGAGTCAGGTCATGATCTCGCAGTCCATGGGTTTGAGCCCCAAGTCAGGCTCGGTGCTGACAGCTCAGAGCCTGGAGCCTGCTTCAGATTCTATGTCTCTCTCTCTCTCTCTCCGTCCCTCCCCCGCTTGTGTTCTTTCTCTCTCTCAAAAATTAATAAACGGTAAAAAAAAATAATGAAAATAAACAAACATCATCATAAGCACCAAAAGGGAGAACTGAATAGTACATGCCTAAGTTATCCAAAGTACCCCCAGCCTTTTCCAGGAGAAATAAAAGGTGACAATACTATTTTTAGAGAAAATCCCAAAGCAGACAAGCAATTCCTAGTTTACAGATACAATGAACCCATTAGCACCTCATAAAATCAGTTATTTAAAAATGTTTTATTTATTTTGAGAGTTGGGGAGGGGCAGAGAGAGAGAGAGAGAGAGAGAGAGAGAGAGAGAGAAAATGCCAAGCAGGCTCCACACTGTCAGCTCGGAGCCTGACATGGGGATCAAACTCACAGACCGTGAGATCACGACCTGAGCCAAAAAAGCCAGAGTCAGACGCCTAACCGACTGAGTCACCCAGAGGCCCCCCAAATCTGTTTTTAAGTAGGCTCCACGCCCAATATGAGGCTTGAACTCATGACCCTGAGATCGAGAGTCACATGCTCTACTGCCAGGTGCCCCATAAAATCAGTTTCTAACCACCAAAAACATTCAAGTTAAAAAGCCTATGTTAAATTTTTATAGTACATAAATTATATCCAATAAAGCTGTTAATGAAAAAAAAAAAAAAAAAAAAAAGCCCATGAGACCTACTGAAAGGAACCAGAGCTCTCTGGAGAGAACAACTGATGCCAGGACCAGAGTAGGGACACCAAGGAAGTGACTAGGGAGTAGGGCGAGCATATCAAAAGGGTACCGGAGCCAGCCCAAAGGGGCTCCTGCTGGCCGAATCTGGGACAACGTGAGGATCAAGAAGGATAATGAGTATCAATGATTTTAAGCCCTCAGGAAAATTTACTATGAGTCCATATACTAAAAACAAACAAACAAACAAGTGGATAAAGGGGGGGAAAGTCTCTTGCCACCCCTGGGAAAGATGACAAAACAAATTCTTTAAAATGAAGATTTAAATTAAAGGGAAAGAATTAAGCTCTACCCTATCTTATGGAATGGCAGCTGATAAATGTGGAAGGTATGAAGGAATTTTTAAAACCGCCTCTTTGCAAATGCCAATGAAATGGAGACTTCTGGCAAGAATCAGCAATGATGTCCACACCAGAGGGGGAAGGTGGAGGAGACCAGGCACGGGCAGGATGCCCAGGGCCCCACTAACTGCTGCTAACTGCGAAGGGGGAAACGTACCCTTACAGAAAAGATCAAATTCGGCACCACCAATAATGCTGTTCCCCACGGTGTGCTGAGTATCGAGCACACAGCACCAGGCATGACTGGACGGCAGACGACACGAGGCGGAAGCGG
This sequence comes from Panthera tigris, assembly GCF_018350195.1. Taxonomy (NCBI): domain Eukaryota; kingdom Metazoa; phylum Chordata; class Mammalia; order Carnivora; family Felidae; genus Panthera; species Panthera tigris. Next base: position 28,257,522 of record NC_056662.1, read on the forward strand.
CCAGATGACACCGGGAGAAAACGAGTGGACGGACGCAGGGCATTCATTCGGTAAGATCACAAGACGGTTCTCTTTGAAAAACCAGGGCCGGGGCGCCTGGGTGGCTCAGTTGGTTGAGCGTCCGACTTCAGCTCAGGTCACGATCTCGCGGTCCGTGAGTTCGAGCCCCACGTCGGGCTCTGTGCTGACAGCTCAGAGCCTGGAGCCTGTTTCAGATTCTGTGTCTCCCTCTCTCTGACCCTCCCCCTTTCATGCTCTGTCTCTCTCTGTCTCAAAAAATAAATAAACGTTAAAAAAAAAAAAAAGAAAAGAAAAACCAGGGCCATTAAGAAAAAAACCAGCACGAGGCCTCTCCTAGATTGGCAGTAGACACAACATCCAACTGCAATGAGTAAAACTTAAAAGAATTCTGGTTTAAAGAAAGAAAAAACACTTTCAGGACCACTGGGGGGGGGGGGGGTTACAATAATGCATCTGGTTTTAGGTCACTTAAGTCATTTCAAATTTTCTTAGGTGTGACCAGTAGGAGGATAAGGAGAATATCCGTATTCTTACAGCATGCTCGAGTATTTAAAGTGTCATGATGTCTGTGGCTGAAATGACTCCGTGAAAAACCCACAGATCACATGTACACACACACACACACACACACACACACACACACACACACACACACACACGCATATTCTGTAAGGAGACAGAAATGGCAAACTCAACAAAATGTCAACCATCACAGAATCTCGGTGGTGGGCACGTGGCTATTTGTTTAGATTTTTCTCTATGTGTGAAAACTTCGCAAGTAAGAGTCACACATACACATACACAAGCATGCTATGGGGCCTTTGGTTCACTTAAGACCGGCGAGCCTCCTACTCTTACCGGTGGAAGGAGAAAAGGGCACCTGCAGGATTCTGTACTCTGGTAACCACGATCCCAGAGGAAAGAAAATGATGCTTCCGTAGCAAGGTCTATTTCCAAAATGTTAAAACCCCATTATGTTAAGGAAGCTCGAGGAGAAGAGGAACGGACACCCCCAGATGGCGGCTGTGCTGGTGATGAGCACAGCACAACGCACGGACTTGTCACATCCCTGTGTCGTACACCTGAAACCAACGAAGCGTCGTGTGTCAGCTATGCTTCCATGGAAAAAAAAGGACCAACACCTCGGCTTACACAGCCAAGCTGCCACGGCCCAACTCTGCTCGGCTCGTGCCCCTCAAGACACAAGAAAGGAAAACAAACACCAACAACCCCCCTCGGTACCCACGTTTAGCAACTCAGCTACAACTTTCTTAGCCAATTTATTCTATTCTGTAGGCAAGGTTAGACCTATTTTATCTAAAAAAAAATTTTTTTTTATAAGTTTATTTATTTTGAGACAGAGAGAGAGAGAGAGAGAGCGCACGACTGAGCACAAGTGAAGGAGGGTCAGAGAGAAGTAGAGACAGAATCCCAAGCAGGCTCTGCAATATCACTGCAGAGCCTGATGCGGGGCTTGAACTCAGGAACCATGAGACCATGACCTGAGCCGAGATCAAGAGTCGGACGTTTAACAACTACGCCACCCAGGGGCCCCAAGGTTAGCCTTTTTTAACCTGAATCCTCACTCAGACCCATCTCTCTTATAAGTGCCCATTTCCCTATCTGTAGAGGAACAGAGGCTGAGGTCTCAGGGCCAACCCCGCCCTGCGTGGGAGTTTGGGCCACTCCAGGAACTGAGGGCTGACACCGGGGCTCTGCCTTTCTCCCACTTGAGACATCACGGGCAGTGCTGGTGGGAGGAAGGGCGGGGGGGGGGGGTGGGGAGGAGGGCGGGGAACGCATCACCCAGTGCCTGGGACACGAGCAGCCTTCATACAGTCGTATAATAACAGCAGCACTGTCACTGCTCCTGGCAGGTGTTCTTATTCCCATTTTACGGATGGCCACGGAGGCTGAGAAAAGTGGGACAATTCGGCTGAGCTCTCATAACATGTTATCCGGCAGGCGCAAGAGCCGAAACCTAGCCAAGGGCCCACTTCCTCTTCGGGGATCACCGTCCACCTGGCACCACCTCTCCCCACCTGCCCAGGCTGGCACGCCACACACCCAGGATACAACCGGAACCCTGTTTCTGTCCCTGCCCTCAAAAAGTTCAACGTCCACACAGGAGCCAGAAGGGAGCGGGCCTGTTAAAATCCAGGTCAGCTCACAACCCTCTTAGGGCTGCCATCTCACTCAGAGAGAGAGTCACCAACCTGCAAGGCCCCCCCATCACCCCTCCTCCCACCGCTTTCCCCTCACGCCCTCCGGTCCAGCCACACGGGTCTCCTTGCCATTCTCCCACCACACCAAGCACGCCCCAGCCTCGGGCCCTCTGCCTGCAACACTCTTGCCCCGATACCCACACCGCTCACTCAACTTCCCGTGGGTAAATATTAGCGTGTCATTTTGTCAGAGGCCTTTGGCAACCACTCTCCCCAAAAGCAGCGACCCCCTGCCCACGCCTGCACTCTGCTTTCACCTCTCCACAGTGCTTCTCCCCACCTGACATTCGCACCTGCCTGGGCCTTGCCATGCAAGGAAGCCCCACCACATCAGGTCTCTGCCTATGTCGTCCACTGGCCATGTCCCTAGTGCCTGGCTTGTCGCTGCTGCTCAGTGAACACCTGCCGTAGGAAGGAAACAGGGTCCTGTTCCAGTCACAGCCTCTCTGACTGAAGTCAGCACCGAGTGGGGGCCCGTCGGAGGAGCCTCTGCTGGGGGTGAGCCTTCCTCCAGACATCCGATCAGCCGAGAAACACTCGGCTGGTGGTGTGGGGGGGGGGGACGGAATAAAGTAGAGAGGAGAGGGGAGGGGAGACAGAGGTTAAAGAGAAGCAAGGGGCTGGGGAGAGGGCTGCAGGACAGTGGTCACCTCGGCTGCCCTCTAAGTGGACCTTCTGAGGAGACAGGGCTGAAGGACCCTTGGTCCTCCTCGTTTAGAAGCCAGGCTGCTGACAGCTTAAACCCAACCCCAAGGACATGATGTCAGTTACTTTTCAAGAGGATAAAACCAGAATTCCTTCAATCCACCTAAGGTTGCTCTGACAAAGGCAGGCATGTGGCCTGCTGACATGAGTAAAAGGGACACAAGCCTGGCTGTGTGTCAGGACAGGCTCAACAATACAGATGACGAACTACTGGAGGCAAGGAGGGAGCTGTGAGAAGCCACTTGGTCCTCAAGGCACATACTTGGCAAGTTACCCTTCCACCTCCTTCCTCCCACCTCAGTGCCTGTCATGCTACTGGGAGGCGCTGGGCTGGTGGCAGCAAAGTTTTCGTTTTCCCTTCTGGCACCACAAAGAGGTGACGCAGGCCTTTCTTTGAAGCCGCGTGCAGGCTGTGCTCTGCTAGGGGCCACAGAAGGCACCAGAGGGAGCCCTGAGAGTGGCATCAGGGCTACGACTGGCAGCCACCAGCGGCACTTAAAATGTCCATGTGGTCAAAGTCAGCCTGGGCTATGCATGTCTCTGCTGGCTGAGACCTTATTTCCACTGCTCTTTCTTTGGACCTGCCCCCAGTCAGCAGCAGGGGATACCAGGCCAGAGCAGGCTGGATCAAGAGTGTTTGCCTGACCTGAACCTGGGCCAGTTAGATTTTTCCCTCCTAGGAACTATCATCATTGGAGTCCCACGGCCAAACAACGTAAGCTGGATATTCAAAAGGAGACGGAGACACTGGGCATGGGGTGGGAGGGGCGGGGCACACAGGGGCCTTCCAACATCCAACATCTCCACTTGGGAGAAGCAAAGAAAAACGAATCCGACAAGGGAATACTGGGGCAACCAGGTAGAGAAAAACAGGGAGAAAAACTAGGAGTGCTATGAGAATTTCTTCTCCCTTCTTGAGCCCCAGTGGGCTCCTTGCCTGGGAAGACCCTCAGGTTCTTATGGTAACTCTCCCCACCCCCATTATGTTCCATCAAGATGAATTCTGCTCCCACTGGCTTGAAAGCCTTCACTGCTACAGATGAAATCTCAAAGCGCCTACCCATTCCTCTCACGCCCCCACAGGCCTCAAACAGGTTCTTCCTGGGAGGCTGGTGGCAAAGACCCACAGGAACAAAGCCGCCTGCCCAAGAACAGCCTATTCTGTGAGCAAGGGGCAGAGCTGGCTCCTCACTGAGGCGTCTTTGTAGAGCTTATCAAAAATGACATAAAAAAGAAAGCTTTTGTCCTGATGCATGCCAGGGTCCTGCGGCTGTTCGGGGAATGTGTGGGTGGGTGCCACCCTCAAGGAAAACACAGACTTGGAGAAGAGGCACTGGGAGCCCTGATGGTGTTCTGGGTCCCACGACCATCTGTTCTCTTAGGAAAGGCTCCAGACGTGCTGTGTGGGGACATTTCACCAAAAGGCACAGTGAGGCATGGTTCTGTCGACATGCTGTGGATCCAATCCCGCCATGAGCACTAAAAGACGGGTAAGCCAAGGCTGAGGGGCACAGACTCAGGAGTGAGACAGATAGAGCCAGTTATCCTAGTATGGCTAACTTATAAAATGGGGGTGGGACAGTCACCTCATTACCTCTCCGAGTCCCAGGGTCCGCACCAAGTTGGCGGTGGGAACCGCATTAACTGCCCACTCACCCCAGCACTGCAAAAGGCAACGCTTACTCTTCTCATCCCACCGATCACAAGCAACCAAACTGACAAGCTTTCCTCCATTAGACCTCCCAGGCTCGGGTGCTGACCATGGCCTACAAAAATGGCCATTTAAAAACGTCAGAACCACTTTCCAGCTTCATTTCACAGGCACGAGAAAGTTCCCTATGAAGATGGGTTGCAGTACCTCCTCCTTTGGTAGCCTTTTAAAAGGTTCTAGTTCTTGACTCCCTCCACCCCCTGCCCCCATTTCTGCCCACGGAGAAGGGCCAGAGAAACAAAACAGCCAAATAAGTCAAAACGCCTGGGAAAGGGGATGTTGGGGGCCTCCTTCTCCTTCCCAGTGAAAGTCACTTCCCTTAACACAGGGCTCCCCCCATAATCTGGGAGGGAAGGGTAAAGCTTATGCCTGAGCAGCTTGGTCACAACTGCCTACAGCCTACTACCCAGGAGGAGGAGGAGAAAAAAGAGAAGGGAGGGAAGGAGAAGAAACAGAGGAAGGGGGAGGAGGAACAGAGGAAAGGGTGGGAAGGAGGAGAAAGGGGAAGAAGGACGGGGAGGGAAGGTTATTCGAATCTACAGTGCAGCTACACCAATCACCACCCCCCCTCCAGCCCACAGCCACAGAGTCTCCGCCTGCTTAGCCTCCACCCCCCTCCCCAATACAACCCAGGAGGACCTTGTAAGGGCATGGAGTTAAAAGATGGTCTCAAGGCACCAGACTCTGAAGTCTGAATTCTGGCTGAAGGTCTACAATCTCCTTTGGTTTTCATTACTGTTCGTTACCCTAACTGGGCCTCAGTTTCCTTAACTTTCAAATGGGGATGAGAAAACCTCTACTCCTAGAAGGGTTGGGGGGCAGGGGCTGAGGGGCGAAATTACACGTTCAGGCAGCCCAGGCTGTCGTGGCTACCGAGGCTTGGATTTCAAAGTGGCTCAAAAGTAAGATGAGCGGATCTAGCTCATCCGAGGCCAGGCTGAAGTCAAAGCCGTGCCTTGGGAACCAGGATGAATCCCGACTTTGGAAGAGGCCCCTCCGCAGACTGGAAATTACCTCGCCCTTCTTATCTCCATCCAAGGGAGGGCCGGAAGGGGAGGCTGGGTGTCACCCGGGACACAGAAATGGTACAAATCCTTTGATGGTCCGGGGCCAGGGCTCTGCCCGTTCCGGAGCATGTGACCTTGCGCCGGCGACTTCGCCTCCCCAAACCTCAGTTTCCCCATCTGTGCAGTGGGCACAGGGCTGTTCGGGAAGCGCGAAACCGCCGGCTCACACCGTCCCGGGTTCGGCAGGCGCGAGGCCGCCCCCTCGGGGGCGCTGCCACCGCCCAGGCCTCCGCCTCGGGCCACGCGGGCCCCGCCGCCGCCGCCGCCGCCACGCCCCGGGCCTCTGCCCCCAGGCGGCAGCTACAGGCCACCCGGGGCCGGGCCCCCCCACCCCGCGGACCCGCCGACTCACCCGTGTAGTGCACCACGCAGGTCTGGCCGCGCTTCGGGAAGGTGCGCCCTAAGGAGACAGACAGACGGGAGCGGTGAGCGGATGCGCGCGGCGGAGGGGGCACTCTGGGAGCGCCGAGCGCGCCTACTCACCGTCTCCGGGGGAGATGGTCTCCACCTGCACTCCCATGGCGGCGGCGGCGGCGGCGGCGGCTGGGGACGCTGGGCTGGCGGGCGGCGCGGCGGGCAGCGTGGACCCACAGCAGACCTGGCGGCAGCTCCCCGGCTCTGCCTCGGCCCTGGGCGCCTGGCCTGCGCACGCGCGCGCCCCCGCACGCCCCGCCCTGCGTGCGCGCCCCACACGGCGCGCACGTCCCCGAAGCCCGGGCCGCGGGGCTGGGGGACCGGAAGCCCGGCAGCCCCGCGGCCTCCGGATGCAGCCGTCTGGAGCGCCGTCCTGCTGCCCCCGCCCTTCCTTTCTCGTGCTCCCGGCCGGCGGCCTCCTCTTTCCCCGAGTTTCCGCGTGTGGGAAATGGGGGTAATGGCCGGGGGGTCGGCCCGTTCCCGGCTGGGTGCCTTTGGGCAGGTTCACACTTCGAAGTGCACACTTGCGTGAAAAACGATGGTTGTGGGAGGTCAGCGCATGTGTGCGTTCACGTTAGCGATCAACAAACGATTCAGGATTCTGAGCTCTGCTTTTCTTCGTTGGAAGAGGAGTCGGTATTCACACCGCCCTGCATGAAGCCTGTCCTGTCAGGTCGGGATCCACCCATTCGTTCATTCATGCCTTATCTACTTATGTTCTAATTGAGCGTCTACTATATGCCAATCACTGTGCTAGGTGCTGGGGAAACAACAGTGAAGGAGATAGATTCAGTCCCTGACGTCGCCGAGCTTACAGTCTGGTGAAGGCGAGACCATCAAATTACCACTGAGATAAATACAAAGTTTCAAAGCTGTCAGTACTGTGATGCATGGCTTATGTATCACATGTCAGTAGAGTGATACATGGCTTATGCTCTGAGGCATGTATAACAGAGATGCCTTACTCAGTCTGGGGTGTGTGGAATGCTTCCCTGAGATTGCCAGGTTTAGCCAAGGTCTGAAGGAGTTGGCCAGTTGAGTGTATGTTGGGGTAGAAGAAATAGGCAGAGGCACTGTGGCCCCAGGGAACATTGTGACACAGTGCAGGACCTGAGGGAGGGAGATGTGGATAATCCTTTAGGTCTTCTGCAGGTGCTCCTGAGATTTTTTTAAAATTTTTTATAAGTTTATTTTATTTATTTTTGAGAGAGAAAGAGAGCACAGGAGCGGTAGAGAGAGGGAGAGAGAGAGAGAATCCCAAGCAGGTTCCATGCTCTAAGCGCGGAGCCCAGTGCGGGGCTTGAACCCCCAAACCGTGACATCATGACCTGAGCCGAAATCAAGAGTCAGATGCTTAACTGACTGAGCCACTCCAGTGCCCCGCCCCCGAGATTCTTTAAATGTCAAAGTCCTTTGACACTCTTCCTGTCGTCTGTGTCCCCTTCCCTAGAATCTCAGGGAGCTCGTGACTGCTTTGGCAATTTTTGTGTTATTTAGGGTGCGGGCTCTAACAGAAACCAAATTAACAGTGGCCGAAATGAGACAAAAGTGGCCGTCTCTCTCTCATCACAGTGCAGAGGCAGGTAGGACGGCTCAGCTTCCCAGGCTGATCAGGGACCCATGATCCTTCTGCTTGTGCCTCTCCATCCCTATGCTCCTCCTGTTATGCTCGACCGAGCGGGTTTGCATCCCAACCAGTGGAAAGGGGAGAAGGTGGAACGTGAGGGCATGTCCCCCTCCCTTTAAGTGCATGACCTAAAAGTCGCAGGTATCGCTTCTCCTCACACCTCATTGGCTGCTACCTAGCTGTGCGGTCAAGTTGAGCGCACAGGAAGCTGGGAAATACAGTCTTCATTCTGGGTGTCCCTGTGCCCAAGTAAAAATAGGGGTTCTGTGCCTATAGAAGAAGGGAAGAATGCATATTGAGAAATAAAACTAAAAAGGGAGAGCTCAAGAGGGGCCAGGACTGCCTCCCAACCCACCCCGACACCTCTCCCACCACCTAGAGGAAGTCAGACTGCAGGGTTCCTGGTCCAGCCTTCCTGGAAGCCCCCAGCCTGCGGCTTCCCTCACTTTCACTCTGTGATCTGGTGGTTCTCTCATGGTTCTGGACGGGGCCTCAGTTCAAAACACAGATCTGTCTTTGAGACAGTGCACATCCTATCCGTGTCAATCCACAGATAGAAGATGTCACCTTTTCCTAGGGGGGATTCTCCAAGAACCTCAGGTTTGCACTCCCTCTTCTTCACCGCTTCTTTCACAGCGCTTTAAACACCGCTTATGTTTTATTAAACATAAATAAATAATGTTTATTTTTGAGAAAGACAGAGTGAAAGTAGGGGAGGGGCAGAGAGCGAGGGAGACAGAGAATCCGAAGCAGGCTCCAGGCTCTGAGCCATCAGCACAGAGCCCGAGGCGGGGCTCGAACTCACGGATGGTGAGATCATGACCCGAGCCGAAGTCGGACGCTCGACCAACTGAGCCGCCCAGGCGCCCCTCGGCAGCTAATTTTAAATATGTCACTGTTGCTGGCATGATGATGAGCCCGTAATAGACCTTTTGTCTTTCCCAGTGACTTCCTTCACTCAGTGTGATACATCAGCCCCATCCATGTTGTCGCAAATGGCAAGATCTCACCCTTTTTTATGGCTGAGTAATATTCCACTGCAGATATGTCTATATATATTTCTTTGGGTAAAAAATGCCCAGTAGTGGAATTAGGGGATGGTACGGTACTTCTGTTTTTAATTTTTGGAGGAACATCCGTACGGTTTCCCACAGTAGCTGTACCAGTTTGCACTCCTACCAAAAGTGCACAAGGGTTCCTTTTTCTCCACATTTTCGTCAATACTTGTCATTTCTTGTCTCTTTCACTCTAGTCATTCTGAGAGGTGTGAGGTGATCATCTCATTGTGGTTTTGATTTGCGTTTCTATGATGAGTGATGTTGAGCACCTTTTCATGTGTCATTTGGCCATCTATATGTCTTCCTTGAAAAAATGTGTATTCATGTCCTCTGCCCATTTTTAATTGGATTTTTTTTTTTTTTGGTGTTGAGTTCCAAGTTGGTTTTGATTCTATGTTCATACATAGCCAATTACTGATTTTTTTAAAATTATGATTTATTATTTTTTCAACTTTTAAAAAAGTGTTTATATTTGAGAGAGAGAGAGAGAGAGAGAGAGAGAGAGAGAGATAGACAGAGCACGAGCGGGGTAGGAGCAGAGAGGCAGAAACAGAATATGAAGCAGGCTCCGGCTCCGAGCTGCGAGCTGTCAACACAGAGCCTGATGCGGGGCTTGAACCCACAAACCATGAGATCATGACCTGAGCTGAAGTCGGATGTTCAATCGACTGTGCGAACCCAGGCACCCCATGATTTATTTTCTTATAAGACTTAATTGGTTAGCTTAAGCCTGGTTATTCATTAATAAAAATGATAAGCGTTCAAATCTTTTTAAATCAAACTTTAGCAACCAGAAGAACTTAAAACAGAAATAGGGAGTGACCCTAAGAGGTGGGACTGGGAGAAAGACAGATTAGACTTTTCATTTAATATCATTCTGAACTGATGGAATTTATTTTTACTCTGTGTATTATTTTCATGGTTTCTAAAGGACACAGGATGTCATTTGAGTCTCAAGTTATAAGCATCCCGGGTGATGGGGAAAGTGATTCCTTCCTTGCAGCTCCAAAATCTGAAAAATGGGGGTTTATTTGGGTTTATCCTGTTTCTGTTTCATTCAGCTTCCCAAACATGTATGTTTATATCTTTCACCCACATGGGAGGTTTTCAGCCATTGTTTTTTCAAATATTTTTCCTGCACCACGGTTTCTCCTGTTCTTCCCAGATTCTGATGACCCAGACATTCACTCTTCTGGAATTGTTCCACCATTCCTGGAGTTCTGTTCATTTCTTCCCCATCTTTCTCTCTGTTGTCAGATTGGATACTTTCTGACTTCAAGATCACTGACTTGTTTCTCTGCCATCTCCGTTCTGCTAGGCACCCATACAAAGGGTTTTTAAGTTTTTGCTTATTTTATTTTTCAGTTATAAGATTTTCATTTTGTCCTTTTTATGTTCTATTTGTTGGCTTAAAATTCCTCCCTTCCTCCCCTCCCCTCCCCTCCCCTCCCTCCCTCCCTTCCTTCCTTCTTTCCTTCCTCCCTTCCTTCCTCCCTTCCTTCCTCCCTCCCTCCCTCCCTCCCTCCCTCCCTCCCTCCCTCCCTCTCTCCCTCCCTTCCTTCCTTCCTTCCTTCCTTCCTTCCTTCCTTCCTTCCTTCCTTCCTTCTTTGTAGGCTCCACATCCAACACGGAGCCCAATGCAAGGCTTGAACTCATGACCCTGAGATCAAGACCTGAGCTGAGGTCAAGAGTCAGATGTTTAACCCAGGTAGCCCTGTTTGCTTAAAATGTCCCTCTATCCGTTTGCTTCTAGGTGGTTTGCCCTTATTTGCTGGAGGGTTTTTGTAATATCAGCTTTAATGACTGTCAGATAATCCCCACGGCCGTGTCATTTCAGCACTGGCAGCTGTTGGCCGTCTTCTCCCATGCGAGTTGGGATTTTCATGTTTCCTCATATGTCAAGTCACTCTGGAATATACCTGGACATTCCGGGTATCATTAGACCTTTCTAAAAATCCTGCGGAGACTATTGCCATATTGTTCTAGCAGGCCGTGGACCAGATTGGGCTCAGGCTGTGAGTTCCAACCAGCCTCCCGTGGCTTATGACTTCAAGGTCATTTGTATTTTCAGAGCCTTTCCCAGGCCATCCGATAGTAAATTCTCAAAGTCTGCGTGAACTGTTTCGTGTTTAATTCACGTACACGAAACGGGGATGGGTGCAGAAGTTTATTGTTCCCCTGCTCTGAGTATTAGGAGACGTTTTCCTAATTTAATCAGAATGAGTGGGACCCTAGAGCTTTCTCTGTCTGCCCTGGTGTGCACTTCCAGGCTGAAAGGCGCATTGAGTCCAGGCTGGGAAATACTGGGGGGGGGGGGGGGGCGGTGAGGGGAGGGGGATGATAAACTCATTGCTAGCGTGGCTGTCCGTCTGATGCTGGTCTTGTTCCTCCACCTATCTGCTACTAAGTTTTCAGAGTTCTTAAATAGCTACTCTGTGTGTTTTGTCCGGGTTTCTTTTTTTTTCTTTTTTAATGTTTGTTTATTTGAGAGAGAGAGAGAGAGAGAGAGAGAGCGTGAGCGCGCGAGCCAGTGGGGGAAGGGCAGAGAGAGAGAGAGGGAGAGAGAGGGAGGGAGACACAGAATCCGAAGCAGGCTCCAGGCTCCGAGCTGTCGGCACAGAGCCTCATGCGGGGCTCGAACCCAGTCTGATCTAGATGTATGGGGAGCATCAGCAAACCTTGTATGCCTCACCTAAGATGTGGGGCTTTACCTCGTGATGTGACCTTCTCCGGGGCTCTCGGCTTTCCCCTTATTTCTAGCTAACTGCCTTTTGTGGGATTTGTGCCCTCAGTGGGAAGCCTTCTACCCACCTGCCTCCCATCCTTTGTGACCCCATCCTTCTCCCATGGTGGAATCTTTTTTTCCCATCTAGCAAGGCAATAGATAGCGGACCTGAGTATAAGAAATGCAGTGATAGGTGTTCCGTATACACTGGTTTATATAACCTTCATCTCAACATCACTGTTATTAACCCCCTTTTACAGAAGAGAAAACTGAGGTGTAGTTTTGGGGTAAGTTGCCTCCAGTTGTGGGTGGTAACCTAAAAAATGATGTCCCAAAGAAGCCAGATCCCTGGGACCTGTAAATCTACCTTACATGGATACAAGGCCTTTACAGATATATTAAGTTAAGATCTTGAGATGGGGAGATTATCCTGGATTATCAGGGTGGCCCTAAATGCAATTACATGTATAGGAGAGGGAAGCAGAGGGAGATCTCTCTCTCTCTCTCTCTCTCTCTCTCTCTCTCTCTCTCTCTCCCTCCCCCTCTCTCTCTCTCTCTCTCTCTCTCTCTCCCTCCCTCCCTCCCTCCCTCCCTCCATCCATCCCTCCCTTTCCCATCCCCACCCCCCACAGAAACAAAAGTGATGTGACCACAGAGCTGACACATTTCAAGATGCTGGCATTAAAAACCAGAGCGATGCAGCCACAAACCAAAAGCTGGAAGAGTCAGGGAACAGTGTCTCCCCTGGAGCCCCCAGAAGGAGTACGGCCCTGTCAACACCTTACTTTGCCCCAGTGATACTGATTTTGGACTCCAGGCCCCCAGAACTAAGAGAATATGTTTGTTTTAAGCCGCCAAGTCTGTGGTAATTTGCCACAAGAGCTTTAGGAGACCAGTCTACCATGTAGAACCAGCCACGTACCCCCGTCTGTCTGGCTCAGGTAGGCAGCCCGGGATTGGAGGGAGCCTCCCTGCCAATGTCAGGTGAGCCCAGCACTGCTTACAGTAAGCACTCAGGAGAAGCACTCCCCTTCCCCCCAGGGAGACATGGGGGTGAGCAGGTGGAACAGTCAGGAAGGGCCTTGGCAGAAGAAGCAACCACAGCAGGGCTGACACTTCCCTCCCTACCACGAGACACAGGGCAGCGAGGCCTGGGGAAACCCCTTCTAGCCCCGAAGACCCAGTGATACCAGATAAACCACAATGAGCAAAATAATACAGCGAAGGCTCTGAACACTAAGCTGTCATTGGAACCACAGCTCCCCAAAATAGTCCAGCACCTGCACGGTAAACCTGAACAGGGTGCCTGCCTGCTAAAATAAAGGGTTTGAATAGGACCCGGGGTTCCCAAACATAATAGACAAGATGACAAGGATATGCCTAAAATCACCCACCCTAATAAGAACCCAGAAAACCGCAACTTGAGTGAGAAAAACAAATCGATTGACTCTAGTACTGAGATGAATCCGATGTTGGAATTATCCGAGAAGGTCTGAAAGCAACCATCATTTAAAACGATTTTTTTTAATGTTTACTTACTTCTGAGAAAGAGAGAGAGAGACAGAGCACGAGCAGGGGAGGGGCAGAAAGAGAGGGAGACACAGAATCTAAAGCAGGCTCCAGGCTCTGAGCTGTTAGCGTAGAGCCCGACGCGGGGCTCCAACTCATAAGCCCTGAGATCATGACCTGAGCTGAAGTTGGACGTTCAACCACCTAAGCCACTCAGGCGCTCCTGAAAGCAGCCATCCTAAAAATGCTTCAACAATCAATTAGAAATTGCCTTGAAATGAAGGGAAAAAATAGATGATAATCTCAGCAATGAAATAGACATTATAGAAAAGCAGGAAAAAGAGCTGTTAGTAAGAACTATGTTAAATTTAATATGGATACAGATGGTTACGTGCAGAAATATTTATGGCTATGTGTATATTACAGATTAGTATACACACATATATTTCTTTGCTCTGTTGGCTGCCAGGGCCTAAAAGAAAGACACGCAAAGAGCAAGAACACACTTAGCACCCAGACCTTGGTTTCTAATACCATACTCCAATGAAAGGAACCTGGGCTCCTTGAAGAAATACCCGATTCTAGGACTGGGGGGAGGAAATATACCACATGAGCCTGGAGCATCTTGTAGTGATAGGAAGTAAGAAAGTGCTCAAAACCAACCGACCAACCAACCAACCAACCAATCGACCGACGATCCCGCAAAGGAGGCTGGGAAAGGCAGGTGGGTGAGAGCAGGGCCTCTGGAAGCCCTGAGGTGGAGGCTATATGGAGGCTGCCGGGAGGACAAGGGGCCAAAGCAGTGGCCAGTGGACGTTGGCGGTGGGGAGGGGTTGGTGACCTTGACAGGGCAGACAGGCAGGAGAGAAAAAACAGTTGTCACACCTGGGCTGCTCCATCCACACCAGGGCAAAGTGACTTTGGCCAGGCTGGCCTCCGCTCTGCCACCCTTCCGGGGTTCGGCCAAGTTCAGGGTAGGACTGAGCCTCACTTGAGAGTTCTGGTGCATCTCTTCTTTGTCTGGGTGTCCCCAGTCTCCTACAGTCCCCCGGGGCACGAGGCCACTCCCACCCTCTTAAACCTATTAGCTGCCATACCAGCTCCCTTGCGGGGCTGTTCCTTCAGCCCCAGAACCAGCACCAGGCAGGAGAGGCAGCTGAAGGTGCCCAGCCATCGTGTGCACTCTCTCCGAGGGGGGACAAGAAGGGAGAAGCACACTTAGGCCCGTGTGCTCCGTCCCACCTCCGTACCTCTGTGCAGAGAGGCCTGTGTGGAGACCCTTCCCTCCCCAGCCCCCATCTCTCCAAATCCCACCCCCCTTGAGCCCTGGCTCAACACACACTTTCTCTTTCATGCGTTCTCTGCCCCCGTTGATCTCTCTGCCTGCTCTGGGAAACGTTGGTGTCTTGCTGTCATCCATATATGTCTTCCTGACCCATCTACCACCTCCTTGATGGTGGAAATAATGACTACTTCTGTCTCCCTGTGGCGCCTAAGGATGACAATCGCAACCCTAATAGTAAGTGTTAATAATTACTAAACAGTTGCTTTTTTATTAGCTCATGGCATTTTTTAAAACTTTTTTCAAAAAGTCTATTTATTTTGAGGGGTGCCTGGGTGGCTCAGTCGGTTGAGCCTCCGACTTCGGCTCAGGTGATGATCTCGCGGTTCGTGAGTTCAAGCCCTGCATCGGGCTCTGTGCTGATGGCTCGGAGCCTGGAGCCTGCTTCGGATTCTGTGTCTCCCTCTCTCTCTGCCCCTTCCCCGCTCGCAGTCTGTCTCTCTCTCTCTCAAAAATAAATAAACATTAAAAGAATTATATTAAAAAAAAAGTCTTACTTATTTTGAGAGAGAGCACGCGCGCACACATGCCCTGGGGAGGTGCAGAGAGAGGGAGAGAGAATCCTAAGCAGGCTCCGCACTGTCAGTGTGGAGTCCGATGCAGGGCTTGAACTCACAAACCGTGAAATCATGACCTGTACTGAACTCCAAGAGTCGGTCACTTAACCGGCTGAGCCACGCAGGTGCCCCTCAGATTTCATTTTTTAAAATTTAATCTCTACCCCCAACATGGGTCTCAAACTCACGACACTGGGATCAGGAGTCGGACGTGCTACCCACTGGGCCAGCCAGGCACCACTGCCTCATTTCGTTTTTGCAACAGCCCTCGTGGTGGGGGCTCTGTGATTAGCCCAGTTTTACAGACGGGAGATCGGAGGCTCAGAAAGGTTAAGGACTAAGCCACACGGCTCATAAATGGAGCCGGGATACAGGCCTGCTGTTAGGAGTCAGTGGAATAATGTCTGTTTCCCCGAGGGCTTCCGTTCCGTGAGGGTGGAACCTGCGTCTGTCTTTTCCTCACCGCAGCCCCAGTACTCAGAACAGTACCTGGCGCACTGGAGGGCCTTGCTATGTAAGTGCTGAAGGGATGAATGAATGAACATGGCCGGTGGTAAACATGGTTATGAAGCAAAACAAAGCTGGTTGAAGGGGGTGGGGGTCAGGGGAGGCCTTCCAGGAGGTGGCATTTGGTCAGAGACCTACATACAGTGTGCGTGTGTGTGTGCGTGCGCGTGGCGGTGGGGGTGGGGTGGGCTGTGTAAAGATCTGGAAGCGTGTTCCAGGCAGAGGGAAAAGCACGTGCAAAAGCTGGGAGGTGGGAGCATGCCAGCGATGCCTGAGGAACAGCAAGGAGCCCGGTGTGGGGAGGAGGGGGGGGGGGGATAAGGGGGCAGGACAACTCATCTTACCCTCTGTGCCTCAGTTTCTTCACCTGTAAAACGGAGAACAAATGGCAGACACTTCACAAGGCTGTTTTGAGCGCCACAGTTATAATTCCGTTGTGGAAAGTTTTGGTCTGAAGGGCTCGGAATTGTTTGGCAGTAAGTAAGCGCTCACTGATGGCTCTCAACTGTCATCACAAAGAAGTCAGGAAGGATCCGCATTAAATGACGTCATTATCTTGGGCGGTGACGGTGGATCATGGAGGACAGTAAGTCTTGTGAGTTCAGATGTTTCAGATGATCGGGCATAATCCGGAAAAATTACTGTTAATATCTTTCCTTTTTAAATTTTTTTTAACGTTTATTTATTTTTGAGAGGAGAGAGGCAGAGCATGAGCGGGGGAGGAGAGGGAAAGAGGGAGACGCAGAATCTGAAACAGGCTCCAGGCTCTGAGCTGTCAGCACAGAGCCCGACGCGGGGCTCGAACTCACGGACCGCGAGATCGTGACCTGAGCCGAAGTCGGCCGCTTAACTGACAGAGCCAGCCGGGCACCCCCCACAGTTTGTGATTTCGAGTCACACAAGCCCCGCGCTTCGGGTAAAATGCGAGCTCTGGGTGAGCCCTGCTTCTCTCTCTCAATCTCCCCGCCCCTTGTCACTTGCCCCCCGACCCCCAAAAAAGTGCATGGTACAAAATTCTAAAGCAAAAAGCAAAGAAAAGGCAATATAGATAAGTCCCCCTCCCACACCGTCCCTCAGCCACCCAGGTGTCCTATCTCCCCATACCCACAATTGCTGTCTGGTGTGTTTTTCCGGAATTGGGGAGGGGGGGTGTCTATGTAGATATAATCAAATACATATTTCTAACCATTTTATTTTACATGGGTGGAAGTGAAGGAAACCAGAATATGTCAGCCCAAAATATGCCTCTTTGACTTAAAAAGTATTTTGAGCTGAAGGCAGTTAAGAAGCAGCAAGCCCAGGAAAAAAAGCTCCCTCTTTTCTGCCTAAAGGCAGGGTATAAATTCTTCTTTTATTGGAGACAGACATAAATCTAGAGATGACACCAGAGGAATTTGCAAACCTTCCTCCATTCCCTCTCATATATTTACCTTTCCACAGCCTTCTGCCCTCAGAAGCCTTGAGCCATTTCCCTTTGCCTTGTCATTTCTTGGCAAATTTATTGTTCCTTGTTGAAGATGCTATCTAAGCTGGAATTCTAAGCTGCCATTTTGGGTTACTTTTCATTAGGTTTCCCCGTGTAATGTGTGCTGCGTGACTTAATAAAAGTTTTTTCTCTTGTTAGTCTAAGTTTTGTTCGAGTCCCTGCTGAAAACTAAGATGGGTAGAGGTAAAGTTTTGCCTCCCCTACAGAAGCAAACTGCACATTCCGAGGGAGGGAGGGGAAATGGTCCAGCACAGACATTGGATCCAGTCCCAAGTTCAAATCCTGCTTCCTCCACCTACTGGCTGAGTGACTTTGCACAAGTAACCTATGTTGCATGTTTCTCTTTTCCTTTTCTCGAATGGGGTTGGTGTAAGGATCACGAGTTAATACCCATCAAATGCTGAGAACAGTGTCTGCCCCGTGGTAAATGCTATTCCTCGAAATGACTTACCAGGTACCTTAGAGAACATCCTTTTCCATGTCCGGAGAACTCAGTGGTTACAAATGGCTGTACTGTGTCCGCTATGTGAATGTATCCATAACTGACGTAACCATCTGGGTTGATGGGCATTTAAATTCATTTGGAAAGGTCTCACAAAGACCGATTCAAGGCCGTTCACTCATTCATGTGTGCACCACACTCTCTTGAGCTAACTGGCCTTTGCGTCTTCTGTCCCTCCTCCCGGAACATTCTTCACCTACTCTCTGGCCACCTGGTTGATTTCCTGTGCAACGACCAGTTCTCAGCCCCAAAGTCTCCTCCTTGGAGAAGGCTCCCTGGGTCTCTCTCCCCCCCCACCCCCCACCGTCCTTGCTGTCCTTCTCTGCAGACTGTACATGGGATGGGACCCTGGAGGAACCTGGTGGCCGACCGTGAACCCTTGGCCCCGGCACCAAGCAGGTGCTCACCAACCCTTGCTGGCCAATGGATACCGTGGTCTACACATCTCTCACTTGTTTTAATATTTTAAATCTTCAAGAGATCTGGATTTTAGAAAATGCATTTTCTTGTGCTCAAGATCCCAGCTGCTCCTGGTGAAAACAGAGGGCTGTTAGCAAGCTCTCTGGTCTCAGTTCACAGTCTCTACTTCCTGCCCCTGACCAAGTAACACTGGGTGCTCAAGTGTGAGCCTCTGTGGACTGTTTCACTTAATTCTCACAGTAACCATCTGAAGAAGTTATAATGACTCTCTTCCTTTAGAAACGAGGGCATTAAGGGTGCCTGGGTGGCTCAGTGGGTTAAGCGGCCAACTTCGGCTCAGGTCATGATCTCGAAGTTCGTGAGTTCGAGCCTCGCGTCGGGCTCTGTGCTGACAGCTCAGAGCCTGGAGCGTGTTTCAGATCCTGTGTCTCCCTCTCTCTCTGTTCCTCCCCTGCTCGCACTCTGTCTCTCTCTCAAAAATAAATAAAGATTAAAAAAAAGAAATGAGGGCATTAAGGGTCAGAGAGGGGAGAAGCTGGTCCAAGGACACACAGCCAGGAAAGGGTGGGGTGAAATTCAAATCCAGGTCTAGCTCAGGGCCGTGGGAAAATTGTCTCTTGCTTACTTCTACCTGAGCCCTTGGGGCTTCAAGAACTTGGTTTAGATAATTGTTGGGCCTTTGTGATAACTCTTGTCCCCAGGGGCTCCCCTTCAGATCTCTGTCATCTGGCTGGTGAGCTGAGTGTTCAGACTTCAAAGTCTCTCTCAAATTCTGGCCAGCACTTGGGATTTGGGGACCTGTCTGGCCTGTCTGGAGGGAAAGCTGTCTCATCTTGGGATCGAGGGATCAGTGATCGCTCACCTGGTAAGAGCCTTCTGGGGCTCAGCCGATTGGGACCTCGACTTTCAGGTTCTTGGCTGAAAAGGACATACCCTGGGCCCAGAGAGAGACGGTACAAGGGTCACTGGAGCTGACTCACCACTTCGTCAGTCTGAAATCTGACAAACCCTATCACTGGTGGGGAGTTTGGATGTCCCCATCTGCCCTGGAAGTGCAAGCTTGGTGGTCAAAACCAATGGTACTGGCTGATCTGGGGACATAGGAACTCAGAGGTTTGGGAGACTGGTCCTGACAATTCAGGTCACTGGGCTGAGAGCATTAGGTGTGTTGATTCCTTGAACTCTGCGGAGAACACACTTTACTCATGGAGCAGAGAGAGAGACCAGTCGAGGAGGAAGGGCTTGGACCCTCGCCACTGCGGTCCGTTCTTGGTTTCATCAGTTTGTTCCCATCTCACAAGTCTGCTGGGGGGGGGGGGGGGGGACTTACTCTCACTCCTCAGTAGGGGACCAGATGCTGTCCCTGGTACTGGCTCCCTCTCAGAGTCAGCCCCATCTGCCTGCCTGGGGTTGTCTCTTAAGGAAGGAAAGCCTTCGTTCTTCTTTGTCAAAGAACCAACCCTTGATCACCTTTCACAACCCAGCTCAAGGGTGCCCTCTTTTTTTTTTTTTTTAATTTTTTTTTTTTTTTTGGTTAACATTTATTTATTTTTGAGACACAGAGAGACAAAGCATGAACGGGGGAGGATCAGGGAGAAGGAGACACAGAATCTGAAACAGGCTCCAGGCTCTGAGCTGTCAGCACAGAGCCCAACGCAGGGCTCGAACCCATGGACCGTGAGATCGTGACCTGAGCCGAAGTCGGCCGCTTAACTGACTGAGCCACCCAGGCGCCCCAAGGGTGCCCTCTTCTAAGAAGCCCTCCCTGATTTCCCCTCTGCCCTAGTCATTCCCCCCTGGCTGTGCCCTTGGGCCTGCCTTCTCCACAGTAGTTTGGTGGTCAGACAGTTGGGGATTCAAATCTTGGTTCTGCCTTTTCATCAGTGTGGGCAGTGGGACTTGAGGTTAGTTCCTTTACCATGCTGAGACTCTCATAAAATGAGCTAACCATAGTACCTTTGGGTCGCTGTCAGACTACATGAGGTAAGGTACATACAGGGCCTGGCACAAAGATATTGCTCAAATGATGGACGCAGCTATTATCATCAGTCGTAACTAAAGACCTGGTCTTGACATTGAAGGCCTGAGGTGCTCAACATAGAGGGTAACTGGCCCTTACCAAACTCCCTAGTCCAGCTCAGGCAGGGCAGAGAAAGTGCTAGAGGGCATTCCCTTCACACCCTGCCCCCGCCCCCACCCCCCACCCCCCACCTACACACTCGGCTGTCTTCAGCTCCACCTTTATTAGTGGCTTTGCTGGAAGCAACAGGTGCCCTTTGCAACGATGCCCCCCTGTGGCTGAACGAGCACCTGCTTTGGGGGGAAGGGAGGGACCGCAGTTACTGGAGCACCTACCCCATGGGGCCTTGACGAGCAGCACGGTTGGTCGGTTGGTCGTCATCCTGTCATCCTTTAGACCGGGAGGTCTTATCTTTGTTTCGCAGGTTCATCCAACCAGTTATTTGTGGGGGACCTGCTATGCATCAGGCACCATGGCAGGTGCTCAGGGGACAAGAGTGAACAGACACATAGAACATACAACGCACCACAGGCAGGATAAGAAGGAAAATAAGGCAGGACAAGGGGATCGCGAGGGGCCAGCCCTGCAGAACTCTTCAGGCCTCAGTGAGCAGTTTCCAGAGATTGGGGCGGCAGCGGGGGGGGGGGGGGGGGGGGCCGGGGGGGTTGGGTGGAGAGCACCTGAGGGTTTTAAAGGAAAGAAGTGACAGGTGTGGTGCCTGTATGTGAGCAGACTGCCGGGCAACAGCAGCAGCAGGGGATCAGTGGGGTAAGGGCAGTTGTCACCGGCAGAGATGACAGCGCCCGGGCTGGGGCACCGCAAGGGGAGGACAAGCGGCCTGATCTGGGACACGTGTGCGGCTGAGCCCAGAGGACTTGCTGATGAACGGGACGTGGGGTGAGGCTCGGGGCCGCAGAGAGAGAAGTCACAGGCGCACGAGCTGCTCAGACAGAGACCAGGTGGGACACTTGAAGTCCACAGCGTAAGGTTTCTGCTCTGCTTCCCTGTCCTAGCCTGAGAAGACTGGACCCGGAAAGGGGGGGCAGGGCACAGCCACCACCCGTGAACAGGAGCAGAACCCATTTAAAGAAGGAAGACCTTGTCTTTGGCCCTGGGAGGCAGTCCTGGAACAGTCCCCTCTGAACATGCTGCTGGCTAGGGCAGAGGGCGAGGAGCAGCGAACCCACCTTTCTGCACCAGCTGCTTCCCTCGGTGAGCTCCAGGTCAACCTTAAGGAGTCCCTGGAGGGCACTTTGTCAATGCCACCCAAAGGCGTAGAGCTGCGCCCGGCCTCCGGCCCACGTGCTCGCTTTTAAGCTGAACTCGGTGAGGATGCATCATCAGCCCAGTTAACTCATGTTTTTCATTTGGTGTTGAATTTTATTTATTTTAGGTAGTTTTTAAGTTTTATTTATTTTTGAGGGGGGAGGGGCAGAGAGAGAGAGAGAGGGAGAGAGAGAATCCCCATCAGGCTCCGTATGGTCAGCATGGAGCCCGATGTGGGCTTGAACTCACGAACCGTGAGCTCATGACCTGAGCCAAAACCAAAGTCAGACGCTTAACCGAATGAGCCACCCAGGTGCCCCATCACTCGGTGCTGAGTTTTAAACATCGTTCCATCAGGACACGTCCCATGCTTTGCGATAGGTCCTTGGCCCGTGTAATGACAGGAGGTTCCCTTACCAACCAACCAATTTTGGCGAGGACTCAAAATACTCCCATAGATGAATGGAATGTCTAGTTGAGAACGACTGCCCTGCATTCAGACCCCCCAGAACCAGTGGTTATTTGTTTTTAAACCTGTGAAAGCCTATCTGGGTGACTGGACCTTTCCACCTGAGCCACCCAAAACAGAGAACTAGGGCTAAAAACATCTTTGCCCAGCCTGGATCTGGACCAGGGTGATCCCTGGCTCAGTGGCCATAGTCCCTCTGACCTTGGGCCAGAGGTCTGACCTTGAGCCAGACGGTGGCCCAGTCTGTCTGAACTGGGGTGGCTGCGACAATTACAACTACGTCAGCTTCCTCACCCACTTCCCAGGGCTGGTTGGGAATCCCAAGAGCCCTTTGTAAACTCTTCTAGATGATGCAGGTTCTAAGTGGTGTTTTGATGATCTCTTTGGGTGTGCGCTCACTCATGCAAGCAGAATTAACGTAAGCAGAGTGTATGCGTGCAGGGTCTGGGACGGGGGGAGGGAGTGTATGTAGAGGGCAGGGTGGTTAAGAGCACGAGCCTTAGAAGCAGACGGCACCTTACCACTTGCCAGCTATGTGACTTGGGCTTGAGATTCTGCAGTAGTTATTACACTACTGGGACTACACTTTTTCAGAGCGACCCATTAGAAGCTACCAAACTCCACTATCCTCATTCTGGTCTTTAATGGGCAGGGGGACGACAATTTACAGTTTTTCCAGACCCGCCCTTAGTTTCCACGGTCACCTCCGTCTGCCGGACACGCTATGGATGTTGCTGTCCCGGCAGGCCCCCCTCCGCCAGTGTGGGATGGGGAACACCAAGCCACGTCCCTTTCCTGGGATGGGCACGGCGTGGAACGCCAAGCCCTTCGCTAGCCCCGGCTGGGTGTCGTGTTCTTTGCTCGCCGCAGGCATAAAGCGGGAAGAGAAAAGTGTGTGGTGATGAGTGCCTGGGAAGAGGGCTGAGGCACATTAGGTTTCAAGACCGGGGGACTTTGAGACAGTGGCGATCCTGTCTGTGGTTCCTCTGATAGGGAGGTGGAAGGACTTCCATCTAAAGACCCCGGCGACCTCCTCTCCCAGCTTCACACAGGAAGCACGCTTACGGGAGGGGGTCTTCACGGGGGAACTACTCCCTGAGTTGCTGCCCGTCGGAAGCCAGCAGGGCAGAGAACTGTGGACGGGACCTGCACACCAAGGCCACGGACACTGCTCTCCCCCTCAAAACGGACTCAGCGGGAGCCTCCTACAAAGGCTAACACTGTAAAAGGGGCTTGTAGCACGGGCAACTCGCCCTTTCTTCACCATCTGATTTGCCCCTTCACCACTAGTGGATAGATGGCTCGGTGACATTTTGATTGTTCCTCTTCTGTGCCAAGGTGCCCTAACCCTGCACTCGTGTGGGCCGGTGTGAGCCGTTTCCCAGTGAGAGAACACCCGATCTCCCAGGTACAGATCTCTGCACGTGGAGCGACCAAGGCAATGGCAGTGCAGCCGAGAACATCAGGGCGACAGTCCAGACGAGGGAGAAGGGCTGGGACAGGGAGGCATTGCTAGAATCTCAACCAGCCAAGGCCCGGGGAGCTGGAATCTCCCAGCGTCTGAGTGAAAGGAGTGCAGGGAAGTATTTTCACCTGAAGGGCTCTGTGCATCCAGACCTGACCTCACACTCAGGCACCCCTGCTGCTGCCCAGTTGTATCCGGGCAAGAGGCCTGTTCTTGTGGGAGGAAGAGGCTGCAGAGCCTCTCTCTACAAGCGCTCGGCCCCCTTCCCAGTAACGGGGGAAGCCCACCGGTCCTCTCAGGGCTGGCGGGTGGATGCCAGCGGATGGGTGTCGTGTGCCACAAGCAATGTTTAAGCAGAGACGGTGGAAGGCAGGCTCCTCCCCGCACGCCCTGGAGAGTAGTGTGATTTTAAAGCAATGAAAGCCGGCTTCTGTGGGAGACGTTCCATACAACGTGCCGGTGATATCCTTCCGTTTTTTTGGTCATTTTTATTTTTTTCTTTAAAGTCCATTGATCGTCACAAAAACCCAGGAAATGCAACTAAGGAGAAAACAAATGTCCAACCGAGATCTAAGAACCCAGAGCTACGGAGGAGACGTGGCACTGGCCTGCTGGGTGTGCGGGAGGGGGGCGGGAGGGGCGGTCCCCGTGGGGCGGCCGGCCAAGGGGGACGCAGGAGGGAGAGGAGGCTGCCGGCCAGGCGGGCGGTTATGTTAACCGCTGCACGATGACGGCGTTGAGCAGGTTGGCTTCCTTCAGGGTCTGGCTCTCGTCAGCCAGCTCTTTGTTCGGGAAGGTAGTCATGAGGACAAAGCTGGTGGCAGCCATGGCCGGTCGGGCGTCCACGATGAAGAGTCGGATGTCGCTGATCCTGGCAGAGCAGGGGGGGTGAGTGGGGAGGGGGGTGAGCAGGGCCGGCCTCTGCCGTCCATAGCCCCTGGGCTTCCTTCTCCACAGGGCAGCCAAAGCACTCACGTGGAAGCACGTCAGATCACGGCACTCCCTCGCCTAAAACCCTTCACGACTGCTCCCAGTTTCCGTGGGATAAACACCACCTCCTTACTGTGATCCCAAGCCCTACCTAATTTGACCCCCATGCTCCTTCCCCTTGCTATGTCCCGCCTTCTAGATTTTCCTCATGCTGTGCTTCCTGCCAACGTTGGGGTCCCTCGGGGCTCCTCTGCCTGATTCCTGTCCTGTAATCCTAATCAAACCTTTTCAGAACTTAGCCCACGTGACCCCCTGTCAGCACTCAAGGATTGTCAAGCCATTCCCTGGGCCCCACACGTGCTTCTGGTTTAGTTGGCCTATGCCTAATGAAATATGGATACTGCTATCCTAGAAAAAGGCGTTTGCCAAATACCTAGAATACTGGTTTAACAGTCCTCCCCTGCTAATCTCTGCATGCCTCAGTTTCCCCATCTTTCACATGGGGTTGGCAGTTTGCTTTGATCCAGCCCAGATGATCTGAAATAGTAGAGCAGGTATTCTAGAATTTTCGAAGGGCAGATCTAGAAGAGACTTACACAGCCCAGTCGTTTTCAGAGATCCCCTGTGGGGAGGGACACCCAATTGGAGGAGAGGCTGGTGCTGTGTCCCCTCCTCCTCTCCATTAACCACAGCAGTTCAGATTTTATTGTTCTGCACTCGGGCTCTGCCATGAAATTTCCTGTGAACACACACTGTGGGGGCTGAAAAGACCCTGAGAAGTCCAGTCCCCTAACTTTATAGGCAGGAAGTGAGCAGTTGCTGGCCGCACTTAACAGAAGAGTGGGGACTAGAACCACAGGCTTCAGACCTTCCCATCCCGCTGCCCCCTTCGGGGACCGCACGGAGCGCCCGCTGGCGTTTAGGGGGCCCTCCCCAAGCAAGCGAGGCCAGACGGCGCAAGGCACCTGTGGCTGTGGTTAAACTTCTGCACCAGCCTCCCGCCGTCAGCGAGCCGTATCTGGATGTTTGTGGTGGGCTGGGACTCGTCGATTGAGACCGAAGAGCTGGCTTTGGCTTCATTCTCTGCCTGTTGGGCTGGAGAGCTGGTATTCAGCACCTGGGGGGCCGTGCTGAGGAGAGAGAAGCCTGTCAGGCCGCACATAGCAACAAGGCCCCTGCAGGAGGGCAATCCCGCCTTGGAGTCAGCCTGAGCACGCGCTGTGTCCGGGACTCTGCTCGCTGCTGTGGCTACAAGGAGTGACTCAGACAAGCCCTGCCTTCGCGGAACCTACAGGCCCGGCAGAAGGCACTCAGGCCCCAAGCTGCGGCTAGCTTCCAAACTCCTGAGTAACCCAGGGCAAGTGACTCACCCCTTCTGCTTCGGTGCCCTCACCCGGACAAAGGCCCGAAGGGACAAAAGCCGTATGCATGACAGCCTGTGGCGGGACCAGATCAGGATGGGTTTTAGCCTCAACGAGAGAGGCCAAGGGTACTCCAGGTCCGTAGCGGAGGCAGGCCTGACAGCCGGGCAGGTGACTGCCGGGATGCAGGGACCAGTCCAGACTCCTTCCCGGTCACGGAATTGTCAGGCCTGTACCCCCCAGTGCAGCCTTATTCGTGTGCACATTCATCCTCCTGTGTCAACTACCAGAAGGGGACAGAGATTTCCCACAGGTCAACTCAAGAACCCCGCACCACAGGGATTATTTGCACAGTATCAACAGGACACGGCGTCTGCTACCGATCTTCGATCAAGCGGACCGGCGTCTGAATGCTCCCACTAGTCAGGTGGCACTGGGCAAGTTACTCGAGCTCCCTTAGTTTCAACAAGGGTAGTAATGAAGCTCTTTAACAAAGGTTAAGGCTACCTGACCTGCCTTGCTCAGCTTTTGTGAGGGATGAAGGAGAGAAATACACACAGCGCTGACACACAAAATGTACACAGAACTCCCGATTCTCGACAACTTCTGGAGGCTTCGCCCCTCTCCTGTAAACACCTGTGAGTCCCCCTCCCAGCCTTTCCCTGAGCAGCCGCCCTCACCTAGACCCCTGCAGAGAAGAGAGGCCAGGAGGTGGCAGCTTGCCTGTTTCCCCCAAGCTTTGGATTACATCAGTTCCTACACCTCTCCCTCTCCCCTGGATCTTTACAAGCTAAAAATGGTACTCCTAATAAAGCCATCGGAAAGTGCTTTCCCAAGTGTGTTTCCTGAGACCCTAATCCCCTGAGAGATCCCCAGGAAGGCTGTGGAAATGCCACACATCAAACCGGCAGCACCAGAGGCCACTTGCATATTACAGGTCTTGAGAGGCTGTGCGGTTAAGGCAAACTCATTTGACCACCTTGTCCTTTTTTCAAGCTACACTTGTTAAACCTCCTGCATATAGAGTATGTCCTGGAACTCAGTTTGTGAAACACTGCCCTAGAGCATATAACTAGCAAAGAAGAACGGAAAAGTGAACTGTTCTCTGTGACTGTTAAAAAATGAGGGCTCAGAGAATCACAAAGCAGAGCTCAGGGGAGAACCCAGCTATGAGAGGAGTTTCTTTCTACGCATCAGCCTCTCAGTAGGTGGGACCCAAATGTGGGCCAACGCATGCAGACATCACACCATCACAGACTTCAAGAGATGTTCAGAGACAGTGGAGGGCTCAATACTACACCCGTAAATGCCTAAGACTGACTCTGTTCATTAGTTTTATGGGCATGAGGTCAACTCTCTAATTAGACTATAGACAGCCTGTCTCTCAACTGTTCAAGTAACAATTCCAAGGACGGAACAGGTACTCCGTGAAGCTACTGCCTGCCAGAAAGGGAACTCTCACATCTTCAGTCAGGCTTGCAATGAGAAAGAAGCGAGATGGCCCAGAGAACCAGTTTCACCTAGGGTGGGGGCGGAAGGGAACCAGGAATGACGTTGACTTCTCACACGATGTCTGGGGGGGGGGGGGGGGGGAAGGGGAATTGATGTCCACAGCCCCCTGGACTCGTCACAACTGTCCTTTGAGATGGGTGCTGTTTCCATCCTATAGACAGGAAAACAGAAGCACATGCTGTAGAGCAGTTTTTCAATTGTTAAAAATTCATGTAATGAACGAGCTTTTTCCCTGTACGTTCTGTGTGTTCCTCCAGCCAGGACTTTGTCAAGTGTCAAACTCTAGGGTTTATTTTAGGAAACTAATATATTAAAACTGCCTTCTCAAACTCCTCCCCGGCTCCCAGAGAGTCTGATACCCCCCTCTCCTACAAGCTGCCTGATGCTCAGCAAGTTAGTGAACATCTGGGCTTCTCAATTTCCTTTTCTGTAACAGGCAATACTATCCCTACACCTCCGCACCTTTTAGGGCAGGCAGTCCACTAAATGGCAGCCAGCACTACTAAGGAGAGTCACTGTGCTCCTGGAGCCATCGGGTCCCAGCTCTAGCACTGAACTAAACAACAGAGGCGGCTGTGGCCAAGTCACTCAACTTCCCAGGGCTTCACTGTGTGCACGTGCTACACGAGGAAATGTTCTGCCGTGGGGGTTAGCTGACATACCGTGTGCAGGCTGGACACAGACCAGACACTCAGCAAGTCCCCCACACAAGGAGGCAACTGAGGTTTTGGCTCTCTTCCCAGCACAGCCTCTCACACGGAGCTGGTGCTCATCACCTGAGGGTCAAGGAAAGCCCGATGTGCACACTTGGCTGTGTTGCTTCTGTTTCTCTTGCACACCCTGTGAATCCGGTGAGCTGGGGAAGTGTGAGGGACACGCTGTATGTTTATGATGCACTCATCACCGAGCTGGGCCCTGTGCTGAGTATTTCACATGTAGTAGTTCATTTAATTCTCACAATGGCGGGTGAGGAAGGGATTCATCATCCCCGCTTTATAGATGAGGGAACTGAGGCATAATGGAATTAAGCTACGTGCCCAAGATCCCGGTGTTGATTTGACGCGAAGCCAGGATACAATCCAAGCTGCCTGGCTCTTGTCATACTTTCCCTCCAGGCCTTGGAGTCAGGCAGACCTAGACCTGGATTTCAGGAACACTGTCCCAAGACACAGTTTGCACGTCAATAAAAAGGGAGTTAAATGAAATTTCCCTTGGTTGGGATAACAGCTAAAAATAATGCACCGTACCCAGCAGGTACTAGAGGCACAAATGCCTACGTGGCTATGTAAGAACATCCAGGATGCAATGCAGCGCGGTAGGGAAGAGCAGAGACTGGAGGGAACCATCTCTGCACTGACCAGTAGTGTGACCTGGATGTGATCTGACCTCTTCAAGGCTCAGAGTCCTTATTTCCTCCCCTTATTTGGGGGTGAAAACAGGATTAAAGGTGATAACACACATGAAATGCTTACTACAGTGCTTAGCTAACAGCAGAAAAAACACTCTGTAACTACTGTTTCCTATCATTCTTCAAGGTCCTGCCCTGCTTCTATTTGTCTAAATTCTGGACCCGATGCTAGTGCCTGTCCAAGCGCTGTAACTGGAAATCCCCTACAGGCCACTCCCAACCTACGCTGCCCTCAAGGACTGGAGCAGGAGGAACCGCAACACCGGATCTTACGGCTCTCACACTCGGACAGCAGTAGGTCCAAATTGCTCTCGTCACGTAGGACAGCCACGTGCAGTTGCCCAAAGGAGCTCAGCCCTGGGTCTGGCGCTTCCTGAGCACTGCTCACACTCGAACCACTCCTTTCCAGGGGCGGCCACGCCATCGGCAGCAGTGAAGGCACCTCCCCCGGGGACGGAACGGTCCGATCAGACATCTACAGGAAGTTTCTTTACTGTCTCCCTGCAGACACCATACAACTCACAGGGAAACAGCCTCCCCCAGATGGAGAGCCTGGATCACCGACTGCTCATTTCCTTTGTGGCTGGGAATTAACTGGGCACGAAGGTACTTTGTTGTCACCATTACGTGCTGACACTTTGTCATCTCTTTACAAAAATGACCACTGCAGAAAGCACGGTGAGTAGCCGAGACTCAACATGGGTAGCAGCAACCGCACACCCCCGGGGCACTCTGGGCGTCTGCTACTCATAACTGAATAAACGCAGCCTTTTCTGGACCTTCAGATTAGGTCCCATCCAGACAAACAACTGTAAAACCTAAAACAACAAAGTTTAATACAACTGTAAGAGTTTTCTCAAATTTTTGAACTGAGAACAATTTATACATTCAGCTAATTGGAGGAAAAAAACCCAGGACTGACTAATTCTTGAGGCAAACCTGAGAACATTTTCTTAAACTTCTGGCTCTTGATCGTTTTAGTTGACAAGATGACAGTGGAAAACGATGCAAAATTTATGGGAAAAACTAAAAAAGCTATCCATCTGGTTTAGATTGAAAAGCTAAAACCTCATCTCACTTAGCTATATGAAACTTGTCTTTTGCTCACTTTTCATAGAAAGCCAGCACTGAAATAAAATGAAAATGGAACTGGCAAAGAATATTTATTTAGCTGACAAAACCAAACTGTGTCAACCCTGATTATCAAGATCTGTTTCAACTTGTTGGGTGCATCCTCCACACTAATAAAGTTATTTATTTCCCATCCTGCTAAAATAGACCTCCTTAAATATATTTTAATTTTTTGAGATGTGGAGTCTTGCACAAATCCTATAGACTTCCCAGGAGTAGCATTTCCCATTAGTATCATGAAACCAACCAAGCCCAAGCTACACGGTATTCTGAGTTCTGAGCCAGGAGAGCAATTTGACACCATCTTAAAAATATGAAGACCTTTCAAGACAGCAATATTACTTCTAGCCCCAAATTAAGGGGTATACAAAGATTTAATTAGAGACACTCACTGCAGTGTTGTTCTTAAAACTGGCAGCTGTCTAAATGGTTAAAGCAGGGACTAATTAAACTATAGCACATAGGGGCGCCTGGGTGGCTCAGTCGGTTAAGCGTCTGACTTCGGCTCAGGTCATGATCTCACAGTCCGTGAGTTCGAGCCCCGCATCGGGCTCTGTGCTGACAGCTCAGAGCCTGGAGCCTGCTTCAGATTCTGTGTCTCCCTCTCTCTCTGACCCTCCCCCGTTCATGCTCTGTCTCTCTCTGTCTCAAAAATAAACAAACATTAAAAAAAAAAAAAAAACTATAGCACATACATAAGGTAGGAAATTATGTGAGTATGACAAATAATATTGCAGAAATATAATTACTGACATAGAATGACAGCCATGCTACTTTCATTAGGCAAAACAGCAAATGATAAAACAGCATGTTTATAAGACTAGAAGGATACTAACCGGATATGTCTGGGTATTAGGTTTAGGTTTTTTCTTAATCTGTACTTTCTATTATTTAAAAAAAAAAAAACAAACACATTTTGTTTTAATAACAAAAAAAAAAGAAAGAAAGAAAAAAGAAAAAAGAAATTACCTATTGCTCTACAAAGTTGAGCACAGATGGCAGGGAAGCCAGACAGGGCCAATCTGAGAACAGCTGTCCTGCACTAACCGACTGGCCCAATGTGGGGGATGAAATGAGAACAGGGTGAACTTACTATCCTGGTTATGGTAAATCAGTCTACTAGAGACCACTCTAATGTCCTGAGGCATTATCTTTGCTCTTGATAAGGCACGAATGGCCGACGGGGAGTCTCCTAGAGTCCCCACCCAAAGCTCAAAGGGCAGAGCTACCGGCAGACCACACTCTGATCTCTGCCGACAGGGATGAGGGGAGACGGGCAGTGCCTAGCTCAAGAGCTGCCAGATGGGGCTCAGAGAGGGTGCTTGCTGTGCAGGTGTGGGAAGGAATGCCAATCACAAGGCCTCGGTTCCAGTCCTGGCTCCACCACATACCAGCTATATACCCAAGGATAACCCTTAGGGTCCAAGAACCTCAGCTTTCCTTCTGTAAAGTAACAAATGTACTTGCAGGGAGGGTCACTATTCCCTGCATGCGTCTTCTGCACACAGTTCTCTCTGGAGAATACTGACCAAGTGACCCATCACACAGAGACGAGTGGGCTTCTGAGAGAAGGAAGCCTGCTTCTGCGTGGGCCAAGGTCTGGTGGGAGAACTCTGCCTATTAGAGGCAACAGTGACTTCAACCGATCAGATCCCATCAGGAGTCTAAATGGAAGATGGAGACAGTGGCAGAGGACACAGGGCAGAAAAAGGCACAGAAGGTGACAGTGAGTGTCATGCAGGGCCAAAGTAGTAGAGATAAGAGCTGCAGTAATGGTGGAGAGCAGCCGGCACAGGGCAACGATGTCCCTGAGCTTCCCTGGATCCTGAACAATGCTGCCGCAAGGCTCCAAGACTGGCTGGGCAGAAGAGTCAGAGATTTCTTGTCCCTCCGCATCCCCATTTCAGGTGACTCCTGAGAACACACGTGTCTGTCCTGGCCTTAAGCTACGAAGGAGATCACTGCTCCCATGAACGTGCTAGATTACGGAGTCAAAACAGCAACGTGTTACCCTTTGTGCTCACACTGTGCACTGTGGGGCAGTGCTCTGCGCTCCTCACAATGATTAAGGAGTAAGGACCCTCAGTTCCATTTTACGCTTGAGCAAACTGAGGCTATGTAGTCCAAGGTCATATGGCTAGAAAATGAAGAGATTTTAAACTCAGGTCGTTTAACGCCAAAATCCACGTTCTCCACACTTTTCCGCCCCTAAAGATAAAATCCGCAGTGCTCGGAAACGGCAAAGAGCTACGTGCATGGTGATGGTACCCAGGGTCTGGGGGGCCTGGCGCAGTGACCGGCACGTCCCACTTCCACCTGTGCTGCTCTTACCTGCCCAGTTTCTGACCCTCGCCAGTGAAGGCTTTGAAGGCTCCCTTGGGCTTCACAAAGTCCTCATCCCGATGGTCCTCCATGTCCAAATTCACCTGCCCGCCATGAGCTAACCTCCGCAGCTCTGCTGGCACCTCCCTGCAAGAGAAAAGGCAACGCTGGGTCCACACGGAGCGGCACGGGAACAGCAGTGATGGGTGCGAGGGGAGGAGAAATGTTGTAGTTCCAAATGTGAAAATCACTGGGTCTCCCCAGGGCGCGGCTACTTTAGTGGCGATGGTCTGCCTCCTGCTGGTTTCTCACCTGCTCAAAGTCATGGCTGAGACCTCTATCTTATCTGGTCACTTGGTCCTGCCCCAGGCCCAAAAGGGAGTAACAGACACACAAGGTTTCAGATCTGTGAATCTGTTAAATTCACTTAAAATTTTTACTTTTTAAAAATTTTTTAAATTTCTTAAATGTCTGTGTATTTTTGAGAGAGAGAGAGAGAGAGAGAGAGAGAGAGAGAGAGAGCGAGAGCATGAGCAGAGGAGGGGCAGAGAGAGAGGAGGAAACAGGATCCAAAGTAGGCTCTGCGCTGACAGAAGCGAGCCTGATGTGGGACTCGAACTTACGAACCATAAGATCATGACCTGAGCCAAAGATGGATGCTTAACTGACTGATCCAACCAGTCACCCCCAAATTTACTTCTTTATAAAAAAAATTTTTTTTTAGGTTTTTATTTTTGATAGAGACAGAGCACAAGTGGCAGAGGGGCAGAGAGAGAGGGAGACGCAGAATCCAAAGCAGGCTCTAGGCTCTGAGCCGTCAATGCAGAGCCGGATGCAGGGCTCGAACTCACGAACTGTGATATCATGACCTGAACTGAAGTCAGACGCCCAACCAACTGAACCACCCAGGTGTCCCCCAAATTTACTTCTTAAATCAGCCTCTTCATTCTTATCTGCCATTCTACTCACTAACATGGAACCCAGAGGAGGGCTCTTCTGCTCACCCTCTGCGGATAGACTCCAGAAACTGGGCATTGGACGGGTCTTGGTAGCTTCTGAGTTCACCATTGTCCAGGCTGAACCCACTCTTCCAGAGCTTCAACACTACGTGAACCTGTGACAATAGGAGGTAAGCAGTCCATACATTATCAGGAAGCTGGCAAGCACATCAGTGTGTGCAGTAGTAACACCGATCTGTGTTAGCAGGTTTTTACCATTTTACTGTGTCATTATCCAAACACAGAAAGACAACATCACACACACACACACATACACACACACGCGTGCGCGCATGCACAAGGAAATCAATCAACAACCAAGTATTAACTTAAAGTAAGAAGGTGATATGGCAACAGGTTAAGAGCATGGGTTCTGATTTAAGCAGACCTGGGTGTGTATCTTGATTTTGCACTCACTACCTAAGCGGCTCTGAGCAAGTGACTAAATCAAATCTGTGGCTTATCTGTAGGGTTGCCAGTGTGCCTGGCATGTAGCTCGTGCTCAACTAAACTGCCATGGCAAATTTACTCATGGGATTACTTTGCAGTCATTAAAATGATTATCTACAATTTGTGTTAACTCCCTAGACATTTTCACAGAAAACGGTCTAGGTTACAAACCAAAATATTAGCAGCTGCCTCAGGTGGATACAATTTTAATTTTCTTGACTTCATTTTGGAATAAACCCAAAATGATTAAAAACAAATATATTATAAAAACTAATGGTCCCAAGGCCAAATATCTATTTATGGCATAATATTAAATTTAAAAACCTCACAATTATCTATATAGTCTGAGACACTGATTGGAGAGGGACCCTATGCACAGGAAAAAAAGGGTTGGACAATAGTAAATTTTTTCAAAGTTGTGCTTTGGGTGGACTGAAGCTCTTTTTTTTTTGTTTATTAAGAACATTTTTTTTTTAATGTTCATTTATTTTTGGGAGAGAGAGAGAGACAGAGCATGAGCAGGGGAGAGGCAGAGAAAAAGGGAGACACAGAATCCGAAGCAGGCTCCAGGCTCCGAGCTGTCAGCACAGAGCCCGACGTGGGGCTCGAACTCACAAACAACGAGATCATGACCTGAGCCGAAGTCAGACGCTCAACCGACAGAGCCACCCAGGCGCCCCTGAAGACTAAGTTCTTTAGCCATGTCCGCACCACCAGAAAACCTCAGAATCATGATCCCTCCGCCCAACATTCATGGAATGCTCAGAAAACTCCTTCGTTTGCCCATCCCCTCTGCTCACTCCTTCTCTCGGGTGCCCCTGCACAGCTAGATGAGAGCTGACTTTTGTTGTCAAGTAAGCCTCTCCACTCCTGGCCCACAGTGATGGCACTGCCTCTTCCTTTCCAGAGGCTGCTGGTTCACACATAACATGTGACCAATCCCTTCTGAAAACTGGCAGAACAGGCTTTGAGCTCCCCTAAGGAAGGTAGATGCGCACTCACATCCTGGCCGGAATGCCGCCTCCTTTCTCCCGCCACATAGGCAGACTCTTCCTCTGGTGCTGCCCCAAGGCGATAGCCACCCCCTGCAAAAGGCTGTAAAAGACACGTTCATAAACACTTGAGGTGTGGGGTCCTCAGATACAATGATCTTACCTACTAGGTGCACCTTCTCTGGTACTGAACTCACAGCTACAGGGCCAAGCAGTATGGTAGATGAATTAAGTGGCCAGGAATGGTGAGAACTGGAAGGGAGGGGGGAGGGGCTGCTTGGCTAAAGGGAACAGCTGCTACTAAGCTCTACTTAATCATGGCCACGTAGGAATCTGGGTGCAAGGTAATAGCAAAGACCTTCTGATGTTCCCAAAGAAGACAGAAGTCTAGAATTTATGTAACACATCAATTCAATTCAATACTAATTCAATTAAAACAAAATAAAGCAAAATACTAAATAAGTCAAGTTGGTTTAGGCCAAATAAAACATGTCTGCAGGACCTGTTCCAGCCCACAGGCCACAGGCTTGAAAGTTGCCCCAAATCTTGATCTCATGTTACAAGGTGAGAGAAAGTGCACCGCTCTTCTGGATACCAGAGCAAGTGAGCAATAAAAAAAAAAAGACGAAACAAAAACAAATTCAGTCACTACTGGGGTGAGGAAGGGCTCCTCCCAGTCTCCAGAACCAGAGTCCTGTGGACACAGACAATGATCCCCTGTGCTCACTCTCGGTTTACTGGTTTCTCCGGGACTCTTGGTCACTCGTTCCACAGCCACAGCTCCATGCTCCTTGGCACCTTTAAAGAGATCATCCACCAGCTCGTTGGGACTTTTCTTCCTGGGAGGGCCAACAATCTGCTGTCCACTTCTTTCTGAGCCCCCAGCATAAAACCTGTGCAGAAAATACATGTCTAACACTAAACGCACTTGGAAAACATGAATAGAGCACATGCCAGGCTCCGGGCTGGGTGCTAGGCACACTGAGGCAATAATGGGTGCAACGCCCATCTTCAAGGAATTTACCGTCTAGTTGGGGAAACATGTAAGCAGGCAGGCAGGCATAATGCAGTGTGAACAGCAATGGAGGTCAGTAAGGGATGCTCTGGAGCACTGAGCTATGGAGGACAATCAAGGCTTCCTAGAAGAATGTCTTCTGGGCTGAATCTTGAGGATGAGGACGAGGACAAGTTTATCAGGTGAAGAAACCAGGGAAGGGCATTCCAGGCATGCACGACAGCATGCCAGCTCCAGAAAGAGTCCCAGCTGGGAATTATTCGTCCAGGGGCCGGCACCTTTCTAGGAGATAGCAACTGTGGTCACAGTCAGAAGCAGCTACCACTAACAGCTCTGGGTTAATAGTGGCAGTGGCGTCGTTAGTACAAGCAGCCAGGCTCCAGTGTCGGCCCTGCTGCTGAGTGACCCAGGGCAAGCCAGTGCATGGCCCTGCATGTCATTTTCCGTATCTTTGAAATAGGAGGGAAGGACCACATGCCCTACCTACCTGCTCCTTAAGTCAGGGCCATGAGGTTCAAATCAGCGGATGTATGCAAAAGAATAAGCAGAGTAATGCACACATGTAAGGTGGTGTGATACAGCACCGAGAGCTCACCCGAGCCTCGCCTCGCTATTCTTGTGACGTACACCGGGGGCAATGAGAAGAGGGCACTGAAGAAGGTCAGGGAAAGCTAAATGCCAGCCCCAAGATACCCACACCAGGCTCTGCAATGGGCCAAGCACAGCTTGAGATGGAGTTAGCAGTTTTTACGCCGGTTCTGAAAACCAGTACTCACGTAGCCTGGCTCATCACTCCTATTCACTGCCAGGTCAACAGCATGTCGCTAAGTGGGGACATTGAGAACCTACAAAATTAGTCTCAGCCTTCTACTTCCTGACATTCCCCACTGAATGCAAGGCAAGCCACAGGCCTTGACAAGGATGACAGCACCAATGTCATCAGGTCTGAAATGCTGAGGGGCCGAGGAGGTAATCAGGATGTGAAATAAAGGAAGGTCATCA
The DNA here is from genome assembly GCF_018350195.1 of Panthera tigris. Classification (NCBI taxonomy): domain Eukaryota; kingdom Metazoa; phylum Chordata; class Mammalia; order Carnivora; family Felidae; genus Panthera; species Panthera tigris. Next base: position 28,293,739 of record NC_056662.1, read on the forward strand.
CCTGGAGGATGTGACAGGACAGGAAAAGGAGGCAGCGGCCATTTAGGAGTTGGGCATTCACATACTTGATGGCATTGCCTTTCACTCAAGGAGTGTAAAACTCTGAACCTTGAATGTATCTAAAAAGAAGGCTGTGAGGCAGTGTAAAGGTCACTATATGGATGAAACAGAGAATAGAACACATGTAATTTCTCAGCCCACTTCCCAAAGAGTGACCATGATGAGATAATTACATTTCTATAATGGTTACTGTAATGTTCCTTAGGAATGTCTGACAGACCGAGGCAGGGCCCATGGGGAACTAAAACCTGTGAAATGAGGCTGCAGATGAAGTTCTGCTCGGTGGTCTTTATCATAGAATCTCAAAGCCTTGGCTTGTGAACTGAGAGCGTGTAATCAAGTGCTTAAAAATATTCACTCCCTTGTCCCTTTCATGTCTAGAAACTCCACTAAGAAAAATAATCTGAAATGCAGTCAAAGATTAATACACAGAGATGTTCAAAGCACTGATGTTTAGTGGTAAAAAAAACTGTAAACAACTTAAATATTGGACAACCCATTTGATGAGTTACTATAGTTGCTGAAAACACTAACGAAGAATCTTAATGGCACGGAGAAGTACTGAATATATAGCCTTAATCCAATAAAACCAAGACACAAAATTACCTGACCGACACCATGTAAAATACAAAACAAAGCACAGTTATGTACAGAACACTGAACAGACCTATGACAAAATGTTAACTCCAATTACCAAAAGGTGGATGAGTGCTATATTTTTTTCAGTACACTATTCTGTTTCTTCTACAATGGGCACTATTTTTACTATAACATTCATAATGGTTAAAAACAGACAGTGTGTGTGTGTGTGTGTTGGAGAAAAAACACATTGATAAGCTTTTACTCTGCTCATTATGCGATATACTGCCTTTTTAATTAAGAAAAAGCTAGAAAAATATACACCCAAAATGCTGATACCTGGTTAGCACTAGGTTGCAGTATAAAGAACAACTTTTTTCCTCTTTATCAGTTTGTTTCCCTTCCCTTAATACTCAACAAATATGTATTAATAATTAAAAATAGAAAAACAAACCCAAACATCCCAAAAGAAAAAAAATAGTGACAGGGGAAAGGGATCACTTCTAAGCTACAGGGAGTGGGAGACTGTTTCTAGGATATAACCCACCTAGACTAGCCCACAGTAGTAATGGCTAATGAGAACTGAGCACATTATCCTTTTGGGTCCTTCTAGATGATTTACACATTATCATGAACTTTCCTGTGGACTATGCCCCCTAACAAAGACTCACCTCTGGCCCTCCTCTTCCTCCTCCTCTTCGTCTTGGTCATGAATGAGGTCTCTGAAGGATGTCACCCTATTATCGCTGGAGACACAGAAAGGAGCAAAATGACCTCAGGGAGAACTAAAAGTAACTCCCGTTATCAGCTGCTAAGGAGTTGAAAACATAGGGATTAGATATTTTTGGTGGGGCAGAAGAGGATCTATGTGAAAGAGGGTTAGCCTTTCTAAGTCTAAATGCAAAATAACGTGGCGTTTACTTCTTCAAAGTCCACAGGACTACTAATAAATTAAAAAGGGCTATCATGAAATAAAATGGAGTCCCAATTTAAGCTCTCCTAGGGGGAGGAGAGGGCAACAGTTTGGGGTGTGTCCTAATTTAAAAACTTACTATTTTCATCATTTAATTTTTATTTATTTATTTTACAGATTTTTATTTTATTTTTTTCAATTTATTTTTTTAACGTTTATTTGAGACAGAAAGAGAGCATGAACAGGGGAGGGGCAGAGAGAGAGGGAGACACAGAATCCGAAACAGGCTCCAGGCTCTGAGCTGTCAGCACAGAGCCCGATGCGGGGCTTGAACCCACGGAGCATGAGATCATGACCTGAGCCGAAGTCGGACACTTAACCGACCAAGCCACCCAGGCGCCCCAGATTTTTATTTTTTTAAAAGTAATCTCATACCCAATGAGGGTCTTGAACCTACAATCCTGAGATCAAGAGTCACAGGCTCCACCAACTGAGCCAGCCAGGCAGCCCTCATCATTTAATTTTTAAATACTGAGGGATGCTTATGTGATAGGCGCTGAACTGGATACTAGGTCTATAAAGATGATCAGACCTAGTTTTTTTTTTTTTTTTTTTTTAAACTTTCTTTATTTTGAGAGAGAGTGTATATACACCCCGGGGAGGGACAGAGAGGGGGAGAGAGAATCCCAAGCAGGCTCTGTGCTGTCAGTGCACAGCCTGATGTGGGTCTCAAACTCCTGAACCGTGAGGTCATGACCTGAGCCAAAATGAACAGTCAAACGCTCAACCACTGAGCCACCCAGGCGCCCCAAAAGTTCTTATTTTTGAGTTGCTTATAGGCTCATTGTGGTCCCTGGGCCAGGAAACCCTCTGCTAAATGGGGGCTGGGGCACATGTGATGTGTGGGTACAGAACGTCCTATCCCTCATGGGGTGGGGATGGGGGAACATCAAGACAAGTTTCCCAGCAAAATGGACATTTGGACTGAGTGCTGAAGAATGAGGACTGTCAGGTGGATAAAAGGCAGGGGCCGGTGGGAGAAGGGGGGCAGCAGCGCACTGCAAGAAAGAGGTATATGCACACACACAGAGTAACACATTCGAGGAAGGGTGAGCTATCAACAAATGAAAAGGAAATGAATATGTGGGTGGAGGCCTCTGCTTCTGCTGTAGGCTAGTCAAGAAAGAGTCTTTATTGGTGTTTAGGAAAAAAGCAGGGCTGTGTGTGGGGTTGGAGAGGGTACACTAAAAACGGGCGTGAGAAGGGTCACCTTCCTCTTCTGACATTGTTTTACACTGCCACTTTTTTCCTAGCTTAGACTGTCCTCAAGGAACTTAGTTTTTCAAGGAGGAGGCATTTGATAAAAACACTTCTGGTATTTCTTAGAGTAAGAAGGTAACGTCTCTATAAGAAGAAGGGGAATACAGGTCTAGTGAGGCTAGACCGAGAAGCCTCGAGGAGTTATTTTCTAGAGAAAAGCTGCAGATCAGTCTTGCAGATTTATACCAAAGAGATAATCAGAGGACAGAACAAGGCTTTGAAGTTGCATCGACTAGAAATGAGAGAAGACCAATTAATGTGGCAAATACACTCCCTGCTTGAGTTAGCTGAGGCCATCTCCTGGGCATTCCTGGATGCTCTCTACGACATGGTTCAAAAGGATCCAAGTGACAGATGTGCGCCAGTGCCCCAAAAGGCTAATTCCACTCATTAACCTTCCCAGGGGGAGTCTTCCACAGATGCTCGGCCTAGTATCCGTGGGAAAAAAGCCCCCCCCCCCACCCCATTGTTAACTCCTTCAAATACACACACGCACACATGCTTGAGCAAACCACTTGCTCTGCCTACAGGTTTTTCTCCAAAAGTTCTTACATCCGGACTCTGACACAGACTCTGGTGTTCACATACCCGGTTTTGATCCCAACTGAGCCTCCCGCCCTGGGATCCTGGGCATGCTAGCGAAGCGCTCTAAGTTTTCATTCCCAAGTGAAAATGGGGACAATCACAGCACCGACCCCACGGTGCAGCACATTTCAAGTGCTGTGCTCGAGCAGTGGTTCTCCCAGTGCCGGTCCTTAGACCGAGCGCACAAGCATTACTGGAGAGACTGTTAGAAATGCCAATCCCCAGGCCTGCCTTAGAGCTCCTGAGTCAGAAACTCGGGGAAGAGTGTCTGGCACCCTGCGTCTGAAGCGCTCTCCAATTCTGCCGCACACGCTCAGATCTGAGAGCCGCTCTGGAGTAGCGCTCGGAGAATTGCCTTATAGCATGAACGTCAAGGGGACACCAGCAATTTTAGAACACTTTGTTCTGTGTCCTCCACAAAGTGGCAAAATGTCTCAGAAATTTCAGCACCCAGACTCTATCTCCCAGGTACCCTGGCACCCTGAAGTGCCACAAAAGTCCTTTGTCAGATCCGTTTTCCACAGTGATGGAAATGCTGTACCTGTGCTGTCTAGTATGGAAGTCACAGTCACAGGTGACCTATGGAATATTTGAAATGTGATTAGCATAAATAACTGAATGTTCGTTTTATTTAATTTTAAATAATCTAAAAAGCCACATGAGGCTATTGGCTTCCACACTGGATAGTAGTTTTAGAGAATCAGAAAATGGCAGCCCCAGACATCCTCAGAAAGCATAGTTTAGTTGGAGAAAAGAAGAAGAAAAGGAAGAAGCTCACCGCTACCTCTTGCTGCGCTAGGTACAGGGGTGGGAGGAGCTGGACAGGGAGTAGCGTGTGGCAGAAGCAGCTCCGGATTTACACAGACTTGGCCTTGGATCTGCCATACCAGCAGCTGGGAGTTACTCAATCTTTGTAAGACCCAGCACCCTGACCTGTGAACTGACAAGCACCTACCTACTTCTAAAGTTGTTGAGGCATGACAACGTAGGTAAGAGTATCTGGCAGAGCCAGGCGGATGGTGGGTGCTCCTGAAATCCCAGTTCTCCCACTTCCAGGAACTTATAATTTACTGAGGGACAAAAAGTTAAATATCAGGAGAAGAGTTCAAGACAGCCCACGAGTGATGTCACCGAGTAGTATGTGGATATGGGTCAAAGTGAACAAATCATAGGTGGCCTGGATTCCTGAGGAACGGGACGGGACTATGGCACGTTGCCCACGGGCTGGAGATGATGCTCTCGACAGAGAAGGCGGGCACAGAGCTAAGCCTAGAAAGACCCACGGGGTTTGGACAGGTAGAATGCAAGACAGCAGGTACATCCAGTCAGGTGAGAGGCTCAAACAGAAGCAGGAGAACCAAAAAGGAGGTCAAATTAAGACACCAAAGAGATCGGTTTGGTTGGAATAAGGATGTGAGAAACGAGGGTAAGTCTAGGAAGGCAGGCTCAGGGCTCGCTCGGGAGGACGCTGCATGTCCACGAAGGGAACGCTGGAAACAGAAACAGACCTTCATTTAAATCCTTGTTTTACTCGCTGTGCATCTTGGGAAGATGCCCAGCTTTAGTATTTTCATCTGTAAAATGGCTACAGGGACAATACCCACACACAGGGTTGTAGTGAGGACTAAAGAGATGTACATGTAAAGGCTTAACCCTGGGCACGGCACCTGGCAAGTGCTCAATAAATGACAGCTGTTACTATCGAGGAGTTTAGACTATCTTGCAGCAGTGTTAACCTCTTATGTCCCATAGACCTTGGAAAATCTGTTAAAAGCTACAGATATCCTTGCCAGAAAAGACACACACACAATTTAGCCGGTGGTTTCAGGTAATTTATAAACCTTCTCACATCCATTGCAGACTTATCCTGGGGGTTCAGGGCCTCCACATTAAGAACCCCCTTCTAGAATCAGAGCAGGACCTAATTGAGTGTGGCTCCAAGGAATGGTGAGGACACGAAAGAGTACTTGAGGAGGACGGTGGGGGGTGGGGTGGAGGGGGGTGGGGTGGAGTGGGGTGGGGTGGAGTGGGGTGGGGTGGAGTGGGGTGAGCCGGGGGCAGGCTAAGTGTCCTGCAACAGGTCAGTTGGGGTGGGGGCGGAGGCAGGTCCACACAGAACTCCTCTGAGGCGCTATTGTAAAGCATGGCTTCTCCTGAGAGTGCACTCAGTGCTTTCCTTCCAGACAAGGACAATGACATCAAACCATGCCCTTCCTCTCTCTTTTTCTTGGCTTCCCCGAAGCAACAAAGCAAGGCATCCAGGCCCGCACGTGCCTCGGTCTTAACATTAAACTCTATTTCCTCGATTGTTTTACTAGTAGGTCTACTTTTCAGTCTACGAATTTGTTGTGGAAAGAGCCAGGGAACACACAAAAAAGAATGAGGAAGACAAAAATGGATGCTGATAATAAAAACATGACAACAGCAGCAGCTAATATGTATTATGTTCGAAGTGCTTCGTAAGTTATGAATTCATTTAATCTCCCACGTGGTAGACACTGCTATTGTTCCCATTTGATAGGTGAGGAAAAGCGAGGGATTGAGATGCTCAGTAAACCGTTCAAGGTCTCAAAGCTCCCAGGTAGCAGAGCTGGGACTGGAATGCAGGCAGTCAGGCTCACAGGCCTATGCTCTGATGAACCACGGTCTTGACAGGACTTTGGGGCTACTAGAGGAGAGAGATGTGAACATCTCACCAGAGGCCCCCCTCTGTATGTCTGACACGCTGATGTCCCACCAGTAACCTGGGAGGCCTGTAAAAGACTCATACCCAGGAAATCAGCCATCTTCCTAAAACCACGTTCCAGGCAGTAACGTCCAGATGAGCCATCACCCATACCTTACAGGTATGTGAATAATTAAAAGATCAACTGCCTACTACTACCTCTTTTCTCTGGACGTGGGAGGGAGGAAACAAGTTAAGGAAGCACAAAATCTGGTCTGGGATTAGAGTTCCTTCTTCAGAGGGAAGAAATGTAGTTTAAAGCTTGGATGCCTTTAGAGAGAAACAAAATTTACCATTTCACTGTCAAAGAAACACTCCATCTGTATTCTGGGGCTGATTTAAAAAAAAAAAACCACACAAATTTTCCTGGTGAAAACATATACCAGAGAGTAAAGACAAATCAGGCTAGAGCAGAGAGGGGAGCTGTGGTTCAGACACCTTTGTAGTAAGAGGCCCTGCCTGTCTCCTGGAGGATCAGCACTGTCTTACTCTGCAGATCATAGCAGTGGTCCGCCATGGGAACCCTGCAGCCAGGTGTCTGGGATAGGGGATGCAAATGGGATCATGAAGGTCAACTCTGGTTCACCGAATAAGGTCTCCCTCATCAATCTGGGGAAGAGTGGGCAACACAGGTTTATTTTCTCTAAGACTTCTTAATAGGGTAATGAAAATTACCTACCAAAAATATCAAAAGAGCCCTTCTAAAGTTATCTAATCTTTTCCATCTACAGCACCCCAGAGAGGAAGTCCTTTGCTTTCTACTTAAAAACTTTCAGAGGGGGTGCCTGGGTGGCTCAGTCGGTTAAGTGTCCGACTTTGGCTCAGGTCACGATCTCCCCACTTGTGGGTTCGAGCCTCACGTTGGGCTCTGTGCTGACAGCTCAGGCAGCCTGCCTTAGATTGTGTGTCTCCCTCTCTTTCTGTCCCCTCCCCCACTCACTCTCCCTCGCTCTCTCAAAAAGAAATAAGCATTTAAAAAAACTTCCAGAGATGGAGAGTCACTCCTCACATTCATAAATACAAGACTCTCAAACATCTTCAGAGTAGGTTCCATGGATTCCCCCAGGCCTGGACCATAAACCACACTCCACCTAAGTGTGTTGTCCACCTCTCTACAGGAAAGGAGCAAATCTTATGAGGTACTAATTCCCACCAGTTAGTCTAACTTTCTCACTGCAATCTATTGGCTCATATCTCCAGGCCTGAACCTTCCATCAAGCCAGGAAATTGCTCCTCACTGTTGGAAGCACACCCGTGTAGCAGTAATTGAAGTTGGCCCTTACCTGGGGGCTGTGCCTCTGGACACTGAACTGGGGGTTGCCTGCGAAATGGTCACAATGTCTTCATCCCCTCCATCCTCATAAAAGCTTGCTAGGGCGATCTGAAACAGAGAGGTAGTAACCTGGGTTCTTAAACAGGCCTTCGTCTGACATATTTCCTTTGAGTGCAAAAAAGCAAAGTCACGAAGGTATGGCCCACACTTACGAGATGGTCTGTATCTGGGGACCATGGAAAATGAGATCAAAAGGTAGCAGCCCGGGGCACCTGGGCGGCTCACTTCAGCTCAGGTCGTGATCTTGCTGTCGTGAATTCAAACTCCACATAGGGCTCACTGCTGTCAGTGCAGAGCCAGCTTCAGATCCTCTGTCCCCTCTCTCTCTCTGCCCCTCCCCAGCTTGTGCCCTCTCAAAAATAAATGAACATTAAAAAAAAAAAGTAGCAGCCCAACTATTTCTCCTCATATCACCTGAAACAAATTCCATATCCTAAGGGGAATAGAAGGCAAGAAGGAAGGCCGGGATGGAGACACTCCTCATTCTCACATTACCAGGAAAGGTGGTCCAGTGAAAGCAGCGTACATTTATTGAGCATTTATTTATGTGCCACATCGTTCTGAGCATTAACTCTACATGTGTTAACTTATTTAATCCTCAAAGAACTCTATGTAATTATTATCGTCTCATTTTATAGTGGATACGGAGACACTGAGAAAAATATTGCCCAAAGTTAAACAGTGTGTAAGGAGTGGAGCCAGGTTCCAAGCCAGGCAGTCTGCTCAGGCCCCTACTCTCAGCTTTTACGGGACAACCAGGAGTCAGGAACGGTGAGGTCAGTCCAGATGGCTATTATTGCTTTCCCACTGAGGCCCAGTTTCCTCATCTATCCAACAGGGACACCTGGCCCACCAACCCTGCACGATGAATGAGAGGACCCATTAGCGTTTATGCACAGGCACGTCTTAGCTCTATACATACAGAAGGTCTACGGGAGTCTTTTGGCCATTTGCGAGTGTTTCTCTCGCTGACTCAATGGTGAAGTATTTAATCACTCTGTACAAAGATACGAGCACCTAGGTCTATGCAGATGAAAGAGGCGTGGTTCCTGTCCTCAAGATCACCAGCCTTATAGGAGGCAGTATGCTGTCATAGGACACGCACTGAACTGGTATGGGGGGGGGGGGTAGAGGGGGGCCTACATTCAAGTCCTGGCCCTGCCAGGCAAGTCATGTCGCACGTGGGAGCCTCATATTCCCTACCTGTAGTGTGAGGAGACGCACTGAATGACCCGACAAGTGTGTGACGTTAGTCTAGGCTTTCCAGGCTGCCTTGCACAGGAACTTCACACTGTGTGTGTGTGTGTGTGTGTGCGCGCGCGTCCACATGCGTGCATACAGGCGCGATGCTGTACCTAACTCTTTTACTTTGGGGAAGCAATTTAAATGGGTGAAGTCAGCCCCAATTCAGATCCCAACCTCACTACTTACTGGCTGTGGACCTCGGGCATGTCACTTGCCCTCTGAGCCTCCCATTCCTCATCTATACAACGGAGCTGGTTAGTCTTCTTTACCTCAATGTTGCTAGGATTAAACACATCATCACATGTAAAGTGCCTGGCCCTTGGTGGTTCAGAGCTTGGGCTCTGGAATCGGACTGAACTGAGTTCTAATGCTATTGTTCCCACCTGGTAACTAGCGAGGCCTCACGCAAGTCACTTAACCTCCCTAATCCTCAGCTGCAAAATGCAAAGATTAAATAACTTCCGGCACGGAAAGCAGTTAGAAAAGCACCTGGCTCCACCGTAAGGATTCAAGAAATCACTAATCATCATCACCTACCTAAGACGCAGGCTGGCCAATGCCATTTACGCCATTCTTTCTGTAATTAACTGCCGAGCGTCTACGATGAGCCAGGACCTGTGCTCGGCACTGGGGATTCAACAGTTTACAAAAAACCCTCCCTCGTGTAGCTCATCTTCATGACTTAGCTAACAAACATTTAATGAATACTTAATACGTGCCAGCGAACTAGACGATAAACTCCTCGAGACTCCCACTGTACAGATGAGCTAAGACAGACACTGACACAGGCCCCAAGCTGGCGCCACCACCTCGGAGGCAGTTTCTCCCAGCAATTAGGTAGGAGGGGGCGTGGGCCAACCGCGGGGCTGCGCTTCTCCCTCCACCGGCTGCCGGGGCGGCGGAAATGGAGATGAACGACCCCCTCGGCCTCACCGCAGCTCCCCCCAGGACCCGGTCCTTCCCACCGGCCAGGCCCTCAGCCGAGCCTCGGCGCGGCCGCCACGCCCCCAGCTCCCTTCTCCACGCGGGTCGCGGCAGCGCCCCAAGTCTCGCTGACCCCGCCAGCGGGCGAGGCAGAGGGGGGTGCCGAGGGCCCGCAGAGCAGGGCCGGGGCTGGCCCGCCTTTTCCCACGCCCAGGCCGAGCCGGCGACGCGTGGCAAGCGGCCCCCGGACCCCGAGGCCTGGGTCGGGCCGCAGCCCGGCGGGATGACTGTGCGCTTCGGCCACCGCCGGCTTGGTGTGCCAGACGCCCGCGTCCCGCAGCCCCCCCGCCGGCCCAACGCACCCGGCCCCGCGCCGCTACCTGCAGGTCCCAGCCGGCCGATTCGAGGAAGAAGCGGGCCCGGTCCTCCTCGGCCCCAGTCACCGCCACGAACTCCCTCAGCGCGTCCTGCCGCTCCGCCGCCATCTTCGCTCTGTGCGCCGCCCGAAGCGCTCCGCCCGCCGCCGCACAGCCTCAGCCCCGCAGCCGCGTTCCGCCCACCGGTCGACCCGGCCCAGCCTTGCGGCGCCCGCCCGCAGGCCCCGCCCCATGCGGTGCCTCACGCAAAGTCCTCCGTGCGGGAAACTCCCCCGGCTCCGCGCCCTCTGGCGGCCGCGGCGCGGACTTGCAGCCCAAGGACGGGGTTGGAAGCCCGGCGGAGGATGAGCCGCGGGGCGGGTCTCCATGCCTTCGTGGAACATGAGATCTCCCAAGGAGTCCGATTCACAATTATTCATTGGCTCATCCCTTCATTTTATTCACTTATGGATTCGTTCATTCACTTACTTGTTTCCGTATTTACCGAGTACCCTGGTGCTCTTCCAGGGTTGGGGATAGGCAGGAGCAAAACAAAGTCCCTGCCCTCTGGTCCACATTCTAGGGAAATAGATCTGGAGCAACAGGTTATCCTCTGCTCCCAACGCTTCGTGCCACCCCATCTCACTCCGCCTACCAGACACAATCTCATGGCCTGCAAGACCCATGTGAAACGTGCCAGCCTCTCCGTCTCATCGCCCAGGCTTTCCACTAAATTCCTCTGTTTCAGGCACACTCCCTTCTTGCTGCTTTCTCGGTGTGCCAGGTGTGCATTTTCATCAGAGCCTTGCCATCCGCGACTCCCTTTTCCTGGAACGCTTTTCCTTTGCTGGTGTGCAAGGTGCTCTCCCACTTTCTTCAGGCTTCTGCGCTGAGGACACCTTCTGAGACACAATCTCGTGTTTTGGGCCCGCAGCTCCTTTGCCCTCTTGCCTCTTGGCCCCGGGCCTGGGATTCTCTTCTCTTTTCCTTCCCTTTTGTCAGCCTCTGCACACCCCCTCCTCTTAGTTTAGGTATTCCCTCTTCAAGGAGGCCTTTCTACAGCCCTGGGCTCCATCAGACATCCTTGTGCATGCCCTGTGAGGCCATGTCAAGTGTCAGCCTTCCCCAAAGGTCACCATCCCTGTGACAGCAGAGGCTCTGGCTGTCTCCAGCATGATATGGCTTATCAGCATGCACTCTGGACTGAGCCTGGGTTTGAAGCCCAGATATTCCTGCTTGCATGATCTTGGGTATATTACGTTTCCAAGCTTCCGTGTCTTGATAAATGAAGCTCCTTGCAGTAAGTGAAGCTCCTTACAGTCCTTCAGAGGGATGTGTGAGGATCCAGGGTGCACTGCTCAGAGTAATGCTTGACACTTTCTAAGCCCTCTGCTTAGCTGTCATTTTATCTCCTGTGACCTGCAGTTGCTGGCACTAAATAGCCACTTAATGATCCTTTGCTGAATTAATGAAGGAGTGCATGGTCAAGGTCAAGGAGTGCAAATTCAAGGTCAAGGAGGCAGGCAGGTACCTGGACCCCTGATTAGTGTTGAGCTGACTGTGGTATGTGATCCAATTCCAGTAAATAAAACTCTTCCTTTTCCATAACACAGATGCTTTCATGGTGGGGAGAAAGGGCCTGAGCCCTCGGACCCATAAACGTGCCTTCCCCAAGGTAGCGGCTGCAAAGACATTGTCATCAGTATTCATCATGATTGCGACTAGGCTCTCCCAGACAAGCCGGGTGGCCAGGCCAGGCCTCTGCCCTCTCTGGGCTTCAGGGCCGACTTTTAAAGAGGGGGTATGGGAGCTGGGCCGGCCTGGCATTCAAAGCCTTCTCTGACCCACCTCGCCCCCTTTTAAAAATTTTATTTATTTATTTATTTTGAGAGAGGGAGAGAGAGACAGACAGAGCATAAGTGGGGGAGGGCCAGAGAGAGAGAGAGATACAGAATCCGAAGCAGGCTCCAGGCTCTGAGCTGTCAGCACAGAGCCCGCTGTGGGGCTCGAACTCATGGACCACGAAATCGTGACCTGAGCTGAAGTCGGATGCTCGACTGACCGAGCCACCCAGGCGCCCTACCCCTTTTTCATAAAAAATATTTCCTATCGCCCCTTTATAGCTTCAGTGGAATTCATAGATCATAAAACTGACCTATACATATTGAAAAAATCAACATCATGCCCTAACTGGTGAGATAAAGAGGAAGTAATTTGGAATAAAATGATCTGTATTTCAATTCTCAGGTATAAATGAATCAGTTAGGTGCTTGACTCCACGTACAGGGCTGTTTTATGTGTACTTAAAATATTGTAAGTGTGTTGCTTACAAAGTAAGTGGGCGAAAATGAAGTTATTTTTGAAAAGTGTTTATTTATTTATTTTGAGAGAGACAGAGCCTGAGCAGGGGAAGAGAGGGAGAGAATCCCAAGCAGGGTGCATACTGTCGGCACAGAGCCCGACGCAGGGCTCGAACTCACAGACCGAGAGGTCATGACCTGAGCCGAAGTCAGATGCTTAACCGACTGAGCCACCCAGGTGCCCCAAGTTCATGTTATTAAAAGCAGGTTTTCAGGGGCGCCTGGGTGGCTCAGTTGGTTGGGCATCCGGCTCTTGATTTCAGCTCAGATCTCATGGTGCAGGGGATCGATGAGGCTGCTTGGAATTTTCTCTCCCTCTCTCTCTGCCCTTCCCCCCCTCCCACCCATGTGTGCACGCATGCGTGCCTTCTCTCTCTCTCAAAATAAATAAATAAATAAATACGTTAATAATAATAATTTTAAAAAAAAGCATAGCTTTTCAGCTGCTCGAGGTCCCGGAAGGACATGTGGGAAGAGGGACCTTTCCTTGTGGCGCAGACTCCCCTTTCTGCTGCAGGGACACCAGGCACCAGCCCTGGTCGTGGACCCTCCCCTTCCATTGTTGTGTCCACCTGAAATGCCCTGCAATTTCCCAGGAAGCCCAGGGGCCTGGAGACTCGCGGGCGTCATGCTTGCACTCGGCTGCCGGCATGAGAGATCTGTGGGTGACCAGCTCCCCAAGCTCCAGTTCTCTGGCTGGTGGACGAGTCCTCGAACCCAGGTGTCACCCCTTCTTCGCTTTTATCCATGATTTGTTTCACCTGCCAGCACCCCTGCACTTCTTTTGGGGACTGTTCCCCCCTCCCCACATCCGCTGGGCGTGGCACAGTTAATGCCCAACATGCACCCATGTGTTTTATTCTCAAAACCGCCTAAGAAGGGAGACACTAATGTCATTACCGGAAGATGGATAAGGAAGCCGGGACACTCTAAGAGAAACCAACTTACCCAAGAGATGAGTAGGAGAACTGGAATTTGAATCTGAGCAGCTTCCCAAGGCTGTGAACTTTACCTCTACCCTCTATTCCCCCCTCAGATGGGGGGATTGCAGGGGTCTAACACGTGCCAAGAATCTGCTTGGGGCTTATGCTTCCGGTGCCATGTCAAGCACACTCCTGCCTCAGGGCCTTTGCACTTGCTCCTCTCCTCAGACATCTACGAGTCTCTGTACTCACTCCTTCCAGGTCTCTGCTCAAACGTCACTTTATCTGTGAGGACTCTTCTGACCACCCTAAATAAAATACATCTCCTCTCCCTCGCTCTGGCACCTCCCCCCGCCCTCCTGCCTTCTTATTCCTTTGGCATTCACCACCATGTGACACGTTACTTATTACATTTACTTGCTCGTTGTCCGTCTTCCCCCAGTAGCAGGTGCGCCCTGAGAGAGCAGACTTTACTCTTTAATCCTCAGCACACTGATTAGTGCCTTGGCCTTCACCCACTTTTTATGACTGGATGGAAGGGGCGACATAGGGTGAAAAGTTAGGTTCCTGTCCTCGGCACGCTCGAATTCCAGAGGAGACAACTGGCGGTCATGAAGGAAACGCACACGCGTTTATTTCAGGCCACGGTAGCGCTGCAAAGAACAGGGAGGGGCGTGAGGGCCACCAGAGGGATGGAGACATCGCGGTGGACGGAGCAGTCCGGGAGCCCTTGCGAAGGGGAGCCTTGGATGAGTTAGGGAATGTGTGGCCAAGGCCCCGGGTGGGTGCCAGGGCGGAGTCAGTTTAAGGGGTGGTGGTGGGAGATGATTGGGGAGGGGGGTGGTTTGCAGGGACCAGATCCCGCAGGGCCCCGGGGGGCGAGGAGGTTTGGGAGGCCGAGTGGTTCTTTCAGATGCTCTGTGCCTGCAGACCACAAATGACCACAAACCTGGTGCTTTATTTATCTATTTATTAATTTATTTATATTAGATTTTTAAATATTTATTTATTTTGAGAGAGAGAGTGTGTGCAAGGGGGGGAAGAGGCAGAGACAGAGAGAGAGACAGAGACAGAGACAGAGACAGAGAATCCCAAGCAGGCTCTGTGCTGTCAGCACCATTGATCCCCCAAACTGTGAGATCACGACCTGAGCCGAAACCAAGAGTTAGACGCTTAACAGACGGAGTCACCCAGGCGTCCCACAAACCTGGGGTTTTACAATAATGGAAATTTACCCTCTCATCGTTCTGGAGGCCAGAAGTCTGAGATCAGTAACATGGGGCAGGAATCAAGGTGTCAGTGGGCCCGCTCCCTCTGGAGACTCTGGGGAGAAGTGATTCTGGCTTCTTCCAGCTTCTGGTGGCTGCCGGCCTTCTTGCGGCCACATCACTCCCATCTCTGCCTCTGTGGTCACGTTGCTGTCTCCTTCTCTGTGTCAAATCTCCCCCCGTCTCTCCCTCATCAGGGCACTTGTGATTGCCTTTAGAGCCCCCCTGGATAATCCAGAATAAACCCCCACCTCAAGATCTTTAACCCCAGAGGCAAAGTCCTTTTTTGCCATGTGAGGTCCAGAGGTTAGGTTCCGGGTTCCAGAGATTAGGACGTGGTTATCTTTTGGTAGGGGGTTATTATTCTGATGACTGGTGATTCAGTGATTTATTCCGTCCTCAGACTAAACTAATGTCCCCTTTGGCTTAGGTTTTTCAAGCTCTTTTTCTGTGGTTATAAGGAAAAACGGCCAGACGAATCCACCGCCCCACAGAGTAGGTGCTAGGAGATATTCGCGTGGAAAGCAAAAATGGGGTTCACAGATAGTGAACGCACACAGTGCACACAGCACATGTGAAGCCCTTAGTAAATGAACCGAATTAGTTTTCGTACAATGCAGAGAAGTCCACGTTGCCATCCTTGTCCACGTTCTTATCCACGAGGGTCCAAGGGGTGAAGCGACTGCTTGATTAGTCACTAAGGGCACACAGGGAGGGAGTGGAGGTTCGGGCTGGGAAGCCAGGCATGTCGCACTTTCCCCCACATCGGGCTTCTCAGCCCCAGCACTCCCGATGCTTTGGGCCACACAACTCTATGTTGTGGGGGATGCCGTGGGCATTCAGCAGCATTCCTGACCTCTACTCACTAGAGGGTGATAGCCAGTTGTGACACCCCTCAAGTTGTGACAACCCCCGAGTTGTGACAACCAAAAGTGTCTCTACACATTGCCAAATGTACCCTGGTGGTGGGGGGGAACCCTCCTCTTCTCGAGGACCACTGCCCTCCATTATACTATCCTAGTGGTGGTGGTGTTACAGAGGGGTGCTCTTTCAGCTGGGAGTTGAACTCACGTGTCACGCAGAGCAAGGAAGAGGCTGCCTCTATGCCCCTGAGGCTGCCTCTATGCCCCTGGTTATCTATTGGCATTTAGCCTCTGGTTCCTTTAGTGAGAAATTGCTGGCTGGGCACCTTGCTGCCAGAATGAAGACTACATTTCCCAGCCTTCCTTGCGGCTAGGTGTGACCATGTGACCACATTCCAGCCAATTGGAGGTGATGTGGGCAAATTTCTAGCTGTGCCTTTGAAGGGGAGGGTCATACGCCCCTTTGCTGCCTTCTTCCGTAGTCTTGCTGCCTGAGATATGGACCTGGTAGCAAAGAGATAGAGGAATCCCGGGTCTCACTACAAGGGAGTCCCCCTATTGCCTGGCCTGCTTGTGCTCAGTTATTACTAGCGAAACCGATTCTCTTCTGGCTTAAGCCACTGTTATTTAAGAGTTTTGTTACAGTTGCTGAGCCTGCATTTAACTATTGCAGCCACCCAAGCAGCCATAGTAGGGAAGGAAAGAAGGCAAGGAAAGAAAGGAAAAGAAAAGAGGGGCGCCTGGGTGGCGCAGTCGGTTGAGCGTCCGACTTCAGCCAGGTCACGATCTCGCGGTCCGTGAGTTCGAGCCCCGCGTCAGGCTCTGGGCTGATGGCTCGGAGCCTGGAGCCTGTTTCCGATTCTGTGTCTCCCTCTCTCTCTGCCCCTCCCCCGTTCATGCTCTGTCTCTCTCTCTGTCCCAAAAATAAATAAAAAACGTTGAAAAAAAATTTTTTAAAAAAAGAAAGGAAAAGAAAAGAAAAGAAAAGAAAAGAAGGGAAGGAAGGGAAGGAAGGAAAGGAAGGAAGGAAAGGAAGGAAAGGAAGGGAGGAAGGAAGGAAGGAAGGAAGGGAAAAAAGGCAGGAAATGAGGAGAGAAGGGTGTAAATGGAGAGGCCTGAGCAGTCTGGCTCTGTGAGCTTAGAGATGCTTAGGAAAATCTTCCGGAAAGGACTCTGAGTTGGATCTTGAAGGATAAGAAAACGAGGAGAGGGGGTGGAAGGGGGCGGGCACTACCGCAGGAACAAGGGCCTTGAGAAGAGAGCCCGGCAAAGCCTTGAAGGACAAGGAGGGCTTGAGCTGGCTGTCAAGAGAGAGGACAGCACATCAGAAGGGAGCCCAGTCAGTGCCAAGTGGGGTACTTCGCCAGGTGAACGGAAGCCAGGTGTAGGGATCCTGGAGTTTGGCACAAAGCCTGGGGAGCATCTGGAGGTTGGGGTTGGAGGCGATGAAGTGGTTGGGGAGCCTTGACCTCTCTTCGACTCAGAGGACCTACTTTGAGGTCGACCCCCCCCCCCCCACGCCCCATGCCCCGTGCTGCATGCCCCGTACAGATTACAGTTCTGCTGAGTCTGGGGTCTTGGTGTCTTCTTGCCTTCTCCGGCAGGCAGCCCAGGCCAGCAGGAGCGCAGCCAAGGTCATGGCCTTCAGCCCCAGGACCACAAGTGTGAGCACAGACAGGAGGCCTGGAGGACACAGAGGAGAGCTCAGGAAGGACCCTGGGCGATCCCCCAACAGTCCAGACCTCAGTGTCCCCACGGGGAGGCCTGGCCCAGCTGCTGTAAACCTCTGGGGCCACATTCTTTCTACACGAAGACCTCCCCTCCCTTTGTCCGGGGCCCAAAGAGGCTTTGCCCAATATCCTACCCCTGTGTTTAGTCATCCTCACAGCATCCCTGACCTCCCATCACAATAGAAAACTGTTCATTTACTGGCTGCTCAGCTCCTCTGCCCCAGACCTTGGGCTAAGCACTTCCTAACTGCCTAATTTAATCCTTAAACGTATGCCGCAAGGCAGGATAATAATGCCATTGGTACCGATGAAAAGGCAGAGTCAGAGTCGGGAAATGATTTGCTCAGGGGCACATACGTTAGAGAAGTGATGGGACCAGGTGGTCTGGCTCCTACAAATGGCAGGAACAGGGCTCAGTGACAGGGAGCATCTGGTGGCGCTACCCCAAGTCTCACCCTCAACCCCACCCTGTTGCCAAGTGACCCTGAGCGTTAACAGGTGGTATGATATGCACAGTTCTGGGCGCTTGGCACGTGTGATCTCATGGGGTCTACGCACCAGCCTCATGGGGTACGCTCTCCGACTCTTATCCCCTCTCCGCCCCTAGTCCCCAGTGCAGGATGACAGAAATTCGGGGAGTGAGGCAAGCTTCCTGCAGTCACACAGGTAGAAAGGGACTCAATCCAGGAGGCCTGGCTACAAAGCCATGATCTTCAGCACTGTTATGTACAGTTTCACAGTGTCTCCTTGCACTGAATCATGGGGAGCTTACTACCTGCCAAGCAAGGCTGACCACTGAACAGTCAGCTGTTCTTTCTTTGGTCGAGCTTTTTTTTTTTTTTTTTTTAATTTTTTTAACGTTTATTTATCATTGAGAGACAGAGCATGAGCAGGGGAGGGGCAGAGAGAGGAGGAGACACCGAATCCGAAGCAGGCTCTGGGGTCTGAGCTGTCAGCACAGAGCCCGACGGGGGGCTCGAACTCACAAACCGTGAGATCATGGCCTGAGCCGAAGTCAGACGCTCAACCGACTGAGCCAACCCAGGCGCCCATCTTTGGTTGAGCTTTAACGTGGTTCTCTGAGTTCCTGGTTCTGATGTTGAGATGAAGTCCTGGGGACTTTCTGGGTGGCGCATAGCCCTAGAAGGCAAGGACTGCTCCCTTCCCATGGCCAAGTCTTGCCTGTGGGGACTGGTTACCTTCCCAAGACTAGGTACACTCACCTGAGGGATATGTCCTGCCTATATGTTCATTGGTGAGTTCTTTCTCTTGGGGAGAGGTGATGGGCTTTGCTGTAAGAAAGAGAGACAGTCTCACATTCCCCTTTTCTTTCTGTCTTGCCCCTTCCTGAGCCCCTGTGCTAGGACTTAGGGTCATCGAGAGGAGTGTGCCTGGGATGGGGGCTAGAAGTCAAACCCTGTGACTATGAGGGACTAGTTAGACCTGTCTGAACATCCCTGGGGTGGGGACAATGTCTGATTCACTGCAGTATCTACAGCACCCAGTAGAGTGCAGAGCAGTAAACAGGCACTCAACAGATACTGTTAAACCATTAATGGTCTATCCAAAGTTTTGAGGAGCCCAGAATGGGGAGAAATGAACTCTGCCCGGGAGAAGCAGAAGGTTTCACAGAGGAGGGGCTATTTGTGCTGGGCCTTGAAGGATGAGTAGGAGTTCACCAGAGAGAAGGAGAAAGCATTCCAGGCAGAGGGAATGGCTTATGTAACAGCTGGAGGCTGAGAAGAGCTGGCCTATTTGGGAATTTCCTTGTGGACCCCCTGCTCCTCTCCCCCAGTGCCTTCTAGACCACCTGTCTCACCTTTTACTCGCAGCCTGGTGCCCTGTCCGGACAGGTATTGTCTGTTGGGTTTCCTGTAAAACTTTACACAGTAGTAGGTGCCTGTGTACTCAGGGGACACGCCTTGCAGGAGGATGCTGAAATCGCTGTTGGAGGCCCGGACGGCTGTCACGTTGGGGTGGGAGAGGCCTTCAAAGTTGTAAATGGCCTCGCGGCTCAGACCAGCCCCCCGAAACCACCTGATGGGTCCCGGGGGACCCTGTCCAAGCACTGTGCAGTTCAGGAACACAGTGTCTCCGGGGGTTGCCAACACCACCTCCTGGGGCTGCAGGATCCAGAGGTTTGGCTCTGGGGCCCCGGCTCCTGAAGCCAAAGAGAGGGTCCTTGTTGCATTTTGTGTCTTCCTCCATTGTCCACTTATTTCCTCCCTCATATCTTCCCTCCCTCCCCACTGCCCTGATTTCCCTACTCAGCTACTCCCTCTGGATCCCCACATTACGCTCAAGTCGGTTCACTCAGTAAAGAAGTTCTCAGGACCTGCTATGTGCTGAGGTTACGACTGGGGGAAATGGAGCTCAGCAAGACATGCAAATGTCCGGCTGGGAAGAAATTTTCAGTCCGGTGGTGGAGATGGTCCAGAAAATCCCCTTGAGGTTGGAAAGCCAGAGGACTGTAGGGCCAAGAGGGGGCGCCTGTCACGGCGTGGGAGGAATCGGAGAAACCTTCCCGAAATGCTTGCATCAAGTTAAAATGAACCCTTCCCCCCACTACCAACTGCCACACACAGATATTCTCTCTGTTAACAGTTCGCAGGGTGGGGCACCTGGGTGGATCAGTAGGTTAAGCGTCCGACTTCAGCCCAGGTCATGGTCCCGCGGTTTGTGAGTTCAAGCCCCACGTTGGGGGCTGTGCTGACAGCTCAGAGCCTGGAGCCTGCTTAGGATTCTGTGTCCCTCTCTCTCTCTCTGCCCCATCCCTGCTCGTTTTCTCTTTCTCTCTCTCGAAAATAAATAATACATTAAAAAAAAAAAAAAGAACACACTCCTATTGAATGACAGACCCAGGATGTGAGTGCCCAGGTCGCCACTGCTGGGCTTACAGATAGCATGACTGATTACGTGGGGAGTGTGGTAGATTAAATTATCAGCCCTAGTTCTGGACTCCCCTAGGGTGGTGCATCCCTACTCTTGCCTCGTGGTGGGTGGGTACGCATCCCGGTCTCTTGACTTTGCGTTGAGCCTCATGACTTGCTTTAGCCAATGGGCTGTTAGCAGATGTTAAGTGATTAGAAACTTGAAAAGCGCTTGGGGGCACTGGGGCTTGTCCTCTTTGCTTCTGCCATCTCCACGACCCAGATGTACTCTTCGCGGCTGCAAGAAGACGCGGCCCTGGAACAAGACACGTGGAGCAGAACCACTCCAGATGCCCGTGCATGTGTGGGTGAGACACCCTCGCGTTGTGCGCCAACTGGGATTTTCTGTGGATGGTATGGGTGTGGATGGATGAAGGCAGCTGACGCAGGGAGACCGGTCCGAGCTGAGCGCCTAAGACCCACAGAGCCTGATACTCACCCTTCACAAACACTGAGGTGCCCTCCTGCAGCTTCTTTTCTGGGTTCTCACTCAAGTCATCAAGCCCCACACAGTGGTAGGTTCCAGCATGCTTGCTGGTGACATTGTGGATATAGATGGAAAAGTCACAGTGAAGGGGCTCCAGGGTCCGCTGGATCACCGGCGTCACCCCCGGGAAGAAGCCGTGTTTGAAGTTATAAATCTCCTGCTGGTCCCGATCGCTCACCTTGACCCATTTAATCCTGTCGTCAGTGCAGGAACCTGCCACGGTACACCGCAGCAGCAGCGTGTTTCCTTCCGCCACCAGCAGGGGGCCCTCGGGCTGCAACACCTGCCGCTCACTCCCATCGCTCTGCCCAGAGGCTCCTGCAACAGAGGAAGACTGGCTTTGTGCTGAGCTGGAAGGACCTGGAGCCCTCAGAGGTGAGCTTACCACAACCTAGTCATTAGCTGGCCAGCAACAATTGCTCAGGACGCCGGACGGATGTTGTTGGGGAGGGAAGCGTGAGAGATGAGGAGGTTGTCTGGAGAGGGAGAGCAGAACTTACAAATAATGGAGAACTTGCAAATAATAGGTGACCGCATTCTTCCCGTCTTCACAGAAGTGCTGAGAGCCCCGATGACCAGGTAAGTTTCCCCGGATCACAGTTTATGGGCTGACTGGTGTCTTCCCGGCTACATTCATATGTCAGAGTCCTAACCCCCAGTACCTCTGAATGTGGCTGCATCCGGAGACAAGGTCTCTAAAGAGGCAATTAAGTGAACACGAGGGGCGCCTGGGTGGCCCAGGCTCAGTTGGTTGGGCATCAGACTTCGGCTCAGGTCACCACCTCGCAGCTTGTGAGTTCGAGCCCCGCGTCGGGCTCTGTGCTGACAGCTCAGAGCCTGGAGCCTGCTTCGGATTCTGTGTCTCCTTCTCTCACTACCCCTCTCCCACTCTCTCTCTCTCTCTCTTTCAAAAATAAATAAATATTTAAAAAATTTTTTTTAATTTTTTAAAAAGTTAACATGCGGTCATGAGGGTGGACCCTAATTCAATATGACTGGCATCCTTATAAGAAGAAATTAAAGGCACGGAGAGAAGACAGCCAAGGAGAGAGGTCTCAGGAGACGTCATCAACCTGGCTGACACCTTTGCCTAGGCTTCTAGCCTCCAGAAGTGTGAGATAATGCATTTCTGTTGTTTAAACTACCAGTCTGTGGCACTTTGTCATGGCCCCCGAAACTAATATGCCATCCAATACGAATGTGACAACCTGTTTCTGGAGCCCCCGCTCTCAGCCCTCAAATGTATCGCACAAAGTAAACATCATCTGGCATCCTGTGAATTCTTTTTTTTTTTTTTTAATGTCTTATATTTTAGAGAGAGAGAGAGGTGGGGGGAGAGAGCAGGGGAAGGGCAGATAAATGGAGACAGAATCCGAAGCAGGCTCCAGGTTCCCAGCTGTCAGCACAGAGCCCGATGTGGGCCTCGAACTCACGAGCAGTGACATCATGACCTGAGCTGAAGTCAGACGCTTAACGGACTGAGCCACCCAGGCACCCCCTGAATTCTTTTTGACTTTTAGTTATTTTTTAAAGTAATCTCTATACCCAATGTGGGGCTCAAACTTACAACCCTGAGACCAAGAGTCACATGCTTTACGGACTGAGCCAGCCAGGTGCCCCCCTGCGAATTCTTTTTTTAAAAAACTACTTTATTGAGATATTATTTACACACAGTAAATACCAGCAATTTTATGTCCTATATGCAGTTCTATCGCTTTGAAAACATTTTTAAATTTCAAGTGGAGTTGGTATATAATATTATATTAGTTTCAGGTGTCTCTTGTGAATTCTTTACCAGGCTGCAATGCTTGTTGGTGCTTTGGGAAGTGGATCTATTTCGGGGGTCTAGCTGCTGAGTTTGGCCTCGGAGTGGGCACGGAGAGAGAGGGCCGAGACCTCCCATGCAAGTTCTTTTGCACCTGGGTTATGAACAGGTGCTCCCCTGAAGAACTCCCTGAGGTAGGTGTTATTATCATCTCCATTTTTGAGAAATCTGATGGTCAGAGAGGGGAAGAAACAGTCAGTGTCATGGCCAGGATTTGGACTCAGATCAGGTGACTTAAGGTTCTGCTCCACACGGGTCATCAGTTTTGTGTCCCAAGTTTCCCTGGGTGTGTGTGACCGTCAGGCCTGGTGAATGACTCAGTCTTGCTCCAAGATGTAAGTTTGCAGGATAGCATGGTGTTTCTCAGTGGTCAGTGAGGCGAGGGAGTAGGGAGGTGAGGCAGACGTTTCCTTCTAAGAGGATCTGGGGAGGGGGTGTGGAATTCTAAATTCCTTTCCTGTGTGTCCTCAGCTAGGCATGTGCTAATAATAGCCTCTATAAGAACTCCTTCACAGTTGATCACCAAGGGATACCTCATGTTCAATCCTAGGGATTGCTTTTGCCCTCGGTGTCCTTAGCTCCAAAATGTTGAGCAACACCCACCTTCAAACACCATGAGGGGAGGCAGTCAGATCTGTTCTCTCTAATCCTTTCTGGTGGTTCGTTCCCTGGCCTCTCAGGTGGTTTCCTCGCGCGCAGGCACTGAACGGTGCCCATCCGCTCAGCACAGGGCTGAAATATTGCCTTTCCCCACCCGCCAAACCGGAAAACCTCATGTTTGACAGAGCAATGGGTAGAACAGACAGGAGAGAGGACGGTACTCAGAGAGAAGTGTTGTGGTCCCACCTAGCGATTCCGAAAAGCCAGGCCCGGAAATGATAAAAACAAGTAACATTCAAGTAACTTTGACACATGTCTGAGTGAAGTTCTGACAGCAACACAACAAAGGCTGGGAGGAGGGAAACCCTAGTATACTTTGTAAGTCTCTTATACGGTCTGGGAAATGGTATGCTGTCACTGAAAGGTGGATGGTGCAAATTGCACACTTAAGAAAGGGGGAAGGTCCAGTGGACTCTTCAATATTCACAGGAAACTATAGAGCTTGTAAACTGATACCCATTTCTTTCTCAAAATAAAAATATACTCCCAGTGGGATCCTAGGAACACAGGGAAATTCTATTATTCTTATGAACCAATGAGGATCAAATAGAAGAGAGAAAGTATTGGGGTGGGAGAGCCCATGGCCCCCCTTTTTTTCATCTTGGAAAATTTGAAACTTCTAAACCTTAAAGCAACCACTAAATGACAAAATAAAGAGTAATAGCTAATAAGCCAATAAAGGAGATAAGATAGCATTATAAAAATATTCAACAACTGAAACGAGACAGAAAAAGAGAAAAAAGGGAACAAAGAACCGACAGGACAAATAGGAAGGTGATAAGACCTACACCTAATTCTCTAAAAAGTCACCTTGAAGGTAAAAGGTCTAAATACCCGATGTAAAAATTAGAGATTGTCGGCTTGGATAAAAAGTAAGATCTTGTAGGCTATCTGTTGCCTACAAGAAATGCACTTTAAATATTAAAGCTGCGCATATGTTAAAAGGAAAAATGATAGAAAAAGGTAGAGCATATAACACTAATCAAACGGAAGCTGGAGTGGCTATGTTAATATCAGATAAAGTAGATTTCAGAGCAAAGAATATGTCCAAGAATAAAGAATGCCACTTCATAATGGTAAAGGAGCAAATTAATCAAGAAGATAGGGGCACCTAGGTGGATCAGTTGGTTAAGCATCCAATCTCGGCTCAAGTCATGGTTCAGTTTGATTCATGGGATTGGGCCCTGGACTGGGCTCTGCTCTGACAGTAGGGGTGGAGGGGGCTGCCTGCTTGGGGTCCTCTGTCACCCTCTCTCTCTGTCCCTCCCCTGCTCGTGTGTGCTCACTCTCTCTCTCTCTCTCTCTCTCTCTCTCTCAAAATGAATAAGCTTCAAAAAAATCAAGACATACAAAGCCCAAATATGTGCACCAGATAACAGAACTTAAAAGTGTATGAAGCAAAACCCAATAGAATGGCAAGGAGAAACAGACAAATCCACAGTTATGCTCTGAGATTTCAATATCCTCCTTTTCATGATTAATAGAACACGTAGGCAGAAAATAAAAAAGAATACAGCACTAACAACTAACAGCCTAATTGATATTTATAGAACACTCTGCCCCCCAAATAGGAGGATATATAGTTCTTTTCCAGTGCACGGAGAACTGTTACCAAGAGAGAGCATATTCTGAGTCATAAAATAGTCTCAACAAGTTTAAAAGAATTCAAGCATCTTCTTTGACAGAATGGAATTAAATTAGAATCAATAACAGACAGAGGCCTAGGAAACTCCCAGATATTCACAAGCCGAATAACACACTTTGCGATAACACACGAATTAAAAGACAAAACAAAAGGGAAATTAGAAAGCAATTTGATCTGAATGAAAATAAAAACACAATATTAAAATCTGTAGGATTCTGCTAAAGCAGAGGGGAATATTTATTGAATTAGGTGACTAGATTAGGAAAGAAGGAAGGACATAAATGAATGACCTTAGTTTCTACCTTAAGAAACAAGGGGAAAAAAAGAGCAAATTAAGCCCAAAGGAAGTAGGAGAGAGGAAACCACAAAGACCTGAGTGAAATCAATAAAGTAAAAAACAAAAACCAGGAGAGAAAAATCAGTATGAGTGAAATCTTTGAGGAGATCATTATAATTGATAAACCTGTAGCCATACGGAAGAGTAAGAGAGAAAGAGAGAGAGACTCAAATTACTAAAATCAAAAACTAGGGAGGTGACACAAGTACACAGTTTACAGATATTAAAGGACAATAAGGGGATGCTATGGAAAGGTCATGGCTGCATGTATTTGACAAAGGGACAAATTCCTTAAAAACCACCAACTACCAAGACTACCTCAAGAGGAAATAAATTACCTAAATAGCCCTACTATCTATTGCAAACGTTTGATTTGTATTAAAGACTTTCCCGCAAAGAAAACTCCAAGCCCAGATGGTTTTGTTAGTGAATTGTGCCACACATGTAGATACAACACCAAAATCATGATCCATAAGAGAACAAATTAATAAATTAGACTTTATGAAAACTAAGAACTCTTGCTGTTCAAAAGGCACTTGCGAAAGAATGAAAAAGCCACAGAGTAGGAGGAAATCTTTGTGAAGTATCTATCTGGTAAAAAGATATATATATATCTTGCAACCAGAATATATAAAGAGCTCTCAAAACTCAATAATAAGAAAACCAATCGAAAAATGGGAGTTGAACAGACACTTTACCAGACAGGATACAGGATGCACGTGAAAAATATTTAGCACCCTTACACATTAGGGACGTGAACATTAAAACCACAATGACATGTTCCTACGCACCTGTGAGAATGACTAAAATGAGACAGGTTGATCATACCAAGTGTTGGCGAGGATGTAAAGGGCAATGTCATCTTCGTACACTGGTGATGAAAATGCAAAATGGTACAACCTCCTTGGAAAACAGTATGGCAGTGTCTTAAAAGTTAAACACACACCTATCATATGATACGGTCATATTATTCTCAAGTATTTTCCCAAGAGCAATGAAAGCGTAAGTCCACACAAAGACTTGCACACGAACGTCTATAGATGCTCTATCTGTGACAGCCGCAAATTGCAAAGCAGAAAATGTCTGCCAACAAGTGAATGGAGAAACAAACTGTACTTTATCCACACAGGGGACAGAAATAAAAAGACATATGTGAGCTATTGATATGTGCAACCACATGAATGAAGCTCAAAATAATTATGCTGAGGAAAAGAAGCCGGAATAAAAGGGGTACCTACTGCATGATCTTGTATAAAGTTTCAGAAAATGCAAATGAATCTATAGCGATGGAAAGCGGATAAGGCGTTGCCACGGGAGGAGGAGGAATGGAAAGGATGAATCACAAGAAAACTTTTCAAAGTGTTGGATATGTTCATTATATTGATTTTGGTGATGAATTCACAAGAGTGAAGCATATCCAATGCCCCCAAAACTTACCGAAGTGTGCATGTTAGATATGTACAATTTGTTGTACGTCCATCAAACCTCAATGAATGAAAGCCCTGTGCCCCTCACCCCTTCCCCCTCTCTGGAAAATGTCCTGGGTACCTTGTCTGCGGAGCTGGGCACCCCTTGGCCACAGCTCTGGGATCCCTTCCCCCCTGTCTTCCACCTGCAGGCCCTACCTTTCACGATCCCTGATGGTGGGTTCTCCTTTGGAGGCCTGGTACAAAACCCCCATTTTTCAAAACCTATTTGATCCTGAGTAGTTTAGACATATGACCTCCTAGCCTAGTGCCTAACACGTAGTGGGCACGCAGAATTATTTGTGGAGTGAGCAACTAGGAGCTAGAGTTCACATTTTACGATCAGGGAAACCAGCTCAGAGAAGGGAAGTGGTGCCCCAAATCACAGCTGGGGAGCAAAGGAGCAGCCGAGTCTGGTCTCAGATCTGGTTCCCACCAGGGCCTCTCCAGGAGTGACCGTCTTGGAGGACCCAAGCAGGGGCTGGGTCTTAGCAGGGGCTGGGGCAGGGGTCCAGATGGACAGGAGGTGAAAGCCGAGTCTCTTGCCTGCTGGGTCAGAGGGTTCTGGGCTCAGAGGCTAAGCTGGACCCAGGAGCCCCAAGACTCAGGAGTTAAATCGGCCTGATCCTGACTTACAATAGACATGGGTAAGAAAATCTTTATGTAAATCTTTACACCGTGCTAGGTACCAACAGGTGTTGTCTTGTCGAATCTTCCAAACAAAAGTCATGAGGTGGGTCCCCACGATTAGCCCCATTTTACCGAGGGGGAAACGGAAGCTCAGAGAGAAGTCAGTGGTGAGGTTTGAGCCCAGTTTTCTCAGGCTGAGCCGGCGCCGGCTGGTGGGTGGTTGATTTGTATGGTCACACAGGGCCCTGTGCTTAGAAGGGCCCCGTGCTTGCGATAATGGTCTGCTGTTGCTGTCTTAAAGTTCTTATCACTTTCTGAAACCGCGTTTACGTTTTGCACGACATAGGCCCCACAGATTATGCCCCTGATCCTGGGCTGTGAGCCTCACCATTTTTGTATTTAATACGCACAGCACCCCGTTAGCAGCCCTGTTCGCTCAAGAGGAGAGTGAAGTGGCCTGTGACACGAGCACGCGGGTATCTGAGCAGAGCCCAGCTTGCAAGATCCCAGAGCCTGGGGGCTTAACTTCACTGTGCTGCCTCCCGAAAAAGTTCTGCTTCTTGGGACACTGGGATCAAGAAAGTTCTCGGCTACCCGCTCCCATTCCCTCTTGGTGGGCTAGAGCCCCTCCAGGCCTGCCAGAGCACCTGGGGCTCCTCTCTGGGACCAGCCAGGGGTGGGTCCTATCATGTCTGGGGTCCCACTCACCCAAGAGGACAAGGGACAGCATCAGCAGCCAGGAGCAAGGAGGCGAGTAGGCCGGCTGGGTCGGGGTGGTCATCGCGAGGGGCGCATGTGCCTCCTGTGGCTCCCAAGACTGGCTGTCGTTCTGCAATCCGGTGGGTGTCTGAGCCTGAAACGGGGCGTTCCTTGGGGCCAAGGCTACTTGGGGAAGTGTTTTCATATGGCAAGACGAGGCTGCTGGTGCAAGAGGAAGGAGCTGTTTGGAGGGGTTTCCGGGTTCCGTGTCTGGGCAGCGAGTGTTCCTGTAATCACTCTGTCAAAACCTTCATGACCCCTTTTGCCACAGGCCCTGTCCTGGGCACCCTGGCAGGAAGATGAGCATGCCTAGTGTGTCCCGAGTCAGCCAGACGTGGGGTCAAGTCCTGGGTCTGCCTCTTCCTGGCTGCGTGACCTTTCACGCACACCTGCCACCTCGGAGCCTTTGTTTCTTCATCTGCAAAATGGGGACGGTAGCAGTGCCCTCTTCAGAAAGGTATTGCAGGGATTACAAGATACGTGGGCGAAGGCTCAGCACAATGTAAATGCTGAACGTACCAACCATCATTGTTCACGATGTGCAGGAAACAGAGGAGGTGGCGTTCGCTTAGGAAGAAGGATTTGTTATAAAGCAAGCCCCATGGAGGCCTCCTTTTGGCAGTGAGGGGTGGGCACAGATCCCGTTCCTAAACGCATAACTGGGGGCAACTCTTGAAACCTCCATTTCCTGGGGTCCAACGGTAACACACCTGGATCATATAAAAATTTGCTTTTGTGGCATCATAATTTTCTGTAACTTCTTCAGGAGTCCCTATCATATGATCTGTAAAACAGTAATAGGAATAGGGTCGCGGGGCACCTGGGTGGCCTGCTTGGTTGAGCGTCTGACTCTTGATTTCAGCTCAGGTCATGGTCTCACAGTTCGTGAGTTCGAGCCCCGCATTGGGCTCCACACTGAAAGTGCGGGGCCTGCTTGGGACTCTCCTTCTCCCCCACCGCCCCCCCGTCCCTCCCCTGCTCACACTCTCTCTCTTTGTCTCAAAATAAATAAATGAACTGAAAAAAAACTATGAGGTGAAGTGAATATTGTACATGTTGCCATCGTACTCTTTTAGGTTAACTCAGTTTTGTTTTGTTTTTTCTAGAAAAAAAAATAGCTCAAGCTTTCTACCCTTCCCTCCCTCCTGAGTGGTCCTGGGTGCAGAGGAGGCTGAAGTTTCTTTCTGGGCAGGATGGCGGGCCTTGGGTCTGAGTCTTGTCTCGGGGCCTGGTATCTGCCATGGGGAGGTTGGTCTGGCCTAGTCCCTGAGCACTTTGCTCTGGGTCTGCTGAGGTGTGGCTGGTCCCGTGTTCTCAATCCCATTGCTTCTTCCACTTGTTCTCCTGTTGAGGGGACCCATATATTGGAGTCTCTTTGAACTGACGACAGGCCTAGAAAATTCCACCAGACCCTCAGCGCCTCCATATCATCCTCCCAGCAGAGCTTCTAAATCACCTTCTCATCTGCCTGGGCTCCTTTGCAGCTATTCCTTTCCTTCTCAAGAGTTTCTTAGAATTCATTTTATTTGTGTGACTAGGTAAGGTGCTGTAACAGTTAGCTATTGCTGCATAACAAACCACCCCCCCAAAATGCAGTGGCTTAAAACAATACCCATTTATTTGATTTGTGATTCTGTGGATTGACAATTTTATCTGGGCTCAGCTCCATGGTTCTTCTCATCTCAGCTGATTTTGACTCAGCATTTGAGGTCAGCAGCAGGATGGCTAGGAACTCTTTTCTGCTGGCGTTGGCTGACTGTCGCCTGGACCACCTCAGCTGTCCTCCATGTGGTCTCTCATTCTCCAGGAGGCTAGTCTGGCTTGTTCACACGAGAGGGGTGGCGTTGAGAGGCCGCAGGAGTTGCAAGGTGTAGTGTCGCTTCTGTGGTCCGGCTTTTGGCCGGAGCAAGTCATAGACTGGACCAGATTCAAGGGATGGAAAATAGACTCCACCTCTTGATAGGAGGAGCTGTAAAGTTATATTGCCGAGGGTGTGGATGTGGGGAGGGGGTGAAGAATTGTGGACCTACTGGTAATTTATCTACCACGGCATCCACAGGGCGCAGAATTCACAGGATTCAAAGTCTCCTCTGTAGGGCTCCCAGATACCACTTTCCTGAGGGTTGACCATAGTCACCACTTTTGGACACATTCAATTCCGGCACTGTTGCCTATCTGCTTCTCGGAAGCCAGGTTGGAGACGGCCCCTGTGGCCCCCTGGACACCGTGGGAGCCGGGCCATGGTCCTTTCTGCTCTAGGAATCTCTAAACATACCTGGGGGTTCTATATTCCCTTCCCGCCCCAGCCCAGAGTTCTGACCCCAGGGACTGGCGGTGCCGGGCCCCTAGCACCTCAACTCCTGCCCTTTTCCCTCTTTCTCTTGTCACCCTGCACTGAAGTCATGAGGGGAGGCAGTCCCCTGTTTTCTTCTGTAGGGACTTTCCTAACTTCGGCCCTCTTCTGAACTCGTGATCTTCTTTGTTCTAGCTGGATTCACTCCCGCCCCTTCCCTGAGACAACAAGTCTCAAGGTCCAGTTTTGATAAGGGACAGAGCTGCTTGGAAGGATGAGACTATAGGGACAGAGAAAAATGCACAAGCAAGTTCTTCAATAATATTAGTCCTGTCCAACTCGCCAACTGCGAGGTCATGACCCGAGCCGAAGTCGGATGCTCAACCGACTGGGCCACCCAGGCACCCCAGCAATACTGGTGTTTTTGCAATCAGTCTTCATCTCCATTCCTTTCTCTGTTCTCCTCCTTACCAGAGGACTGGAAGCCTGGGAACCGCATTTTCTAGAACTCTTTGTTTTGGATTGGGTTCTGCCGAGGAGAGGTGCGTGCATTAGAATTGGAAGGTGGAAGAGGAGAGGCCTGGCTGGCTTCCTTCTCTAGAAATGGAGAGAGGCGGAGCGGGGGCAGGAGCAGATGCGAACGTGAAGTTTGCAGAGGTCCTCAGACTCTCCTCCATAAACCACCTGTAAACCACAAGCAGCTGTCATCACTGGTGGCAGTTCCTGTGTGTTTTGCAGATTCCTGATTCTCTAGGAGCTAGCAGTGAACGCGGGCGCTAAGGCAGTGAGGATTTCCAGTAGTCTCTAAGTAAGCACCAAATCCCACAATTACCTGGGGAAGACATCGGGAATGCATGGCTTTTTATGGCCTAACCTTGGAAGTCACCTCGCATCATTTTTGCCATTCTCTTCATTTAGGAGGAAGGATTTGATGTCTCTTTAATAATGAAGCCTCGGGGCGCCTGGGTGGCTCCGTCGGTTAAGCGGCCGGCTTCGGCTCAGGTCACGATCTCGCGGTCCATGAGTTTGAGCCCCGCATCGGGCTCTGTGCTGACAGCTCAGAGCCTGGAGCTTGATTCAGATTCTGTGTCTCCCTCTCTCTGACCCTCCCCTGTCCATGCTCTGTCTCTCCCTATCTCAAAAATAAATAAAATGTTAAAAAAAAAATTTAAAAAAAAATAATGAAGCCTCTGGGGTCCCTGAACCTGACTTTCTGCTATTTGCAACTTGTCCTGTTCTACAGCATCGTTTGCCTTTCTTGTTTCCTTTTCCTGTTTCACGTCAGATCCCATGACATGCTTGTCGGTGTTGTTTGAAGGTTTTATTGACGTGCGACATACGTTGTGCTGTATGCAACTGCACAAATATTACACGCAGCTCACTGAATTTTTAGATTTTTATGTCTATGTGCACCCGTGTAGTCACCACCATGAGACATACAAGGTTCCTTCTTGATCCTTCCCATTCAATCTCTGTGTAAAGCCCTGACAGTTTTGTAGGGGGAGCAAACTGTCTCCTGTCTCTTCTCACAGTGGCACTAATTCCATTCTTGAGGACTCCCTCATTCAGCACCTAGTCACTGTTATGCCCAGAATTCGTGATCCCCAAATACCGCCAGGGAGCCGAGTCCGATGTAAAAGCAAAAGAGCCTTTATTCGAGCTAGCTCGAGCTCAATCCCCTACCTGCACCGACGCAGCGGTGAGATACCAGGGAGAGAGAGCGAGTTTCAAAAGGACAAAGGTTTTATTGGGGCCCAGGGGCAGTTGGTGAGGTAACGGCTGTGGCCTCAGCCGATTGGCTGGGGAAGGGTCCGAGTCCTGTTAGACAGGTGGGGGGGGGGGTTACTCAAGGGGAGGAGGTGTGGTCAAGGTGAAGGACACAGAACAAGATGGAGTCGGCCGGCATAGGCCCGCCCTTTCATTCCTCCCTTGTCATGTAGCTTAGGGACCCAATCATGGGACCGGCTGCATTTATGGTGACAAGGGGAACAGAGTTTAGAGGTTTACGCAAAGTTCTGGGAAGCAAGTGTCCCTGGGGTGGCTCTGGGAGGTCTGATTAAGTATTGTCCCCGAGCTGGTGTCTATGATCTGCCAGGTGATGTTTTGGGGGGCGTGGGGACTCCCGGCAGCATGAGCAATGACAAGCAGAGTTAACAGAGTTACCAACATTAGGTGGGTCGAATGCGCTGTAGCTTGAGCTTGAGCGGGTTGTGTTGGTTTCAACTGATGGCCCATTGTGTGACGAAGTCCTTCCGGATCAAGGAGGGGTCCGCTGGCCGAACGTGGGTGTGATGGACCCAGGTTGCGATGCCGTCTACTTCGAGAGCGGTGGGGGTTGTCAACACCATGATGTAGGGTCCCTTCCAGCGCGGCTCGAGGGTCTCTCGGTGGTGCCTCTTGACATAGACCCAGTCTCCCGGCCTGTACTGATGAGGTGTCGGGGTCGGGCCAGCCTCATAGATAGCACGGAGGCACAGCCAAATGTCCTTGTGCGCCCTCTGGAGCCCGCTCAAGGAAAGAAAAAGTTCTTGATCTTTAAACTCAGCAATAAGTTCAGCTCGAAGGCTGGGAATAACAGGGGGTGGCCTGCCAAACATGATCTCGTAGGGAGTAAAACCCAGAGTGTAAGGAGTGTTTCTAACCCAGTAAAGGGCGTACGGTAGGAGAGTCACCCAGTCCCCGCCAGTCTCCATGGTTAATTTGGTAAGGGTCTCTTTTAGGGTTCTATTCATTCTTTCTACCTGTCCTGAGCTCTGGGGCCTATAAGCACAATGTAATTTCCAGTTTGCCCCCACCACCTTGGCTACTGCCTGTGTTACCTGCGAGATAAAAGCTGGTTCATTGTCTGATCCTACCATGGCAGGAAAACCATACCTGGGTAAGATGTCTTCTCGTAGCTTCTTAGCCACCGTCTGAGCCGTTTCATGCTTGGTTGGGTATGCCTCCACCCAGCCAGAGAAGGTGTCTGTAAATACCAGGTCCTCGTGTAGTGCCTCGTCGAAGATGGTGGGTGAATTTTTGAATCCCTGAGGTAGCCGTGTCCAGGTGAGTTGCCCACTGTAGCCCTCCTCCGGATCATGCCACTCGAAGGCGAACAAGGGTTGGCTCTGGGGTGCCAGCAGCAGACTGAGGAAGGCATCCTTTAAATCTAGTACAGTATACCAGACCCTGGAGGGCGCCAAGGAGCTCAAGAGAGTATATGGGTTGGGAACAGTTGGGTGTATGTCCGCGACCCTCTTATTTACTTCCCGGAGGTCTTGTACCGGTCGGTAGTCATTTGTGTGAGGCTTTTTGACCGGCAGTAAGGGGGTGTTCCAGGCAGACTGGCAAGGAACTAGTACCCCTAGGCTTCGTAGTCTCCGGATGTGTGGCTGGATCCCCTTCCGGGCCTCCTGAGACATGGGGTATTGTTTGATCCTTACCGGACTCTCTCCTGGCTTGAGCTCTACCAGGACTGGGGTCCTATGAGCGGCGAGTCCCATCCCCCCCGTCTCTGCCCAAACCGAGGGGAATTCTTGTAGCCATCTGTCTATATTATCCTCTCTCGGGAGCGCCTCCTGGTGGAGGAGGTATTCATCCTCCAGTTTCATGGTCAGGACCTGGATGGGGTGGCCCTTGCCATCGGTGACCTGAGGCTCCCCTTGTCTGAAAGTTATCTGAGCTCCAATCTTGGTCAGTAAGTCCCGTCCTAACAGCGGGTAGGGGCATTCTGGTATTACCATAAAGGAGTGGGATACCCGGCCCGTTCCCAAATCTACTGTTCTTTGGGTAGTCCATGAATATTGGCTCATACCAGTTGCCCCTTGTACCCAGGACTTCTTGCTGGCTAGTTTTCCTTGTGGGGTGCAGAGGACCAAATGTTGTGGTCCGGTGTCGACAAGGAAGTCAACAGGGGTCCCCTCCACTTTAAGAGTTACCCTGGGTTCGGGGAGAGGGTCCGAACCCCGACTCCCCTAATCACTTAGTTCATCTAGCTCTAGGAGTTTTACTCGATCAGTCTTGCTTCCCTTCCCGCCGGCCCTTTTCGGACAATCTCGGGCCCAATGCCCTGTCTCCTTGCAGTATGCGCACTGATCCTGCAGCCTCTGCTTCCCTCGCTTGGTGGTTCCTTTACCTTTTCTTGTGTCGTCTGCCAGCTGCCGGAGACGGCGGTCTCGTTCCTCGGGGGAGTCAGCAGTGGTAGCTAGTAGTATTCTGGCCAGGTCTCGAGTCTGCTTACTGCTGGCAGCCGCCATGGCACGAGCCTGCTTGTCCTCAGGAGGCTCCCGGTTATTATATACCTTTTCGGCTACCACCAGTAAGTCCTGCAGACTTTTTTCTCCTAGTCTATCTATTTTCTGTAATTTTCTCCTAATGTCTTTGGCCGATTGGTTTACAAAGGCCATGATAACAGCTGCCTTGCTTTCTGGAGCCTCTGGATCCATGGGGGTGTAGGTACAGAATGCCTCCATGATCTGTTCTAAAAAGGCAGCCGGAGATTCATCTTTTCCCTGTTGTACATTTCCTACCTTGGCCAAATTGGTTGGCTTTCTAGCAGCCATTCGGAGACCCCCCATTAGAGTCTGGCGGTAGACCCGGAGCCTCTCCTTACCTTCTGCCATGTTGAAATCCCACTGGGGCTGAGTTAAGGGGAAGGAGGCATCTATCTGAGCCTGGTTGGTGGTGGGATTCCCGTCTGCGCCCGGAACTAGTTTTCGGGCCTCATTGAGGATTCTTTCTCTTTCTTCAGTCATGAACAGGACCTGCAAAAGCTGCTGGCAATCGTCCCACGTGGGCTGATGGGTAAAAAGAACAGAGTCTAATAAATCAATAAGCCCTGCCGGTTTCTTGGAAAACTTAGGATTCTGAGCTTTCCAATTGTACAGGTCACTAGTGGCGAAAGGCCAATAGTGATGGGGCTGATTCCCCTCTGCGTCTGGGGGTCCGGTGGCTTGCAGGGGCGGAATAGTGGAGTCGGTGGGGGAGGCGGAGGCGGATTGCTCCCTCTGAGCCCTTTGTCTGGTAAAGGGTGGGCTTCCCACTGGAGCGTTTCCACCTCTTGCTCTTGGAACAGCGTCTGCCTCCCCCGGAGGGGGAGGATGGTGTTCTTCCGGCATCCTAGAGGGGTTATATGGGGGAGGAAAAATTAATTCTTCTTCAGTCCCCCCTTGTAGGACAGGGTAGAGGGGTGCTGAAGGCTGGGTGAGACTTTTCTTCTTCTTTGTCCCCTGCAAAGCAAGAATGGGTTTTGGCTCCGGGGGGGAGCGGGGCTAGGAAGGGCTTAAGCCAAGAGGGTGGGTCTTCTACAAGGTCCTGCCAAGTGATAATGTAAGGGAGCTGATCAAGATGGCCCATCTTAGGCTGAGAGATGACACTCCTGACTCGGTGGATGGTAGGGAGGTCGAAGGTCCCCTCTGGTGGCCATCCGACATTGAAAGTTGGCCACTCGCTAGAACAAAAAAACTGCCACCGACCCTTTCGGACTTCCACACTGAGGTTGTTAGCTCTTCCCCTCACATCCTTAAAGTGATCAGTCATAATACTTAGAGGAGTAGTCTGAGTCTGTCCCATAACGTCCGTCCAGTAAGTCCACAGAACAAAACAGAGAAACACAAAAACAGACAAACAGAGGGCCCCTAGAAAGTCTTCCAACTCCATGGAAGCAAAACTGAAAGCTAGCTTAGACCTTTGAGGGGATTCCACGTCCCTCCAAAGATGACAGCCTCACGCCGACCAGCGGGAGCGACCCGCCTCGTCTCAGACCTTTGAGGGGATTCCACGTCCCTCCAGAAGGGAGGATCGGAACGTCTTCTGAACTCCCGGCCCGTGGTCCTCCAGTGCGTCCACTTAGACCGCGTTGGGCACTACCAGAACTCCAGAAATGAGCTCACACAGAAAAGACAGAACAAACAGACACTAACCGTGGCCAGTCAGGCTCTCCGGGTCGGGGGTCCCTCGGGGGTCTTGGGGATCCCGGGCTGAGCCCCCAAATGTTATGCCCAGAATTCGTGATC
Organism: Panthera tigris; assembly: GCF_018350195.1. Taxonomy (NCBI): domain Eukaryota; kingdom Metazoa; phylum Chordata; class Mammalia; order Carnivora; family Felidae; genus Panthera; species Panthera tigris. The sequence goes on from NC_056662.1 coordinate 28,329,948, forward strand.
CCCAAATACCACCAGGGAGCCGAGTCCAATGTAAAAGCAAAAGAGCCTTTATTCGAGCTAGCTCGAGCTCAATCCCCTACCTGCACCGACGCAGCGGTGAGATACCAGGGAGAGAGCGAGTTTCAAAAGGACAAAGGTTTTACTGGGGCCTAGGGGCAGTTGGTGAGGTAATGGCTATGGCCTCAACCGATTGGCTGGGGAAGGGTCCGAGTCCTGTTAGGGGTTACTCAGGGGGAGGAGGTGTGGTCAAGGTGAAGGACACAGAACAAGATGGAGTCGGCCGGCGTAGGCCCGCCCTTTCAGTCACCCCCCAAAGACCCCACCTCCTACCACCATCACACTGGGGAGTAGACTTCAGCATAAGAATCTGGGGGGCGGGGTACACATTCTGTCCGTGGCAACTGGCAAGTGCAGTGGGAGTGTGAGCCACCCAAGCCAACAGCAGGTGTGTGTTTTCAGGAAGTCGGGGAAGGTCATCGGAAGGATGTGACCACCCATTGACCCCTGAGCTGGACCTGGGCACTGGGAAACTCCATACCTCCTCCTGTCCTTGGAATATGGGTTCCACTTGCCTTTCCCCGCTCCCAGAGGCTGCTCCAAGCGATGAGATAGTGACGAGATCGCTATAGAAACTTTTAAGTGTTGGCAGTGGAATGCGGGGAATCTTTGTCCTGCTGCTGCCCAAGACAAGCCTGGTAAGTAAGTCCCTTTTGCTCATTAAACCGGCCAGGCTGGGGTGGCCTGCCAGTCTCTTCAGCCTCTCCGAGCCCTCGGTGCATTTGGGGGCCAGTTTCAGATTACACCCAGGGCGTTCCCCAGAGGGTTGTGAACTGACAATTGTTGCTTTTTTTTCTCTTTTGTAATGCAACTGCCCGATTTAGGCTTTGATTGCGAAGGCATCCGTTTCAAAGAGGCATCCACATCTCAAATAAACACAATGCCAGCCCCAGGGCTGGGTAAAGAGCCAGGCCACCTCCCTCCACGGCCTCCTTTGTTTTAGAGACTTTGGTCAATTTCCGTAACTGGCCCTCAGGTCCTCTTGCCTATTCACTTTCCCCCTTGAAATTCCTGTTTCAATGTTTATTTGTTTTTGAGACAGAGACAGAGCATGAGCAGGGGAGGGGCAGAGAGAGAGGGAGACACAGAATCTGAAACAGGCTCCAGGCTCTGAGCTGTCAGCACAGAGCTCGAAGCGGGGCTCGAACTCATGGACCGTGAGATCATGACCTGAGCCAAAGTCAGATGCTTAACCGACCAAGCCACCCAGGCGCCCCGAAATTCCTGTTTTAAATTCACCAAAAAAGAGTGAGCCCTCCAAGCCTAGCCCCCCCTACCCCTGTCCCCAAGAAAAACAGAACTCCCGGCCCCTGCGCAGCACTCGCTTTCTTCCTGTGACCTTGCTGTGTGGCCCCAGGTGTCCTAAGTAATAAACCTTTGTATGTTTTCAAAGTGTCCCGATGGTTGTCGCTAAAGTGCATCTTGCAATCGTAAGAAGAGCCACAAGGGTGAGTCCTACCACAACATTTGGTTATTAATAGGCCGGGACGGGCACACAGCACTGTGGCCTCATAGGCAACCAGCAATCTGATTTCTATGGCCGTAGATTGGTTTTGTTGGTTCTTGAATTCTGTATATATAATCATTCAGTGCCTGGCGATGTCTGGCTGCTTTGACTCCTCTCAAAGCTTAGTGTGTGTAGATGTCTTCTTTTTTCTTTGTTAGGGTAAGAGAGGGAAACAAAAATATGATAAAAACCGGGAGGGGGACAAAACAGAAGAGACTCATAAATCTGGAGAACAAACTGAGGGTTATGGGAGGGGTTGTGGGACGAGGGGGATGGGCTAAATGGGTAAGGGGCACTGGGGAATCTACTCCTGAAATCACTGTGGCACTCTATGCTGACTAATTTGGATGTAAATTTTAAAAAATAAAAAATAAAATAAAATAAAAAGTTTAAAAAAAACGGACGCAAGTAAGTTACAAAGAAATACTTGGACTAAAATAGACCATGCAACACTTAGCATAAAAAAAAGCAATGTCCATATTTTTATGAAATTAGACTTCAGAATAAGGAATGTTTCATACACAAATAAAGGGCCAATTCTTCAAGAGGACATCATAATCCTAACTCTGTTTTCACCTAATCAATATGTTCGAGCATAGATAAAGTGAAAATTGATAGAACCAAAGAGAGAAATACAAAAATTGACAATTTACATTTGAGATTTCAATACTCGTCCGTCACTAATCAAGGGAACAGAGAAAAAAAAAGCAGGAATGGAGAGATTTGACCATCACCGCCCAACTTGACCAAAGTGTCATTTCTACAGCACTTCACCCCACGCCAGCAAATCCAAGTTTTGTTCAAGTCCATATGGACCATTCATGGAGATAGACCATGTTTGGTCCATACAACAAGATGAATTAATTGAACAGGAGAGAAATTACAGAATCTGTCTTTTGACCACAAGAGACTGAATTAGAAATCAGTAACAGCTCTCTGCAAAGGTCCCAAATATTAGGCATATTTTTGTCTCAAGGCTGTACCCCTGGGACAGCTTCTGGGAGTGGAGAAGGCAGGTGGAACACACATTTCCACGACTGGGGAGGGAGTGAGGAGCCTCCAATTGCCTGGGTCTAGCTCGCGGGTCAGCCAGTGGTCACGTCGTTTTGATGACCTCTTCCAACACCTCAAATCCATAGAGTGGCTCTTAGGGGATAGAGAATATAACAGATGTAAGTCAAGGTCCTGCTCACAAAAAGCAATAAATACTCTGTACGCCAAGGGAGTATATTTTTCCTTCTACAACTTGAAGCTTTATTTGGGATATCATATTCATGGCCCATGCACGAGTGAGAGCTGCCATGATTTTGTGAAATGGCTATCAATCAGGAAGTGTAGATAAGCTCAGATATAAGAGACCAGACCCTGCTATCATTTAACCCATCTGACCAGACGCCAGGATTCACACACATGGACAGGGGCTGCCTGAGGACCCGAGGTCTGATTTCCAAAGCCATGGTGATGAGTATTCTCTATGCCACACAGGCAGAGGGCAAGTTTTGGTGGCTCTAGAGTCAAGCCTGATTCACATCAAACTCTGTCATCTCCTGCCTGGGGGGACACTCAAAGTCCTGAATGCCCTTGATGCTTCATCTGTGAGATGGGAAAACATGTCCTGCCTGCAGGGTTGATGGAAGCATCAGATGATGGAGTGGAGGGTTGACATTCCTTCTGACTGCCCAGCATCTGAGACCCCTCCCAGCACAGAGACTGACAGCAGCAGACCCACCCACCCAGGCTCCTTTGAACCCAGACAAGGGCCTGTGATTGAGTCTCTGGTGCATGCCCTACACAGAGCTAAGTGTTTAAACGCAATAACATTGAATCCACACAACAAGTCCTCAAGTGGTTACCCTCATTTTTAAAAGCAGGGTTGAGAGATTCAGTGACCTGCCTGTGCTCACACAGCTGGTGGAAGAGTTAGGACTGGGACCAGGATTGACTGGATCTCCCATGATTTCAATTACTTTTCCAACACATTTATTGAGTACATGCTACTCATCACCACACACTACATTCCTCAGTGCTCTACCTTCCAGAAAAAGCTCAAAGCTGATAATACAGGCTCTTACATTACAAACAGGTTTCTTGGAATCATTAAAACACCACCTATGTCATAAAAAAATTTTTTTAATGTAATCTCTCTGCCCAACATGGGGCTTGAACTCACGACCTGAGATCAAGAGTTGCATGCTCCACTGACTGAGTCAGTCAGGCACCCTGATGCACAGAAGTTTCCAGGTTCGATGTAGTTCCGTTGGCCAGTTTTGCTTCTGTTGTCTCGGCTTTGGTGTCACCCAAAAGATCATTGTCAAACCTCATGAAGCTTTCCCCCGTGTTTTTCTCTAGAAGTTTATAGTTTTAGGTCCTATAGTTAGGTCTTAAATCTCTCTCTTTTTTTTTTTTTTTTTTTGGTTAATTTTTGTTCACAGTGTAAGATAAGCATCCAGGTTCATCCTTTTGCATGTGGGAATCCACTTTCCCCACCATCATTTGTTGAAGAACCTATCCTTCCCCCATTGAGTGGTCTTGGCAACCTCGTCAAAAATCACTTGGCTGTATATGGGAGGGTTTATTTCTGGGGTCTCTATTCTATTGTGTTTGGTCAATATATCTGTCTTTACACCACTACCGCACTGTTGTGAATACTGTTGCTTTGTGGTATGTTTCGAAATCAGGAAGTGTGAGGTCATCACCTTTGTCCTTCATTTTCAACATAGTTTTCGTTATTCAGGGTCCCTTGAGATTCCATATGAATGTTTAAAATGTTTTTTTCTGGGCGCCTGGGTGGCTCAGTCGGTTGAGCGGCTGACTTCGGCTCAGGCCATGATCTCGCGGTCCGTGAGTTCGAGCCCCGCTTCGGGCTCTGTGCTGACAGCTCAGAGCCTGGAGCCTGTTTCGGATTCTGTGTCTCCCTCTCTCTGACCCTCCCCTGTTCATGCTCTGTCTCTCCCTGTCTCAAAAATAAATAAAAAAAAAAAAAAGTTAAAAAAAATTAAAAAAAAATGTTTTTTTCTATTTCTGAAAAAAAATGCCATTGGGATTTTAATAGGAATTTCACTGAATCTGTAAAGTGCTTTGGTGAGTATGGCCATTTTAACAATATTAAGTCTTTTAATCCAGGAGCATGGAATGTCTTTCCATTTAATTGTATCTTTGATTTCTTTTAGCACATTTTGAAGTTTTCACTGTTTTGGACTTTCTTTCACCTCCTTGGTTAAGCTTATTCATAAGTATTTTATCTTTTTTGATGCAATAGTACAAGTAATTGTTTTCTAAAATTCCTTTTTTAACTTTTGATTGGTCATTATTAGTTTATAGAAATGCAGCTGGTTACTGTATGTTGATTTTGTACCTTGTAACTTTGTTGAACTCATTTCTTAGTTGTAAGTAAGGGGTGTGTGTGTGTGTGTGTGTGTGTGTGTGTGTGTGTAATCTTTATGGCTTTTTGTAAGTAAAATCATGTCATTTGAGAATAGAAATAATTTTCCTTTCTCTTTTTTTTCCAATTTAGATGCCTTTTATTATTTCTTTTTCTTATCTAATTGATCTTCCAGTTAGAAGGGCATCCTTGTTCTTGACCTTAGAGGAAAATCTTTCACTCTTTTACCACTGAATGTGATGTTAGGCTTTTATTATGTTGAGGGTTTCCTTCTGTTCTTAGTGTTGAGTGTTTTTATCATGAAAGGGTGTTGATTTTGTTAAGTGTTCTTTCTGCCTTGATGGAGAAGATCATGTGGTATTTGTCCTTCCTTTTGTTAATGTAACATTTATAACATTTCATATGTTGAACCATCTTTGTATTCCAGGTACAAATCTCACTTGGTCATAGTGTATAATGCTTTCAATATACTGTTCGGTTTGCTTTGCTAGTATTTTGTTGAGGATTTTCGTACCAATATTCATCAGAGATATTGCTTTGTAGTTTTTTGTTGTATCTTCATCTGGTTTTGCTATCAGTAATGCTGACCTCATATCATGAATTTGGAAGTGTTCTTTCCTCTTCAATTTTTTCTTTAAAGAGTTTGAGAAGGATTCATGTTGTTTAAATGTTTGAAAGGATTCTCCAGTGATGTCATCTGGTTCTGGGCTTTTTCTTTGTTGGGAGGTTTTTGATTATTGCTTCATTCTCATTGTTTCATTCTTTTTACAGAGTTATTACTCTGTTCAGATTTTTAGTTCAGTGTAATTCAGGATTGGTAGGTTTTATGTTTGTAAAAAACTTACCCATTTCTTCCAGTTTATCCAATTTGTTGGCATATAATTGTTCATAGTAGTCTCTTATAATCTTTTTGATTCAGTGACATCAGTTGTAACGTCCTCTCTTTATTTTCTAATTTTAGTTGAGACTTTTATTTTTCTTTGTCCATCGAAAGGTATGTTGATTTTGTTGATTTTTTCAAAAAATTAATTCTTGGTCTCATTGATTTCTTTTCCTGTTGTTTTTTTTTTTTTCTTTTTCTATTGCATTTATCTCTGCTGCACACTTTATTATTTTCTTCCTTTTATTAATTTTGGATTGATTTTGTTCTCTTCTAATTCTGTGAGATATAAAGTTAGGTGGTTGATTTGAGATCTTTCTTCTTTTCTAATGTAAGTACATCTACCACTATAAACTTAATTTTTAGTACTGTTTTCACTGTATCCCATGAATTTTGGTATGTTGTGGTTTTGTTTTCATTTGTCTCCAGACATTTTCACATCCTTTGTGGTTTCTTCTTTGATTCTTGGTTGTTTAAGGATGAGGTGTTTAATTTCTGCAGATTGGTGGATTTTCCGGTTTTCTCTCTGCTGTCGATTTCTAATTTCATTTTGTCGTGGTCAGCAAAGATACTTTGCATGATTTAATCATAAGTTTGTTAAGACTGGGTTTGTGGCTTAGTATGTGGTCTAACCTGGAGAATGTTCCACACGTGCTTGAGAAGATTGTGTGTTCTGTTGTCATTGGGTACGGTGTTCTGTGTACGTCTGTAAGGTCCATTTGGTCTATAGTGTTGTTCAAGTCCTCTGATATTCTGTCTTGGTGTTCTATCCATAAATGAAAGTGGGATAGTGAGGTTCCTCAATGTGTCATATATTTAAGACCTCAAATGTTAGGTGCATGTGTATTTTTAATTGTCATATCTTCCTGATGGATTGGTTCTTTTCTCATCATATAATGACTTTCTTTGTCTCTTGTAACTTTTTTTTTTTTCTGAAAGTCTATTTTATCTGATATAAGTATGGCTACCCTACTCTCTTTAGGTTCCCATTTGCATGGAATAACTTTTTCCATTCTTTTCTTTTCTTTTTATTTTTATTATTTTTTAATGTTTATGTATTTTGAGAGCGAGCAAGTGAGCAGGGGAGGCACAGAGAGAGGAAGAGAGAATCCCATGAACCGTGAGATCATGACCTGATCAGAAACCAAGAGTTGGAGGCTTAACCGACTGAGCCACCCAGGCAACCCTCCACCCTTTCACTTTTAACCTACATATGTCCTTAGAATTCAAATGAGGCTCTTGTAGACAGCATATAGTTCAAGGGTATGCGTGTGGGGAGACAGGCAATATGCAATAAATTGTGCAGTATGTCAGAAAGTGATCAGTCTTAGGGGAAAAAATATGGAATGACAAAAGGGGGATGAGGTGAGTGGATGGTGAGAAGCCACGGGGACCAAGGGAAGGACCTTGGTGTTGATTCTCAGTGACAAGAGCAGCTATTGCAAGGTTTTGGGCAGAGGAAGGACAAGATCTAACTATTGTTTTAAAAGGATCCTCTGCCCCTATGCATCAGCACTCCTGTATCCCCTGGGTAAATTCCTAGCAGTGCTATTGCTGGGTCATAGGGAAGATCTATTTTTAATTTTTTGGTACTTGTACCCCAATGTGTATAGCAGCACTTTCAACAATAGCCAAATTATGGAAAGAGCCTAAATGTCCATCAACTGATGAATGGATAAAGAAATTGTGGTTCATATACACAACGGAATACTGCTTGGCAATGAGAAAGAATGAAATATGGCCTTTTGTAGCAACGTGGATAGAACTGGAGAGTGTTATGCTAAATGGAATAAGTCATACAGAGAAAACCATATGTTTTCACTCTTATGTAGATCCTGAGAAACTTAACAGAAGACCATGGGGGAGGGGAAGGAAAAAAAGTTAGAGAGGGAGAGAGCCAAAGCATAAGAGACTCTTAAAAACTGAGAATAAACTGAGGGTTGATGGGGGGGGGGGGGGGGGGGGTGGGTGATGGGCACTAAGGAGGGCACCTGTTGGGATGAGCACTGGTTGTTGTATGGAAACCAATTTGACAATAAATTTCATGTTAAAAAAAAATAAAAGGATCTTCTGCTGGGTGCCTGGGGGGCTCGGTTGGTTAAGCCGCTGACTCTTGATTTCCCCTCGGGTGGTGATTTCACAGTTCATGGGTTCAAGCCCACTGCTCTCTCTCTCTCTCAAAATATTTTTTTTTTCCTTTTCAGAAACCAGAAATGTTTAACCCTTTTTCCATAAATTCGAACATTATCCTCAGAGCACCGTGGTACATGCGTGCGAATGTACTCAACGATTTGTTCCACAAACTCGTCATGAAACCGCTACTGCAACACAGGAGGACGTGGGAGGAAACGTTCACAGAAGAAAAGGACGCTGAGAAAGCCACACCCCTAAACAGAAGGGCATTTGGAGATTTTTGCCAGGATTATCCCCGCCCCCGACCCTAGTTCCCGCCCCCACCCTAGTTCCCGCCCCCTTATTCCTACACCTGTAAAGACCCCTTCCAGCCCTTCGGTTGAGAACACGTGACCCTGGGGCACTTCTGAGTGCGCCCTGCGGCCGTCCTCCTACCAAACGCAGAGACTAACCGCAGGGACCAAACGCAGCACCCGGTGGTGGCGAGGTAAGCAGCATTTCGGGTTTACACGCGGGAAAGTGAGACAGACAGGAAGGGGCTCCCATGAGGACACAGTGGGATCTTTGTAAGAACTTGCAGCCTGACCTCCGGAGCCTCTCTCTCTCTCAAAATAAATAAGATAAAAAAGAAAGGCTCCGCTGCTGACTGTATCGAGCATGGATGAGCGAGGCAAGGGCAGAAGCAGGGAGGCCAGTGAGGAGCTAATTGCAGCCATTCAGGAAAGAGGATGGTGGGCGAACTTAGGTAGTAGAGACGGAGAGACAGGCTCGGTTTCTGGATTCATTTTTAGGTAGCGTTAACACAGTTTCCTGATAGAAACGTTGTGAGATGAGCGAAGAGAGGAGTCAGGGATGCCTCCCAGATTTTTGGCTCAAACCCCTGGAGGAATGAAGTTGCCAGGAACTGAAATGGGGAAGGCTGTGGCTGGAGCAGGTTTGGGGTGGGGGTGGGGGGCGAGTAGGTAAGTTTTTGAAATGCTGAGTTTGAGATATTATTATGCGCCCAAGTGAAGCTACTGAGTAAGCAGTTAGATACAATATCTAAGGGAGAGTTCCCAGTTGGAGAAAAATATTTAGGAGTTGTTGGGCTGACAGTGTTAATTAAGGTTACTGGACTGAAAAAGAGCATCGAGGAGACTATATGGTGGTTAAAAGCAAGGGAGCTTGAACCGGAATGACTGGGTTCAAATCTCAGCCAGCCGCTTACCAGCTGTGTGACCTTGGGCAAGTTACCTAACCTTTCTGTGCCCAGATTTCCTCATTTGTGAAAGAGAATAATTGCAACCTATATCTCACATGGTTGTTGTGAGTTCATACATGTAAAGTGCTCAAAACAGAGTCTGGCACATAGTAAACTCTCAGTACTTGTTACTGGTTATTCTTTTTTTTTTTTTTTTTTTTTAATTTTTAATGCCTTTATTTATTTTTGAGAGAGAGAGAAAGCAAGCGGGAGAGGGGCAGAGAGAGAGGGAAACACAGAATCCGAAGCAGGCTCCAGGCTCTGAATTGTCAGCACAGAGCCGGACGTGGGGCTGGAACCCACAAACCGCGAGATCATAACCTGAGCCGAAGTTGGATGCTTAACTGACTGAGCCACCCAGGCGCCCCATCTTTTTGCAACAGATATGAATTTCTTCCTGACGCCAGAGTGTCACCAGTTTTTTTTTAAACTTTGAAAATGATTTTAATTTTAAAGAAAATCTGCAAATATGGGGCAAAGAATTTTTTTTTTCCGAAACCTCTGTGAATAAATTGCTGACATGTCGATTTATCACACCCAAATATTTGTATTTCCTACAAATAAGGACATGCTTCTGCATGGCCACAATACCATTCGAATCAGGAAGTTCACACTGACACGTTCCTATTATCTTCAGGCCCCCAACAAGTTTTGCCAATTGCCCAAGAAAATTTGTCTTTTATAGAAAAAAGATCCAGTTTCAGTCACTTGCCATGCCTCTCTAGTTTCCTTTAATATAGAACAATTCCGCTTTCCTTTATGACCCTGGTACTTTTGAAAGGCATAGAAAGTAAAATGCCCCTCATTTTGGATGTTTCTGGTACTTTCCATTATTAGAGTCAGGTTTTGCATCTTTGGCAGAAATATCCAAAAACGATGCTGAGTTCTCGTTGCATCCAATCAGGAAGCACATTCTTTCAATTTGTCTCATTGCTGGTGATGTTTGCTTTGATTCTTTGGTTTAGATGATGTTGGCCATGCATTTTTACTGTAAAGTGCCCCCCACCCCACTCCCGTCATTAGTAAGTATGTTGTAAGCCAGTCTAAGTCCTTGCCCCCAGCAAGGGTGGAGAGAGTTAACAGTAGCTATTTTCCTGCATAAAGGCTTTGGTTCTTGGAACCAGATCTTATCCGGTGCGCACCTGGTTCCCTGCCCCCAGGTCTGGACACCTCCAGGGCGTTGTCTCCTAGCGGGGTGCATTTTTCCACAGCTCACTGGATTCACCACCTACTCATTGGAAGAGCCCCTTGTTTGGGCCTCTCCACAGCCACATCCCCCTTCTGCCTCGCTAAGAGAACCCAGTCTGTCCAGCATTGGGTTTCGCGGTACCTAGCTAGGCCCTGCCCCAGCCTCAGGATCTGGATCTTCATTGGGCCGCATCAGTTATGGAGCTCCACCTCCTGGCTAGTGATTGGTTGAGTAATTGGTCGAAGCTGGGACAGACATCAAGATTTTGACCAATCGGATGTGAAGGGAAATCCATGGGAGGCTTCTGGGAGGGCGGGGAGGGGGAGTGGAATTCGCTAGCTGCCTCTGCACAGCAGGTTTAGTAAGAAACCTACACGGACAAGTCTAATACTAATTATTATTTAAGCATCCTAGGGACTGTCAGCAGGAGATAAAGAGTTTTAGGTTCTGAGAACCAGTTAATATATCCCCCTGTTGGAATTTGCCCTCTACATGACTTTTTTGCTTCTTTCTGCCAAGTCTGGAAATCAATTCCACCCGGGAATCTGGGGAAAAAAATGAGGTTTCCAAATCGTTTTTATGAAACTCATTATTTTCTCTCTTCCCACATTTGGAGGAAGTGTTGGAAACTTGTAGGCATAAAGCACATAGAAAGTTGGTGCTTGTGGGGTTGAGAGAATTGGTGTTTCATGTGGTCGGATGCATTAGATGTTTTTCCCTCAAAGTAAAATTGATGTTGAAAAAGGAAAAGGAAAGAGTAACTTTGTACAATATCCCCACATTGTTGTAACCTTTTCACCTTTTTAAAATAGATTTATTGAGATATAACTCACCTAGCATAAAATTCACCCGTTTAAAGTGTAAAATTCAATGGTTTTGAGTATACTCAGAGTTGAGATGCATTGAATTTTACAAAGTGTAGACTTTTGACATGTAGTTATAAAACATGGCTGTTGGTGTCACTGCAGAGCTCTGCAGTCCAGTTTTTCTGGGGGCTTTTTTGTGGCCAAGTTAGGCAGCAGATAAATGTAACACATCTGTCTCAAGAGAGATTGTCATTGCAGAAATAGAGTATAAATGCACCTTCGAGTTTCAAAAGCTGAGATCCAGATGAAAGATGCGAAAGTGTGGAAAAACAGTCTCCTGTAGAGGCAGTCCCTCCCACCCTATCCCTTCCCATCCCCTCCCATCCCCTTCCATCCCCTTCCATCCCCTTCTGCACACCTCTGAAACTAAGCAGCATTGCCCCATCTGTGGCAGAGAGGAGGGAAACTGGAGGGAACCGACGCTGGGGGTCCCCAAGAAGGTGTTGCGGACTGTAAGTCTGGAGTTCTCTCGCAAGAGAGCAGATGGAGAATTGATTACGAGAGAGGCTAATGTCTGGGAGGAGACAAGAGCCCCGAACAGGGGCTTCCTCTCTGTATTTATTGAGCGCTCAAGATCTTACGCAGGTGGTAAAATCGAAGAAAACAATCAGATAGTAATCATTAACTTGGGTGTGTAAGAAGCAAAGGGTCTGGGGGTCAAGTGGTGTTTGAAGTTGTGATCAGAGCACGAGAGTATATTGGTGCCAGATGGAAAGTAGTTTCCTGCAGGTGATACAACAAGTTACTCGTGATCCCATTATAATTTCTGGCTTATAATATCTTTCTCCCTGTGGTGGCAGCTTTCCACCCTAAGCTTTTTAAACCATTTATGTAAGTATAAGGAATTCTTGAGCCTGTTTCCCTACAAGAAGGGTCCTGCAACTTGTTCCTCTTTGCAAACCTCGGGTCCAATTTGGAGGGATTGAGAGTCAGGACTCACGTCTTCCTTCTTGGTGACATGACCTGTGGCGTTCCTGCCCCCAGTCCGGCCTGGCAATAGAACGGAACTGGGTGTGTGCTCTGCCTGGGTGGAGAGGACCCGAGACCACCCTGCAGAGCTTCCTGGGGTTCCAGAGTAGCCAGATTTTCCAGTGTGCACAGAGCTGAAAGCGAGGGGGTGTAGGGAAGCCCCGAGATCAGGAAGAAGTTAATTCTAGGGCCACTTGTGGGGATCTGTAGTTAAAGGCAGCACGGGGTTTTGGACATGTCAGCAGATGCTTACGTAGACTGATGTCACAGAGTCAACTTAGACACTACTGGGGATGGAGAGATTGGGAGAGCCCTGAGTTGACTGAGGAAAACCTGAATGTCACGGTTAAGTCCCTGGAAACTTAAAATAGAAATTATGGTAAATCATGGAAAAGTTCAAAGATGTGGTACTTTTTGCACACTTGGAATGGTAGCTTGAGAATTGCATCAAAGTTTGGTTGCATTAGGTTAGTCATGTCAGCTAATGTCCCCAAGACACAGCTTCCCTATTTGTCAACAGGGGTTGGAGAAGAAGGGTCGGACTAGGCATATCAAGAGCCTTTTCAGCTCAGCTTGACCAGGATGCGAAAGTTTCAGTGCCTCTCAGGGGTTTCACTGCCCACTTGTGAATATTTTTCTTATATGTCACTCTCTTTGCAATCCTTTGCCCCTGTGTCCAGTAAGACAATGAGAATCACCGATATAGCACAGGGTGGCCGGGGAGAAGGGAGACATTCTTAGCCCCTGTAGAGATCACATGAACATGCAAAAGAAAAAATAGGTACAATCGTGCCATCATGATAAATGGAAACATTCTGTCCCGCTTCCCTTTCCAATCCATGCCTCCAGAAGTACCCCTTTCGTACCAGAGCCTGGAGTCTGCATTGCATCCTAGGGCTTCTGGGAGGCAAGAAAGATGGAAAAGGAAAAGCTGTCCTAGCAACCAGTTTTACAGACCCGATGACTTTAAAAATTTCTCTCCAGCTCTGACCCTGAACTCCAGACGCATATGTTCATCTGCCTATTCAACATCGGCACGAGGATGATGAATAAATGTTACATTGAACGTGTTCAAAGCTCAACCCTTAATTCTCACCACCAAGCCTAGTCTACCTGTCTGCCCCATCTCATCCGTTGCTCAGCCTTGCCAGGAAGCCATCACCAATGACTTCCTCTCCATCACATTCCACATTCAGTCTTCAAACGTGTCACATCATTTCTGTCTTCAAGTACCCCTCACATTAGTCGCATTCTCTTCATCTCCGCTGGCACCGCCATAGCTCCAGCCACCCTCGCTGCCCCTGGTTTGCTGCAGTAACCTCACATCTGAATTTTCTGGCTACCGGCTTTCCTCTACTTACCCCCCAGGCAGGAGTCATGGTGATTTCTTCAAAATGTGTATCTGATCTTGTCATTTGCTCTGTGTATTAAAGCTCTCTAATGTCTTTCCATTCTTCTTTGAGTGAAATCCAAATTCCCCACCATGGCCAAGAGCCCTGTGTGATTGTCTCCTGCCCATTTCGTCAGCATTGTTCCCTGTCCCACTACTCTCTAGTTCCAGCCCTACGGCACCCCCTTCCTCTTCCTTGAAGGTTCCAAATTCCTTCATACCTTAGGTCTTGACACAGTGGGTTCCTGTAACAGGGGTGTATCTCCCCAGGCTCTTGCAACTTTCAGATATCAGCTCAAATATTCCCTTTTCAGAAAGGCTTTCTCTGCTATCCTCTCTAGATAGCTGCCACTTAATTCCTGATTCCTGTGGAGCTCTCTGTCATTGCCATCGGAAGAACCTTGTGCACATCTTGCGTGCTCTTTATTTTCTCCAGAACACATATCACATTCTTCTTTCTTTTCTTCCTATCTTCCCCCTCCCTCCCTGCTATCTTCCCTCCTTTCTTTAGTATCTGTCCTCATCAGACGGTAAACCCCACAAGAAAAGGGACCATCCCTGCCAACGTTCACCAGTGTTTAGACACCAGTCCTCTGTGTCTAAACAGTGCCTGTTACATAGTACAAACTCGGTAATATTTGTGGAATAAATGAAGACCTTACCTTCTTCGCCATGAGCAATTATTTGGGTGGAAGCTATGGGCTTGCTCAGGACGTGAGCTGTCTCCTGAAGGGATGAGGAACCTTCAGGTCCAAGTTAGGACTCTTCTGACTGCTTCATTTTCCCTCTGGTGTCAAGATACGGGACACCTGGGATAATCACTGTCGCCTTCTTGAGGTATGACTTAGGGAGTGAGGAACCACCTAAAGTTTTTTTATGTGTATTTTTTAATTGAAGTATAGTTGATGCCTAAAATTCTTGAGCGAATGTTTAAAAAAGGCCACTGTCACGTCTGTGTAGCGTATGGATTGGCGACTCCAGAGTGAGGGTCGTGAGGAGGCAATTGGCGTGATTGAGGTACATGCTGATCAGGGTCTGAGCAACCAGGAAGACGAATGGGAGGGAGCAGAAGTCGTGACACTTGGACACCTGTGGCGTCTAGGACACAAAATACGAGGTGGCAAGTCTCTGCTGTCCTCGCTCAACCCAGAGAAAGTGTCTCCCTCAATTTTGTTCCCTAGGCCCTTTGCTGGCCTCATCCTTGTCCTGGCCCCATTTCTGGAGGGGGAGGTGAGGGAGAAAGGCCAGAACATCCCAAGGCTCCCAGTGTCGGAGGCTGGGGATGGGGAAGCTGAAGCGGAAGCCACTCTACTGTGAGTAGAAAATGTTGAAGAGCAGATTCATGCCTGAGGGGTAATGGGGGTTGGGCTCAGCCCTCCGTCCCTGTGACTACAAAGGTTCCAGGCCACAGTTGAACAAACTCACTGTAGGATACCTGTTTCCCCTGGGCATATTTGTCCTACAGAGAGCCTTTCTCCAGAACTTGGCCTACCCTACCTCCCCCAGATCTTCACCAGGGCCATTTTGGGGCTCAGGTACACAGGTGGGCTGATTATTGGAAGGAAAGGAGGGAGGGAGAGAAGATGGATGGATGGATGGATGGATCGATTTACTGACCCTAGATCTACTCCAGGGCTGGAAAAGTGCATGTGTTCTCCCCTTCTGCTCCCGTTGAGGACATGGGGTGGGCTTTAACATAGAACAGCAGGCCTGAGAGATTGGGAAGCAATAAAATGAGGGTGAGTCAAGGTCTCCCCATCTGTCCATAGACAGTAGGCGGTGTGGCTCCCTAGAAAGCACTGAGCAGAGCTGTGTCTGAATCCAGGGGTTTTGGTTCCACCACTTCTTACCTGAGTAACACTGAGTGGCTTCCTTCAGGTTCCTCACTTGTGAAATGGAGAATGGTGTCTACTTTGTGGGATTGGTATGAGGATGAAATAATATACTGCATGTGAAGTGCTAGACCCATGGTGACACCCATTAGCTGTGCTTTCTTCCTAATGTGGACTTGTAAATGTCATAACAGGAAGGGAGCTTGGGGGCTCTTTAGGCATTGTTCTTCTGTTTTTTTTCTTTTGAATCTAAAGGCAGTGTGTAGAAGGGCACCTGTCATAATTTTTGCTTTACGACTCCCTCACTGATTCATGCATGACCCTCTTTTATTAATCTACTTACGTACCCATCCATCCATCCATCTATCTATCCATCCATCTATCTATCCATCCATCTGTCCATCCATCCATCCGTCCATTCATCCATCCATCCATCCATCCATCCATCCATCCACCCATCCATCCATCCATCCATCCATCCATCCATCCATCTGTCCATTCATCCATCCATCCATCCATTCATCCATCCATCCATCCATCCACCCATCCGTCTGTCCATCCACCTTCTCTCCCTCCCTCCTTTCCTTCCAATAATCAGCCCATCTGTGTACCTATGCATTTAAATATTTATTTATCAACCTTATATTGTTATTCTATTTTTTGTTTATGATGATATGACTATTCATGAAGCCAACATCCAGCATGGAAGCTAGATTTCTGATATTAACTTCCATCTACCTCTATGTACCCACCTTTCTCATCCTTTTCCCTTCCCCCATTCTAGGCGACTACTACTTAAAATCTTTTCTTAGTTTTGTTTTGTTTTGCTGAGAAATTTAGGGGAAAGATCTTTATTTTAAAATTCCATGAACATCACAAATTATACCAGTCACATTATCCACAGTAAAAATGACTCCTTTAAATAGGACTTTCCTGTTCTTTCTAATTCAAGAGCAAATTCTTGTTTCAGTGACAATAATTGCAGAATTTCAGGCTACACTCAGACCAAAACAAGTCCCTTATTTTTATTTTATTTTATTTTATTTTATTTTATTTTATTTTATTTTATTTTATTGTATTGTATTTTATTGTATTTTATTTTATTGTATTTTATTTTATTGTATTTTATTTTATTGTATTTTATTTTATTGTATTTTTTTGTTATTGTTCCCCTGAGCTAGGACGCTGTATATAAGGCACAGGCTACATATAGAGGAGTAGAAATTATGATCCATCTTCTCAAGGACTTTTGTTTTGACATAGGTTCAAATATTACATGACACCAGAGTAGTAATATAAGGCTGTAAATAAACCCTAGCCATAAGTGCTAAAAAGATTCTAGTAAGCTTATGAATCATAGGACCCACCATCCTTTGTCTGAGAGCTGGCCTTCTCCCAACTTTGTTTTTTTTTTTTTTTTAAATTTAAATTCAGGTTAGTTAACATACAGTATAGTCTTGGCTTCAGGAGTAGAACCCAGTGGTTCATGTCTTACAGATGACACCCAGTGCTCATTCCCCCAAAATGCCCTCTTTATTGGCCCATCACCCATTCAGCCCCTCCCTCCACCCACCTCGCCTCCAGCCACCCTCAATTTGTTCTCTGTATTTAAGAGTCTTAGGATTTGCCTCCCTCTCTGTTTTTTTTTTTAATTTTTGAAAATATTTTATTTATTTTTGATAGAGAGAGACAGAGCACAAGTGGGGGAGGGGCAGAAGAGAAGGAAACACAGAATCCAGAGCAGGCTCCAGGCTCCGAGCTGTCAGCACAGAGCCCGACGTGGGGCTCGAGCTCACAAACTGCGAGATCATGACCTGAGCTGAAGTCGGATGCTCAACTGACTGAGCCACCCAGGCGCCCCTCTCTGTTTTTATCTTAATTTTCCTTCCCTTCCCCTATGTTCGTCTGTTGTGTTTCTCAAATTCCACATTGGAGTGAAATTATATATTTGTCTTTCTCTGCCTGACTTATTGTGCTTAGCATAATACCCTCTAGTTCCGTGTGACTATTTAAAATCTTGAGCTCATTGTTCTTTTTTGAAAAAACACATGCTTATCATATTTATATGTTTCCCTAAAAAACATTTGGTAGCAATTTTTAGCTTTTAAAAATAATGTCATGCTGTATGAAATCTTTTGGGGCTGGCTTCTCCTTTTTTTTTTTTTTTTTTTTTTTTTTTTTTTTTGCTAAAATTTATCTATTTATTGTGTGTAGTTGTAGTTCATTCACTTTTATTGCTGTATAATATTCCATTCTGGGATTGTACTAAATTACTTGCTCATCATTCTGTTGATGTGCATTTGGATTGTTCTCAGGTTTTTCTAATTAAAAAAAATTTTTTTTTATTCTTATTCATTTTTGAGAGACAGAGGGAGACAGAACACAAGCAGAGGAGGGGCAGAGAGAGAGGGAGACACAGAATCTGAAGCAGGCTCCAGGCTCTTAGTTGTCAGCACGGAGCCTGACGCGGGGCTCGAACTCATGGAGTGCCAGAGCATGACCTGGGCCGGAGTCAGAGGCTTAACTGACTGAGCCACCCAGGCGTCCCATGAAGCTTCCAACGCTTGATTTCAGCTCACGATTCATGGGATGGAGTCCCGCGCTGGGCTCTGTGCTGACAGCTCAGAGCCTGCTGGGGATTCTCTCCCTCCCTCTCTCTCCGCCCTTCCCCCTGCTCGTGCATGCACTCTCTCTCTCTCAAAATAAATAAATAGACTTTATAAAAAATACCGTTTTAATGATGGAGCTGTAAAGGTTTCATGGCAGCTTGGGTGCCCGCAATGGGCTTTCCTGGAGGAGTCAGGGAAGGGCCTTCTGAACTGCAGGTAATGTGTTTCTCCCTGGGTAGGAGCTTGTTTTGCCTCTGCTGGGTTTCTTGCTCAGGGCCATGAACTTCATGCCCAGAATTTCCAGAGAAGCTTCTTTCCTTCATTGGATGTGAGAGTCTACCTCTCACTACTGACTTTCCCGGTCCAGGCTCTCACCTCCACCGGGAACTGTAGGAGACAGGGAGGGACAGCCAGCACCAGACAGGTCTCAGAAGGCTGCTGAGGCAGGAGAAGCTTTGGCAGTGGCTGCAGACGTCATGGCAAGTGCCTCTCCTGGGTCAGCACTCCTAAATAAAACAGGAGGGCACCGAGGATCCTACGTCACTGAGGAGGGCCTTGTGCCCGTGACCTGCGGAGGAAGTGGGGAGCTGGGGCAAAGCCCTTGTTCTCAGACTTCGCCTTGGACACCACCTTGAGAGTGTTGTCTCCAGACTAACTCTCCCTCCTTAAGTGTTCCCCCTGCCCGGACCAGGGGAGCCTGCGTCTTTGTGCATCTTTAGACTGGAGCTGTGAGGGGCAGAGGGGACGGTTGACGGGACTGGGGTGTGACTCTTAGGGACGGTCTGGATTGAACATGCTTTCAAGCTAGATGTGCAGCAGGAGTGCGGCGTGGCTTCTGCTCTCAGCGCCCCCTGTTGCCCTGGAATCTTCCCGCCCCCTGGAAGCCATTTCTCTGTCTGAGGTTCCCTCTTACTTGGAAGGGAATCTCCTCTTGAGGACACAGAAGATGCAAAGTACAGTCAGGGGAAACAACTTCCAGCCAAGCGGAATGAGGGTTCCGAAGAGGGAGCTGAATGTTCTGGCATCTGGTGATGGAAAGATACCAGGATGAACCAGGCTTCCTGCTCCCACCGCTCAACCCCTGGACAGGCTCAGCCTCACCCCAGACTCCGGGACCAAGCCTGTACCTTGGGTTGAGGGAATCGCCTCGCCTCTCTGAGCCTCAGTTTCCCGATCTTTTTTTTTTTTTTCAATATATGAAATTTATTGTCAAATTGGTTTCCATACAACACCCAGTGCTCATCCCAAAAGGTGCCCTCCTCAATACCCATCACCCACCCTCCCCTCCCTCCCACCCCCCATCAACCCTCAGTTTGTTCTCAGTTTTTAAGAGTCTCTTATGCTTTGGCCCTCTCCCACTCTAACCTCTTTTTTTTTTTTTTTTTTTTCCCTTCCCCTCCTCCATGGGTTTCTGTTAAGTTTCTCAGGATCCACATAAGAGTGAAAACATATGGTATCTGTCTTTCTCTGTATGGCCTATTTCACTTAGCATCACACTCTCCAGTTCCATCCATGTTGCTACAAAGGGCCATATTTCGTTCTTTCTCATTGCCATGTAGTACTCCATTGTGTATATAAACCACAATTTCTTTATCCATTCATCAGTTGATGGACATTTAGGCTCTTTCCATAATTTGGCTATTGTTGAGAGTGCTGCTATAAACATTGGGGTACAAGTGCCCCTATTAATCAGTACTCCTGTATCCCTTGGGTAAATTCCTAGCAGTGCTATTGCTGGGTCATAGGGTAGGTCTATTTTTAATTTTCTGAGGAACCTCCACAGTGCTTTCCAGAGCGGCTGCACCAATTTGCATTCCCACCAACAGTGCAAAAGGGTTCCTGTTTCTCCACATCCTTGCCAGCATCTATAGTCTCCTGATTTGTTCATTTTGGCCACTCTGACTGGTGTGAGGTGATATCTGAGTGTCGTTTTGATTTGTATTTCCCTGATAAGGAGCGACATTGAGCATCTTTTCATGTGCCTGTTGGCCATCCGGATGTCTTCTTTAGAGAAGTGTCTATTCATGTTTTCTGCCCATTTCTTCACTGGATTATTTGTTTTTCGGGTGTGGAGTTTGGTGAGCTCTTTATAGATTTTGGATACTAACCCTTTGTCCGATATGTCATTTGCAAATATCTTTTCCCGTTCCATTGGTTGCCTTTTAGTTTTGTTGGTTGTTTCCTTTGCTGTGCAGAAGCTTTTTATCTTCATAAGGTCCCAGTAGTTCATTTTTGCTTTTAATTCCCTTGCCTTTGGGGATGTGTCGAGTAAGAGATTGCTACGGCTGAGGTCAGAGAGGTCTTTTCCTGCTTTCTCCTCTAGGGTTTTGATGGTTTCCTGTCTCACATTCAAGTCCTTTATCCATTTTGAGTTTATTTTTGTGAATGGTGTGAGAAAGTGGTCTAGTTTCAACCTTCTGCATGTTGCTGTCCAGTTCTCCCAGCACCATTTGTTAAAGAGACTGTCTTTTTTCCATTGGATGTTCTTCCCTGCTTTGTCAAAGATGAGTTGGCCATACGTTTGTGGGTCTAGTTCTGGGGTTTCTATTCTATTCCATTGGTCTATGTGTCTGTTTTTGTGCCAATACCATGCTGTCTTGATGATTACAGCTTTGTAGTAGAGGCTAAAGTCTGGGATTGTGATGCCTCCCGCTTTGGTCTTCTTCTTCAAAATTACTTTGGCTATTCGGGGCCTTTTGTGGTTCCATATGAATTTTAGGATTGCTTGTTCTAGTTTCGAGAAGAATGCTGGTGCAATTTTGATTGGGATTGCATTGAATGTGTAGATAGCTTTGGGTAGTATTGTCATTTTGACAATATTTATTCTTCCAATCCATGAGCAGGGAATGTCTTTCCATTTCTTTATATTTTCTTCAATTTCCTTCATAAGCTTTCTATAGTTTTCAGCATACAGATCTTTTACATCTTTGGTTAGATTTATTCCTAGGTATTTTATGCTTCTTGGTGCAATTGTGAATGGGATCAGTTTCTTTATTTGTCTTTCTGTTGCTTCATTGTTAGTGTATAAATGCAACTGATTTCTGTACATTGATTCTGTATCCTGCAACTTTGCTGAATTCATGTATCAGTTCTAGCAGACTTTTGGTGGAGTCTTTCGGATTTTCCATGTATAATATCATGTCATCTGCAAAAAGCGAAAGCTTGACTTCATCTTTGCCAATTCTGATGCCTTTGATTTCCTTTTGTTGTCTGATTGCTGATGCTAGAAATTCCAACACTATGTTAAACAACAGCGGTGAGAGTGGGCATCCCTGTCGTGTTCCTGATCTCAGGGAAAAAGCTCTCAGTTTTTCCCCATTGAGGATGATGTTAGCTGTGGGCTTTTCATAAATGGCTTTTATGATCTTTAAGTATGTTCCTTCTATCCCGACTTTCTCAAGGGTTTTTATTAAGAAAGGGTGCTGGATTTTGTCAAAGGCCTTTTCTGCATCGATTGACAGGATCATATGGTTCTTATCTTTTCTTTTATTAATGTGATGTATCACATTGATTGATTTGCGAATGTTGAACCAGCCCTGCATCCCAGGAATGAATCCCACTTGATCATGGTGAATAATTCTTTTTATATGCTGTTGAATTCGATTTGCTAGTATCTTATTGAGAATTTTGGCATCCATATTCATTAGGGATATTGACCTGTAGTTCTCTTTTTTTACTGGGTCTCTGTCTGGTTTAGGAATCAAAGTAATACTGGCTTCATAGAATGAGTCTGGAAGTTTTCCTTCCCTTTCAATTTTTTGGAATAGCTTGAGAAGGATAGGTATTATCTCTGCTTTAAACATCTGGTAGAACTCCCCTGGGAAGCCATCTGGTCCTGGACTCTTATTTATTGGGAGATTTTTGATGACTGATTCAATTTCTTCGCTGGTTATGGGTCTGTTCAAGCTTTCTATTTCCTCCTGATTGAGTTTTGGAAGCATGTGGGTGTTTAGGAATTTGTCCATTTCTTCCAGGTTGTCCAGTTTGTTGGCATATAATTTTTCATAGTATTCCCTGATAATTGCTTGTATCTCTGAGGGATTGGTTGTAATAATTTCATTTTCATTCGTGATTTTATCTATTTGGGTCATCTCCCTTTTCTTTTTGAGAAGCCTGGCTAGAGGTTTATCAATTTTGTTTATTTTTTCAAAAAACCAACTCTTGGTTTTGTTGCTCTGCTCTACAGTTTTTTTAGATTCTATATTGTTTATTTCTGCTCTGATCTTTATTATTTCTCTTCTTCTGCTGGGTTTAGGCTGCCTTTGTTGTTCTGCTTCTATTTCCTTTAGGTGTGCTGTTAGATTTTGTATTTGGGATTTTTCTTGTTTCTGGAGATAGGCCTGGATTGCAATGTATTTTCCTCTCAGGACTGCCTTCGCTGCATCGCAACGCATTTGGATTGTTGTATTTTCATTTTCATTTGTTTCCATATATTTTTTAATTTCTTCTCTAATTGCCTGGTTGACCCACTCATTCTTTAGTAGGGTGTTCTTTAACCTCCATGCTTTTGGAGGTTTTCCAGACTTCTTCCTGTGGTTGATTTCAAGCTTCATAGCATTGTGGTCTGAAAGTATGCATGGTATGATCTCAATTCTTGTATACTTATGAAGGGCTGTTTTGTGACCCAGTATGTGATCTATCTTGGAGAATGTTCCATGTGCACTCGAGAAGAAAGTATATTCTGTTGCTTTGGGATGCAGAGTTCTAAATATGTCAAGTCCATCTGATCCAATGTATCATTCAGGGCCCTAGTTTCTTTATTGACCAGGCGTCTAGATGATCTATCCATTTCTGTAAGTGGAGTGTTAAAGTCCCCTGCAATTACCACATTCTTATCAATAAGGTTGCTTATGTTTGTGAGTAATTGTTTTATGTATTTGGGGGCTCCTGTATTCGGCTCATAGACATTTATAATTGTTAGCTCTTCCTGATGGATAGACCCTGTGATTATTATATAATGCCCTTCTTCATCTCTTGTTACAGCCTTTAATTTAAAGTCTAGTTTGTCTGATATAAGTATGGCTACTCCAGCTTTCTTTTGACTTCCAGTGGCATGATAAATAGTTCTCCATCCCCTCACCCTCAATCTGAAGGTGTCCTCACGTCTAAAATGAGTCTCTTGTAGACAGCAAATAGATGGGTCTTGTTTCTTTATCCATTCTGATACCCTATGTCTTTTGGTTGGTGCATTTAGTCCATTTACATTCAGTGTTATTATAGAAAGATATGGGTTTAGAGTCATTGTGATGTCCATAGGTTTCATGCTTGTAGCAATGTCTCTGGTACTTTGTCTCACAGGATCCCCCTTAGGATCTCTTGTAGGGCTGGTTTAGTGGTGACAAATTCCTTCAGTTTTTGTTTGTTTGGGAAGACCTTTATATCTCCTTCTAAATGACAGACTTGCTGGATAAAGGATTCTTGGCTGCATATTTTTCTGTTCATCACATTGAAGATCTCCTGCCATTCCTTTCTGGCCTGCCAAGTTTCAGTAGAGAGATCAGTCACGAGTCTTATAGGTCTCCCTTTATATGTTAGAGCACGTTTATCTCTAGCTGCTTTCAGAATTTTCTCTTTATCCTTGTATTTTGCCAGTTTCACTATGATATGTCGTGCAGAAGATTGATTCAAGTTACGTCTGAAGGGAGTTCTCTGTGACTCTTGGATTTCAATGCCTTTTTCCTTCCGCAGATCCGGGAAGTTCTCAGCTATTATTTCTTCAGGTACACCTTCGGCACCTTTCCCTCTCTCTTCCTCCTCTGGAATACCAATTATGCGTCTATTATTTCTCTTTAGTGCATCACTTAGTTCTCTAATTTTCCCCTCATACTCCTGGATTTTTTTATCTCTCTTTTTCTCAGCTTCTTCTTTTTCCATAATTTTATCTTCTAGTTCACCTATTCTCTCCTCTGCCTCTTCAATCCGAGCCGTAGTTGTCTCCATTTTATTTTGCAGTTCATTGATAGCATTTTTTAGCTCCTCCTGGCTGTTCCTAAGTCCCTTGATCTCTGTAGCAAGAGATTCTCTGCTGTCCTTTATACTGTTTTCAAGCCCAGCGATTAATTTTATGACTATTATTCTAAATTCACTTTCTGTTATATTGTTTAAATCGTTTTTGATCAGTTCGTTAGCTGTTGTTATTTCCTGGACGTTTTTCTGAGGGGATTTCTTCCGTTTTGTCATTTTGGATAGTCCCTGGAGTGGTGCGGGACTGCGGGCCACTTCCCCTGTGCTGTCTTGAATAACTTGCCTTGGTGGGCGGGGCCGCAGTCAGACCTGATGTCTGCCCCCAGCCCATCACTTGGGCCACAGTCAGACTGGTGTGTGCCTTCTCTTCCCCTCTCCTAGGGGCGGGATTCACTGTGGGGTGGCGTGGCCCATCTGGGCTACTTGCACACTGCCAGGCTTGTGGTGGTGGGGATCTGGCGTATTGGCTGGGGTGGATCGGCAAGGTGCACAGGGGCGGGAGGGGCAGGCTCAGCTCACTTTTCCTTCGGAGATCCGCTTCGGGAGGGGCCCTGCGGCACCGGGAGGGAGTCAGATCCGCCTGAGGGATGGATCCGCAGAAGCACAGCGTTGGGTGTTTGCGCGGTGCAAGCAAGTTCCCTGGTAGGAACTGGATCCCTTTGGGATTTTGGCTGGGGGATGGACGAGGGAGATGGCGCTGGCAAGCGCCTTTGTTTCCCGCCAAGCTGAGCTCTGTCGTTCGGGGCTCAACACCTCTCCCTCCCGTTGTCCTCCAGCCCTCCCGTTCTCCGAGCAGAGCTGTTAGCTTATAACCTTCCAGATGTCAAGTCCCGCTTGCTGTCGGAACATACTTCGTCTGGCCCCTCCACTTTTGCAAGCCAGACTCGGGGGCTCTGCTTGGCCGGCGGGCTGCCCCTCCGCCCCGGCTCCCTCCCGCCAGTCCGTGGAGCACCCACCGCCTCTCCGCCCTTCCTACCCTCTTCCGTGGGCCTCTCGTCTGCACTTGGCTCCGGAGACTCCGTTCTGCTAGTCCTCTGGTGGTTTTTTGGGTTATTTAGGCAGGTGTAGGTGGAATCTAAGTGATCAGCAGGATGCGCGGTGAGCCCAGCGTCCTCCTACGCTGCCATCTTCCCAGGATCGGAAAAGTGTTTATTCAACTCTTCTGCCTGTTTCTTAACTGGGTTGTTTGTTTTTTGAGTGTTGAGTTTGATAAATTCTTTATAGGTCTTGGATACTAACCCTTTCCCAGGTATGTTATTTGCAAATATCTTCTATTCCATGGGCTGCCTTTTCATTTTGTTGATTGTTTCTTTCTCTGCAGATTTTTATCTTGATGAAATCCCAATAATTTATGTTTCCTTTTGTTTCCCTTGCCTTTGGTGACATGTCTGGTAAAAAGTGGCTCTGGCTGAGGTCAAAGAGGTAGGTGCTTATGTTCTGTTCTAGGATTTTGATGGTTTCCTGACACACATTTAGGTCTTTCATCCATTTTGAATTTGTTTGTGTATGGTGTGAGAAAGTGGTCCAGGTTCATTCTTCTGCATGTCGCCATCCAGTTTTCCCAACACCATTTGTTGAAGAGATTGTCTTTTTTCCATTGGGTGTTCTTTCCTGCTTTGTTGAAGATGAGTTGACCACATAGTTATGGGCCCATTTCTGGGTTTTCTATTCTGTTCCATTGATCCATGTGTCTGTTTTTGTGCCTGTACCATACTGTCTTGTTGACTACAGCTTTGTGATATAGTTTGAAATCCAGAATTGTGATACCTCCACTTTTGTTTTTCTTTTTCAGGATTACTTTGGCTATTCAGGGTCTTTTATGGTTCCATACAAATTTTAGGATTTTTGATCTAGCTCTGTGAAGAGTGCTGGTGGTATTTTGATAAGGATTACATTAATGTGTAGATTGCTTTGGGTAGTATAGACATTTTAACAGTGTGAGTTCTTCCAATCCATGAGCATGGAATGTTTTCCCATTTCTTTGTGTCCTTTTCAATATCTTTCAATGCTTTGAAGTCAACCACAAGAAAACATTTGGGAAGCTCCCAAATACATGGAGGTTAAAGAACATCCCACTAAAGAATGAAAGGGTTAACTAGGAAATTAAAAGAAACAAAAAAACATAGAAGCCAATGAAAATGAAAACATGACAGTACAGACCTTTTAGGATGCGGCAAAGGGAGTCCTAAGAGGAGAGTATATTGCAATTCAGGTTTATTTCAAGAAGCAAGAAAGATCCCAAATACATAATCTAACCTTACACCTAAAGGAGCTAGGAATAGAACAGCAAATAAAGCCTAATGCCAGCAGAAGGGAAATAATAAAGATTAGAGCAGAAATAAATGATATGGAAACAAAAAAACCCAGTACAATAGATCAATGAAACTAAGAGATGGTTCTTTGAAAGAATAAACAAAATTGATAAATCCCTAGCCAGACTTATCAAAAAGAGATAGTTCCCAAATAGATAAAACCATGAATGAAAGAGGAGAGATCACAACCAATACCACAAAAATAAAAACAATTACAAGAGAATACTATGAAAAATTGTATACCAACAAACTGGACAATTGGGAAGAAATGGACAAATTTCTAGAAACTCACAAACTACCAAAACCGAAACAGGAAGAAATAGAAAATTTGAACAGGACCATAACCAGCAAAGAAATTAAATCAGTTATCAAAAATCCCCCAACTACAAGTCCTGGGCCAGATGGCTTACCAGGGGAATTCTACCAGACATTTAAAGAAGAGTTAATACCTATTCTTCTCAAATTGTTGCAAATGGAAGGAAAGCTTCCAAACTCATTCTGTGAATCCAGCATTACCTTGATTCCAAACTAGACAAAATCCCCACTAAAAAAAAATTACAGGCCTTTATCCCTGATGAACCTGGATGCTAAAATTCCCAACAAGATACTAGCAAATCGAATTCAATAATACGTTAAAAGAATTATTCACCATGATCAAGTGGGATTTATTCCTGGGTTGCAGGGCTGGTTCAATATTTGCAAATCAATCAACGTGATACATCATATTAATAAAAGAAAGGATAAGAACCATATGATCTTGTCAATAGATGCAGAAAAAGCATTTGACAAAATACAGCATTCATTCTTTTTATTTTTATTTTTTTTTATTTTTAACATTTATTTATTTTTGAGACAGAGAGAGACACAGTATGAACAGGGGAGGGGCAGAGAGAGAGGGAGACACAGAATCAGAAGCAGGCTCCAGGCTCTGAGCCATCAGCCCGGAACCCGACGCGGGGCTCGAACTCGCGGAGCGCAAGATCGTGACCTGAGCCGAAGTCGGACGCTTAACCGACTGAGCCACCCAGGCGCCCCTCATTCTTGATAAAAACCTCAACAAATTGGGGATAGATGGAACATACCTCAACATCATAAAGGCCATATACAGAAGACGTACAGCTAATATCATCCTCAATGGTGAAAAACTGAGCGCTCTTCCCCTATGGTCAGGAAGGAGACAAGGATGCCCACTCTCATCATTATTATTTAACAAAACACTGAAAGCCTTAGCCTCAGCAATCAGACAACAAAAAACATATAAAGGCCATACAAATCAGCAAGGAAGAAGTCAAACTTTCACTATTTGCAGACATGATACTCTATAGGAAACTGGAGAGACTCCACCAAAATTTGCTAGAACTAATACATGAATTCAGTGAAGTTACAGGATATAAAATCAATGTGCAGAAATCTGTTGCATTTCTATACACCAATAACAGTGCAGCAGAAAAAGAAATCAGGGAAGTGATCCCATTTACAATTGCACCAAAAACAATAAGGTACCTAGGAATAAACCTAACTAAAGAGGTGAAAAATCTGTAGTCTAAAACCTATAGAAGACTTACGAGAGATATTGAGGAGGACATCTCTTTTCTGAAGGGTGAGCAGCCACTGAATTTGTGGAGATATTAGTGCTGACAGGTATGGAGAAAGAGGAAGTCAAGAGATAACAAACCTAAAAAATCAGGGGGCATTTAGGATTACTATATGTGCTTGAAGGCAGGGTATGGTTCCTCTGCTTATCTCTCAAGATAGAAAAGAGAGACAGTTTCCTCTTCCCAACAAAAGAGAGTAGAGCCTCAAGGGACCTTGTCAATTTTGAAGGGTCCACGACTGACCCCCGACACCCACTGCCACCAACATCCCTACCACATGCTGTGTCAGGTCCTGGTAATATCTCTCCTTTCAGGTTGGCAAACCATCAACGTCACTGATGGGGTGAGGTGCAGGTTAGAGAGACAAGGGAACTCCTGACTGGGGAGGCTGGGAGAGAATGGCAGGTAGGCTGCCTACACTCACATTTTCTAGCTTGAGGGAAATGTGTAAATGTTCCATGGCCAGTTGGATGGCCTAGAACGTGGGTGGACTTGAGGAGAACATGACTGGGGAAGACTGGTTTTCCCAGCAGAACAGATGGATACCCTAATCTCACTGTATTTAATGGAATTAACTCAGAGAGTAGGAAGAAGCAGGAAACACTGGTTGTTCTCAGAGAATCAGAGAACAGCAGAGAGGAGACCAGGGAAGGATCAAGTGTGAGGAGAGTGAGTCAACCCCTCCAGGACAGCTTTTCCAAACAAGACCTGGGAGTGGGTGACACACAAGGACCTTCCTGTTGGTCTCATGGTTCCCCAGAAGCCATAGTAGGAGACCACACTCATTCACTCACTTCCTGTGTGGAGGATATGTCTTGACTGCATTGAGGTGATCCTTCAGGGACCTGCCACCAGGCCCCAATGACATTCCAGTTAGAAACGGGAGAGTGGAATTGTGCAGGCTTGTAGAGGTTGCCTCCCTGTGGATCCCTTCGTTTTGACTCAGGTGATTTTGGGTTTAGGGCGCAGACTCTGCTATGTTGAGATTTTGTCCCGGGTCTGGAAGATAAGATGTGGCTACGAGGGTCAGTGAATGGAAATTGGGTCTCAGGGCATAGGTTAAAAGAGACTCAGTGGATAGCTGTCTTCCCAGGATTATCTCCTAAACTTAGGAAAGCCAGTCATCCATCAAGCTCTTGGTTTTCTCACTTTTGGATCTTGCAGTGCACACAGTAGTTGCATTTTGCCTACCGGATGTCTTCCTACGTGGGAGTTTCCCTTGCCAAATGTCACCAGGTTTTTTTTTTTTTTTTTTTTTTTGGTGTTGGTTGTCAGGGACCTGTCCACATGACTTGATTCAATATTGGGCACAGGACTGTAGAATGGTTGATCAGTAGGGCCATCTGTAGAATACTACTAGCCTATGGGGTTGTTTGTAGATGAAGGGGCACTGCATCCAGTGTAGAACAATGATTTGGTGCATGTATATTTTTAAAAGTTGATATTTACAAACCCAGAAGTGTATCAGTCTGTATCACCATTTAAATACACATACGTGTCTGAACCCGTCACATGCTCATCAGGATGCCCGTTTCTTAATGTGACACAGTAGTAGGTGCCAGAATATCCAGGCAACACATCACTGATGCAGATGGAGTAGTCTGTTTGGTTGACCATTGTGTTTTCCACTTGGGTTAGTCTGGGGAGGTGGTTTCCATTGAAACTATAGATTAACTGTCATTCCTGCCCATTCTCCCTGAAGCACAAGATATTCCCTGCTGGGGATAGAGTAGACATGTTGCAGCCAAGAATGACAGCATCTCCTGTGTTGACCAACATTAACTTTTCAGTCTGGTTCACCTGGAGCTCTTCACCTGAAGTTCCTGGAAAGAAATTTGGAACCACATATCCTATTTTAGCCCAAGGCAGCCTTAGGTTCTTGTACTACGTCAAGGTGGGGTCTCATCACATACTCTTTGAGCAACATGTACTGGCACCGACTGTATGAAAATTACAGATCTCGTTGCCATATGGGATGAAGGGAAGGAAACCAGCATTCAGAGAGGAGGATAGCACTTTCCTTCTGCATCAGGGTATGAGGATGAACTGGAACACGGTAGGCACTAAATAAACACTTAGTGGGTGAACTGTGAACTGGCAGACAGCTAAATGGCATTAAGACATGAAGAAAGGGGCAGCAGGGAGCTGACCAAACTGAAATCAGGGTGGTATGATCAGCCTGCCTGCTTTTGTTTGGCCCTAACGGGATTCATGAATTATATCCCTGGGGTAGTAGACAGCCAGGAAGGTGACTGGGTGTGAAACAATGCTTGGGAAGCTCAGCTTTCTGAATTCTCACAGGATTTCCTGATGTGAATTTGAAAAGGAGGGTACGAGGGAGGTTTGCTGAGAGAACAAAGAGAACTGCATTGTGGGGCTTGGTGGTCTCAGTTCAGACCTCCCCAAATACTGGGGAATGTGGAGTTATTGTACGTGGAACTCAGCTCCCTTTGCCTGGGTTCCAAGAAGGAAGATCTAAGGGAGGGTGATAAACAGGACCTCTCCTTTAGCTCTGGCATCCCCCGAATACAGCTTAAGGCTCTGACAGGAGACCACAACCACTCATTGACGTCCAGTGTGGGGAATATGGTCCCAGACTGGTTTGTGTGGCCACTCAGGTCCCTGTTGGCAAGCCCAGTCACACTCTAGTCCATGATGGGAGGTATGTGTAGGCCTGGAGAGACTCATTTTGCTTGGGGCTCCAGACAGTAGAATGACCTCCTTTCCATTGAAGAGATAAAGGGCATCTGGGGACAAACCTCATCACTGCTGAGACTCTTTTCTGGATCAGCCAGAAGCTAAGATTTTGGCTGTCAGAGGCAGCAAATGGAAGCGGACTTTAGGCATGACAGACACAATAGACACCCTAGTCCCTCACATTGCTTGAGTCAGAGAGCCTCCATGGAGGGGTTTCTAGGGCAGGGGTGATGAACTTCCTTAGTGTGAGGGAAGTGATTCCTTGGAAATTGTAGCTGAGAAGTTCATTTTCCTTCTTTATTTCTTATTTGGGATGAAAAGTATTTGAATGGATGTCTTCAAATTAAGGGATTGGTTTCTCCAAAACCAACAGATGAGCTTAAAACAAAAGTTCTACCATTTATATATAAAATATTAATTAAGCCTATAAATGAGAAAAGATATTTATTAATATTTGGGCTATTAG
Organism: Panthera tigris; assembly: GCF_018350195.1. Classification (NCBI taxonomy): domain Eukaryota; kingdom Metazoa; phylum Chordata; class Mammalia; order Carnivora; family Felidae; genus Panthera; species Panthera tigris. The sequence goes on from NC_056662.1 coordinate 28,361,036, forward strand.
CCGATTCCCCTTTCAAGGAGCCATTCCCAGTCCCTGTCCCCAAAGTGAAGATAGAAAAAGTCCAAAGTGAAAAGTCAGCAATATGTGAATTTGAGCAATCTATGAAATGACCCATAAAAACATATTGCCATGTGAAGTGATATTTCTCCAATGAATGATATACTCAAGATCTATTTGTACTAATTTTAAGGAAGTATCTCTCTATTATACATATGGCTGTATATAGAGAGTATTTATATATAATATATATATTTAAACTTACTCAACTACTCTTCTTTCAGACTTACCCCCTTTTTTCCTAGAGTTAGTACAAAATAAAAATATTTTAGGTTTACCTTTGTGCCAAAGGGTATTTCTTAATTTGGCAATATTTTTTTTTTAATTTTTTTTTTCAACGTTTTTTATTTATTTTTGGGACAGAGAGAGACAGAGCATGAACGGGGGAGGGGCAGAGAGAGAGGGAGACACAGAATCGGAAACAGGCTCCAGGCTCCGACCCATCAGCCCAGAGCCTGACGTGGGGCTCGAACTCACGGACCGCGAGATCGTGACCTGGCTGAAGTCGGATGCTTAACCGACTGCGCCACCCAGGCGCCCCAATTTGGCAATATTTTAAAAGTTCACCTTATTTAAAAGTTCACCTTATTGGTATTTTTTGGGAAGGAAATTAACAAAAAAAGAATACTCCTAAATCCATGTGTTTTCCCAACTGTATGTTGAAAGGTTGTGAAAAAGCTTACAGTTTATGAGGATCTGAGGGACCTCAAGACACTAAATTCTCTAATCAAAAGACATAGAGTGGATGAATGGGTATAAAACAAAACCAACTCAATACTTCCTACAAGAGACTTGCTCCAGTTTTAAGGACACACAGAGACTGAAAATGAAAGGACAAAAAAAAATTCCATGTAAATGGAACAACAACAACAAAAAACAGGGGTAGCTATACTCATGTCAGATAAAATAGACTTTAAGCCAGAGATTGACTCTAGTAAGAGACAAAGGTCATTATCTAATGATAAAGGGTCAACCCAACAAGAACTGATATGTCATTTGTAAATATTTATGCACCCAACACAGGAGTACTCAAATATTTAAAGCAAAAATTAACAGACCTAATGGGAGAAGTAGATAGCAATACAGTAATGGTGGGGAAGTTTATTATGCCACTTTCAACAATAGATCTATCATCCTGAGAAAAAAATCTATAAAGAGCTTTGGATCTAAACCACATGCTGGACAAGAAGGATTTATCATTTACTCTCAATAAATTTGGTATAGAGGGAAAGTACCTAAGCATAATGAAGCCCATAGATGACAAGCCCACAGCTAACATCATACTCAACAGTGAAGCTGTAAGATTAGGAACAAGACAAGGATGTCCACTCTCATCACTTTTATTCAACATAGTATTGGAAATCTGAGCGAGAGCAATTGAGTAAGAAAGATATAAAAGGCATCCAAATCGGAAAGGAAAATGTAAAATTGTCACTATTTACAGATGACACGATATTGTATACAGAAAATCCTAAAGACTTTACCAAAAAAGTATTAGAGCGAATAAATGAGTTTTGTAAAGTCGTGGGTACTAAATCAATTTGCAAAAATATCTTATGTAAGCATAACCAACTATCAGAGAAATTAAGAAAACAATCCCATTTATAATTGTATAAAGAATAATAAGATACCTAGGAATAAACTTAACCAAAGAGGTGAAAGATCTATATACTAAAGTCTGTAAGGTGTTGATGAAAGAAATGGAAGAAGACATATATAAAGATAGTCCATGCTCATGGATTGGAAGAATTAATATAATTAAGGTACCTATACTACCCAAGTCAATCCACAGATTCAAGGTTATCCCTGTCAATTTTCCAATGGCGCTTTTCATGAATAGGGCAAACAGTCCCAAAATTTGTATAGAACCACAAAAGACCTCAAATAGCCAAAGCAAGCTTGAAAAAGAAGAACAAAGTTTGAGGCATCATGCTTCCTGATTTCAAACTGTCTTAGAAAGCTACAGTCATCAAAACAGTATGGTACTGGCATAAAAATAGACACCTAGGACAATGGAATGGAATAGAGAGCCCATCCATAAACTTATGCATATGTGGTCAATTATGTTTTGACAAAGATGACAATATACAGCGGGGAAAGAATAGTCTCATCACTAAATGGTGTTCAGAAAAATAGATGGCCACATGCAAAAGAATAAAGCTGAGCTATTCTCTTACACCGTGTACAAAAATCAACTCAAAATAAATTAAAGGCTTGAACATAAGACCTAAAGCCATAAAACTAGAACAAAAACATAGGAAAGAAACTCCTTGACACGAGTCTTAGCAAAGTTTTGTTGGATTTGATACTAAAGCAATGGCAACATAAGTAAAAATAGACTAGTAGGACTGAATCAAATGGAAAAGCTTCTGTACAACAAAGGAAACCATCAACAAAATGAAAAGGTAAGCTATCAATGGGAGAAAATATTTGCAAATCTGGTAAGAGTTAATATCCAAAATATAAAAGGAACTCATACAACTAAATAGCAAAAAAGCCCCAAGCAACAACAACAAAACCCAATAGTACAATTTAAAAATTGGCAGAGGAACTGAACGGACTTTTTTTTTGTTTTTTCCAAAGAAGACATACAAATGGCCAACAGGTGCATAAAAAGGTATTCAACATCACTGATAACCAGGGAAATGCAAATCAGAATCACAATGATATCACTTCACACATCTTAGAATGGCTGTCAGAAGACAAGAGCTAACAGGTGCTGGTGAGGTAGTGGAGAAGAGATTTCTTGTCCATCATTTTTGGGAATGTAAATTGGTGCAGCCACCGTGGAAAAGAGTATGGAGTGTCCTCAACAAATTAAAAATATGACTATCATATAGTCCCGCACCATATATATCTTATCATATATCACATATTATACTACCATATAATCCAGCAATTCCACTTCTGGGCCTATATCCAAAGAAAGTGAAACCAGTATCTTGAAGAGGTGCCTGCACTCCCATGTTCATTGCAGAATTATTTACAATAGCCAAGACCAGAAAACAACCTAAGTGTCCATCAATGGATGAATGGATAACAAAAATGTTAACAGATATCACAATGTATAATGGGATATTAATTAGCCATTAAAAAGAAGGAAAGCCTGCTATTTGCAACAACATGGGTAGACCTGGAGGTCATTATGCTGAGATAAGTCAAAGACAAAGACAAATACTGTGATCTCACTTGTATGTGGAATCTAAAAAAAACAAACTCACAGATATAGAAAACAGATAGGTGGTTGCCAGAGGTGAGGCCTTGGGGGTGGGGGAAAGAGGTGAGGGTGGTCAAAAGATACAAACTTCCAGTTATGAGTTAACTAAGTTCTGCGGACAAAAAGTTTGTGACTATGTGAAGTGACAGATGTTCACTCAACTTTACTGTAATTATTTTGCAATATATACATATATCAAATCATTACATTGTACCCCTCACATAAAAATGATGTTGTATGTCGACTATATCTCGGTAAAACCGAGCAAAAAACCCTAAACCTATTTCACTTAAAGGATTGCTCTTTATTACATGTCTTTGGCATTAAAGCTTTTAATCACTACTATCACTGTCATTACATGACATCACATGTCATGTTATGAAAGGATAATGATAGATGATAGTTGCTTCTGTTTGGTCTGTGATTAATAACATTTCAAGTTGCCAGAAAAAAAAATCTATACTGTTTCAAACTAACCTAGGCCAATTTGGTCATGCGTAATTATTGAGTTCTTTTTAGATCGGTCATGATAGCCTCGGTTAGTTGGGATAGGAAAAGCCTCTAGATTTCTTCCCCCAAAACGTTGCTACCAAGTCACATATTACAGTGAGAGAGAGATATAATCTGAATTATGTCACTCACACAAACATTACTCACTAGATATAAAAACAGTCATATAGCCAGTTTTGCCGACTCAATGAAGTTGAACCTCTGTGTCCTTTTCCACTGTGTGTTTTTAAAATCATCTTAACCATTTTTAAGAGTACAGTTCAGTACAGTCCATCATTGGAATTGTTGGAAATAGATCTCCAGAACTTTTTCTTCTTACGAAACTGAAACTCTGTAGCCGTCAACAACCCCCACTTCCCTCTCCCTCCAGCTCTTATTAACCATGATTCTGTTTTTGGTCTTGGTGAGTTTGACTACTCTTGATATCTCCTATCAGTATAATCATACAGAATTTGTCTTTATGTGATTAGCACATTCACTTAGCATAATGTCCTCAAGATTCATCCACGTTGTAGCATGTGACGGTATTTTCTTCGCTTTTTCTGTCATTGTTAATAGCAGATAGTTGTTGAGCATCTACTGATTATTAGGCTTGTTCGAGATATTTTTGACCAATGAAAAAAACAGGGGTAAAGAAAACTAACTTTTTAAATAAATTTCTCTGAATTGACAGATTATCCATGCTAAGATATCTTAACTAAGTCTTATATTAAGGTGTCTGCTGTATTTTTTATGTAGTAATTCTTTTTTTTTAAGTTTATTTATTTTGAGAGAGCAAGGGAGTGCACAAATGGGGGCGGGGCAGAGGGAGAGAGGGAGGGGGAGGGAGAGAGAGAAGGAGAGAGAGAGGGAGGGAATCCCAAGCAGGCTTTGTGCTGTCAGCACAGAGCCCCACTTAGGGCTCAAACTCACGAACTGTGAGATCATGACCTGAGCTGAAGTCGGACGCTTAATGACTGAGACACCCAGGTGCCCCTAGGTCGTAATTTTTATGTCTATATTCTACTATATATGCATATTTTTGTAAAAGTTAATACTTGTAGAATAAATGAGTTCTTTGAAAAACCCAGACAACTTATTGTCAGTCCATCACCAATTCTACTAGCTTGCAAAATCTTCTGCATTTAAAAAATATATTTTATTTTATTTTTATTGTGGCAAAAAACATAAAATTCACCATCTTAACCAGTTTCAAGTGTACAGGGTAGTGTTGTTATTCACACAATTATACAACAGATATTCAGAACTCTCATCTTGCAAAACGGAAACTCTGTACCCGCAGAATAGCTCTCTTTCTCCCTGTTCTTCCAGGCTATGGTAAGCTTTCTACTTTGTTTCTATGAGTTTTACTATTGTAGGTAGATATCTCATATAAGTGGAATCGTACAGAATTTGCCGTTTTGTGACTGGCTTATTTCATGTAGTATGATATTCTCAACATTCGCCCAACATTTTAGCACGTGGTAGGACTTCCTTCCTTTTTAGGGCTGAATAATATTCCATTGTATGTATACGCCACATTTTGTTTATCATTCATCTATTGATGGGTATTTGGGTTGCTTCCATTTCTTGGCTATTGTGCTGCTATGAACAGGGTGTGAAGCTATCTCTTTGAGACCTGGATTTCAATTCTTTTGGATATATACCCCAAAGTGGGATCGCTGGAACATATGGTAGTTCTGTTTTTAATCTGTCAAGGAAATACCTACCAAGGAATATATCATACCATACCATACTACCATATGGATGAGTGTCTTGTCCATAGAGCCTGGCACTATTATACAATCCTACCTACATGCACAAGGGTTTCAGTTTCTCCGTATCCTCATCAACACTTATTATTATTATTTTTAATAGTAACAAATTCTAATAGATGTGAAGTGATAACTCATTGTGGTGTTGATTTGCTTTTCTCTGATCATTCGTGAAGTTGAGCATCTTTTTCATGTGATAGTTGGCCAGTCACTTTATCATCTTTGGAGAAACATCTTTTCAATTCCTTTGCCCACTTTTTAATTAGGTTATTTTGTTGCTGTTGGTTTGTAGGAATTATTTATATTTTCTAGATATTAACCCTTATCAGACACACGATTTACAAATATTTTCTTCCATTCCACAGGTGGCCTTTTTATTCTGTTCATTGTGTCCTTGGGTGCACAGAAAATGTTTAAGTTTGATAGAGGTCTATTTGTGTATTTTTGCTTTTATTGTCTGCTTTTGGTGTCATCCAAGAAATTACTTCCATATCCAACATCTTGAAGATTTTCCCTCATGTTTTCTTGTAGGAGTCTTGCAGTTTTGGGTCTTACATTTAGCTTAGTTAACCCGTTTTGGTTAAATTTTGCGTACGGTTGGTGTAAGATAAAGGTTCAATATCATTCTTTTGCAGGTGGATATCCAGTTGACCCAACACTGTTTTTTGAAGAGATTGTCCTTTCCCAGTTGAGTGCTTTTGGCATCCTTGTTGAAGATCATTCAGCCAATACATGAGGGTTTATTTCTGGCTCTCTGTTTTGTTTTATTGGTCCATACGTCTGTCTTTATGCTGGTACCGCATTGTTTGATTACTGTTTCTTTGCAGTAAATTTTGGGGTTCCTTGAGATTTGCTATGACTATTAGGACGGATTTTTCTATTTCAGAAGAAATTGTCATTGGGATATTGATGGAGATTGCATTGTATCTCTAGATTGCTTTGGGTAGTACTGCCATATTAACAATATTGAGTATTACAATCCATGACCATAGGATGTCATGCCATTTATTTGTGTCTTCTTTAATTTCTTTTAGCATTGATTTGTAGTTCTTCGTATACACATCTTTCGCCATCTTGGTTAGATTTATTCCTAAGTTTTTTATTCTTTTTGATGCCATTGTAAATGGAATTAAAAAAAATTTCCTTTTAAATTATTCATTCCATGGAAACAAACTGATTTTGTATCCTGCAACTTTTTGAATTATTTTATTAGTTATAACAGTTTGTGTGTGTGTGTGTGTGTGTGTGCATAATCTTTAGTGTTTTCTACATATAAAATCAACTATGAATAGAGATACTTTTACTTCTTCCTTTCCAATGTGAATGACTTTTATTTCCTTCTCTTGCCTAATTTCTCTGACTAGGACTTCTTTTTTTTTTATTTTTAAATTTTTATTATTTATTTTTGAGAGAGAGAGACAGAGTGTGAGCAGGGGAGTGGCAGAGAGAGAAAGGGAGACAGAGTCTGAAGCAGCTCCAGGCTCCAAGCTGTCAGCACAGAGCCCAAAGTGGGGCTCAAACTCATGCACCATGAGATCATGACCTGAGCTGAAGTTGGAAGCTTAACCAACTGCCACCCAGGCGCCCCCCTGACTAGGACTTCCAATACTATGTTGAATAGAGTGATGTCTGTTCCTAATCTTAGAGGAAAAGCTTTTAGCCTTTCACCATTTAGTATGATGGTAGCTGTGAGCTTTCCACATAAGCTATTTATTATATTGAGGTAGTTTGCTTCTATTCCTGTTTTTTACTGATAAAATGATATTGACTTCTGTCAAATGCTTTTTATGTCTCAGTTGAGAGGATTATGTGTTTTTGGTCTTCATTCTGTTAATGTGGTATATTACATTGATTGATTTTCATATATTGAACCATCCATGCATTCTGGGAATAAATCCCAGTAGGTCATGGGGTATAATCCTTTTAATATATCTTAAATTTGGTTTGATAGTATTTTATTGAAGATTTTTTGATCAGTATTTACCATATATATGGTCTGTAGTTTTCTTAAAATTTTTTTCTTTTTTAAAAGTTTTTTTCTTTTTTTTTAATTTTTGAGAGAGAGCGAGTGAGCAGGGGAGGGACAGAGAGTGAGGGAGAGCACACGTGAGAGAATCCCAGGTGGGCTGACAGTGCAGAGTCCGTTGTGGGGCTCGAACTCAGGAACCGTGAGATCACGATCTGAGCTCAAACCAGGAGCCGGGCACTTAAATGACTGAGCTACCCAGGCTCCCCTAGTCTGTAGTTTTCTTGTAGTGTCTTTGGCTTTGGTATCAGAGTAATGCTGGCCTCATAAAACAAGTTTGGAAGTGTTTCTTCTCATTCAATTCTTTGAAAGAGTTTGAGGATTTATGTTCAATCTTCTTCAAATGTTTGGTAGATTTCTCAAGTGAAATTATCTAGTTCTGGTCTATTTGTTGGATAGTTTATGATAGCTGATTTAATCTCCTTACTAGTTATTGGTCTGTTCAGATTTTCTATTTTTTCATGACTCAATATTGTTAAGTTGTGTGTTTCTGGTAATTTATTCTAGGTTTTTATTTATTCTAGGTTATCCAATTTATTGAGGTATAGTTGTTCATAGCATTCTCTTATAATCCTTCTTATTTCTGTGGCTTCAATTGTATTGTCCCCTCTTTCATTTCTAATTTTAGTTGAGTCTTCTTTTTTTAATCTAGCAAAAGGTTTGTCAATTGGTCTTTTAAAAAAACCAGCTCTTAGTTTCGTTGAATTTTTAAAATTGTCTAATTTGTTTACCTGTGCTTTAATCTTTGTATTTTCTTCCTCCTGCTTGCTTTGTGTTTAGTTTTTGAGTTGAAAAGTTAGGCTTTTGCTTTGAGATCTTTCTTCTTTTCTTTTCTTTTTTTCTGGTTCCTCTTTAAAAATTTTATTTAAATTCAAGTTACTTAACATACAGTGTAGTAGTGGTTTCAGGAGTAGAACCCAGTGATTCATCACCTACATATAACACCCAGCGTTCATCCCAACAACTGCCCTCCTTAATGCCTATCACCCATTTAACCCACCCTCCCACCCACCTCCTCTTCAACAACCATCAGTTTGTTCTTGGCATGTAAGAGTCTCTTAAGTTTGGTTTCCCTGTCTGTTTTTAGCTTATTTTTCCTTTCCTTCTCCTGTGTTCATCTGTTGTGTTTCTTAAATTCCACATATGAGTGAAATCTTATGATATTTGTCTTTCTCTGCCTGACTTACTTTGCTTAGCATCATACACTCTGCTTCTATCCATGTTGTTGCAAATGGCAAGATTTCATTCTTTTTGATTGCCGAGTAATATTCCATTTGGTATATACCAAATCTTTCTTTATCCATTCATCAGTCGATGGGCATTTGGACTCTTTCCATAATTTGGCTATTGTTGGTAACACTGGTATAAACACTGGGGTGCATGTACCTCTTCAAATCAGCATTTTTGTATTCTTTGGATAAATACCTAAGAATGCAATTGCTGGGTTCTAAGATAATTCTATTTGTAATTTTTTTGAGGAACCTCCACATTGTTTTCCAAAGTGGCTTCGCCAGTTTATATTCCTATCAACCTCTTTCTAATGTATGCATCTATCACCATAAACTCCCTCTTAGAACTGTTTTTACTGAATCCCTTAAGTTTTGGTATGTTGTGTTTTTATTTGTCAGAAGATATTTTCTTTTCTTTTTTTTTTTTTGTCAGAAGATATTTTCTAACTAACTTTGTGATTTCTTTTTTGACGTTTCGTTGTTTAAGATTGTGTTGTTTAATTTCTGTGTATTTTAAAATTTTTCCTGTTTTTCTCCTTGATTTCTAATTACATTCTATTGTAATCAGAAAAGATACTTTCCACCTGTTAAAATTTGTTAAGACTGTTCTGTGACCTAACATATGTTCTGTCTTGGAGAATGTTCCATGTGTACTTTGAGGAGAATGTATATTCTGCTGTTGTTGGATGGAAAGTTCTGTATATGTCTGTTAAGTCTAGTTGGTCTGTAGTGTTATTCTGCTCTTCTGTTTCCTCATTAACCTTCTGGTTATTCATCCATTATTGAAAGTGGGGTCTTGAAATCTCCTTCTTATTGTGTGTATTTCTCCCTTCAATTCTGTCAATATTTGCTACCAAAATTTAGAGATCTGATGTGTAGTGAATAAATATTTTTATATACTTTCGGTTGAGTCAGCCCTTTGATTATTATGTAATGTCCTTTTTGTTTGTTGTATCAGAGTTTTATTTAAAGTCTATTTTATCTGGTATCAGAATAGCCACATATGCTCTCTTTTGGTTATCATTTGCATGGAACATCTTTTTCCCTTCTTTCATTTTCAGCCTCTGTATGTTCTTAGATGTAAAGGGAGTCTCTTATAGATAGCATATAGCTGGATCCACATTGAAAAAAAAATCAGTTAGCCAATTTATATCTTTTTATCAGGGAGTTTAGTCCATTTAAATTCAAAGTAATTACTAGTAGGGAAGGACTGAACTATAGTCATTTTGTTCATTGTTTCCTGCGTGTCTTGTACCTTTTTTGCCCTTTCTTTCCTCTCTTACTGCCTTCTTTTGTTTTTCATTGATTTTGCAGTGGCATCCTTTGATTTCTTTTTCATTTTGTTTTGTCTGTATTTATAGATCTTTTCTTTGTGGTTACCATTGCAAAAATACCTTAACGTTATAACAATCTATTTTATTTTATTTTTTTTAATGTTTATTTATTTTTGAGAGAGAGACAGAGAGAGAGAGACAGAGACAGGGACAGAGACAGAGAGGAGAGAGAGAGTGAGATGAGGAGGAGCAGAGAGGAGACACAGAATCCGAAACGGGCTCCAGGCTCTGAGCTGTCAGCAGAGCCCAACACAGTGCTCGAACTCATGAACTGCGAGATCATGACCTGAACTGAAGTCAGATGCTTAACCAATTGAGTCACCCAGGCACCCCTACAACAATCTATTTTAAACTGATGGCAACTTAACTTCAATTGCATACAGAAATGCCACCACTTACATCTCCACCACCCCAGCTTTGTTACTGATATCACAAATTACATGTTTATATATTGTATACTCAATATAGATTTATAGCTTTTTGTTTTTCTCACTTAAATTCTATACAAGAATTAAGAGTGAACTTATGCACCAAAATTACAATAATACAGATTAATGTGTTTGTACATGTATTTTCCTTTACTGGAGAACTTTATAGTTTTGTATAGCTTCATTTTGCTGTCCAGTAGCTTTCCTTTTTTTAAAAAAAATTTTTAATGTTTATTTATTTTTGAGAGACAGAGAGACAGAATGAGTGGGGGAAAGGCAGAGAGAGAGAAGGAGAGACAGTATCTGAAGCAGGCTCCAGGCTCTGAGCTGTCAGCACAGAGCCTGACGCGGGGCTCAAACTCATGAACCACGAGATCATGACCGGAGCCGAAGTTGGACGCTCAACTGACTGATCCACCCAGGCGCCCCTGCTGTCCATTATCTTTTTACTTAAACTTGAAGGGTTCCCTTTAGCATTCTTATAGGGAAGCTCTAGAGGTAATGAACGCTTTCTACATTTGTTTAATTGGGGAAGTCTTAATATCGCTTTCATTTTTGAGGGACAGTTTTGTTAGATATAGTATTCTTGGTTGACAGATTTGTTCTTTCAGCAATCTGAATATATCATTCCATTGCCTTCTGGGCTGCATGGATTCATCCAAGAAATTCACTAATGATCTTACAGAAGCTCCTTTTTATGTAATGAGCTGCTTTTCTCTTGATGCTTTCAAGTTACTCTGTCTTTGACTTTCAATTGTTTGATTATAATGTTTCTCCTTGTGGGTATTTTTGGATTTATCCTGGTTGGAGTTATTTGAATTTATATGTCAATTTATTTCTTCAGATTCAGAAAGTTTTGGGGCCATTTTTTCCCCCCAAATAAGTTGTCTGCTTCTTTCTCTCTCTCGGGATTCCTATAATGTGTATATTGGTCTGTTTGATGGTAACATAAATGTTTTAGGTTGTCTTCACTTTCTTAACTCTTTTGTCTTCTGTGACTCAGTGATTTCAAGTGAATTGTGTTCAGGTTCTCTGGTTCTTTCTCCTACCTCATCAAGTCTGCTGTTTAACCCCTCTGGTAAATATTCAATTCACTATTGTATTTTTCAGGTCCAGAATTTGTTAGGTTCTTTATTACAGTTGTTGTTGTTGTTGTTGTTGATATTCTCATTTTGTTCATATGTTGTTTTCTTTTTTTCATATGTTGTTTTCTTGATTTCATTTCATTGGTTATCCATGTTCTCTTTTAGTATATTGAGTACCTTTAACATAGTTGTTTTGAGTTATTTGGCAGGAAGTCCAGCCATCTGAGTTTCTTAAAGGGATTGGCTTCTGGAGTTTTATGTTTTTCATTTCATTGGGCCATGTTTTCCTGGTTCTTTGTGTGTTTTTTTTGCTCTTTTTTTGGGATTTGGGCATTTGAAAAAACCATGTTTGCATCCTCCCCCAAATTCATATGTTGAAATTCTACTCCCCAAAGGTGATGGTATTAGTAGGTGGAGCTTTCAGGAGGTGCTTAGGTCATGAGAGTGGATGCTTTATGAATGAGATTAGTGCCTTATAAAAGAGACCCCACAGAGGTCCCTAGCCCCTTTTACCATGTTAAGCCACAGTGAGCCTTACCTGACCATGCTAGTGCCATAATCTTGAATTTCCAGCCTCCAGAACTCTAGGGAATAAATTTCTATTATTTGTAAGCTACCCAGTCTAGTATTTTGTTATAGCAGCCTGAATGGACTCAGATAACCACCGTTTTATGGACTGGCTTACTTCCTCAGTCAGCCTGGCAAGAAGTTCTGGGACCTTTCAAATGTTTTCTGGGGATGTAACTTCTCTGGGCTTGTGTATGGTTTTTTAGCTGCCTGAAATTCTCTAAGCAGCTTGCCTTTTCTTCCCGAGAGATCACAGTCTCTTATTCTCCCTGGTGTCTTCTTGTGGAGATGGATAACGTGTGTAGCTCTAATAAGCCATTTTGATGGTCTCTGTTTTCAGCACGTCTAACCTGCACTGCTATTCCTTTTAGTGCACTGAGTCAGATGAGACAGAAACCATCCCCTCAGGCAGCTCCCAGACAATCCAGAGTGTTTGATGTATGATCTGTTCTGTTTCCATCCTGAGGGTGAAACATGTATGGGAGGTTTCCTCCTTAACTGTGCCCTATACCAGGTTGGGAGTGGGGTATGAGTATCCAAAACATCGCAAGCTTTACTACAGCTTTCATCGGAATCCCTTCCTGGTTTTCCATTGGTCTGGGGGCTGCTGCTTCTCAGCTGATTTCTAACATTCTTACAAAGGTATTCTGGTCCATAGAGGGTTGTTGTTTGGTTGTCTCCTTGGGAGAGGAAGGTTTGGGGACTTCCTAGTCTGCTAATCTTGCTGATGTCACTACTTTAAATGATTAAAAACAATTTCTTTTCACCAAAATTTTTTTTCTGGGAGTAGAGGCACAGAGCTCCTCACACTGTCATACCACTCACATAGGACTATTTCTGTATTAAACCCCGAAGTTTGTGACAATTAGTTATAACAACTACAGCAAACTTATACTCAGCTCAGTATTTCAAAACTGTATGTATATATGCTTTTTATTTATTATGTAGAAATGGTATAAATTAATACATTTCTGACTCTCTGGCTTTTAACAGGGAGATTGAACTCATTCACAGTATTTTTTTGGTAAATTATCTTTATGCACATCCACATCCCCACTCTAACTCGAGTCTTCTTATTAGGAAGAAGATAAAGTCATAAACCCAAGGATTATGGGACTAAGAGATCAGAGTTCTGTTAACCGTTGTGACTTTAGGCAAGCCCAATCTCTGGGTCTCAACTTCTTAATATGTTACATGACGGGTTTGGACCTTGGTGGGGACACATGTTTCATTGGGTTGGGTTGATGGATTCCCTACCTAGCACCTTCTTTCCTTTGTAATAATGGGTAAGTGAAGGGCACAGGAAAGGCAATTTCAAATGATTCTCTGGGATTCATTTGTGGAAGCTGGGAAGAAGAAGCTCTCTTCCCATCCTGGCCACTGAGATGATGTAATGAATGTCAACATTTATCCCTTATCCCTTCCGTTATACAGATACTTATCCCTTATCCCTTCCATTATACAGATAAGGCCTTTGTACATCAGGAGAGACAAAGCCAGGCAGAGATGAATAGAGATGAGAGAATTTAAAAGAATAAGAGTCTTGGTGGCCCTGAGTCCTTAGTCCTAAAGCTCTGCCTTGGATGCCGGGAGGAACCTAGAATCCTTCTCAGCTACTGGATCACTTTAAACCAATATTTTGGGTTCTTATTTCTTGTAATGAAAGGCTCTTCACTAATAGGTAAAGTGAAGAGAGAGAGCCCAGACCAACCTCACCTCTTTCTCCTACTCTCTGTACCCCTGATTCCTCTTGAGCCCCAGTTTTCACATTAGTACAAAAAGGACAATCCCTCTTCTACTCAAGTTGCTATGTAGGTGAAGACAGTAGTATGGGAAAGGTAGATCCTTGGTATACAGTAGATGCCCCCAAAATAGTAGTATTGTAGTATCACCAATATAATCATTTCTCAGGCTGGGTATTACTCAGAGTTCAGAGATTATCACAAAATAGAAAAATAAAATTAAAAAGGCTTTAGGAACAGAAAAAAACCATGATTTGAAATCGTACTTTAGTGCTCCGTGGATGTGGGAACTTTATCACCTGGCATCCCTTAGGACAGTGGTAACTTTCAGCAAACTGGCTTAACAAGGAGATGTTTTCTCTCCCATAACTGGAGGTCCAGAAGTGCGGTTGGAACCAGGAACAATATGGCGGTGCAATGTCGTCAACCCACATTCTTTGTATCTTTGCACTTCTCTAGAGCAGATTTTTCCTCAACTTGGTTCCCCTCATGGTCATAAGATGTCTCTCAGGAGCACCTGGGGCAATATGACTGCTTGTTCCTAGCCAACAGGGGAGAGAATTGCATTAGTTTCCCAGATTTCTCTGCAAGCCTGTTCTTTTCTTTTAGGGACACAAACTGGCTTAAGACAGTCTCATATTTGAGTTAATCACTGGTAGGGAGTCATGCTCAATAATATTTAGCATAATCTAGTTGTTCGATGAGTAGAGGACTCGGTTAACTGAGATAGCAGCCCATAACAGGGGAAGGAAGAGACAAACTTACTAGTCACAAACACCTCAGTGCCTGGACCTGACTGGAACTCCAGGTCAGGTTGCCCCTCCTTGAACTTCACGCAGTAGTAGGTGCCGGCGTCTGCAAGAGAGATTTCACGGATGTGGATGGAAAAGTCTGTGTTGCCAGCTTTGGTGGTGCGTCCGATTTCTTTTATTCTGGGAAAGATGCCTCCTTTGAAATTGTAGATTAATTCCCGGTGTGGCCCAGTTCCCTTGAACCATAAGACAGGTCCTTTGGGGAACGAATCTGGTACCCTGCAACTCAAGGTGACTGTGTCTCCGGTCGATACAGTCTGTGTCATCTCAGCTTGTTGCACCTGGAATAGCTCATGTGAGGCTCCTGCAAAGAAACTCAAAATCATTTCTTACTTCCCATGCTCTGACCTAGAGAGGATGGGAGAGAACTTGCATCCAGATCATGGTTGGACCTCAATTCATTACTTAGTTCTTTTAATGCCACATGGGAGCACGCACACGCTGAGTTTAGAGGGGCCTCTGCAAGTGGTGGAAGCTCCTGACCTCACCGACTGAGGGGGGGGTCAGTGCAGGGGATCAGATGTGTCACCTCCCCAGTTCCACGTCTCAGCCCCTAACCAAGGTAAGAAGACAGGGAGGAAGAGGGCTGGGATTATGAATTGTTAGGGTTCATGGAGAGAGACTAGTCCCTCCCCCATCTAAATGCCAAAGATCACTCAGTACATTTGGAGATGGGTCCAAGTACTCTCTGCCCACCTCATACTTACAGTGAGTTTGGGATTGACCTTCATCTCTTTTCTGAAGGGTGAGTAGCCACGGAATTTGTGGAGCTATTAGTGCTGACAGGTATGGAGAAAGGGGAAGTCGAGAGAGAGTAAACCTAAAGAATTGGGGGGGGGGCATTTAGGATTACTATATGTGCATGCAGGCAGGGTGTGGTTCCTCTGTTTATCTCTCAAGATAGGAAAGAGAGACAGTTTCCTCTTCCCAACAAAAGAGAGTAGAGCCTCAAGGGACCTTGTCAATTTTGAAGGGTCCACGACTGACCCCCGACACCCACTGCCACCAACATCCCTACCACGTGCTGTGTCAGGTCCTGGTAATATCTCTCCTTTCAGGTTGGCAAACCATCAACGTCACTGATGGGGTAAGGTGCAGGTTAGAGAGACAAGGGAACTCCTGGCTGGGGAGGCTGGGAGAGAATGGCAGGTAGGCTGCCTACACTCACATTTTCTAGCTTGAGGGAAATGTGTAAATGTTCCATGGCCAGTTGGATGGCCTAGAACGTGGGTGGACTTGAGGAGAACATGACTGGGGAAGACTGGTTTTCCCAGCAGAACAGATGGATACCCTAATCTCACTGTATTTAATGGAAGTAACTCAGAGCGTAGGAAGAAGCAGGAAACACTGGTTGTCCTCAGAGAATCAGAGAACAGCAGAGCTGAGGGTAGCCCAGGGCAGACCAGGGAAGGATCAAGTGTGAGGAGAGTGAGTCAACCCCTCCAGGACAGCTTTCCCAAACAAGACCTGGGAGTGGGTGACAACACAAGGACACTCCTATTGGTCCCTAGGTTCCCCAGAAGCCACAGTAAGAGACCACACTTACTCATGGACTTCCTGTATGGGGAATGAAGTCCCTGACTGCATTGTGGTGGTTGCTCAGGAACCTTCCACCAGGCCCCAGTGACATTCCAGTTAGAAATGGGCAAGTGGAATTGTGCAGGCTTGTAGAGGTTCTGCCTGGCTGTGGCAGAACCTTTGTTTTGGCTCAGGAGATATTAGGCTTGGGGCAAACTTCAACTGGGTTGAGATTCCACCCAAATCCGGAAGCTAATATGTGGCTGCAACTGTCTGGGACTGATGCTTAGAGTCAGGATATAGGCCACAAGAGACACAATGCATATTCTTGAGCTCAAGTTTGTCCCTAAACCTCAGAAAGGGCACTCAGACTTCTAGGCCCATTTTACCAAGTTTTTGGACCATGAGGTACACACATGTAGTTGCATTTTACCTACTGAACATCTTTTTATTTTGGAGTATCTCTGTGTTCGGGTTTTAGTGGTTGGGTCATCAGAGAAGGACCTGGTCTGTAACAAGGCTTGATTCAATAGTGGGCTCAGGGTCCCAGACTGACAGAAGAGCCATGTATAGAATCCCGGCCTGCAGGGTTGTTTGTGGATGAAGGGACACAGTATCCAGTGTGTCGTGATGATTTGGTACATGTTTCAGATTTTGGAGAATTTAGTTTTACAAACCAAGGGGATGGAAATCGTCAGACCTGTACTCACCATTCACAGACACGTAGGTGCCTGAACCAGATACGTACGCCATGTCAGGATGCCCTATTGTTAACTTCACACAGTAATAGGTGCCCGTGTCCTTGGGTGACACATCACTGATGCGGATGGAATAGTCTGTTTGATTGACCTCTGTGTTTTCCACTTGGTTTACTCGGGGGAAGTGGCTGCCATTGAAACTGTAGATTAATTGTTGTTTGGGCCCATTCTTCCTGAACCACAAGACAGGCCCTGCTGGGGAGTGAGCAGACATGTTGCAGGCCAGTGTAACGATGTCTCCAGCTCTGACTGACACTGAACCCTCAGGCTGGTTCACCTGGAACTCTTCACCTGCAGTTCCTGGAAAGAAACTTTGCATCATTTCTCGTGTTCTTTGTCTTGGCCCAAGATGTTCTGAGTGTCTGGTTCTAGGTCAAGGTGGAGTCTCATTACACACTCTTTCAGCTGGCACCAAAGTATGACAATTACAAATTGGGTTGCCATATGGGATGAGGGAAAGGGGACCAATGCACAGAAAGGGGGCAGATACCTTCTTTTCTGCATCACGATATGAGGATGGGCTGGAGCATAGTAGGCTCTAATAAACAAGGGAACCTGCTGAAAAGCAAATGACCCAAACTTAGCTGTTTAAGAACATACATACGGTTTCATAGCTCATGTGATCCAGGAGTTGAAGTGCAGCTTAGCTTATCTGTCATGCCCAGAGGGAAGATGGTGTGAAGTCACAGGGAGAATGCCATGTACCCTCTGAGGACCATCTGAGGCTACCAGAGGTTAGGAGTGAGGCCGGGAACAGATTCCGTCTCATAGTTTATAGCAGCTTTATTTATAATTGCCAAGCTTGAAAGCAACCAGGATGACCTTCGGTAGTTGAATGGATAAGGAAATTGTGGTACATCCAGACAGTGGAATATCATCCAGTGCTAAAAAGAAATGAGCTTTCAAGCAAGCCCTGAAAAGATGTGAAAGGACCTTAAAAGCTTATCATTAATGCAGGAAAAGCCTGCATACTACACGATTCCATCTGTATGACATTCTGGAAAAGGCCAAACTATAGAGACTGTAAATACATCAGTGATTGTCAGGGGTTAGGGTGGAAAGAGGTAAATAGGCAGAGCACAGAGGGTTTTTAGGGTAGCGAAACTATTCCGTAAAATACTACAAAGGCGGATCTCACTATACATTTGTCCAAACCCATAGACTATACAATACTAAGAGTGAACCATAATGTGTGCTATGGTCTTTGGGTGTTAATGACATCAGTGTAGGTTCATTGTTTGTAATATACGCACCACTCTGGTGGAGGATATTGATAATGGGGGAGGCTGTGATGTGTGGGGGCAGGGAATAGTAAGGGAAATCTCTGCCCCTTCTTCTCCATTTTGGTGTGAACTTAAAACTGCTTTAAAATATGAACTCTGTTTATAAATGAAAGTCATTTCCATATCAAAGATCATCTAGATTTTCTTCTAGGATATCTTCTAGGAATTTTATAGTTTTGTGTTTTACATTATTTTTATGAAGCCTGTTAGGTCTGTGTCTAGAATTTTTTTTTTTTTTTGCACGTGGATGTGCAGATCTCCAATTGTTATAGCAACATTTGTTGAAAAGATTATCTTTGCTCCTTTCCAAAAGATCAGTTGGCTGTATTTATGTGAGTCTATTTCTGGACTTCCTATTCTATTGCATTGATTTGTGTGTCTATTCTCTCACCAATGCCACTGTTTCTATTACTGGAACTTTCTAGTACATCTTGTAGTCAAATGGTGTCAGTCCTCTGACTTGTTCTCCAACGTTGAGTTGGCTATTCTGGATCTTTAACCTCTCCATATACACTTCAGAGTCAGTTTGTCAATATCTGTACTTTGCTGGTATTTTGATTGGAATTGCATTTATCCGTAGATCAAATTGGGAAGAACTGACATCTTGGCAATATTGAGTCTTCCTATCCATGAACATGGAATGTATCTCTGTTTTTTCTTGATTGCTTTGTTCAGTTCTCTAGCTTTCTTTATATAGATCTTGTGTGTGTATATATATATTTTAATTTTTTCAGTGTTTAGTTTTGAAGGAGAGAGAGACAGAGCATGAGCGGGGGAGGGGCAGAGAGAGAGGGAGACACAGAGTCTGAAGCAGGCTCCAGGCTGTGGGCTGTCAGCACAGAGCCTGAGGTGGGGCCCGGACTCACAAGCTGTGAGATCATGACCTGAGCCGAAGTCAGATGCCCAACCGACTGAGTCACCCAGACGCCCCTAGATCTTGTATATATTATATGAGATTTATACCTAAGTATTTCTCTTTTTTGGGTGCTAATATAAATGGTCACGTGTGTTTTTAGTCTATGGAAATACACTGACTTTTGTGCGTTGATCTCGTTTCCTTGTTGAACTTGCTTATTATCCTGAGTTTTTTGCTGTTTTATTTATTTTTTTTTAGGAGATCCTTTTGGGATTTTCTATGTAGACAATCATGTCATCTGTAAACAAGGAGGTTTTATTCTTTCCTTTTCAATTTACACTCTTTTCCTTTCCCTTCCTTCTCTTCCCTTCCTTTCTTCCTGTCCCTCTTTCTGCTACAGCTTCCAGTACTATTTTGAACAAGAGTTGTGAGAATGGACACCCTTGCCTCAGTCCTTGTCTTAGGAAATACATAGAGTGTCTTTCACCATTAAGTATAATGATAACTGTGAGACTTTTTGTAGATGTTCTTTATCACATAGAGGAAGTTCCCTGCTATTTATGGCTTGCCGAGAGGTTTCATCATGAACGGATTTTGGATTTGTCAAATGCTTCCTCTGCATCAAGTGATACCGTTATGCAGTTTTTCTCCCTTAACCCTTTGATCTGATGGATTACAATGACTGATTTTCAAAAGTTGAAGCAGCTTTGCATGCCTCGAATAAATCCTACTTACGCATGGCATATAACTTTGCACATTGTGAAATTCTATATGCCGACACTTTGTTGAGGATTCTTTCCTTTAGATTCGTGAGGGATATTGGTCTGTAGTTTTCTATTTTATGTAAAGTCTATCTGGTTTTGCTATCAAGATAATAATAACCTCATCAAATGAGTAGGGAAGTGTTTCCTCCTCTTCTTTTTTCTGGAAGACGTTGTACAAAATTGGTGTTAATTTCTCTTGAGATGTTTGCTGACATTCTCCAGTGGGCCCGGGTGTCTCCTATACGTTACTCTTTCCTATCCAAGCTTTCTTCCTCTTCCTTAGACTCAGATAATGGTTTTGGCTTCCTCTTTCATCTGATGTGCACCTCTAAAGCCATGTGCTCTGGCACTGGGACTGAAACCTCTGCTAAGATGAACCAATGGCCTTGGGGAAGAGACTCCACATGCTTGCTTGGCTTTTTCAGCAAGCAGAGGAGACCTGCCCAGTCCTGTTGTTGACGCTGCAACGTTCAGCTTCCATCAGTGACCCAGACAGACCTCTAGTGACCACTTCTGGCTAAATTCCATGAGCACGCACACCTCTGCAAAATTTTAAAGGTGATTATCTTTGGATGGAAGCACCGTGCTTTCTTTCCTTGCTTTATAATTTCATGGTTTCCAACACGTTTTTTTTTTTTTTTTTCCATTGAGAGGTAGCATCTGTGTAGGGGTGATAAGTGTAAAACTCAGGTTCTCTGATCCTAGGGGCTAAGGGATGGGAACTCTCAGGTGTGCTGTGCTGAGCCCTGTGACCGTGGGGGGTGTATCCATTACCTGAACAAAAGGGTGTGGAACAGACATGACCACTGGGAGATGTTGTGAGCTGGGAGCCATTCCAGTCTAGTTCTATAAATTCTGGCTGGGACAGAAAAACCCTCCCCCAAGAAATTCTAGGGTAATAGGTGAGGAGAACACAGTAAACAGGCATAGGGGAGCCCCCCACAAAACACACCCGAGGCCCCACTCACCTGTGAATCCCAGAAGCAGAGTCAGCAGCAGGGATGGCAGAGTTGGGCAGTGTAGGGAGGAAAGGACAGGCATCGTCGTGGCCCCTGGAGCCTTCTCTGTCTTGAGTATTGTCCTGGAGAGGTCCGGGACTCTGTGCTCTGAGGAGAGAAGACACTCCCTGCTTCCATGATGTCAGAGGAAGGGGATTGTGATGAGAGGAAAGACCATGGGACTGTAACACTTTTTAGATGATCAGCTGAACAGACAAGGTGGCTGTAAGCTGAGAAGTTGCTGCTGGAAATGCTTGGGGTTCCCAGAGTTAAGGGCCTGACACCCACAGGCTTGTGCTCATTCCTGAGCCTCGTCCCATCTGAGGTTCTCGCCAACCTGCCCACCTGCCAGTTTACAGATCCCAGAGATATGGTGTGGGAAAGAGGTTAGAGTTTTGGAGATTGTGAAGATGTGTGCTTTAGAAGATGGAGTGAGTCACAGGGGAGATGGGCTGGGGCAATACTCTGCAAGAGGGAAAGCAACACACCTAGACGCATACCTGGGCAGCGGAGGGCTGTCCTGCTGTCTGTGTTGGGTCTTGGGCCGGTTCTGGAGGAAAGGAGTGGAGGGACACAAGAAACACTCTCAGAAAGAGAGGACCCAGCACGTTTGCTTCCTTCTCTCTCACCACTGGATTGCGCTCTACCCAAGCACACAGGTTGTCTCCAGGGACTCTCAGCCCACGCTCCACCGTTGACCCTTTAATGTCCAGGAATCCGTAGTCACATGCTGACGGCTAGCGCTATTTCACTACTGCTTCCTTGGGAGCCCCACCTCCTCTTCGGGATCAACAGGATGTTAAGGCCAAGAGAGGTGTTAGAACAAGAGGAGAATGCAGAGCGGGCTGAACGTCCTGTACGAGATGACAAGACTCCCCCTCCCTTTGTGATGTCACCATTGCGTCACCTTGTTCTGGAAAGATGAATTCCATGCTGGGAGGCCATCCACGGTTCCTGCTGAGGGATTAACGGGATCTTTCCTCCAGTCTCCAGCCTCTTACCCTTTTGTTCACCTCTGGTGGACTTCATACTTTACAGCAGACTCTAAACCCTTCAGAGACAGGGATTTTTAGTGCCTTGAAAGTCAAGAGCCCTGGATTTGCAACCAGATGCAGTCAAGCTCCCAATCCTGAATCCACTTCTTGGTGGCTCAACCTATACATCCTTTGACGTTGAAATTTTCATTTGTAGAGCTCAAGGATTCAAAACTGAGTTCGTAGTCCCAACTCGGGTGTTCTCTTATCCCCTTCCATCCTGTTCGGTACGTGGCACATCCTCTACCCATTTGGTCAAACCAAAAAGGGACCCATGTTCTACACCCTCACTTGTCCACTCTTGTCTGCCTGCTACAGGCCCTGTTTTACCTCCTAAATACCTGTTGAATCTATTTCTCCATGTCCATCATCATCTCTTGCCTGAATGAAAAATCTCCCCACCCCTTACATCTTTCCAGTGTCCCCCAAGGGCCTGCAAGAGGCAGAGATCAAGTTGAAGACAAGATGTTGAGATTTTTTTTTTAAATGTTTATTTATTTTTAAGAGAGAGAGACAGAGACAGAGACAGAGCACAAGGGGGCCCAGGTGCAGAGAGAGAGGGAGACACAGAATCCGAAGCAGGCTCCAGGCTCTGAGGTGTCAGCACAGGTGGGGCTCGAACTCACGCACCGTGAGATGGTGACCTGAGCCGAATTCGGACACCCAGCCGACTGAGCCACCCAGGTGCCCCTTGGGATTTTTTTTTAATGGACTTCAGTTTTGAAATTTGGAGAAACTTGTGACAATCATACAGCGTTTCCAGGCACAGCTGCCCACCGTTTCCCCCTTATTCACTTCTCACAGTAGTGTGGTGGATACGTTAAAATTAATGAACCCCAATATTGGTACGTTATTATTAAAGAAAGTCCATAGTTTATTTAGATTTTGCCTTAGCTTGGGCCACTATAAGAAAACGCCATAAACTGGATGCCTTGAATAACAGGAAATTATTTCTCACAATTCTGGAGGCTGGAAGTTGAGATCAGGGTGCTAGGATATTATGCTGCGATTAGAACACTCTTTACGTTTGTAGAACACTCTTTCCGTTTGTAGAGTGCCCACTACTTGTATTCTCACAGGGTGCACCGGGGGAGCTGTCCATCTGGTATTTTTCATAAGGGCACCGATCTCATTCATGAGGACTCTACACTCAGGACCCAATTAACTTTTCAAAGACCCACCTCCGTATCCAATCGCACTGGGGATTAAATGTCAACACGTGAACTTTGGAGACACACAGACATTCAGTCCAGAGGAGATTTCCTTAGTTTTTAACCATGTATCCATGCAGCATCCCACATTACACTGTCTTGTCATGTCTTTTTAGGCTCCTCTTAGCTGGGACCGCCTCTTAGACTTGGCTTGTTCATGATGGTCTGACAGTTTTTAGGAGCGCCGCTCGGGAATGTCCCTCTTTGCCGTTTGTCCGATACTTTTCTCATAATCAGCCGGGGGTGATGGGTTTGGGAAGGAAGGTCACAGAAGAAAAATGCCATTTTCATCACATTACATCCAGGGTGCACAGTGTCACCAATGGTGTATGACTGTTGGGGAGATCGTGATCACCTGACTGAACTTTGTCAACTGTCTCCACTGTAGTTACTCCTTTTTCCTCCTTCCATTCTGTCCTCTTTGGAAGGGAGTCACCACAAACAGCCCACACTTCAGGAATGGGGAGTTAGGCTTTCTCACCCTAGAGTGAAGTATCTTTGTAAATTATCTGGGACTTTTCTGCCCAGGATATGTTTTCTTTCCCTCCATTTATTAGTGTGTGCAGTTATTTGTTTATATCAATATGGACTCATTGATATTTATTTTACATTGGCCTTATCAGTCATAGTCTATTGAGGCAGCTATAGCAAAACATCCCAGCCTGGGTGGCTGCTGAACAAAAGAAACATCTCGCTCACGCTTGTGGAGGCTGGAGTCTGAGATCAGCATGATTGGGAGAGGGACCGCTATAGAATTTCTCATTGTGGCCTCACAGGGAAGAAGGGTCTCAGGAGCTCTGGGGCGGGGCGGGGGGGGGGGGTCTCTTGTATAAGACTGATCCCATTCATGAGGGTGGAACACTCATGACCTACTCACTTTCAAGAGCCCCCCCCCCCCTTCTAACACCATCATGTGGACCAGAGGGATTCTAACACGCAAATTTTATGGGGACACCAACATTCAGGCCACACCGGAACCAGGTACGACTTTACTTATTTTTTGCTCAGACTCTTGCAGCTTTGGCCCCTGGGGGCTCTTCCCGGTGGTTCCTGTGCTTTACTGTTTTGTTTCCTGAAAATCCGCTCGCTTGCCTCCTGGAGGATGTTATGATATAATATTAAAACACAAAGAAGACAGAGCAGCGTTTAACAGAATGGTTTTGGATACGTGCACCAGCTGATTCAATAAAGAACAATCTCATTTTAAAATCTGACATCTAGTAGAAAGTGAGGTCCTCCGTGAAGTAGTCACTAATTTATTTATTTTGTAATGCGATGGCTTAAGACGTGGCGGTCATTGTTCTGGGAACTGAGGACACAGAGGCCCTTCTCTGTCAGAGTCGACGTCCTCCTTGCGGAAGAGACGAACACACGGAGGCAGTTCTCGCTTCGTATGGTGTCGATGTGCACAAATGTCAGCCAGTCCTTCGACACACGCTTCCAGTTTTATTTACCCCAGGGAATTTACCACGGACAATTGCATGAAGTATAAACCTTCTCGCCGGGTCTTCTTTAGCCGCAGGTCCCTACGTAACTAACAGATGCACATTACGGTAAGTCAGCATCACGTCTTTCAAAGCCCACAGGGGTTGATCACTGTGACTCTGTCACTCGGTTTACCACAGCAGCAGAGCAGGTGGTCGTGTTGTCTCCTGGTCTCCCGGCGATGAACCTGGGTGACATTGTGCAAAAGTGAGTGATGGCAAAAAGGGAATGGGCCCAAGGCAGACAGTGCAGTGGAGAAACGAGAGGGTTGGAGGGGAAGTTCAAACCCAATGGGAGTGGGGTTCATGAAGGCACAGAGACCCTCATGGGAATGCGGCCCGGGATACTGTTCCCAAGCATCCAGATATGCAGCCAGAGGAGGAGAGTGAGGATAAACTTACCACGTCGCTGAGGAAAGTGGGGGAGGAAGGTAGGGTGACAATGTCCCGGACGAAGTGATGCCAGCAAATATTCACATTAATGTTGTAAAGATTTCACAGCATCGGAAGTGCCAAGGGTGGAGTGTTGGAAGCTGATCCCAAGTGAGAAAGGAGGGAGATAATCCAGACGCTTGCTCTATATGGGAAACTGTGCCGTCAGAGGAAGGCAGGCCCTCTGCAAACTACTCTTGATAAGTCTTTGCAAACAAATAAAACTCTTCCCTTTTCAACGTTTCTAATATTTCAAAAGCCCGTATACCAGGTGAATAATAGTTTCACTGTTTTTTTATGTCCCGATACATTCCTAACTGACAGTTGGTGGGCTTCCGATGTGTTGAAAAAAGTTTTTCAAGGGCACAGAATTGTTATGCTTCCCAGTGATTATTGAGATCGCTTCACGTGGTTTCTGCTGTGCCGTCATTGCTTGGGTCCTGCATCACCGTGCAGAGCGAGCACTGCCTTGTTTATCGTGTCAGCTGATCATAAGTTTTAGGGAAACAGCTCAGTTTGGGTATGAGCTGTGAAAACACAGAGTGAGAGTGGAATTGGTATTTTACATGGGGTGGCTTTTGGAAGGTGCTTCTCGTAAAGGGACATATCAGCAGAGCTTGAAAGGGGGAGAGACTGAGCCGTGCACAGAAGGGAGACAATTTGACCTCCATTTCCATAGGATCACTGTGGCGGAACCCGGAGAGTCTGTTAGGGACGTGGCAATGGTCCAGGAAGGGATGCTGGTGGCCAGGACCAGGGGGCAGCCCGGGAGCGAGCAGTGTGCAGGTGCTGGGTGGAGCTCCCTGGTGGGCGGGAGGAGGCTTGCCCTCGCTCCTGAGAGCTTTCCAAGAATTTTGCAAGCTAGTTGTTCCACTGTTGGCAGCTTGAAATTGGCCGCATTGGGAGTGTAGCCACCGCAGAAGTGGACAAGCAC
Source organism: Panthera tigris (assembly GCF_018350195.1). Taxonomy (NCBI): domain Eukaryota; kingdom Metazoa; phylum Chordata; class Mammalia; order Carnivora; family Felidae; genus Panthera; species Panthera tigris. The sequence goes on from NC_056662.1 coordinate 28,387,069, forward strand.
TACAAATCAGGCTTCTTTTTCTTTCTGAGCATGGATTGTTGAACATTTACCATGTCACCACTGGACATAGCATTATGAAGGCAGAATTGAACACGGGGTATAAAGAAGGAAACCAGGGAAGGGTCCAGGTTTCTGGACTGCCAGCACCTATACACGATCAGGAAAGATGAAGCTGAGTGGGGAGCTGGTGTCCCCGTCACAGGGAGAGGAAGGAAACTTCTCTCTACTTTGAGTAGAAGGACATGTAGGCAAAGGGGAAGGAGAATCATTTCTCTTTTCCACCCAGGATGGGATTCGTTTGCATTCAGGAGGCATTGGAGAACCTCACTGAGGCTGGCGAGTCTGGGGGTTGGCAGGAATGGCCCATGAGAGCACGGCCTTGAGTGTGTACTTAATGGCCACGGTCCCCAGGAAATGGATGAGAGATAGCCTGGTACACGTACACGTGACTTGTTTCTCACATTCTAGGAAGATACCCGTCTGTCAGTTTCCAGAGCACGTTCCCATGGCCCCTGCTCAGGACCAGGTATGAAGACCAGCTCTGGGGGCATCAAGGACTGGGAGAGGAGCAGCAGGAACTGTGGGCAGGTGGGTCTCTGGGGAAGCAGGCATGTGGGGCAGGGTTGTGGAAGCTTCTAGTTGTTCCTTGTCTTAGGCTGGGCCCCTCAGGGAAGGAAGGAGGCAGCAGAGACCGAGGATGGCATGTAGCAGGGGAGGAAGGAAGGAGCCGTGGACCCATGTTCACATTTGATTATCTGCTCATCATTCCAGAAATGTTCTCCACGTGTCTCCTATGTCCTCGGTGCTACTTTCCTCCTGGGTCACCTGTAGTGAGAGGACAGGCGGTCCCTGACATGGACTGTGCCTCCTCAGCCTTCCTCCCTAGGTCCTGATCCCCCTTTCCCATCCTCTCCAGTCTGTCCCATGGAGGGTCAGAGCGGGAGCTGTCCTCAGAGCGGCCAGAGGGCACCCGTCAGCATTCCATAGCATTCCTGTGGACTCCTAGTGCCCAAATACTCGAGAGATGCTCTCCAAGGGATCATCCCACCCAGGTGGCCCTCATTCAGCCTCTCTGCTCACTTCCTTACCAGAAGCCCTAGGACTCTGTGCATATCTTTTGACAGCCCTTGAACCCCCTCCCCCACTTCCTGCAGGACCCCACACACTTTCTGGGAGTTGGGAACCTCCCAGAGGGATCCCCGAAGTTCCTGAGGGTTTTGAGAAAGGTGTATCATCTGCTCTTTATCCCAGGTGGGCGCTGACCCTGTGTGACCTGTGGGCTGCCCCTTCCACTGACCTGGCTCCTTCTGGGACTGACCTGGCCCTGTCCTCTTTGTCCATAACTCACCAGTCAATCCGTTGCTTCCTGTGGACATAGATGGCAGAGACAAAGACGAGCAGCAGCAGCTTGGGGCCCAAGGAGAGAGCCACCAGGAGTGGAGTGGACAGTTCTCGATCTGGAAATGAAGGGACAGGAGGCAGCATCAGAGAGGGATCCAGGAGTCCACTCCCAGGGGCCTCCACTTACTCCATCTGAGGAGACCTGGTCCCATCAACACTCTGCAGCTCATGAATTTCCCCTGGGAGAAGCTCGAGGCAGAATTCAGAATAAGAAGTACCTCATCTCGCTCACCCCCTCTCAGGCTACCGGGTGTCCTTCCTGAGGGAAGGGGTGGAGACAAAGAGAACTCCACAACACGCAAGTGAGCTTTACCGACTTGTCCCCACACACAATGGGGCATGTCTGACGCTCTCTTTCTGAGAAGGGAACAGGCTCATAGTTTACGGAGGGTCATCGGATGAGTGGGAAATCATTCACTGCTGTCCCGTAGGATGGATCTGCGACCTTGTCTTTGGACCAGGACGCGTTCAACCTTTCAGGGTCATAGAAACGAATATCAGCCCAGCCTCGAGTACAGTGAGGACAGTGTCATGGTGACCGAGGTGCAAGTCTGCCCAGCTTGTTCCACACTCAGGCCTCGATGTTCTCACTGCTGAGGGAGCTCTCAGAGTGCCCTGACCTCACGAGACCTGCTGGCTGGACAACACCTGAGGGAGGCAAGGAAACTCTCAGGAGGGCTTTCAAACACCATCCAGCCCACCTGGACCCCAGTGCCAGCATTAGGTAGGATATCTTTCTGTTGGACGTAGATCATTGTATCTGGATGCATAGCTTCAGATTCTTTGCCTTTTTATAATGACTGGTTTTGCTCTTAGATTTGCATCAAGAAATTCAAGTTAAGGGGAGCCAGGGTAGCTCAGTTGGTTAAGCATGTGACTTCTGCTCAGGTTATGATCTCATGGTTTGTGGGTTTGATCCCTGCGTCGGGCTCTGTGCTGACAGCTCAGAGCCTGGAGCCTGCTTCGGATTCTGTGTCTTCCTCTCTCTCTGCCTCTCCCTCACTTGTGCATGCTCTCTCTTTCTCTCTCTCTGTCTCTGTCTCTCTCTCAACAATAAATAAACATTAAAGAATAAAAAAAATTCAAATGAGTTTTTGAAATATATGGAATAATCTTAGAGGTAGGAGTGGTGACCCATCATTTTTACCCCTGGTGTGTTGGGGGATGGCAGGTCCCAGCTGGGTGGCCTTCTGCACTTATACTCAGTTGAAAGAGGTGCATTGCCCATGTTTGCACCTGCTTCTAGAGGGCAGCCTGCAGCAGAGGCCTGGAGGAAGAGCGGGTACAGAGGTTTCGCCCCTCAGCTCCATTTTAAAAAGTCAAAAATAGCTCGTCCAAGTATGACTCTTCTGTGCTGCCTTGTGTTTACTATCTCCCTTTGCCAGTCTTGCCTCCTTCCCTGTCTCACATGCATGTGAATCGGGCAGTGCTCCACAGTGAGCTATCCCCCTTCTCGTATATCTTAGAGGCTGCTTCCCAAGGCAGGTGACCTGCGGAGTTTGTCTGGGAAGGTTCTGGAAACCCAGCTCTAAGGTGCAGAGACAGACCCGGGTCTCAGTCAGCTGACTGGCCAAGAGGTCCCCAGCCTGGTGGGTGGCGGGGCAGGGGTAGGGCCCAGCCGTCCCTGATATTGTCACTGCTAAAACCTCACAGTGGTGACCTGGGATGATGTGAGCAGAGGATGGGAGTACCCTGGCAATCTGGAAATGAGTTGGGAATTACAGGAACTATGGGATTGGATGGGTGTTGCTGGGCTGATGCCTTTCAGAGAAAGACGATGCAAACTAAGACCAGTGAATCACACCTGAAAGGTCAAGTGTGAAAGAGGACATCCGGGCAACATTGTAGACTCACATCTCCTAGAGCCGGAGGGAAGAAAAAAGCTAAGGACGTAATTGGGTCCACCATCACCACAAGAGCATCGGCACTAGAGAAGATTGGATTCTCAGCTTCAGTGCACCTGCTTTGCCAGAACAGGGCCGTGATGGGGAACGATGGGAGACAGATACTGAGATGTGGGATAGGGACTTTGGAGACAAGGCATTCAAAGCCCTCAGGGCACTTGTGTCTGCTGAGGACAAGGCAGCACCTTAGTTACTCATCTCCGAATAGAACTTCTAAACCCAAAGGAAAAAGAATAAAAGGACAGTAAATTCTGTGGAAATCTGGTTCTCAATAGCCCTTGAAGACAATGCCCAACCTTCAAAATCTCTGGGAGACAAAAGAGAAAATTCACCAAATCCAAAAGCTCAGTCACTTACACTGCTGTCCTCCTACCCTCACCAGCCACAGGAAAAGGGCAGGTGAAGCAAAGGGCAGCGAGTCAAGGAGCCTGAGAGTTATGGAAATACCACAGCCAATATTAAATCCAGCTGAAATTAGAAATTTTTTTAATGTTTATTTATTTTTGAGAGAGACAGAGTGTGAGCAGGGGAGGGGCAGAGAGAGAGAGAGAGGGAGACCCAGAACCCAAAGCAGGCTCCAGGCTCTGAGCTGCCAGCACAGAGCCCGATGTGGGGCTCGAACCCACAAGCCGGTGAGGTCATGACCTGAGCTGAAGTCAGACCCTTAACCGACTGAGCCACCCAGGCACCCTGAAATCAGAAAATATTTTAATGTGTCCTGCCCATCAGGACACAGATCTTAGGAATGGGTTTCAAAGTGTGCTTGACTTAAAAGGGTTGGACCTGAACCTCCAGAGTCTGTGAATATGTGGTACCTTACGTGGCAAGAACGACTGTGTGGTAATTAGCTAATGTCTCGAGTGGGTCATTATCTGGGACTATTGGAGTGGAGCCAACTTAATTACCGAAACCCTTACAAGCGTAGGAGGCACGCAGAGATTGGGAGCAGGACGCATGAGGACCACAGCAGAGGTCAGAGGGTGCGGGGCCCTTGGCCAAGGAGTGGAGCTGCCACTAGGAGCTAGAACAGCAAGGACACAGACTCTCCCCGAGAGCCCCCAGAAGGAACGCAGCCCAGCCACCCATTTTAGACATTCCACACTAGAAATGGAAGATAATGAATGTGGGTTGTTTTAAGTCACTAAGCATGTGCCAGTTATCACAACAGCAGTAGGAACCTAAGATCAGGAGGCAGGGGCATTTTATTTTATTTATTTTTAAATATTTATTTATTTTGAGAGACACAGAGAGAGAGAGAGCGAGCAGAGGAGGGGCAGAGAGTAGGGAGACAGAGAATCCCAAGCCAGCTCTGCACTGCCAGCGTTGAGGCCGATGTGGGCTTGAACGCACGAGCCGTGAGATTATGAACCTGAGGTGAAATGAAGAGTCGGACGCTTAACCGACTGAGCCACCCAGGCGCCCCAGGAGACAGGGACATTCAAAAGGGCAGATGGGAGTAAAAGGGAGAGGCATGATTTAAAATGGATACTTCAAGGAGGGAAAGGCAAACAAGAAGGAAGAGGTGCTGTGTCATAATTGAGCGGTGAAGGAAGATGGAAAAATGGGGCAGGCAAACTTGGCATCCTGAAGAAGACCCAGAAAGATCAGAGGACTCAGAATCTCTGTCCAAACAGAGCCAGCCAACCCCAGGCCTCAGCAACACGCGTGGTCATGCTATATTGAGAGAAAGGAGGTCCATTAAGCTAGGACTATCATAAAACACCTCAATACCATTGACCAAAAGATGTGTATCTTTACATCAGACGCACTGGACCCGGAAAGGCAGTGGCCAGAGCCCTGGGACGTCCATGGAGTGGCATCCTGGTGCGTAGGGTCACAGAAGCATCTTACACTTGGCTCTGGCCTGCCAGCTTAGCCAACCTTAAAATCCTATTTGCAGCCTTAGCACACTAACAAGCTTGCCAGTTAAGGCACGCTAGAAATACCAGAAGTAACAGCCCTCGTGTGTGCCCCAGTGTAAGACAGAAGTCTAAAAACCAAACCCAGGCTTGTCAAGATGAGATGCTGTGGACTTGTCTCCTGGTTGAGTGCATGCCTGACCCCTGGAAATGGCATGAGGTCCAAGCATAGGAGGACTCTGAAAGGTGGAGGAGTAAGGCAGGGAGTTAAATGTCAGCAGATTGGAGGAAGAACACAGCTTAGGTACCCTGGCTTCACGTGCCTGAATCCCTGGAAACAGAAGCAGGCCAAGGTGTGACACTCAAAAGTCTAGCATCAATCTCAGTTTCCAAAGAAGCAATCCAGTGAAGAAATGGGGGAACCAAATGAGACTTTTAAATACATAGAACAAACTGAGGGTTGCTGTTGGGGAGGTGGGTGGGGGGATGAGCTAGTGGTAATGGGCATTAAGGAGAGAACTTTTGGGGATAGGCACTGGGTGTCATCTGTAAGAGATGAATCACTGGGTTCTACTCCTGAAGCCAAGACTACATTGTATGTTAACTAACTTGAATTAAAAACAAACCAACAATGGGCAGAAAGCACTAATAGACACTTTTCCAAACAAGACATCCAGATGACTAACAGACACATGAAAAGATGCTCAACGTCACTCATCATCAGAGAAATACAAATCAAAACTCCAACGAGAAGCTACCTCACTCTGTCAGAATTGCTAACACAAGTGACAACAGTTGTTGGCGGGGATTCGGAGAATGGGGAACGCTCTTGCACTGTTGGTGGGAATGCAGACTGGTGCAGCCACCCTGGAGAACAGTATGGAGGTTCCTCAAAAAGTTAAAAATAGAACTATACTATGACCCAGCAATTGCACTACTAGGTACTTACCCAGAGGATACCAAGATACAGATTCAAAGGGATACATGCACCCCAATGTTTATAGCAACATTATCAACAATAGCCAAACAATGGAAAGAGCCCAAATGTCCATTGACTGATGAATGAGTAAAGTCATGGAATATATATATATGTATATATATGTATATGTATGTATATGTATGTATATGTATATATATATGTATATATGTGTATATGTATGTATATGTATATATATGTATATATATACATATGTGTGTGTGTATATATATATACACACATATGTATACACAGTGGAAAAGTACTCAGCAATCAAAAAGAAAGAAATCTTGCCATTTGCAACAACATGGATGGAGCTAGAGTGTATTATGCTAAGGGAAAGAAGTCAGTCAGAGAAGGACAAAGGCCATATGATTTCACTCATACATGGAATTTAAGAACCAAAACAAATGCACATACGGGAAGAGGGGAAAAGAGAGAGAGGGAACAAACCACAAGAGACTCCTAATGGTAGAGAATAACCCAAGGGTCGATGGAGGGAGGTGGGGAATGTGCTGGAAGAGTGATGTGTATCAAGGAGGGTACCAGTGTTGAGCACTCGGTATTATATATAAGTGATGAATCACTGAATTTTACTCCTGAAACCAGTATTACACTGTATGTTAACTAACTGGAATTTAAATTAAACAAAAAAAAATCTCAGTTCAAATTTCAAAAAATGAGGAGGAACAAAATCAACTCAAAGAAAGTGAAGGAAAAAAAAAAGGAGAAAAAGCAATGAAATTGCAAACAGAAACAATTGAGAAAATCACTGAAACAAAAGTGGGTTCTTTGACCGACACATGAAAAAATCCTCCACATCACTCCTCATCAGGGAAATACAAATCAAAACCACAATGAGATACCACCTCACACCTGTCAGAATGGCTAACATTAACAACACAAGCAACAACAGATGTTGGTGAGGATGCAGAGAAAAAGGATCTCTTTTGCACTGCTGGTGGGAATGCAAACTGGTACAGCCATTCTGGAAAACAGTATGGAGGTTCCTCAAAAAACTCAAAATAGAACTACCCTACGACCCAGCAATTGCACTACTAGGCATTTATCCACGGGATACAGATGTGCTGTTTCGAAGGGACAACATGCACCCCCATGTTTATAGCAGCACTATCAACAATAGCCAAAGTATGGAAAGAGCCCAAATGTCCATCGATGGATGAATGGATAAAGAAGATGTGGTATATCTATACAATGGAGAATTACTCGGCAATCAAAAAGAATGAAATCTTGCCATTTGCAACTATGTGGATGGAACTGGAGGGTATTATGCTAAGTGAAATTAGAGAAAGACAAAAATCATATGACTTCACTCATGTGAGGACTTTAAGAGAGAACAGATGAACATAAGGGAAGGGAAACAAAAATAATGTAAAAACAGTGAGAGGAACAAAACAGAAGAGACTCATAAATATGGAGAACAAACTATCATACCTCAAGGCGATGCTTACCTGTGAGTCCCAACAGCAGAGGCAGCAGCAGGTACGAAGGAGGATGGGGCCCGGAGGCAGGGGCTGACATTGTAGAGGTCTGGGGATCCTGCCCTGTGCAAATGTGTGTGCTGGGGAGAATAGGCCCTCTGTTCTGTAGAGAGGAAAAGCCTGCCTCCTCCCATGATTAAGAGGAAGTGCCCATGATGGGGTGATGTGGCTGTGAGTTAGCAATCTGTTTCTAGATTGTGAAATAGAAGTCAGGCAGAGAAGGCCTCCCTTGCTGAGTGAGGGATCCTGTCACATTTCAGAGAGAGTGGAGAGGCCCGGGAGAGATCATGCTTCCTCCCTGCACGGGGCCTCTCCCCGCTCTTGAGGCCCCAAGTTGGGTATAGAGATTACCGAAGTCAAATGGAGCAATGTTTTCTTTTATAGATTGTGCTTCCTGTGTCTGATCTAAAATGTCTATGCTAAACCAAGGCCATGAAATTCAGTTTTGTTTTTTTCCTATAGTTTCTTCTAGAAGTTTTATAGGTAGCCTTTCAATTTACGTCTATGATGCATTGATCATATTAAGTTGTTCTTAGTATTTTTGTGTTTACTGTATAGTCACATTATGATAAAGTAATATTTTTTAGACAATATTAAGTTTCGTTTATGTTATAAGGAAACAGTCAAGAATCTTCTCCGTCTTTCTACATATGAATATGTAATTGTTTCAACACCATTTGTTGTAAAGACTATCCTTTCCACATTGAGTTGCGTTGGCACATTTTTCAAACATCTCTTGACCAAATACGTATTATGTATGGGTCCAGTTGTTTTTTTTTTCATGCCAGGGCAAATTTTATTTTGGAAATATTTAAAAAATTTTTATTTTTAGGGTTGACATACAGTGCTGTGTTCGTCTTAGGTGCACAACACAGTAATTCGACGATTCTATGCATTATGCAACACTCACCATGGTATGCATAGTCACTATCTGTCATCATGTAACATTATTCCAATAGTGTTGACTGTAGTTCCCTGTGCTGTTCACTTATCCCTGGGGTTTATAGGGCAAGGTAGTTTTTTGTTTTTTAAGTTTTATTTAAAGTGTAGTTAGTTAACATACAGTGCAAGATTGGTTTCAGGGGTAGATTTCAGTGATTCATCAATTATATTCAACCCCCAGTGCTCATCATAACAAGTGCCTTCCTTAATACCCCAAAGCCATTTAGCCCACCCCCAACCCACCTTCCTTCATCAACTTTGAGTTTGTTCTTTATCATTAAGACTCTCTCATGTTTTTATTCCCTCTCTTTGTTTTTCCTTCCACTCATGTATGTTCATCGCTATTATTTCTTAAATTCCACCTATGGGTGAAATCATATGGTGTTTGTCTTTCTTTGACTTTCTTTTGCTTAGCATAATACATCTAGCTCCATCCACATCATTGCATATGACAAGATTTCATTTATTTTGATGGCTGAGTAATAATATTCCTGTGTGTGTGTGTGTGCGTGTGTGTGTGATCTTTTTGGTTTATATTTGCAACTTAATTGTGTCAGGTGTTTAAAAATTGATATTGAAGGATTTAACACAAATACAGGCTCCTTACCAGTTTATTAATCCCAGAAATGATAACGGTTGAAGGAATAGAGGAGAAATTCTTTTCATATATGTGTATATATTGCATAGTGATTACAATATTGAATAGTTTACTCGAAAACAGTTACTGAAGTCCTTCTATACCTAGACCATATACTAGATTAATAGATACACAGAGAGAAATCGAATAATAGTTCTACTCTCCAAAAGAATCACCACCAGATGACAAACTTCCAAGATATATCACTATATTTCTCTATTGGCTTTTTGACAGTTTGCAAGAAAACACATCACCCCTGGAGAAGTGGCACTTACGCGTCTGACAGAGCGAGACAAATAGATTCAGTCATATGCTTGGTTCAAATGTGGATAGAATCTCTGCACATGGCAGGTATAGCTACCAAGTCCGAGGAGGGTGAAGCTGGAACATTGTCCCTGTAAGGGGAACTGACACAGCCCAGAGAAAGCAGGCAATTACTATAGAAAGTCCACTGTGGGAGCCTGGAAATTCCTGGAGATGGGTCATCTGCCCAGGGTCTGTCCCAGAGGAGGATTCGGGTACTTGTTAACAGATTCCTGCATAGGTAAATGCATGGCTGAATGAGAGTGTGCTTCGAGTGAATGCATGCTTGATGCATGGTCGGATCAAGGAATGCATGCAGAAAAGAATGAATGGGATTGACGAAAGCCTCAAAATCTTGCTCTCTCTTTTTTTTTCCACTTTGGCCATGTAAGATGCAAAGATGAACATTAAATACCATTTAAAAACCTACAGGTCAGGTGACTCACTCTACGATTTGGTAATTCTAACATTTTAAGATTCACAGACTCCACATCTCTTTGACTCCAAGAGACTGAGATTTTACATAGGAAGGAACTAGGATTTGGAGAGGTTCAGTAATCTGCCCAAGGTCACAAGTGGCAAAGCTGGGGTCACACCAGACACAGCGTGTTTTACTGTCGTGCTAGTCGGACACCCCAACTTTCAGGCTCTATGCATTTATGATTCCTGGCTTCTGAAATCATGATCTAACGACTTCTAGAACTCTTTGCAACTGGGTTTTCAGCTGTGCAGTAGAATGAGGAAAAACAATGAGGAAAAATGGCACGATTGTTAAATACTATAAGATGTTATATATTTCAGTAGAATTCATAGGAAGTCACAGTATGACATAGGCTAACACTAAGCCAAAGGCAGGGAGACTGGGTTGTGGTCCCTACACTGACACCACAGCCCAATGCAGGGGAATGGCAGGGAAGCCACATGTTTCAGCTTGAGGGAAAGATGTGAATGTTCCATGGCCAGTGGATGGCATGGAATGTGATTGGACTTGGAGAGAACATTACTGAGGAAAGCTAGTTTTCCCAGAAGAACAGATGGACACCCTAATGACGCTGTATTTGACGAAATTGATGCAAATTGAGCAGCAGGAAACACTGGTTGTCCTCAGAGAATCAGAGAACAGCAGAGCTGAGGGTAGACCAGGGCAGACCATGGAAAGATCAAGTGCCAGGAGAGAGACTCAACCCCTCCGGGACAACTAATCCAAATGAGACCTGGGAGCGGGTGACACACAAGAACCTTCCTGCTGGTGTCTCGGCTCCCCAGAAGCCATAGGAGTAGACCACAGCCATGCGTGGATTTCCTGTGTGGGGATCGATGTCTTGACTGTGTTGTGGTGACCCTTCAGGGAGCTGTCACCAGACCCCGATGACATTCCAGTTAGAAATGAGTGAGTGGAATTGTGCAGGCTTGTAGAGGTTCTGCCTGCCTTTGGATCCCTTTGTTTTGTTTCAGGAGATACTAAGCTTGGGGGCTACCTTTCTCCATGTTGAGATTCCATCCAAATCCAGAGGATTATATGGGGCTACAGTGTCTGTGATTTATGTTTGGAGTCAGGAAGTAGGCCAAAAAAGATACAATGCATATTCTTGAGCTCAGGTTTGTCCCTAAACCTCAGGAAGGCCAGACAGACTTGTAGGCTCAGTTTAACAACTTTTTGGACCATTCGGTGCACACATGTAGTTGTGTTTAACCTGTTGACTATCTTTTGAGTTTGGAGTTTTTCTGGCCCTGTGTTCATGTTTTGGTAGTTGGGTCATCATGAAGGGCATGGTCTGTCACATGGCTTCATTCGAGAGTGGGCACAGGGCCCAGACTGAAACAAGACCCATGTATAGAATCCCAGCCTACAGGGTTGTTTGTGGGTGAAGGGCCACGGTATCCAGTGCATAGTGATGATTTCGTACATGCTTCAGATTTTGAAAAATTTAGTTTTATAAACCTAGGAGATGGAGTTTCTCAGGCTGTACTCACTGTTCACAGACACAAGGGGCTTGAACCAGATATCTACGCCACATCAGGATGCTCTGTTGTTAACTTCACATAGTAATAGGTGCCCCCATCCTTGGGTGACACATCACTGATGTGGATGGAATAGTCTGTTTGGTTGACCTCTGTGTTTTCCACTTGGTTTACTTGGGGAACGGGCTTCTGGAGGAAGGGAGTGGAGAGATTCTAGAAATGCTCCCAGAAAGTAATGGAACCAGCATGTTGGCTTCTATGTCACACCAGAACGGGCTCTACTCAAGCACAATGCTTGTGTCCGGAGACTCTCAGCCCACACAAGACTGATGACGCTTAATGTCCACGAGTCCATTGCCATGCACTTACTGCCAGGGCTATTTTGCAACTGGTTCCTTGTGAGCCCTGTCTCCTCTTAGGGATCTACAGGATGTTAAGTTCAGGGGGGTGGTTGAGCAAGAGGAGCATGCAGAGCAGGCCCAAACTGCCCATAGGAGATGACAAGACTCCCCTCTCCCAGGGATGTCACCATCCTCTCACATTGTCCTGGAATGACAAATTCCATGCTGGGAAGCCATCCATGGTCCCCACTGAGCATCTTTCCTCCAGCCTCCAGCATCTCTCCCTTCCTCCAACCTCCAGGAGACTTCACACCTTCCATCAGGCTCTAACCTCTTCAGGGACTGGGATATTTCATGCCTTGATGGTCAAGGGCAGTGGATTTGTAACCAGATGCAATCAAGGTTCTAATCCTGAATCCACTTCTTGGTGACTGACCTATATATCCTTTGACTTTGAGATCTTCATGGGTATATTCAAATATTCAACCCTGAGCTCATAGTCTGCACTCAGACATTCTCCTACTCTTTCCACCCCGTTCAGTATGTGGCACATCCTCTATCCATTTGGTCAAACCAAGAAGTAACCCATGTTCTGCATCCTGAGTTGTCCACTCTCGTCTGCCTGCTAGAGGTCCTGTTAGTTTTACCTCCTAAATATCTATTTTACCTCCTAAATATGTATTTCTCCATCTCCATCATCATCGCTTCCCTCAGTGAAAACTATTACTTCCTAATAGGCTACCCCCGTCTTGTTTTGCCCGGTGTAAGCTCTACCTTCTCCTTTATCCAAGATGGTTTCTACAACACACATCTGGTTTTACCCCTTCTTGCATAAACAGTTTTGTGGTTTCTCATTGCTTTTATATACCCAGAGTGTTTGGTATATGATATATGGTATATTTTGTATGGTATATGGAGTATGGGATGTGGTATGTGTTATATGTATATGGGATGCGGCAGTGTAAACAATCCATTCTTCCAGGAGTGGCTTGGCCCCTAGAGACAAAAGATCCCCATCTTTTTCTGGTACTGGTCACAATCTCTTGTTCACCTTGGCTTCCCTGGGCAACAGATGTTGCGATGGATATTAACAAGCAGGTCATTTTCAGGGAGTACTTTTAAGAACAAACCTGTGGAGGGGAGAAGAAGGGAGCAAGAATGTTTAGAAGAAGCTGAGCTGCAGTGAGGTCTCAATGACAACCTGAGCTGATGTCCCGTGTGTTCCGGAGTTAGGTTGTTACCAGGGATGACCTTGGGCACGGTAGCTCTCCTCACCTGAGGCCATCGTAAAGAGGGTGACAGGTGAGGGCCACCTCCTGAGACCTGGTATATCACAGCATCCACCTTGCTCTGCAGAGCCCCTTCCAACTCTGTTCCTTGGGTTCAGGATATGGATTAACTGCCCCCCACATCAGGTCTTAAAACTACCCTGGGGACCAGAGTTCTCTGTTCACACCTGGACTAACCTGGCCTTTACTACTCGGAAGCATTTAGAATGAGTATCATGGGGGACTGGGATTCAGCTCCTTCTGAGATCTCGGAGTGCCTGGCTCTCGAGTGAGCTCTGGCAGAGGACAGAGGAAGGAGGAGAAGGAACCTCAAACCCGAAGTGAAATAAAACCTGAATATTAACACGAAATCTCCCCACCATTTGTTTCCTTAAATTTTCCCCCAAGGGAGCTCAAAAGGCAGAGAGTCAGCTGAAGACAAGATGTTGCAATTTTTTTTTTAATAGACTAATTTTGTGAAACGGTTTTACATTTAGAAAAAACTGCCACAGTCATACAGAGTTGCAATATACAGCTTCACACAGTTTCCCCTCTTATTAATGTCTTACAGTAGCACGGTACATTTGTTATCATTAATGAGTCAATATTGGTACCTGCTCATTAAGCAAAGTTCACAATTTATTAGATTTTGTCTTGGCTTGTGCTGCTGTAAGAAAACACCATAAACTGGATGTCTTGCACAACAGGAACCAATTCCTTCCGTTCTGAATCCTGGAAGTCTAAGATCAGGGTGCCAGGATATTGGGGTTGTGATGTTTGTTTACCACAATTGCAAAGCAGGTGGTTATGTTATCTCCTGGTCCCCCTGCCCCGAGATGAACCCGGGTGACATTGTATGAAAGTAAAAAATGAAAAAAGGGGATGGGGACTAAACTGAACGTGTGTAGGAGAAATGAGAAGAGCTGAGGCTGCAGCTGAAGTTCAAACTCAATGTGAGTGGGGTTCATCAAGACACAGAGACCTTCATGGGAATGCTGCCAGGGATACCGTTTCCAGAGTCTAGATATGCAGCCAGAGGAGGAGAGTGAATGCAAACTTACCACGTCACTGAGGAAAGGGGGAGGGGTGGGGAGACGATGTCCCAGAAGATGTGACACCAGAAAATGTTCACGAATATGTTGTCAGGCGTTCACAGCATTGGAAGTGCAGCAACGTTGCAATCTAATCCCAATTGAGAAGCAGGTAAGATCATTGAGATGCTTGTTTTCTTGTAAACTGTGCAGTTAGTTACAAGAAGGCAAGCACTCTCCACAAACTACTCTAGGTAAGTCTTTAAAAAAAAAATAAACCACTTCCCTTTTCAAGGTTTCTTTTTTTTTAATAAAAAAAAAATTTTAATGTTTTTTGTCTTATTTTTTTAAGACACAGAGAGCAAGTCAGGAGAGGCAGAGGGAGGGGGAGAGAGAAATCCCAAGCAGCCTCTCTGCTCTCCAGCCAGAGCCCAATGAAGGGCTCGAAACCATGAACTGTGAGATCATGACCTGAGCCAAAATCGAAGAGGTGGACGCCTAACTGACTGAGTCACCCAGGCGCCCCACCTTTCAACGTTTCTAATGTTTCAAATGAGTGTTTACCAAATGGATAATAGTTTTACTGTCTTTTCATGTCTCTGGACATTCATAACTGGCAGTTGGGGGGTTCCCAATGTGTTGAACAAAGTTTCTAAAGTTCACAGAAAAATTGTTGCTTTTCCCTCTGATTATTGAGATCATGTCGCCTGGTTTCAGCTGCACCCGTCATTGTTTTGGTCCTGCATCACTGTGCAAGTGAGCACTGTCTCCATTTATCATGTTGGCTGGTCTTAAGTTCTAGGAAAAGAATTCAGTTCGGGTATGAGCTGTGGGAACAAAGAGTGAGAGACAGGAATTGATATTTTATGTGGGTGGTTTAAGGAAGGTGTTTTTAATAAAGTGACATGACTGGAGAGCTTGAAAGAGGGAGAAACGGAGCCATGCTTATCTGTAGGGGGAAGAAACAGAGGAAGGATACAATCGGACTTCCGTTTCTGTAGGATCACTGTGGCTGAACCCGGAGAGTCTGTTAGGGACGTGGCAATGGTCCAGGAAGGGATGCTGGTGGCCGGGACCAGGGGGCAGTCCGGGAGCGAGCAGTGTGCAGGTGCTGGGTGGAGCTCCCTGGTGGGCGGGAGGAGAGCTCGCTCCTGAGAGCTTTCCAAGAATTTCGCAAGCTAGTTGTTCCACTGTTGGCAGCTTGAAATTGGCCACGTTGGGAGTGTAGACGCCACAGAAGTGGACAAGCACTACAAATCGGGCTTCTTTTTCTGTCCAGATGTAGATGGTTTAACACCGTCTGGTCGCTGGACATACATTAGGAAGGCAGATTTGAAATGGGATATAAAGAAGGAAATCAAGGAAGGCTTCTGTCTTCTGTACTGCCAGCGTGTGTACATGAGCAGGGGGGTTGGGAAGGATGAAGGTGACAGAAGAGCTAGTGTTCCCATCACAGGGAGAGGAGGGAATCTTCTCTCTGGGATTGAGGAATAGGGCAGGTAGGCAAAGAGGAAGGAGGATCCTTTTTTCCCCTTCAAACCAAGATGGGATTCATTTCTATTTAAGAGGGATTGAAGAACCTTACCAAGGCTGGGGAGACGGGGGGTTGGCAGGAGTAACCTGTTGGAGCATGGACTTGAATGTGTAGTTCATGACCACCGTCCCCAGAAGATGGATGCGAGATAGACTGGTGTGTGTACCAGGACTTGCTTGTCTCATTCTAGTAAGATATCCATGTGTCAGTCTCCACAGACGTTCCCATGGCCCCTGCTCGGGAATAGGTGGGAAGACCCAGCTCTGGGGGCATCGAGGTCTTTGAGGAGGAACAGCAGGAACTGTGGGCAGCTGGGTCTCTGGGGAAGCAGGCATGTGGGGCAGGGTTGTGGAAGCTTCTAGTTGTTCCTTGTCTTAGGCTGGGCCCCTCAGGGAAGGAAGGAGGCAGCAGAGACCGAGGATGGCATGTAGCAGGGGAGGAAGGAAGGAGCCGTGGACCCATGTTCACATTTCATTATCTGCTCATCATTCCAGAAATGTTCTCCACGTGTCTCCTATGTCCTCGGTGCTGTTTTCCTCCCGGGACACCTGTAGTGAGAGGGCAGAAAGTCCCTGACATGGACTGAGCCTCCTCAGCCTTCCTCCCTAGGTCCTGATCCCCCTTCCCCATCCTTTCCAGTCTGCCCCATGGAGGGTCAGAGTGGGAGCCGTCCTCAGAGCAGCCAGCGGGCACCTGTCAGCATTCCTCTAAATGTGGACACCTTGCGCCCAAATAATCTAGAGATGGTTTCTGTGGGGTTTCCCACCCAGGTGTTGCTCACTTAGCCCACTCCCTTGCCAGAAGCTGTAGGTCTCTCTGTACATCCTTTCATAGCCCTTGACCCCATCCACCTCTTACAGGACCCAATAGTCATCCTGGGAGTTGGGAACCTCCCAGAGGGATCCCTGAGGCTCCAGAGGATATGAAGGGAGGTGTGTCACCTGCTCTTTATTCCAGGTGGGCGCTGACCCTGTGTGACCTGCGGGCTGCCCCTTCCACTGACCTGGCTCCTTCTGGGACTGACCTGGCCCTGCCCTCCTTGTCCATATCTCACCAGTGAATCCATTGCTTCCTGTGGCCATAGATGGCAGAGACAGAGACGAGCAGCAGCAGCTTGGGGCCCAGGAAGAGAGCCACCAGGAGTGGAGTGGACAGTTCTCGATCTGGAAATGAAGGGACAGGAGGCAGCATCAGAGAGGGATCCAGGAGTCCACTCCCAGGGGCCTCGACTTACTCCATCTGAGGGAACCTGCATCCATCTATGCTCTGAAGCTCATGAATTTCCCCTGTGAGAGCCTCGAGGCAGAATTCAGGATAAGAAGTACCTCATCTTGCTCACCTCTGCTCAGGCTACTGGGTGTCCTTCCTGAGGGAAGGGCTGGAGACATGAGCACTCAGTAACATGTAAGTGAGGTTTGCTGACTTGCTCCCCACACCCAATGGGGCAGGTTTGACACTCTCTTCTGAGGAAGGAATAGGCTCATAATTTACTGAGGGTCACAAGATGAGTGGGACTCTGCTGTCCTTAGGATGAATCTGAGACCTTGTGTTTGGACTAGGACAGTCCAACCTCTCAGGGTCATAGGAACGAATGTCAGCCTGGCCTCAAGTATAGGAAGGACAGTGTCAAGGTGAGCAAGGTGCAAGTCTGCCCTTCTTTGTTCCACACGCGAGCCTCGACGACCCCATGTTCTTGTGCTGAGGGAGCCCTCGGGGTGGCCTGACCTCACAAGACCTGCTGGCTGGAGAACACCCTGGTTAGGAAAGGAAATGGGGTCTAAACCTGGGAGGGGCTTCAAACACCATCCCGCGCCCCTGGACCCCAGTACCAACATCAGGTAATGACATTGTTCTTTTGCACGTAGATCATTGGGTCTGCATGCATAACTTCAGATTCTTTGCCTTTTTACAGTGACTGGATTTTGCTCTTAGATTTACATCAAGAAATTCAAATACGTTTTTGAAATATATGGAATAATCTTAGAGGAAGGAGCAAAGACCCACCATTTTTACCCCTGGTGTGTTGGGGGACGGCAGGTCTCAGCTGGGTGGCCCTCTGGAATTTTTTCTCAGTTGAAACAGCTGCATTGCCCATGTTTGCACCTGCTCTAGAGGGCAGCGTGCAGCAGAGGACTGGAGGAAGTTCGGGTACAGAGGTTTTGCCCCTCTGCACCATTTAAAATAAGTCAAAAATAGCATCCAGTTCGTCTGTTCTCTGTGCAAGTATGACTTTTCTGTGCTGCATTGTGTTCAATATCTCCTTTTGCCAGTCTTTCCTCCTTCTCTAACTCATACCTGTGAATGGGCACCACACCACAGTGAGGTTTCTCCCTTCTCATATGATGTTAGAGTTTGCTTCCCAATACAGTTGACCTGTGGAGTTTGTCTGGGAAGGGTCTGGAAACCCAGCTCTAATGTGCAGATACCGACCTGGGTCTCAATCAGCTGGCTGGCCAAGAGGTCCCCTGCCTGGCGGGCAGAGGAACAGGGGAAGGTCCCAGCTTTCCCTGCTATTGTCACTGCTAAAAGCTCACAGTGGTGACCTGGGATGGAGTAAGTAGAGGTCAGGGGTAACCTGGTAATCTGGAAATCGGTTGGGAATTATAAGAACTATTGGGTGGATGAGTGTTGCTGAGCATCAACCCTTCAGGGAAAGACAATGCAGAACTCAGACTGGTTGATCTCTCATGATAGGTCATGTGTGAAAGAGGACTTTTGGGCAACATTGTAGACTCCCACCTATTAGATCCTGAGGGCAGAAAAAGCTGAGGACATAATTGGGTCCAACATAATTATAAGAATATTGGTGCTACAAAGAGGATTGAATTCTCAGCTTCAGTATACTGCTCTGCTAGAACAGGGCTGTGATGGGGAAATACGGGAGACAAGTACTGATGTGGGATAGGGACTTTGGGGCCAAGGCATTCAAAGCCCTCAGGGCACTTGTGTCTGCTGAGGACAAGGCAGCAGCTTAGTTACTCATCTCTGAATACAGCTTCTGAACCCAAAGAAAAAACAATAAAAGGACAGAAAATTCTATGGAAACCTGGCTTTCAGAAGTCCTTGAAGAGCAATGGCCAAACTCCAAAATGTCTGGGAGACAAAAGGGAAATATCACACAATCTGAAGGCACAATATCTTACACTGCTGCCCTCCCACCCTCACCAGCCATAGGAAAGGGCAGGTGAAGAAGACAAGGGCAGTTATACAAGATGCCTGAGAGTTTTTTAGAAATCCTACTGCCAATATTAAATCCAACTTCAATGAGAAAATATTGGAAATGTGTCCTGCACATCAGGACACAGATCACAGAAAATAGTTTCAAAGTATGCCTGACTTAAGATGGTTGGCCCCGATTCCCCAGAGTCTGTGGTCCCTGACATGGCAAGGTAGACTGTGTGGTAACCAGCTATGGTCTTGAGTGGGTCATTATCTTGGACTATCGGAGTGAGCCAACAGAATCACAGAGACCTTTACAAGTGAAGGAGGGAGGCAGGAGAGTGGGAGCAGGAGGCATATTGACCGCAGCAGAGGGTAGTCCGGAACGGGACCCTAGGAGCTGGAACAGCAAGGACACAGACTGTCCCCCTGCTCCCCCAGATGGAATGCAGCCCTGCCAACTCATTGTAGACTTTCTGCCTCTAGAAGTGGAAGAAAAAAATTGTGTTGTTTGAAGCCACTAAGCGTGTGCTAATGATTACAGCAGCAATAGGAACCTGATGCAGGGAGTCAGGGAAATTTAAAAAGATAGATGTGCATAAAGGGGGCAGGCATGATTTAAAATGCATAACTTCGGGGGAAAGACAAACGAGATTCAAGAGGTGCTGTTTCAAAGTTGAGTGGTGAAGGGAAGAAGGAAAAATGGGACAGGCACACGTGGCATCCTGAAAGAAGAACAGAAAGATCAGAGGACTCAGAACCTCTCTCCTCCAAATGCCCAAACCGGCCAACCAACCCCTTTAACATACCCGGTGATGCTATACTGAGAGAACAGAGGTCTCTTAAACTAGAAGTGGTATAAAATACCTCAATACCATAAACGTGAACCGAAAGATGTGCATTCTTATTCCAACCCGTTGGGCCAATTATCGCAGTGACTGGAGCCCTGGGATGCCCAGGGGAGGCTGTGGCATCCTGGTGCAGCAGGGTCACATAGGCATCCAGCTCTCCAGCCCAGACAACCCTAATGTCCATTTCCGGTCTTAGCACACAAGCAAGTTTGCTAGTTCAGGCACACTGGAAGCACCAGAAGTTAACAGCCCTAGTATGAGTTCTAGTGCAAGGCCAAAGACTAAAAACCTAACCCAGACCAGTCCAGAAGAGGTGGTGTTGATTTGCCTCTTCCTGCCTTCCTGGTTCCGTATAAGACTGACCCCTGGAAATCATATGAGGTCCAAGAATAGGAGGACTCTGAAAGGTGGAAGAGGAAGTCAGGCAGTCTAGATGCCTGCAGTCTGGAAGAACACAGCCCCAGGTATCCTGGCTCCACACTCCTGACTCCCCAAGTGCAGAAGGAAGTCCAGGTGTGGCATTCAAACAAAGACAGACTAGTATCAATCATCCTAGCTCCCATTTCAAAAAATGAGGAGGAGCAAAATAAACCCCAGTCAAGCAGAATGGGGAAAAAAAAGAGGAGAAAAAACAATGAAATTGAAAATACACCATAGAGGAAATCACCAAAACAAAAGAGTTTGTGGAAAAGATCAATAAAATGGAAAAACTTGTAGTAATTCTGACAATGAAATAAAAGGGAAATAGTTCCGATATCAGGAAAGAAATATGATATCACTACAGACCCTACAGACATCAAAAGGATACAAAGGTAATATGATGAGAACTCTGTGGGTAGAAATTGGACAACTCAAGAAAATGGACCAGCTTCCTCAAGCATCCACAAGCATCCAATATAAAGTGAAGAATTTGAGTAGCCCTAGCTATTCATACTCTCTCTCTGTATATATATATCCATGTATATATATATATATATATATATATATATATATATATATATATATGTAAAAAGGAATTGTGGAGTCCCATGTGGTTTCACAGGAAAGTTTTTGCAAGCATTTCGAGATGAAATAAAACCAAATTTGGTACACAGAATAAAGTCTTAGAAGAAATTTTGGAAAATCCGAATATAGGTTCCATTTTAGCTGATAGTGGGAAATTACTGTTAATTTTACAAAGTATGTAATGGTACTGGCTGTGTTGAAAAACAAAAGTCATTAATCACATGACCACACAATTATGGACTCCATTTGCAACTGGATGTGCATCCATGACTGAGTCATTAGTGGACGCAGTTAGGCAGGACCTCTAGTGTTAAGAGAAGTTGTTCTCCCCTTCCTATCTCTCCTCTCCTAGGTGGCAGGCAGGGTCATGGACACTCGGTGACCCAGTGTTGACCCAGCAATGAGGACAGTGTCATGGGGTATGTTAGAAGGGAATGGGCCTTTGAAAGGTCTTCTGGAACAAAGACTCCTGGTAACATGGCTCAAACTCCTCCATATATTATAAGAGCGAGATAAGATACAATTTGGTCATAGAAAGGGGACCTGTAGGTCTTTGGGACAATGCCCAGCTGTTATCTCTAACACGCTTGTCTTATAGGCTGGTGGTCCCTGTCCTCGGGGACTCAGGTTTCTCTTGATTGGTTTAGCCCATCACCTGGACTAAGGGCAGGACATCTTCTCCATCTGTCCCCCATTGCTCCCTGAGTTGGTCCCGTAAACTTCCAAGCTCCCAGGGTGGTTGTAGCAGATCAGAAATGAACTGGAATTGGCATAAAGTAAATGTGCAGTGAGTAATCATGATTATTGCTGGCCTGTTGTCCCAAAGCAGGGGACAAAGGTGGTTTGTGCTGTGAGCACCCATGGTCACCTGGGAGCCTGGTCCAGACTCAACACTCTGTCCTCAGGGTTCCCGTCCAGAATTTCAGAGTGGCAAGTGCAGACCTTTGCTGAGAAGGGGTTAGAAGGGTGTAAGAAGGATCGATATGAAGCCCAGGTGAGAATGAACAGAAGGAGGAGGTGGCTGGCCTGGCGTGGTGACATAATTACTGTCAGGTGAAGGTGCAGGAGGCAAGATGCTAGCGACAAGATCATCTCCCTCCCTCTGTTGTTTCCTTCTCTAATGCATGTTTATGTCAAAAGATCTAAAAAGCTATGTACCAAAATCTTAACAGTGGTCACTCTTGGAGCACGAGCTTTGGGGAGGGAAGCTCATATCAAAATTCTACTTTATGTCTGTAGACCTCTAGATTATTCTATAATAGGCATGAATGACTGCTTTTCACATAAAAAAAGAAAAGATAGAATTTAAAGTGCCAGGTCAGTTGGCATCTCGGACTCACCGTGGGTCGTATGGGCTTCCTGGTCCTTCTGGTGGGCAGAGACCACAAGGGTATGGGTTTTGGTGACCACGGGCTGCCCGTCTTGCTGCACCTGGCAGGTGAAAACCACATCTTCCCTGTGGACGGATAAATTCACCAGGAGCCAGCTGGTCCAGTTAAAGGTCCCATCCTTGTTCTCTATGAGGTTCGAGGCCATTGAGGCCATTTCTGTTCGGGACACGTGTCCGTTCTCCAACCAGGTCAGCTGGAGGCGCTGGGGGTAGAACTTCTTCACTTGGCAAATGACCTTCACCTGGTCCCCTGTCACGGGTTGCTGGGCAACCTCCAAGGTGGGTGGAACTGAAACAGCACAGAGCAGAAGCTCTGACCTCATGGAACAGACACGTCACCGGGGAGGGGCTCGAGAACTTAGCTCCCCCCACGCAGCAAGGGAATCACCCAGATCAGTGCTAGGCATACAGCTGGTGCTCAAACACTGAGGGTAGGCTTTGCATGTGAGTGAAATCCCTAAGCACAGTGCCCAGTACACAGTAGGTGCTCAAGGTACCTACTGGTAGCTCCTATTAGGGTAATGATGAGTGAAATCGAGCCCCCAGCATGCATTTGGAATCGAATAACTAGCAAAATCCATGAAATCACCGAGCACACAGTGGCTGGATTACAGTAGGTGCTCAATAATTGGAGTGGCTCTGGGAAAGTAAATCGAACTACCTAGCACGGTAGGTGTTCACCCGGAACTGCCGTCAAAACAGGAGGAGGTGACGGTACCCCTGGGTGCCCGGTGGTTGGGAGGGTCTGTCAGGAGGCAGGTTCCAGGGGATGGAAGGCTGGGAGCACGGAGTGGGGGAGGGGCAGGCTGGGAGGCTTGGGGGCCGGAGCTGGGCTTGGGCCGGGGGTGACGGGCATCTACCTCGGAGGGTCTCGGACAAGTTGGCAGTCCCACGAAGAGGAGGGCCCCCCTTCAGGGTCACGTGGGCCACCTCGCAGATGACCTGGGAGCGAACGTCCCCCGGGGCCAGCGGCAGCCTGGCTGTGCTGGAGATGCTGTAGGAAGCGCTGTCTCCCTCTGGGTCCACGGTGGTCTGGGAGGCTGCCAGCTCATTCCCGTTTTTGAACCATTTCAGGGTGACGTTTCTGGGGGAGAAGCCGTGGGACTCGCAGGTGAAGCTCACAGTCTGCTCAGGTGTGGCCCTGGCCGTGGGGCCCGACACCACGGGGGGAGAGGGTTTGGCTACAAGAGGAGCATTTACGAGCAGTAAGCGTGACTCTGGTCATCCTCAGCAACGACAGGTATGTGACACTGTGCAGAACCCTCGCATGGGTTATGTTTTAGCCCTGCTGATAGTGTTGGGAGGGCGGCGTCGGAGACTGAGTCAGGGGCAGGGCCCGCGTGCAATTCCAGCCTCAGTTCAAAGTCCCCCTTGTCTTCTCTGCCAGGGGACTTCCCACCAATCTGGGCACAGGAAGGACATTTCTGGTGGGTGTCACTCTCGGTCTCCACCTCCTCCTCCTACAGTACCCAGAACAGAGCTTGCACATAGCAGGTGCTTAGTAAATGCCGAGTGTGGAGGATTCTGGACACATCGACATGAGTGCTATTTGGAGGCAGATGTGAGGATGGGCCTTGTGACTAGCATGTCTCCCAGACTTTCAGTCTCTCATCCTGGGAACCAGAGGGCTGGTCAGGATTGAAAAAAGGAAGAGCTGGGAACCTGCAGACCGCGGTTCCAGATTTTCCCACCGTTTATCAGCCGTGGTGTCTTCAGCAAATAGCAAGGCCTCTCCAGGCCTCAACTTTCCTGATCTGTGGAAGGGGCTGATTCAGGGGCACCCATAACAGCACCTGATCCTTATCTGCTGCTCAGACAGTGGAGGGCATTCTTACTGACTTGCCGTCACAACCAGGGGACGGAGCGATACTCACCGCTCACGGTGACCTGGGTGCCTGGTCCAGACTTAAACTCCACATCGGGGTTCCCTTTCTGGAACTTCACACAGTAGTAGGTTCCCGTGTCTTCTGGGGTGATGTTACTGATGCGGATGGAAAAGTCCATGTTGTTTCTCCTTGTGGCGTCTGAAACATTTGTTACTCGAGGGGAGTGAGGGTATCCTATGAAACTGAAGATTAACTCCCGGCCTGGCCCTGTGCCCCTGAACCACTCGACCTTCCCAGCGGGCTGCAGGGAGGTCAGGATGCAGCGCAGAGTGGCCGTCTGTCCGGCCGCCACAGACACCGACTTCTCGGGCTGGATCACCTGCAGTTCCGCCTCACCTGCCACACCTGGGGGGAGAACAAAACAGCTATTTAGCATCCTTGTGCGATCCTGTCCGTCCGCACAAGTGTTTATCCACAACAGCCTTCACTGAGTGCACACCGTGAGGTCAGCACGCTGTGCGTGCATGGCATGTAGCCCTCGGGACGAGCCTGTCACACGAGACCCTGTTACAGATGAGGAAAGCAAAACAGAGAGAGATTCAGTGATGTGGCACACGCAGGCGGATGGCCCCAGCCCTCTCTGAAAGCGTCGTGCTTCGCCAAATGATCCTCCTTGTCTGTGTTCTGGCCCCTTGGGGTGTTACACTCTCTGGTCTCTTGCATTCGGTGGGGCCGTGAGACTTCTTTAGACCATTGTGTGTGAGCGGAAGTGATGGATGTAGTTTCTGGGCGGTGGGTTTAGCTTCTGGAACCTCTCTGGATCAACTTCTCTCTTCCACAAGCACATGTACAGGTGGGGGTCTTATCCATCAATCTGGATACGTGAGAGACAGTGATGGGAAGAGCTGCCAACACATAATAAACATGTAGCTAGCTAAATGAAAGGTAAAGGAGTGTTTAAAATACCTAGGTTTTTTTTTACTAGAAAGCAATCATATTATATTAAAATATTTCCTAACGCAGTGAAACAAATGATTAAAAATGTAGTGCCTGAAAACTGCATAAAGGTACGATTTTGTTATTCTGGAAATTAAGAGTCCAAAATTGGTGTTGCTGGGCTCAACACAAAGGGCAGCTGAGCTGTATTTCTTCTGGATGTTGTTCCTTGCCATCCAAATTCTAGAAGCTGCCCACAATTCTTTTCATCTTCCCAATTTTCTATCATTCCAAATTTTTGCTTGTATTGTTACTTGTCATTCTCTAACTTTGACTTTCCTGCCCCCTTCTTATAAGGACTCTTGTGAATAAAATGGGGCCACGGTGATAATCTGGGATAATCTCTTCATGTCAGGAGTCTAACCTAATCATTTTGGCAAAATTTCTTTGGCTGAATAAAGAAAAATATTCACATTTTATGTATATTAAGATGTGGTCATCTTGGAGAAGCCATTGTCCTGTCTCCCACACATGTCTCCCCAGATTGTTACAGAAACCAGTTACCATAAAAAATGAAACGAAACAAAACAAACAAACAAACAAAACCTTTGTATGAGTCCAAATTATACAGGCTGAGAAGGCACCATACTGCAATCTGGAAGAAGGGCTTTCCAAGCAGTGAACTGGTGAGAGTTGTGAAATAAAACTAGAAATCAACAACAGAAGTGAAATTGAATCTTCTCCAATGTATTGAAATACAGGAACACACTCTTAGGGAAATTAGAGAACACCTTGAGATGAATGGAAATGGAAATACAACATGCCAAAACCTACACTCTGCACTGAAAGCAACCATGGAGGGAAATTTATATTTGTAATGCCGACAGTTGAAGAGAGGAAAGATCACAAGTCATTAACAAGTATACAGCTTAATAAATCAGAAAAAGAAGAAGAATTAACACAAAGCAAGCAGAATGAAGGAAATAAAAAGGACTAATGTAGAGATAAGTAAATTGTGAATACATGAACAACAGAGAAAATCAGTAAACCCAAGAGTAGCTCTTCAGAAACCAACATAGTTGACAAAACTTTAGCTAGATTGAGTAACAGAGAGAGATTGAGAAGATTTCATTAACTGAAATCAGATATAAGAGAAAGACATTATTAAGTATTTTTCTATAAATGCACAGGATTCTAAAAGAGTACATCGAACAATTGTACACCGATAAATTGGAAAACCTAGAGTAAATGGACAAGTTTCTAGACACATACCATTTACCAAGACTGAATAATGAAGACTAGAAAAATGAATAGAATATCGCTAGTAAGGAGTTTGAATCAATCAACAATTTCCCAACAAAGAAAAGCCCATGATCATGAAGATTCACTGGCGAATTCTTCCAAACACTGAAAGATAAACTGAACACTAATCCTTTTCAAAGTATTCCCAAAAATAAAAGCGGTAGGAAGACTCCTAAGTTATTTCAGGTCATCCTGAGACTCATTCTCAGGGCAGTGTTATCCTGAGACCAAAGCCAACAAAGGCACTACAACAAAACTACAGACCAGTATCTTGTCTGGATATTGATGCGACAATGCTCGACAAAACATTAGCAATTACAACTCAACAGCATATTAAAAGAATTATACACAATGACCAAGTGGGATTTCTTTCTGGAATGTAAGAAGGATTCAACATATGAAAATTATACAGTGTGATAGGCCACATTGATAGAATGAAAAAAATAACATAGTCATCATTTGATGCAGAAAATTATTTGGCAAAAGTCAACCTTTTTATGATAAAAACAATAAAAAAAAAACTCGGAGTAGATGGAAGCTTACCCAAAATATAAAGTCATATATGAAGAACCTATAGCTGACATCACCCTTGATGGTGGAAATCTGAACAAGGCAAGGATGCCTGCTTTCAGCACTTCCATTGAACACAATACTAAAAATCCTAGAGAATGCAATTAGGCAAGAAAAAGAAATAACATTCAAATTGCAAAGGAATAAGTGAAAGTATCTCTTTGCACATGACATGATTTCATGCGTTGCAACCCTAAAGTTTCCACATGTAAAAACAAACTGTTAGAGATAATAATGAAATCAGCTAATGTGTGCTATACAAAACCAACAGTCAAAAATCAGGTGCATTTGTATATGCTATTGATGAACAATCGTAAAGAATTTTGCAAACCATTCCACTACGCACACATCAAAAAGTATAAAATATATAGGAATAGTTTGTGCACGGAGATCAAAGGCCTATATGCCAAAAAGTACAAAACATTGTGGAAAGAAATGAAATGTGATATAAATAAATGGAAAAACAAATACCGTTTGTGGATTGGAAGAGTTCATCGATACTACCTAAAACGCTCTCCAGATTCAATACAGTCACCTTTTTTTTTTTTTTTTTGCAAAATTTCAGAAGCCCTTAAAAATTCATATACGATCTAAAGGGAGCGCAAGCATCAAGCAATCCTTAAACAGAACATAGTTGGAGAACTCACATCCTTTTTTAAAAAATTTATTTATTCAAATTCAAGTTAGTTAATATACAGTGTAGTGTTGTTTTCAGGAGTAGAACCCAGGGATTCATCACTTACATATAACATTCAGTGCTCATCCCAACAAGTGCCCTCCTTGTTGGCCCTCACCCATTTAGCCCATCTCCCCACCCACCACCCCTCCAGCAATCATCAGTTTGTTCTCGGCATTTAAGAGTCTCTTGAGTGTTGCTTCCCTTTCTGTTTTTATCCTATTTTTCCTTCCCTTCCCTATGTTCAATAAATGTGGAATTTATTTCTTAATTTCCACATATGAGTAAATCATATGATATTTGTCTTTCACTGCCCGACTTATTTTACTTAGCATAATACACCTAGTTCCATCCACGCTGTTGCAAATGGCAAGATGTCATTCTATTTGATCACCCAGTAATATTCTATTGTACATATATACCACATCTTTATCCATTCATCAGTTGATGGACATTTTGTCTCTTTCCATAATTTGGCTATCATTGATAGCGCTGCTATAAACATTGGGGTGCATGTGTCCCTTTGAATCAGCATTTTTGTATCCTTTGTATCAATACCTAGTAGTGCAATTGCTGGGTCACAGGGCAGTTCTATTTTTAATTTCTTGAGGAACCTACATACTGTTTTCTATAATGGCTGCACCAGTTTGCATTCCTACAAACGCTGCAAAAATGGTCCCCTTTCTCCACATGCATCCAACATCTGTTGTTTCCTGTGTTGTGCATTTGAGCCATTTTCCCAGGTGTGAGTTGGTACCTTGTTGTGGTTTTTCATTTGTATTTCTCTGATGATGAGTGATCGTTAGCATCTTTTCATGTGTTTGTTAGCTATCTGGATTTTTTTTTTTTGAAAAGTATCTATTCATGTCTTTTGCCCGTTTCTTCACTGGGCTATTTGTTTTTCCGGTGTTGAGTTTGATAAGTTCTTTATAGATTATCTGATATGTCACTTGGAAATATCTTCTCACATTCTGTCTGTTGCCCTTTAGTTTTGTTGATTATTTCCTTCACCGTGCAGAAGATTTTTATCTTGATGACGTGCCAATAGTTCATTTTTGCTTTTATTTCCCTTGTGTCTGGAGACATGTGTAGTAAGAAGTTGCTGTGACTGAAATCAAAGTGGTTGCTGCCTGTTTTCTCCTCTAAGATTTTGATGGTTTTCTGTCTCGCACTTAGGTTATTCATTTATTTTGAATTTATTTTTGTGAATGGTCTAAAAGTGGTCCAGGTTCATTTTTTTGCACATCGCTTTCCAGTTTTCCTAGCAACATTTGCTGAAGAGACTGCCTTTTTTCCATTGGATATTCTATCCTGCTTTGTCGAAGATTATTAACTATATATTTGTGGGTCCATTTCTGTGTTCTCTATTCTGTTCCATTGATCCATGTGTTGGTTTAATGGGAGTACCATAGTGTCTTGATGATTCCAGGTTTGTAATAGAGGTGGAAGTCTGGACTTGTGATGCCTCCAGCTTTGGTTTTCTTTTTCAACATTACTTTGTCTATTCAGGGTCTTTTCTGGTATCATACAAATTTTAGAATTGTTTGTTCTAGCTCTAAGAAGGATGCTAGTGTTATGTTGATAGGAATTGCATTAAATGTGTAGATTGCTTTGGGCAGTATAGACATTTTGATGGTATTTGTTCTTCCAGTCCATGAAGATGGAATGCTTTTTCATTTCTTTGTGTCTTCTTCAATTTCTTTCATAAGCTTTCTATAGTTTTCAGCAAATAGATATTTTATCTCTTTGGTTAGCCTCAGTCCTAGGCACCTTTTTTTTTTTTTTAAATACAATTGTAAATGGGATTTATTCTTTGATTTCTCTTCTGCCGCTTCGTTATTGGTGTATAGAAATGCAACCGATTTCTGTACATTGATTTTATATTCTGTGGCTTTGCTGAATTCATGATCAGTTCTAGCAAATATTTGGTGGTATATTTCAGATTTTCCACATAGAGTATCATGTTGCTCTGAGAAGAGTGAAAGCGTGACTCCTTCCTTGCCAATTTGTACGTCTTTTATTTCTTTTTGTTGTCTTATTGATGAGGCTCAAAGTTGAATATTATGTACTATGTTGAATAACAGTGGTGAGGGTGGACACCCCTGTCGAATTCCTGACTTTAGGGGAAAGCTCTCAGTTTTTCCCTATTGAGAATAATACTAGCTGTGGGTCCTTGTGTATGGCCATTATGATGTTGAAGTATGTTTCTTTCTCTACTTTCTTCAGGGTTTTTATCAAGAAAGGATGTGTGTTTTGTCAAATGCTTTTTCTGCGTCCATTGAGAGGATCATATATTTTTCATCTTTTCTTTTATTAATGTGGCATATTATGGTGAATGATTTGTGAGTATTGAACCAGCCATGCAGCCCAAAAATAATTCCCACTTGAGCAGGGTGCATAATTCTTTTAATATACTTTTGAATTCAGTTTCCTTGTACCTTGTTGAGACATTTTGCATCCAGGTTCATCAGGGCTATTTGGCCTGTCATTGTCCTTTTTAGTGCGGTCTTGCCTGTTTCTGGAATAAGAGCTATTGGCTTTGTAGAATGAGTTTGGAAGCTTTCCTTCCATTCTATGTTTTGGAACATTTTGAGATGAATGGGTGTTAACTCTTCTTTAAATGTCTGGTAGAATTCCCCTGGGAAGTCATCTAGCCCAGGAGTCTTGTTTGCTGGGAGATTTTTGATAACTGATTCAATTTCTTTGCTGGTTATGGATCTGTTCAAATTTTCTGTTTCTTCCTATTTCTATTTTGGTAGCGTTTGAGCTTCTAGGAATTTAACCACTTTTTCTAGATTACCCAGTTTGTTGGCATATAATTTTTCATAGTATTCTCTTTTTATTGTTTGTATTTCTATGCTTTTGGTTGTGATCTATCTTCTTTCATTCGTGATTTTATCTGTTTCGGCCTCCCTTTTTTTTCTTTTTAATAAATCTACCTAAGGATTTATCAATTTTGTTTATTCTTTTTTTTAATTTTTTTTTTAACGTTTCTTTATTTTTGAGACAGAGAGAGACAGAGCATGAATGGGGGGAGGGTCAGAGAGAGAGGGAGACACAGAATCAGAAGCAGGCTCCAGGTTCTGAGCTGTCAGCACAGAGCCTGACGCGGGGCTCGAACTCATGGACCGCGAAATCATGACCTGAGCCGAAGTCGGACGCTTAACCGACTGAGCCACCCAGGCGCCCCCAATGTTGTTTATTCATTCAGAGAATGATTTAGTTTCAATGATCAGTTCTACTTTTTTGCATATTTGTTTTTTTATAATGTTTATTCATTTTTGAGAAACAGAGTGCAAGCCGGTGAGAGGCAGAGGGAGAGAGGGAGACACAGAATGTGAAGCAGGCTCCAGGCTCTGAGCTGTCAGCACAGAGCCCAATACGGGGCTCAAACCCATGAACTGTGAGATCATGACCTGAGCCAAAGTCAGACACTTAACTGTCTGAGCCACGCAGAAGCCTCTGTCTGTTCTACTTTTTTATTTGTTTGCTTTTATATCATTCATTTCTGCTCTAATCTCCATTACTTCCCTTCTTCTGCTGGTGTTAGGTTTGATTTGCTGCTCCTTTTATGTCTCCTTTATGTGTAAGGTTACATTGTGTATTTCGGACCTTTCTTCTTGAGATAGGCCTGCATTGCAGTGCATTGTCTCATTCCAAATGGTTTGGACTGCTGTATTTTCATTTTCATTTGCTTTCATGTATTTATTTCTTCTGTAATTTCCTGGTTAAACCATTCATTCTTTAGTAGGATGTTCTTTAATCTCAGTTTATTTAAGAGCGTTCCAAATTTTTTCTGTGGTTGATTTCAAGTTTCATAGCATTATGATTTGAAAATATTCATGGTATGATCATGATCTTGTTGTACCTGTTGAGGGCTGATTTGTGACCCAGTGTATGGAGAACATTCCACGTGCTCTCAAGAAAAATGTGTATCTTGCGATTTTAGGATGAAATATTCTGAATATATCTGTTAAGTCCATCTGGTCCAGTGTTTCATTCAAAGCCATTGTTTCCTTCTTGATTTTCTGCTTAGATGATCTGTCCATTGCTGTAAGTGAGGTATTAAAGCCCCTACAATTAAGGTATTATTAGCAATGAGTTTCTTTATGTTTGTGATTAATTGATTTACCTATTTGGGTGCTCTCAATTTGGGGGCATAAATATTTAAAATTGTTAGAACTTTTTTTTTGATGGATAGATCCCTTAATTAGGATTCAATGCCCTTCTGCATTTCTTGTTACAGTCTTTGGTTTAAAAATCTAGTTTGCCTGATATTAGTATGTCTACTCTGGCTTCCTTTTGATCTCCATTAGCATGCCAGATGGTTCTCCACCTCCTCACTTAAAATCTGCAGGTGTGTTTTGGTCTACAGTGAGTCTCTTCTAGGCAGCATATAGATGGAACTTGTTTTTTTTTTTTTTAACCCATTTTAATCCATTTGATTGGAGCATTTAGTCCATTCAGAGTCATTATTGAAAGATATAAATTTGGTGCCATTGTGCTACCTGTAGAGTTGGTGTTTCTGGTGATGTTCTCTGGCCCTTTGTCGTCTTTGTTGCTTTGATCTTTTTTATTTTTTCCTCACTCAGAGAGTCCCCATTAAAATTTCTTGCAGGGCTGGTTTAGTGGTCACAAACTCCTTCAGTTGTTGTTTGTCTTGGGAAGTCTTTATCTCTGCTGCTGTTCTGAAAGACAGCCTTGCTGTATAAAGAATTGTTGGCTGCATATTTTTCCCATTGAGCACATTGAATATTTCTTGCCACTCCCTTCTGGCCTGCCAAGTTTCAGTGGACAGGTGTGCTACTACCCTTATGTGTCTACCCTTGTAGGTTAAGGACCCTCGGTCCCTAGCTGCTCTGAGAATTCTCTCTTTCTCTTTGCATTTTCCAAGTTTCATTATGAGCTGTTCAGGTGTTGACCTTTGTCGATTTTGTCAATTTTGATGTGAGTTTTCTGTGCCTCTTGGACTTGAATGCCTGTTTCCTCCCCCAGATTAGGGAAGTTTTCAGCCATAATTTGTTCAAATAAACCCTTTTCTTTTCTTCTTCTTCTAGGACTCCTACTGGGGAGTAGGGATATTGCCTTGCTTTATGGAATTACTAAGTTCACTAAGTCTCCCCCTCATGATTTATTGATTTCCTTTCCTTTCTCTCTTTTTTGGTTTCATTATTTTCCATAAATTATCTTCTATTTCACCTATTATCTCTTCTGCTTCTTCAGTCCTCATTGTGACTGTATCGGGTCGGCTTTGCATCTCAGTTATAGCATTTTTTTATTTCAGCCTGATTAGATTTTAGGTCTCTGATCTCTGCAGCAAGGCTTTCTTTGGTGTCTTCTATGCTTTTTCCAAGCCCGGCTGGTAGTCTTATGACTGTTTTTCTAAATTCTGATTCAGAGAAATTGCTTATATCTGTTTCCAGCAAGTCCTTGCGTGTGATTTCTTCTTGAACTTTCTTTGGGGAATATTCCTCTGTGTTGTCATTTTGCTAATTTTCTGTCTTTTGCATCTTTTAAAAGCTTGTAAAGTGTCCAGCACCTAAGAGTACTGCTATATTCAAAATATGTCATACACTGTCCAGGGCCTAGAACTTCATGAAATGTCTCTGGTATATGCTCTGTGCACTCTGACATTGTGTTTTGGCTGCTCTTTCCCACTGTTAAGTCTTCTGCAGAGCTCCTCCTTGCTTGTAGTGGGGATTCTTTAGACCTTTAACTAGGTATGCTTTGATTTGTGTGTTGAAGTAAGCCTGGAAAAGTCAGGGGGAAAAAATCCTGAAAACAAACCAAAACAAACCAAAAAGGCTGATCTCCTCCGAAAATAAAAGGGATGGTAAGAAAACAAGACAAAAATAAAGAAACAAAAAAAAGGGGGGGGAGGAGAATCAAAAGACTAAGACTGATTCCAAAGGAAAAGAAAGGGGAAAAAAAGAAAAAAGAAAAGAAAAAAAATAAAAAGGCTTATCTAAAAATGAAAGAGCTAGAAAAGTAAATGGAAAAAAAAAAAAAAAAAAAAAAAGCAAGAAACCATGAGGCTGTCTCCAAAAGAAAAAAGGAAGAAAGAAATAAAGGGAAAAAAGTAAGCCTTATCCTATTTCCAGAAGTACTGGAAATACTTGGTGTCATATCCAAGAAATCATTCCCTAATCCAATATCATGACCTCAATATAGCTGTGTTTGAGCCAACTATGAAAGCCCAGGGTCCCCCTACTTCTCTGCCATCTTAACTCATAGTAACTACTGGAAATCGTAGGTGTCATTTTGAAGCACTTAATCTTTAGTACAATTCGTGTCTGGAGGGAGCTGGCTAAGCTGGTCTTGTGAAGGAGAGGCTGGCTGCCTGGGTCAGAGTCAGTCTTGCCCTAGTAAATAAGCATTTGTCATACCCAGAGCCGGGGTGGGGACAGATGGGGTTTTGTGTGAGTAGGTCCCGCTTCCACTGGGGGCCGCTGCACTGCTCTCTGAAGTCCCACCGTGTTCTCATGGGGAGAAGGGGGGAGGGAATGGCACCACCCCAATCTCATCCCAGGACCGGGGATCTCACACTTCCCGCTGTTCAGGCAACCCTCACAGAATAATGAAGGCACTCAAATTGCCCTGCACCATAGAAATCCTTTTTTTCTTTGGTGTGGGACTGGGATTCAAAACCTGAAGTCTTAAAGGACCCAGCACTGTGCTGATCCAGTCCTGTCCTCCAGGGGTAGAGCCTCTCCAGACTGTATCTGGAGTCCCTTGTCCCTCAAAAATAGTCCCCTGCCTGCACAGTGCGTGAAATCTATGGTGCAGCACAGCAAAAAGCAGCAAAAGTTACATTCCCCTTGGATGTATCTTTGTCCATTGCTAATGAAAGGCCTTTCACTGATGCATGCAGGGTCTTTGGTCCTCGGAGAAGCAATATACCCTCTTCCAAAAGTGCTCCAGGAAGGGGAATGTTCTTTTCCAACGCACCTTGGAGATCCCTACGCTCCCAGGCCAAATCCTTTCTCCCCAGGAGCTCACACCACACCTCCACCCGGAGAAAGTCATGCACTTCCCAAACCTCAGAGTTTGAGCTCCAAATGCTGTTTGCAAAAAATCCCTGTGACACTCAGTACATCCTTCTCCACAGTCCATGCTCCAGAGAGCTTTTCCTCTTGTGCAAATTCGATGCTGCACTTTCTCAACCCATCTCTCTTTCCCTTTTCTGTCTCCGTGGAAAAGGTTGCCCTCCTCTCCATGGCAACACTATTTTTCTCTCACCCACTTCATGTCCACATACCTCACACCTGCCACACTGTCTCCTTGCAACTGAGGAGATCCTTCTGCCACTGCACGGATCAGTTTCTTGGGTGTTCCAAGTGTTCTGACCTCAATATAGGTGTGCTTGGAGAACTATGAAAGCCCAGGGTCTCCCTACTTCTCTGCCATGTTAGTTCCTCTGAGAACTCACACTTCTTGATTTCAAAACTTACTACAAAGTGTTATAGTCAGATTCCTGTGGTACTGAAAATATCATAGAGATATAGAGCAATGGAATAGAATAGAAAGCCTAGCAATAAACCCACACATACGTGGTCAAATGATTTTCGACAAAAGTGCCAAGATCATGCAACAGGGGAAAGAACAGACTCTTCAACACAAGTTGCTGGGAAAACTGGATATCTACATGCAAAGAATGGGGTTGAACCCTCACCTTTCTCTATATAGATGAATGAACTGAAATTGGATGAAGGACCCAGCACTATGCTGATCCAGCATACATGTAAGAACTAAAACTATAAAATTCAGAGAAAAAACCTGTAGACAAAATTCATGATATTGGATTAGGGAATGATGTCTTCGTATGACCCCCAAAACACAAGTAACAAAGAAAATAGTATACAATTTGGACTTTATCAAGATTAAAAACTTTGCACAGCAAAAGTCAATAGACGATATCAAAAGTGAAAGGAGAACTTACAGAAGCAGAGAAAGTATTTGCAAAGCCTATGTCTGAGACAGGATTAATAACCAACATATGTAAAGAACTCCTACAACTCAACAACAAAATAACAAACAGCTCAATTAAAAAATGACCCAAGGACTAGAAGAGCTATTACTCCAAAGAAGATATTCGAACAGTGAATAAACCCATGAAAAGATGCTCAACATCACTTGTCATTAGAAAAATGAAAATCAAAACCACAATCCCTTTGAATAGCTTTTATCAAAAACAAAACAAAAGAAAGAAACACCAAAATGAATACAAGAAAATTAAACTTCAGAAAATAAAGATTGAGTAAGCTATGGAGAAATTGCAACTCTTGTATGTCATGGGTAGGAATATATAATGGTGTAGCCACTCTGGAAACAGTGTTCGTGTTCATGTAGAATTTACCACAGGATCAACCAATTCCACTCTTAGGTAAATACCCCCGAATTAAAAGTACGTACTGAGATGCTTGTACATCCGTGTTTATAGCCGCATGATACATGATAACCGAAAGGTAGCAGAAAGAATTCATATCTATGCATAAATGGATGGATAAACAAAATGTTGATGTAGACACATACAATGGAATGTTATTCAGCCTTATTAAGAATGGCCACCTGATATGTTCCCTAATTGGATGAACCTCGAAAATATCATTCTAAGTGAAATATGCCAGAGACGAGGACAAATACTTGATTCCGCTTACGTGAAGTATCTAGAAGAAACAGCTTCATAGACACAAGGAAGTAAGATAGAAGTTGCCGGTGGCTGTGGAGGAAGGAGGTGTGGGGAATTCTTGCTTAATGGGTGCAGAGTATCTGCTTAGGATGTTGAATAAATTCCTGAAAGGTACAGTGCTACTGGCTTCACAACTATGTGAATACCAGTGAATTGTATCCTTAAAAACGGTTGATGTGATACAGATTTTATGTTATGTATATTTTAGCACAATAAGAAATACGTACTGAAATAAGGGGATCACCCCATGCAGTGCCTTTGAATTGGACTAAATGACTCAAGGAAAGAGAAAATGTGTTGTTCTAGGGGCTGGTAGATTTGAGAAAATTGCCCTTGAAGGGGGAGATAGAACCACGGGAGTAGCTAAAGCAAGGGCAACAGCAGGCTTCAAACTCATGTTCTGAACAGAGTTGTGGACGGTCGGCTGTGTCTGGACAATGAGTTATGCCTTGAAGGGACACCAGTCACGTTTGGGGCCAACACTGAACTTCAGGGGCCAGATTATGCAGCTGGATTTCACCGCCTCCGTGACAATCCGGTGGGTGGAGACCTAGAGAAATACACAATCGTTCCTTCTTACTTGAGATGTCCTAAAAACTTCGGCAGGATATAAATCAGAGGAGCAGGTTGCTGCGACACCACACTTACATCCTGTGTTCTGTTTATTTCTCAGCTACCTCTCGGGGAGAAAATTTGTGTTTCGTTCTTGCAGCGTGTGAGCTGGGAAAACCCTGGCAGTTAGCGGTATTTGCAACTAAACGTGTCTCCTAAGGAGAGACCACGCTATTACCGGCAAGTCTTGGGTGTGCCAGGAAGATCGGGTACTTTGGTTTGTGAGTCTGGAGAAGGAGATTGGGGCCATGAAGCTGAACTGCTAAACAAAAATGGGAAGAAGTAGGACTGCATATGGGAGGGAGACATGGAGAAAACAAGGGAGGGCAGAGGTGAGAGGGATCAGAGCGTCAAGAGGAGCCCAGGAAACGTGTCGACTCTGCCATCTGTGTGTTTATAATTGTCATATTTCCATCATGGGGCCAGGCCTTGCTCCTTCTCTCTGGATTTGTATGTCCAGCCAAGACTCAACTTCTTTCTTAGATGGAAGCAAACCTCTCACGGTTAACACTGTCCCCAACTGAACTCCTCGGTTTTCCCCCACATCCTTGTACATCTCAGATGAGGCACCTTATTCTCCGAGATGCTCAGGTCCAAGCCCTTGGGAACCAACCTCTCTTTCCACCCCAAATCCTATGCATCAGGAGATCCTGTTGTCTCCCCTTCTGTCTGTACCCACAATCTGACCTCTTTCCCCTCCTCTCCTGGCTGCTGTCTGGGTGCAAAATGCTTTTCCTTGTCTGCACGAACACGACGAACTCTTGAATGCTCTAGTCGCTTCTGTCTGTGCCCTATGGCGTCTAATCTGAATCAAATGCTAGCATAAGTTAAAACTCATGGTGGATCATGTCATTTCTGTCTTCAGAACCTTGCAGTGGCAACCATTGTACTCAGAGTGAAAGCCCAAACCCTTGAACAGAACAGGAGGATTCTACTCTCCTGCTGTTCCCGTGCTGTTCGGGAAGGCTCTTCCCCCAGAAGGTCACATGGCTCACACCCCAACTTCTTGTAATCTTTGCTCTAAACTCCCCGTTCAGTGATGCCCACCCAGGCTACCTCTTTAAATACATCCCACCCTGAAGAGTCTCTCATTGTCTTCTCCAGCTGTACTGTCATGTTTTTCCTTAACACTCATCACTTTCTAGTATACTATGTGATTTACTTATTTGGTATGTCTGTTGTTTCTTTTCCTTTTCTCCACTACAATACAACTTCCGTGAGGGCCACTGCTTTCCCTCTTTTAAATTTTTTTTTTTTTAACGTTTATTTATCTTTGAGACAGAGAGAGACAGAGCATGAATGGGGGAGGGTCAGAGAGAGAGGGAGACACAGAATCTGAAACAGGCTCCAGGCTCTGAGCTGTCAGCACAGAGCCCGACGCGGGGCTCGAACTCACAGACCGTGAGATCATGACCTGAGCCGAAGTCGGACGCTCAACGACTGAGCCACCCAGGCGCCCCTGCTTTCCCTCTTTTAATAACCAGTATGCCCTAAGCTCATGTGACAGCTCTTGGCACCTAGGAATTATCCAGTAAATATTTGGGTCATGTGTGAATTGCCCAGTATAACCCCTTTCTGAGACCCTGCCATCTATTTTCAGTGGAGAATTTCTCGGAAAAATATATCAGAATCTGGGTTTCCCATGAAGAAGACTTGGGGGAAAGTGCCGGAGAGAAGCAAACCACAAATGCTCTGTCTTCCCCACATCCTACCCTTCCCTCCACCCATTGGCAGATCTGCAGAAACCTCATGGGGATGGAAGTGGGGCCATAGGGTTTGAGAAGAGCCATGGTTAAGCCTGTGAGATCTAGAATCAGACTGCCTGAGTGCAAATCACCACCCTGCCATTCACCACCGAGTGATCTTGGACTTTTCTGTGCCTCCTTTTTTGTCTGAGAGCTAGGGGGGACGTAGTGTCTACCTTGGATACAAAGATCACAGGACATAACAGACACGTGCATTTCCAAGTGGGTGTTGCATGTGGTGAGTGCTCAGGAAATTGGAAAGTTATTTACACATGAGATTTCTTGAGGCATGTAGGCATCAGCTGACATTAGATGATTGGGATCAGGATGTGAATATGAATAGAATTGCAGGTGCAGATCATACAGGCAGGAGTCCCCACATACTCTACCCCCTTTTTTCCTCCCCACCCCGGTCCAGCATGGAGGAGGACCTTCAAGGTAGTAATGCACAAATTTCTCCTCATTTTACCTAGAGGGAAGTTTGCTTGTCCCAATACCTGGTGGTGAGTGAGCAGTTAGTTTAGAGAAGTAGAAAAAGGGGGTGAGTAGCTGAGAGACAGGGAACCAAACACCTGTTCAGTGTGCATTTCTTTTTTTTTTTAATTTTTTTTTACGTTTATTTATTTTTGAGACAGAGAGACAGAGCATGAACGGGGGAGGGACAGAGAGAGAGGGAGACACAGAATCCGAAGCAGGCTCCAGGCTCCGAGCCGTCAGCCCAGAGCCCGACGCGGGGCTCCAACTCACGGAAAGCGAGATCGTGACCTGACCCGAAGTCGGACGCTTAACCGACTGAGCCACCCAGGCGCCCCTCAGTGTGCATTGCACATAGAGTGGATGCGATGTGAAGAGAACAAGAAGGAGAGTGTTGTCAAATATCCCATATGTATGCATATTCACTTGTGTGTACCCTTTCTCAGGTACTCCTATGTGTACACACAGACACACACACGCACACACACACAAGTGCATTCCCAGGTATGTATTAAGTGTAGCCTAGCAGCTAGTATATAGATCATTTTGAGGATCAAATGAAATTGTAATACAGGTTAAAAACTCAGCAAAATATATGGCACATAGGAAACATCCAGCACATCGTTAACCAAAGTTTGGGAGGACACACAGCAGAACTGGAACTCTGGAGACCTCGGAGTGTGCTAAGTGATGCCTCTTCTTCTGTTTCCCTCTCTGTATTTTCTGATGTTTGTTTAGTTAGCCTCCACCGAGAAGCCGAGCAGCATAACACGGTGAAAAGAATGAACCGTGGAGCGGGGTGGCCTGGAGTGAATCCCGGCAGCTGTACTGACTTAGGGAGGTGACACTGGGCCAGTTCCACTCTCTGCCTGAGTTTCTCCATCTGCCAATCGGGAGTACAGTCCTAGCTATCAGGCAGGGGTGTTGTGAGGATTAGATCATTCAATACCTAGAAACTTGTCCTTGTGACAGATTGAAGCCTCCACTGTCTGGATGCCTCTGGTAACAAGCTGTAGGTGATGGATGCATAGAGGAAATGCTCAGATCCCCGACTTCCTGCTCTCAGATGACACCCAGTCCTTGGTCTTCTGTGGCAGCCCTGGGTAGCACACCTCTGGTTACCTGGAAGCCCTTGATGTCCAGGGACATGGGAGATGTTGTGGGATCAGGAAGAGGGGATTGTACCCCAAGGCAGTGCTTACCTGTGAGTCCCAACAGCAGAGCCAGCAGCAGGTAAGGAGGCAGGTGGGGCCCGGAGGCAGGGACCAACATCATGGCGGCCTGAGGACCCTCTCTCTGTGCAAATGTGTGTGCTGGGGAGAATGGGCCTCTGTTCTGTGGTGAAAAAACCCCGCCTCCTTCCGTGATTAAGAGGAAGCACCTATGGTGGGGTGATGGCTGTGAGGCAGCAATCTGCTTCTAGATTGTGAAATAGAAGTCAGGCAGAGAAGGCCTCACTTGGTGAAGGGTCCTCTTTTCTTTTTCAGAGAGAGTAGAGAGGCCCAGGAGAAATGATGCTTCCCTCCTACATGGGGCCTCTGTCCCCATCCAGTGGGTCTTCCCTGCCCGCATCTTGAGGCCCCAAATTGGGTGTAGAGATTATTTAGAAAAATTGATAAGAGAAAAGAATTTGTATGTGCTCTCCTCCAACCAAAGAAAGAGGAAGTGGGTTATATGTCCCATAAATCACACTCTCAGGCATTTATCTGAGCAGAGAAGACCATGGCCTCACAAAAACCTCGCGTGAATATTTAAAGCATCTTTCTTTGGCATAGGAAGTAAAGGGAAACATCCAAAATGTCCAGGAATTAGGGAATGCTTGAACAAACTAGTGGATTCATACCAGGAAACACTTCTCAGCGCTAAGAAGGAATAAATTATTTACATGTGCACAACTTGTAAGTTTCCGAAGGCATTATGTTGAGTGAACAAAATCAATCTCAAAACGTCACGTACTGTGGGAATCCACTTACACAACATTGTCGAAGTTGTAGAGAACAGATGGGCATGTGCCAGAGGCTTGGTGTGGTGGGGCAGGTGGGCACTATGAAAGGGTAGCACAAGGCGAACCTTTGCGGCCACGGAGTTGTTCTGTACCCTGAATGTGGTGGTGTTTACACCAAATACACATGAGCGGAAAGACACAAACAAAAGCTGGGGATGTTACAAGATTGAGCTATAAAACACAAGGCCTTTGTCATTATAATCTGCTGAATGACTATGACATTAGCCAAAATTAACGTGGGGGTGCCTGGGTGGCTCAGTCGGTTGAGCATCCGACTTGGGCTCACGTCATGATCTCACGGTTCGTGGGTTCGAGCCCCACGTCGGGCTCTGCTGAACAGCTCAGAGCCTGGAGCCTGCTTTGAATTCTGTGTCTCCCTCTCTCTCTGTTCCTCCCCCACTCATGCTCTGTCTCTCTCTCCTTCAAATATAAATAAAAACACTAAAAATAAAAATACATTAAGGTATGTGGCACAGGGTCCAGAAAACAGACCATTGTATCCTCGTCATCCACGGTGGGACATCAGTGAATAATGCCTAAGAGGGAGATGTCTAGAAGTGACAGTGTCAGCATGCTATAAGAGACCTGCCTGTAACTTCTAGAAAAATCAGTTAAAAATAATCAGAAAAGGGCGCAAAATGGTTGCCTTTGGGGTGGAAAACCGTGGAAGGTAGGAGGCTCCAGTTGTCACAGGTAGTGTGTATAGAACCATTTACCTCGTAAGCCATGTGCGTATGTAACTTTGATGAAGGTGAAAGCTAATCTGGGGTGAGTTGATTGACATTATAAGAGCTCACATAAGAGAATGTCCATGCTGTGAGCACTAGTACGAGTTTGATTAGTTTGCTGGACAGACTATCGACGTTAAAAGCCACTTATAATCCTATACAACCTCCCAAACCCAGTGTAGACAGTAATAATAAGTTTTAAATTGTTTAAAATAAATAATTTTTAAAGATGCTATACTAGAAACTGGAAAGTAGTAAAGACAACCCTAACGAGGGAATTGAGGTATCTCATGTCTGTGAGTTGCAGAGCTCAGTATCAGAAAGATGCCAACTTGCCCAAATGAATATACAAAGACAGTGCAATCAAGCCATATTTGTAAAAGGGTTTGCGATA
The DNA here is from genome assembly GCF_018350195.1 of Panthera tigris. Classification (NCBI taxonomy): domain Eukaryota; kingdom Metazoa; phylum Chordata; class Mammalia; order Carnivora; family Felidae; genus Panthera; species Panthera tigris. Next base: position 28,429,091 of record NC_056662.1, read on the forward strand.
AAAGTTGACGGCGTGATTCTCAAATGCGTGTGAGCCAAGGAGAGCCGCAGCCGTCCCAAGCGACAGGACCAGGTGGGAAGGTTTGCCCAAAAAGAGGTATCGAAACGCGTTCTAAAGCCGTCCTAATTAGAGCAGTTTAAAAAAAAAAAAACACATTTTGCGTAAGCGAAACCCGTGTGGCCCCTCGTAGATATTCTTTGATGGAACGCTTGGTCAAATCTGTGCATTTAAAAAATGGGATTCTTTGTCTTTTTGCCATGTTATCGTTAGAGTCCTTTAAATACTCTCTCTCTGGTGTCGACAAACTGGCCAGACAGTAAATGCTTTATGCTCGTGGGCCGTCAGGTCCGGACCACTATCACTTCTGTCTGACGTTTCAGTCTGAAAGAAGCCACAGATAATAAAACTTGACTTGCACCAACAGCCGGCCGTAACTTGCCCACCTCTGTCCCAGATACAAGTCCTTGAGCAGATTCTCTTGGCAAACATTTTCTCCTACTCGGTAACTTTCTTTTTCTTTTCATTAACGGTATCTTTCGAAGAATAAAAGTTGAAATTTTCTGAGCACTGGGTGTTGTATGGAAACCAATTTGACAATAAATTTCATATATTGGAAAAAAAAACATTAAAAAAAAGTTGACATTTTCATGAAGTCAAATTGATCGATGGTTTCTTTGATCGATTGCACTTCTTGCGTCTTATCTAAAAATGTCTCTGCCAACCCAAGATCATTAGGATTTAGGTTTGGTTTTTTCCCCCCAGTTTCTTCTAGAAGTTTTATGGTTTTAGGATGTAAATTTATGTCTGTGACCCATCGGATCATATAAATTTGTTCTTAGTATTTTTGTGTATATTGTACAGTAATATTTCTATAAGGTAATATTTTTAAGACAATATTAGATTTTGTGTATGTTAGAAGGAAATGGTCAAGATTGTCCTTCCTCCTCTTCTCCTTCTCCTTCTCCTCCTTTTTACATATGAATATCTAATTATTTCAACACCATTTGTTGAAAAGGCTAGCTTTTCCACATTGAATTGCATTGGCATTTTTGTCAAAAATCACTTGCCCAAATATGTATTACGTATGGATCCGATATTTTTGCTTTTGCTCCAGGGCAAAATTTATTTTTAAAATAGTTAAAAAAATTGTCATTATCAAATTTGACATACAGTGCTATATTAGTTTTAGGTGCTCAACATAGCACTATGACAATTCTGTGCATTGTGCAACGCTCACTATAGTAAGTGTAGTCACCGTCTGTCCCCATACAACATTATTCCAAAACCATTGGCTGTATTTCCCTGTGCTGTACGTTTATCCCCATGACTCATAGGGCAGAGTGATTTTTTTTTTCCAAAGTTTTATTTAAATTCTCATTAGTTTACATACAGTACAATATTGGTTTCAGGAGTAGAGTTCAGTGATTCATCAATTACATTCAGCCCCCAGTACTCATCATAACAAGTGCCTTCCTTAATACCCAAGACCCCTCTAGCCCATCCCTGACCTGCCTCTATCAACCGTCAGTGTGTTCTCTGTCATTAAGAGTCTCTCATGGTTCGATTCCATCTCTCTTCCTTTTTCCCCTTCCCACATGTTCGTCTGTTTTGTTTCTTAAATTCCATATATGAGTGAAATCATGTGGTATTTGTCTTTCTCTGACTTCTTTTGCTTAGCACAATATACCTGGCTCTATCCTCATCATTGCAAACGGCAAGATTTCATTCTCTTTGATGGCTGAGTAATATTCTGCTGTACATATATATCTTTTTTGCTTTTATTTGTAATTTATTGTATCAAGCATTTAGGAACTGATTTTGAAGGATTTAACACAAATACAGGCTCCTTGCCAGTTTATCAATCCAGGAAATGATAGAGGTTGAAGGAATAGTGGAGCAGTTCTTTTCATATATTGTGTAGTTATTACAAATATTCTTGAATAGTTCATTACTCAAGAACAATTACTGAACTCCTTCTATACCTAGACCATACACTAGTTTAACAGATACACAGAGAGAAACCGAATAATAGCTCTCTTCCCCAAAAGAATCACAGCCTGATGAGAAATTTCTAAGATACACCACTGTTTTTCTCCATTGGCCCTTTGACAGTTTTGCAAGCAACCACACTATCCCTGGAGAAGTGGCACTTACACGTCTGACGGATTCAGTCGTATGTTTGGTTCAATTCAGATAGAGTTCTCGTCGTGCTGATGGCAAACTCCTTGCTGTGTATTTGTGCCCTGAGTAATGGGATTAAAACTCTGTGCCTGCTGACAACACAGTATATCGTAGTGAAGAATTCTGTGCAAGTGTATAATCCTATCTGTGGTACCCTCAGCAATAAATGATCGCTGAAATTTGTGTAGCCACTGGAAACACAACTCTAAGACCACATAAGTCTATTTATTTCATAACTAGCTCCATGTTTGACTCCTGGTAGGTTTGACTGGTATCTGTTTCACTTTATTTAAAACTGTTTGTAAAAAGTTTAAATATTTCAGAAGCACCCTAAAAGCATAAAAGTGCGAGGAAAGTGTTATCTTCGTTGAGTTTAGAGCTTCTCATATATTGTCGGTAGACCTGTATTATATAGGAATCAATGGTAATTGATGTATGAATGTAGTGGAACGTAAGAATTCCTATTTAAAGAACCCCCCCCCCCAAAAGCAGTGCATGACTTGGAGGCCTCTATCCACACTGAAGAGTTACCTAACCTCACAGTGCAGAGTCATGTTGAATAACATTCGTGCCCCCAATGTACCGATTCTATTCGTGGTGAGCTGGGAAATTAAGAGCTTGAATTAAATGATACATTTAAATATTTTTCTTGTTTTAATTTAAATTCCATTTAGTTACTATGTAGTGTAGTATTGGTATCAGGAGTAGAATTCCTCACTTACGTATAACACCCAGTGCTCATCTCAAGTGCCTTCCTTAATGCCTGTCAACCATTTAGTCTAATATATATATATATATATATATATATATATATATATATATATCAAATATTCTTTATCAGTTCATCAGTCAATGGGCATTTGGGCTCTTTCCATAATCTGGCTGTTGTTCATAGCACTGCTATAAACATTGGGGGGCATGTGTCCCTTCGAATCAGTGTTTTTGTATCCTTTGGATACAGACCTAGTCGTGCAATTTCAAGACCACAGGAGAATTCTATTTTTAACTTTTGGAGATACCTCCATACTGTTTTCCAGAGTGAATGCAGCAGTTTGCATTCCCACCAACAGTGCAAAAGTGATCCCCTGTTGCTTCCTGAGTTGTTCATTTGAGCCATTCTTACAGGTGTGAGGTGGTGTCCCATTGTAGTTTTGTTTGTATTTCGCTGATGATGAGTGACGTTGAGCATCTATCCATGGGTCTGTTAGTCATCTGAATGTCTTGTTTGGAAAAGTGTCTATTCATGTCTTCTGCCCACTTCCTCACCAGATTACTTGTTTTTGGGGGTTGAGTTTGATAAGTTCTCTATAGATTTTGGATACTCTCCCTTTATCTGATATGTCACTTGCAAATATCCTCTCTCATTCCATCAGTGACCTTTAAGTTTTGTTGAGTGTTTCCTTTACTGTGCGGGTTTTGATGTTGAGGTCCCAATAGTTTGTTTTTTGCCTTTGTTTCCTTTAACTGCAGAGACATGTATAGTCACAAGTTGCTGTGGCCAAGGTCAAAGATATTGCTGCCTATTTTTTCCTGTAGGATTTTTGATGGTTTCCTATCTCACATTTAGGTGTTTCATCCATTTTGAATTTATTTTTGTGTATGTTGTAATAAAGTGGCCCGATTTCATTCTTCTGCATGTCGTTGTCCAGTTTTCCTAGCATCATTTGCTAAATAGACTTTTTTCCATTGGATACTGTTTCCTGATTTCTTGAAGATTAGTTTGCCATACACTTGTGGGTTCATTTCTTGGTTTTCTACTCTGTTCCAATGATAGGTGTCTGTCTTATGGCAGCACCATACTGCCTTGATGATTACAGCTTTGTAATACAGCTTGAAGTCTGTAATTGTGAGGCCTCCAGCTTTGCTTTTCTTTTTCAGCATTACTTTGTCTATTCGGGGTCTTTTCTGGTTCCATACAAATTTTATAATTGTTTGCTGAACCTCTGAGAAGAATGCTGGTGTTATTTTGATAGGGGTTGTCTTGAACGTGTAGATTGCTTGGGGTAGTATAGACGTTTTAACAATCTTTGTTCTTTCAATCCATGAGCGTGGAATGGTTTTCCATTTCTTTGTGTCTTCAATTTCTTTGATAAGTGTTCTTTCGTAAGTGAAAATTGTCATAGTTTTCAGCGTACAGATCTTTTACCTCTTTGGTTAAGTGTTGTAGACTCTGGGTCTGGAATTTTCTCTTGTCCAGCAAGAAATGGGATGCAGGATTAAAAATGTGAGACAGGCTAATGTCCAGGAGGAGACAAGAGCCCCGAGAAAGGGCCCTTGCTCCGTTTTTATTAGGATCAGAAGGCTTACAAACATGGTAATGGACGTGCACAAAGAGACAATGAAATCATGAACATTAACTCATGGGCATGAGGGAAAGGGGGTTTTGAAGATATGTGGTGTTAGGGGTTTAGGTTAATATAAAACAGAATCCTGATGCCCGGTGGAAGATTGTTTACGGCAGATGTGAGGCATCACCTCCGTTTACCTGAACTGATCTAGGGGACAGGAAAGACAGAGCATGCTACCTCAGGGTCAAAAGGCACCTTTCTTTTGCTAATTACCTCTGCTCTGGGGAACTTCACCCTGCAAAGGTCTATACCCTATTTACCGGTTTACCTAATTTGGTCCTTTCTTCCTGTGAAAGCAGCTTTCTGCAATTGTACTCAGTTGGGGGGTATTTCTGCCCTGAATATCTAATCTTGTTTACCCCATCCTGGATGTTTTCGTCCTGAGTTTCCCTATTCCTACACCTTTGTCCTATACTGGGGGTCTTTGCCCCATTTACCTAATCTTATGAACCTAATCTTGTTTACCCAAACTTGGGTGTGTACATCTCATGCCTTTCTAATTCTTTATGCTTTGTTAACCCATGGGGTGCAAGCTCAGGGAATTCCTAAGCTTATTCCGCACAGTTAAGTTTATCTCTAGGTTTCTTAAGGCTTTTGGTGCATTGTAAATGGGATTGATTCCTTGCTATCTCTTTCTGCTGCTTCATGATTGGTGTATAAGAAATGCAACCAACTTCCGTATGGTGATTTTATATCCTGAGGCTTTACTGAATTTGTGCATCAGTTCTAGCAATTTTTTGGTGTAGTGTTTTTGGTTTCCAGGTAGAGTATCATGTCACTCTGAGAAGAGTGAAAATTTGACTTCTTCCTTCCCAATCACTCTGCCTATTATTTCTTTCTTTTGCATGATTGCTGAGGGTAGGAATTCCAGTACTCTGTTGAAAAACAGTGGTGAGTGTGGACAACCCTGTTGTGTTCCTGATCTTAGTAGGAAAGCTCTTAGGCTTTCCCCATTGAGGATGATATTAGCTGTGGGTTTTCCATATATGGCTTTTATGTTGTTGAGGTATGTTCTGTCTATCTCTACTTGAGAGTTTTTTTAATCAGGAAAGGAAGCTGTATTTTGTCACATGCCTTTTCTGCATCTATTGAGAGGATCATGTGGTTTTATCCTTCCAGTTATTAATGTGGTGTATCATGGTGATTGATTTGCAGATATTGAACCAGCCCTGCTGTTCAGGAATAAATCCTGCTTGATTCTGGTGAATAATTCTTTTAATGTACTTTTGGATTCGGTATGCTAGTATCTTGTCGAGAATTTTTGTGTCCGTGTTCATCAGGGGAATTGGATGTAATTCTCCTTTTTAGCAGGTCTCTGTCTGGCTTTGGAATGAAGGTAATGCTGGCCTCATACTTGAGTTTGGAATTTTTCCTTCCCTTTCTATTTTTTGGAACAGTTTGACAAGAGTATGTATTAACTCTTCTTAATGTCTGGTAGAATTCGCCTGGGAAGCCGTCTGTCCCAGTTCTCTTGTTTGTTGGGAGATTTTTGATTACTGATTGAATTTCTTTACTGTTATGGGTCTGTTCAAATTTTCAGTTTCTTCTGTCACAATTGTGGTAGTTTATATGTTTCTAGGAATTTATCCATTTCTTCAGGATTGCCCAATTCATTGAAATATAATTGATCATAATATTCTTTTATAATTGTTTGTATTTCTGTGGTGGTGTTTGTGATCTCTCCTCTTTAATTCATGATTTTATTTCCTGGAGACCTTCTTTATTTCTTTTTGGTAAGTCTGGTTAGAAGGCTATCAATTTGTTAATTGTTTCAAGGAACCAGCTTCTAGTTTTGTGAGTCTGTTCTGTTGTTGGTTTTTTATAACATTGATTTCTGCTCTAGTCTTTATTATTTCTCTTTTTCTGCTGCGTTTGGGCTTTATTTGCTGTCCTTTTTCCATGTCCTTTAGGTGTAAGGTCAGGTTGTGTATTTGAGACATTTCTACCCTCTTTAAGAAGGCCTGGAATGCTGCATACTTCCCTCTTACGACCACCTTGCTACATGCCAGAGGTTTTGGACTGTCATGTTTTCATTTTTGTGGGCTTCCTTGTACTTTTTATTTCCTCTTTAATTTCTTGGTTAACCCATTCATTCTTAGTGGGATGTTCTTTAACCTCTGTGCATTTGTAGTCTTTCCAAATTTTTTCCTGAGCTAGATAACAAGTTTCAAAGCGTTGTGGTCTGGAAATATGCATGGTGTGATCTTGATCATTGTGTACTGGTTGAGGGCTTATACTACAGCATCTTTATTCATTCATCCCTTGGTTTAAATACCTCACTTACTTTGGAGTCAAAGGTAACCCACACGCTCAGAGAGTAGAGGTGGGCTTACCTGAGTTTCCAGTGGGTTTATAAGTGCTGTGTGCTGTGCCGACAGTATGAAATTGTCCAGGATGGGAGATTGTGTCTCATGTTGCACCTTACAGGTAAGCACCTACTCAGACCCCTGCCCCAACACACTCACCAAATGCAAGCTTTCTTGTGTAGTTCTCATTGCTCTTCTTGGGTATGAGTTGCTTGACTCCCTTGGTCATATGATAGTTCTCTATCTGGGTGACATGCACATTCGTGGATAGAAACTCTGCACATGGCAGATAAGAGCCACCAAATCTGAGGAGGGTGAAGACTGGTACAGTGTCACTGTAGGGGGAACTGACACGGCCCAGAGAAAGCAGACAATTACTATAGGAAGTCCACTGTGGATCCCTGGGAATTCCTTGACAATGGGTCCTCTGCCCAGGGTCTGCCCCAGAGGAGGATTCAGGTACTTGTTAACAGATTCCTGCATAGGTAAATGCATGGCTGAATGAGAGTGTGCTTTGAGTGAATACATGCTTGATGCATGGTTGGAAGGAGGAATGCATGAAGAAAAGAATGAATGGGATTGATGAAAGCCTCAAAATCTTGCTCTCTCTTTTTTTTCCACTTTGGCCATGTAAGATGCAAAGATGAACATTAAATACCATTTAAAAGCCTACAGGTCAGGTGACTCACTCTACGATTTGGTAATTCTAACATTTTAAGATTCACAGACTCCACATCTCTTTGACTCCAAGAGACTGAGATTTTACATAGGAAGGAACTAGGATTTGGAGAGGTTCAGTAATCTGCCCAAGGTCACAAGTGGCAAAGCTGGGGTCACACCAGACACAGCGTGTTTTACTGTCGTGCTAGTCGGACACCCCAACTTTCAGGCTCTATGCATTTATGATTCCTGGCTTCTGAAATCATGATCTAACGACTTCTAGAACTCTTTGCAACTGGGTTTTCAGCTGTGCAGTAGAATGAGGAAAAACAATGAGGAAAAACGGCACGATTGTTAAATACTATAAGATGTTATATATTTCAGTAGAATTCATAGGAAGTCACAGTATGACATAGGCTAACACTAAGCCAAAGGCAGGGAGACTGGGTTGTGGTCCCTACACTGACACCACAGCCCAATGCAGGGGAATGGCAGGAAGCCACATGTTTCAGCTTGAGGGAAAGATGTGAATGTTCCATGGCCAGTGGATGGCCTGGAATGTGATTGGACTTGGAGAGAACATTACTGAGGAAAGCTAGTTTTCCCAGAAGAACAGATGGACACCCTAATGACGCTGTATTTGATGAAATTAATGCAAATTGAGCAGCAGGAAACACTGGTTGTCCTCAGAGAATCAGAGAACAGCAGAGCTGAGGGTAGACCAGGGCAGACCATGGAAAGATCAAGTGCCAGGAGAGAGACTCAACCCCTCCGGGACAACTAATCCAAATGAGACCTGGGAGCGGGTGACACACAAGAACCTTCCTGCTGGTGTCTCGGCTCCCCAGAAGCCATAGGAGTAGACCACAGCCACGCGTGGATTTCCTGTGTGGGGATCGATGTCTTGACTGTGTTGTGGTGACCCTTCAGGGAGCTGTCACCAGACCCCGATGACATTCCAGTTAGAAATGAGTGAGTGGAATTGTGCAGGCTTGTAGAGGTTCTGCCTGCCTTTGGATCCCTTTGTTTTGTTTCAGGAGATACTAAGCTTGGGGGCTACCTTTCTCCATGTTGAGATTCCATCCAAATCCAGAGGATTATATGGAGCTACCGTGTCTGTGATTTATGTTTGGAGTCAGGAAGTAGGCCAAAAAAGACACAATGCACATTCTTGAGCTCAGGTTTGTCCCTAAACCTCAGGAAGGCCAGACAGACTTGTAGGCTCAGTTTAACAACTTTTTGGACCATTCGGTGCACACATGTAGTTGTGTTTAACCTGTTGACTATCTTTTGAGTTTGGAGTTTTTCTGGCCCTGTGTTCATGTTTTGGTAGTTGGGTCATCATGAAGGGCATGGTCTGTCACATGGCTTCATTCGAGAGTGGGCACAGGACCCAGACTGAAAGAAGAGCCATGTGTAGAATCCCAGCCTACAGGGTTGTTTGTGGGTGAAGGGGCACAGTATCCAGTGTGTAGTGATGACTTGGCACATGCTTCAGATTTTGAAAATTTTAGTTTTACAAACCAAAGGGATGGAGGTTGTCAGGCTGTACTCACCGTTCACGGACACAAGGGGCTTGAACCAGATACCTACGCCACATCAGGATGCCCTGTTGTTAACTTCACATAGTAATAGGTGCCCCCATCCTTGGGTGACACATTACTGATGTGGATGGAATAGTCTGTTTGGTTGACCTCTGTGTTTTCCACTTGGTTTAATTGGGGGAATGGGCTTCTGGAGGAAGGGAGTGGAGAGACTCAAGAAATGCTTTCAGAAAGTGATGGAACCAGCATGTTGGCTTCTATGTCACACCGGAACGGGCTCTACTCAAGCACAATGCTTGTGTCTGGAGACTCTCAGCCCACACAAGACTGATGACGCTTAATGTCCACGAGTCCATTGCCATGCACTTACTGCCAGGGCTATTTTGCAACTGGTTCCTTGTGAGCCCTGTCTCCTCTTAGGGATCTACAGGATGTTAAGTTCAGTGGGGTGGTTGAGCAAGAGGAGCATGCAGAGCAGGCCCAAACTGCCCATAGGAGATGACAAGACTCCCCTCTCCCAGGGATGTCACCATCCTCTCACATTGTCCTGGAATGACGAATTCCATGCTGGGAAGCCATCCATGGCCCCTACTGAGCATCTTTCCTCCAGCTTCCAGCATCTCTCCCTTCCTCCAACCTCCAGGAGACTTGACACCTTCCATCAGACTCTAAACTCTTCAGAGTTTAGAGACTGGGGTATGTAATGCCTTGATAATCAGGAGCACTGGATTTGCAAATAGATGCAGTCAAGGTTCCAATCCTGAATACACTTTTTGGTGATTGGGCTATATACACTTTGACTTTGAAATTTTCATTTGTGTAGCTCAAATATTCAAACTGAGTTCATAGTCTGCACTCAGACATTCTCTTACCCCTTCTACCCTGTTCCGTACGTGGCACATCCTCCAAACATTTGGGCAAACCAAAAAGGGACCCATGTTCTACACCCTCACTTGTCCACTCTTGTCTGCCTGCTAGAGGCCCTGTTGGTTTTACCTCCTAAACACCTGTGGAATCTGTTTCTCCATCTCCATTATCTCTTGCCCAAATGAAAACTATTACTTCCTAATAGGCTACCCCCATCTTGTTTTGCCCAGCGTAAGCTCTACCTTCTCCTTCTTCCAAGGTTGTCTTCTACAACACACATCTGATTATACGCCTTCTTGCATAAACAGTTTTGTGGTTTCTCATTGCTCCTACAAACCCAGAGTGTTTGGTATATAGTATATGGTGTATGACATATCGTGTGCTATGTGGTATATCGTATATGGTATGTGGTAGTGTAAACAATCCACCCTTCCATGACTGGCTTGGCCCCTAGAGACAAAAGGATCCCTGCCTTTTCTGGTACTGACCACAGTCTCTTATTCCACATTGGGTTCCCTGGGAAAGAGGTGTTGAGATGAATATGAACAAGCAGGTCATTTTCAGGGAGTACTTTTAGGATCAAACCTGTGGAAGGGAGGAGAAGGGAGTAGGAATTTTTAGAAGAAGCTAAGCTGCAGTGAGGTCTCAATGACAACCTCAGGTGATCTCCTGTGCGTGCTGATACTAAGATGTTATTTCAGAGTTGTCCTGAGCTGGGGTGAGCGGGCTGGGCCTCTATATCCCCATGTTGAGGAGCCACTGGATGTGGCAGGTTACCAGGCATGACCTGGGGCAAGGTGGCTCTTCTCAGCTGAGGCCATCTCAAAGAGGGTCACAGCCCAGGGCCACCTCCTGAGGCCTGGTGCATCACAGCATCCACCTTGCTCTGCAGAGCCCCTTCCAACTCTGTTCCTTGACCTCAGCACATGGATTAACTGCGCCCCCCCCCCCCCATTGAGGTCCTTAGAACTACCCCACTCACCCAGGGGCCCTGAGGTCTCTGAGCACACCTGGACTAACCTGGGCTTTCCCACTTGGAAACGTTTAGGATGACTATCATGGGGACAGAGAAGCAGCTCCTTCTGGGATCTCTGAGTGCCTAGCTCTGGAGTGAGCTCTGGCAGAGGACAGAGGAAGGAGGAGAAGGAACCTAAGAACTGGAGTGAGATAAAACCTGGGTTACGAAACAAAATCTCCCCACTATTCACTTCCTTGCAATGTCCCCCAAAGGGGTGTGAGAGGCAGAGATCCAGCTGAGGACAAGATGTTGACTTTTTTTAATGGCCTTAATTTGTGTAACAGTTTTACATTTAGAAAAAACTTGGGACAATCATACAGAGTTCCAATATACAGCTGCACACAGTTTCCCATCTTATTGATGTCTTACAGTAGTATGGTACATTTACTATAATTTAATGAACCCATGTTGGTACATTATTATTTAGCAAAGTCCAAAATTTATTTAGATTTTGTCTTGGCTTGGGCTACTATAAGAAAACACCATAAACTGGATGCCTTGTACAACAGGAACTAATTTCTCAGAGTTCTGGGCATGAAAATCTGAGATCAGGGTGCAGGATAATTAGGATTGTGATATGCATTTCCCACAATAGCAAAACAGATGGTTGTGTAGTCTCCTGGTCTGCCCCACCCCCCTCCGATGAACCTGCATAAGGTACAAAGGTGAAAAAAAATGGCAGAAGGGAATGGGCATAAAGCTGAAGAGGTACAGGAGAAACGAGAAGAGAAGAAGCTGGAGGTAAAGTTCAAACTCAATGGGAGTGGGGTTCATGAAGGCACAGAGACCTTCATGGGAATGCGGCCTGGGATACTGTTCCCAAGCATCCAGATATGCAGCCAGAGGAAGAGAGTGAGGATAAACTTACCACGTCACTGAGGACAGTGGGGGTGGGGTGGGGTGACAATGTCCCGGAGGAAGTGATGCCAGCAAATATTCACATTAATGTTGTAAAGATTTCACAGAATCGGAAGTGCCAAGGATGGAGTGTTGGAAGCTGATCCCAAGTGAGAAAGGAGGGAGATAATCCAGACACTTGCTCTCTGTTGTAAACTGTGCTGTCAGAGGAAGGCAGGCCCTCTGCAAATTACTCTTGATAAGTCTTTGCAAACAAATAAAACTCTTCCCTTTTCAACGTTTCTAATGTTTCAAAAGCCCATATACCAAGTGAATAATAGTTTTACTGTTTTTTTATGTCCCGATACATTCATAACTGACTGTTGGAGGGTTTCTGAGATGTTGAAAAAAGTTTCTAAAGGTCACAGAAAAATCATTACTTTTCCCACCAATTACTGGCATCACTTTTCATGGTTTCAGCTGCACCGTCATTGTTTTGGTCTTGCATCACTGTGCAAAGTGAGCACTGTTTCCATTTATTAAGTTCTAGGGAAGTAGTTCAATTCAGGTATGAGCTGTGGGAATGCAGAGTGAGAGAGTGGAATTGATATTTTACATGGGGTGGTTTTTGGAAGGTGCTTTTCATAAAGGGACATATCAGCAGAGCTTGAAAGGGGGAGAGACCGAGCCATGCACATCTGTAGGGGGAAGAAGCACAGAAGGGAGACAATTTGACCTCCATTTCCATAGGATCACTGTGGCGGAACCCAGAGAGTCTGTTAGGGATGCGACAATGGTCCAGGAAGAGATGCTGGTGGCTGGGACCAGGGGGCAGCCCGGGAGCGAGCAGTGTGCAGGTGCTGAGTGGAGCTCCCTGGTGTGCGGGAGGAGGCTTGCCCTCGCTCCTGAGAGCTTTCCAGGAATTTTGCAAGCTAGTTGTTCCACTGTTGGCAGCTTGAAATTGGCCACGTTGGGAGTGTAGACACCACCGAAGTGGACAAGCACTACAAATTGGACTTCTTTTTCCTCCTGAGACGTGGATTGTTGAACATTTACCATCTTGCCACTGCACATAGCTTTATGAAGGCAGAATTGAACACGGGATATGAAGAAGGAAATCAGGGAAGGGTCCAGGTTTCTGGACTGCCAGCACGTGTACATGAGCAACGAGGTCGGGAAGGATGAAGGTGACAGAGGAGGTAGTGTTCCCATCACAGGGAGAGGAAGAGATATTCCTCTGTGGGTTTGAGTAGAAGGACATGTAGGCAAAGAGGGAGGAGAATCCCTTCTCTTCTTCCAACCAGGATGGGATTCATTTGTATTCGAGAGACATTGGAGAACTCACCAAGGCTTAGAAGTCTGAGGGTTGGCAGGAATAACCTGTGAGAACATGGACTTGAGTGTGTACTTCATGACCATGGTCCCCAGGAGAAGGATAAGAGCCTGGTATGCGTACATGTGACTTGTTTCTCACATTCTAGTAGGATATCCATGTGTCAGTCTCCAGAGACATTCTATTGCCCTGCTCAGGACCCGGTATGAAGACCAGCTCTGGGGCATCACGGACTGGGAGAGGAGCAGCAGGAACTGTGGGCAGGTGGGTCTCTGGGGAAGCAGGCATCTGGGGCAGGGTTGTGGAAGCTTCTAGTTGTTCCTTGTCTTAGGCTGGGCCCCTCAGGGAAGGAAGGAGGCAGCAGAAACTGAGGATGGCACGTAGCAGGGGAGGAAGGAAGGAGATGTGGACCCATGTTCACATTTGATTATCTGCTCATCATTCCAGAAATGTTCTCCACGTGTCTCCTATGTCCTCGGTGCTATTTTCCTCCTGGGTCACCTGTAGTGAGAGGACAGGTGGTCCCTGACATGGACTGTGCCTCCTCAGCCTTCCTCCCTAGGTCCTGATCCCCCTTCCCCATTCTCTCCAGTCTGTCCCACAGAGGGTCAGAGCGGGAGCCGTCCTCAGAGCAGCCAGCGGGCACCTGTCAGCATTCCAGGTGTGGACACCTGGTGCCCAGATAATCTAGAGATGGTCTCCACAGGGTTTTCCACCCAGCTGTTGCTCAGTCAGCCCACTTCTCAGAAACCCTAGGCCTCTGTGCACATCCTTTGCCAGCCTTTGACCCTACCCACCTCCTACAGGACCTGAGAGTCCTCCTGGGAGTTTGGAACCTCCCAGAGGGATTCCTGAGGCCCCTTAGGGTATCGAAGGAGTTATTTCACCTGCTCTTTACTCCAAGTGGGCGGTGACCCTGTATGACCTGTGGGCTGCCCCTCTTGCTGATCTGGCTCTTTCTTGGACTGACCTTGCCCTGTCTTCCTTGTCCATAACTCACAGTCAATCCATTACATCCTGTGGACATAGATGACTGAGACAGTGACAAGCAGCAGTAACAGCTTGGGACCCAGGTAGAGAGCCACCAGGAGTGGAGTGGACAGTTCTTGATCTGGAAATGAAGGGACAGGAGGCAGCATCAGAGAGGGATCCAGGAGTCCACTCCCAGGGGCCTCCACTTACTCCATCTGAGGGAACCTGGACCCATCAATGCTCTGAAGCTAATGAATCTCCCTGTGAGATGCTCAAGGCAGAATTCAGAGTTGAAGTACCTCATCTGGCTCACCCCTTCTCTGGCTACCGGGGGTCCTTCCTGAGGGAAGGGATCGAGGCTGTGCATCTTGGTGCAGCAGGGTCGGCAACATAGGCATCCAGCCTTCCAACCCAGACAACCCTAATACCCATTTCCAGTCTTAGCACACAAGCAAGCTTGCTAGTTCAGGCACACTGGAAGCACCAGAAGTAACAGCCCTGGTATGAGCCCCAATGCAAGGCCAAAGACCAAAGTCTAACCCAAGCCAGTCCAGAGGAGGTGATGTTGATTTGTCTCTTCCTGCTTTCCTGGTTCAGGAAAGTCAGGTCAAGACTGACCCCTGGAAATCACACGGTCCAAGAATAGGAGGACTCTGAAAGGTGGAAGACGAAGGCAGACAGTCTAGATGCCGGCAGTCTGGAAGAACACAGCACCAGGTATCCTGGCTCCATGCTACTGAATCCCCAAGCACAGGAGACCCAGGTGTGGCATTCAAACAAAGACTAGTGTCAGCAACCCTAGCTCCCATTTCAAAAAACGGGGAGCAAAATAAACCCCAATCAAGCAGAACAGGGAAAAAAAGAGGAGAAAAATTAATGAAATTGAAAATACGCAAGAGAAAAAATCACTAAAACAAAAGAGAGTTTGTTGAAAAGATTAGTAAAATTGAAACAATTCTTAGTAATTCTGACAATGAAAAAAGGGAAAAATAAATATTTCCAATATCAGGAAAGAAATAGGATATTACTACAGAGCCTACAGACAGCAAAACGATAGCAAGGTAATATGATGAGAACTCTATGGGTAGAAATTGGACAACTCAAGAAAATGGACCAGCTTCCTCAAAGCACAACGTGCCACAAGCATCCAATATGAAATGAAGAATTTGAGTAGCCCTAGCTATCCAGATTCTCTTCATATATATATATATAAGAGTTGTGGAGTCCCATGTGGTTCACAAGAAAGTTCTCCCAAGCATTTAGAGATGAAATAAAACCAAGTTTGTTGCACAAAATAAAGTCTCAGAAGAAATTTTGAGAACTATCCATTCCATTATAACTGATTGTAGGGAGTTACTGTTAATTTTACAAAGTGTGTAATGGTATTGGTTTTGTTGAAAAACGAAAGTCATTAATCACATGACCACACAATTATGGACTCCATTTGCAACTGGATGTGCATCCACGACTGAGTCATTAGTGGCCGCAGTTAGGCAGGACCTCTAGTGTTAAGAGAAGTTGTTCTCCCTTTCTTATCTCTCCTCTCCTAGTTGGTAGGGTCATGGACACTCGGTGACTCAGTGTTGACCCAGCAATGAGGACAGTGTCATGGGGTATGTTAGAAGGAAATGGGCCTTTGAAAGGTCTTCTGGAACAAAGACTCCTGGTAACATGGCTCAAACTCCTCCATATATTATAAGAGCGAGATAAGATATAATTTGGTCATAGAAAGGGGACCTGTAGGTCCTTGGGACAATGCCCAGCTGTTATCTCTAACACGTTTGTCGTATAGGCTGGTGGTCCCTGTCCTCAGGGACTCAGGTTTCTCTTGATTGGTTTAGCCCATCACCTGGACTAAGGGCAGGACATCTTCTCCATCTGTCCCCCATTGCTCCCTGAGTTGGTCCCGTAAACTTCCAAGCTCCCAGGGTGGTTGTAGCAGATCAGAAATGAACTGGAATTGGCATAAAGTAAATGTGCAGTGAGTAATCATGATTATTGCTGGCCTGTTGTCCCAAAGCAGGGGACAAAGGTGGTTTGTGCTGTGAGCACCCATGGTCACCAGGGAGTCTGGTTCAGACTCAACACTCTGTCCTCAGGGTTCCCGTCCAGAATTTCAGAGTGGCAAGTGCAGACCTTTGCTGAGAAGGGGATAGAAGGGTGTAAGAAGGATCGATATGAAGCCCAGGTGAGAACAAACAGAAGGAGGAGGTGGCTGGCCTGGCGTGGTGACATAATTACTGTCAGGTGAAGGTGCAGGAGGCAAGATGCTAGCGACAAGATCATCTCCCTCCCTCTGTTGTTTCCTTCTCTAATGCATGTTTATGTCAAAAGATCTAAAAAGCTATGTACCAAAATCTTAACAGTGGTCACTCTTGGAGCACGAGCTTTGGGGAGGGAAGCTCATATCAAAATTCTACTTTATGTCTGTAGACCTCTAGATTATTCTATAATAGGCATGAATGACTGCTTTTCATATAAAAAAAGAAAAGATAGAATTTAAAGTGCCAGGTCAGTTGGCATCTCGGACTCACCGTGGGTCGTATGGGCTTCCTGGTCCTTCTGGTGGGCAGAGACCACAAGGGTATGGGTTTTGGTGACCTCGGGCTGCCCGTCTTGCTGCACCTGGCAGGTGAAAACCACATCTTCCCTGTGGACGGATAAATTCACCAGGAGCCAGCTCGTCCAGTTAAAGGTCCCATCCTTATTCTCCATGAGGTTCGAGGCCGTCGAGGCCGTTTCTGTTCGGGACACGTGTCCGTTCTCCAACCAGGTCAGCTGTAGGCGCTGGGGGTAGAACTTCTTCACTTGGCAAATGACCTTCACCTGGTCCCTTGTCACGGGTTGCTGGGCAACCTCCAAGGTGGGTGGAACTGAAACAGCACAGAGCAGAAGCTCTGACCTCATGGAACAGACACGTCACCGGGGAGGGGGTCGAGAACTTAGCTCCCCCCACGCAGCAAGGGAATCACCCAGATCAGTGCTAGGCATACAGCTGGTGCTCAAACACTGAGGGTAGGCTTTGCATGTGAGTGAAATCCCTAAGCACAGTGCCCAGTACACAGTAGGTGCTCAAGGTACCTACTGGTAGCTCCTATTAGGGTAATGATGAGTGAAATCGAGCCCCCAGCATGCATTTGGAATCAAATAACTAGCAAAATCCATGAAATCACCAAGCACACAGTGGCTGGATTACAGTAGGTGCTCAATAATTGGAGTGGCTCTGGGAAAGTAAATCGAACTACCTAGCACGGTAGGTGTTCACCCGGAACTGCCGTTAAAACAGGAGGAGGTGACGGTACCCCTGGGTGCCCGGTGGTTGGGAGGGTCTGTCAGGAGGCAGGTTCCAGGGGATGGAAGGCTGGGAGCACGGAGTGGGGGAGGGGCAGGCTGGGAGGCTTGGGGGCCGGAGCTGGGCTTGGGCCGGGGGTGACGGGCATCTACCTCGGAGGGTCTCGGACAAGTTGGCAGTCCCACGAAGAGGAGGGCCCCCCTTCAGGGTCACGTGGGCCACCTCGCAGATGACCTGGGAGCGAACGTCCCCCGGGGCCAGCGGCAGCCTGGCTGTGCTGGAGATGCTGTAGGAAGCGCTGTCTCCCTCTGGGTCCACGGTGGTCTGGGAGGCTGCCAGCTCATTCCCGTTTTTGAACCATTTCAGGGTGACGTTTCTGGGGGAGAAGCCGTGGGACTCGCAGGTGAAGCTCACAGTCTGCTCAGGTGTGGCCCTGGCCGTGGGGCCCGACACCACGGGGGGAGAGGGTTTGGCTACAAGAGGAGCATTTACGAGCAGTAAGCGTGACTCTGGTCATCCTCAGCAACGACAGGTATGTGACACTGTGCAGAACCCTCACATGGATTATGTTTTAGCCCTGCTGATAGTGTTGGGAGGGCGGCGTTGGAGACTGAGTCAGGGGCAGGGCCCGCGTGCAATTCCAGCCTCAGTTCAAAGTCCCCCTTGTCTTCTCTGCCAGGGGACCTCCCACCAATCTGGGCACAGGAAGGACATTTCTGGTGGGTGTCACTCTTGGTCTCCACTGTTCCAAAGTGCCTCCCTGGACACCTTACCGACTTCAGAGGGCGTGTGCAGCCGTCAGTGCAGGGGTGGGGGCAGGGGTGGAGGGGGCCCCCAGGAGAGCCGGAACCAGGTGGCCAGCCGCCCGCAGGCCTGGACGTGGCCAAGCCCAGCGCCCCCGGTGAGAGGGGACCGCAGGCCTTTCTCCTACTCGGGTGGGAGTGAGGGGCACGTGAGGCAAATACAGGCAGTTTTGCTTTGAATTTAACACTGAAAATGCTTCTCCAGGACCAAACTCGGATCTGTCTTTATCCCAAACTTAACTTACACCTGGAGCTCTCCCTTCAGGTATTTGTTAATTTACTCTAGTTTTCAGTCTTTCCACAAACACTCCATAGGGTCTCATCTCCAAACCCTGAGTCTGAGAGGGAGGGAATGAGGGGTTGTTTTTCTGAATCTGCGTTCTTCTCTTGGGTCAGTGTTGGGTTGAACACCAAGATCACGGAGTGCTGAGAAAGCCAAAGATGGTTAATTTTTCAATCGTGAATCAATTTCAAGGACAGAGACACCGGTCTACGGAGCAGGCAGAAGCCCTCTTGTGTCCTGGGAACACACACATCAGTGACTCGAGAGGGAGGGCATTTCAGAAGGTCCTATAGGGGGTCTCCAAATTGTCCCTTATTACCAAACACCTTCTAGAACAGTCGTCAGAGGGCACATATTGCAGATATGTGTATTTGTGAATGTTCAACTTCCTTTCTAAAACTCAGCAAACATTCTGAGGACATAGGTAGGAGGTGTCACATGAGTAAGTCAAGTCATGAAAACACCAGCAGCCCTGACCCCCCTAGAGGGACAAAGCGCTGTGATTGGTTGTATTGAGAGTGTCTCGGGCCCCTGATGTTAGGCTGACTCCCTGACCCTCAGCTCCTTCAGGCCCGTGCCTGCCTTGTGATGGGGTCCGTGGTATGTCCCCAGCATTCGCAGGACAGCCACCGCGTGCCAGGTCCTGTCGTAAGCAACTTACATGCATTCGCTCACTCAGTCCCTGCAGCGGCGCTGTGGGGCTGTGTTGTCATAGACACGCGACGACACCGAGCCCAATGTGGGGATGACTCCTCAGAGGTCCCAGATCCAGGACCTCAGACCTGGTTGGGAGTCCAGGCACTGGTACTGGCTGTGGTGACCAGGCAAGGGACACACCCACTGGGAACTTGCGTGACACCCTCACAATCAGGGTAAAGCCCCGTTTCCTCCCTATGTCTGGGGGTATAGGGAGACTCGGTTGCTACCGTTAAGAGTCAGTTCCTGTATCACGGGAGCATTTTTCGAAAAGACCCCCAGCGAATGACCTACATCGGGCATCTCTTCCAAGCAGGGGTAGCAGAGTCAACAGTGCTGCTGTGCCTCTTCTCCCTGTGATATTTCTGAACGGTTATAACGAAGCACATTCCCCGCCTCCCTGCCCTCGGTGCATTTACCCGCATTGGAAGGGAGGGGAACGTAAGCTTCATGAGAGAAAAGTCCTTGGCTGTTCTGTTCTCTGCTACGTCCACAGCATCCAGAGCCCAGAATGCACACAGCAGGTGCTCAGTAAGTGCTGAGTAAGGAGAACTCTGGCCACATTAAGCGGAGGTCTCTCCAGAGACAGGGGTGAAGTGAGGCCTTGTGACTGGGAAAGTCACTCAGACTTTCAGTCCCTCATCGCTGGAACCAGAAGGCTGGTCAGGATTGGAAAAGGGAAGAGCTGGGAGCCTGCAGACTGAGGTTCCAGATTTTCCCACCGTTTATCAGCCATGGTGTCTTCAGCAAATAGCACAACATCTCCGGGCCTCAACGTCCCTGATCCGTGGAAGGGGCTCATTCAGGGGCACCCGCCAAAGCACCTGATCCTTATCTGTTGCCCAAGCGATGGAGGGCATTCTTATTGACTTGTTGTCACAACCAGGGGAAGGAGCGATACTCACCGCTCACGATGACCTGGGTGCCTGGTCCAGACCTAAACTCCACATCCGGAGCCCGTTTCCTGAACTTCACACAGTAGTAGGTTCCCGTGTCTGCTGGGGTGATGTTACTGATGCGGATGGAAAAGTCCAGGTTGCTTCGCTTTGTGATGTCTGTAACAGTTGTTACTCGGGGGGAGTGGCGGTATCCGACAGAACTGAAGATTAACTCCCGGCCTGGCCCTGTGCCCCTGAACCACTCGACCTTCCCAATGGGGAGCAGGGAGGTCAGGGTGCAGCGCAGAGTGGCTGTCTCTCCGGCGGCCACAGACACCGACTTCTCGGGCTGGATCACCTGCAGTTCCGCCTCACCTGCCACACCTGGGGGGAGAACAAAACAGCTATTTAGCATCCTTGTGCGATCCTGTCCGTCCGCGCAAGTATTTATCCACAACAGCTTTCACTGAGTGCACACCTTGAGCCCAGCCCGCTGCGTGTACACGGCATGTAGCCCTCGCGACGAGCCTGTCACACGAGACCCTGTTACAGACGAGGAAAGCAAAACACAGAGAGATTCAGTGATGTGGCACACGGCAGGCGGACGGCCCCAGCCCTCTCTGAAAGCGTCGTGCTTCGCCAAATGATCCTGCTTGTCTGTGTTCTGGCCCCTTGGGGTGTTACGCTTTCTGGTCTCTTGCATTCGGTGGGGCCGTGAGACTTCTTTAGACCATTGTGTGTGAGCGGAAGTGATGGATGTAGTTTCTGGGCTGTGGGTTTAGCTTCTGGAACCTCTCTGGATCAACTTCCCTCCTTCACTAGCACGTGCACATGCTGGGGTCTGTTCTAGCAGCCTGGATAACTGAGTGGCAGTGATGGGCAGAGCTTTCAACACACACAAACGTGAAGTTAAATGAGAAGTAAAATATTCTTTCAAAAATCTGTGGGTTTTTTTCTTATATCATAATCATATTATTTTATTTTTTTTAATATAGTTTGTTCCAGTTGGGCTTAATACAACACCCAGTGCTCATCCCAACAAGTGCCCTCCTCAATGCCCATCCCCCACTTTCCCCTCTCCCCCATCCCCCCATCCACCCTCAATTTGTTCTCTGTAGTTAAGAGTCTCTTATGAGTTGTCTCCCTCCCTCTCTGTTTATAACTATTTTTCCCCCCTCCCTTCCCCCATGGTCTTCTGTTAAGTTTCTCAAGATCCACATATGAGTGAAAATATGTGATATCTGTCCTTCTCTGACTGACTTATTTCACTCAGCATAATACCTTCCAATTCTATCCACGTTGCTGCAAATGGCCAGATTTCATTTTCTCATTGCCAAGTAGTATTACATTGTATGTAGAAGCCACATCTTCTTTATCCATTCATCAGTTGATGGACATTTAGGCTCTTTCCATACTTTGGCTATTGTTGAAAATGCTGCTATAAACATTGGGGTACCTGTGCTCCTATGCATCAGCACTCCTGTATCCCTTGGGTAAATACAATCCCTGTATGCTGGGTCATAGGGTAGTTCTATTTTTAATTTTTTGAGGAACCTTCATACTGTTTTCCAGAGCGGCTGCACCAGTTTGCATTCCCACCAACAGTGCAAGAGGGTTCCCGTTTCTTCACATCCTCGCCAGCATCTGTTGTTTCCTGATTTGTTCATTTTAGCCACTCTGACCGGTGTGGGGTGGTATCTCAGTGTGGCTTTGATTTGTATTTCCCTGATGATGAGTGACATTGAGCATCTTTTCATGTATCTTTTGGCCATCTGGATGTCTTCTTTGGAAAAGTGTCTATTCATGTCTTCTGCCCATTTCTTCACTGGATTATTTGTTTTTTGGGTGTGGAGTTTGTTGAGTTCTTTATACATTTTGGATACTAGCCCTTTATCTAATATGTCATTTGCAAATATCTTCTCCCATTCTGTCGGTTGCTTTTAGTTTTATGATTGTTTCCTTTGCAGTGCAGAAGCTTTTTATCTTGATGAGGTCCCAATAGTTCATTTTTGCTTTAAACTCTCTTGCCTTTGGAGATGTGTTGAATAAGAAATTGCTGCGGCTGAGGTCAAAGAGGTTGTTGCCTGCTTTCTCCTCTAGGGTTTTGATGGTTTCCTGTCTCACATTCAGGGCTTTCATCCATTTTGAGTTTATTTTTGTGCATGGTGTAACAAAGTGGTCTAGTTTCCTTCTTCTGCATGTTGCTGTCCAGTTCTCCCAACACCATTTGTTAAAGAGACTGTCTTTCTTCATTGGATGCTCTTTCCTGCTTTGTCAAAGATTAGTTGGGCGTACATTTGTGGTCCAGTTCTGGGTTCTCTATTCTATTCCATTTGTCTATGTGTCTGTTTTTGTGCCAATACCGTACTGTCTTGATGATTACAGCTTTGTAGTAGAGGCTAAAGTCTGGGAGTGTGTTGCCTCCCGCTTTGGTTTTCTTCTTCAATATTACTTTTGCTATTTGGGGTCTTTTGCAGTTCGATACAAATTGTAGGATTGTTTGTTCTAGCTTAGAGAAGAATGCCAGTGCAATTTTGATTGGGATTGCATTGAATGTGTAGATTGCTTTGGGTAGTATTAACATTTTAACAATATTTATTCTTCCAATCCATGAGCACAAAATGCTTTTCCATTACTTTGTGTCTTCTTCAATTTCCTTCATAAGATTTCTACAGTTTTCAGCATACAGATCTTTTACATCTTTGGTTAGGTTTATTCCTAGGTGTTTTATGGTTCTTGGTGAAATTGTAAATGGGATCAGTTTCTGTATTTCTCTTTCTGTTGCTTCATTATTGGTGTATAAAAATGCAGCCAATTTCTGTACATTGATTTTGTACCCTGTGACTTTGCTGAATCATAATCATATTATTTTAGTTTCTGAATGCTATTACAACAAATTATTTTTTTAGGTTTTTAATGTTTATTTTTGAGAGAGAGACAGAGTGCAAGCAGGGGAGGGGCAGAGAGCGAGGGAGACACAGAATCTGAAGCAGGCTTCAGGCTCTGAGCTGTCAGCACAGAGTCCAACGTGGGGCTCAAACTCACAAACCGTGAAATCATGACCTGAGCCGAAGTTGGATGTTTAACCTACTGAACCACCAAAGTGCTCCATAACGAATTATTTAAAACTTAATGGCAAAACCTACAGAAGTTTATTATCTTACAATTCTTGAGGTCAGAAGTCCAGAATTGGTGTTGCTGAGTTAAAATCAAGGGTCAGCTGAGCTGCATTTCTTCTGGAGTTAGGGTTTTTGTCTTTCCAAATTCTAGAAGCTGCCCACAATCCTTTTCTCACGGTTTCACATCTTCCAGTCACTCCAAATTCTTGCCTGTCTTGTCACCTGTCCTTCTTTAATTTTGACTTCCCTACCTCATTCTTATAAGGACTCTTGTGAATATATTTGGGCCACTTTGATAATCTCAGATAATCTCCCCATTTAATAGTCTCCAGTTAATCACTTCTGCAAAATCTTTTTTGGCATATAAAACTATTCACTGGTCTAGGTGTTATAAAACGGGCTTCTTTGTGGGGGACATTGTTCTGTCTACCACATATGTATCCCCAGACTATTACAGAAACCAGTTACTATAAAAAAACTTCTGTATGAGCCATTGCTACACAGGCTGAAAAGCAGGCAATTTACTGGAATCTGGAAGAAGGAGTTTTCAAGCAGTGAACTGGTGAAACAGTTTGTGAAATAAAACTAGAAATCAACAACAGAACAAGAAATAGTATATTCTCAAATTTATAGCAATAAAAGAACTCATTCTTAAAAAAAGCAAAAATTAAGCAAAAAGGAATCACAAGGGAATTTAGAGAACACCTTGAGATGAATGAAAATGGAAACACAACTTGCCCAAACCTACAATCTGCAGTGAAAGCAGCTCTAAAGGGAAATTTATGGCTGTAATGCCTACATTTAAAGAGAGGAAAGATCACAATTCAGTTAACAACTATGGACCTTGAGAAGTCAGAAAAAGAAGAGGAAAAATAAACCTGAAGGTAGCAGAATGAAGGAAATAAAAAACACTAGTGTAGAGATAAATAAAATGCAAATAGGAAAACAACACAGAGGAACACTGGACTGTTTGTGGGAATGCAAACTGGTGCAGCCGTCATGGCAAACAGTATGGAGGTTCCTCAAAAAATTAAACATAGAGGGGCGCCTGGGCAGCTCAGTTGGTTGAGTGTCCAACTTCGGCTCAGGTCATGACCTCACAGTTCGTGAGTTCGAGCCCCGTGTCGGGCTCTGCGCTGACAGCTCGGAGCCTGGAGCCTGCTTCAGATTCTGTGTCTCCCTCTCTCTGCCCCTCCCCTGGCTCAAGCTCACTCTCTCTCTCGAAAACAAACATTAAAAATAAAAAAAAATTAAACATAGAACTACCCTATGAGCCAGCAGTTGCACTACTATATATTTGTCCAAAGGATACAAAAATGCTGATTTGAAGGGGCACATGAACTCCAATGTTTATAGCAGCGCTATCAACAATAGCCAAATTATGGAAAGAGCCCAAATGTCCATCAACTGAGGAATGGATAAAGAAGATGTAGTATGTATATACAATGGAATACTATGCAGCCAGAAAAAGCAAGAAATCTTGCCATTTGGAACAACGTGGATGGAACTAGAGGATATAATGCCAAGCTGAATAAGTCAGACAAAGACAGATACCAAATGAGTGCACTCATATGTGGAATTTGAGAAACTCAACAGATGAACATAGGGGAAGGAAAGGAAAAATGAGATAAAAACAGGGAGGCAAACCACAAGACACTCTTAAATACAGAGAACAAACCGAGGGTGGCTGTAGGGGAGGTGGTTGGCGAGATGGGCTCAATGAGTGATGGACAGTAAGGAGGTAACTTTTTGGGATGAGCATTGGGTGTCATATGTAAGAGATGAATCCCTGGGTTCTCCTCCTGAAGCCAAGACTGCACTAGATGTTCACTAACTTGAATTTAAAGAAAATCTTGGAAAAAAAAAAAAAACCCATCAACACTAAAAACTCAAGTGCATTTCTATAAGCGAGTGGTGACCAATTCAAAAGGGATTAGAGAATAATTCCACTTACACTAACATCAAATAGTATAAAATGCTTCGGAGTAAAGTCTCACATGGGGATGAAAGACTTGTACACCAAAACGTGTAAAATGTTTTTGCTGAAAGAAATGAAGGAAGACATAAATAAATGGAAAAACTTCCTCTGTTCGTGCATTGGAAGACTTCATATTGTTAAGATGTCAATACTACCTAAAGCGATCCACAGATTCAATACAATTGTTATCAAAACCCCCGTGGCATTTTTTTTTTTTTTTGCAGAAATGGAAAAGCCCATTCTAGAACTCATATGCAATCTCAAGGGACCCAAGATCACCAAACAATCCTGGAAAAGAGTGTAGTTGGAAACCTCACATTTCTTGATTTGAAAACCTACTACATAGTATATTAATTAGAGTACTATAGTACTGAAAAGAATAGAGGGATAGAGCAATGAAATAGAATAGAAAGCCTAAAAATAAACCCTCACATATATGGTCAAAAGATTTTCAACAAGAGTGCCAAGACCATTCAATGGGGGAAAGAGTAATCTTTCCAACATGAGACGCTGGGAAAACTGGATATCCACATGCAAACAAAGGAGTTGAACCCTCACCTTACTCTATATAGATAAACAAGCTCAAATTGGGTAAAGGGACCTAAATATAAGAGCTAAATCAATAAAATTCAGAGACAAAACTGTAGGCAGAATTTATGATGTTGGGTTTGGAAATGATTTCTTTAATTTTTTAATTTAATTTTTTAATGTTTATTTATTTTTGAGAAAGAGAGAGAGAGAGCCAGAGCCTGAGCAGGGGAGGGGCAGAGAGCGAGGGAGACACAGAATCTGAAGCAGGCTCCAGGCTCTGAGCTGTCAGCACAGAACCTGACAGGGCTCGAACTCACAGACCACGAGGTCATGACCTGAGCTGAAGTCAGATGCTTAACCGACTGAGCCACGTAGGCAATATGACAATGATTTCTTGGATAGAAACCAAAAGCGCACATAACAAAATAAAAATATATATGACTTGGACTTCGTCAAAATTAAAAACTTTTGTGTGGGGGCTCTTGGGTAGCTAATCAGTTATGTGTCTGATTCTAGCTCAGGAAATGATCCCATGATTCATGAATTCAAGCCCCACATAGGGTTCTGTGCTGGCTATGTGGAGCCTGCTTGAGATTGTCTTTCTGTCCCTCTCTCTCTGTCCCTACCCTGCTCCTATGCTCTCTCTCTTAAAATAAATACTTAAACTTAAAAAAAAAAAAAAAAAACTTTTGTGCAGCAAAGGACAATATCAAAAGTGAAACAGAACTCAGAATGGGAGAAAATATTTGCAAAGCATGTGTCTCAGAAAGGATTAATAGCCAGCATATATAAAGAACTATAATTCAACAACTAAATAATGAACAGCCCAATTAAAAAAAGGACTTAGGACTAGAATAGGCATTTCTTCAAAGAAGATATTCAAATGGTGAGTAAGCACATGAAAAGATGTTGAACGTCACTAGTCATTAGAAAAATGAAAATCCAAACCACAATGAGATACCCCTTCATCCCTGAGAATGGCTTTTATCAAGCACAACAAAGCAAAACCAAAATACAAGAAAATAAAAATCAGAAAATAAGGATTGAGTAAGCTGTAGAAATTGAAACTCTTGTACATGGTTGGTAGGAATATAAAATGGTGCAGCCACTGTGGAAACAGTGGTTTTTTTCATGAAAATTTAAATATAGAATTACCATATGATCCAAATATTCCAATCTTGGGTAAATACCCACCAAATTACAGGTATGTAATCAGACATTTGTACATCCATGTTCATAATAGCATTATTCATAATAACTGAAAGGAAGGAGAAAAAACTCATTTTTTTTTAAGTTTATTTATTTTGAGAAAGACAGAGAAATCACCAGTGGGGTGGGGGGCAGAGAGAGAGACACACACAGAATCCTAAAACAGAATCCTAATCCACACTGTCAGCACAGTGCCTGTCATGGACCTCGAACCTACAAAACCATGAGATCATGACCTGAGCCGAAACCAAGAGTCAGACACTTAACTGACTGAGCCACTCTGGTGCCCCAGAAAAAGAACTCATTTCTATCCATAGATGAGTGCATACACAAAATGTTGATAGATATATACAATGGAATTATATTCAGTCTTAATAGTCTGATATGTACTATGATATGGATGAACTTAAATGTCATTCTACGTGATATATGCCACATACAAAAGGACACATAAATGATTCCACTTACATGAAGCACCTAGAAGAGACAGATTCATAGATACAAAAAAGTATCTATAAGTATAAGAACAGAGGTTACCAGTGGCTGTGGGGGAAGACGGAATGGAGAATTCTTGTTTAATGGATGCAAAGTGTCTGCTTCGGTTGTTGAAAAAGTTCCTGAAACGCACAGTGGTGCTGACTTCCCAACTTTGTGAATGTATGTGAGGCCGCTGGCTTGTACCCTTAAAAATGGTGAGAGGGTAGATTTTATGTGATGTGTAGTTTAGCATAATTAGAAATATGGCTTCAAAGAAGGTGATCGCGCCATGTAGAGCCTTTGAGTTGGACTAAATGGCCCGAGGACAAAGAAAATTGTTCCAGGGACTGGTAGATTTGAGAAACATGTCCTTGAAGGAGGACATAGCACCATGGGAACACCTAAACAAAAGAAATAGTAGTCTGCAAATTTTTCCATGTTCTGAAAAGAGTTGTGGGAGGTGGCCTATGTCGGGACATTGAGTTATACATTGAAGGGACACAGTCATTTTGGGGGCATTCATTTCACTTCAAGTGCAAGACTTTACAGTTGGATTTCACTGCCTAAGTGACTAGCCAATCTCTCGAGACATAGAGAAATACAAAATATTTCCTTCCTTTTGAAGTGTCCTAAAAACTAGGCAGGCATATAAATCAGAGGAGAGGGCTACTGGAAACCACACATACATACATCCTGTGTTCTTTTCTTTTTTATTTTTATTTTTTTATTTTTTATTTTTTTTTAAATTTTTTTTTTCAACGTTTTTTATTTTATTTTTTTGGGACAGAGAGAGACAGAGCATGAACGGGGGAGGGGCAGAGAGAGAGGGAGACACAGAATCGGAAACAGGCTCCAGGCTCCGAGCCATCAGCCCAGAGCCTGACGCGGGGCTCGAACTCACGGACCGCGAGATCGTGACCTGGCTGAAGTCGGACGCTTAACCGACTGCGCCACCCAGGCGCCCCAATCCTGTGTTCTTTTCTATTTCTTAGCTACTCAGGGAGAAAAGTTGTGGTTCGCTCGTACAGAGTGTGAGCTGGTAAAAGCCTGCGCTTAGCACAATTTGAAACCAACCATGCCTCCTAAGGAGGGTGCATGCTATCACAGGCAAGTCTTGGGTGTGCCAAGAGCATCAGGTGGTTTGATCTGTAAGTCTGGAGAGGAAAGTTGGGGTCAGGAAGCCGAACTGCTAAGACAAATGGGAAGAAATAGGCATGCATCTTGGGGAAGGAAATGGAAGGAACAGGGGAGGGAGGAGGTGAGAGGGATTAGAGGGTCAAGAGGAGCCAGGGAGAGGTGTAAACTCTGCCATCTGTGTATCTGTAATCCTCATATTTCCATGTCTGGCCCAGGCCTTGCCCTTGAACTCTGGATTTGTATGTCTGACCAGCCACTCACCACTTTACTTCGATAGAGGTAAACTTCTCACAGTTAACTCGTCCCAAACTGAACTCAGTTTCCAACACGTCCTTGTACATCTCAGCTGAGGCACCTTTATTCTCCCAGACGCTCAGGTCCAAACCCTCGGGAGCCTCTCTTTCCATCCCAAATCCTGTGTATCAGGAGATCCTGTGGCCTCTCCTTCTGCATGCACCCACAATCTGACCTCTTTCCCCTTTCTGTCCTGGCTGCAGTCCTGGTGCACACCATATGTCCTTGTTTGTACGAATGCAGGAAGCTCTTGAATGCTCTAGTTCCTTCTATGTATGCCCTGTGGTAGTCTAATCTCAACCAAATCCTAGAATAAGTTAAAACTCATGTCGCATCATGCCACTTGTGTCTTCAAAACTTTGCAATGGCAACCGTTTCACTCAGAGTAAAAGCCCAAATCCTTGAACAGAGCGGGAGGGTCAGGGCATGTGCACATGCTGTTCCCATGCTGTTCAGGAAGGCTTTTCTTCCAGAAGATCACATGGCCCACACCCCCACCTTCTCATAATCTTGCTCAAATCTCCCTTCTCAGTGATGCCCACCCAGGCTGCCTCTTTAAATACATCCCACCCTAAAGAGTCTCTCATTATCTTAGCCAGCTGCACTATCATGTTTTTTTCCTCACACTCACCACTTTCTAATATACTGTTATTTACTTATTTGGTATGTCTATTGTTTCCTGTCCTTTCTTCCGCTACAATATAACTGCGTCGAGGGCAGCTACTTTTCTTTTAATAACCAGTATGCCTTAAATTCATAGCAGCTTCTGACACCTAGTAAGTAGTTGTCTAGTAAATATTTGTTCAATGTGCAAGTTTCTCAGTGCGACCCCTGTCTGAGACATGAAGTCCATTTTCAGTGGAGAATTTCTCAGGAAATTATGAGAAACTGAGTTTCTAACGAAGATGACGTGGGGGAAACAGTCACTTGCATATGCCCAGTAAGAAGAAGAGCCTGAGAGAAGGAAACTACAAACGCTCTTCCTTACACTGCAACCCCCCGCCCCCCCCCTGCCCCGCCTTCCCTACACCCACTGGCAGATCTGCAGAAATCTCATGGGATTGATGTGGGGCCATAGGGTTTGAGAAGAGCAATGGTTAGACCCATGAGATCTAGAATCAGACTGCCTGAGTTCAAACCATAGCCCTACCGCAATCCCTATCAAAATAACACCAGCAGTCTTCACAGAGCTAGAACAAACAATCCTAAAATTTGGATGGAACCAGGAATGACCCCAAATAGCCAAAGCAATCCTGAAAAAGAAAACCAAAGCTGGAGGCATCACAACCTCAGATTTCAAGATGTATTACAAAGCTGTAATCATCAAGACAGTATGGTACTGGCACAAAAACAGACAGACCAATGGAACAGAATAGAGAACCCAGAAATGGACCCACAAACGTATGACCAGCTAATCTTTGATAAAGCAGGAAAGAATATGCAATGGAATACAGTCACTTCAGCAAATGGTGCTGGGAAAACTGGACGGCAACATGCAGAAAAATGAACCTGGACCACTTTCTTACAACCATTCACAAAAATTAACTCAAAGTGGATGAAAGACCTGAATGTAAGACAGGAAGCCCTCAAAATCCCAGAGGAGAAAACAAGCAAAAACCTCTTTGACCTCGTCCACAGCAACTTCTTACTCAATACATCTCCAGAGGCAAGGGAAACAAAAGCAAAAATGAACTATGGGACCTCATCAAAATAAAAAGTTTCTGCACAGTGAAGGAAACAATCAGCAAAACTAAAAGGAAACCGACGGAATGGGAGAAGATATTTGCAAATGACATATCAAGTAAAGGGTTAGTATCCAAAATCTATAAAGAACTTATCAAACTCAACACCCAAAAAAACCCCCAAATAATCCAGTGAAGAAATGGGCAAAAGACATGAATAGACACTTCTCCAAAGAAGACATCCAGATGGCAAACAGACACATGAAAAAATCCTCCACATCACTCCTCATCAGGGAAATACAAATCAAAACCACAATGAGATACCACCTTACACCTGTCAGAATGGCTAACATTAACAACTCAGGCAACAACAGATGTTGGCGAGGATGCGGAGAAAGAGGACCTCTTTTGCACTTCTGGTGGGAATGCAAACTGGTGCAGCCACTCTGGAAAACAGTATGGAGGTTCCTCAAAAAACTAAAAATAGAACAACCCTACGACCCAGCAATTGCACTACTAGGCATTTATCCACGGGATACAGGTGTGCTGTTTCGAAGGGATACATGCACCCCAATTTATAACAGCACTATCAACAATAGCCAAAGTATGGAAAGAGCCCAAATGTCCATCAGCAGATGAATGGATAAAGAAGATATCATATTACATATACATACATACAATAGAGTATTACTCGGCAATCAAAAAGAATGAAATCTTGCCATATGCAGCTATGTGGATGGAACTAGAGAGTACAATGCTAAGCGAAACTAGTTAGAGAAAGACGTCACTCATGAGGAATTTAAGATACAAAACGGATGAACATAAGGGAAGGGAAGCAAAAACAATATAAAAACAGGGAGGAGGACAAAACATAAGAGACTCATAAATAGAGAACAAACATAAGGGTGCTGGAGGGATTGAGGGATGGCGGATGGGCTAAATGGGTAAGGGGACATTAAGGAATCTACTCCTGAAATCATTGTTGCACTATATGCTAACTAACTTGGATGTAAATTTAAAAATTAAAAAAGAAAACAACTGTAGCCCTACCATTCACTACTGAGTGACCTTGGATTTTCTGTGCTTCCTTTTTCTTATCTGTAAGCCAGGGGGACGAAAACGTTTACCTTGCGTGCAAAGTTCACAGGACATAACAGACACAAGCGTTTCTAAGTGTGTGTGGAACATGGTGAGTGCTCAGGAAATTGGAAAGTGATTACGCATGAGATTTCCTGAGGCCTGGAGGCATCAGCTGACACTAGATGGTTGGGATCAGGATATAATTACAGGTGCAGATCATACAGGCAGGATCCTCTGTATCTTGGACCCCCTCTTTTCCTCCCCACTCCGGTCCAGCATGGAGGACCTCCAAGGTAGTAATGCACAAAGTTCTACTCCTTCTACCCAGAGAGAAGTTTGCTTGTCTTAAGAGCTTGGTGGATGGTGAGCAGTACTTTAGAGAAGTAGAAAAAGTGGGTGAGGAGCTGAGAGGGAACCAAACATCTGTTCACTGTGCATTTCACGTAGAGTGGACGTGGCGTGAGGAAATCGATAAGAAAGCGTTTTCAGATATCCCATACCCACGTGTGCACCCTTCCTCATGCCCAAACATGTACACACACACACATACACAAGTGCATTCCCAAGTATACATGAAGTGTGGCCCAGCATGCTAGCATACAGATCACTTTGAGGATTCCATGAAATTGTCATACATGTTAAAAGCCGAGTAAAAGATTTGGCGCATAGGAATCACCCAACACATCGTTAACCAAAGTTTGGGAGGACACACAGCAGAACTGGAACTCTGGAGACCTCGGAGTGTGCTAAGTGATGCCTCTTCTTCTGTTTCCCTCTCTGTATTTTCTGATGTTTGTTTAGTTAGCCTCCACCGAGAAGCCAAGCAGCATAACACGGTGAAAAGAATGAACTGTGGAGCGGGATGGCCTGGACGTGAATCCCGGCAGATGCACTGACTTAGGTAGCTGACATTGGGCCATTAACTCTCTCTGCCTGAGTTTCTCCATCTGCCAATCGGGAGTACAGTCCTAGCTATCAGGCAGGGGTGTTGTGAGAATTAGATCATTTAATACTTACAGACTTGTCCTTGTGACAGATTGAAGCCTCCACTGTCTAGATGCCTCTGGTAACAAGCTGTAGGTGATGGATGCATAGAGGAAATGCTCAGATCCCCGACTTCCTGCTCTCAGATGACACCCAGTCCTTGATCTTCTGTGGCAGCCCTGGGTAGCACACCTGTGCTTACCTGGAGGCCCTTCATGTCCAGGGACATGGGTGAGGTTGAAGGGGTAGGGAAAGGGGATTGTACCCAAGGCAATGCTTACCTATAACTCCCAACAGCAGAGCCAGCAGCAGGTAAGGAGGAGAGTGGGGCCGGGAGGCAGGGTCCGGCATTGTGGAGGCCTGGGGACTCTGCAGTGTGCAAATGTGTGTGCTGGGGAGAATTGGCCTCTGTTCTGTAGAAAGGAAACCCTGCCTCCTTCCATGATTAAGAGGAAGTGCCTATGATGGGGTGACGTGGCTGTGAGGCAGCAGTCTGCTTCTAGATTGTGAAATAGAAGTCAGGCAGAAAAGGCTTCACTTGGTGAGGGGTCCTCTTCTCTTTTTCAGAGAGAGTGGAGAAGCCCCGTAGAAATAATGCTTCCCTTCTGCATGGGGCCTCTGCCCCCCCCTCCAGTGGGCCCTCCCCTCATCTTGAGGCCCCAAATTGGGTGTAAAGATTACTGAAGTCAAATGGATCAATGTTTTCTTTTATAAATTGTGCTTTTCACATCTTATCTTAAAATGCCTCTTTTTAAAAAGAATTTTTTTAATGTTTTGATTTTTGAGACAGAGACAGATCGCAAGTGGGGGAGGAGCAGAGAGAGAGGGAGACACAGAATCCAAAGCAGGCTCCAGGCTCTGAGCTGTCAGCACAGAGCCTGACACGGGGCTCGAACTCACAGACTGTGAGATCATGACCTGAGCTGAAGTCGGACGCTCAACCGACTGAGCCACCCAGGCGCCCCAAAATGCCTCTTTTTAAAAAAAAAAAAAAAATTTAATGTTTATTTATTTTTGAGAGAGAGAGATAGAGTGGGAGCAGGGGAGGAGCAGTGAGAGAGGGAGACAGAATCTGAAGCAGGCTTCAGGCTCTGAGCTGTCAGCATGGAGCCCGACGCGAGGCTCAAACTCGCGAACTACAGAGATCCCGACCTGAGCCAAAGTCGGACGTTTAACTGACTGAGCCACCCAGGCACCCTTTAAAATGCCTGTTCTAATCCAAGATCATTAACATTTAGGTTTGGGTTTTTTCCTACAGTTTCTTATAGAATTTTTACAGTCTTAGGCTTTAAATGTATGTCTATGATCCACCCGATCATATTAATTTGTCTTAGTATTTTTGTGTATATTCTACAGTAATGTTTGTATAAGTTAATATATTTTTAGATAATACCAAATTTTGTGTATGTTATAAGGAGACGGTCTTGATTCTCCTTCTCCACCTCCTCTTCCGTGTTCTTCCCCTTCTTCTCCTGCTCCTTCTCCTTCTCATTTTTTTTTCTTTGTCCTCCTCGTCCTCCTCATCCTTGTCCTTGTCCTTGTCCTCCTCCCCCTCCTCCTCCCCCTCCTTCTTCTCCTCGTCCTCCTCCTCCTTTTTCTTCCTCTTCTTTCCTTCCTCTTCTTTTAACATGAATATTGTTTCAACACCATTTGTTGAAAAGACTATCCTTTCCACATTGAATTGCTTTGGCACTTTTGACAAAACTCACTTGGCCAAAAATGTATTATTTATGGGTCTAATTCTTTTGTTTTTCATGCCAGGGAAAATTTTATTTTTTAATATTTAAACAAAGTATTATTAAACTGACATACAGTGCTCTATTAGTTTTAGGTGCACAACATAGTAATTAATTTGACGATTCTGTGCATCTTGCAACACTCACCATGGTAAATGTGGTCACCATCTGTCACCATACAATGTTATTCCAATACTGTTGACTGTATTTCCCTGTGCTATATGTTCATCCCTGTGACTTATAGGGCAGGGTAGTTTTTTTTTTCCAAAGTTTTATTTAAATTTTTGTTAGTTAACATACAGTGCAAGATTGGTTTCAGGAGTAGAATTCAGTGATTCATTAATTACATTTAACCCCCAGTGCTCATCAGAACAAGTGTCTTCCTTAATACCCAAAACCCATCTAGCTCACCCCAACCTACCTTCCTTCATCAACCCTGAGTTTGTTCTCTGTCATTAGGAGTTTCTCATGGCTTCATCCTCTCTCTTTTTCTTTGTTCTCTCCTCCCATATATGTTCATCAGTTTTGTTTTTTAAATTTCACATATGAGTGAAATCATGTGATATTTGTCTTTCTCCGACTGACTTCTTTTGCCTAGCGTAATATACCTAGTTCCAGCCATGTCATTGTAAATGGCAAGATTTCATCCTTTTTGATGACTGGGTAATATTCCTTTGTGTATGTATGTATGTATGTGTGGCATATATATGCTGCATCTTTTATGCTTGTATTTTTCATTTATTATATCAAGTATTTTGAAATTGATATTGAAGGATTTATTTTATTTTTTTTTCAATATATGAAATTTATTGTCAAATTGGTTTCCATACAACACCCAGTGCTCATCCCAACAGGTGCCCTCCTCAATACCCATCACCCACCCTCCCCACCCTCCCACCCCCCATCAGCCCTCAGTTTGTTCTCAGTTTTTAAGAGTCTCTTATGCTTTGGCTCTCTCCCGCTCTAACCTCTTTTCTTTTCTTTTTTTTTCCTTTCCTTCCCCTCCCCCATGGGTTCCTGTTAAAATTTTGAAGGATTTAACACAAATACAGGCTCCTTACCAGTTTATCAATCCCAGAAATAATAGAGGTTGAAGGAATAGAGGAGAAAATCTTTTCATATTTTGTATAGTTATTATAAATATTCTTGAATAGTTTATTACTCAAAAGCAGTTACTGAACTCCTTCTATACCTAGACTGTATGCTAGATTAACAGATACAGAGATGAATCAAAGAACAGTTCTATTCCCCAAAAGCATCACAGCCAGATGAGAAATTTCCAAGCTATACCACTATATTTCTCTATTGGCTCTTTGACAGTTGCAGGCAACCACATTACCCCTGGAGAAGTGGCACTTACACATCTGAGAGAGCTAAACAAATAGATTCAGTCGTGTGTTTGGCTCAAATCAGATAGTTATCATTGTGCTGACAGCAAGTTCCTTGCTCTGTATTTATTCCCTAAGTAACGTGATTAAAACCCTGTGTTTAATCACAGTATATCACAATTAAGAATCTTGTTCAATCCTATCTGTGGTCCCCTCAGGACTAAATGATCACTGAAATTTATGTAGCCACCTAGAAAGACAACTCTAAGAACCACATAAGTTTATTTACATCATAGTAACTAGCTCCATATCTGACTCCTGGTAGGTTTGACTAGTATTTGTTTCATTTTATTTAAAACTGTTCTGTAAAAAAAATTCAACTATTTCATAAGCACCTTAAAACCAGAGAAGCATGAGAAAAGTTATCATCATTGAGTTTGGAACTTTTCATATATTGTCCCTAGACCTGTACTATATAGGAATACGTGGTAACCTGAGTAGGAATGTATTTATTCTTATTTAAAGCAAACAAAAAAAATCAGTTTATGAATTGGAGGCCTCTGACCGCGCTGAAGAGTTACCTAACCTCACAGTGCAGGACCATGTTGAATAACATTTATAAATCTACTGATTCTGTTTGTGGTGAGCTAGGAAACTAACAGCTAAGCTAAACTGTAAATTTAAACATTTTTCTTTGTTTTAACTCAAGTTCAAGTTAGTTAACACATAGTGCAGTATCGGGTTCAGGAGTAGAATTCAACGATTCATCACTTATATGCAACACCCATTGCTCATCCCAATGAGTGCCCTCCTTAATGCCCATTGCCCATTTAGCCCACCCCCCACCCATATCCCCTCCAGCAAGCCTCAGTTTGTTCTCTATATTTAAGAATCTCTTATGGTTTGCCTTTATGTTTTCAACTTAGTTTATTTTTCCTTCCCTTCCCCATGTTATGTTGTGTTTTTAAAATTCCACCTATGTTTCTCTGACTGACTTATTTTGCTTAGCATAATACACTCTACCATCTACATTGTTGCAAATGGCAAGATTTCCTTCTATTGGCTTCCAAGTAATTTTCCATCGTATATATATACCACATCTTCTTTACCCATGCATAAGTTGATGGACCTTTGGGTTATTTCCATAATTTGGCTATTATTGATAGCACTGCTATAGACAATGGGGTGCATGTGCCCCTTCAAACCAGCATTTTTATATCCTTTGGATAAATACCTAGTAGTGCAATTTCTGGGTCGCAGGGTAGTTCTATTTTTAACTTTTTGAGGAAACTTCATACTGTTTTCCGGAGTGGCTGCACCAGCTTGCATTCCCACCAACAATGCAAACAAAAGAGATCCTCTTTCTCTGCATCCTAGCCAACATCTGTTGTTTCCTGACTGGTTAATTTTAGCCATTCTGACAGATGTGAGATGGTGTCTCACTGTGGTTTGATTGGTATTTCCCTGATGATGAGCGATGTTGAGCATCTTTTCATGCGTCTGTTAGTCATCTGGATGTGTTCTTTGGAAAAGTGTCTATTCATATTTCTTCCCATTTCTTCACTGGATTATTTGTTTTTTTGGGTGTGGAGTTTGGTGAGTTCTTTATAGATTTTGAATACTAACCCTTTATCTGATATGTCACTTGCAAATATCTACTCCTATTGCATCAGTTGCCTTTTAGTTTGGTTGACTTTTTTTTTTTTTTTTTTTTTTGCTGTGCAGAAACATTTTATCTTGACAAGGTCCCAATAGTTCATTTTTGCTTTTGTTTTCTTTGCCCCAGAGACATGTCAAGTAAGAAGTTGTTGTGGCCAAGTCCAAAGAGACTGCTGTGTGTTTTCTCCTACAGGAGTTTGATGGTTTTCTGTCTTACACTTAGGTCTTTCATCCATTTTGAGTTTATTTTTGTGCATGGTGTAAGAAAGTGGTCCAGGTTCATTCTTCTGCATGTCGCTTTTAGTTTTCCCAGCACCACTTGCTGAAGAGACTGTCTTTTTTCCACTGAGTATTCTTTTCTGCTTTGTCAAAGATTAGTTGGCTATATATTCGTGGGTCCATTTCTGGGTTCTCTATTCTGTTCCATTGATCTATGTGTCTGTTTCGGGCCAGTACCATACTGTCTTGATGATTACAGCATTGTGATACCTTGAAGTCTGGAATTGTGTTGCCTCCAGCTTTGGTTTTCTTTTTCAACACTACTTTGTCTATTTGGGGTCTTTTGTGGTTCCATACAGATTTTAGAATTGTTTGGTCTAGCTCTGAGAAGAATGCTGGTGTTATTTGATAGGGACTATATTGGATGTGTAGACTGCTTTGAGGAGTATAGTCATTTTAACAATATTTGTTTTTCCAATCCATGAGAATGGAATGTTTTTCCATTTCTTTATGTCTTCTTCGATTTCTTTCATAAGTATTCTATAATTTTCAGCATATAGATCCTTTACCTCTTTGGTTAGCTTTTTCCTAGGTATCTTATGATTTTTGATGCAATTGTAAATGGGATTGATTCCTTGATTTCTCTTTCTGCTGCTTCATTGTTGGTGTATAGAAATGCAACTGATTTCTGTATGTTGAATTTATATCCCGTGACTTTGCTGAATTTATGTATCAGTTCTAGCAAATTTTGGGTGGTGTGTTTTTGGTTTTCCATGTAGATTATGATGGCATCTGTGAAGAGTGAAAGTTTGACTTCTTCCTTGCCACTTTATCTGCCTTTTATTTCTTTTTGTTGTCGGATTGGTGAGGCTAGGACTTCCAGTATTGTGTTGAGCACAGTGGTGAGAGTGGACATCCCTGTCGTGTTCCTGACCTTAGGGGGAAAGCTCTCAGGTTTTCCCAGCTGGGGATGATATTAGCTATATGTCTTTCATATATGGCCGTATTGATGTTGAGTTATGTTCCTTCTATCTCTACTTTCCAGAGGTTTTTTTTTTTTTTTTAATCAGGAAAGGATGCTGTATTTTGTCAAATGCTTTTTCTGCATCTACTGAGAGGATCATGTGGTTCTTATCCTTTCTTTTATTAATGTGGTGTACCATGTTGATTGATTTGCAGATATTAAACCAGCCCTGCATTTCAGGAATCATTCCCACTTGATCAGGGGAATAATTCTTTGATGTATTGTTGGATTTAATTTGCTGGTATCTTGTTGAGAATTTTTGCATCCATCTTCATCAGAAACATTGGATGTAATTCTCCTTTTTAGTGGGGTCTTTGTCTGGTTGTGGAAACAAGGTAATGCTGGCCTCATAGAATGAGTGGAAGTTCTTCCATTTCTATTTTTTCGCAACAGTTTGAGAAGAATAGATATTAAATCTTTTTTAAATGTCTGGTAGAATTCCTCTGGGAAACCATCTGTCCCAGTTCTCTTGTTTGTTGAAAGGTTTTTGATTACTGATTCAATTTCTTTACTGGTTATGGGTGTGTTCAAATTTTCTATTTCTTCCTGTTTCAGTTGTGGTCATTTTACATGTTACTAGGAATTTATCCATTTCTTTCAGATCACCCAATTTGTTGACATATAATTGCTCATAATATTTTATTATAATTATATTTGTGTGGTGTTGATGGTGATCTCTCCTTTCATTCATGATTTTATGTATTGGGGTCCTTTCCTATTCCTTCTTGATAAGTCTGGCTAGGAGTTTATCAGTTTAGTTAATTGTTTCAAAGAACCGGCTTCTCATTGTGTTGATCTGTTCTACCATTTTTAAAAAAAAATTCGGTATCATTGATTTCTGCTGTAATCTTTATTATTTCCCTTTTCTGATGTTTTTGGATGTTATTTGCTGTTCTTTTTCCAGCTCTTTTGAGTGTAAGTTTAGGTTGTGTATTTGAGACATTTCTTCCTTCTTTAGGATGGCCTGGATTGCAATATGCTTTCCTCTTATGACCATCTCTGTTACGTCCCAAAGGTCTTGACCTGTCTTGTTTTCATTTTCTTTGGTTTCCTTGTACTTTTCAACTTCCTCTTTAATTTCTTGGTTAACCCATTCATTCTTTAATAGGATGTTGTATAACCTCCATGTATTTGTGGTCTTTCCAATTTTTTTCTTGAACTTGATTACAAGTTTCAAAGCATTGTATTCTGGAAATATACATGGTATGACCTCGATCTTTTTGTACTTGTTGAAAGCTTATACCACATCTTCTTTATGCATTCACCAGTTGGTGGGCATTTGGGCTTTCTCCATAGCTTGGCTATTGTTGGTAATGCAGGGACATGTAGAGATAGACATGTAGCCCAATGGCAATAATACCTCATAAAAAGAATCACACCTTTATGGAGTGTTTGTTATGTGGCAAAATGGCTGTGCTGATTAAGTTCTCTATCATTTATCCTAAAAATAAAAAACATATGAGATCCATACCATTCATTCATAACACACACAGACACACACACATATTGCTCAGAAAAGTAAAGTTGGATAAAAGGTATAAATGGAAAGAGCACAACTTCACCAAAAATTAAAAGCTTTTATTTTGTATTACTAAAGCTTGCAAATGGTAAGAATACTACTGCTGTGTGGACCACAACAGAGGAACTAGAGGCACTCTCCCATTGTGTGCCCAAGGAAATAGAGGAAAAAAAAAATCCCTTGTTGCAAAGCTGTATTACCCAAACAGCAGATAGAGCTTTGATACAATCCTAAGAAGAATCCATAAGTTGTAGCATATTACTATAATACATAACCATAGAGCCATGGAAAATTACTAAAATGGAGCTTCTTGAAGAGACCTCACACACTGTGTTGAGCATAAAAAAGAAAAGTTCTGGAGTGCTGTATATAGTACAACAGCATCTTTATAGAATTTTAAATATGCAAAGTTACATTGTATATCACTTAAGGATTTATAACATGCTGTAAAATTATAAAAGTAAATTTGAGAATGATAAACACCAAATTCAGGTAAGTGTTTTTAAAAGCAACAGAAGGCCATAACAGCGAAATGTTAATTTTTGCAAAGATAATGTAGTAGGACCAAGGATGTCTTGTATATTTCTTATAAATTTCAGAACCAAAATATGCTTATTCCATGTAGTGATTTCAAAATATATAGGTGTTAAAATCACATCATCCTTGCAGAAAGCGCTGCATAAAAGTAAAATGTGCTTGTCCAAATTATTGGAAGCAGAGCAAATGTCCATCAACAGATGAGCGAATAAAGAAAAGGTGGTCAATATATACAATGGAATATTATTCAGCCGTTAAAAAGAGTGAAATTTTGCCATATGCAACAGCATGGCTAGAGTTAGGGAGTCTATCACTAAAATAAATGTCAGTCAGAGAAAGACAAACATCACATGCTTTCTTTCAGTCATGTGGAATCAAAGAAGCATAGACAAAAAAAAAGTAAAAAAAAAAAAAAGAGTCAAACCAAAAAACAGGCTCGTAGCTATAGAGAACAAACTGATAGTTACCAGAGGGGAGGTAAGTGGGGAAGTGGGGGGATGGGTTAAGCAGACCAAGGGGATTAGGAGTTCACTTACATTTTGAACACTGAGTAATGTATAGAATTGCTGAATACTATTTTTGTACACCTGAAACTATAATAACACTGTATGTTAACTATACTGGAATTAACATTTAAAAAAGAAAAGTAAAATGTGCTCTGAAAATGAAGGGCTGTTCCTGATCACAGACAGAATGGGAACCTTCTTTTCTTGACCCTCTTGATTGTCTTTGGGGCAGAGGCAGGGCCAGTGTGAAGCTCAGTGCATCAGGGTCTCTGGGTCCCTGAGACCAGGGTCCATCCTTGACTCTGCTCTGAAGGGGGGAAGGGGGCATGTCCAGGATGGAAGGCGGGGGGTGGGGGGCAGGTTCTCCCCTATGTGAGCCTCTTGCACAGGATGGGAGGCAATGTATTGCAGTTCATGCAGGAACTGTAGGGAAATATTCATTCATTCATTCATTCATTCATTTATTCATTCTTGTATTAATTCCCCAAATACTTATCGAGCACCTTCTATGAGGCAGGCCCTCTACAGGCCTACATCCATGGTGCACATCAGAAACCAGATGTGCCTACTCTTACACTCCACCTCCTCTGTCTGAGGTTCTGAACTCCACCCCACCCACATTCATCTTTGCCAGTAGCTAGAGCCTCCCAGTCCCTCGATGGGCTCCATTAGTAGATTTTAGCAATACTTTATTCATTCCAAAAATCAGTCCCATGAAAACTGACCTATATAATAGTATATGGGGGCACTCTTTGGAGTTTGGGGCTCAAAACTTTGACTTTAATCCCAACTCCCCACCTCAGACCCTCACCCAGGATTCCAAGGGACTTCATTTAAAAGCCTCCAAACCCAGGGCACTGCTGGATGGGTGAGAGCTGGAAGCCTCTGAGATTTCCAACAGAACTTTGGAGAAAACAAGAGTATTTCCAGCCTTTTCTTGAGACTAGATCCCCCTGGGAGGCACAGTGTGAAACAGTGGCCTTACCCTGGACTCCTCTTGCCAGCCCACGATGGTGACCATGACCTCTCTTCTTATGTACTAAGACCTGCCCCCAACTCACCTGTTACCGGCTCCGCCACCTGCAGATGTAGGTGACTATGAAACTCATCGCCAGCAGCACCTTGAAGCCCAGAAGGAATGCCACAAAGATGAGGCAGGCATCTCGGGACCTAAGTACCAATGGGCAGAAGGACACAGCAAAGGGGACACTGTGAGTTTAAATACCTCACTCCACTCAGGAGACAAAGGTGACCTAGTTGCTCAGAGCAGTGGAGGTGGGCTTACCTGAGCTTCCGATGGGCTTGTATGTGCCGTGTGTTTCCGCAGACAGTATGAGGCTGGCCTGGATGGGAGGTTGGGTCTCGTGCTGCACCTTACAGGTGAGCACCTGCTCGGACCCCGGCCCTGACACGTTCACCAAATGCAAGCTTTCCAGGGTGTAGGTCCCATCGCTATTCTGCTTGGATGTGAGTTGCTCAGCTCCCTTGATCGTATGGCAGTTCTCCGTCCAGGTGAGATGCACACTCTGTGGATAGAATCTCTGCACGAAGCAGGTGACAACCACCAAGTCCGAGGAGGGTGAAGACTGGGACACTGTCACTGTAGGGGGAACTGACACAGCCCAGAGAAAGCAGACAATCACTATAGGAAGGCCACTGTGGGAGCCTGGGAATTCTTTGACGATGGGTCATCTGCCCAGGGTCTGCCCCAGAGGAGGATCCAGGTACTTGTGAACAGATTCCTGCATAGGTAAATGCATGGCTGAATGAGAGTGTGCTTTGAGTGAATGCATGCTTGATGCATGGTCGGATGGAGGAATGCATGGATGAAAGAATGAATGGGCTTGATGAAAGCCTCCAAAACTTGCTCTCTCTCTCTCTCTCTCTCTCTTTTTTTTTTCCACTTTGGCCATGAAAGATGCAAAGATGAACATTAAATGCCATTTAAGAACCTACAAGTCAGTTGACTCACTCCA
This sequence comes from Panthera tigris, assembly GCF_018350195.1. Lineage (NCBI taxonomy): Eukaryota > Metazoa > Chordata > Mammalia > Carnivora > Felidae > Panthera > Panthera tigris. The sequence continues at coordinate 28,472,104 of NC_056662.1, forward strand.
TGACTTGATAATTCTAACATTTTAAGATTCACAGACTCTACATCTTTATGACTCCAAGATACTGAGATTTTACATAGGAAGGAACTAGGATTTGGAGAGGTTCCCCATGTTGAGATTCCATCCAAATCCAGAGGATTATATGGAGTGTCTATGGCTTATGTCTGGAGTCAGGAAGCGGGCCAAAATAGATACAATGCATATTCTTGAGTTCAGGTTTGTCCCTAAACCTCAGAAAGGCCAGACAGACTTGTAGGCTCAGTTTAACAACTTTTTGGATCATTCCGTGCACACATGTAGTTGCATTTAACCTACTTGAATATCTTTTGAGTTTGGAGTTTTTCTGGCCCTGTGTTCATGTTGGTAGTTGGGTCATCATAAAGGGCATGGTCTGTCACATGGCTTCATTCAAGAGTGGGCACAGGGCCCAGACTGACAGAAGAGCCATGTATAGAATCCCAGCCTACAGGGTTGTTTGTGGATGAAGGGGCACAGTATCCAGTGTGTTATGATGATTTGGTACATGTTTCAGATTTTGAAAAATTTAGTTTTATAAACCAAAAGGATAGAGGTTGTCAGAGTGTACTCACCATTCACAGACACATAGATGCCTGAACTAGACGTATACCCCACATCAGGATGCCCTCTTATCAACTTCACACAGTAATAGGTGCCCATATTCTTGGGCAACAATCACTGATGCAGATGGAATAGTCTGTTTGGTTGACCTCTGTGTTTCCACTTGGTTTACTAGGGGAAGTGACTTCCATTGAAACTGTAGGCCCGTTCTCCCTGGACCACAAGACAGGCCCTGCTGGGGAGTGAGCAGACACGTTGCAGGCCAGGGTAACGATGTCTCCAGCTCTGACTGACAATTAACTCTTCAGCCTGATTCATCTGGAACTCTTTACCTGAAATTTCCTGGAAAGAAACTTTGCAGCATTTCTCATGTTCTTTGTCTTGGTCCAAGATGTTCTGAGGGACTGGTTCTAGCTCAAGGTGGGGGTCTCATTACATACTCTTTTAGCGACATGTACTGGCACAGAAGGATGACAATTACAAATTGGGTTGCCATACAGGATGAGGGGAAGAGGACCAGTGTACAGAACAGGTGGGTATCTTTCTTCTGCATCCTAATATGAGGATGGGCTGCAGCATGGCAGACACTATAATAAACAAGGGAACTTGCCGAATAACAAATGGCCACAGACTTAATGATCTAAGAAAACACATACTCTTTCATAGTTCGTGTGAACCAGGATTTCAGACACAGCTCTATCGTGCACAGAGGGAAGTTGATGTGAGTCACAGGGAGAATGGCATGTACTAGTCTGAGGACCATCTGAGGCTATGAGAGGCTAGAAAAGAGGCCCGGAACAGACTGTCCTTAATACAGTTTGTAGCAACTTTATTTATAATTGCCAAGCTTGAAAGCAACCAGGATGACCTTCAGTAGTTGGATGGATAAGGAAATTGTGGTACATTCAGACAGTGGGATCTTATCCAGTGCTAGAAGAAATGAGCTGTCAAGCTCTGAAAAGATATGGAAGAACCTTAAATGCTCATTATTAATTGAAAGGATAAAGCCTGCACACTACGTGATGCCAAGTATATGACATTTTGGAAAAGGCAAAACTATGGACACAGTAAGTAAATACATCAGTGATTGTCAGGGGTTAGGGTGGGAAGAGAGAAATAGAACAAAGAGGATTTCTAGGGCATCAAGATATAATACTGTATACTCTATAATATATAAAGGAGGATATCGCTATACATTAGTCCAAACTTATAGACTATACAATACCAAGAGTGAACCGTATTGAAAACTATGGACTTTGGATGTTAATGAAATATCAGTGCAGGTTCATTGTTTGTAATATATGTACCACTCTGGTGAAGGATATTGATAATAGGAGAGGCTGTGATGTGTGGGGTCAGGGAGCAGTATGAGAAATCAGCTGTACCTTCTGCTCCATTCTGGTGTGAACCTAAAACTGCTTTAAAATATGGTGTCTATTTATAAGTAAAAGTCATTTCCATATCAAAGATCATCTAGATTTTCTTCTATGATAGCTTCTAAGTATTTTATAATTTTGTGTTTTCCATTATATTTATAAAGGCTGTTACATCTGTGTCTAGATTCAGTTTTTTTACATATGGACGTCCAGATGTCCAACTGTCCCAGCAACGTCTGTTGAAACGGCTACTTTTGCTCCTTCCCCAATGATCATTTTGCTGTATTTATGTGGGTGTTATTTCTGGGCTTTCCATTCTATTACATGGATCTGTGTGACTATTATCTCACCAATGCAGTGTTTCAATAACTGGAGATTTCTAGTAAGTCTTGTAATCAAGTGGTGTCAGACTTCTGACTTTGCTCTTCTCTAGCATTGTGTGGCTATTCCGGATCTTTAATGCCTCCATATAAACTTTAGAATCCGTTTGTCAATACTCATAAGATAGTTTTCTGGTATTTTTATCTGGATTACAGTTAATTCATAGATGAAATCGTGAAGAACTTGCATTCTAACAATATGGGTCTTTCTATCCATGAACATGGCATGTGTCTTTGCTTATTTAGTTCTTTTTTTGTTGCTTAGAGTGAGGTGTTTTGTTTTGTTTTGTTTTGTTTTTAATGTTGGCTTCATCCCCAGCACAGAGCCCAGTTCAGGGCTTGAACTGACAACCCTGAGGTCAAGACCAGATTTGAGATCAAGAGTGTAAAATTTAACCAACTGAGCCACCTAGGCACTTCTGAGGGCTGTAGGGTTTTTTGCAGATGCTTTTAATCAAGTTGAGGAAATTCCCTCCTATTTCTAGTTTGCTGAGAGTTTTCATCACTAATGGGTGTTGGATTTGTCAAATACTTTGTCTGCATCAATTGTTATCATCATGCAATTTTTCTTCTTCAGCCTGTTGTTGTGATGGGTTAGAATGATTGATTTTCAAATGTTGGAACAGCTTTGTATGCCCAGGATAAATCCTACTTAGTCACATATACATAGCTTTACACTTTGTGAAATTCTGTTTGCCGACACTCGGTTGAGAATTCTTGCATTTAGAATCATGGGAGATATTGGTTGGTAGTTTTCTTTTTTTATGTACAGTCTATGAGGTTTTGCTATTGAAATAATAATGGCCTCATCAAATGAGTACGGAAATGTTTCCTCCTCTGTTTTCTGGAGACGATTGTATAAAATTGGTATTAATTCATTTTTAAAAGTTTGCTAACTGGGCCTGAGTGTCTCAGATATATTACTCATTCCTAAAACATCCAAACTTTATTCCTCCTTCCTTCTACTAAGATAATGGTCTTGGTTTCCTCTTTCATCTGATCTAACCCCCTGCAGCCATCTGCTCTATCAGAACTCAAGTCCTCTGCCCAGATAGATCAATGGCCTTAGGGAAGAGACTTCACCAGCTTGCTTAGCAAGCAAAGGCAGAACTACTCAGTGAGAACTACTCAGTGAGAACTCAGCAGAACTCTCAGTGAGAACTACTCAGAACCTGCGGGGTTCAGCTCCCGTCACTTACCTGGTGAGACCTAGTGACCACTTCCATCTAACGTTCCCTGAGCACACAGACCTCTGCCAATTTGTAACAGTGATTCTCTTCGGGTGAAGCATTTGTGGATCCTTTCCTTGCTTCATAATTTCATGTTTTCCAACATGTTTTTCTCCATTGAGAGGTGGCGTCTGTGTAGTGGTAATAAGTGTAAAACTCAGGTTTTACATTTCCAATATGGTTCACTCTTGGTATTGTATCCTAGGGGTTAAGGGATGAGAGCTCTCAGGTGTGCTGTGTTGAGCCCTGTAACCATGGGAGGTGTGTCCATTATCTGAACAAAAAGGTCTGGAACAGATGTGACCACTGGGAGATTTTGTGAGCTGAGGACCATTCCAATTTAGTTCTGTAATTTCTGGCTGGGAAAGAGAAAACCCTCCCCCAAGAAATTCTAGGGAAACAGGTAAGGAGAACAGTAAAGAGGCATGGAAGAACCCCCACCAAATATACCTGAGACCCCACTCACCTGTGAATCCCGCAGCAGAGTCAGCAGCAGGGATGGCAGAGAAGGGCAGCATAGGGAAGAAGGGACAGACATCATGGTGGACCTTGGAGCCTTCTCTGTCTGAGTGTTGTCCTGAAGAGGCCTGGGACTCTGTGCTTCGAGAAGAGAAGACACTCCCTGCTTCTGTGATGTCAGAGGAAGGGGATTGTGATGAGAGGAAAGACCATGGGACTGTAACACTTTTTCTTCGAGATTATCAGTTGAGCAGACAAGGTGGTTACAAGCTGAACAATTGCTACTGGAAATGTTTGGGGTTTCCAGAGTTAAGATCATGACACCCACAGGCTTGGCCTCATTCTGAGCCTTGTCCCATCTGAGGTTCTCGCCAACCCACAGCCCTGCCAATTTTAGAGGCTTCAGAGACAAGGTGTGGGGAAGAGGTTAGAGTTTTGGACATGGCAATGGTTTGTGCTTTAGAGGAGAGACCGCAAGAAGGTGGGGCTCAGGGAACACTCTCCAAGAGGGAAAGCAACATACCTAGAAACACACCCAGGAAGGTGAGGGCTGCCTTTGCTGTCTGTTCTGGGTCCTGGGCCAGCTCGGAAGGAAGGGAGTGGAGGGATTCAAGAAATGCTCTCAGAAAGAGAAAGGAACCAGCATGCTGGCCTCCGTCTCTCTCACCTCTGGAATGAGCTATACCCAAGCACCAAGGTTGTGTTTGGGGACTCTTCTAAGTCCACACTCAGCTGGTGACCCTTTAATGTCCATGAGCCCATAGTCATGCACTGACGGCTAGGGCTATTTTGCTACTGCTTCCTTGTGAGCCCTGCCTCCTCTTAGGGATATACAGGATGTTAAGGCCAGGAGGGGTGGTGGAGGAAGAGGCGAATGCCAGGCAGGCCCAAACTGCCTATAGGAGATGCCAAGACTCCCCTCCACCAGTGATGTCACCATTGTATCACATTTTTCTGGAAGGACGAATTCCATGCTGTGAAGCTATCCATGCCCCTGCTGAGAGTTGGACAGAATCTTTCCCCCAGTCGCCAGCATCTCTCCCTTCCCCCCACGTCCAGGAGACTTCACACCTTCCATCATACTCTAAACTCTTCAGAGACTGGGATTTTTAGTGCCTTGATGGTCAAGAGCACTGGCTTTGCAGCCAGATGCAGTCAAGCTCCCAATCCTGAATCCACTTCTTGGTGATTGAGCTATACATCCTTTGACTTTGAAATTTTCATTTGTATGGCTCAAACATCCCAAACTGAGTTCATAGTCTGCTCTCAGACATTCTCTTCTCCCCTTCCACCATGTTCAGTATGTGGCACATCCTCTACCCATTTGGTCAAACCAAGAAGGGACCCATGCTCTACACCCTCACTTGTCCACTCTTGTCTGCCTGCTCGAGGCCCTGCTGGTTTTACCTCCTAAACACCTGTGGAATCTGTTTCTCCATCACCATCATCTCTTGCCCAAATGAAAACTATTACTTCCTAAATGGCCACCCCCATCTTGTTTTGCCCGGTGTCAGCTCTGCCTTCTCCTTCATCCAAGGTGGTCTTCTACGACACAGATCTGATTATACCCCTTTCCTGCATAAGGAGTTTTGTGGTTTCTCATTGCTCTTGTATAGTCAGAGTGCTTGGTATTTTGTAAATGGTAATGGTGTATAGCATATGGTATATTGTATATGGCATGAGGTATATGGTATATGGACTACGCCTTGTAGTGTATGGTATATGATATGCGGTCCATCCTTCCATGACTGCCTTGGCCCCTAGAGTCAAAAGGCTTCCCACCTTTACTGGTATCAACGACCACCTCTTTGTTCCACACGGGAAACAGTTACTAAGATGAATATTAACAGGCGGGTCTTTTCAGGGAGTACTTTCAGGACCGAACGTGTGGAAGGGAGGAGAAGGGAGTAGGAATGTGTAAAAGAAGTTGAGCTGCCGTGAGGTCCCAATGAAGATTCAGCCGATCTCCTATGTGATCTGGTGCTAGGATGTGATTTCAGAGTTATCCTGAGCTGGGGTGAGCGGGCTGGGCCTCTATATCCCATGTTGAGGAGCCACTGGATGTGGCAGGTTACCAGGCATGACCTGGGGCAAGGTGGCTCTCCTCAGCTGAGGCCATCTCAAAGAGGGTCACAGCCCAGGGCCACCTCCTGAGACCTGGTGCGTCACAACATCCACCTTGCTCTGCAGAGCCCCTTCCAACTCTGTTCCTTGACCTCAGCACATGGATAAACCCCCATCCCCCACCCCCACTGAGGTCCTTAGAACTACCCCACTCATCCAGGGGCCTAGAGGTCTCTGAGCACACCTGGATGAACTGGGCTTTACCACTTGGAAAAGTTTAGGATGAACGTCATGGGGGACTGAGAAGTAGCTCCTTCTGGGATCTCTGAGTGCCTGGCTCTGGAGTGAGCTGTGGCAGAGGACAGAGGAAGGAGGAGAAGAAACCTCAGACCTGAAGGGAGATAAAACCTGGATATAAACACAAAATCCCCCCACCACTCATTTCCTTGCAGTGTCCCCCAACGGGGTGCAAAAGGAAGATAGAGAGCTGAGGACAAGATGTTAAAGTTTTTTTTATTGGACTCAATTTTGTGAAACAGTTTTACATTTAGAAAAAACTTGGAACAATCATACAGAGTTTCAATATACAGCTGCACACAGTTTCCCCTCTTATTAATGTCTTACAGTAATCTGGTATATCTGTTATAACTTAATGAACCAATATTGGTACATTATTATTAAGCGAAGTCCATAATTTTTCTAGATTTTACTTGACTTGGGCTACTAGAAGAAAACACTGTAAACTAGATGCCTTGAACAACAGGAACTTATTTCTCACTGTTAAGGAGGCTGGAAGTCTGAGATCAGGGTGCCAAGATCATTGGGTTGGGATGTGTGTTTGCCACAATAGCAAAGCAGGTGGTTATGTAGTCTCCTGGTTTCCCGCGATAAACCTGCGTGACATTGTACAAAAGTGAAGAAATGGCAAAAGGGAATGGGCACAAAGCTGAAAGTGCACAGGAGAACGGAGAAAAGATGAGGTTAGAGGTCAAGTTCAAACTGAATGTGAGAGGGGTTCATGAAGCCATGGCGGCCTTCATGGGAATGCTGCCGGGAATACCGTTGCCCGAGTCTAGATATGCACCCAGAGGAGCAGAGTGAAGATAAACTTACCACGTGCCTGAGGAGGTGGGGCTGGGGGTGGGGACGGGGACAGGGACAGGGAATGTCCCGGAGGGAGTGACACCAGCATATATTCACATTAATATTGTAAAGATATCGCAGCATTGGAAGTGCAAGGGATGGAATGTTAGAAACTGATCCCAACTGAGAAAGGAGTGAGACTGTGGTTAGAAGAAGGCAAGCCCTCTGCAAACTACTCTTGATAAGTCTTTACAAAAGATAAAACACTTCCCTTTTCAACATTTCTAATGTTTGCAGTGACCCCATACCAAATGAATAACAGCCTTACTTTTCTTTTTTCATGTCCTTATACATTCCTAACTGATAGTTGGAGGGCTTCTAATGTGTTGAAAGAAGTTTTTAAAGGTCGCAGAAAAATTGTTACTTTTCCCCTCTGATTATTGAGATCACTTCGCTTGCTTTCAGCGGCGCTGTCATTGCCTGAGTCCTGCGTCACTGTGCAAAGTGAGCACTGTCTCCATTTATCCTGTCAGCTGATCTTAAGTTCTAGGGAAACAACTCAGTTTGGGTTTGAGCTGTGAAAACACACAGTGAGAGACAGGAATTGGTATTTTATGTGGGTGGTTTAAGGAAGGTGCCAGAAGGGAGACAATTTGACCTCCATTTCCAAAGGGTCACTGTGGCGGAACCCAGAGAGTCTGTTAGGCACGTGGCAATGGCCCAGGAAGGGATGCTGGTGGCCGGGACCAGGGGGCAGCCTGGGAGCGAGCAGTGTGCAGGTGCTGGGTAGAGCTCCCTGGTGGGCGGGAGGAGGCTTACACTCGCTCCTGAGAGCTTTCCAGGAATTTTGCAAGCTAGTTGTTCCACGGTTGGCAGCTTGAAATTGGCCGCATTGGGAGTGTAGACAACACAGAAGTGGACAACCACCACAAATGAGGCTTCTTTTTCTTTCCGAACGTGGATTGTTGAACATTTACCATCTCACCACTGGACATAGCATTATGAAGGCAGAACTGAACACGGGGTATAAAGAAGGAAACCAGGGAAGGGTCCAGGTTTCTGGACTGCCAGCACCTATACACGAGCGGGGGGATCAGGAAAGATGAAGCTGAATGGAGAGCTGGTGTCCCCATCACAGGGAGAGGAGGGAAACTTCTCTCTACTTTGAGTAGAAGGACATGTAGGCAAAGGGGAAGGAGAATCATTTCCCTTCTTCCACGCAAGATGGGATTCATCTGCATTCAGGAGGCATTGGAAAACCTCACTGAGGCTGGCAAGTCTGGGGGTTGGCAGGAATGGCCCATGAGAGCATGGCCTTGAGTGTGTACTTAATGGCCACAATCCCCAGGAAATGGATGAGAGATAGCCTGGTACACGTACACATGACTTGTTTCTCACATTCTAGGAAGATACCCATGTGTCAGTTTCCAGAGCACGTTCCCATGGCCCCTGCTCAGGACCAGGTATGAAGACCAGCTCTGGGGGCATCAAGGACTGGGAGAGGAGCAGCAGGAACTGTGGGCAGGTGGGTCTCTGGGGAAGCAGGCATGTGGGGCAGGGTTGTGGAAGCTTCTAGTTGTTCCTTGTCTTAGGCTGGGCCCCTCAGGGAAGGAAGGAGGCAGCAGAGACTGAGGATGGCATGTAGCAGGGGAGGAAGGAAGGAGCCGTGGACCCATGTCCACATTTGATTATCTGCTCATCATTCCAGAAATGTTCTCCATGTGTCTCCTATGTCCTCGGTGCTATTTTCCTCCTGGGTCACCTGTAGTGAGAGGACAGGTGGTCCCTGACATGGACTGTGCCTCCTCAGCCTTTCTCCCTAGGTCCTGATCGCCCTTCCCCATCCTCTCCAGTCTGTCCCACGAAGGGTCAGAGTGGGAGCCATCCTCAGAGCAGCCAGCGGGCACCTGTCAGCATTCCTCTAAATGTGGACACCTTGCGCCCAAATAATCTAGAGATGGTCTCCACGGGGTTTCCCACCATCCAGCCCCTCTACCCACTTCCTTCCAAGAAGCCCTAGGACTCTGTGCACATCCTTTGACAGCCCTTGACCCCACCCACTTCCTGCAGGACCCCCACAGTCTTCTTGGGAGCTGGGAACCTCTCGGAACAATCCCTGAGGCTCCAGAGGGTGTGGACGGAGATGCGTCACCTGCTCTTTACTCCAGGTGGGCACTGACCCTGTATGGGCTGCCCCTTCCACTGACCTGGCTCCTTCTAGGACTGACCTGGCTTTGTCCTTCTTGTCCATGACTCACAGTCAATCCATTGCTTCCTGTGGCCATAGATGGCAGAGACAGAGACGAGCAGCAGCAGCTTGGGGCCCAAGGAGAGAGCCACCAAGAGTGAAGGAGAGAGTTCTAGGTCTGGAAATGAAGGGACAGGAGGCAGCATCAGAGAGGGATCCAGAAGTCTACTCCCAGGGGCCTCCACTTACCCCAACCGAGGGAACCTGGGTCCATCAATGGTCTGAAGCTCATGAATTTCCCCTGTGAGGGCCTCGAGGCAGAATTCAGGGTAAGAGGTACTCCCTTTCACTCACCTTTTCCCGGGCTGCCAGCTCTCCTTCCTGAGGGAAGACATGGGGACAATGAGAACTCAACAACATGCAAGTGAGCTTTACTGACTTGTTCCCCACACCCGATGGGGCAGGTCTGACACTCTCTTTCTGAGGAGGGAACAGGCTCATAGTTTATGGAGGGTCACAAGATGAGTGGGAAATCACTCACTGCTGTCCCGTAGGGTGAATCTGTGACCTTGTCTTTGGACCAGGACATGTCCAACCTTTCAGGGTCATAGCAACGAATATCAGCCCAGCCTCGAGTACAGTGAGGACAATGTCAGGGTGAATGAGGTGCAAGGCTGTCCTGCTTTCTTCCACACACGGGCCTCGATGACCCCGTGTTCTCATGTGTTGAAGGAGCCCTCAGGGTGACCTGACCTCACAAGACCTGCTGCCTGGACAACACCCTAGAGAGGTAAGAAATGGGGCTTCAAACACCATCCAGCCCACCCAGACCCCGGTGCCAACATCAGGGAACATCTTTCTGTTGTACATAGATCACTGTTCTGGATGCATAGCTTCAGGTTCTTTGCCTTTTTATAATGATTGCTTTTTGCTCTTAGATTTACATCAAGAAGTTCCAGTAAGTTTTTGAAATATACATAATAATCTTTGAGGAAGAGGCAGAGACACCATTTTTACCCCTGGCATGTTGGCAGATGGTGGGTCCTAGCTGGGTGGCCCTCTGATCTTATACTCAGTTGAAAGAGGTGCATTGCCCATGTTTGCACCTGCTTCTAGAGGGCAGCCTGCAGCAGAGGCCTGGAGGAAGAGCGGGTACAGAGGTTTCGCCCCTCCGCTCCATTTTAAAAAGTCAAAAATAGCAACCGGCTCGTCCAAGTATGACTCTTCTGTGCTGCCTTGTGTTCACTATCTCCCTTTGCCAGTCTTGCCTCCTTCCCTGTCTCACATGCACGTGAATCGGGCAGCGCTCCACAGTGAGCTATCCCCCTTCTCGTGTATCTTAGAGGCTGCTTCCCAAGGCAGGTGACCTGCGGAGTTTGTCTGGGAGGGGTCTGGAAACCCAGCTCTAAGGTGCAGATACAGACCCGGGTCTCAGTCAGCTGACTGGCCAAGAGGTCCCCAGCCTGGTGGGTGTCGGGGCAGGGGTAGGGCCCAGCCGTCCCTGATATTGTCACTGCTAAAACCTCACAGTGGTGACCTGGGATGATGTGAGCAGAGGATGGGAGTACCCTGGCAATCTGGAAATGAGTTGGGAATTACAGGAACTATGGGATTGGGTGGGTGTTGCTGGGCTGATGCCTTTCAGAGAAAGACGATGCAAACTAAGACCAGTGAATCACACCTGAAAGGTCAAGTGTGAAAGAGGACATCCGGGCAACATTGTAGACTCACACCTCCTAGAGCCGGAGGGAAGAAAAAGCTAAGGACACAATTGGGTCCACCTTCACCACAAGAGCATCGGCGCTACAGAGAAGACTGGATTCTCAGCTTCAGTGCACCTGCTTTGCCAGAACAGGGCCGTGATGGGGAACGATGGGAGACAGATACTGAGATGTGGGATAGGGACTTTGGAGACAAGGCATTCAAAGCCCTCAGGGCACTTGTGTCTGCTGAGGACAAGGCAGCACCTTAGTTACTCATCTCCGAATAGAACTTCTAAACCCAAAGGAAAAAGAATAAAAGGACAGTAAATTCTATGGAAATCTGGTTCTCAATAGTCCTTGAAGACAATGCCCAACCTTCAAAATCTCTGGGAGACAAAAGAGAAAATTCACCAAATCCAAAAGCTCAGTCACCTACACTGCTGCCCTCCCACCCTCACCAGCCAAAGGAAAGGGCAGGTGAAGGGGCCAAGGAGCCTGAAAGTTATTTAGAAATCCCACTGCCAATATTAAATCCAACTTAAATTAGAAAATATTGAAATATGTCCCGCACATCAGGACACAGATTATAGGAAACTGTTTCAAAGTATGCCTGACTTGGGACTTGGGATGGTTGGCCAAGATCCCTCAGAGTCTGTGAATAGGGTACCTTCCATGGCAAGAGAGACTTGTGTGGTCATTAGGTAGGGTTTTGAGCGGGTCGTTATCTTGGATTATCAGAGTGGAGCCAACTTAATCACAGAGACCTTTACAAGTGAAGGAGGGAGACTGGAGAGTGGGAGCAGGAGGCATATTGACCACAGCAGAAATAGGTCAGGAACAGGACCCTAGGCGCTGGAACAGCAAGGACACTGACTCTACCCCAGGGCGGCCAGAAGGAACGCTTCCTGACAGCTCATTTCAGACCTTCTGCCTCTGGAAATGGAAGAAAGGAATGTGTGTCATTTTAAGCCACTGAGAGTGTGCTAATTACTACTGCAGCCATAGGAACCTGAAACAGGGAGGCAGGGACATTTTAAGAGAACCGTGCCAGAGTATCAAGAAGACAGTTGGAGCTTTCTTCCGCTGTGACCAGGACAGTGAGTGTGCAGACAGAGCAGGGCTGTGCCTCAGGCTGCTTGGCGTTTAACCTTGGCTCCTTGTTTTCCTGCTCGGGTCAGATCCCCTGAGCCTCGGTGTCCCCATCTATGAACAGGGAAGACGAGGCCCCTCCCTGTAGCTCTGGTGATACGGAGTAGCTTTCATGATGAAGATACAGTATCTGGCCTGGTGCCCCCCAGGGTCCTCCTTCATCGGTTCTCACCTGAATGGGAAGCTTGGGGAAGAGGAAGAAGAAATCTGCTAGAGGCACAGGTCTTCCTGGTGGTGGAGCCAGGTACTAAGCTGTGGTGCTGAGACAAAGGATGCACCCCTGGGACCTTCCGTAATACCTGCACCATCAGAAAAGCCACCTTCCCTGCCTATGGCCAAGGGATGTGCAAAAACTCAGTTGCCGTTATGTGAGTTAGCGCCTGAATCGCACGAGGGTTTTCTGGACAGACCCACAGCCAATACCCAACCTCTGACCTCTCCTCCAAACTGGACTGTCCGCGGAAACAGGGAGCCTGGGCTGCTTCTCACTGTGACTTTTCTGAAGGTGAAAGAAAGACGTTGTCCCGCATCCCTTCCCCGGGTGCGCTTGTCCTCACCGGAAGGGAGGGGAACGTAAGCTTCATGAGACAAAAGCCGTCGCCTGTTTTGTTCCCTGCGACTTCCACAGCACCCAGAGCAGGGAACGCACCCAGCAGGTGCTGAGTAAGTGCTGAGTAAAGGGAGTACTGGCTACATGAAGCAGAGGTCTCTCCAGAGGCAGGGGTGAGGTGAGGCCTTGTAACTGGGAAAGTCGCTCAGACTTTCGGTCCCTCATCGCTGGAACCAGAGGGCTGGTCAGGATTGGAAAAGGGAAGAGCTGGGAGCCTGCAGGCTGAGGTTCCAGATTTCCCACCAATTACCAGCTGTGGGGCCTTCAGCAAATAGCACAAGCTCTTCAGGCCTCAACTTTCCTGATCCGTGGAAGGGGCTGATTCAGGGGCACCTGCCAAAGCACCTGATCCTTATCTGTTGCTCAGACAGTGGAGGGCATTCTTACTGACTTGCCGTCACAACCAGGAGACGGAGCGATACTCACCGCTCACGGTGACCTGGGTGCCTGGTCCAGACTTAAACTCCACCTCACGGGCCCCTTTCTGGAACTTCACACAGTAGTAGGTTCCAGCGTCTGCTGGGGTGATGTTACTGATGCTGATGGAAAAGTCCAGGTTATTTCTTCTTGTGGCGTCTGAAACATTTGTTACGCGGGGAAAGTGGCCTCTTTCGAAACTGAAGATTAACTCCCGGTCTGGCCCCGTCCCCCTGAACCACCTGATTTTCCCAACGGGGACCAGGGAGGTCAGGGTGCAGTGCAGAGTGGCCGTCTCTCCGGCTGTGACAGACACCAGCTTCTCGGGCTGGATCACCTGCAGCTCCGCCTCACCTGCCACACCTGGAGGGAGAACAAAGCAGGTATTTAGCATCCTTGTGCGATCCTGTCCGTCCGCGCAAGTGTTTATCCACAACAGCCTTCACTGAGTGCACACCGTGAGCCCAGCCCGCTGCGTGTACACGGCATGTAGCCCTCGCGACGAGCCTGTGACACGGGACCCTGTTGCAGACGAGGAAAGGAAAACACAGAGAGATTCAGTGATACATATATCACATTTTCTTTATCCATTCATCAATAATGGACATTTGGGCTCTTTCCATACTATTGTTGATAGTGCTGCTATAAACACTGGGGTGCATGTGTCCTCCAATCTGTGTTTTTGTATAGTTTGGAGAAATATCCAGTAGTGCATTTGCTGGCTAATGGGGTAGCTCTGTCTGTAACTTTCTGAGGAACCTCCATTCTGCTTTCTAGAGTGGTTGCACCAGGTTACATTCCCACCAACAGTTTGAGAAGGTTTCCCTCTGTCCGCATCCTGGCCAACATCCGTTGTTTCCTAAGGCGTTACTTTTGGCCATTCTGACAAGTGTGAGCGGTATCTAATTGTAGTTTTGTTTTGTATTTCCCTGGCGATGAGTGGTATTGAGCATGTTTCTTCACGTATCTGTCAGTCGTTTGTACGTTTTCTCAGCCATCCAAAGGAATGCAATATTGCCGATAGCAATGACGTGACTGGAACCAGAGTGTGTTATGCGAAGGGAAATAGGTCAGTCGGAAAAAAGATACCGAATGATTTCAGTGATAGGTGGAATTTAAGAAACAAAACAGATGAACAGAGGGGAAGGGAAGGAAAAGTAAAATAAGATAGAAATAGAAAAAGAGTGAACCATAAGAGAGTTTTTATCTATAGAGAACACTGTGGGTTTCTGGAGGGGAAGTGGGTGGGGGGATGGGCTAATTGAGTGATGGGCATTAAGAAGCAGAATTGTCGTGATGAGCACTGGGTGTTATATGTAAGCAATGAATTATTAAATTCTATTCCTGAAACCAATACTACACTATACATTAACTAACTTGAATTTATTTTCTTAAATATAATTTATTGTCAAATTGGTTTCCATACAGCACCCAGCGCTCATCCCAACAGACATAAATAAATGGAACAACTTCCTCTGTTCGTGCATTGGAAGACTTCATATTGTTAAGATGTCAATACTACCTAAAGCGATCTATAGATTCAATACAATTGTTATCAAAACCCCCATGGCATTTTTTTTTTTTTTTTTTGCAGAAATGGAAAAGCCCATTCTAGAATTCATATGCAGTTTCCAGGGACCTAGATCACCAAACAATCCTGGAAAAGAAAATAGTTGGGAAACTCATACTTCTTGATTTAAAAACCTACTGCATAGTATAATAATTAGAGTACTATAGTACTGAAAAGAATAGAGGGATAGAGCAATGAAATTGAATAGAAAGCCTAGAAATAAACCCTCACATATATAGTCAAAAGATTTTCAACAAGAGTGCCAAGGCCATTCAGTGAGGGAAAGAGTACTCTTTTCAACATGAGATGCTGGGAAAACGGGATATCTACATGCAAAAAAAAGAATTTGAACCCTCATTTTACTCTATATAGAATGAGCTCATTGGATGAAGGGACCTAAATGTAAGAGCTAAATGTATGAAATTCAGAGAAAAAACTGTAGGCAAAACTCATGATACTGGATTTGACAATGATTTCTTGGATAAGAAACCAAAGGAACACATAATAAAATTAAAATATATGTAAATTGGACTTCATCAAAATTAAAAACTTTTGCATAGCAGAGGACAATATTAAAAGTGAAAGAGGGACGCCTCGGTCGCTCAGTTGGTTAGACATCCAACTCTTGATTTCAGCTCAGGTCATGATCTCACGGTTCATGAGTTCAAGCCCCAGGTTGGGCTCTGTGCTAACAGTGCGGAGCCTGCTTGGGATTCTCTCTCTCTCTCTCTCTCTCTCTCTCTCTCTCTGCCCCTCCTCCACTTGCACTCTCTCTGTCTCTCTCAAAATAAACAAACTTACAAAAAAAAGTGAAAGAACTCACAGAATGGGAGAAAATATTTGCAAAGCATATGTCTCAGAAAGAATTAATAACCGGCATATATAAAGAATTCCTACAATTCAACAAAAAAATATCAAATAGCCCTGTTAAAAAATGGACCAAAGACTAGAATAGACATGTCTACAAAGAAGATACTCAAATGGTGAGTAAGCACAAGATATTGAACGTCATTAGAAAAATGAAAATCAAAACCACAGTGAGATACCCTTTCATCCCTGAGAATGGCTTTTATCAAAAACAAAAGAAAGCAAAACCAAAATACAAGAAAATTAAAAATCAGAAAATAAGGATTGAGTAAGCTGTGGAGAAACTGAAACTCTTGTGTGTCGATGGTAGAAATATAAAATGGTGCGGCCGTTGTGGAAACAGTTGTGTTATCATTAAAATTTAAATGTAGAATTTGCCGTATGATCCAACAATTCCACTCTTAGGTAAATATCCCCCAAATTACAGGTAAGTACTCAAATACTTGTACATCCTTGTTCATAGCAGCATTATTCATGATAACCAAAAGGTAGCAGAAAAAATTCATTTCTATCCATAGATGAATGGATAAACAAAATGTTGCTGTAGGTATGTATGTGATATATATATACACACACACACACACATGTGTATATATATATATATATATATATATATATATACACACACACACATACACACACACACACATATATATGTATATATATGGAATTTTATTCGGCCTTAATAAGCATTAATAAGCAATGATAGTCTTGGGGTGCCTGGGTGGCTCGGGTGGTTGTGCGTCTGACTTCGGCTCAGTCATGATCTCACGGTTTGTGAGTTCGAGCCCCGCATTGGTCTCACTGTTGTCAGCAAAGAACCTGCCTCAGATCCTCTGCGCCTCTCTTTCTGTGTCCCTCCCCAGCTCACACTCTCTTTCTCAAAAATAAACAAACAACAATAACAGCAGCAACAACAACCAAGAGCAGTGATAATCTGATATGTACTATAATCTGGATGAACCTCAAAAGTATCATTCTAGGGTGACATATGCCAGATACAAAAGGACAGACACACGGTTCCATGTGTATGAAGTACCTAGAAAAGACAGATTCATAGATACTAAAAAGTAGTTGCTGTGGGGGTGAAAGGAATGGAGAATTCTTGCTTAATGGGTACAGTGTCTGCTTAGGATGTTGAAAAAAATCCTGAAATGTGCGGTGGTACCAGCTTCACAACTATGTGAACGTACTTAATGTCACTGAATTGTATCCTGAAAAATGGCTGAAATAGTAGATTTCGTGTTATGTATATTTTAGCACAGTAAGAAATATCTACAAATATCTACAAACAGGTGATCCCCCCCATGTAGAGCCTTTCAATTGGACTAAATGGCTCTAGGAGAAAGAAAATGTATCGTTCCAGGGGCTCATGCATTTGAGAAATCTGCCCCCGAAGGGGGAGATAGAACCATGGGAATGTCTAAGCAGGGGAACTAGTAGGCTACAAAATTGTTCATGTTCTGCAAAGAGTTGTGGGACGTTGCCTATGGCTGAACATTGAGTTATGCATTGAAAGGACGTGAGCCGCCTTCGGAGCAATCGTTGAACTGCGCGTGCCAGACTTTGCAGGTGGATTTCACTGCCTCAGTGACTAGCCAGTCTCTGAAGACACAGAGAAATACAAAATTATTCCTTATTACTGGAAGTGTCCTAAAAACTAGGCAGGGATATAAATCAGAGAAACGGGCACCACACACACACCTGTGTTCTTTTCTATTGCTCAGCTACTCCTCGGGGAGAAAATCTGTGGTTCACTCTTGCAGAGTGTGAGCTGGTAAAACCCATGCACTTAGCACGATTTGCGACCGAGCATGTCTCCTCAAGAGGGCACGTGTCACCACAGCCAGGTCTTGGGTGTGCCAAGAACATCAAGTGGTTTGGTTTATAAGTTTGGACGAGGAGATTGGGGTGAGGAAACTGAGATGCTAAGACAAAAATGGGAAGAAACAGGAATGCATTTTTGGAGGAAGACATGGAGGGACCAGGAGAGGGAGGAGGTAAGAGGGATCAGAGCATCAAGAGGAACCAGGGTGGGGCGCCTGGGTGGCTCAGTTGGTTAAGCGTCGGACTTTAGCTCAGGTCATGATCTCATGGTTTGTGAGTGTGAGCCGTGCTCTGGGCTGACAGCTCAGAGCCTGGAGACTGTTTGGATCCTGTGTCTCCCTCTCTCTCTCTCCCTGCCACTCTCCTGCTTACACTCTGTCTCTCTCTCTCTCTCTCTCAAAAATAAATACTTCAAACAAACAAACAACAGGAACCAGGGAAAGGTGTAAACTCTGCCATCTGTGAATCTATATTCCTCATTGATTTCCATCTCTGGCTCAGGCCTCGTCTCTGAACTCTGGATTTGTATGTGCAATGAGCCACTCAACAATTTGCATAGATAGAAGCAAACCTCTCACTGTTCACACTGTCCCCAACTGAACTCCTCAGTTTCCCCCACATCCTTGTACATCTCAGATGAGGCACCTTTATTCTCCAAGACGCTCAGGTCCAAGCCCTTGGGAACCTCTCTTTCCACTCCAAATCCTATGCATCAGGAGATCCTGTTGTCTCCCCTTCTGTCTGTACCCATAATCCGACCTCTTTCCCCTTCCTCTCCTGGCTGCTGTCTGGGTGCAAAATGCTTTTCCTTGTTTGCATGAACACGACGAACTCTTGAATGCTCTAGTCGCTTCTGTCTGTGCCCTATGGTGTCTAACCTCAACCAAATGCTGGTATAAGTTAAAACTCATGGTGGATCATGTCATTTCTGTCTTCAGAACCTTGCAGTGGCAACCATTTTACTCAGAGTGAAAGCCCAAACCCTTGAACAGAACAGGAGGATTCTACTCTCCTGCTGTTCCCGAGCTATTCGGGAAGGCTCTTTCCCCAGAAGATCACATGGCTCACACCCCAAATTCTTGTAGTCTTTGCTCTAATCTTCCTGTTCAGTGATGCCCACCCAGGCTACCTCTTTAAATACATCCCACCCTGAAGAGTCTCTCATTGTCTTCTCCAGCTGTACTGTCATGTTTTTCCTTAACACTCATCACTTTCTAAAATTTTTTTTCAATATATGAAATTTATTATCAAATTTGTTTCCATACAACACCCAGTGCTCATCCCAAAAGGTGCCCTCCTCTATACCCATCACCCACCCTCGCCTCCCTCCCACCCCCCATCAACCCTCAGTTTGTTCTCAGTTTTTTAGAGTCTCTTATGCTTTGGCTCTCTCCCACTCTAACCTCTTTTTTTTTCTCTCCTTCCCCTCCCCCATGGATTTCTGTTAAGTTTCTCAGAATCCACCTAAGAGTGAAAACATAACACTCATGACTTTCTAACATACTATGTTATTTCCTTATTTGGTATGTCTGTTGTTTCCTTTCCTTTTCTCCGCTACGATATAACTTCCATGAGGGCATCTACTTTTTCTCTTTTAATAACCAGTATGCCCAAAGCTCACATAACAGTTCTTGGCACCTAGTAGTTACCCAGTAAATATTGGTGTAATGTGTGAATTGCCCAGTGTGATCCCTGTCTGAGACCCTGCCCTCTATTTTCAGTGGAGAATTTCTCAGGAAAATATAATGAGAAGCTGAATTTCCCATGAAGATGACTGTGGGGGAAAAAACTACTTGCATATACTCAGAAAACGGAAGAGCCCAAAAGAAACAAACCACAAATGCTCTTCCCCCCCCACCCTACCCTTCCCTTCACCCACTGGCAGATCTGCAGAAATCTCATGGGATGGATGTGGGGCCATAGGGTTCGAGAAGAGCAATGGTTAGACCCGTGAGATCTAGAATCAGACCGCCTGAGTTCAAATCATAGCCCTGCCTTCACCACTGAGTGACCTTGGACTTTTCCGTGCCTTCTTTGCTTATCTGTAAGGTAGGGGGACAGAAATGTCTACCTTGGGTACAAAGATCACAGGACATAACAGACACATGCATTTCCAAGTGGGTGTAGCACATGGTGAGTGCTCAGGAAATTGGAAAGTGATTACTCATGAGATTTCCTGAGGCCTGGAGGCATCAGCTGACACTAGATGGTTGGGATCAGGATATAATTACAGGTGCGGATCATACAAGCAGGATCCTCTGTATCTTGGACCCCTTCTTTTCCTCCCCACTCCGGTCCAGCATGGAGGACCTCCAAGGTAGTAATGCACAAAGTTCTACTCCTTCTACCCAGAGAGAAGTTTGCTTGTCTTAAGAGCTTGGTGGATGGTGAGCAGTACTTTAGAGAAGTAGAAAAAGTGGGTGAGGAGCTGAGAGACAGGGAACCAAACCTCTGTTCACTGTGCATTTCACGTAGAGTGGACGTGGCATGAAGAAATCGATAAGAAAGCGTTTTCAGATATCCCATACCCACGTGTGCACCCTTCCTCATGCCCAAACATGTACACACACACACACATATACAAGTGCATTCCCAAGTATACATGAAGTGTGGCCCAGCATGCTAGCATACAGATCACTTTGAGGATTCCATGAAATTGTCATACATGTTAAAAGCCGAGTAAAAGATTTGGCACATAGGAATCACCCAACACATCGTTAACCAAAGTTTGGGAGGACACACAGCAGAACTGGAACTCTGGAGACCTCGGAGTGTGCTAAGTGATGCCTCTTCTTCTGTTTCCCTCTCTGTATTTTCTGATGTTTGTTTAGTTAGCCTCCACCGAGAAGCCGAGCAGCATAACACGGTGAAAAGAATGAACCGTGTAGCTGGGTGGCCTGGACGTGAATCCCAGCAGATGCACTGACTTAGGTAGCTGACATTGGGCCATTAACTCTCTTTGCCTGAATTTCTCCATCTGCTGATCAGCAGTACAGTCCTAGCTATCAGGCAGGGGTGTTGTGAGAATTAGGTCATTTAATACCTACAAACTTGTCCTTGTGACAGATTGAAGCCTCCACTGTCTGGATGCCTCTGGTAACAAGCTGTAGGTGATGGATGCATAGAAGAAATGCTCAGATCCCCGACTTCCTGCTCTCAGATGACACCCAGTCCTTGGTCTTCTGTGGCAGCCCTGGGTAGCACACCTCTGGTTACCTGCAAGCCCTTGATGTCCAGGGACATGGGAGGTGTTGTGGGATCAGGAAGAGGGGATTGTACCCCAAGGCAGTGCTTACCTGTGAGTCCCAACAGCAGAGCCAGCAGCAGGTAAGGAGGCAGGTGGGGCCCGGAGGCAGGGGCCAACATTGCGGAGGCCTGGGGACCCTGCTCTGTGCAAATGTGTATGCTGGGTAGAATGGGCCTCTGTTCTGTAGAGGGGAAAAGCCTTCCTTCTCCTGTCATTAGGGGAAGTGCCTATGATGGGGTGACATGGCTGTGGGGCAACAGTCTGCTTCTAGATTGTGAAAGAGAAGTCAGGCAGAGAACACCTCACTTGGTGAGGGGTCCTCTTCTCTCTTTCAGAGAGAGTGGAGAGGCCCAGGAGAGATAATGCTTCCTGCCTGCATGGGGCCTCTGCCCCCTCCAGTGGGCCCTCCCCTCATCTTGAGGTCTTCATGGTGATTCCCACTTGGGAGCCCCAGACCAAGGCGGATCTGCAGTTGGGGGCTGTGTCCCAAGCTCCTGAGCCCAGAACACTTAGGGGTGGCTGGCTTGTGGCCTCAGGCTCCACCAGCCTGCCAAACGATGGGCGAGATGTCTAGAAGTGAAGTAACTCCATGCTTTGGAGTTACTCAGCAGGAGGAAAAGTGGTTCACCAGAGCCTGCCCAACTTTGTGAATGAACGAGGTCTGTTCCAGAAATGACTCCCCATTCCAACCCTGTATGTTGCAACTGGTAAAATTTCACCCAAAGGCACAGTACAGAGTGGACCTCTGAAGTTGTCTGTGCTTGGGGCACCTGGCTGGCGCAGTCCGTGGAACGTGTGACTCTTGATTTGGGGACTGTGGGTTTGGGCCACACCCGTGCAGATTACCTAAAAAAAAATATCTTAGAATTAAAAAAAAGCAGTTGTATGTGCTTACATCATCTTCTCTCCTCTTTCAGGAGAGGCAGTGGGTTATAGGTCCCAGAAATCATCACACTCCCAGGCATTTATCTGAGTGAAATGAAAACCAGGACCTCACAAAAACCCATGTGGGAATGTTTACAACATTCTGTAATGACAAAAAGCTGGAAACATCCCAAACATCCAGTAATAAGGGAAGGCTTGAACTACTTCTCAGCAGTAAGAAGGAATAAATTATTTACATGTGCACAACTTGTAAGTTTCCGAAGGCATTATGTTGAGTGAACAAAATCAATCTCAAAACGTCGCGTACTGTGGGAATCCACTCACACAACATTGTCGAAGTTGCAGAGAACAGATGGGCATGTGCCAGAGGTTTGGTGTGGTGGGGCGGGTGGGCACTCTGAAAAGCTAGCACAACGGAAACTGCGGCCACGGAGTTGTTCTGCACCCTGAATATGGTGGTGTTTACACCAAATACACATGAGCGGAAAGACACAAATGAAAGCTGGGAATGTTACAAGACTGAGCTGTAAAACACAGTGCCGTTGTCATTCTAAGGTGGACACCCACTATGACGTTATCTAAAATTAACATATTAAGATGATGGGATAGAAATGTGCACGCGGGGTGTGGGGTCCGGAACACCAGAGCATTGTATCCCCATCATTCATAGTAGGGTGTCAGCGAACAATGCCTATGGGGGAGATGTCTAGAAGTGACAGCGTAAGCATGCTATATGAGATCTGGCTATGACATCTAGAATAATCAGT